>NC_138944.1:29506250-30813125 GCF_965226115.1 Aulonocara stuartgranti | reverse complement strand
GTCCTTGGGGATCAGGACCGTCCGACCTTCGGTTAGCCATTCCGGGTGTCCCTCGTTAACTAGCAGCTGGTTCATTTGTGCTGCCAGACGCTCGTGGAGTGCAGTCAGCTTCTTTAGCCAGTAGGCGTGAACCATGTCGGGCCCTGGTGCTGTCCAACTCTTCATACTGGAGACCCTTTCTTGGATATCTGCCACTGTGATGGTTACTGGACCCTGTTCAGGGAGGTCGCTGTGGTCTGCCCTCAGATCCACTAGCCACTGAGCATTGCCGTTATGGGTTGCGTCCTTCTCCCATATGCTCTTCCAGTATTGCTCCGTCTCCAGCCTTGGTGGTGCTGTTCTCTTATTATTATTGTTCCCTTGCCACTGAGAGTACACCTTTGCTGGTTCTGTGGAGAACAGCTGGTTTATTCTCCTGCCTTCGATCTCTCTGGTGTACCTCCTCAAGCGGCTGGCCAAGGCTGTGAGTCTTTGCTTGGCAGTTTCCAAGGCCTCAGGTATGGACAGCTTGCTGTATTTCTTAGGCACCTTATTTGTCGCACCTTTCTGCAACTCCGTTAGTTGGCTAACCTCCCTCCGTGCTACTTTGATCTTGCCCTCTAGCCTCCTTCTCCATGGAGGGTACTGCCCCTTGTGGCTGTTCAACTTGTAGCCAAGCATCTCACTGATCACTGTTGCCGTATTGTAGATCAGCTTGTTAGTGTCGGTAATCGTGGCTGTAGGTATTGCCCGTAGTGCTGCATTAACATCATCTAGCAGACCTTCTGAGGGTACTTCACGTAATCTTGGTAACCGGCTACGGGGGATCCAGGTTTCAAGCTTGGCCATCTATATACCATATATACATAATGGGCTTGGATTTACATAATTATGAATGAAATGTGCTCTATTTGGAAGCAGCCACCCACCCCATGTATATATATATGCATTTAATATCTTCTGTCTTCTGTGCAGAGTACATAGAACAGATCAAGTCTGGACAGGAGAAGTTTGAGTCCCTGGCATCTCAGTTTAGCGACTGCAGCTCCGCTAAGAATGGTGGAGATCTGGGACTGTTTGGTAGAGGTATGCACGGCGTGATGTCATTCTCTGTTCAGTGCAGTCTCTCATTCAGCATCTCCTTCATCTGTCTTTCTGAATAAAACAAAATCCTGCACATAGCTCTCCATCAAGTGATCAAACATTCAGTGCATGAATAACTGATAGTAGTGACAAGTTAAACCAGCAGTTTGTGAGCACAGTTTAATTCCATATTTGTCACACGTTTCAAACATCAATCCCTAATTTCCCTCGGGATTAATAAAGTATTCTGATTCTGATTTTCAATATGAGACAAGGATAACCAGAGTAAATACAGAAGTTGCAGTTTTTACCCCTCGGCCGTAAAAAGCCGATGTGGTATTGTCGTCACTCCGCCTGATGCATGGGTGGCATGAATGCACAAGTTTGTGAATGCGATAACTCAAAGCAAAGTTCACACTATAGGTGTATCTCCTAAGAATCTTGGGCAAGTTCAAATTTCATTAACCTCAACCTAAATGTAGGGCTGCTCGATTATGGCAAAAATGATAATCACGATTATTTTCACTGAAATCGAGATCTCGATTATTTGACGATATTTATTTAACAATAACAATGTATTGAATAATGACTTTAAAAAATAATATAAAATAGTGTGCAAATACTGATAACAGTGCAAATGTTTGCAATATAAAAAATAAATGAAAAATGTAAACATCTATGTTTAGTGAACTTTGCAGTGTTGGCCTGTGGTGCAGCTACCACACTGTAGCAGAGTTTACACACTATGTCTACTTGATCCACATCTGACTCTGCGAACCCATAATGGTTTTTTGTTTTGTTTTGTTTTTAACCTCTCTTTTCAACCAGCGGCAGTCACTCTCCTCTCCAAATAACTTCTGCTTAGCTTTCCGAGCTTCCCTTGGGTCCTCTTAATTGTTGTGACGCGTGTTCGAAATGCAGAGAGGTGCGCTCGATTTGCCACACGGAGCAGCGCGAGAGTAAAGCACGAGGGAGGGGCTAATAATCGGCTCAGTCATTTTTAATGATCGTTGAAAGCCCAGATCGTAATCGTGATTAAAATTCGATTAATTGAGCAGCCCTACCTAAATGTCAATATTAGAGGTGAAGTTTTCTGAAAAATCTTGTGAATGCGATAAAGAAGGAAGTCTCAATTTTCAAATTTATACCATAGGAGCATCAGCCACGAGGCTTTAAGGCTTTAGGGGTAGCACTGGTGACTGCCAGTTATTTTAAGTGATGACCTCATTTATTATGATCATCTGAAACACCAGCAAGTCCACCTCTGAATGTAGCTTTGTGTTGAGCTGATCTGGCCATTGGTTCTTGAAAACCCTCCAATGTGGCTGAATTAAAACATTTTGCAAAGAAGAGTTGGCCCAAATTTGTCCACAGCGAAGTGAAAAAGATTATTGGCAGTTATTACTAGCATTTGTTTGACCTGAAACTGTACGTTAGGCTTGTAGGAGCTGTTTTTGTGTTGTTACCTTTGTGTGCCACTAGGGGTCACTTTTTGAATGTTTATGGTGTCTTACTTAAGGTATGCACAGGTAATTATCAGAGGGTGTTGTTGTTCGGAAGGAGCAAACGGTTTGTGACACGCTGGAAACTAAGAGAACTGTTGAACAACAAATGCAGCCAATTGAAAGCATTAAAGGTGTTAAATGGGCAAGATAAGCACAACTGGATTTATTGGATTTTCTCAAGTTTCATTCATAAGAGTGGCACCGCGTCACCCCCGCCATCGAACACCTAAGTGGCTTCAAGTGTAGGCTTAGCCTGTACAAGCCTGTTATCTAGCTGCACAAACTCTGTAGAACTGAATAAAAGAAATTAATGTAATTAATCATGTAAATGAGCTAATATGTCATTAATATGAAATAGTCATACAAATGAATGATTACCTATAGATGCACGTGCTGATGTGCATCATGTTGTATGAGTTTTTATTTGGATAATGGCTCAGTGTGTGTTTCTGCTTTAGGTCAGATGCAGAAGCCTTTTGAAGACGCCTCCTTTGCTCTCAAAGTGGGAGACATGAGCGGCCCTGTTTTTACTGACTCTGGAGTCCACATCATCTTACGCACTGGTTGACAAGAAGACTCCACACGTTGTACTTTCCTCTTCCATCATCAAGCACACATACAAAGTCTAACCCAGTCAATCCTGCAGATTATTTTAATGGCACATAGCACCCCAGTAAACAAAGCTTAAAGCCTGCATCGCATCATTTGAGGCAGGATCCGTTTGTTCCAAGCACCATTAAACGATTATTCTTTAAGATCTTTTATTAACGATGACAGTGCCTGTTGACGTGACCGCCCTATGGAAACTTTCATATAAGTGAGGATTATTTAAAGTCTACTTGGTATGTGCATGACTTCTAAAGGACCACTTACTGTATGTTTCCCCATAAGATTTCCCATTTCCACTGTATGTGTGCCAAAGCAGTTCCTTAACTGTTTTGGAAAATAGGTTCAAATACTTTCTAATATTAGCAGCATCCCTGCAGATGGAGAAAGCACTGTTGTTCTGAGTTTACTAGAGTTAATCTTTGTGTTTTCCATTATTCAAAAAATGGAATTATTTCTTTACACAATCCACTCTGAAAACGCATGATTTCTGGCCTTTGGATATGCCTTGATGGCACCGCTGAAAGCTTGCAGGTTTTAACAATAATCTCCACAGCTTTTAAAACCATCAATGTTCAGATGAACTGTTAACACTGTTGTGTCATTGAGGCAAAAATAAAATCTCCTTTTGTAAGTCTGGTTTTTGTTATTTCCATGATTTAACCACCTTCAAGCGTTTCCAGTTTAGAAACTCTTTAGGAAGAGACAGGAAGTGACTAAAGTGTAGATTGTATATCGGTTTTAAACCTCTGATCTGGTGTTATGTGTTGGGTCTTCAAAACAGGTGTGTATAGATCCTTAGTTTTTGTATGCGAGGCTTTTCTTTTTCATAGCCTATAAAAATAAAGACCTTTCAAACATGTGAGCAATGCAGCGCATTAAAGGAAAACTACTTCTTGCTTCTCATCCCAACAAAGGACATCTATAGGGGAAAAAAGGTTCCAAATGAAAAATATTAAAGGACAAATGGAAACAACAGACCGCATAAAACTGATGTAATTAAAATCTGTAAAAGCTGCTGTCAAATACTCATATTTAGGCTGTCATAAAGCACAATAATAGACATTAATTTCTGGGATGTTAGGTTTGTTTTCAAGTTGATTTATAGAAATGAAAAACTGTTTGGTGTCAACCATTGATTGGTGTAGTGGTTAACACCACACATATGTTTGACCTCGTTCAGTGCCCAAGTCTGTTCTACATAAACCTTAGTGTTGCAATTTAGTCATATCTTTAAATGTATCTTTTTAATGTACCCACAGACATGTACTGGTGGTTCTGTAGTCTCTAGACGTCTTGACTGTAAAGCCCTGGTTCTCCCTTGGCAAATGTTTTCAACATTTCACCACTATCTCCTTTCACTTTTCATACGTAAGTTGTCTTGGATTCCTCCCAATGCTTTTATGTGTTTCCCATTCTCAGAATCAGCTCTGTTTGTAAACACACCTGACCTCTTTCACAAGCTGTTTTCTGCAGTGAAAATAACAAATCACAAGTTTTTATTGGTCAATTATTGCTTAAGCATGCGTGTCAACTTCACTACGAGGCATGTACATAAAATTAACGTCTAAATCTTTAATCTGAATTTTTATAAATAATCATGCTAATCATGATTGGGCCATTTGACACCATCACATCTGGACAAAAAACGTTTCTCTTATAGAAAATGTTATAAAGGCTGTGTGGAAGTTCCTCAAACCATATGCATTATAGTGCTGTGAGATACAGCAAGTTTTGGTATTGATCTGATATCAAATACAGTCCCAGGACTGCTGATGCCAATACACATGTGCACATATACACATACTTTTAACATAAGAAGGGCAGCTTTGTTGGGGAGATTATGGAGTGTGTCATGACTTATTAATCATCATTATTCTGAACATATTTTAATGATCCCTAACTCACTGGGATTTTTACATTGCACTTAAATTAGTTAACACGACAAAAAACACCTTTTTGGAGATCTGGCGTGTAAATATGCCTGAAAGTCAGAAATTGACCCATTTCTGTTGTTTAAATGTGCAAAAGACTATTAACATGTGACAGTCAACCAGTGTTGGTCAAGTTACTTGAAAAAAGTAATCAGTAACTAATTACTGATTACTCCCCCCAAAAAGTAATCCCGTTACTTTACTGATTACTTATTTTCAAAAGTAATTAATTACTTAGTTACTTAGTTACTTAGTTACTTTTTAAAAACACGATTTACAACCTGAAGAGGTGATAAAGTGATAGATCTTTCAGCCCAATTCTACTTTTTCTACATAATCCATCATACAAAATGTAATCAAATGGAAAAGTCTCTTTTTTTAACTTGTTTTATCAGTTTTAATCTTTTAACTTTATGCATCAAGCAAAACATTTAATTATATGCAACATTCTCTGACTTGAATAAATTAGTTTAACATTTAAACCTATTTTCTACACATTCCAGCACATAAAATAAAATATTTTTTGTGTTTTCACTCACTCTTTCAAACAGATGCAAGTAAAACACAGCAGAAAATAAATAAAGTCAAAGACTCAGCGGTCCTTTTGCTCTATTTTCACCTGTAAAGCAGGAGCAGGGTAGGCGGAGGGTTACCCTGGTGTAGGTGTGCTGCGGTCAGTTGAAGAATCCGCGCGAGTGTCTCTGTGAGTTTCCCATCACGTCGTAGCTACTCGGTGCTTGCTCGGAAGTTTAGGGGTTTTTTTCGCTGTAAAAAGAAGTTTTCTTCCCACGCACGATGGACGCTAATGTTTTTGTCACTTTTTATGGAATCAAACTCAAAGTAAGGTCAGTACTTCCACACTTTAAACGCTGCACGCTCATACTCTCTCCCGCACTCGATATATTATCCATTGTTGATCTGCACACAGCTGCTGTCACCAACGTCGCACTTGCTTACGTCACTGTCATGAGACATTCTCGCAAAAAAAATCACGGTTTTAGTAACGCAGTAACGCAGCAACGCAGCGTTCCTACGGGAAAGTAACGGTAATCTAATTACCGATTTTGCAATAGTAATCCCTTACTTTACTCGTTACTTGAAAAAAGTAATCAGATTACAGTAACGCGTTACAAGTAACGCGTTACTGCCCATCTCTGCAGTCAACACAAAAAGGTTCAGACAGTTTTCATAGTGTGTTTTCATTCAGTGGGCTACAGACTGAACTTGGAGGATAGAAATAAAGTATTGATCGTACGTTGCTATTATTGATCCGATACCAATACCTGCATTGGTATTGATACTATCGACTGCCGTGTTCTTTCTAAAGGCCAGCAGAGAAAAACTCCTGTAGATCACGTTATAAAAGAATATATGTAAGTAACCACAGAGAAAACTGTGGGGTCCTTTTATTTTGAGAGAAGATGAGTAAAGTCAAAGTATAAGTTTTCGAAATTTATTAGGCGGGTAAAGGTTCAAATTAAGATGGCTGCTGTGCCTCTTCCTCTGTTTAGTGAGCCAAACGGACAAAGGTCACTGCATCCAAGCAGTAAACACTTTTATCATGAGTCACACAAACAGAATATTAATATGATTGGTTAAAAAGTTGGGGAGTAGCTGTGGTTTATACTTGGCTTTTCCCTTATTTGGGATTTGGTCTGGCTCTCGCTCATCATACATCTCCAGCAGTGGGCATCTCCCTGTGGAGAGATGGAGAGAAAACTCCTCCCTACACACACACACCAGAATTTACAGCCTCCAGTACTTTTCCAGGGCATCCTGACTCCAGTCTGCACACGAGTGTGTATTCTGCTGCACACCCTGCACAATGCACAAATAGAGTAAAAGAAATCAGTTCCAACAAAACACTAATTTGATTCATGCTATGCAGTTTGAAGCATAAGCTTGTGTCGTTTTGGTCATGTTAGTGTTTTGGAGCCAGAAGTTTACATACTTGGACAACATGATGGAGTGCTAATTTAGCAGCTCATTCTAGTTACCTTGATTCACAAGCTGTCTTCATAAACGGTGTCAGTGCAACAGGCACACATAAAAGCTATTTAGTGCTAAAGATTAGACTAATATGACACTAAGATGTATAACAATATAAGTATTTCCCCAAAATAAAGCACAAACCTCTACACCACCCAGAAATTTTGTTAATATAACCACAAATTCAGCTCAGGGTACAATTTAAGAAAAAAAATATTATTGACCATTTTGAAAATAGACTCAAAATTTTGACATAAAAGTCAAAATGTGGAGATTACACTTGTTCTTTCAAGACAAACTGCCACAGTTATTAGTGAAATCGTATTTCAGAATCGGTTTTAATAAGGAAATAATTTCTCTTTCAGCACATAAACACGGTGTGGTGATAAATTAAAAAGATTGTGCACGAAGATTCACCTGGTCAGATGGATAAACCACACAAACTTGGAAGAGTGGATTGTACAAAATGAAATGGATGGTAAAGGACAGATGAAAGGCTTTCAGTGGTCACTGCCTCGTGCTATAAAGAGGATGCTCTAGATTAAATATGAATCCTGACTTTATGGAAATCTATGAGAAAATGACCACTTGAATAAGATAAGATAAGATAAGATAAGATAACCTTTGTTAGTCCCACACGTGGGAAATTTGTTTTGTCACAGCAGGAAGTGGACAGTGCAAAAGTTATGAGGCAAAAATTAGAATACAATAAGAATAAATACAGTACACAACTGTACAGAATAGAATAAAATAAAATACTATATACAGTAGAATAAAATAAAATAAATATACAATAAGATAAAAATAGAATACAAATACAAATACTATATACAACTGAGTAAAAATACAACGATGACAGAAAGGATTATTGCACTTAGTATAGTGACCTAGTGACCTAGTATAGTGACTTAGAATAGTGACCACGGTAAGGAACCTTATTGTTGATGTGTCTCAATTACTAGTTTAAAGTCTCCTTCAGTACAATATAATGTTTGTTTTTTATATTTTGTCTGTCATGTTAGGTCTCATAGTATTCTCTACTCAAACTCCAGAAAGATTTAAATGTTACCTGTGGGTTGACTCTTCAAATGTGTGTGTGTGTGTGTTTATTTACCCACAAATATTTACTGTTGGTTCTGCAGTTTGTAAATATTTAATCTAAAGTCTGTGTTCTCCAAAGGCAGATGTTTTTACCATTGCTATCTTTGCCCTGTTTGTTTCCCCTTGTTTCACCCCATCTCCTGTCACTTCTCGTAGGCAGTGTACTTGGATTCCTCCCAGTTGCCTTTATATGTTTCCCATTCTCAGAATCAGCTGTTTGTGAACAGGCCTGACCTCTTTCACGAGCTGTTTCCTGCAGTGAAAATAACAAAATATAACTGTTTCTTTTACATGTTTAACCCTGGAGAACCCATGGGGTCAGAGCCGACCCCACTGGTTTACTAGGGAAACCATGGGGTCAAATTTGACCCCATGGGTTCTCCAGGGTTAAGTATGCATTACAAAGTGTTATCTTCTTTACTACTTTTAATTAGCATAGCATAAAATCCAAGGTAAGGTCCAAAGATAGTATTTTTCTAACTAATTTGGCCATCAAAAACTATTCTATACAGGCGAAACAGTTTAGAGGCTGATTTGGTTTGTTTTATCAGACTGTATATAAAAGATGGACATGGATTTCAGGTCTGAAACATGAAACCACTGAAAATGTCCTAAATCTGCATTTTTTTGTTTTTGTCCTCTGCATGTAGGTGGAGGGTTTACATTTTTCCTACACGTTTCCTGTAGCTTCTCTCTGACAAGCAGAAGCTGAATTTCTTGCTCATAGGGGGTCATATGATCGTTGGGTTTTTCTCTGTATCTATTATTGTACGATCTACTGCACAATATAAACCGCCTTGAGGTGACTGCTGTTGTGATTTGGCGCTATATAAATAAAATTGAATTGAATTGAATTGTGTTAAATACACTTGAGTAATCAAAGAAAGTGATCCTTAATGTGTAGGTATTGCTATCAAGGGGGAATTAAGGCCTCTAGATTAGATTAGATTAGATTAGATTAGATTAGATTCTATAGAACTTTATTAATCCCTCGGATGGGTTCCTCCAGGAAATTCAGTTTCCAGTTGCTGAATATCGAGAGAAGTTCCATGTTACAGAGTTAGAATATAAATATAAATAGAGGGGGATGTAAATGCATGTAAATGGTCCAGTCATCCACTTTCAGATTTGGCATGTCTGTGAATTGCACAGATGTTTCACCTGTGGTCTTCAGCAGGCTGAGACTATTTTCTCCAGTACCATCATCACAGTGATGTTAGGGAAACAGGTCAATAAATAAACCAGTGCTGTGAAACTCATCCTGGTTTTTACACTGAAAAAGTCACAAGCATCTCAGTTTAGCAACTATCAACTGTTACATCACAGCTGATGAAAGTTGAGTCATTTCTCCTTACTTTTGATTCATAGCACTGTAATATAAACTGGATCACACAATGGTTCATGCGTGATAATAAATTGATACAATACGGTCACTCTACCCTAAATATGTTGTCAGAGACTGGGTGGGTATTAAAAGGTAAATAGGATTATAAATTGTATCAATAATGCAAAATATTGTATCAACTATTGTAACGGAATTCCTTGGAAATGTTAAATACAGAGTTAAAAAGTTTTGTATTTACTAATTAGATTGTGTAAAACGTCATTCTGACTTAACTCTGCTTTAAGTCAGTTTAGTTTTAGGTTGTTTCCAAAGTGGATTTTCTTGTTTCAGTTTAGTTTTTATTGTTTGAAATGTTTTTGTTTTACTTTATTAGTTTATTAGTTTCTGTGTTTATTTTGTTCTTTATCATTTATTATTTATTATTAGTTTTATTATTGGATGAAGAGTTCAGTACAGCCATTACGTCTTGAAAACAGTTGACTGCAGTCTTTTAGCTAAAGTCTCAATGAACACATTTAAAGCCTCATTAGGCAAGTTGTGATTAAATCCTTACCAAACTAACAGATGGTAAAACTAAGAATACTCCCTATATTTATTTTTTATTTTATTTTGCTTTTTTAGTTCTCCAATCTTACAAAATTGTTTCAGTTAATTACATTTTCAGAAATGTCAAAAGTCTAGTCTAGTTCTTATTTTTATTTTAGTTAATTAATATGTTTTTTCACATTACAAGTTTATTCACATTAAAAAAAATCATTATTATGATTACTGGTGGCCATTTTGAAAAGAAAACTTAAATGAAAGACCAATTAACTAGTGCAAATGAAAGAGCCAGTGTGACACGCGCGCGCACACACACACACACACACACACACACACACACACACACACACCTTTCTCACGCATTCAGCCACTACCTCTGTGCAAATGTAAAAGATACAAATGGCAGTGGAACAATTTTAATTTTTTTATTTTTGTATAAATTGTGTAGGGGAAAAGAGAAAAAAAACATTTTTGTTCCATCCTAGAAAATGTTGCCAAGTCTTCGTTGTTCATGAAAGAGAGGAGATGCGTCAGTGCTCACCACGAATGCTTCCTGGATGCTGGTTCACATTTTGTGTATATGTATGTTTGCTACTGGAGGTCTTAGAGGGAAAGGCGAGGTGATGTTTAACTGCACGTGTATGCACAAGAGACTCGGCATCTGATCTGTTGTTGCAAAGAGCTACATTCAAGTGATTGTCTTTTACCTCCTTGCACAGACTAAAGTTACATATATATATATATATTATAAATATATATATTTCCATATATATGAACCTATTAACAAAGTGTCTTGAAAATATACCCAGGAATACAAACATCAGTAACAAATAGCAGTCTGTACTTTTTAATGTTTTTCTTTTGTTTTTTTAAGTCATTGTATAATTGACATACTTTGTGTCACCGATGAATGAATCATGGCAGTGTGTTAGTGTGCGCTGGATGAAGATGATTGTAATTAAGTCCACATTCCAGGATGAAAAAGCCTGGGATGATATCCGTGGCCTTGGATTAGCCTACTGCAGGACACCCTGGACAGGAGCTGGGGCTTTGTTCTGAAACTCTTCTGGAGTAGAGACAAGCTTCTGTGAATTTCCGGTCATCCTCTAAAAAAAAAAAGAACCTGCGACCAGTAATTAGCCGAGAACGGTTGCTTTCAACTTTTGTTCCTCGTCTTTTGATTGTAAACATACTTTCAGGAAAGGCCAGGGAGACCGTCTGATGGTACGTACTTCTGTGGGAGGTTGGATTTTTTTTTTCTTTCCTTCACTGTATGTAATTACATGGACATGTAATTTAGGTTAATGCTCATTGTTAAGTGCATTCTCAGGAAGGAGACTGATCGGCTTCCTGATAAGCATTCCTTTCTCCATTCCTTTGCTTTGCTGCTAACCATCCGGATTTTTAGTCTGGGAAGTGTGGCTCTATGTCTCACTGCTCACCGTATTGCTTTTAATCACCTCAGCTTGTCAGCCATACCTACCATATCACTGCATGGTGCTCACACACACACAGACACACTTAACCAAGAGGAAACTCTGGCTTTAGTCCTCAAATGTTAACAGTATTCATCACATTTTTTCTTTAAATTCTGTTTTTTTTTTCTTGCTTATTTGCTTTTAACATCCTGCTCTGTTAAATCGCCATGTAAGTTGGAACAATCATATTTCATTTGGAGAATTTCTTTAACTGGCAAAAACCCACGTTTGTGGTTCTGATTGTTTTGTTATAATTCGATTTCTTTTTGATATAAGGAATTAAATGGATTTTTATAGTAGAAATGTACGATGGCCGTGTCTGTCATTTGGAAAGATGGAGAGGAGAAGCAGTCTACTTCATACTTCAGTACATTAGGAAATAGCCTCACTTATCATTAAAGAATGAAGAAATAAAACACAAACATGTAGAAAGCACTTGTTTGGATGTTGCTTAATCTGGAAAGGCTTCTGAATTGTAATGAAAGTCTTTGGTCTTGTTACATAAATCATCATATTTATTAAACAGGAAGTGTTGTCTTTCAGTCAACAGACAATCCCAAGAATAGCTTTTTCTTAAAAAAAAAAAGTATGTTTCTTTTGATTTCAGTACACACAAGAATAGTGTTTTATACAATCTTGAGCCAAATTTAAGTAGTGTTAAGATGTATTGCTCCCTTTGTGCCAATGTCATGCAAGTCTCTAAAGCTGTTAGGAGGAATAATCTGTATTAAAACGGATAAGAAAAAGAAGCTTTAAATGCACTTCATCCTTCATCTGTTAATACATTTAGAGCAGGCTAACCAAACAGCAAGTGTGCCTTTGAAACAGTAGTCCACCTGGAGTCTCCTTCATGCGTCTGTCACCTCCTAACTGTCACGCACGGTGTGACAGGAAGTGTTATCAAGGCACGTAATATTCTGTTTTTAACCACCACTTGGTCAAGGCACAAAACTCTGGGGACTCTCGTGTCAGCTGTTCTGATGTACTAGAGGTAAAAAGGAACTAACATACCTTTAAGCTTTTTTTGTGCCTTCAACTTGCATATTGTTGTCAGGATTATAAGGCTAATGTTATATTACAAGGCGGTAAAAAATACAATCTTTACCAAATGAAAGATGTAAAATAAACAAATTATGGCTGACTGACGAGAAATAACACAAAAAGGCACTTCTTAAGCGGAACATCAAACTTTGGAGTAATTTGGTTTGTCTAGCTTGACAAGAAGAACCAGTACAGTGATGGTCTTTGCTCCCAGATACAATCAAAATAAACAATATTAAGTCTGATTGAAGGCGTCTCGAAGACTTGGCGTAACGCTGCGAAACAGTCCACGAATGTCTGTTATAACATCGCACCTCCTCTGTTATTTGCAGGAGGCTTTTGCAGGTGTCTTAAAGGCAGGCGTCCCAGCAGCAGCAGAAGAGTCGGCAATTTATCTTGGCTGCCTCCCAGTTTAAATCCTGCTATGACTGCGTAACCTTCGGATATTAATGGGTTTTAGGAATGTCCACATTAAGATCCACATGCTAGCAGGCACTTGTTAGTGAAAGCACAATTCCTCCTCCAGTCCTCAGATGGCCTCACCTGTGCTCTGGTCATCCTCCCAAAGGTCAGTGCCGACAGAGCAGGGAAAGCCTTCTGCTCGCGGTGACGAAGGAGTAGTAGCGCGTTGTGCTTCTGTAATCATGCCTGCTCATTTAAAGTGGTTGTAAAAGGGCATCCATAAATAAATAAATTACCGGGCTAAAACAAGGGCTTTGTCCTGTCCTCGCTTTTCAGTCTTTGTGATCTGCAGCCTCAGGGTTGAGATGCGCCACTGGGACAAAGGGAAGGGTTACAATAGGGAGGGGACTATAAGTGACGAATAAGTGGTTTAGGGTCTCTTCCAACCGCTCCGGATCAACGCGTCCGCTCGCAGGAAAGGCTGGTTTCGGAGATCTGTGAGTAGGCATGGAGAGGGGGGGTGAGAGACAGGGGGACACACATGTTAGACGACCAAGAGGTCAATCTGGACATTTGCTTCTGTTTACATCTCAATTTCTTAAGAGTGTTTTTAAGCAAGAAGAGCAGAGGATGTACACTCAGTTCTCACTTTATTAGGTACACCTAATTTATATCAGTTGTTCCCTCATTTCTGTAAATGAGGTTAAGCTAAAAAAAGAAAAGCAAATAGGAACACCTTACTGTATAATGCAGTACATGAAAACAGCACCACAAACACTTCCTCTTTTTTACAATGAAGATGAAACTATGAAAAGTTGCCTTTATTGCAGGACTGTTGTTAGTCTGCATTAGTTTGAGCTCCCTAATAAACTGACAACTGAGTGTTTATTGTTATAATTTTCAAATCCAGAAAATCTGGAAACACTTGTGCAGTTAAAACTTTGGGTTAAAGCTGAAATTGTCCATAAGAGCTACAAAATTAGCAAATGTGGCAGGAATGCCACATTCCCATAGCCTTGTATTTCAACTGCTAGAAGTTGTGCTTCAAAACGGAGAAATTCAAGGCTTTGAGACGGTGATTTTGGCAAATCAGTAACACTAAACAATGAGGATGTTACAAAGTAACCACTCTGGTTACGATACAGTGGTCAACAAGCTCTTGAGTTTGCAGATTACCAAACAGGATGGCTGTCACAGAGGAAACAAAAGTGTGGATACAGACTGTGTTCACGTAAGTTTGATTCTGTTTTCTTCTAGAGCCTGTTGACCAAATAGCTGTTGAGCACACCGCAGATGACATTTAGCACAGACAAACATGGCGGACGCTGCCGACTGGTGAGAGGTAAATAAACAATGGACAACATGCAACACGTAACAGGAAGGGGTGAGGATGCCATGGGTTACCGGTCCGTTGCCATGGTAACCGGTCCGTTGCCATGGGTTACCTGTCCGTTGCCATGCGTTTACATGCGTTGTTATGGGTTAACTGTCCGTTGCCATGCGTTTACATGCGTTGTTATGGGTTAACTGTCCGTTGCCATGCGTTTACATGCGTTGTTATGGGTTAACTGTCCGTTGCCATGGGTTATCTGTCCGTTGCCATGTGTTTACATGCGTTGTTATGGGTTAACTGTCCGTTGCCATGCGTTTATATGCGTTGTTATGGGTTAACTGTCCGTTGCCATGGTAACCGGTCCGTTGCCATGGGTTACCGGTCTGTTGCCATGGTAACCGATCCGTTGCCATGGGTTACTGGTCCATTGCCATGGTAACCGGTCCGTTGCCATGCGTTTACATGCGTTGTTATGGGTTAACTGTCCATTGCCATGCGTTTACATGCGTTGTTATGGGTTATCTGTCCGTTGCCATGCGTTTACATGCGTTGTTATGGGTTAACTGTCCATTGCCATGGGTTACCGGTCCGTTGCCATGGGTTAACTGTCCGTTGCCATGCGTTTACATGCGTTGTTATGGGTTAACTGTCCGTTGCCATGGGTTATCTGTCCGTTGCCATGCGTTAACATGCGTTGTTATGGGTTAACTGTCCGTTGCCATGCGTTTACATGCGTTGTTATGGGTTAACTGTCCGTTGCCATGCGTTTACATGCGTTGTTATGGGTTAACTGTCCGTTGCCATGCGTTTACATGCGTTGTTATGGGTTAACTGTCCGTTGCCATGGGTTACTGGTCCGTTGCCATGGTAACCGGTCCGTTGCCATGGGTTACCGGTCCGTTGCCATGGTAACCGGTCCGTTGCCATGGTAACCGGTCCGTTGCCATGGGTTACCTGACCGTTGCCATGGGTTAACTGTCCGTTGCCATGCGTTAACTGTCCGTTGCCATGCGTTTACATGTGTTGTTATGGGTTAACTGTCCGTTGCCATGCGTTTACATGCGTTGTTATGGGTTAACTGTCCGTTGCCATGGGTTACTGGTCCGTTGCCATGGTAACCGGTCCGTTGCCATGGGTTACCGGTCCGTTGCCATGGTAACCGGTCCGTTGCCATGGTAACCGGTCCGTTGCCATGGGTTACCTGACCGTTACCATGGGTTAACTGTCCGTTGCCATGCGTTAACTGTCCGTTGCCATGCGTTTACATGCGTTGTTATGGGTTAACTGTCCGTTGCCATGCGTTAACTGTCCGTTGCCATGCGTTTACATGCGTTGTTATGGGTTAACTGTCCGTTGCCATGGGTTATCTGTCCGTTGCCATGCGTTTACATGCGTTGTTATGGGTTAACTGTCCGTTGCCATGGGTTATCTGTCCGTTGCCATGCGTTTACATGCGTTGTTATGGGTTAACTGTCCGTTGCCATGCGTTTACATGCGTTGTTATGGGTTAACTGTCCGTTGCCATGCGTTTACATGCGTTGTTATGGGTTAACTGTCCGTTGCCATGCGTTTACATGCGTTGTTATGGGTTAACTGTCCGTTGCCATGGGTTACCGGTCCGTTGCCATGGTAACCGGTCCGTTGCCATGGGTTACCGGTCCGTTGCCATGGTAACCGGTCCGTTGCCATGGTAACCGGTCCGTTGCCATGGGTTACCTGACCGTTACCATGGGTTAACTGTCCGTTGCCATGCGTTAACTGTCCGTTGCCATGCGTTTACATGCGTTGTTATGGGTTAACTGTCCGTTGCCATGCGTTAACTGTCCGTTGCCATGCGTTTACATGCGTTGTTATGGGTTAACTGTCCGTTGCCATGGGTTATCTGTCCGTTGCCATGCGTTTACATGCGTTGTTATGGGTTAACTGTCCGTTGCCATGGGTTATCTGTCCGTTGCCATGCGTTTACATGCGTTGTTATGGGTTAACTGTCCGTTGCCATGCGTTTACATGCGTTGTTATGGGTTAACTGTCCGTTGCCATGCGTTTACATGCGTTGTTATGGGTTAACTGTCCGTTGCCATGGGCTATATGACCGTTGCCATGGGTTAACTGTCCGTTGCCATGCGTTAACTGTCCGTTGCCATGCGTTTACATGCGTTGTTATGGGTTAACTGTCCGTTGCCATGCGTTTACATGCGTTGTTATGGGTTAACTGTCCGTTGCCATGCGTTAACTGTCCGTTGCCATGCGTTTACATGTGTTGTTATGGGATAACTGTCCGTTGCCATGCGTTTACATGCGTTGTTATGGGTTAACTGTCCATTGCCATGGGTTAACTGTCCGTTGCCATGCGTTAACTGTCCGTTGCCATGCGTTTACATGCGTTGTTAAGGGTTAACTGTCCGTTGCCATGGGTTACCGGTCCATTGCCATGGTAACCGGTCCGTTGCCATGGTAACCGGTCCGTTGCCATGGGTTAACTGTCCGTTGCCATGCGTTAACTGTCCGTTGCCATGCGTTTACATGCGTTGTTATGGGTTAACTGTCCGTTGCCATGGGTTACCGGTCCGTTGCCATGGTAACCGGTCCGTTGCCATGGGTTACCGGTCCGTTGCCATGGTAACCGGTCCGTTGCCATGGGTTACCTGACCGTTGCCATGGGTTAACTGTCCGTTGCCATGCGTTAACTGTCCGTTGCCATGTGTTTACATGCGTTGTTATTGGTTAACTGTCCGATGCCATGCGTTTACATGCGTTGTTATGGGTTAACTGTCCGTTGCCATGGGCTATATGACCGTTGCCATGGGTTAACTGTCCGTTGCCATGCGTTAACTGTCCGTTGCCATGCGTTTACATGCGTTGTTATGGGTTAACTGTCCGTTGCCATGCGTTTACATGCGTTGTTATTGGTTAACTGTCCGTTGCCATGCGTTTACATGCGTTGTTATGGGTTAACTGTCCGTTGCCATGGGTTACCGGTCCGTTGCCATGGGTTAACTGTCCGTTGCCATGCCTTAACTGTCCGTTGCCATGCGTTTACATGTGTTGTTATGGGTTAACTGTCTGTTGCCATGCGTTTACATGCGTTGTTATGGGTTAACTGTCCATTGCCATGGGTTAACTGTCCGTTGCCATGCGTTAACTGTCCGTTGCCATGCGTTTACATGCGTTGTTATGGGTTAACTGTCCGTTGCCATGGGTTATCTGTCCGTTGCCATGCGTTTACATGCGTTGTTATGGGTTAACTGTCCGTTGCCATGCGTTTACATGCGTTGTTATGGGTTAACTGTCCGTTGCCATGCGTTTACATGCGTTGTTATGGGTTAACTGTCCGTTGCCATGCGTTTACATGCGTTGTTATGGGTTAACTGTCCGTTGCCATGCGTTTACATGCGTTGTTATGGGTTAACTGTCCATTGCCATGGGTTAACTGTCCGTTGCCATGCGTTAACTGTCCGTTGCCATGCGTTTACATGCGTTGTTATGGGTTAACTGTCCGTTGCCATGCGTTTACATGCGTTGTTATGGGTTAACTGTCCGTTGCCATGGGTTACTGGTCCGTTGCCATGGTAACCGGTCCGTTGCCATGGGTTACCGGTCCGTTGCCATGGTAACCGGTCCGTTGCCATGGTAACCGGTCCGTTGCCATGGGTTAACTGTCCGTTGCCATGCGTTAACTGTCCGTTGCCATGCGTTTACATGTGTTGTTATGGGTTAACTGTCCGTTGCCATGCGTTTACATGCGTTGTTATGGGTTAACTGTCCGTTGCCATGGGTTATATGACCGTTGCCATGGGTTAGCTGTCCGTTGCCATGCGTTAACTGTCCGTTGCCATGCGTTTACATGCGTTGTTATGGGTTAACTGTCCGTTGCCATGGGTTATCTGTCCGTTGCCATGCGTTTACATGCGTTGTTATGGGTTATCTGTCCGTTGCCATGCGTTTACATGCGTTGTTATGGGTTAACTGTCCGTTGCCATGCGTTTACATGCGTTGTTATGGGTTAACTGTCCGTTGCCATGCGTTTACATGCGTTGTTATGGGTTACCGGTCCGTTGCCACTCTTCTCTTTCTTTGCTGTCTTAAGGCTTCTGCGAGAATGGTGGAACCTGCTTACAGACCTCCAACGCATTGTCCTCGCTTGCCATCTTCTGTTTGGCTTCCATGGGGTTTCCCACCCAACAACACAGGGGGCCTACTCACTCTGGAATAGCTCTGGTGATGCACGAGTAGTTGAACTTTTGACGTCCTCCCATTGTCCTCCATGCCTTTCCCTGTTTACATTTGTAAATATTAGGCTCAGGCAATGTGCTTGCAGAGTAAAGTGTATAACTGTGCATCTCTGAAAAATGTTTATATGCTTGCAAACAGCCGAATATTTGCAATCTAATCCAGCATTCTCCGCAATGGACATGCTGCAGTATATTCGATAGGTTTGATCAAATGGCCTTTTGACACAAAAGCTCATTTGAAAACCTTTGATATATGTTGTCTTGTTCTTGTCAATTGTACATAGCCAGTGCTGAGTGAATTTATGATATGGGTTTATGATAAGACACCTTTTAGTCACTCTAGCTTTCTTCTGAGGTTAGCACATCAATTCTTTTAAACAAGGGTCTGAATCTGCTTCTAAGATAATTGTTGATCTGTTTCTCTGCAGTGCCAAGGGCTTCCAGCACCACCGAATGACCAACGGGGCCATGAATGTTGAGATTGGAAACCCTGCCTATAAGATCTATGAAGGAGATCCTGATGATGATGCTGGGGAACTTCTGGACTCCGACTTTGCTTTAGACCCAGACAAGGTAACAAAGCTTAAAAAAGCCGTTTCATTACAAAATATCTGAAAATGCCTGGTAGTGGCTAACCATGCAGATATTTCCACATTTATGAGTCCTTTTGTGAGTTTTTTTTTTTTTAATGAATTGGTTTTGGTTGTGGAGTCATTATAGACAGTAAATAGACCCTTCTTTGTGATCTAAAGAACACTGGATGAAAGTAGCTGGGTTTCTCAATATATTCCTGTCCTTTGGACGTCTAGTGAAAAACAGTTTTCTGTCTTGACTGATCTGTAATCACTTTTCTACATTTATATCCAGTTTTTTGCCATCGAGATCACCACAGTCCAAATGCAAAAGCTTTAAAGCAAGACTTAGGAAACCAGTGGGTGTCGTTATGGTATTTACTTCTGGCATCTGTAATGAATTTTGGAATGAATATTGTTAGAATTATGTGAATCATATACTTTAGTTCTGATGAGTGGCTCCATAGTCTCATGGTTTACACGTTGTGGCTCGAGTGGTTTGTATACAGATCAATGCTTGGGCAAGATACTGAACCCTGAGTTACCTCTGTGTGTGTGAATGCATTCAGCAGATAAAAGCACAAGGCACTATATAAATACCATTTCTTTTACATTCACCTAAGAAGTGAAAAAATCTCCAGTTTAATCCCAGCTGGAGACAAAAATCCCTTGGGGGTGTCAGGAACGGAAATCCACTGTGAATAAGGGGAGCAGCTGAATAAAGCTTTTATGCTGGAGCCCTCATGGTCACTATATTCAAACACTTTTCACCACAATCATAAAACATCAAATGAGGAATTGTCCATAAAGTCCTGAGTGCTTAAAAAGAAGTTGCAAGTTCTTCACTGGAAATACACCTACTGGTTTGTTGGGGGCAGATGATTAGTGCCCAGACTTTCAGAAACAAATAACCAAACACAGAAAACATAACAAACCACAAATGTCTGCCAGGGTTTCAGCACTGAGCTGGGAAACATCTTGTTATTTATGCGAGCTGAGCCTATTTGAATAAGAAAAATACTGCTTCTTTCACAATATACCAAATCTTTTCATTTCTTTTGCCTGAGTCACTGAGAAATTTTCTTCACTCCGCAGCCCACCAACTTCACGAACCCAGTGTATGCCACCCTGTACATGGGTGCCCACAACAGCCGCAATTCTCTGGCGAGCACTGATGAAAAGAAGGAGCTCCTCTCCCAGGTTGACGAGGACATGAGCGACCCCCTGGCATAGACCTCGGCATGGACTGAACTCTGCCAACATTGCCCTGCCTTGCCCAACCTAGAGCCAGCGAGCTCTCTCATTTTATGCCTTTACCAACTGAAAAGAAAAGCAACAAAAAAACATAAAAACGAGAACACTGTATAAAATGTATAAAATGAAGAACTACTTTTTTTAAGTGATTGCAGTATTATATTTTGTTCTTTGACAAAAAGGAAAACAAATCCTCTGGTGACGGAAAAGAAACCATTTTATAGACATTTTATCCAGTTCTTTTTCATTTTGCTCACTTCCTCACAACTTCTCTCTCTCTCTCACACACACACACACACACACACACACACACACACACACACACACACACACACACACACACACACGACCCTTCTGAAAGCAGCATAAGTAGAGCTTATCCTACTTGGAAAGCCTTGATCTGATCTGATCTGGCACCTACCTCTGATCTCTGTTCACCCTATGGGTCAATCACACACTCACACACACACTTACTCGCTCTTCACCAGGGCACTGTGTGGTTTCTTGGCCAGCATGTGAATCAAATGACAGGTGGAAAAGGTGCTGGGAGAGCAGGAGGTGCAGCCCTCTGATCAGGGTGTGGCTCTGGCAGGACTCATTGGCCCAGCAGTCCTCTAATTTAGAGACACCAACAGGACACCAAGAGCTTCAAAAGAACTGTAGGTACTATATGTGCAGTGATCATAATACTTATTCATTCTGAACCAAGTAGCATTTTTACACTCACACACATTTACTAGAACAAAAGCAGGTCAGAACTGAATTACTTTGATGCAATAGTATTAGAAACATCTAGAAAAGCTAAACGATTATTTGATTTTACTCAATTCACGTTTCTAGGCAGCAAATAAGAGGTTGGCTAGCTCAGTTTATGGGGGTCTCTGTCAAACAAGTTCTTCACAGGCTCAACCGTACTGTATGCCTAATGTGGACTAATCTCATACAATCTTGTCAGTGCTCTTAATGCTCCTTTAGCATAACGCCTGCTGTTGAGACATCAGAAGTCATAATATACAGTCATCTTCTTTATAGTGAAGTAAAACTGAGTGATAAACAGTCAAAACTCTCCACTGTAGTCACACTATATGTATTTGTGCAACTTTTTTTCATTGCACTTAGTCTGCTAGGCAGCTAGTTTCTGTGTTGGATGGATTCTTATTTATCATAGACTGCATATAAAACATGGTCATACTCGCTACATTTAGAAGCCTGAATTTAGGAATATAACCGCTGCTGTAGTTTTTGGTACTTTTTTGGAGTCAGAAGTTAGCCCTACTGTATTTGGATACGAGGTGCAGAGTGTGCTAATGCTTGCAAGCTTGGTTAGCTTGCAACTGTTAGCTTGCAAGCTTAGCTAGCAAACTGTTTAGGTGGCACCAGTGTTGCCAATTCCTCAGTAAGGAAAATCGCTATTGGCTGTCCTAAAAGTCGCTAGAAGTCGCTAAATGATGTCATCGCCTAATTTGCATAATTGGTCATGCCTATGTAATTGTAACAGACGCTGTAGGAGAGAGAAATAACATCACGGAAGAGACATAAAGTGAGTAAAAAACACCATAAAAGCATTTAAAATACATTTAGAACTACAAGTTATTTTGTGTGTGTGAATGTGTGTCTGTGTGTGTCTGTTTTATAGTTTTATACCTTGTGATCCATAAAAAGTAATGGCAAAAGAAGAACATTTTTAACCATTAAAATAAAAATGGACACAGCAAGCCTCACCAGACAGCTTCAGTCATATCGGATGTACAAGACGGACTTAAGGCTCATCAAGGGCATCTGATTTCTAAGTTTGCAATGATGGGAATGATATTTTTTAGTGCATTGACTTATTTTAGTCAAAAAAAAAGTACATTTACTGCAGCTCCCACCCTGCATTACAGTGTGTGTGTGTGTGGGGGGGGGGGGGGGGGGGGGGGCTTTGCTCATGTGCTTTCATGTCAAAAAGTCATCATAAATAAGTCTCCAATAACACCAGAAAAAGTCGCCAGATTTGTCGCTAGTCGCTTTTTAGAAAAAAAGTTGCTAAGGGGGTCTGAAAACTCGCTAAATATAGCGACAAAGTCTTTAAGTTGGCAACACTGGGTGGCACCCATGTGGTGGAAAGGTCAGGTTCAGTGATTTTAAAGTATGGGGAGTGAGGGCTCCCCCTCCCCCTAAAGTAACCAGTCACACACATCTAAATGTATTTTCTTGTACCTATAAACATGATCATAATGTTTTTCTTGCTATTTTAACACTGGTGTGTATGTGACCGACTTACTTTTGGTGCCAGCCACTAGAGAAACTCCAGTTTTTGGCACTTGTGCTTCATTTTTCAGCCTCCGTAGTTTCTCCATGGATATGTCTCCAAGTCCCTGGTGGCTGGCTGCAGTATAGGTCAAACCCTTGCCCTGCCCCCCAAAATAAAAGTCTGTCTCAAAAAAACCCACATGAAATATGTCTTCAGTTGTACAAAGTACTTTTTTATTTTTACTTCTGAAAATCAGTGTTCCTTTTGTATGTATTGTACTGTATGAAAACCTTCCCCTCACACCCCCCTGTTTGTCTTTGTAATTTATGCTTGTAGTTTCACAGAAAGATTACTACCCTTTGAAAATAGGACGTTTCAAACTGGATTGACACAATAAAAACATACAATGACTCGTGTCACGCACTAATGGCAGATGGGTTTTAAAGAGTATGGTCAACCAAATCCCCCCAAAACACATTTTGTCTCATTCTCGATGCCATTAAGTGAGAAAATATGCTCTTCTCTCTTTTTTGGTAATGTGGGTGCGGCGACCTTGTAAGCACTCCACAAAAACCACTTCAGCACGGCCTGTGGTGCTGAGAGATGTTAATACCAGGTCCTTATGTTTGAAATGGATGGTGAGGTCAGTTTGTTAGTTTGTGACTGTGACTGGCTTGCAGGTATGAGGCTCTCCACTGAGTGAGTTATGGCTGTAATTTAGCCCTGATTACATTTACCATTACTTTACCTCTAATTAGACTGTCAATCAGGGCAGGTGAAGATGAAAGATGCAGTCAGACTGACTGTATAGGAATTATACTAAATTCAGGGTTGGTGACAAATGCATTGATTCAAGACGAGCTCGTGTTGCACAAAACCACCTCTTAACCTTCTGAAATTAATTACACCGTCAAGTCAAAGAAACGTAAAACATCAACAAAAGTACAGAGTGGCTCGCGTTCATATATTTATGTTTTT
Source organism: Aulonocara stuartgranti (assembly GCF_965226115.1). Taxonomy (NCBI): domain Eukaryota; kingdom Metazoa; phylum Chordata; class Actinopteri; order Cichliformes; family Cichlidae; genus Aulonocara; species Aulonocara stuartgranti. The sequence continues at coordinate 30,789,517 of NC_138944.1, read as the reverse complement.
TAAATAAACACTCCCCATTTTATACATTGGGATACAGAATGTATTAATCACCTTGCTCTGTTCCCATTTCGGATAATGAATCCCTGCCTAGGTTTCAGCCCTGACCTCAGGGTCACACTTTATAGACGACCACTTCATCACAGAACAATCTGCAGGGCGACTGCAGACAAAAGACACACAGCCTCACCTGATGACCTTGCATCTTGATCCATGGAGAAAGGCTGGAGAATAAAATAAACAGGAAATAATAGGATATACAAAGTATAGTTGATCATCTCTATGGAGCCTTAGTGTACGTGTTTTTTATGTGTAGTTAGAAAGAAAGGAACACTTAAGGGTGACTTTGGTATAAGTGTTATTGAGTAATTGGGGCATTTAATGACTCTCTTATTTCAGGGTCAATTGAGCAGTGGATGGAGTTTTTACTGAACTGACACTTAGGGGTTGGGTGGTTTTGGAAATTTATCAGAGTAGGGATATTTTTGATGGTCTCACCAAAAGGTTAAAGTAATTGATATTTTTCAATGTCCTGTTTCTTTTTATACATAAGAAAAGCGCATAAGAGGTGATAAGTAGTATCTCCAAAACCAATGTTGATGCGATTGTATTTGTTGGGCTCATTTGGGGCAGGTCTGGCTTTACTTGTGTCACCCTTGTTTCATTTTTTTTGCCATAGCTGCTGTGGCTGGAGAGGCCCATACAGGAGCCCAAGAATAAAATCAGTGTGAGTAATGTTGTCTGATTGCTGAAAGGGTCAGCCACACTTGATGTTTTCAAAATGAATCTAACATTTGTCCCAGTGATCTTTGGGAACACTCCCAAAAATAAGTGATAATAAGTAACAGTGGCTAGGATGTGCCTAAGGCTTTGACTTTATGTATATCAGGTACTTTCACATTGACAAGTACGAGATATCTGAAAACAACACAATCTAGGGAATGGAAACTACTTCATGTAAGTACTTTGCCCCAATCAAAAGCTGTTCAAACAAGTGATTGCATTCTCACTTGAACAGTTTGCTGCAGATTGCCCATAATTTTTATGGGTAGAGTAAGTCAGAGTAAGCTCTGACTTCTGGCAAAACTGGATCAGATGGAGTAGGGGATGCATGTCCTTGCCTAGACCATTTTGCACCATCCCAAAACAGGTGTGGCGCAAAATACTTGCTATTACTTCTTTTCCCACCAACACAATGCCAGTTCCTCATCTAGAATCACTTCTATGGATTTACACAAAGACTAATTGGGGTGATCGTAGCGCAAGAGTTGGGAGTTCGCCTTGTAATCGGAAGGTTGCCGGTTTGAGCCCCGGCTCGGACAGTCTCGGTCGTTGTGTCCTTGGGCAAGACACTTCACCCGTTGCCTACTGGTGGTGGTCAGAGGGCCTGGTGGCGCCAGTGTCCGGCAGCCTCGCCTCTGTCAGTGCGCCCCAGGGTGGCTGTGGCTACAATGTAGCTTGCCATCACCAGTGTGTGAATGGGTGGATGACTGGATATGTAAAGCGCTATATAAATACAGGCCATTTACCATTTTGATTTGCATCAGTAGCTCAAGGAAGGGAAATGTAGCAATGATTTGCAGATACAGGCCACAGATTTTGTTTTCCATGGTTTTCTTTAAAACAAAATGATTCCAGAGTCAGTCATGTTTGATTCCCAAACTTCCACAGTGGCACCAAATCAGCGTAAAATTCAAATATGTGTCAAATGAAACAAAGACTGTGGCAATGGAGCCTAAAACACCACAGTTAGGAACGCAGACCTTTCTTCTCCAGTTGGACCTGATGGATGCTTATAAGCTCCACAAGATGATACAGGGCATGTTTGCGGAGACTCCATTGGCATCATGGAGTATTTGTAGTATGTTACAGCTGGTGGCTTTCATCATGACCCTGATTCAGGGCTCAAGACGTGGTTAAGCAATAAAGCTGCTCTGTACACCACAAACTGCAGCTATGACCCCTGCCCACCACCTCTCAGAGCTTTCCCAGATTTACCAGGGAACTGACAGGGACAAGAAGAGTCCATATGCCCTTCATGATGAAGAGAGTAAGGTTGGAAGAGTGGGGTAAGAGTGAGCATTTACAGAGCGAGATGTATAGGCTGTATAGGATGTATAGGATAGGATACCATTCTCCACAGGTGTATTTAGGGAATAAATAGTGGTTGACAAAAGGAAGGAATGATTTTATTTTTTGGTTTTTGAACATCCACAGGTGCACTGTGTTTCCCACATTTGAACTCTTTTGACTCACTGGGGCATTGATTTAAGCAGTCTGATGGCAACTTGTCAATAAAGTGTTAGTGAGACAGGAAGGAGCAGAACAATAGAGTAGCTAAGAGTAGATTAAATTTTCTCTTTCATCATCACATGAAAAGCACATATAGTAAAGTATATATGCAGATCTATGAAAAAGCATCCCCCCCTTTCTGATTTAATTAAATATCAGACAAAAATCCAGTAAATACAAAATGCAGTTTTTAAATGACGATTAGACTCATTAAACGAAAAAAGCTATCTGGCCCTTTCTAAGTCTTTGGGACTCCAGTGAACCCCAGTAACAGTGATTATCCACACCTTAACAAAATTTGTAACACTAGAAACCTTCCCACAAGTTTATTCAACTCAATTCAATTCAATTCAATTCAATTCAATTTTATGTATACAGCACGAAATCACAACAACAGTCGCCTTTATATTGAAAGGTAGACCCTACAATAATACACACAGAGAAAAACCCAACAATCATATGACTCCCTTTGAGCAAGCACTCTGGCGACAGTAGGAAGGAAAAACTCCCTTTTAACAGGAAGAAACCTCCAGCAGAACCAGGCTCAGGGAGGGGCGGGGCCATCTGCTGTGACCAGTTGGGGTGAGAGAAGGAAGACAGGACAAAAGACAAAAAAAAGGCATTGATGATCTCAGTGAAATGTGGTGGTGATAGTGTAAAGGTCTGGAGCTGCTTTGCTTCTTCAGATCACTTGTTGGAATTGGTGGAACCATGAATTCTGCTCGCTAACAGAAAATCCAGATGACCTTCGATCCCCCCCCCCCCCCCCCCCCCCCAAAAAAAAAAAAAAAGACTGGAGTGGTCTAGTCAAAATCCAGACTTAAATCAGATTGAAATACTTTGACTTGACCTTAAACTGGTCATTCGTGCTTTTAAAACCCTCCAGTGTGGGTAAATTAAAACAATTCAACAAAAGCATGGACCAAAGATTCCTCCCCAGTGATGTCAGACACTCACTGCCAGTCACTGCAAATACTTCATTGTTTTTCGTAGCACAGCCAGTTAGGTTGGCATTTACTTTCTCACATAGGGCCAGGTGGGTTTGGACATTTTTTCCCCTAAATAAATGAAATGATCACTTAAAAAAAACCCCAACATTTTATATTTGCTTGGGTTATCTTTGTCTAATATTAAAATTTGTTTTATGATCTGATACATTTAAATGAGGCAAATATGCAAAAACCACAAAAAAATCCTAAAAAATCACGAATGGGGCAATACTTTTTCACGGCACTTCAGCTTTTCACAATACTTTCTTATGAATAAATGTATCACTATAATAAATAGAAGTATGATTATGGCTAAATAACATAAAGTTTATCTTGCTGTAAATAGATGGTGGCTTTTATTAATCTATGCAGGACAATGCAGTGGTTTTATGGCATGGGTCACATCTGCTATGGGATAATGACAGGGGTAAGCCAAATGGAACATGAAGTATGTGCTTATTTGTGTGGGTAAGTGAACGTGTGCGTGTATGTGTGTGTGTGCATGTGTGCACACGCGCTGTGCAAGTGTGGTTGGGAGGGGGAATAATGAGTCTCCTATGAGCTATTACCCCTACCTTAGCTCCGCACTCTGCAATAATAAAAGCCAACATTGCAGAGCTCCCTAACAGGAGACTGCAACTCAACACACTCCTGATGCCAGTGATAAAGCGTTCACTTTTGACATGCAAACCTTTTTCCTGGATCAAAAATAAGTACGCTTTTCGATTCATGTATCAATACCATTTGTCAATAGTTTGGGAGTTTATCATGTAAGGGATCAGAACAGAATCACTGCATCCTACACAGAAAACAAGGTTTCAAGGCATTTCTGAATGATTCACTGTGGGCTAACAGTCTGTCATTTGAGGTCAGTCAGCTAACTATTGGCGGCTGTACTACATCTAAAACTGTCTGACCCTTAAGCCAATTATGCCATAGGTTTTACAGAGCAGAGTTTCAGTTCTAAGTACGATAAATCCAGATCCAAATGACACCAATACTTCTTTGGGGATCCATCAGAAGAGTTTTCCATCTATACAAATATGCAATGGAGAGAGATGATAATGCTTGATGCGCTGATTTGTAGCATAAAGTCCCAGAAATTAATCATTTCTTTTGATAATAATGATTACTGAACATGTGAGGTGATCTTTTTCTTTAATAACTTCTATAAGTCTTCACCAAATAAATAATACTGTAATTAAAAGAGCCCCAAGCCATAACCCCGCAATCAAAGATATCTGAGGGAAAAGAGAGAGAGAGAGAAAACTGTGGACGTGAATCCCCTTAGGATAAGCCGTGGTAGAGAGACGCAGAGTAATCCAGTGAAGTGGGGAGAGAGCGAGAGAGAGAGAGAGAGAGACCCGCTGCAGCGAGGCTCTGACATCAGAGCGTTATTAGTTCCCCTAGGTTGCCAGGGTGGGTGAGTAAGTGGGCGCATATCCTGGATGTCACGTAAACACTAGTTCCAGTGATTTACTGAGTTTGAGCGGCTTTATGGTTCGAAGAGTTCTCAATATGCTCCAAACACGCGACGTGAACGAGCAGGAGAGCAGTGGAGCGGACTGACAGAGACTCTCCAAGAGTTCACGGGATGTTCATGGCGTTAGGATGTGAGCTGAACTTGTGGTAGAATGGCCCATTATCACACATGGGCCTGTGAGGAATGGCAACTTTTTACCACCACCACCACTACAACCACCATCATCACCACCACCCTCCGAACACGGACCTGCGGCGGCTTTTCCACCGGCTCACCATCGCGTCCTCGCTGAGCATCCTCTGCTTTTCGTTGGTCTACTTTCTCACTGGATGCTGCGAGTCGGAACTGACAGAAAACTCTGAAATAAAGTCGCCCACGAGCGAATTCCTCGTGTCGGGGTCAGGATGGCCGTACGAGAGAAACGGAACCAGTTTTGCCAAAGAGAGTGTCACCACAGCTGGAGAAGGCGCATTCGGCAGCGAGCATCCCGAGCTGGAGGCGAACAGCTCCGGGAAAGAGTGGACAGCCACTCGGAGGTTACCCCAGGCGCTGATTATAGGGGTTAAAAAAGGAGGCACCCGAGCACTGCTGGAGTTTCTGCGGCTCCATCCAGACATCCGCGCCCTGGGGTCTGAGCCGCACTTCTTCGACCGGCATTACGCACGGGGATTGGACTGGTACAGGTACGCGCACTTTACGCACAGAATCCAGCTCACCAGAAGTGCTGAAAGTACTTTAGTTTTTGCACGAGTTGCTCTTTGTTTTATTTTTCCTTTACAAAGTTTATCCTAAGAAGATGTGTCTTACAGAAATCTGTATTTTTTAAAAGAGAAAACCAAAATGCTACAGTGCCCTAATAATTCTTGTCATTTAAATGACACAAATGATTCCAGTATTAGGTTTCTGTATTACATTCGAGAGCCAATTAGTAACCGCCAGCTTCATCTTGTGTACCCAAACACATCTACTGCTATTCCGAAGAGGTTTAGGTGACAGTCAAAGAGAATTTGCCATCTGGCTATACCAATCTGTGCATGCGTACACGTGTGTACTTGCCATATTTGCTGTGTGCGTGCATACGTGCCTGTTTGTTTGTAGGGCTGCAGAGAAAGAGAGCAGAGGCCTCCCAGACTGACTTCTCACAGAGCAGCAAAGTAATCATCTCTGGAGCCAGAGCCAGATGTTACTGTTGTCATGTGGCTCAGTTCTTGGGCTGTTTCATGACAACTCGGAAACACACACACACACACACACACACACTGTTGAAAATACGCAGTTCTTTGAATCTTTGGGCTGAAGGAAGGACAATACTCGGTGTATCAATGCTCAATCAACAATCATTTATTTCCATACAATTCAACAATAAGAGCATTACAACGTCCGGACGGGAGAGATGCTACCAGAGGGTCAGGCACATGTCTCAAAATGGTGACGGGTTGCTCAGCTTTTTATAGTCTCTAGTGGCCCCCAGCTAGTCGTAAAAGCCAAAACATCACATTTTTTCTCTGTTACAGCGCCTAAGTTATGACCTCGGCAGTTGTTTCTCTGCTTTCTGTAAGGTGGGGGTGTGGAATGTGGTCTGTCTATCTCCCCTGTCTTTAGACACAGAGTCTCCTGCTTACAACCTTCTCTTCATGATTCAACACTTAAGCATGTCAAGAAAACAGTGTAACACATTCCCAGCAGATCAAGGATACAGAGTGATGCACATTTATCTAATGAACTAATATGTGAATATGTTCTGTTAACTCAAAAGTATAATGAGAACTAAACTACATACAGATCACACACTCTATTTTAAAGGGTATAATATGATCTACAGCAGTATTCTAATTCAACTATTTTGGTTACATCTATAAGGTAACATATAATAACAGAATAATATCACAATACCCTCTTTTGATCTCTCATTAAAGAGATCACTAATAACAAGCACTTCAGCGTTGCAAGGTCCAGGTTTTCTTGATCCTGAGGCCCTCTGTCCCCCTTTAACGGGTGGACCATATGGGGGATGACCTCTGTGTTCACGCAGTTCAGATGCAAGCAACGTTAGATTTACAACCATAACAGCAGTTACAGATGACTCTCCCATCACTCCCCATTTTCCCACAGCTTTATTTTGGTGCTCCAATTTTCCACTCCCCTTTTAATGCCCCCTTATACCTTTCAAATGTACTTAGACTAGAACCTCTGTCTAAGGAGCTTTTAACCTTTATTTTTATTGCTGCAGCTACCAGTGTCTTCCAGTTGGGTGATTCTCAGCTTCTTTCTTCGACCTCCGGGGTTAGACCACCCTTTAGTCATTGCACAGTTCTGGGGATTATTGCGATTTCAAACAAGGATCTGTGTGTTTTGGGGTCACCGCCGTGTCCCCCTTTTTCCAAGAGCCTCTCGAACCTCGTTGGTCTGGTGTTCCTGGTTTTCGCCAACCCCTTCATGGTTATTGCTGTGTTTGTGGGATCCATCTTCTCCAGGAGCCCAAACGTCATGACACTTGAACCCAGTTGATGTCTCGGCAGTCACTGTGTCTGACTCTGCTACGGAGGATCCTCGCATCTCTGTGACCTCGTCTGGTGTCTGTTCCTTTCTCTGTAAGAGACAGAAAACCAAAGCACCTCTCTTCCTAACCCTAATAATCTAATGTTCTTATCTACTGACCTTCTAGTGATTCAGAATTGGTCTAAAACATTCAGAATGTCCCAGGGACTTATTCTAATCATATCTTATGTGTGTGTAAGCATGTTTGCATTTAGCCCTCTGCACTCAAGGCATTTCCTACACTTTATCAGTCCGGACAGTCACGCCGAACGAAGCTTCTGACCTTCAAAAGGCTGAGTGCCAACTCGTTATAAGCACATTTGCAAGGTGTGTCTGAAAATTATTGAAACCCCTCTTTTTAACAAAAGACAAAAAATTAACAAATCTTCTAAACGCTATTCAGTTCATTTCAATGAGTAATGATTAAACATGAAAGTGATAGTTTATGCTTTTTCACTGATTCTCTAAAAGGTCCGTCTTCTCGGACCGCTATTAGCTTAAGCTTTACCATTCCTAAATTATTAAAGACACAAATGAAGTTATAAAATGTTCAAATAATCCTGGTTTGATGTTAAAGCTCAACCTTCCCCCCCTTTTTTGACACATTCCAATGTGTCAAATCAACGGAGCTAGAACATTCAAAAAAAAAAAAGTTAGGCAGCTACAAAGTTTCCCAGACTCTTAAGGTGATCCGCGTGTAACGTTCTGACTCAGGTATTTAATATTTTAATAAATCTCGTTTAATTAACTGCCACTATTTAAACTAAACTTAAAGACATAATTTAAGAAAAGATCACAAAGAATAACATGATATCAGTGTTTTGTAAGCGCGTGCGGCCTTCTATGCTCGAAGCCTTTTCCCTCAATAGATCAGTCAGACATTCGCGCTGACTGTAGCTTTTAACCCTTATTAACTTGAGCACAACTCTACAATGAGCAACAAGTTGCAATATGTATAAAAACGATCATGGTTACACCTGCAATGAAAACCATCACTGGCGTCTGACAGGGTGGTGCTGCCTACTCTTCCTTTAATGTCACTATTTTCACCCTGTTAATTAGAGTGTTTAAACCTGAAGTCGACTACGTCCACAACAAGTCAATACAGCTGTAAATGTGGCCAATTATCAATCTATTACCAATCAATAACAACAGATAACTTCTATTTTATGCATACTTTTAATCAACCACTCACCCAGAGGATCTCCAATCCCAGCAAGTTCCTTCTCCTCCTTTAATGAGTCTGTCCTCCTTCCATGCCCTGGTAACCGGTCCATCCAGAGCCATATGATCTCAAATACACATACGACAAGCCAAACCACACCTTGGTCACACCAACCCCTTTCCACCCCCAAGATGTCCAATGCCATCCTAGTATGGACTGTCAAATGTGGCTTTAACGCTGACTGTTCTGACAATCCATTTTATAACGTTCCTGGTCAGATTTGCCAATCTCTGCACCAGAGTTTTAAACGTTTCGCCATTTTCATTAGGTTTTATCTTTTATTTAGTTTCGACTCCAGATTTTCAATTTTTTGCCAGTTGTAATTAGTTTTTACCAATTCTTTGCTAGTTTAGTCTAGTTTTTATTTTCTGAAAATCCTTAGTTTCAATTTAGTTCTATTTGTGTTTTGCAAAAGTTAAGTGTAACAAAATCTCCGTTCCATCATATCAGTCATGCTCTTCTAATTATCCTTGGGTGTTGAGACTAATAACTATTAACTCTTGCCGCACCGAGTGTTCCTAATTTTGGTTAAAGTTAATTGATAACCTTTTGAAGGCGATTGTTTCACACCTTTATTTAGATGTCCCAGTCCTGTTATCTCGGGATACATCACGCTGCCTTATCTGGGGTTAGCTATTTTCTTGGGATGCGAGTTAAGTGGGTGAGCTCTTCAACGAGGGGGAGCGTGCTCCCCCTGATGAGGTCTTCTAGGTAAGCTAGGTTAACCTTCTTGTGTGAGCTTTTCAAGTGCACTTTTAAGGTTTGTGGGATTTTTTGTTTTATAAACGTCCCTCAAGACCCCCTGATGACCCAGTAATTCATTTTTGCGCACTGTAGTACACATTTAGTTTTTTGCTTGTAGCTCTCATACTCTACTTGCCACTCCTCTAAGTCCTGATGTTTCATAGAGGGGACAACAGTACCTTTAAAATTATGTCACATGTGTGGGGGTGTGGCCTTGCCAATTGTTTTGCCCACCTTTTCAAAATGGCTGGCGTGCCCACAAGCACATTACATGGAAAAAGAAAGGTAAGCTTGATATTTACATTTAAAATGTTTTGTTAAACTCAGATTTTTATTTTATTCTTTTTGCAAGTACCCCTCCTCGGTGGCGAGAAACTGTTGGTGTGGTCAAGTGGGTGCTCTAGAAACAAACGCTCAGGACAGAACAGTTATCAGTCATGTACTTCCTACAAATTTTGCATATGTTTTATTTCATATTGATCCTCTGAGTGTAATGGTACATTTTAATTTGAAAATATCCAAACTAAACACAATATTTTCTTTATTTACTTTGCTCTTGTTCTTTTTCAGTACCACATCCTATCAAATGTCCCTGTCGATTATGTTCTACATTTAATAACTTACTATTTCAAGTGAGAACCTAAATCACGTGGACCAATGTTTATTATTGCATATCTCTATTCTGAATGTGGCAAGTCATTCATAGGTATTGTTAAGGTTTTGGCGATTTTCCTCTATAAAATTTAATTGACTTTTTACAGTGGCCTGCTATGGTTAATAATAACATATTCCAGTCATGAGTGGCATCAAAAGTCTTCTCCACTGTAGCATTTGGCATTCCCAATAATATAACATGATACCTTAATCAAAACACAGCTAATATAGCACAGTTTTCTTAATGCAAACATCAGTAACTCAAAATCAGCAACCACAGTGTTAAGTCTGCAGTTCATACTTATGTGAAGCTAGAGTCTCCTCCTCCAGTCTCTCTTATCCTCCTGCTCCTGAAAAAAACAAAACAAAACAAAGCGAAGCATCCACCCTTCTCTTGTCGCCTGGGTGAATTGTTTATGAATTGTTTATTGGCATTTACTAATCCTAAAGTGGGTGCAGTCATTGTCTCAGTATCAAGTCAGTTAAAACTTTTAGTCGTCAGTCCATCACAGTCCATTCGCATGCATACCTCCATACACATTCATACCAGATGTTGCTGATAATGGAGTCTCCCGCGCAACCTATTCGAGCCTCCATCACCAGCAAGATGACGTCATCATTTTAAAGGAAAACAATTCCTTGTTGTTTTTTTTTTTTTTTTTTTTTTTTTTTTTTTTTGGGCCGGATTGACTCGGTGCAATCCTTTTAGACTCAGAACTTCTCGGTGTTCCCTATAAGTGAATTTCTCCCAAGCCAATTACAATCATGGAGAAGCACACTTTGCAACTGTTTACAGTAATAATATTTTATAGCGCTTTAAATTTCAATCTTTCAGGCCTTGTTTAAAGAGCTGATTGTTAAATCATGAACTCACAAAATATCAACATATCACCACCGGTGGATCACACCTCTCAGATGTTTTTTCTCCAGTGCACTGTAACAAAAATGAAAACAGACATAACCAACAAAATACTACTAAAATAACACAAACTAGGGCCCGTTGCAGACATGTCCAAGCATAAAACTATCCCTCTCTCGCTTACGAGAAAGAACACAAGTCAAAGCTCACTGATAAAATCAAGCTAGCGCTAAACAAAACCAAACAATCAACCAGAAATTCACAGGAACATTTTGCTTCCTGCCGGGACAATATTGTGTGGGAATGAAAACCTCAGGTGCCGTAACACCTTTTGTTCCTCCTTGAATTAAAACTCAATCACAGAAAATGCCGTACTCCGACCTAAAACTTACACTATTAATTCATCAATTTCACTCTGTGCCACTGTTCCTCATCAGGGCTGTGTGAAGCACAGCAAAGAATTCAGTCAAGGCCTTGAGCCATAAACAGACATCACGCACAGACATTGTTTTCATAACCAAACCGTTTTAGACCTTATTCCTAAAATCTACATAAATGCCTTCTAGGTGACATATAACACATTCTAAGTAATCAATGGTAATCAATGGAAATCAATGGCTCCTCATAAAAATTATGCATTGGGATGTTTGTGTGCAGCATTTTGCATATCAGCATAAGCAAAGCATTCTTCATTGCATCAGCGTGTATGTGTGTGTGCGTGTGGATCACTCTTCATTGCACAAGCGTGTGCATGTGTATGTGTGTGCCTCACTTCTCAGTGAATCAACATTCCCGTGTGTGTGTGTGTGTGTGTGTGTGTGTGTGTGTGTGTGTGTTTCTCTTCATTGTGAGTCAGTGCATGTAGATGTGTGTGTTTGTGTGGGTGTTTGTGTTCATCACTTTCCTGTTCTGGTGTTCTGGGTAAACCATGGCCTGAAGCGTGCCCTGGGGTCCTGCCCCCCTCCTTTTTCAGTTTGTTTGCGACCATTGCTGCTGCTGCTGCTCAAAATTCAGTCCATCCTGGTTCTGACCCCAATTGGGGCAGTCCTTTCTCCAGTGTCGATGTTCACCGCAGGTGAAACCTGCATCTTCTTCTGTGTTTTTGTCCATTCTGAGGTGCCTTCTGTCCTCAGTTACTCCTCTTGTCTCGGTCACGCCCTTTTTCGCCACCCGATCATCCGTGTTGGTCCATCACTGTCCTGCACAGTGTGAATGCAAAGTTATCAAGGTCAGCATTCTTTCGCTCGGCCTTACTTTTCATGCGGGCTTGGCGGGCGTCTCGTCACAGCTCTGTCAGCTGACGCAGTCTGGGAATTTTCCCCCGTGTAGTGAAACGGGCCTTAGGTTTAGTGCTCTCCGTCTCGGCTGCATGAGATCACATTCCTGCAGGTCTGTTGACATTCTCAGGTCGTTGTTGTGGGTCCAGCTGTTGCAGCATTTGGTCAGTGTCACGTATGGGGGAGAGCAGGAGTCCAGTCAGCCTCGGCTTTCAGGGCCGGCAAAGCAGCCTGTAATTAAATATGTATAGAAAAAACAAAAACAAAACAAAACAAAAACAAACAAAAAACAAAAACAAACGAACAGGAAAATGATGTTGTGTTGGCTGTGTTATTCAGAGGGGAGACAATGGGGCCAGGCCCTGTGTCAGCCTTCTCTCCCCCTTTTTTTTGTTTTTTGTCTCCCGATATAATCAACTCCTAACCCACCAAGTTGACAGGACAACACCGGTATATGTTAAAATTCTTAAGATCATGTTTAAAAGCCCAAAAAGGAACTTTCTTTCATTCAGTAATCACTTTTATTAATCAATCAACAGAAAACATGTCACAATTTGAATCTTTTAACCACTAAATTTGTTGTGTCTTGCCTGGCTGGTTAGACCAGTGTTCCTTTTTTTTTTTAGTTAAATTGTTGTCCTGCAACCCAGAGGGTTTCTTTGTCAGTAATGTATAGACTTCATCATTTAAGTATGTTAATTTTTCTTTAACCTTGCTGGAAAATCTTCACATGTTCATGAGTGTAAGCTGTTTCTTCATTGCGTGTATGTGCATTTGTATAAAAGCAGGTTAATTTTATCTTTTCTCAAACTAGGCGTTACCTTAAAAGGAGCCTTTCTCTCAGATTTCTCTGCTTGTGTGTGTTTTTGTTTCACCTTTTTGTTGTGATGCTCCGGACGCCTTCCCAACCTCCACAAGTCCGTTGGCCCCAATTTTATGTGTTAAAACTTCTCTTAATTTCTCCTCTAATTCTCTCCTCGCTGCTGTCTTTTTACAGCTGCTGATTCGTGCTGGGTGTGGTTCCCATTACCTATAATTTTTCTTCGGCCGCTGTGCTTGTGGGGGCAGTTGGTCCAGGTCCGCAGCTTCCTGTATTAACACACTAAGAGATTTATTTAATTTCATTTTCATCACTTTTAAACCGATAAGCAGGCAACACGCCTACCTTGACAGCGTAAACTGTACGCCAGTCTCCCAACACATTCCTCTCTCTACTCCTCTATAATTCTCCACTGCACACCTCTTACTATCTCTCCTTTTTATTTTTATTACACCACAGAGTAATACACCCAATTATGCCCGTCTATCTCTATGTGGCTCCGAATTCCCTCTTTATTTTAATTTCACACTTGTCAGGGGACAGGCACACAACAATTTCAACCACTGAAACGAGGAATTCAACCTTTTTATATTTCTTTACTAAATCTAGACTCAACGTTTGTTCGCAAAATGTGTCTTGTTCTAGTCCGGAAATAAATGTGAACCCGTGATTACACGGCCGTTCCAGTGTTATATCCGTAGCTATGCGGGGGCCCTCACCTCCCCAAGTCACCACCTCGGCACCCGGACGCCGCCGGTCCTGGCCAAGCGTCCCTGGACAGGAGGGTCGCCACTCCTAGGGCAAATGTTCCACAGGTACACTAGGCATCAACCTTTGATCCTAAAATGTGTATTTGCTCTAATGTCCTCCTAATCAAACACATTAACCGTCACTGTCACTGTGTTCACGCTTCACACTCCACACAAAACACACTCAGAGCGCGCCTCAGTCACACTCTCCCTCAGTGCGCGCTTCACCCACAAGACAGCACCCAGAGCGCGCCTCGCAGCTTCACACTCTCTCTCACCCAGAGCGCGCTTTGACACTCACACACAACACTTTTCCTCAGCGGGAATTTTACACAGAAACCTCTGAGCTCAACTATTAGATCTTCTGAAAGCACACTGCACCATAGACCAAAATACCCTTTTCTCTGCGCTTATGACCGCCACAACGGAGCAAAGTCGCATCATAAAAGTGATGCTTGCATCCCCGAAGTTATACCAGACATCATAAACCAGGTTTTGCTCTATGTACTTCTTGGCAAGTAAAATTTTACTTTGTTTTATGACCGCAGCCCTTTAAAAAAAAAACTCGACTGACGCCACAAACCACCGTCAAACCTCTGTTCAATGTACTAAAATTAGCACCAACCACTACTGCACTTCACGGCCGCATATCACCGGAACACGCCGTATCATAAACCAAACCTACGGACGTGTTTCGCTCTCGCGTTGCCAGTGTTTAACCGCACCGTGAAGCCAGCATCTGCTTTTCCTTAAATCAACTTCTATTTCACAGCCGGCAAGAGCCAGGACGTAACCGACATCATAAACAAACTTCAAACCTCGACTTCAATGTACTGAACTTATGGCCGCGTCTTCAGAAGAAATTCTAATGTATTATTGCTACAGAAGCCAGTATTAGACAAAATTAAATGTGGAAGGTAAAGTGGCTGCAACTAGCTCAACGTAGTATCTTATTAGTTTCTCGGTAGAAGCAGTTTACTGCAACTAGCTCAACGTAGTGTCTTATTAGTTTCTCGGTAGAAGCAGTTTATTTAACACACTGGAATTCAGCCTCAACTTATGTTGTTAGTATCTTGCGCCAAAAACCAGACACCGACAAATTTACTGTGAAAATACGTGTAACTCAGTGAACAGATTAATTTGGAAAGCCCAATATGCACATTTGGTATTTATAATACAACAGGCTGTGCTTACCTTTTTATTTTTGGACCGGTCCTCTGTTCACCTCGCCTCACGATCTCACCAAAGGTCAAATCTGCACCTCCTCAGCACACCAAAGATCCGGGTCACACGGCACCAAGTTGTTGAAAATACGCAGTTCTTTGAATCTTTGGGCTGAAGGAAGGACAATACTCGGTGTATCAATGCTCAATCAACAATCATTTATTTCCATACAATTCAACAATAAGAGCATTACAACGTCCGGACGGGAGAGATGCTACCAGAGGGTCAGGCACATGTCTCAAAATGGTGACGGGTTGCTCAGCTTTTTATAGTCTCTAGTGGCCCCCAGCTAGTCGTAAAAGCCAAAACATCACATTTTTTCTCTGTTACAGCGCCTAAGTTATGACCTCGGCAGTTGTTTCTCTGCTTTCTGTAAGGTGGGGGTGTGGAATGTGGTCTGTCTATCTCCCCTGTCTTTAGACACAGAGTCTCCTGCTTACAACCTTCTCTTCATGATTCAACACTTAAGCATGTCAAGAAAACAGTGTAACACATTCCCAGCAGATCAAGGATACAGAGTGATGCACATTTATCTAATGAACTAATATGTGAATATGTTCTGTTAACTCAAAAGTATAATGAGAACTAAACTACATACAGATCACACACTCTATTTTAAAGGGTATAATATGATCTACAGCAGTATTCTAATTCAACTATTTTGGTTACATCTATAAGGTAACATATAATAACAGAATAATATCACAACACACACACACACACACACACACACACACACACACACACACACACACACACACACACACAGTGCAAGGACTTTTTTAGTCTTAAGATGTTCACTGTTCATTGACCTGCAATTCACTTTTTCTTTAAATTGAAGTATCTGAGAGGAAACAACTTTGAGACAGAAAAAATCACTTTAAAAAAATTCAATGAATGTAAATATCCTGAGTGACGCAAGCGTTGGACTTTAACACCTGTGGCAGACTTTAAATTCTGCCGCTGCTGCAGTTCACGAACAGAATTTCACTTTGCATTTGGATGCGTTTTTCATAACAGCTTGCCAGTTCATGAGAACGTGAGTACTAATTACATTTATTTAAGTTATCTATTAGCACACATAACCTCATTCTGAGTGGTTCTCTGGCAAGTGGAAGGATATTAACAAAATAAAGGGATTTTGCCTTCCAGTAGAACTGCTAACGAGCTGGATCTGGAATTTGGGTGCGTTTCAGGTTTGGTGGTGGGTTGTTGGATCCACTGCCAGTAGTCCAGTGGATCACTCCTCAGGCAAATCCTTCGCTCCACACTCAGCCGAGTCTACTACACTTGATCTGTCGGCCAGCACTGCAAATTGCAAATTTACCTCTCAGCCAATCATATGCCAACTTGGCCTGACCTGGCTCCATGTCTTTGGGCCAAGTGTTTTTGTTCTGGCACGCAATGTTAGGCTCACAACAGATAAAATTTTGTTATCTGTAGCTTTAGCTGAGAACAGTCTGAACTGATTACAACAGCATGACTCTTAGTGAAAGACTCAGGGTTTCAAATGGACCTGCCAGGAGTCCAGACTTATCACCCTAAGCAATGCAAAAAATGGCTGAGGAGATGCCAAACTATCTGGCAGCAGAAACCCTTTCAGAAAATATGACAAAACCAACTAGTGAACAAAAAATATTTGGATTTCAAAACCCAAAAACAAAGAGTGCTATTGAAAGATGAGGTGATGCAACACATGCTGCATGTGCTGTCCATAATTTTTTAACACGTGTTTCTGGCATGAAAGTAAATTTTATATTTTTTTACATAAAACATGTCTCAGTCTTTTAAATATGGTACATTTACTATTTTCAGTTAAGCATAGAGTTTAAATGGTATTCACTCTGCTTTCATTAAATTGTACACAGCTTCCCAGCTGTTTTGGAAATGAATTTGAACTATTGTTACAAATACAGTGAAAAGATTAAAAGATTTTTTCATATACAGGATAATATGTTTAAATTGAGCTTAAGCTTAGTTTGGTTTCAGCACACCCTTTTTCATCTATAACCGCTTCAACTCTTCTAGGAAGACTTTCCACCAGGTTCGGAATGCTTTTATGGTAATTTATATCCAATCTTCCGGAAATGCATTTGTCAGACACTGACTTGCAGTATCTGCTCTAATTCAACCCAAAGATGTTTTATCAGAAAAATAATCCCACAAATTTCAACTTTAGTATATTTCATAGATATGCATTTTTGGGTACAAAACTAAAGTTACGAAATATGTGTTGCTGTCTAAAAGAAAATATGGAGCTAAATGAAAATCCTTCTCTCTCCCACCTTTCAGTCTGTGACTGAAGCCATGCTCTTCTTTTCAACCCCACCTCCTCTCTGCCTGATCCTCCTTCTGTCATACATCTCCCCTGTTCTCTCCTGTCAAACTGGGAACAACAACGAGTGCGAGTCTGCTCCCTTTGTACCAGGTCACAACCTGGTGGGGGAGGGATTCGACTTGGTCACCCTGAGGCGAACATCAGCCTATGTGGTTGATGTGAGGACCTACATGACTCCAAACGGCCACTGTACTCTCTGTACCAACCCCCTTCAAGGCAACAGGCTGCAGAAAGTAAAATAAATAATTCTGTGCAGTGAGTTAAACATGGCTTACACATAGCTTGTACTTATTAATCATGGTATTCTGTCTTCTATTTTCAGGTGCCAGTCTCTGTAGTGGACTGGCGTGCATTCAGCCAGTGCAGCACTCCGGTTGACAGCAGTGTACACGACAATGTTGGGTATAGTATTATAACATGTTATAATTACTAAAAGACTAACAGCCTTCATGTCTTTTATGTAACACAGACTTGTGCCTCACCATAAAAGCTAGCATCAAATTTGCCATGGACAAATAAAATAATGTAACAATATTCTTCTGGATCCTAATTTGTCTTTAATATCTTTAATAAAGTGTAAAAGCTAAATGTCCCATTAACATCCTCTGTTGATTTATGAACAGAAAATTTGATAAACTGTTTGAAGAAATCAGTAGTGAAATTTAACAGAGATCCCTTCCTTTGCATTGTATCCACAGCTCACTGATGACGGTATGAAACATATTACACCTATTATTGACATACAATTAATACTTTAGTCAATTAAATAATAAAACACTGCTTGCTGATTTTTTTTAATCTCCAGCATGGCACTAAAGAAAACATGAAATCTTAAATAATTCATATCTCAACATATTTAATTTCACCCAATGCTAAAACGTATCTGTTGTTAAATGAAAAATATAATTTTCTTTTAATAATGTGATCAGGAATCCATGACAAATGAGATACAGCATCTGAACAAAGGAACCTAGAAAAAAAAGAAGTGATTATGTTACGTTCCCCTAATTGATGTAACTTATAATGTATGTAATGCAGGCTGTGCTTGATCACGATGGCCTAAATTTGAATATAGTTCTGGGTGATCGCGTGTTTGTGGGAGGAACACGTTCCGAAGCATTTAAATTTGCTGTAGCCAGGGCTGAAGAGGATCGGTACACCTTCAGTGTACATGGCATCACCTGCAAATATTATAGGTAGGCTCTGAAAATAAGTTCCTGTCAGTTAGTTTGTTTCAGTTAAGATAATTACCTAATTAGTCTCTTTGTGTCTAGTTTCCGTGTAGCAAGCAGACCACCTTTAAGCCCAGAGTTCAAGAGGGATGTGGACAATCTGCCAAGTCACTACAATTCCTCCACCAGTGATCAGTATGACAGACTGATAAAAACCTATGGCACGCACTACATCCACAAGGTTAAGACACACACGCACGTGCGCACGCACGCACGCACGCACACACACACACACACACACTTTTTTAAAAAGATAACAATATACCAAATTGCAGGTTTTCCTTGGGGGCCAACTAAGAAGAATCACAGCTGCACGAACCTGTTTGTCCACCCTGAACAAGTTCAACTCACATGAGGTACATGTACATGAAGCAGATGTGCCTGTCCACAGACTGCACACACTCCACTTACACACATTACGTTACCACTGCCATGAAAGACCCGGTGCGCACAGATTTACAGTGATGGCAGTCGTCTGTGTCTAGTCTGTGTCTAGTCGATGATTAAACTAAATTGTTTAAATTACATTCAATCATTGTGGAATTTCACATCCAACAAATCCAACTATGAATAGTGGTGCACGTTGAAAACAATGCAAGCTCAATAATGATTTTAGTTCTGTATGTAATTGTTCTTTGCCCTCAGTAACCTTATTAAAAAATCTTATTCTAAATAAAGTATACGCAGATCAGTTAGACCTTCAGTTAGATGATCTTTTCCAGACAAAATCTAATGTATTCTGTCATATAACATGTTGAGTATGATGAAGGAAAAAACATCTTCTGCTATAAAACAAGATAAACTGGATCAGATCAAAACATAAATGTCTTTAATTTTCTGCATTGCTTCCTGACTGAAGAATTGTAAAATTTTATTATGTCTATAGTTAAATATCTACTATTTTACCAAAAATCTTCTTCTAGCTGCCAATGATAAGTGGTGGAGAAAACCATTATTTTAGGAAAAGCAGCAATAAAATACCGAAATATAGCTATTAAATATACATGGCATTTGTGTTTCTCTCTTTCAGGTTCACGCCTGTTTATCGAAGGGATTTTCGGTTGGCTTGGGGAAGGAAAAATTATATAGTGTTGAACAGTCTTGTATGAAGGTCCTACAAAACCAGGATTACACTACTAGGTATGGTGCTGGTCTCCATCAACACCACACTGAGGTGATAGGAGGCAATGATTGGTCAGGGGATTTTGCCCTCAATGTTGATGACTCCGTGGGCTTCAGAAACTGGCTGAACAGCTTGAAGAATCTCCCAGATACTCTTTCGTACTCCCTTCTGGCACTGTATGAGCTGATGCCAACTGAGGCAAAAAAGGAAGGGGTAAAGACTGCCTTGAATGAGTACTTATTTGATAACATCGCGCTTTCCTTAGAAAAAAACCCAACTTGTCAGGACCTTGATAACCTGGATACAAAGTGCTGTCCTATAAAGCATAAGAGGGGAGTACTGGTTGTGAACAAAATTCAAGCCTGGGATCTGTCGGGAGACACTTGGGGTACGTCTGACAGGTGAGTAAGCTGAGGTCAGGACCCGAAAGTTGATAGAATGTTTTTAAATTCTCAGAATACCAGGACATCTTGAGTTGTTTCCTTATCCAAAACCAGGATAATTAAATTCACAGTTTGTGTCCCTGCAGAAGGACTGGCCTGTATCCCACCTCAGTGGGCTCACATCTCATGTGCTACCCACTGCTTTGGCACGATGCTTTGCCCTAATAATATGCCCTAATAAATATAGGAAAGTACAAGGAGCATCATTTTGGTTCAGTTTCAAGAATTCAGCTACTTGAATCATTGTTAAAATCATCTGTAATATATATATGTACTGAGATTGTAGATTACATTTGTGTAACTATAGTCACCAGGGACAATCCTGTACTGTTTGTTAGGAACATTTGGGGCTAAAATACATAAATGATCTACACAGCTTGAATTGGTAGTTATATCCAGTCTATGTAAGCTTGGTCAGTTTAACAAACATTTTATGAGGAGATGGCAGTTACAGTGAATTTACAGTGGTTAGACAGTGATTAGTAAGCAACAGAGCCACTATGACTGAGCTTGTGAGAGTGAGTGGATTTAAGAAAGTAGGTGACTGTTGCTGTTTGTCATGTACCTGCACAAGGAAAGTCAATGCACACTGTGTGCTACCACTTTCCTCTTCCAGTCTGGAAAGAGATAACTTTCATTTTGTCAGCCGTTCATGTAAAGTCAGGTTGTTGAATGAAGCAATTAAAAATGTTTACATGTACAGTCACTGCAGATTTCTGTGCACAAGTCTTAGCTGTGGATCGCTGTATGTGTTCATGTGTCCTTCAAGTACGCCAGTGTCTTTAAAGTGCAAAGGCATGCAGGTTACCTGAACTATACGTTTTCTGTTGGTGCATCAAAATGGCATTTTACCCAGTGATGTTGAGGTTCCCCATTCAAGGTGATTCAGTCTTAGGTATTGATTTGGTCATCTTACCCACTCATCATTGTCTGCACCAAAGCTTCTATCGCCACATGCAAACCCACATGGAAAAGATGTATATAAATCTTCTAAAGTTTATATCTGTCTTGTGTGAAACTTGTATGAAAAGCATACAAGAGTGAAAACAGACATAAGATCCCTTAAAAAAATCATATAAATGAAACTTGTATACTTACTAGAACAATATATGAAAGTGGCCACTTTCATGAGTAAATCACATAAGCCTTATATGATGTGATTCTAATTACAGTGTTCTATCGCCCACCTAAAGATAATGACTTTCCTACTTAATACTAGCTGTGTATCAAAAGATTTATTAGAATCGAGAGCATACAGACAAGATGTGAACTTTCATTATACAGAACTTTATTTAATGTGATGGATGTTCTTGAGCACAGGCACACAGCTCTTAAATGTTTGGCTCAATTTGGGAAAGGTCTTAAATTGTTTTCCACAGAAAGTCTTCTTCTGTATTTTGTTTTCATGTTTGTTAAAGCAGAAAATCCACTTTTGCATAAGTATGTGGTGGCCAAAGGCATCAGTCTTGACAGCACGCTTAGCCAACGCAGGGTTTTCAGTGCACAGTACTATCCAGAAATCTGCCAGGGTCTTTTGAGCACATTCAACTTTTAGAAACCTATCTCAGGCGATCTCAATCAGGCTATCCTGGTCAGCCACTGATAATAAAGTAGGCATGGCCTTGAATACGTGACACATCCAGTCATTTGACCCTTCCGTTTCTGGAAAGTATTGGCATAACTGCGCCACCAGCTCCTCAAGGTGCATGTTACAGTTGTGCTTCACACTGTGTGAGTGTGAGATAATTTAAGCACAGAAAATCATGCAGCACGGGAAAGACTTCTGTGTTGTTTGTGTCCATGGAGTTCTTCCAAAGGTTTAACTCCTTTATCAGGGCCTCAACTTTATTCTGAACATTGAATATGGTTGCAGAAACACCTTGTAATCCGAGACGGAGCTTGTTCAGACAAGAAAATGTGTAAGCCACAGATAAGCCAGGCACGTAAGGTACTCTTCATTATGCAAATGTTCAGGCAGCTCAGAGGGATAGTTACAGAAGAAAACTTTAAGTTCATCCCTCAGCTCAAAGAAATGGGTCAGCACTTTCTTGATAGCCAGTGAACCTCTCTGTGCAGTAATAAAGTCTCATGTTCCCTGCTTATTTGTTGCATTGGAGCCTGGCTTTCACAAAGTTAACCATTTTTACAGTGGTGTCCAAAACATGTTTCAGATGGACGGGTATTCAAGGACTGCCTTTTATCACCTAAGAAGCATCGCTAAAATCATACGAGTTTCATAACTTGACACTCCAGAGGTTCTTGTCCGTGCATTTGTGTCTTCACGCATTAATTATTGTAACGCTGTCCTTTCTGGGCTACCAAAGAAAAGTTTTTGACGTTTACAGATGGTACAAAATGCAGCTGCTCACATTTTAACCAAAACTGGGAAATATGAGCACATTACTCCGGTACTGAAATCTCTTACTGGGTGCCTTGTCAGGTTTAAGAAGATTTTAAGGTGCTGTTGCTCACCTACAAGGGTTTAAATGGTTTGGCACCCTCATATCTCTCTGAACTTGGCACCTCTATGTTCCTTCCCATGCTCTCCAATCTCAATACTCTGGCCTTCTAAAGTTTCCTAAAGCCAGGAGAAAAACTGTTGGGACCATGCTTTTTCTTTTTTCAAAGCTAAGTTAAAGCCCCACTTGTTCACCCTATTCTACGTGTCATAATGCAGATGAATAATGGCTCAAACCATACAGCCAAAGCAACCCAGCAGTTTATTAAAGCGAAAAAGTGGAATATTCTTGAACGGCTAAGTCGGTCAAGTAATCTCAACCTAAGTGAGCATTTCACTTCAGACAGACTAAACTTTGGACACAAAGACCCACAAACAAACAGCAACTGAAATCTGCTGCTGTAAAGGCCTGGAAGAGCATTAAAAAGAAGGAAATCCTGTATCTGGTGATGTCAACCAAGTATTAGAAACAAATATTTTATCTTGAGTTATTTAATTTGTCCACTTACTTTTGAGCCCCTGAAATGAAGGGATTGTGTTAACAACATGCTTTAGTTTCTCACATTTTCTGCAATCTTTTTATTCAGATACTGCATCTCAGTTGTTTCATTTAAAGTTTATTGTGGTAATGTACAGAACCAAAAATGGAAAAAAGCTGTCTTTTTCTAAATATTTATGGATCTAACTGTACCTTGTTACCTTGCTGCTTAGCTGCTTCTTGATTGCTTTGGCAGATTTAAATTTTTTTTAACCCAAATGGTTTGTTAGCTTTCTCTTTTCTTTATCGCCTGTTCTACTCTGCCCTCTTCATGCCTGTGAACTTCTTGCACAGGATGCTTCACAATGCTAAAAGCATTTCCTTCAAGCAGTAATATTTAATCAACTTGTCCTCTTTGTTTCTTTACTTCTTCACAGCTATGTTGTATTAAAGATTGATTCCGTCAGAGGCAGGACTGAAATGATCGAGTCAAACGACCCTACTTGGACTGGTGACTATTTGCTCGGCACGGTCAGTAAACTTTTTTAAGGAAGATTAAAGCTGTTTTTCATATTTGTGTCTTTTTATCCTATAATTATTTCTTTCTGTATATTTAATTGTCAAAAATATCTTATTGTCAGATGTCTGGGTCTATGACCCAGATATTTTAGCTTATTTTCTATTTGATTCGTTCTTTGGGTTTTAATGATTTAAGTTTTATACATTTTAGTCTTGAGTTTACTTCTTGTTGTGTCTCCAAGTTTATATTCATATTCTGGTTTATTTTGTTCTTGTCAACTAGGCCCCTTTTGTGTCTTTGTCTCTCATGAGAGTCTGTCATGTCATCTGTCTTTACGTCTTCCTCTGTGTGTGTGTTCAGGTCTCTCACTTTCTCACTCTCAGTTTGGGATTTTCCAATTAAAATCAATTTTTAGCTTAAATAACACAATATTCATTAAATCCTGAATCAATTTTTAAATCTAAATGTATTTTGCCAGAAATGCCAGAATCTCAGGTTAAAACTCACAAAACTATTTCAACAACCACCAAACAGCTAAAACAGTGAGAGCAGGGGCCCGTTCTTCGTACCTCGCTAAGTAGGTTAGCCGGATTAGATTGTTGACGATTTCGCGTGATCCTGGATCAGTCGGTTCCCCGAAGCTCATCCGGGACTTGCTGTCATAGCAACAGAGCCGTAAGCGTAAACCTGCTCGGGAGCAGGTTTACTTTATGTAAACAGGATTAGATCGCGGCCACGCAGGTATGCCCGCGTCATTCATACGAAAGCAACAGCGATATTCCACCACTGTTTCACCATAAATAAATAACATCAATGTAACTAAAGACAATGCAGCACCTGATCCATTTATTGATTTCACACAGATACATACAGGTCATTTCCTAAAAAAGGGAAATGTACTATTAACATTCTATTACATGTATGTGATTATTACAGATGTAATTCATATTTCAGAGTAGCAATTGTAAATTACTTCGTGTAATCAAGATGAGAGACCACGGCTATAAAAGCGAAGGTGGATTTGGGAAGCCTGTCGCAGTCATATCCTGTCCGTATACGCGAGCCACCCATTGCGGAAGGTGCAAGATTGATAAGGAGAGTCCTCAGAATTCAGCGTATATTGCGGGATAGACAGGATCCTTTAGCTCAGCGCGACAGTGTGCTCATAGAGAGATATCGATTTTCCCGTGAGGGTATTATTCACTTAACCAACTTGTTGACGAGGGGGTGCAGGACCACCACCTGTCTTTTTTTCCTCTGCCCTTTTCTTGGTTGCTGTTATAAACAAACAGATTATTCCAGGGTCTCTTTCCAAGAGACTAAAAGCAATATAAGTGATAAATATTACCATTCTGTAGGATATTCTTATATTTCACTTTTACCTGTTCCCATGTTCTAGTGGGTCCTGTCGTGGCTCTAATGTGAAAGAGGATAAAATATAACATATTATAATATAATGTAATATAATATTGGATAATATAGTGTAATATAATAAATCTACCCTACCGCCTACTGGTGTTGGCCAGAGGGGCCGATGGCGCGATATGGCAGCCTGGCTTCTGTCAGTCTGCCCCAGGGCAGCTGTGGCTACAACTGTAGCTGCCTCCACCAGTGTGTGAATGTGAGAGTGACTGAATAGTGGCATTGTAAAGCGCTTTGGGTGCCTTGAAAAGCGCTATATCAATCCACTCCATTATTATTGTTATTATTAAATTACTTACGAGTTTAATTTGTCAGCAACTTCCTGCCAGCCCTCGCTCCTTGCTTTTGCAGCCTTTGCAGTGTTCCCTTGCGTTCTGATTAAACTCTGAAACTCCTGAAATCCCTCACTCAAGAGTTCTTGCTCTGCTGCCGAAAAATACCGAGCCGAGCGCGCTCCGTCGACATTTTCGCCGACCAATCAGAGGGTTGCCGATCAATGTTTCTACTATCGATGCGTAGCCCCTTTTACGACACCCAGTGATGTCACATTCCTGCGTCCAGCTGTAGTAATCGTCAACAGCAGGTGTGTTCGGGGAACCGGATTAGCGAGCTCACGGTTAGCGCGATGATTTGATCTTGGATGTGTCATTTGATCTTGGATGTAGTAAGCGACGTACGAAGAACGGGCCCCAGGGCCCTATTTCAGGAAGCCGGTTTAGAGCAAAATCTGAGTAAGTATACCCTGAGTTAACGAAAACTCTGGGTTTTCGGTTTCACAAAGCGAGTTTAGATTAATTCTGAGCGAGTTACTATGACAACACACTCCGTGAAGCTAACCTGCCCCCTAGCAGGTTTACTTCAACTAACCCTAACTTTCTCCGCCTCTTTGTCGGAAACCTGACTGTAGGAAGTGTCAGACATGGCGTGTCTCTTCCTTGAAGAGCCAGTAGATGTTGAAGCCCAAATTCTCCGCAGAGCTCTCCGCCGGGAGAGAGTGATCAGAGCGCGTTTGGACATTTTATCATTTCCTGATGATTTCCTGTGTGAACGTTACCGTTTTTCAGCACAATCTATAATTTATTTGAATAACATCCTCAGGCCTAATATTGCTCATGTGACACATCGCGGACATCCTCTCAGTTCTGTACATATTATTTGTATTGCACTTCGGTTTTTTGCAAACGGGAGCTTTCTGTATAATATTGGTGACGCTGAGCACGTTTCCAAGGCTACCGTCTGTCGGGCAGTCAGGAATGTTACAGTTGCACTGAAACGTCTCCTGTACTCGTTTGTGGTGTTCCCCGGTCATAGACCCACAAGATTTATCAAAGAGGGATGCCACAAAATTGCAGGTATCAGGATGAACAAAACTTAATTCATGATGTGGTGATACTTGAACTACTACTTAAATTTTACATTTATTCCCACGGTTCCCAGGCGTGATTGGCTGTATAGATGGCACTCACATTCCAATCATTGCTCCTTCAGTAAATGAAGGAGACTATGTGAACAGGAAGTCTTTCCACAGCATTAATGTACAGGTACATAGTTCCTTGTAGCATTTCAAACTAACAAATTATTTCATTATAGTAATGGATGCTAATTTGTGTTCTCTGCACTGTGAAGATCATATGTGATGCTGCCAACATTATCACAAATGTGGAAGCCAACTGCTCAGCCTCTGTGAGTGGTGGTGGTGGAGGACCCCCACCTGTTTTTCAGGCCTCCGCTTTTTTTCTGTTGGCTATAACGGGTCACATTTGAGCATACAGAGTAAGCAAATATGTACTTGTAATGTGCTCAGATAATTTCAATAAGTGCTTACAGAAAGAAAATTAATGTAGCCTCTAACTGCAATTGATTTATATAGGACAAACAGACCAAGCACTATGGCTCATAATACAATTACACCTTACCTGTTTGGACTATATTTTTATATTTCATTTTTACTTGCTGCCAGGAACGTTTGGGGCCTGTTGGGTTGCACCTGCGCTCACATCACATCACAAAATAAAATGTATGAAATAAAAAATAAAATAAAATATAATAAAATAACGTGTTAAATGGGTGGAAATCCCTAGATCAATGTTTAAATTAACACTCATGCATTGACTCTGTCGGCCATGTTTTGCCATGCATGCTCCCTTTCTTTTGCAGCTGAGGCTGTGTTACTTTTTTTCCACAAAATTTGCATGTTATCGCCCACCCCCGTGACATCACGCTCCAAAGCCCTATACTGCCATCAGAATTTCGGCCTCAAGCGCTGTAAAATACATTGACCGCGCCTTCTTTCCCTCCGTCTCCATGGTGACTCGCTTAATCTGTGCTCCACTAATCAGGGCTTTATGTATCCTCGTGCGTGCGCTTAACTTGGGGTTAAAGCAACTCCGCGTTGATTGAACTAATTGTTATCAGCCTTTCTGAAACCGAATATTCCGAGTTGGACAGTTCGGGGTTACTCAACCCTGAGTATCGTTTTTCACTCTGTTTTCTAAACCGGCTTCCTGAAATAGGGCCCAGGTAAACGGATTCTGCACAAAGATGTAAACACAAAGCTTGGATGCGACACATCAGAATCTGTGAAATGTCTTTTTCTCAACCAACAGACTCCTGTTTTTTTTTGACAGTCACTCTTCCTGTGTTCAGTGTGAAGTGAGCTTTTGAGTCTTACAGTTTTTTCTGATTGCTTAAGCACATTTTTTGTAACTATTGGCTAATTTTGCAAAACTCTTCACACAAATAAGAAAACCTGTCACCCAATAATCAAAACATTGTAGTTCTCTTGCAAAAGCAAACACAGCTAGATTAACTCTTCACACCTTCGTAAAAATGGTGTTTCCGTATCAAACAGCCATAATGACTATATGGGTTACTTGGTCTGCAGTGAACATGCTTCCTCTGCCCCAGCATCTGGTCATCTAGCAATTCTGTAAAGTAACAATTTCAGTATTTTTACATCAATGGTATTGGTGTGTTTCTCATTGGCATATGGCAGTGCTACAAATCTTTGTGCGAAGTGACTGTACTAACCGATTCTCATTTCAAGATGTCCTTATGGTACTTGCTACAGTGTAGCGGCTCGAGTTAGGCTGGACCCGTTGGCCAGCTACCCTCAGGGTCATTCCACGGTTGATTACATGGTCCACTATTGTAGCTCTGATGTCATCAGCAATTCTATTTCTTACTCTTCCTACCCTTCCTCTCCCCCCTCCTCATCTTCCTCTCCCCCCTCCTCATCTTCCTCTTGCTCCTCCTTGTCCTTGTCGTCCTCTTCATCCTACTTCTTCACCTCCACGTCCTCTTCCTCGGCCTCCTCTACTTCTCACTCTTTCTGCTCCCTCCATTGTACTCCGCACACACAGCTTACCTGTATTATAGTGCTTAGGCTGATTGCAAAGTGAACTAATTATCTAAAAAAGTTTTCACATGTGAAAGTGTGCCAGACAGTTGGCAAATTAGTGTTAATGATAGCCATACATGTGTATACTTTTGCTAGGAGTGTGCTCGAAATTTGGTAATTGAGTGTTGTGCAGTGGATTGTGCCTACAGTTTTGCAAAGTGTGTGTTACAAAATTGCAAACTGAGTGCAAAGCAGTTTTTGTGCTTTTAGTTTTGCAAACTCAGTGAGTGGTTTTGCTAGAAGTCTGAATAGTTTTAGAGATTGTGCTACAGGAATCACAGTTAGGGTTTAAGCATTCAGAAAAAACTGTAAACTGTTTTGGGAACATTACAAAAATGGCTTTAAATACAGGAGAGCAGGGTGTGAAATACAGTCTGAAGTTCTTGCACTTCCTGCACCACTGAGGAATCAAGTGTAAAAACAGCAGTATTGTCATCATAGACTAGTTTTTTGGGGATGCCCATACCCAAATAATTTATAAACATAAAGAACAAAATCGGTTTAAAATGATTTGCCATATTTGTTTATTTCCAAGCATGCACTGTGCAATCCCGTGGGAGCTTAAGAAATCAGATAAATGGTCTTTTTTATGACATCGACACACTGAATTGTATTCATAGGGAAAATTCTGAACCAAATAGCAGCCTTAGAATGAACACAAGCATTAATACGTTTATTCAGCAGCAATTAATGATCCACTGCATCCAGCACCTTAGACAGATCCACAGATAATATGGTACAATGCAATTCTGTGCTCAGAGCAGCTTTGTCTCTGTATCTGTATTACCTATTTGTTTGCTGTACTGCACAAGGTTTTACTTTACAATGGGACAGCTATATTTTGGTATCACAATTCATCAAACAGACCTTCTAATTTGGGGTGTGTATGAGAGCATTCATGTGTAATTGTGCAAAGAGTATGCTTTCAAGAATCAGTGTGATTAAATATTTTGCCCTTTAGGTCTGCTCTTCTCACCATTTCTATAACCCCCAAATCTCAGCTGAATATTTAAAGTATGAGTAAATCACATCTTGTTTTAATTTTTTTTTCTTATCAAGGTAAACACAGAGTCACTTTTGGAGGTCCAGATTTGGGACGAGGACCCATCCTATGATGATCTTTTAGTATCATGTCAGAAAAACCTGTGGGCGGGGAGCAACACATTTAGATGCCCATCCAGTGGAGGTCGCTTTGCGCTTCATTATACTCTGATCTGCGACCCTCATCTGACAGGAGAGAAGTGTGAGCGCTATAAACCTTCACCATAGTTACAAATGCTGTAACTAATATCTGTATCAGATCTGTTGAACTTACAACGTAAAGGATCACATGAGTTTATTTACAGATGAGTGTATGTACTTGATCTCTTAGCACTGGGATATGATATGATTCAGGTTTACTTCATGTAATGTATATTTTTATCACTTAGTTATTCATTGATCAAATAAATCATGATTATAGTCATTCACTGACTAGCATTACATATAGTTGAAATAAAAAAAGCACTTTCTAAATTTCAACATGTTAATTTTAAATATAGGTCTGTGAACACACATATCTAGAAAAGAAACCATCCATCATTTATATAATATTTTTTTTCATATAAATGAAGTAATTTACTGAAATGTGCAAACATACATAAAAATATAGTATATAAGACTGAAACAGATTGCATATTTAGGTTTGGGCTGTTTCTGGGGTTTCGGGGTACCTGAGGATATTTTAATTCTCATTCTAAAAAATAAAGCAATGGCTTATCAGACACTTTCCAGATGCTATTCCATGACTCCTGAATCAATGATGATCATTTTATGTGTTCATAATTCCCCAACACCACAGGGTGAATGCAGGCCCAAACTCTAACAAAAGAATTGCATAAATTGCTTTTGGAATTACAGCCACTTTTGTTTATAGTCCATTAGTTCAGAGATACAAATATAATTGGGCTATTGATTGAGAAACAATTTCAAGACCTTCTATTACTACATAAGACCTGGTTCATCATCATCATTCTATGATTAACAGCAATTACAATTAAGAATGTAAACCATTTTTAATTGACTCCAAGTGTTGCATATGTATTCTGCAGTTTTCCACAGGAACTCTCAATATGAGGGCCAAAGATACAGTTAGGTCCATATATATTTGGACACTTAAGTCAGCTTTATTTGTACACCACACTTACAAGACATCAAGTGTCGGCTTAAGTGCTGAACAGAGGGAAAATGCAGTCAAAAAAAGAATTAAAATAAATGGCGTAAAAAGATACACATACATACATACATTATATATAAAAAATAACAAACACCCAGCACGCCCCTGCGGGCGGTTTATCCTTCAAGCTCGGGTCCTCTACCAGAGGCCTGGGAGCTTGAGGGTCCTGCGCAGTATCTTAGCTGTTCCCAGGACTGCGCTCTTCTGGACAGAGATCTCCGATGTTGTTCCCGGGATCTGCTGGAGCCACTCGCCTAGCTTGGGAGTCACCGCACCTAGTGCTCCGATTACCACGGGGACCACCGTTACCTTCACCCTCCACATCCTCTCGAGCTCTTCTCTGAGCCCTTGGTATTTCTCCAGCTTCTCATGTTCCTTCTTCCTGATGTTGCTGTCATTCGGAACTGCTACATCGATCACTACGGCCGTCTTCTTCTGTTTGTCTACCACCACTATGTCCGGTTGGTTAGCCACCACCATTTTGTCCGTCTGTATCTGGAAGTCCCACAGGATCTTAGCTCGGTCATTCTCCACCACCCTTGGGGGCATCTCCCATTTTGACCTTGGGACTTCCAGGTTATACTCGGCACAGATGTTCCTGTACACTATGCCGGCCACTTGGTTATGGCGTTCCATGTATGCCTTGCCTGCTAGCATCTTGCACCCTGCTGTTATGTGCTGGATTGTTTCTGGAGCATCTTTACACAGCCTGCACCTGGTGTCTTGCCTGGTGTGATAGACCCCAGCCTCTATGGATCTTGTACTCAGAGCTTGTTCTTGTGCTGCCATGATTAGTGCCTCTGTGCTGTCTTTCAGTCCAGCTTTGTCCAGCCACTGGTAGGATTTCTGGATATCAGCCACCTCCTCTATCTGCCGGTGGTACATACCGTGCAGGGGCCTGTCCTTCCATGATGGTTCCTCGTCTCCCTCCTCTTTCTTGGGTTTCTGCTGCCTGAGGTATTCACTGAGCACTTGGTCAGTTGGGGCCATCTTCCCAATGTATTCTTGGATGTTCGTTGTCTCATCCTGGACTGTGGTGCTGACACTCACCAGTCCCCGGCCCCCTTCCTTCCGCTTAGCGTACAGCCTCGGGTGCTGGACTTGGGGTGAAACCCTCCATGCATGGTAAGGAGCTTTCTTGTCTTTATGTCAGTGGCTTCTATCTCCTCCTTTGGCCAGCCTATTACCCCAGCAGGGTACCTGATCACGGGCAGGGCGTACGTGTTGATGGCCCGGATCTTGTTCTTACCATTCAGCTGACTCCTCAGGACTTGCCTGACCCTCTGCAGGTACTTGGTGGTTGCAGCTTTTCTAGCGGCCTCTTCATGGTTCCCATTCGCCTGCGGGATCCCCAGGTACTTGTAACTGTCCTCTATGTCTGCAATGTTGCCTTCTGGTAGTTCAATCCCCTCAGTTCTGACTACCTTCCCTCTCTTTGTTACCATCCGACTACACTTCTCCAGTCCGAACGACATTCCAATGTCATTGCTGTATAGCCTGGTAGTGTGGATCAGTGAATCGATGTCTCGTTCACTCTTGGCATACAGCTTGATGTCATCCATGTACAGGAGGTGGCTGACAACTGCTCCGTTCCGTAGTCGGTATCTGTAGCCAGTCTTGTTAATGATCTCACTGAGGGGGTTCAGGCCTATGCAGAACAGCAGTGGGGACAGAGCATCTCCTTGGTAGATCCCGCCCTTGATGGTGACTTGTGCTATGGGCTTAGAGTTGGCCTCTAGTGTTGTGCGCCACATCCCCATTGAGTTCCTGATGAAGGCTCTTAGGGTCCCATTGATCTTGTACAATTCTAGGCATTCCAGTATCCAGCTGTGGGGCATTGAGTCATAGGCCTTCTTGTAATCAATCCAGGCAGTGCACAGGTTGGTCAGTCTGGTCTTGCAGTCTCGGCTGACTGTTCTGTCTACCAGTAGCTGGTGTTTTGCGCCTCTGGTATTCTTGCCAATTCCTTTCTGTGTCCCGCTCATGTATTGACCCATGTGCCTGTTCATCTTAGCCGATATGATGCCTGACAGGAGCTTCCATGTAGTACTGAGGCAGGTTATTGGTCGGTAGTTGGAGGGGACCGGTCCCTTCTTGGGGTCCTTGGGGATCAGGACCGTCCGACCTTCGGTTAGCCATTCCGGGTGTCCCTCGTTAACTAGCAGCTGGTTCATTTGTGCTGCCAGACGCTCGTGGAGTGCAGTCAGCTTCTTCAGCCAGTAGGCGTGAACCATGTCGGGCCCTGGTGCTGTCCAACTCTTCATACTGGAGACTCTTTCTTGGATATCTGCCACTGTGATGGTTACTGGACCCTGTTCAGGGAGGTCGCTGTGGTCAGCCCTCAGATCCTCTAGCCACTGAGCATTGCCGTTATGGGTTGCATCCTTCTCCCATATGCTCTTCCAGTATTGCTCCGTCTCCAGCCTTGGTGGTGCTGTTCTCTTATTGTTCCCTTGCCACTGAGAGTACACCTTTGCTGGTTCTGTGGAGAACAGCTGGTTTATTCTCCTGCCTTCGATCTCTCTGGTGTACCTCCTCAAGCGGCTGGCCAAGGCTGTGAGTCTTTGCTTGGCAGTTTCCAAGGCCCCAGGTATGGACAGCTTGCTGTATTTCTTAGGCACCTTATTTGTCGCACCTTTCTGCAACTCCGTTAGTTGGCTAACCTCCCTCCGTGCTACTTTGATCTTGCCCTCTAGCCTCCTTCTCCATGGAGGGTACTGCCCCTTGTCGCTGTTCAACTTGTAGCCAAGCATCTCATTTCATTCATAATTATGTAAATCCAAGCCCATTATGTATTACTGATTTGAAGATTTGAATCCTGGGTTGTGTGAAATCCCAGAAATACACCTTCGACAAAGTGAATCTGTGAAGGTGTAGGTCTATTAGGTTATGTTGTGGTGATCCTCGAGTTGGGCGAGGGGTGTTCATACTGGAGTCCAAAATTAAAACCAATGGAAGATGGACAAGAAAAGTTCAAAGCCATCAGGTGCTCAGTTTACAAAAAAGAGAAAAGAAGAGGAGGAGAAACGAGCCAAAGATACAGGTAAGCAGATGTGTCATTGGACAATGGCAGGTCATCCTGAAACAATCAGAATCAGAATACTTTATTAATCCCTAAGGAAATAATGTGAGTAACAGTTGCTCCAAGAAGAAATGGTAAAAATAGTAACAGTAAACGACTAAACTCCAAACAATACATTATGTTACAGATTTTAATATTAATTAGTCAGTGTCAATTGTTGATTTGTCCTGTTCTCATTGTATGACCAATTATGATGGCTGTTTGGTAGCCATTTGCATACAATGCATACTCTCTCTCTCTTCATATGTGTGTGTGTGTCTCTGGCGAAATTCAGTATGGTTCTGACAACAGACCGCCACTGGATATAAGAAAGTATTTTTTAAAGAAACCTGTAAGTCACATAAAGTCAAGTTCACTCATAAAATGTGTCCGTCATAATAACGTTACAGGCTATGGCTTTGGCCCACATCAGTCTAAAATTGTATGTAACCATGAATAACGTGTTTTAGAAACTAACTGCACAACAGGCAGCACTACTAGTTATCTCAGTCTCCCAGAGTAGCATTTCTAATTTTGATTGAAACGGTCAGAGAAAACGGCAGCTTTGAGCAAGCCAGGATATTAGTTTACAGAGGCTGTTAAAATTATATGTTTAATGTTAAAATGTTGGTGACACAATAATTTCATCCTAATGGCACTGACATATTCATAGGGTTAATTTTTGAGACAAAATATCATGAGGTAGTCATGATTTTGCAAATATTCCACCTTGTAGTGCAGTTTGCACAAATTGTTTTAAAAATGCACTCACACAAACATTACTGATGAGTCAAGATCTGCACAAATTGACAGAAACACTGAAGCAGCTACACATTTTATTCTTATTGTCATGTATGTCCTATTTGTCAGGTGACAGAAGAACCAACACAAAGTTCAGAGAAAAATGGAGATACAAGATCACAGGTGAAATTGGATGATGACTTGGTGGTGCACATGTGTGACTACATGTTTTTTGTAATTTAACATTATATAATTCACATATAAAACTATGAATTGTAATTTTAAATGGTTTAAAAACATGTAGAATAGCATATGTAGGCAAGTATATTTCTCCTTTTTTTTTTATCAAGAAGCAAAGACAAAAAGGAAAAAAAAAAAGAAACGACAGGGTTCGGTGGTTGAGTAATTCGTCCCCACCAATGCCAAAACCAAATCTACGCCCTTGCTTTCCATGTTAATTTAAGTTTTGCTGTATGTGCCAGGGTGTGCTTTATCTGATGCTGCCATAGCTTCTTCATCACTGGGTACAAAAGCTGCCTCTGCGCCACTCGCTCTGCGGTCATATCTTCATAGAATGACAAGCGGCAGTTCTCCCACATTATGCCTTTCTTCTGCATAGCGCTTATGAGAACTTTTTGTCATGCAGTGTAACACAGAAATCTCACTAGCATGGTTCAAGGTGGTTGACCAGGTCCCGGGCGTGGTCTTGTACCTCTGTGGCATCTTTCCAGCTCATATTCCTCCCCTCGTAGACCCAGGCCATCAGCAAGTATCTTCATCACATAATCATTTGTGTTGCCACCTTCAGACCCTCTTCCAGACCAATAAGCCAAATATTCTTTCTGCGGTTTCTGTTTTCCTGGTCATCTACTCGGGCCCATAGTTGTTCAAGCTTTTTTGATATTTTTGCCATTATCTTCTGTTATGCTCCTCATTTTGTTTTCCACATCTTAATTGTGGCTGAAGAAAATATAATCTGATCAAACATTATTCAGCTTTAAATATTGTTCAGCTTTAAAGTTACTGTGCAACTGTGTAATAAAAATGTGCTCACGACTTTGGCCTTGAGAGCGATAAGAAGCGATCGCCTCATCCTGCAGGTGCAAGATATCTGCAAGCGAAGAGACTAGAACACCCAAGGCCGATTTCCTTTTATGGAGTTGTTTTTTCTGCTAATGCAGCACTTTCCTCACAACCCCCTCCTGTAAGTTTTAGAGAATATATACCCATCCTCACAGCAAATATTAGGAATCTCCTGATGTGAGCTGTGTTGAGAGGTTGTCTCTGTCTCAATAAAAGTTCACTGATTCCCCATCTGCAGCAGGTGTCCGGTTGTCTTCATTCTCCGCCAGCCTGGTTAAGTCAATTCCTCCTTAACATCTAAAAGAACCTATTTAATGAAGGAAGACGGGTTCACTTTGTGTTTAATATTATTCTATTGCTGTTGTTGTTTTTTTTATATCCTTCAATTGGCGTCACGGAACAGGATCCGCTCCAGGTCAACTGGACGGATGGGAGGACATCGGCTGTGGTCTGAGTGAACGGAGTTTGGACAAAAGCTGTGTGCACACAAAAACAAGGTAAGCAGACCTTTTATTTCTGCTATATTGAACATTATAAAAATACTTAGTGTCCAAACTCCTAGTAATTCATAACCAAAATTGTCTGGCTTACTTAAGGCTTGTTGAGAATCAGACAAGTGAATAAGAGATAAGTGAATAAGAAATAAGTGAATAAGTGAATAAAGATAAGAGTGAACTGAGGTCTGACCACGGTTGCAGCCGACGGGTTGCTCTCCGGTGTCGGATAAATACCTCAGTGCAGGTCTGGGACCTTGAAAGGGTTTATTAGTAACGCCTTTCTAAACAAATTAAAAGGTTAAAGGCCTTGAGAATATTTTTTAGTAATATTCTCTAAACTACAGAAGGGTTAGGAAGGCCCAGAGGACTTTATTAGAAAAGATCCTCTAAAACTTAAAAAGGAGAAGTACTGGTTGGAGTCCAAAGGAGGGGTCCCTTTGATCAATAGGAGAAAACGGATCTCTTCTTAAAACCCTGATGATTTTAGTGTTTTAAATGTTTTGATGTTCTGTTTGATATTGGACACACATAAATACACGCTGAATGCTTGCTGTGGAACACTGGGCAGGACAGTTTGGTTCTCCGTTGTTCACAGATTACACAATTAAAGGAACTAGGTTCCTCTTTTGGTTAAAATAATACACCACACATAGAATTTTTTTTTTTTTTACACATTTCTTACATACATAAGGAGGGTAATGAGTGACTGCAGGTAATGTATGAAGTGTGAATGAGACGTGTGAACAAGGTGACAACCAACTAGCACCCCTATCAGGAAGCTCTAGGCAAGGTTACCCGCCAGACTCCGGTTTGGTAGAAGCTTGGTAACACCTGAAGGGATATTTCAGTGCTGACTCACCTTTAAAGCAGCGCCCCAGCTGTTAGTGCCTAACAGAGGCAGAAACCCAGCTGGCCCAAATTCTCCTTTAAAATCAATAAAAGAACACTCCTCCATTGACAGCAAAATGGATGGAGAATTAGATCGAGAAACTAATGATGATGGTTGGGGTCCCGGTGTTATTCTTAGCACATTGGGAGAACAATTAACATGTGTTGAGACAGTCATCAACTCCACACACCAGCCTAAAGAAGCAAAAAAGCAGAAAGAGTCATTGAGGAAAACAGCTGAAAGGTTAATGAAAGAAAAGGGAAAGGACGAGGGGAGTAGTGGTAACTGGGGAATAATTTGGCAGAATAAGGCTATGCAGGCAAAAGAGAAAGAGGAAGAAGCCAACTCAGCAGCAGCAGGTGCAGGTGTGATGAGCGGGGTGAGACACAGAAAGGAAGCAGATAAGCACGCAGGCCGCAAAGCTAAATTTAATCACTGGGTGTGTTTATGGGAAACTGCAAAACCACACATGAAGAAAAATAGGTCTCAGCCACCTCCCTATTCTGCCTCAACTCCTCCCTCAGCAGGCAT
Source organism: Aulonocara stuartgranti (assembly GCF_965226115.1). Lineage (NCBI taxonomy): Eukaryota > Metazoa > Chordata > Actinopteri > Cichliformes > Cichlidae > Aulonocara > Aulonocara stuartgranti. Next base: position 30,752,235 of record NC_138944.1, on the reverse strand, counting down.
ATATCCGGTACTTAATATCTCTGGTGGAATAATGACTATTGGAGAAGAACCGCCCGTAGCTCCAACTCCCATAGATACCAAGCATTTTTGCCCAGGAAGCTCCTCTCTGTCGGCGACACCCTCAGCTAGTAGTAGAGCCCCCTCTTCCATGTCCCATTGTTTTGGAACCGGATCTGAGGGCCTAACTGACCCATTTGCGAGCGCACCATTTGCGGTTCGAATGAACAGACAGGAACCCACTGAACAACAATTAACTGATCTAGAAGCAGCATTACGCAGCTGCTTAAATGAACATAGGTCAGTGGTCCAGGTGAATAATCGTGTTGCGTCAGCCCCTCTTTCCCGGTCCAACCCCTTTGCCAGCACTCCTGTCGCTGTTAAAGGAGATCTGACCGCTACTGCAAAAACTGAGCCTGGCACTTCACCAAATGTCACAGTTACCATGTCTTTGGTGGGCCGTCAGGATCCGGAAACACAGATGAGTTTAGCCCACGTTTTTACTGACACTGCTACCCCACCAGGCGGGGAAGAAACTGAGGATACTGATGATGAACTCAGTGACCTTAACAATACACGCCCCTCTACCCCTCCCAGTTTAGGATATCAGACTAGATCTAAGGGCCCTGTGCCTCAGCCTCCAGGCATATTTCCCCTGGTCCAGACTAAAGCGCAACGTAGACCAGTGTATCAACCTTATTCATTCGGAGATGTCCAGGCCCTAGTGGACAAACTCCCTGACATAACGGAGGGAGGGAATGCCTGGTTGGCTGGTTTGGATAAATACACAGCTGGACAGGACCTCGCACTGGGAGATTTTAGAGCTATTATAACTAGGTGCACATCCCGATCTCAGGCAGCGGACCTGGAACAAAATGCGGGTACTACCACGCATGAGAACGAGGTGCCACTAATGCAGGCCTTGAGGTTTATTGGACCGGCCCTGCGCAAACAATTCCCACCCAAAAATCAAGGCACCTTACAGAAATTTAAATGGGAGGGAAAGCAAAATCCCACCCATTATCTAAATCAGGCTGTTGAAGACTGGGTGAACCATACAGGTCATCACCCCAGTAGGACTTGTTCACAGAGCATGTGGTTTAGAAGGGCGGTGCTGAGGGGCATTCCGGAGTCAGTAAGCCAGAAAATGGAGGATAATCCTGATTTGCAGGACTGTGACTTTGCAATCTGGAAGAAACATTTGATTTTTAATCTTAACAAAGTGCAGATTAAGTCTGATGATAAAGCGGAGAGCGTCGAAGATTTACAGTTGCAACTGTTGAAGGTTCAGCTGCAGAAAGCAAAAAACGACCTGGGTGGAAAAGGTGACAAGCCTAAAAAGCAGCTTGTGGCCGCTGCGGCTCCCGCTCCTGGTCCAGTTGCCCCTGATTTGTATCCGAACCCATGGCCAACTGATCCACAGCCCCCCCAGTATGGTGCTTATCACTCCCCGGCCCCTTATGGGCAGAGAGGTTCCCCATTTGGAGGAAACAGAGGTGGTTTCAGGGGAAGGGGTCAGATGGGAGGTGGTAGGGGAGGCCAGATGTATGTTTGTTTCCGGTGTGGACAACCTGGACACTGGGCTAAAGCGTGCCCTTTGAACCCGGCTGCTGGAAGAGGCAGGGGAGCCCGTGGTGGGCCCTATCAGCATCCTGGCCACAGAGGTGGACCTCGTGGTGCTTTAGTTGAAGTGCCCCCGGCCCCACAGATGCCTGTGATGGGGTGGGAGTACTACGAGGGTGGTCCCCAGCTATAGGACACCCCACAGACTGCCCAGGACGGTGAAGGGACAACGGCGGACCCTATGCTGTCCATAACTGTAGATAGAAGAAGAAGCAGCTTTTTAGTGGACACTGGAGCTACGTACTCCACCATTAAGGATGTTGCTCGTGAAAGACTTACTGACAGAGTGATTACAGTGGTGGGCATATCTGGGGAACCTAAAACTCTGCCTTACACCGTGCCCCTCCCCACAACGGTTGGAGATCAGACCTTGTTACACACCTATGTTTGTTCAAAACAGGCGCCTGTGAATTTACTGGGAAGAGACTTGTTGATTAAATTAGGAGCCACAATACTCTGCTCTTCACAAGGCCTAACTGTGACTCTCCCTACTGGGGTTGTGCTTCCCTGTTCTGATGGGCCAGAGGGAGGTGGTCAGTTTCTGCTGCAACCCTCCTCCTGTTTAGCGGACTCTGCTGACATCTACTGGGCATTATTGGAAGTTGAAACACCTGCTGAACCAGGAGTTTGTACTGCTTTTCAGCAATGGCGGCCGTGGCTCTCACTCCTACATCCTTATGTCCCTCCCCCTGACCCACCTCATGTTACACTGTTTTATGACAGGCATGACACCACCTGGTACCAGCACATGTTCCAAGAGCAGTGTGAGGGGCGGGCTTGGTCTCTGAACATGTCGTGCATTTTTGCGGCACCGGAGGGAGTGGCAGCAGCGGTTACTTTTACAACAGATCAATTACAGTGGTACATGATGTCTGATGAGGCAGCTCCCCATGTGTCACTGGCCTTACATCCTGGACACCAGGCTAAGGAGCTGGGTGGAATGGTTAAACGTTCCCTTGCGGCCACTGACTGGACACCTACAAAACTCCCACAGGTTTTGTTTTCTCCATCTACCAAGACATACCAAATTTTAAATGATTGCTTTAATTCCTCAACACTGCAACATCGAGTGGTCAGCGGGTCACATGGAAGAGAACACACAGACCACTGTGATGCTGCGCCTTTACTCGACTCTCTTCCAGATTGTTTGTGGTCCCTTGGACCCACAGATGTAGGTTTAGTTGATGTGGAGCCAGTCTCTTTTCAACTGTCATCTGCTACCCCTTTGTGGCAGCCTCAGTACCCACACAGACCGGAGGCTGAGGCTGGGATTGCAGAAACAATTTCTGGTTTGGTCACTGCCGGTGTCTTGGAGCCCTCCTGCTCTAAGTGGAACACGCCCATCCTACCCGTTGAGAAAAAAGGCACGGGGAAGTTCAGAATGGCACATGATTTGAGAAGGATTAATGCCTTACTTGGCACTCCTACTTTGCCTGTGCCTAATCCTTATGTTGCCTTGACCAACCTCCCACCATCTCATGCCTGGTTCACCTGCATTGACTTGGCTAATGCCTTTTTCTGCCTCCCACTTCGTGAGTCACTGCGTGACATTTTCTCATTTACATTTAGAGGCCGACAATGGCGTTACACTCGCTTACCACAGGGATTTGCCCTCTCCCCAGGACTGTTTAATCAGTGTTTGAAAGAACTTTTACAAACCAGCCCACTACCATCTGACTGTATGTTAATACAATATGTGGATGACCTTTTGCTGTCTGCCCCCACGGCTGACATCTGTTTGGAGGCCACCAGAGTGGTACTTCAACACCTGGCCAACACAGGTTTTAAAGTGAGCAAAAACAAACTACAGATTGCAAGAAAACAGGTTTCTTTTCTAGGCCGCATGGTCTCACAGTCCGGTATTTCCTTGTCCCCAGAACACAGGAACTCCATTTTGCACCATCCAAAACCTTTAACTGTAAAAGACATGTTGTCATTTTTGGGCCTGACTGGTTACAGCAGGACCTATGTCCCAGACTATGTTGGCCTTACTTCCCCTTTGCGCGCTTTGGTAAATGAACAAGGCATGAGAAACCTCTCTGCTCCCCTCTCATGGACTACAGAAACAGAACAGGCGTTTATAAAGTTAAAACAACAGCTTTCTGTCGCCTCTGACCTTGCTGTGCCAGATTATGCTTTGCCTTTTCATCTTGATGTTTCTGGAACTGGAACCCATATCAATGGTATCCTGTTCCAGAAAAAAGGGGGAGAGAGAAAAGTGTTGACATATGTAAGCGTAATGCTTGACAACACTGAAAAACGCCACCCACCGTGCACACAACACGTTTCTGGACTTGCAAAAATCATTCAGAAAACAGCACACATAGTGATGAACCACCCACTAAAAATTTTGACATCACACAGTGTGGTGGCCTACGTCTCCTCACAGGCCTTCACACTCACTTCACTCAGGCAGAGACGCCTCAGTACCATTTTGGAAGCTGTGCATGCACAGTTATCTGCCACTTCCCTAATGGCTTTCCAAAACAGGGTCGCAACGGATTTTCTCCTCGCAGAAAGAGGCGGAGTCTGCAGCCTTTTTGGTCAGGAGTGCTGTACCTATATCCCCAATAACACAGCTCCTGATGGTTCCCTCACTAAAGCTATTACTGGTCTCACAGCTCTTACTGTTAAAATGAAGGAACACTCGGGCGTTGATACTGCCATGTGGGACTCTTGGCTTAACATGTTTGGCAAATATAAGGCCCTTGTAGCTTCCATCCTAGTTTCTATCTCAGTTTTTGTTGCTATCCTAGTCACCTGCGGTTGCTGTTGTATTCCATGCATTCGATCCCTCTTCCAGAGACTGATTGTTACAGCTCTCACTCCTGAGGATAAGGATCTCGCCCGGCAGATGCCTTTATTGGCTAGTCAACTTCCCACCTCCTCGCCAACGGATGATGAAAACTCTGATCGTGAGGGTGACGAACATTATCGTCTTTCTCTTGTTTAAATGCTTCTAGAATGGTTGTTTCTCTGTGGTGTGTTGTATTAGGCTTGTTATTAATTGTTTCCCTCACCCACTTCCTCTTGAAGGATATATCTGGTTGAACTGTGTCTGGTCGGGTTGTGAGGGTTAAGCGATGTTCTCAGGGTCTCCGGACTTAAGCCTGAGCGAATGTGTACTCCCACCACTGGATATAAATTGTTTTTTTCCACACCCCTTCCTCACGTTTTACCATGTTCACTTTTGAATGTCCTTAGCAGTTACCGTTCTGAGTTTATTTTACGGTTGATTTATTCTTTCACATTTTCACGTTTATATCTCTCATTATTATAGTATACTCTGTACTCTCCACATTTTTATCATTACTTATGCTTTTTGGTTGCTGAGTTACAGGAACTGTTAATTTTGTGTCACTACCCTGGTTGCACTAACTCGTTGTACCCTTGTGTGCAGGACAGCTGTTACTGCTTTCGTCGGGAACCGAGACTGCTTGCAGCCGACCCCTGGGCAGGGTGGTGCCTGGACTCTTTTCTCCTCATCTGCAATGACAGATAAAGACAAATGATAAGACCCGAGGAGTTTTTCGAGCCAGGCTTCGACACGTCTCTGTGTTCCTTTGAATGTTACTTATTTTTGTGTGTTGACCCATTTAAGATGGGTCAAAAGGGGGATTTGAAGAAAATATAATCTGATCAAACATTATTCAGCTTTAAATATTGTTCAGCTTTAAAGTTACTGTGCAACTGTGTAATAAAAATGTGCTCACGACTTTGGCCTTGAGAGCGATAAGAAGCGATCGCCTCATCCTGCAGGTGCAAGATATCTGCAAGCGAAGAGACTAGAACACCCAAGGCCGATTTCCTTTTATGGAGTTGTTTTTTCTGCTAATGCAGCACTTTCCTCACAACCCCCTCCTGTAAGTTTTAGAGAATATATACCCATCCTCACAGCAAATATTAGGAATCTCCTGATGTGAGCTGTGTTGAGAGGTTGTCTCTGTCTCAATAAAAGTTCACTGATTCCCCATCTGCAGCAGGTGTCCGGTTGTCTTCATTCTCCGCCAGCCTGGTTAAGTCAATTCCTCCTTAACATCTAAAAGAACCTATTTAATGAAGGAAGACGGGTTCACTTTGTGTTTAATATTATTCTATTGCTGTTGTTGTTTTTTTTATATCCTTCATGGCCCTCAGCTTCAGTCATCCGGATTTGGATTCCACTTATAGCGTTTTTAAATTTTACCATGTCAGACTTGATGTGAGATATATCGGCTGCAACACCGGTTAGGATAGCTCCAAGCTTAGTCATTTCGGCAAACAAGCCGCTTATATCCATCTTTGGTCCTTCTTCTTGGCTAGCAGGGCTAAAATTAGTACTGCTAGCATTATTTCCCCCCACCGCCATTGTGGAGATTCGAGTTTGCACGCTCTTCTTCGTTTCTGTGGCCATGTCTCTCAATAAATTCAAGGATGCTGATCTAGCCACCACAGTCTGGAAATGCATTATTTGGGAACATCTAACTTTTTTAAAACTAATGTAAGGTTGACAGGGGTCAGAGACTCTCTATGGCGGAGCCAGTCCCAAACGCTCCATCACGCAACTCCCATCCTGATCGATTTTATAAATATACATGTATTTTGCCAGAAACGCCAGGATCTCAGGTTGAAGCTCACAAAACTATTTCAAAACCACCAAAGAGCCAAAATAGTAAATGAGAGCAGGTAAACGGATTCCACTCCTTAAAGCACTTTATAGATACAAAGAAACCACTGCTCTGCATAATGCTTTATTTTAAGATAAAATAACTTTTTTAAGATAGAGAGGCCCTGTACACATCCTAACTCAGTGGTTCCTAAAGTGGGGAGCATCAGAATCTGCGAGATGTGGGCTTTCTCGCAGGTGCTGAAAGCCGACGGCTCACAGACTCTGAAGCAGCAGGTTTTGTCACTGCGACCAAAATTCACTGAACCAGCAGCTGTTAGGATGCCTGGGTCGTTGACCCAGGGTTTTTGAGTTTATTATATTATTTATACTTTCTAGTCTTTGGTTTCTTTGAGTTCTGTCTTATGGTTTATGTCTCTATCTTCTTTAGTTGCTCTGTCTCCCCTATCACCTGTATCCCCTTGTCTAGTTTGCGTCTCTGTGTATCCTTAGTTCCTATATCCCCGTGTTCAGTCAGTGTTTGTGTCTGCCCTGGTCCCACGTCTCTGTTCCCTCTGTAGTGCCTGCATGTGAGTCTGTGTTATGTGTTTCCTGTTTTACATCGAAGGTCTCTGTCTTATTCGAGTGTGTTCAGGTTACGCTTCTTTGGTCTCGTCAGTTCTGATTTGTCCCAGCTGTGTTTTCCTCCTGTTATTCATTCCCTGATTGCTCCTTCTGTGTATTTAAGCCCTGTGTTTCTCTGTGTTTGTGTCGCGATCTACCGTTTACCAAGCTGTGTGTTCTGTCAGTCCTCTGGTGTTAGTTTATTTTGATTGTTTCCAGTTATGTTATATTTGAGTTTAACATTAAAGCGGTTTTGAGTTCTCTGGAGTCTGCACCTTGGGTCCTATCCCTGTCCGCACACAGCCCTCACCTAACAGAAGATCGCGACCAGAACATGGACCCTGCAGACTCCTTTTCCTCGGAGTTCAACGGCGAGATGAGGCAGATGGTGAGTCTGCTCGACCGCATTGCCCAGTCACGGGATCTACGGACTATGGCAGTCGGGCTGAATGCAGTGGATACCATCATTCGCCATAACCCTCAGCTGTCTCAGTTTGCTAAGGACACTAAGTTGGACGACACCATTACTGCCTGGAGAGAGCAAGTAAAGGCTGGTGAGCTTGCTCTCTCACTCTCTACATCTTCCCCACCGTTACCCCAGGACAACACATACTCTCCTTCTGTCTCAACATTGCCACGGACTTCCTCTCCCTCCCCACACCAGCTGGGTTCTCGTTCACCTGCCTTTTTTCTGGCAGCTATGTGGTCAGAGGATGAGGAGGGGGTCTCTTTTTCTCCACCGGTTCCTGTTTCCTCATCCCGAAGGAAACGGCGTTCTGGCCGCCGCCACAACAGAACTGTTGAGCATTCTGACTCTGGACATTCGGACATCATACCCACTTCATCTGTTCTGCAAACTGGTTCTGCTGGAGTGTTCAGCTTCGTCTGCGCCTGGGGTCCCCATGCCGTCTGGGCCTGCACGTCCTGTCCGGCCTGCTCGTCCTGCACGTCCTGTCCGGCCTGCTCGTCCTGCACGTCCGGTCCAGCCGATGACTGGACGTCGTTGCCGTCATGGCCGGCTCCTTGACCGATGCCGCCGTCATGGACGGCCCCCTGAACTACGTCGCCGCCGGTGCCTCCCGCCCGGCCGGCCTCCTGACCTGTTTTCTGGGCTCTTGGACCATCAGCCTCCGGGCCTCCCCCCTGACCTGCCCGGGTTTGGACTGTTGTGCCGTCAGCCTCCGGGCCGGCCCCCTGAACTTTTTCGAGACTGTTGCCGGGGCCTCTGCGCCTTTCGTGAGCTCTTTTGTTTGTTTGCTTTTGGACTATGCCTGGGCCTTGGTGCTGTTGTTTCTACATCGTCATTAATTCCCTCTTACTTTTGCTGTTTTCCTTCCACCATGATAAAATGTTTTGTGCATTATTTGCTTAATTATTACCCACCCGTCTAAATAGGGTGGGTAATAATTGAATATTATTACACAGTAAAAAAAAAAACAACTACACTTAAAATAATTACACCATAAAGATGCTTTTTTTTGGTTATTTAAAAGAGTTAGTAGTTTATATTATTGTAACCTGTAATTTATTGCAGTTTACTTTTGTTTATTTGTTTACAAAAGGTTAGAGGTGTGAAATAAACTGCAATTGAGTTTGAAAACAAAATATGGATGTGTGTGGTTGGAGGATGTGTTGGTGCGCCAAGATTTTTGTGTACAACCAAGGGGGGCCTAGTAAAAAAAAGTTTGGGAACCACTGCCTTAGCAGGTTTGTAGTGAAGGAATTTAATGTCAGCTATATTACCCCTTAATCTGTATTCAAGTTGTAATGTGTTTGCTGTTCTTGATCACAGAAACAACACCAGATCACATCCTCCTACACTATGCCATACCTGCTTGTACATCATTCTGAATGTACATGTACACCTCCTCTATTCACCCTGCTCACTCCCCCCCACCCCCAACTGCAGCATCCAATACACACTCAACACAAGGCTCCAGCCTGTCTCTCTCAACCACCCAGGTTAGGAGGGAACTGAGGAGGATTAATGGCAAGAAGGCAGCGGGTCCAGATGGCATCAGCTCGAGGGTCGTCAGGTCCTGCGCGGACCAACTGTGTGGGGTGATGGAGCACCTCTTCAACCTGAGCCTGAGGTTGGGAAGAGTCCCACAGCTCTGGAAAACCTCCTGTGTTGTACCAGTGCCAAAGACTTCACGCCCCAAGGACCTCAACAGCTACAGGCCGGTGGCTCTGACATCCCACCTGATGAAGACCCTGGAGCGGTTGGTCCTGGCTCAGCTTCGGCGCCTAATAAGCTCATCACTGGACCCACTTCAGTTTGCCTACCAGCCTGGCATTGGAGCGGATGATGCCGTCATTCACCTCCTACATCGTTCCCTCGCTCACCTGGAGACCGCTGGAAGCACTGTGAGAATCATGTTCTTTGATTTCTCCAGTGCCTTCAACACCATTCTTCCCTCGGTTCTAAAGGACAAGCTGGTGAACTCTGGAGTGGACCATCACCTCACTACCTGGATCCTGGACTACCTCATCGACCGACCACAGTATGTGAGGACTCAGGGCTGTGTGTCGGACAGGGTCGTCTGCAGTACGGGGGCCCCACAGGGAACGGTTCTGGCTCCGTTCCTCTTCACCATCTACACTGCAGACTTCTCCCACAATTCCACCCAGTGCTTCCTGCAGAAGTTCTCTGATGACTCTGCAATAGTCGGCCTCATCACTGATGGGGACGACAAGGAGTACAGAGGTCTGACCCAAGACTTTGTGGACTGGTGCCAGCTGAACTACCTCCAGATCAACGCCAGTAAAACCAAGGAACTGGTGGTAGACTTCCGCAGGCACAAGCATTCTCCACTGCAACCACTGAACATCCAAGGTATGGACATTGAGGCTGTGGACAGCTACAGGTACCTTGGTGTTCATCTGAACAATAGACTGGACTGGACTCATAACTCAGACGCCCTCTACAGGAAAGGGCAGAGCAGGCTGTACCTGCTGCGGAGACTCAGGTCGTTTGGAGTGGAGGGCCCACTCCTGAAGACCTTCTATGACTCTGTTGTGGCTTCTGCTATCTTTTATGGTGTGGTCTGCTGGGGCGGCAGCATCTCTGCTGGGGACAGGAAGAGACTGAACAGGGTGATCCGAAGGGCCAGCTCTGTTCTAGGATGCCCTCTGGACCCAGTGGAGGTGGTGAGTGACAGGAGAACGGCGGCTAAGCTGTCATCCCTGTTGGACAACATCTCCCACCCCATGCAGCAGACTGTGACAGCACTGAGCAGCTCCTTCAGTCGGAGACTGCGGCACCCACGGTGTGGGACGGAGAGATTTCGCAGGTCTTTCCTCCCCACTGCTGTCAGACTCCATAATAAAGACTTTAACTGATCAAGCACACACATCCATACATATGCAATAATACTAAGTGCAATAATCCTTTCTGTCATCGTTGTATTTTTACTCAGTTGTATATAGTATTTGTGTTCTATTTTTATCTTATTGTATATTTATTTTATTTTATTCTACTGTATATAGTATTTTATTTTATTCTATTCTGTACAGTTGTGTACTGTATTTATTCTTATTGTATTCTAATTTTTGCCTCATAACTTTTGCACTGTCCACTTCCTGCTGTGACAAAACAAATTTCCCACGTGTGGGACTAATAAAGGTTATCTTATCTTATCTTATAAACCACGTCTCTTACAATCTTCTCCCTGGATGTCAGTCTCTCCTTCTGACCTTCTGACTATTGTAGCACAGCCCAGCGTTGAACTGATGTACACCAATCTGTACAGTTAGAGTAAAACATTATTCCAGTGTTACAAGATAAAGTTCAGGAAAAGTTTTTTCATGGTTCAGTAGAGGATGATTTAAAGATATGCCAGAAATGAACTGTTACAATTGGTCAAAATTACCCCATGAAAATGTGATTAATGTTAACTTTTAATAAAGAAGGAAAACACATGTAGTCTTTTCATTTAAATATATATTTTTAACGCTATGCCAGTTTTTAGCTTTGCTTAACAGTGTGTGGAACAAATCTCCTGACACAAACTGCCAGAAAACTTAAAAGTCAACCAAACACATAGGAAGTGTCAGGGCTGTTAGCAAAATACAAATCTGACTGGGCTGTAAAACAGCTCTTAACCTGTGTGGTTATTACAGTAAACACTGCATTCTTTTCTCTGTATGTTTTACTTTAAAAACTCATTGTGAGAAACACAAATGTTAACACAACAGAATTTTGCTGATACTCATCATATCGATGCCTACAGTCACAGATTGCTGTCTTTAACAGTTGTAGTGTTTCTGGTGTTTATCAGAAGACGACCATGGTGACAACATAACAAACTTTATTGCTGACTGCAGCACAGATACTGTACATGTGATCATTACAGTGCCTCTCTGTAGATTCTTTTCTATTCTTCTGTTCCTATTGTGTCCACTAGGTAGGGTAGTTTTTCACACAAGATACAACAACTCTTGTGAATATCACATTATCCCCCTTTTTAGTTATTTTCTCAAGTAATAACATAGACAAAACTTCTTGCTTTAAACCAAAAGTCCAAGTTTAACAGCAACTTGTGTCCTGCTAAACTTTAGTTACATTCAAAAGTGAAAAATAATGTGACAACACCTGCAAAAACATTTGGTACTATCAGTAAGGGTCTCATAATGTAGCTATTCCTATAAGAGGTATAGTGATCCAAGAACAGAAATGATTAGAGCACTCAGTTATACAAAGTCAGCAATTAACAACAAGGACAGAGATTCAGTAGCTGTAGTATCCAAGTAACTAACACTACTATTTAAATGTTTTTAAACAATGAATGTTATTTTTTCACATACAGTATCCCAGGGCAATTGTAGGGTGTCATGGAAATTTTAAATGAACTGCAAACACCTGGTGAGCGTCTTTTCGTAGTGGGGTTAATAACATGTTGCAATATGGAGTGGTCTCTAACAATGGCCGTCGCCCTGATCTCTTTTATACACACACAGATGAAAGACCTTCCACAACTCTTACATGCTCACATTATTCATAGTTTTGGTTCTTTTAGTTGTTTTCTGCATATATTATTTTCAGTTTCTAGTCTTTAGTTTTCTGTTACTGTGCCTTCCCTGCGATCCACATTTAGTTACTCTTGTCTCCGTGATCCGTGTTCCTTCTCTGTCTCCCCAGTCCATTATGTCCCCATGTCTCTTTCTCCCCCATCACAGTGTCAAGCCTGCGTGCCTTTGTCTTTGTCTCACACTTTGTTCCCATAATTCACAGAGAGGGCAGTGGCGCACACTAATGACATCATAAACAGGGGTGCACATAAGTGGTCCGCAGGTGCGCATTCGCTGTCAAAATAAAAGACGCGCACCAGATAAGAAGTTGCAACACGCGTTTGCGTACATATAAAAGGCACTGTTTTTGTCCGCTAGAGTGGGATTTTCACGGCATATTCTGCACTACATCTCTGTGCGTTCATCATTTATTTGAAGCCAGCTCTGTCATGATCTGCGGAGGCAGACCGTGCGGAAATGTGTGTGGTGGACCCAGGTGCGAACACAAGCAAAGATACAGGAGTGGATTAAACAAAAGCGAGCCTTTTATTATGGCTGATGAAAAGGAACAAACCAGAGTGAGGGCAGCATAAGAGTATAACTCAACAGAAACCTAAACTGGACATAAACTATGGAAAGGCTATGGCTGGAGATACGGAACACAGGGGGTGGGAACACAGATGACGCGACACAGACTACATGAAACACAGAGACTAAATACACATGAGGGATGATCAGGGGAAGTGGTCACACATGGGAGCACAGCTGACACATGAACCATAACGACAGGACAGGAGAGGTGAAACTGAATACACTGACATTGAATACAGACTTTCAAAGTAAAACAGGAAACATGGAGATTAGACATGACATGAACTAAACATAACCACGCAGACGTGACACATGAACCAGGGAGACTTAGTACAGGGGAAGATGACATAAACAACTAAGGAACAAGACTAAACAGCAATCTAGAAATTAACTAGGTGCACTAAGCTAAGGCACAACAGAAGTACAAAAAAATACATAAACTCAAACACTGGGTCGCTTGACCCAGGACCATGACAAGCTCACCTCCTGCAACCACTTTTCCGGGAATACGCACTTCTTTTGTGGTTCGGACTCCTTCTGACATTTCTTTGGAGGTGGAGGAACACCAAAGTAATTGCTTAAAGGAGCTTGCTTCTTCGACATCTTTAAGAGTTCTAAACAAATGTCTGTCCTCCTGCAGAAAATCTTATGTACGCAAACGCGCGTCTTTTATTTTGACAACACCTGCGCACCTGTGGACCACTTATGTGCACCCCTGCTTATAAATACTAACTAAACTGAACACAAAGAACATGGTACATGTTGTGATGGAAAATTTGTGCTTCACCTCATCTAACCTCTGTGTACTTTTGATATGTAACAGACAGAAAAACAGCTGAATGCTTTGCTCAAGGGACTAAATAGACAAAGATTTTATCCACATGACGGTTATAAAGGGAGATGTTGTCATCATGCTGAATTGATCCCTTTGCAAAGTTCTTTCTTTTTTTTTTCAGTAAAAAACAGAAAAATCTGTTTGGTCTTGCGAATGTGCAGGCACCACTAGCCTGCACATTCACTACGTGCGATGTCACATACGAGCCCGACGCACGCCACGCCGCGAGTCTGCACGTGCCTGTTGTGACCAATCCTATTCGCGAGGCACTATTATATGCCTTCCGGGTTGTCGCCTCGAAACGACGCGGGGGAGAGGCGTTAGCGGATGGAAGCAACAGGTACGTGGGGTGAGCGCTTTTCGCTGTTTACTATCTTGACTTGTTTTTGAATTAATTGTGGATTGCGTTCAACAGTATTTTGATACCGCCGCGGGTAGATGCGTGGGGCTCGTATGTGACATCGCACGTAGTGAATGGTGAGTTGAGCCTGAATGTTTGTTTGTATTTGTAACCTGTATCAGTATGCCAGTGCTATTAGCTGATGGGATAGCTAAGGGTGAGGCCTACTACATTACTACTACTCTCACTTTACGTGGCTGTAGTTTTGTTATTAGAGATTGTTATTTATTTTAATTTATTACAATGGTTGGATATGTATTTGTTGTATATTGGTATTTTCTCATGAACTTTATTGTGTACACTGGAACTAAAGCTAGCTTGGGAAATTTAGATGAATTTTGCTAATAGTGGTCCTGTGATTATAGTGCAGGCTAGTGGTGCCCTGGAGAGACCACAGCGACACCACTACTTTGGATGGCGAGCTAGGCCCAACGAGCCAGAACCCCAGCTACAACTTCCTGCGGTCTGGTAGGAGGCTGCTGCGGCCTACACTCTCCCCCCCCTGGTTTTCAGTCCCCCAAATCTCACTTTCGAGATCTCAGTCTTGGAATCTCAGTTCTGATCATCACACTTCCAATTTCAACCTGTTACAGACTGTCATACGCGTTGGATTTATATCAATCATGAAATAGCAACTTTATGGACATTGTCTGCCGGGGGTTGGAGGAGGTTGCTGCACCACTGTGCAGCGGATACTTTACAAGCTTGAATTATGTTTTATCTTTTCCTGTCTGCAGATTTGTAAATATTGGTATTTGGTAATTGCACTTTATTTTCACTATAAATAATAACTGTAATCACAATATCTGTGGTTGTATGTTTATTGTACTTCACTCACCTCCTAGAGCCGAATCTGATATCTTCTGAATTAGCCCAACTACTCATAACCAACTTAAATTTTTTTAGCTTATGTACTTGCTACATAAGACAAATTAGTGGCCACAGTTCTTGCATTTTGATTGGGTGTTGGAATGGCAACAGCGAATTTAGTGAAATGGTCAGTCAGGACTAAGATATCACGAGTGCCACTAGTGTCAGGCTCAAGAGCAAGAAAATCCATACACAAAAGCTCAAGGGGTCGAGATGTTTTTATGCTGACAAGTGGAGCAGCTTTTTCCGGCAGGGCTTTTCGGCGCACACAGCGGCCACAAGTCTTAATCTTCTGCTCAACATCCTTTGCCATTTTGGGCCAGTAGAATCTCGTACGGACAAGGTCAAGTGTACGTTCAATCCCCATATGGCCCATATCCTCATGGAGAATTTTCAGGACTGATGGTCGCAACTCCCCTGGAAGGACAAGCTGGTATGAAAGGTCTCCATTGTCCCGTCTCCTCCTGTACAGGACTCCATCCACCAGCTCCAACCTGGACCATTCTCTGAGCAGGAACGGAAGTTCAGGGAGCTCAGCTCTAGCTCGTGGTGGAACCCTCTCCCCCGTCTCAAGCTGGTGAATAAGCTCCCGAATGCAGGGATCTGAGTGTTGTTTCTCTTTGATGTTAAGAGTAGAAACGACAGGCAGCTGATGACAGTCCTCGGAACAGTAACTGTCAGGGATAGTATCCATTTGAACTGACAAAGACTCGACAAGTGTGAAGCCAACCTCACCGCAGTCACCCGGCCGTGTGGCTCTGACCAAATGACTTTGGCAGATTGCTCTCACAGTCTCTTCTGAGAGGACATCAGAATCAGCTGTGTGTTGAGAAATGAACTGACGAATGAGTTCATGGTCATTAGAAACTTCATCATTGGAGCAGGAGTAAGGTCGTCGCGAGAGCGCATCAGCGTCACAATTCTGTTTGCCAGCTCTGTACAGAAGTTTAAAGGAGTACGTTGACAATGCAGCCAACCAACGGTGTCCAGTAGCGTCCAGTTTAGCTGTTGTCAAAACGTAGGTCAATGGATTACTGTCCATCACCACTGTAAAATCTGCCCCGTACAGGTAATCTTGGAATTTCTCGGTCACACTCCACTTAAGGGCGAGGAATTCCAACTTGTGGGCTGCATAACGGCTCTCACTCTGCGACAATCCGCGGCTAGCATAAGCTATGACCCGGAGTTTCTCCTCTTGCTCTTGATACAACACAGCTCCAAGTCCGGTCACACTCGCATCGGTGTGCAGAATGTATGAACGAGACGGGTCTGCAAACCCAAGGACCGGGGCAGTTGTAAGCTTCTCAATCAGGGTCTCAAATGCAACTTGACAGTTGGTATTCCACCTCTCACCAAAGGGTTGATTTGGCCCGTAGGTGGATGTCTTGCGAGCTTTCAGGGTCTTTGATCTTTGAACCGGAGGATATCCACGAGTCAGGTCATTGAGTGGTTTGGCAATGACGGAATAGTCTTTTATAAACCGCGGTAATAGCCAGCAAAGCCCAGAAAAGACCTCAATTGTTTCAAAGTCTGTGGAACCGGCCATGTCTTGATGGTCTCTATCTTCTCGGGGTCTGTTTGAACTCCTTCCTCAGAGACAATATGACCCAAGTACTTTACAGACTTTTTGAAGAATCGACATTTCTCCAGTGCCAGTTTCAGCCCATATTCCTTCAACCGGTTCAGGACTCTCAGCAGCCTTCGTTCGTGTTCCTCAAGAGTGTCTGAATAGATGATTAAGTCATCAAGGAAAACGAGCACTTCCTTTAGGTGGAGGTCCCCCATGCATCGCTCCATCAAGCGCTGAAATGTGCTTGGGGCGTTGGTGACACCTTGAGGCATTTGGTTAAACTCCCAGAACCCAAGAGGAGTCACAAAAGCAGTCTTTGCCTTGTCTTCCTCCTCCATCTGGATCTGGTAGTAACCGGACTTCAGGTCGAGTACTGAAAACCACTTAGAACCAGTGAGTGCTGAAAAGGATTCCTCCAAATTAGGTAAGGGGTATGCATCCTTGATGGTTTGAAGGTTTAGTTTCCGGTAGTCTATGCACAGCCGGACCTCACCGTTCTTCTTCCTGACCACCACGATAGGCGAAGCAAAAGGAGACGATGATTCCCTTATAATGCCGGCTTCCAGAAGCTCACGCAGGTGACGGCAGACAGCTTCAAAATCTTGTGGATGGATTGGCCGGGCACGTTGCTTGAACGGTGTATTGTCATGGAGTGGAATATGATGTTTGACAGGTGATGTACATCCAAAATCCAAGTCATGATGCGAAAAGACCTCCGAGATGTCATTCAGCTTGCCTATGACTCGCGTCCTCCATTCAGGTGACAGTGGGGAATCACCAAAATCAAAATTCAGGCTGGTGATAGTGTTCCTGACTGGAAGATGGGTCACGCGATGTTCAGACAAGATGGAGTGGTAGGTTTCCAAATCCGCAATGACACTGTGAGGTGGAATGAAGGTATCTTGCTCCGACTCATTTGTAATAACCACGGGAACCTTGTATGGAGAAAGAACAGGGAAGTTGATGAGACAACTGCTGACGCACAAACCCCCAGGTAAGGTGGAAGCAGGATGCTGTAGGAGAACACTCTGGCTAAACAGTGGGGTGTTTTCAACACCGCTCTGTACCCATGAGTGCTAGGCTGATAGCTCGGATGCTGGTTAAGATGCTGTTCATACAGGGGTTCCAGGGTGTTCATCCCAATTAGCACAGTGGCGGGGACGTCAGGGTGTACGTCCGGAACAACTAGAGCCAATGTTGTTACTTCATATTCTTCACCAACAAGATCTCTGGGGAACTTGACGGAAATCTCAATGTATCCAAGATATGGAATGGTTTGACCCGCAGCACCTTCCACCTGGAAAAGATCATGGAGTGGTTGAATTTGTTGTTCATGAAGATGATTGTTGTAAAAGGATACAGGTATTGTAGTAACCTGTGATCCTGTATCAAGCAGGCATTTCTGTGGATGGCCTGCTAGGGTCACCTCTGTTGTGCATCTTGACCCAACTAACCCATGAGGTAACATTGTGGTTGCCTTCGGACAAGTGTGTAGGTCTACACAGTGAACAATTTCCTCCTTGTTCCTTTCCTCCTTTGCGGGACAATGTGGGTCCTGCACAGTTCCTGTACGTCCCATTACAGGAACTGTATCTAGTTTAAATGTCCAGTTGATGAATTCCGCTTCTGCCATTTTGGTTTCCTTTCACTGAACTGTTTGCGTTTTGCATTGACCAATGCAGAATTGGGTCTGTTCTCGCACTGTGGTCTAATGTGTCCATCTTCCCCACACCTGAAACAGAAACCAGGCTTGGGGTTAGGTGATATAGTCCCCTGTGTATCCGTTCTTTGCTTCTGGTGCTGCTTTGGAACAGGAGTACAGGACTGGTGAGACTGGGAGGCAGTTAAGGCGGCAAGTTGCTTTTGTATCTCCGCCATCTGCTGGGTGAGAGTGGACAATGCAGCACAGACCCCCCTTTC
Organism: Aulonocara stuartgranti; assembly: GCF_965226115.1. Taxonomy (NCBI): domain Eukaryota; kingdom Metazoa; phylum Chordata; class Actinopteri; order Cichliformes; family Cichlidae; genus Aulonocara; species Aulonocara stuartgranti. The sequence continues at coordinate 30,734,210 of NC_138944.1, read as the reverse complement.
TTCTTCTACTGCGAACTGAGCTTGAGCTGCAACTCTGTGTCTTGGTGTTCCCAGATGTTGCTTCATCCTCAGAGTTTTGCTAGCTTCTCTGTCTTCTTCAGTTCTTAATAGGAGTAACAGTTCTGCAAAAGAAGGTGGGTTGGATTTTCTCTGCTTCAGCTGGAGCTCAGAGATAAGGTTACTATCCCAACATCCCCAACAGAATTGGCTGAGCAGGTGCCTGTTCACTTCACCCTGCTTGACTCCTCCCCGCTTGACAGCTAAACTCAGGGCCACCTGAAGTCGCTGTAGGTAGCCGGATGGTTTCTCACCCGAGTCTTGCAGTGTGTCCATGAACTTCGCATAAAGTTCTTCCCCGTCCTGTACAATTCCATAAGCAGAATCAAGATGTTGAATATAAGTCTCTGCTGGTAGGTCGGGGTTAAGGTGCTTGATTATGTCCGCTGCAGGTGGTAAAAGACTATCAAGGATGTGTCTGGATCTTCGCAGTTCTGAAATGGCTGGATCCTTTAAGATGAGATCCACTCCAGAGCGCCATGTATCATAGTCCACCTCATGCTGTGGGTGTGGCAGTCTCCCAGAAAACCTGCGCAGCCTATGGGATGAACGTATGTTTACATCTTCGCTCTTTACTATATGCTCCACAACATACTTCTGTACTTCAGGTGGATTTAACTCAGCTGCAGACATACTGATAGAATGTCCTTCTGTTGTTGTAGGATGTAGGGCAGCTGAAGAAGTGACAGGAATAGCCATGTTGTGGGTTTGTTGATCCGGAGTGGCAGCCGTTTTGTGTTCAGATGCGGCAGTGCATTCCTGCTTGAGCCCTTCTGGTTTTCCTGGGTGCAGTTCTGAAACAGCTCCATTTATTTGGGTCATTAGTTCTTGAAGAACTTCAGCAAAATCCTGACCAGACAATTTTGCTACTTGTCTTAAGTCAGCTAAATAAGTCTTAGTCTTTGTGCACCCGACAGTAGCCGCATAGATTTTAGACAAGCTTTTTATATGATATTCATTATTTAAGGGCTTAAATGTATATGGCAGAATCGGACCCAATAAATCAAAAGCAGACCCTGTTTTAAACTCAACGACGAGCATATTATTAAACTCAGAACCGGGTGAGTTTATTGGCACGGAGCGTTCAATAGCACCATACTGGAGAAGAAAATCTTCAACCTCCTCAACCTCATATGCGGGGACGCCACTGACCAATACCGCGTTTGGTATTTTAACACCTAATGACTCCAACAAGTCCATGTTCATAGTAATATGGTGAGATAGTGAGACTGAATGTACACAACAATATTATACTTGACACAACCTCCTGGCTGGTTCGCCACTAATTTGTCTTATGTAGCAAGTACATAAGCTAAAAAAATTTAAGTTGGTTATGAGTAGTTGGGCTAATTCAGAAGATATCAGATTCGGCTCTAGGAGGTGAGTGAAGTACAATAAACATACAACCACAGATATTGTGATTACAGTTATTATTTATAGTGAAAATAAAGTGCAATTACCAAATACCAATATTTACAAATCTGCAGACAGGAAAAGATAAAACATAATTCAAGCTTGTAAAGTATCCGCTGCACAGTGGTGCAGCAACCTCCTCCAACCCCCGGCAGACAATGTCCATAAAGTTGCTATTTCATGATTGATATAAATCCAACGCGTATGACAGTCTGTAACAGGTTGAAATTGGAAGTGTGATGATCAGAACTGAGATTCCAAGACTGAGATCTCGAAAGTGAGATTTGGGGGACTGAAAACCAGGGGGGGGAGAGTGTAGGCCGCAGCAGCCTCCTACCAGACCGCAGGAAGTTGTAGCTGGGGTTCTGGCTCGTTGGGCCTAGCTCGCCATCCAAAGTAGTGGTGTCGCTGTGGTCTCTCCAGGGCACCACTAGCCTGCACTATAATCACAGGACCACTATTAGCAAAATTCATCTAAATTTCCCAAGCTAGCTTTAGTTCCAGTGTACACAATAAAGTTCATGAGAAAATACCAATATACAACAAATACATATCCAACCATTGTAATAAATTAAAATAAATAACAATCTCTAATAACAAAACTACAGCCACGTAAAGTGAGAGTAGTAGTAATGTAGTAGGCCTCACCCTTAGCTATCCCATCAGCTAATAGCACTGGCATACTGATACAGGTTACAAATACAAACAAACATTCAGGCTCAACTCACCATTCACTACGTGCGATGTCACATACGAGCCCCACGCATCTACCCGCGGCGGTATCAAAATACTGTTGAACGCAATCCACAATTAATTCAAAAACAAGTCAAGATAGTAAACAGCGAAAAGCGCTCACCCCACGTACCTGTTGCTTCCATCCGCTAACGCCTCTCCCCCGCGTCGTTTCGAGGCGACAACCCGGAAGGCATATAATAGTGCCTCGCGAATAGGATTGGTCACAACAGGCACGTGCAGACTCGCGGCGTGGCGTGCGTCATAACACATCCCAAGTTCCTTTTATATTGTTTTTATTTTCATATAATCTTCTTCTATAATAAAGTTGTTTGCTCGTTCTTATAATATCAGTCAATTTATTTCTATATGCTTTATATCTTTGTTCCACTTCTTTTGTTTTTACTTTGATAAACTGTTTATACAGATTGTTTTTCTTTTTGCAGGCATTAATAATTCCTTTTGTGAGCCAAGGACTTTTTATCTTTTTTTTTCTTTGTCATGTGTTCGTTTACAGGACAATGTTTATTGTACCACATAGTAAAAATATCTAGGAAATTGTCATAAGCCTTGTCCACATCTGACTCTTCATACACCGAACTCCAATCTTGTTGTGCTAAATCGAAATTGAAGGCATGAATTGCTTCTTCATTTATTGTTCGCTTTGCTATCATGATCTTGGTATCTATTTTTTTAAAATCACAGTCACACAAAGTAAAAACTGGTAAGTGGTCAGTTATATCACAGACAAGCAGGCCACTATTAATTTGGAAATCCATGACATTAGTAAAAATATTGTCAATAATAGTGGCGCTATGTGATGTTATTCTGCTTGGCTTTGTTATTGTTGGATATAGTGATAAGCTGTACATCGTGTCAGTAAAGTCATCAATGGCTTTTAACCTTGTTGGGTTTAGCAAATCAATATTAAAGTCACCACAGATAAATAGTAATTTTTGGTTCACCGAAGCAAACGTTTTTTCTATCCATTCATTAAAAGTGTCAATACTTGAACTGGTTGTCCGATATATGCAACTTATTATAACATTTCTCTTTTTTTCATTCATGATCTCAATAGTCAAACATTCCAAAATTCCATCAATAGCCATAGACATAGTTGTTACAACATTATATTTTATAGAGTTATGAACATATATAGCAACCCCGCCGCCCGCCTTATTTAATCTATTCATGTATTTTAAATCATATCCATTCAAACAAAAATCTATTCCTTTATCGACATTGAACCAAGTTTCAGTGATGGCTATAATACTAAAGGGGCGAGAAAATTGTTGCAAATAGTCCTTAATGAAATCAAAATTAGAGTACATACTTCTGCTGTTAAAGTGAATTAATGAGAGCTTCCCGTCTAGGTTAATTTCTTTTTCATATTGTTCCTGAGTGAAATAATTACAATTTTTAACAAAAGTAGAGAGAAAGTTACTTCCAGAATCTATTTCTGGATCTATTATATTATGCTCCTTATATTCACAATCTAAATCAATTACTTTCTGTTGAAGAATTAATTTCAACATGTCCATGTCATTTCCTGGTGTAATTAGAGATGTTGGTGTATTTATCATTTGATTGTCATTAGAATTATATATTACCTCGATACATTAGTGTCAGTTGTACTTGTCCAGATCCTCCATGTTCCTCACTATCAGTACTTTTGCCTCTTCTGGTGTCCCGTTTAGCTTAATGAAAATCTTACAGTTTGTTACCCATGTATGTTGTATTTTACCGTTCTTCTTCAGTTGCCTTGCCTTCCTCGCGATGTCTGCGTTTTTTCGTGTCAGATGCTCATTAATGAAAACATCCGTGCCTTTCAGTTTGCATCCTTGTTTCAGCAGTGCGACCTTGTTCTTCCGATTGACAAATCTCATAACGACGGCCGGCGGTCTGTCACTCCTCCTGGGCAGTGAGTGACATGCTTCTATGTGCTCCAGGTCCATCTCTATCCCCTTGCTTTGGAGGAAGGACGCCACCTGTTGCTCCACCGAGCGGGTCTCCTCGTCGCTGGGCTCCCCGACGTTCCCGGCCACTGCGTGCGCGTACAAGCACGGCTTGATTTTAATACCGCTGATGACCACGTCGTTCGTACGGGTGTACTGCTCCAGCTCATCCACCCGCCGCTCGAGATCCATGATCCGTCTGTCCTTTTCGGCATTTTGGAGGCGTAGCTGTTTTACCTCCTCCAGTAGCCCCAGAAGCAGCTCCTGCTGCGCCCTGACTGCTGCCATGTCTCTGCACAGCGCTCCGAGGGAGGTTTTAATGTCCTCAACCTCCTCTGGTGTTGGGCCTTTCTTGGGTGGCATACTGAAGCGAGAGCACGAGGCGGCCACCACGAGGGACCCGGAAGCGGAATTTCTGATGATGGCACCTGGCTAGGCCTGCTGGCTGATGGAGGAGCCTGGCTGTGGCCTGCTGGCTGGGCCTGCTGGCTGATGGTGGAGCCTGGCTGTGGCCTGCTGGCTGGGCCTGCTGGCTGATGGAAGAGCCTGGCTGTGGCCTGCTGGCTGGGCCTGCTGGCTGATGGTGGAGCCTGGCTGTGGCCTGCTGGCTGATGGTGGAGCCTGGCTGGGCCTGCTGGCTGATGGTAGAGCCTGGCTGTGGCCTGCTGGCTGATGGTGGAGCCTGGCTGTGGCCTGCTGGCTGATGGTGGAGCCTGGCTGTGGCCTGCTGGCTGGGCCTGCTGGCTGATGGTGGAGCCTGGCTGGACCTGCTGGCTAATGGTGGAGCCTGGCTGGGCTTGCTGGCTGATGGTGGAGCCTGGCTGGGCCTGCTGGCTGATGGTGGAACCTGGCTGTGGCCTGCTGGTGTTGGGCCTGCTGGCTGATGGTGGAGCCTGGCTGGACCTGCTGGCTGATGGTGGAGCCTGGCTGGGCCTGCTGACTGGGCCTGCTGGCTGATGGTGGAGCCTGGCTGGACCTGCTGGCTGATGGTGGAGCCTGGCTGGGCCTGCTGGCTGGGCCTGCTGGCTGATGGTGGAGCCTGGCTGTGGCCTGCTGGCTGATGGTGGAGCCTGGCTGTGGCCTGCGGATGCTGCGCTGCTGAGGAGCCCGTCTTTCCTCAGTGTACGCTTTTGTATTAACTCTTGGAGTTCTCAAAATCCTTGTACAAAGCTACATGGATAAAAATGAAAGGAAATACCAGATACTCCGGCTTCCTCCCACAGTCTAAAGACATGCACTTAGTGGGGTTAAGTGAATTAAATTTGAAATTTAATTGAAAATCCTTTGCAGCCGTGAACTCATGAACATCACTAGATGCTGGGTTTCCTCCTTTTTAATGCTCTGCCAGGCCTTTACTGCAGCAGGTTTTAGTTGTTGTTTTTCTGTGGGCCGTTCTGTCTGAAGTTTAGTCTTCATCAAGTGAAATGCTCAGTCGGGTTAAGATCAGGTGACTGACTTGGCCATTCAATAATATTCCACTTCTTTGCTTTAATAAACTCCTGGGTTGCTTTGGCTGTATGTTTTGTTTATGTCAATCAAATTAACTGCATCTAGCTGGATTTGTGCACACAGTGTGTTAAAAAAGTGTTAAAGTGGGATTCAGCAGGTGGGGGAAAGCTAAAATCAATTGTAGTGGCTCAGAGTAGGGAAAAGAATCATAACTCACAATGATTTCTACTGAGAGCTTCAGTAGATTTTCTTAGTTTACTGGCTGTGATCAGCTGACCTGCTGCTTTTTGTGGATCTACACAACTGAATTCAACCAGATGTCAGCATATGTTTCAGGATTTGTCCGGACTGATTTCCATCCTCTGCACTAACAGTAGACTTTTTATACTGTCTTTATATTAGACACTCTAAAGTTGTAACTCAGTGAATGAAACGTAGTATCATCAGCTTAAGTTCAAATTCATTTATGATATAATTTATGTAATTTAACTCTGACCAGCCAATGTGCAGCAGTCACACCGTTCTTTACCTTAAACCCATCACACTACAGCAAACTAACCTGTTTATCCTGGATAAATCTGCAGAATGTTTCCATGCAGTCTGTGAATAACACAGTTAGTCTACCTCAGTTTGTTTTGCAGCAGGTTTCCAAATATTAAAAAACATAATGTCACATGTACAGACATAATATCTGATTTAAAAATATGAGGGGAAAAAAACGGTGAAATTGATTAACCTGGTTTCAAAGAGGCTGTGATCTGTACATGTTGTAGAACCACATCGAAACAAGCTGGGGCTCGATTAACCCTCACCAAACTATCTGCATTTTGGTGTCAATTGATTTAAGACTTATATCACTTTTGGACTCAGGAAACAACTCAAGATGTCCTGGTATTCTGAGAATTTAAAAACATACTGTCAACTTGCAGGTCCTGACCTCAGCTTACTCACCTGTCAGACGGACCCCAAGTATCTCCTGACAGATCCCAGGCTTGAATTTTGGTCACATTCAGTAGCCCCCTCCTGGCTTGTATAGGACAGCAGTTGGAAGCGAGGTTATCGGGGTGCTGACAAAATTTCTCTTTGTATGAGGAACCTATGATGTTATCAGATCAGTACTTCTCTATGGCTGTCTTTACCCCCTCCTTTTTTGCCTCAGTTGGCATCAGCTCATACAGTGCCAGAAGGGAGTACGAAACTGTATCTGGGAAATCTTTCAAGCTGTTCAGCCAATTTCTGAAGCCCACAGAGTCATCAACATCGAGGGCAAAGTCCCCTGACCAATCATTGCCTTCTATCACTTCAGTGTGGTGTTGATGGAGTATGGGCTCAAAATGTGGTCATAAATATTTTGTACTTGTAAAAAAGATTTGTGTGTGCGTAAAAAAGATTTGTATGTGTAAAAAGAATTTGTGTGTGCGTAAAAAAGATTTGTGTGTGCGTAAAAAAGATTTGTGTGTGCGTAAAAAAGATTTGTGTGTGTAAAAAAGATTTGTGTGTGGACTTAGGAAAAAAAAACCCTGCAAGTTACAAGTACGGATTTTTGACCCTATTTTTCTACCCTTCATCTGATTGGTCAATGTCATGTCAATCACAAATGTAACAATCCAATCAGAGAACAGATGGGTTTGGCTGTCGGAGGGGCGCTTTTTTGAACTGCAGGTCCTTGAAGGGTGATACAGTTTGAAGCTGGAGGATCGCTATATAAATATCCGATAGCAGCTAGGTCCCCTAACTTTCAGTAGCTGTTGAAAGGAAAAAGTTGTGGTATATCAGTGGTTAGAAATAACATTATTACTTTAGGATTAGTTTAACACAAAGTCAGGGCTGACCCAGGACCATTGCTGTGAGTCACAGTGCGCAGCATAAAAGTCCTTTCACATCGGATGCAGGATACGCTGCTAATGCTAACTGCTAACTAAAAGCAAAGGATCCAGAATTTGTTACGCTGGCTGCTGGGCTCTATGGGTTTTTGCAGCAGCTCTACCTGTACTAGATGCACCTGCTCCTTGTCTTTTCTATCTCTGACTTTATGTCCTCTACAAGAGTTTGTTTTTTTTAGCTAGTTCTTCAAATGTTCAATAAAAACATGTATGCTAATTCATAACGAAGAAAGCTTTGTAATGAAGACTGTCATTTCCAAAACACTGCCCGCCCCCACCCCGCGGTCCGCAGCACTGTTGAAAAGGCTGTGGAAGTCCCTGTATTAAACACGTAGACCTGTGACATAAAAATGACCAAACTCGGACGACCACAGACTGTTTTCCTTCGTGGTGATGAAGGAAAACGCTGGGTTGGCATGTAAAAGGGCATTTATTCCCTTCAAAGACCTGCAGTTCAAAAAAAGCGCCCCTCGACAGCCAAACCCATCTGTTCTCTGATTGGATTGTTACATTTGTGATTGACATGACATTGACCAATCAGATGAAGGGAAGAAAAATAGGGTCAAAAATCCGTACTTGTAACTTGCAGGGTTTTTTTTTTTCTAAGTCCACACACAAATCTTTTTTACACACAAATCTTTTTTACGCACACACAAATCCTTTTTACACATACAAATCTTTTTTACGCACACACAAATCTTTTTTACACATACAAATCTTTGCTTTAATGCCTCTGAACTGAACTCACATGTATATTTTGTTGCTTATTTGCACATAGTTCTGAAATTGTTATGGTGTATTGTATTTTGAATGTCAATGGTTACTTACCATAAGTACTGTTTAATTGACGTTTACATGAATAGAGAAATATTTGAGCAACTTAGATGTTTAGTTCTCATATTTGATATACTTGGAAATTGAATGTTGTACAAGAGAACTGTGAGATTCGATAAGATTTAAGATGTTGATGCAATGAATACGAGGTTGATGCAATATTTTGATATTACATTTTAACCTTAAACAGTGCATCTGAAACAGGCTGATTAGAATGTACATTTTATGACCTGGATTATAGGTCAGGTTTTTTTGGAGAGGACAGAAAAGTCCAAGGACCAGGACGATATTCCGGTTGTGATAGATGGTGAGCCAACCACTTTGAGGACGATCTACCCCAAAGAAGATACACACCCACACACTCATACATTCCAGTTACACTCACAAGGACCTTTGAAGTTGGCTATCGCCAGCTTAACTCTAAATTCTTAAAGGGTCTCAACGAGTACTTTTATTTTGTTTGAGTGTGCACACTATTTATTTTATTTTATACTTTATCTGTACAAATTGGACAAATATCTGTTATACCTCGTAACAATACAAGAGTGGCTACTCAAAAGTTAACATTGTGTCCAGGTCATTATTGCTGCTCAATACTTTGGTTCCATATGAATTTGGTGTCTTCTGATTCTGGCCAGGGTCTTATTACGAGCCCAAGTAATTATTGTGCTGTAATTTACCCTTATACCTTAAAGTTGGTTACACATCACTCAGGATATCCACATTCATTGAATTTTATTTTAAATTTTGTAATAATTTTTGCTGTCTCAAAGTTGCTCTTATTTCTTCTTAGATATTAAAATGTTTTAAAAAATTTAATAACAGGCCGATGAACACTGAACATCTTGTTTAAAAAAAAAAACTTTAAAAAAAAACTGTGTATGTGTCTGTGCCACACTTGCTCTTTCATTTGCACTTGTTAATTGGTCTTTCATTTAAGAATAGGACACATGATCTGATGAAAACGATCGTCATGATTTTGTCTTTTCAAAATCGCCACCATTTATTATAATAATGATTATAATAAAAATAATAAGAAATAAACTTGAAATGTGAAAAAAAAACATATTAATGAACTAAAATAAGAACTAGACTTTTGAAAAATGTAACTAACTGAAACAATTTTGTGAACTCAGAAAGCTGAAAAAAATAAAATAAACGCAGGAAATATTCTTAGTTTTAGTATATGTTAGTTTGATAAAGAGTTTATCACAACTTGCCTAATGAGGCTGTCATAAATCCGTTCATTGAGACTTTGGATACAAGACTGCAAGTCAACTGCTTTCAAGATGTAATGTCTGTACTGATTTTTCAAAATCTTACCTGTCACACAAACTCTTCCAAGTCATCCAATAATAAAACACATATCAAACAAAAAAAAAACTAAACTGAAACAAGAAAATCCACTTTGGAAACTACCTGAAACTAAACCGAATTAAAAGCAGAAAGTCAGAATGAAATAAATAAAAAATCTAATTAGTAAATACAAAACTTTAATAAGTTGGGTTTTAACATTTCCATTTAGGGAATACTGTATTGTACCAACTTATTGTCATGCGTGAACCATTGTGTGATCAGCTGATAATCAGTCAGCAGTCACTTGTCAAACTCTTTCTATCCTATCTGAAAGTACTAAGTTTATATTTCAGTGATATGAATAAAAAAGTAACTGGAAATCTCTCAGCTATCATCACATGTGATGTAACAGTAGATAGCTGCTGAACTGAGATGGTCGTGACTTTTTCAGTGTAAGAACAATGCAATGCCTACACACTGAGGATCGCCCTCTTTCATTTCTTAAGTGTATTTAACACAATTCATCTTCTGCTTGTGAGAGAAAAGCTACAGGAAATGTGTAGGAACTAAACCCTCCACCTACATCCAGAGGCCACCGTCATAAGAAAAAAAATGCAGATTTAAGACATTTTAAGTAGACTAATGTTTCAGACCTGAAATCTATGCAAACAGACCAATTCACCCTCTAAAAACGGACCTTTTTGGAGGGTCTCTGTGTAATGGTTTTCAATGGCCTGATTAGTTAGAAAAAATAATTTGGACCTCACTTCATGCATACATTCATATGCTTCATTCATCATGCATACTTAAATATGTAAAGGGAATGTTACGGCTGGGTAGCCGATGAGTTGTGGCGTGGACCCAAAAGCAGATGCACTGGAGGCAGAATTGAATCTAACACAAGGCAAGTCTTCATTTTGGCCAACAATACACATGAAAATAAACAACAACAAAAACAGAACGAGAACTAACAAAACCTAGACTGGAAGAAAATATAACATGAAACCCAAAAATCCTGATAATGTCACGGTCCGGGGCAGCGGCCGTGTGGAGAGCGGAAGGAGGACTCAAAACGCAGCACTTATTCAGGTGTGAGGGTGATTTATTGATAATATCCAATATAAAGTGGGGATGGTAAAACAGAACTAAGGATGAACTAACTGGGAGAAACTACACAAAAAAATAGCAAACCTGAGCATGAAGGGAGAACAGCAGGGAGAGCACGCAGGGGATTACACCAGGTATGAACACAGACGACGCGACCAGGAACAGAGGCAAACACACACTAAAAGTACACAAAGAGACACTGGGAAATCACACACAGGTGGGAGACACAGCTGGACCTGATTAACCTGACGAGACAGGGGAACACTAACACCAGGGACCAATAGAGGGAGCACAAACTCAGAACCCAGTACCTAAAATCCCAAAACACAAACCATCCCAAAACAGCCCATGAATGATAAAGAGAATAATAACAATAAAGAACATAAACACAAAGTCACTGAGTCATGGCCGCAGGACCATGACAGATAACACTAACCTTTGAGACACAGTGAGATGGGAAATGACTTGACAATGAACAAAGGGAGACAGAGGACTTACAGTTTTTTCTGATTGCTTAAGCACATTTTTTGTAACTATTGGCTAATTTTGCAAAACTCTTCACACAAATAAGAAAACCTGTCACCCAATAATCAAAACATTGTAGTTCTCTTGCAAAAGCAAACACAGCTAGATTAACTCTTCACACCTTCGTAAAAATGGTGTTTCCGTATCAAACAGTACACACAAGCCATCATCTACTAAGCACACAATGCGCCAACTGCACACTGATGGTATGAATACAAAACACATCTGGCTTTTGCTTTCTCTGTGCACAAGGTAGGCTATGTCAGTTTGAGCTCATACTTCTGTCATAGATCCATAAGCATAGAGGGATCCAAACTTCAAGTACTGGTGTTTATTCAAACACATCAAAACGAACACAAGTGTCTATTTCCAAGTATAGGATTATTTGCAATCGCCATAATGACTATATGGGTTACTTGGTCTGCAGTGAACATGCTTCCTCTGCCCCCAGCATCTGGTCATCTAGCAATTCTGTAAAGTAACAATTTCAGTATTTTTACATCAATGGTATTGGTGTGTTTCTCATTGGCATATGGCAGTGCTACAAATCTTTGTGCGAAGTGACTGTACTAACCGATTCTCATTTCAAGATGTCCTTATGATGCTTGCTACAGTGTAGCGGCTCGAGTTAGGCTGGACCCGTTGGCCAGCTACCCTCAGGGTCATTCCACGGTTGATTACATGGTCCACTATTGTAGCTCTGATGTCATCAGCAATTCTATTTCTTACTCTTCCTACCCTTCCTCTCCCCCCTCCTCATCTTCCTCTCCCCCCTCCTTGTCTTCCTCTTGCTCCTCCTTGTCCTTGTCGTCCTCTTCATCCTACTTCTTCACCTCCACGTCCTCTTCCTCGGCCTCCTCTACCTCTCACTCTTTCTGCTCCCTCCATTGTACTCCGCACACACAGCTTACCTGTATTATAGTGCTTAGGCTGATTGCAAAGTGAACTAATTATCTAAAAAAGTTTTCACATGTGAAAGTGTGCCAGACAGTTGGCAAATTAGTGTTAATGATAGCCATACATGTGTATACTTTTGCTAGGAGTGTGTTGGAAATTTGGTAATTGAGTGTTGTGCAGTGGATTGTGCCTACAGTTTTGCAAAGTGTGTGTTACAAAATTGCAAACTGAGTGCAAAGCAGTTTTTGTGCCTTTAGTTTTGCAAACTCAGTGAGTGGTTTTGCTATAAGTCTGAATAGTTTTAGAGATTGTGCTACAGGAATCACAGTTAGGGTTTAAGCATTCAGAAAAAACTGTAAGTATACTTGTATAGATAGCACATATATACATCATACTATTTCATTTACAGAACTAAAATTAGTTTGTTGTATAAAGAGAATCTTTGAGCTTGATTCAATGGTTAGGCCTCATGAATACAGCTTCGTGGATGAAGCTGTATTCAATCTAGCAAATAGCAGAAGAAGAGGTTGCAACATGGGTTTTCAATTTTGAGTGGTAGTGTGTAAATGATGAAAACAGTGTGTTAGTTGTGTTTAACTTCTGTAGCCTGTGTGCACCGTTCTGGGTACAAGTGCACCACACTGCTAAATGTGTTTTGTGTTTGAGAATGTGTTTAGAGTTTTGGTAAATGGGAGATTCAGAGTTACAAATGGTGTCCTAACCAGATGAATAATGTTTAAGATTTTGGCAACTGTGAGATTGATTTGATGAATGAGTTTTCATAGTTGACAGTTTAGTTTTCACAATGGGATTTAGTGTTTTAGCAATTCAGAAAAACTGTAAAGTCAGTGAGGAAGGGATTCTTCTGCTCACTTGATGACCTCAGTAAACCTTTTGGATAAGTTTTTTTCTCTCACTTCCCAGATTCAGTGTTTTTCAGTACAGCATATTCATTTTTACAATCATGGTTTAAACCCTAAAAAGTAACCCTTTTCAACAGAGCTTTGGCTATTTATACGATTTGAAACTACAGTTGTCCCTTGCTATAACGCGGTTCACCTTTCGCGGCCTCGCTGTTTTGTGGATTTTATTTCAGGACACAGTGCACTGCGTCCTGATTGGCTGTAGACCAATGTCAATCAATCTCGTGCCGTGTCTCCTGTACAGTACAGAATGCTTCCAGCTTGTCAAATTTCCATAAATCTTTGATCGCTAGCAGTATGACTCTGAAGTGCTGTACTGTATGTTTGTAACAAACACAATGTCGACGAAACGTTTTGCACCGCCAAAGGCACCTGGGGGTGCCTTTTTATTTATTCTAGTCTTGGTGTCTACAAAAAAAAGAAAGAAAAAAGTTATTTACGGCCATTCAAACACCACCAAAGGTTTAATGAGCCAAATATCAATTAATCAGAACTCACATTTATTTCTTTATAATCAGCATTATTATAAATGATACATTAAGTCCCTAAATATGACCCATGCAAGCATTGCTAAACTTAATGTTTTATATACTTGTTACAAATCAAAGAACTGAAAAATATACATAAAATATTTGCATGTTATGAAGGCTTTTGCAAGAATGACACACAAGAATGCATTTGTAATCATACTTATGAAGAGGCCTGACCATTTTTACACATAATTCAGAAAATAATCACAAGTGTCTTTAATGAATACACAAAGTGATTTGAATGTGGACCCACCACCAAAATCAAATGAGGATTAAACAAGATGACTGTCTGCCTCAGACTATATGACACATCAAATTAGCTGTAACTCTAAGTGCATGGTATGTGTTAATTTTGTGCCCAATTATTATTCTTTATATATTGCACATAAAGAATGTTATCACCCAACCTGACATGATACTTGATTAAAGATAAGCTACCAGCATTTCCATAGTGTGTGCCAGCCAGAATGCGTTTTCATTGTGAAGATGGTTGGTATTGGTTACAGGTGGATCCAGTCAGGTGTCTGTCACATGTCAGAGTATACTGGACCTCAACAGTGCCGCCTTTTTGAAGTGAGCATCTGATTGTGTTTGTACCTTGAGTCAGGTACTTCACACACGATCCCAGGTGGTCATCAAAGAACACATCCTCGTCCCAGACTTCAATCATCAGAGGCGAGCTTGTTGCCACCTTTTTAAAAAAAAGTCAGACAAAGTTAAACCAAAGTGAAATAAAATTATGTATGTTGTGCCCATTTAAAGTAATGTTTCATTTTATTACAATAATAATTTAAAAGAAAAAAAAAACTCCAGAAGGAAAAAATAGCATTTCACCAGTGCTTCATTATTATTTGTCTTTAATATAAAGATATAACAGTGTGATTCTTTTCTTTATCTGAGAAGATAATTATGCAAAATCTTGAAAAAAAAGAGCTTTTTAAAATGTCCTTGGTTTTACTTGTTGTAGTGGATAAAAGTGAGATAGAAGTGCTTTGTACTGACATTTTCCAGAATGTAATTGGTGGTCCAGGAGGGGGAGTTAGATTCGATCACACTGGTCTGGAATTTTTGCGATTGAAACTGGATCTTAACATATCTGTGAAATGGCAAAATGTGGAAAAAGAACATTACTGTATTAGGAGGGATATTATACCCCTTATGTAAAACAGAGTGATTTGTGGCCCCAATAAATGATTTGTGACCCTAGGAAGTAATAAAGGAAGTAATAAAACATATGGTAGCCATAAAATTATTATATTCATAAAATTTATGATATTCATAAATTTGTGATATTCATCAAAATATGCTAGTTCATAGCTCATTAATTTTTTCCCCAAAAATAAATGATTTGATTTTTTTTTATATCAAATAGCATTCTTCATTTTTAAGCCATTAAATTATTTTTTTACTCTTTATGCTTAAAAACTGCCATCTGGTGGTGGGTCAGTGCGTGTGTGCGCACGCGCGCGCCCCCTGTGCGAGTGTGTCTGTGCGCGCTCGTGCGCGTGCCTGTGTCTGGGCCCGTGCTCGTCTGTGTGTGTGTTAAACCAGAGTAAAAGTGCTTAGTTAAACTTGTGTTTTTGTAACGTTCAGTATGGCGGGAGATACAGGCTGCATCCCTCATTGGAAAACTTTATTTCAATTTATTTGCATTTGTTTAATCTGAACAAGGAAAATGAGAATCCAAGTCCGATTCACAAATGCTGGAGATCCCCCCAAAAAAACCACCCCAAGCATAAGCGCACCGCGGCTCCCAGCAAAAACCTCCTGAAAAACCCTCCGTCTTTCTCCAAAAACGCACAACAACAGCAAACCCCCCCCCCCTAGAATAACTCGATAAAACTCTCGCTATCCCCCCCAAGCATAAGCTCACCGCGGCTCCCACCCAACCCTTAGGCAAACAAGCAGGAAACCTCCAGAAAAAACCCTCCGTATTTTTATCGAAAACACGCGCAAAAAACCCCCCCAGGAATAACTTGTTAGGGGGAACCCTCTATTCCCAAAACTTATATTCGATAACAGGGTAAAAACTCCTGAAAAAATCCTTAGTCTTTTTTCTTCAAACCAGCCCTCTTACTAGCTCCATCTCAAATTCAGCGCACAGCCTAAGTTCTACATCGCACTGAGCCGCAGCCAGCGCACAATTTTTTCCCTTGTTACTCTCGCTATATCTGCTCCTTATTAATGATTTCGGGCTCTCCGTTCGAAATTTGCGCTGGAGACCAACTCCGCCTTCGAGACGTGCCTAACTTCGCCCCGCTGCCAATGACATAAACAAAAGAGCGGCTCCCCTTGCACCCCGGTTAGCCAATCGCATACAGGTCCGATTTTTATGATCTCTCGCTGAGAGAAAAATATCCGTCTGTCAAATCGGGAGAGATCTGTTCTTAGCGCTAGGTCGTCCCGCTTCTGCCGGCCACAGCTCCATCCCCACCGGCGCTTCTTCTCTCCCGCGACCCTCGGGGAAAAATATTCGTCTGTCCGCCAAGATTTGCTCTCCGCGGTCGGTCCTCACGCTCCTGGCTCCCGGAGCACCATCCCCACCAACGCTTCTTCTCCCCCATCAGGCAGACGAAATTCACGGCGCCTGCTTTTGCGAGCTAAACACGGTCAGTCTCTCTATGTTCTCACTTTTTTTCTAATTTTATAAAAACTATCCTTTTGTATTTAACATAACTCACTGGTTTGTTTGTTTTTGGGGGGGGGTTTATCCTCAAATTGTTAGGTCTACTTAAACATCTCAGGAGCAACAGAACAAGCAGCAGGACCAGAAGGATAAGGAGCACAAGGACAAAGCGCAGACGACACCAGCTCGCTTCTATCGCTCTTCGAGCAGTATGTCTCATTGCTGAATTAATTCGCTCATCATATAAAAAGCTGTTTTTTTTTCTTTACTTTTTCAACAACTGTGCTTTTAGATATTCTTGTCACTCAATAAAAATGGATAACCAGGAACATGATATTACAGACCCATTTCTTGCTTCTAGCGTTAGCTAGGTTAAATCAAAATACTGTTCATTCACAGAATACACCTCCACAAAGCGGTGAGCAACCTGATGTGATCAATAATAATAATAATGACCCTTTAGAAATGCTTAATTTAGCTCTAGCCCGATTAGCGCCTAGTGAAAGTGTCTCGCAAAATAGCTCTCAATGTTTGAGTGTTGAGCATGGTGAGATCCAAACAGAGTCAGACATGGCTCATTCTCAACTGAGTCTGACACAAAACATTTCCTCATCCGATCCGTTTATAGCGCTTAATCAGGCTTTAGCAGCCTTGGCAGAAATCTTTATCTATCTATCTTTATCGCTCATAATGCCAAGAGTTTTGATGCTTACATTATTCTCAGGGCTATGGTTAAGCAAAGCTTAAAACCAAAGTTAATCAGTCAAGGCTCGAAATTGATCAGCTTTACAGACACAGACTTAAACCAGCGCTATATGGACTCGTGCTGTTTCCTTCCGATGCCGTTGTCAGGTATCCCAAAAGGAATGGGGTTTTCAGACAGCATTAAAGGCTTTCCCCCCATTGTTTCAGTTCGAAACAAACATCACTTATCCTCCCCTTCCGCCTATAGTCTCGAGCGTATGACAACACAGGGCAGGAAAGAATTTTACAAATGGTATGATTCAGTCAGCTCCGGCACCTTCAATTTCATGAAAGAGGCCCTTTTATACTGTGAAAACGATGTTGAAATTCTAGCTCGGGGTTGCACATTGTTCAGAAACGGATTTATTGAAGAGACAGGAGTAGATCCTTTCAGCCGCAACACCCTTGCTAGCGCGTGCGTAAAACCTATTTAACAAACTTCATGCCAATGAATTCTTTAGCAATACCGTGCCCTCTAAATTACCATAATCAGGTCAAATCATTTTCCTCATCCTCAATTCAATGGCTCCAATATCTCTCTTACACACAAGGTGTTTTTATCAGACATGCACTCAATCAAGGGGAAAAACAGCTCACTAGTTATTATGTGGATGGGTATGGTCAGATTAACGGTAAAACATACCTGTGGGAATTTTTGGGTTGCTACTTCCATGGGTGTGTTACGTGTTTTTCAAATCAGGCCGATGTTAACCCTCTGTTAGGGGCCTCTTTTTCAGACAGTAACATGGCCGCTCAAGACAGGCTCGCTAGATTGAGAGCTGAACATAATGTGTGTCCTGTTATAATCTGGCAGCATGAGTGGACCAAGTTAAAACGTACTGATGAGAGTGTAATCAACTTCCTCAGACGTTATGATCCACCAGAGCCTTTGAATCCTCGCCATGCCCTCTTCGGAGGCCGTACAAGCCCAGCACAATTGCGTTGCAGTGTAGCGCCTGGTGAGAAAATTAGTTATGTGGATGTCACCTCGTTGTATCCGTTTGTAAATAGCACCTGTCGTTACCCCTTAGGCCATCCTCAAGTAATTTTTCGAAATTTTCAGCACCCTAAAAACTACTTTGGGTTTATCAAAGCGGTTGTATACCCACCCAGAGGACTCTATAAAACAAAGTCAGGCAAGCTTCTCTTTACTCTCTGTCGCACTTGTGCTGAAATGAACAACCAAGAGGGGAAAGACCTTTTTCGTGAAATCTGTATTGGAAAACTGTGTACGTTTCGAACAAGTTTGTTGACAATGTTGTTTGGGTTTATACATCCTTTCAGCCTCTGTATTCTGAGCTTCAAGAGAAAAATAAAATCATTAAATTCATTGAAGGTCTCCCTGATTCTTTTGACGATGAGAGCTTGTTTCCCTCACACCAGAGTCATCTCATTGTACTGGATGATGTTATTTTTCAAGAAGCAAATCATCCAAAAGTGGTCCGGATTTTCACAAAGTACAGACACCATAAAAATATGAGTGTGATGATGTTGAGCCAAAATGTGTTTCTACAAGGTAAACACAGCAGGACGATCAGTCTGAACAGTGTTATTTAAAAACCTCACGATAAATTACAAGTTAATACACTAGCTAGACAAATATGTCCAGGACGTCTGCATTTCATCTTGGAGAGTTTTGAAGAAGCCACGAGAGAACCACACGGATATTTATTGATAGGTTTAACCCCCACCTCTCCAGAGCAACTCAGACTGAGATCCGGGATACTACCGTCAGAACAGCTGTGTGGAAATATTCCAATCACACAATGCCAACATAAGAAGTTGAAATGACATAAGAGAAAATCAGACAAATGGCCAACAGACGTGACGGTGTCAGGAAGAAAAAGAAGGTAATGACTCAAAAAGGCAGCTTCCTCTTACCACTACTCACAACAGTCTTACCCATCGTAGCTGATTTAGCTATAGGCGCCATTCGCAAATAAAAATGCAGAAAATGTATCTGATCTCGCCTGAGCAGATCAAATGCTTACATGAAACGCATGCAAATGCTTCTCGACCAAGCATCAGAGACAAAGCCGAGGATGAACTGGACAGTCAAATGAGACGTGTATTGGAGACTCAGGGTCTAAACCCCGATGAGAAAATAAAAAAAGTATAACATGCTTTTACAAAAGTATCTCATACTAGAGAGACAAAAAGTAGATGAAAGCAAGCAAATAACACTAAGGCTCCCCGCTGCGCGTGAAGAGGGACAGAGTGAGAGATCACATGATGAGCGCGACTACCAGCAGGAAGAAAGCGAGGAGGGGGAGCAGGTGGCAAGTGTGAATAAGGTTTTACATGCCGTTTTAACCCACATAAACCCTCGCTCAAAGAGAAACACTGAATATCTAATGCGTAGAATATTAGCATCAAAAGGTCACAGTGGATGGACTGAGGACGGAGAATTGATGCATAGAGAAAAGCCTATACCAGGAAGTCACGTGCTCAACTTGATGAAGTTTTTAGCAAGCTCTTGGACAAGTGTGAAGCCAACAGGCTGGCGTTCACTTGCACGAACTCTGGCGGACCTAAAGCTACCCCTGTCCACTATTGGAAACTTGTCAGCCAGAAGGGAAATAGCAGCGCTAAAAGATTCAAGAGAAACAGGAGAATACCACAGATCATCCGAGGAAGATGTTATTGTTAAGCCAAAAAAAGAAGAAAAGCAAGACAATTGCCTTATCACCCACATGGTTAAATTTCTGATGTAATCAAAAACCAAAAATAAAACATTATTATTATGTTTTTAAGTGAATTATCTCTCATGTTTTTTATTTAACAAAAAGCACATGTTACGACTGTTGTCGTAATTATCATATGTAAATTTGAGTGTGCAGGTGCTCCTCCGTGATTGGTGCATCCAGGGTGGCTGGATTGCACCGATTGGCTAAGGACCGGGAGGCAGCGATAAGAAGACACCGCCAGGGACTGCCAGGTCATTCATCCTCGGCCCAACCCAACCGGCAGACCGTTCACTGTGTCACTATGTTGGTTAATGTAAGAGCGTGTAGGGGTGGACCGCCTTTTTGTTTGATCAGTTTTCTCCTGTTTTTGAGAAAGTCCACACACACACTGACCCACCACCAGATGGCGTTTTTTAAGCATAAAAAGTAAAAACTTTTTATGCTTAAAAATAAAGGATGCTATTTGATATAAAAAACTTTTTTTAAATAATGAAATCATTTATTTTTGGGGAAAAATTAATGAACTATGAACTAGCATATTTTGATGAATATCACAAATTTATGAATATCATAATTTTCATGAATATAATAATTTTATGGGTACCATATGTTTTATTACTTCCTTTATTACTTCCTAGGGTCACAAATCATTTATTGGGGCCACAAATCACTCTGTTTGACATAAGGGGTATAATATCCCTCCTTGTGTTAATGTCTATGATTCATCTGTTATGTTTACAGTGGCTTTCCTTTGAAGCTTATCTTGTTCACTACTCACCCGTCAGTCTTGCCCCAAAAATCTCCTTCCAGACCAGAGGCTTGGATCATTGTTATCCTTAGTGTTCCTTTCTGAATCTCTTTAGGACAACAGTTGGAATCCAGGTTGGGACCACTGCTGCTACAGTACGACTGTGTGTTTGATCGACTGATGCTGTTGTCTTTTAAGTACTGCTCTATTGCAGCCTTTAGTCCTTTATTCCGTGCTGACGTTTGCACCAGTTCATACAGTGGTCTTAGAGAGTAGCAAACCACATCAGGTTGATCTATGAGGGTTTTTAGCCAATTCTGGTAGCCCAGTGAGTCATTTCTGGTGAGTGAAAACTCCCCAGTCCAGCCTCTGCCTCCTACCACTTCTGAATAATGACCGTGAAGACCAGAGGCGTACATAACAGAGACACCTTGGTTGTTTAGGACTGAGGCGCATAAGTTAAAAGAAGGACCCAGATTAACATTCCCCAGGCCTACCTTGACACCCAATGACAAGCAGTCGTGTACCTGTGTGAAAGGAGGTAACACTGGATATTGCTTTTGTTGGTACAAAGTGTATGTACATATGTTCACTGCTTTAACCAGATATATGTGCTACACATACCTGGGATGAAGTAAGATGATTCAGACTGGACAAGCAGGTACGTGTAGACGTGACTCGCCTGAACTGCCCTCCAAGATCAACCTGAAAAAACATTTATTAAACATTTTTAAAAAAGGGTTTAGTCCATGGGGCCCGGCCGGGCACAGCCCGAAGAGGAGACATGGGCCCATCCTCCCGCAGGCCCACCACCCGCAGGAGGCGCCATAGGGGTCGGGTGCATTGTGTGCCGGGTGGCGGCCAGGAGCGGAGGCCCTGGCGGACTGACCCCCGGCTGCCAAGACTGGCAATAGGGACATGGAATGTCACCTCTCTGGTGGGGAAGGAGCCTGAGTTAGTGCGTGAGGTTGAGAGGTACCGGCTAGATATAGTCAGGCTCACCTCTACGCATGGCTTGGGCTCTGGAACCAGTCTCCTGGAGAGGGGCTGGACTCTGTCTCAGTCTGGAGTTGCCCCTGGTGAGAGGCGGCGGGCTGGGGTGGGTATTCTAATATCCCCTCGGCTTGCTGCCGATATGTTGGGGTTTTTCCCGGTGGACGAGAGGGTTTGTTCCCTGCGCCTTAGGGTCAGGGAACGGGTCCTGACTGTCATCTGCGCTTATGCGCCGAGTGGCAGTTCAGAGTACCCAGCCTTCTTAGAGTCCCTGGGGGGGGGTGCTGGAGGGTGCTCCGCCTGGAGACTCTGTTGTCCTGCTGGGAGACTTCAATGCTCACGTGGGTAATGACAGCGAGACCTCGAGGGGCGTGATTGGGAGGAACGGCCTCCCTGATCTGAACCCGAGCGGTGCTTTGTTATTGGACTTCTGTGCTAATCACAGTTTGGCCATAACTAACACCCTGTTCGAACATAAGAGTGTCCATAAGTGCACGTGGCACCAGGACGCTCTAGGCCGTAGGTCGATGATCGATTTTGTAATCGTATCAGCAGACCTCCGACCATATGTTCTGGACACTTGGGTAAAGAGAGGGGCTGAGCTGTCAACTGATCACCACCTGGTGGTGAGTTGGATCAGGTGGCGGGGGAGGACGCTGGACAGACCTGGTGCACCTAAACGCGTAGTGAGGGTGTGCTGGGAACGTCTAGCAGAGGCCCCAGTCCGCGAGATCTTCAACGCACACCTCCGGCAGAGCTTCAACAGCATTCCGAGGGAGACTGGGGACATTGAGTCCGAATGGACCATGTTCAGCGTCTCCATTGCCGAAGCTGCTGCATTGAGCTGCGGCCACAAGGTGGTTGGTGCCTGCCGTGGTGGTAATCCCCGAACCAAATGGTGGACACCAGAGGTGAAGGGAGCCACCAGGCTGAAGAAGGAGTCCTATCGGGCTTGGTTAGCCTGTGGGACTCCGGAGGCAGCCGACAGGTATCGACAGGCCAAGCGGAATGCGGCTCGGGCAGTGGCTGAAGCAAAAACTCGGGTGTGGGAGGAGTTCGGAGAGGCCATGGAAAAAGACTTTCGGACTGCCTCGAAGAGATTCTGGCAAACCGTCAGGCGTCTCAGGAGGGGAAAGCGGTGCTCTACCTGCACTGTGTATAGTGCTGGCGGAGCGCTGCTGACGTCGACTGAGAAAATTGTCAGGCGGTGGAAGGAATACTTCGAGGACCTCCTTAATCCCACTGACACGTCTTCCGAGGAGGAAGCAGAGTCTGGGGATGAGGGGAATGACCCGCCAATTTCCGGGGGCGAGGTCACTGAGGCAGTTAAACAACTCCTTGGTGGCAGAGCCCCTGGTGTTGATGAGGTCCGCCCCGAGTTCCTGAAGGCTCTGGACGTTGTAGGGCTGTCCTGGTTGACACGCCTCTGCAATGTTGCGTGGAGATCAGGGGCAGTACCTGTGGACTGGCAGACTGGGGTGGTGATCCCCATCTTTAAGAAAGGGGACCGGAGGGTGTGTTCCAACTACAGGGTGATCACACTCCTCAGCCTCCCTGGGAAAGTCTATGCCAGGGTGCTGGAAAGGAGAGTTCGTCCGCTAGTCGAACCTCGGATACAGGAGGAACAATGCGGTTTTCGTCCTGGTCGCGGAACACTGGACCAGCTCTTTATCCTCTCCAGGATACTTGAGGGTGCATGGGAGTTTGCCCAACCAGTCTACATGTGTTTTGTGGACTTGGAGAAGGCATTCGACCGTGTCCCTCGGGGTGTCCTGTGGGAGGTGTTGCGGGAGTATGGGGTGTCTGGCCCATTGCTACGGGCCATTTGATCCCTATACAACCGTTGCAAGAGCTTGGTTCGCATTGCCGGCAATAAGTCAGACTCGTTCCCGGTGGGTGATGGGCTCCGCCAGGGCTGCCCTTTGTCTCCGGTTCTGTTCATAATTTTTATGGACAGGATTTCTAGGCACAGCCAAGTGGCGGAGGGCTTTCGCTTTGGTGGCCTCAGAATCTCATCTCTGATTTTTGCAGATGATGTGGTTCTGTTGGCTTCATCGGGTGAGGGCCTCCAGCTCGCACTGGAAGGGTTCGCAGCCGAGTGTGAAGCAGCGGGAATGAGGATCAGCACCTCCAAATCTGAGGCCATGGTTCTCAGCCGGAAAAGGGTGGAGTGCCCACTCCGGGTCGGGGATGAGTTCCTGCCCCAAGTGGAGGAGTTCAAGTATCTCGGGGTCTTGTTCGCGAGTGATGGGAGAAGGGAGCCGGAGATCGACAGACGGATTGGGGCTGCAGCTGCAGTAATGCAGACGCTGCACCGGTCCATCGTGGTGAAGAGGGAGCTGAGTGTAAAAGCGAAGCTCTCAATTTACCGGTCGATCTACGTCCCTACCCTCACCTATGGCCACGAGCTGTGGGTAGTGACTGAAAGAACGAGATCGCGGATACAAGCAGCAGAAATGAGCTTCCTCCGAAGGGTGGCTGGCCTCTCCCTTAGAGATAGGGTGAGAAGTTCGGCAATCCGGGAGGGGCTCAGAGTAGAGCAGCTGCTGCTCCACATCGAAAGGAGCCAGCTGAGGTGGTTCGGGCATCTGACAAGGATGCCCCCTGGGCACCTCCTGGGTGAGGTGTTCCAGGCATGTCCCACCGGGAGGAGGCCCCGGGGCAGACCCAGGATACGCTGGAGAGATTATATCTCTCGGCTGGCCTGGGAACGCCTTGGTATTCCCCCGGATAAGCTGGAGGAGGTGGCTGGGGAGAGGGAGGTCTGGGCCTCTTTGCTTAGGCTGCTGCCCCCGCGACCCGGCCCCGGATAAAGCGGATGAAGATGGATGGATGGATGGATGGATGGATGGGTTTAATGACTTCTGAATGGTATAAAAAAAATTAAAGGGATGTGTATATTAATTTTATCACCTGGCGAATATAATGTGTGCCGTATGTGTCTATGAAGTGTCTGTACTGGGCTTTGGTTGCATTGCTGTAGGTAGCTGGGAGTCTGGCCACATCTTTATTGAACTCAGCACTGAGAGGAGGGCTGTTGGACACACGGTAACTAAACACACAAAAAAAATACAGATTAATAGACATCAAACTTAAATTTAAAAAATTAGATGTTGTAGTAGTCTTTAAACTCTACCTATAATGTTTACAGGTGATTATATGTGTGCTGAAGGTGTAGCGATCCTCTCTCTTCTTGGTTACAGCAAAGTTGTATGCTGTAGATCTTGTTCCTCCAAACTCCAGGTTGCCAAGCTTCTCAATATCCAGTCCAACCTAAGAGAAATGAAGGCATGAGCTACGTGATTTATATTTTGATTGAAGTGTGATTGTTAGTGAGTGAATTATAGGACCACATTGAATTAAGATGACAACTCACCTGTTGTTCAACTTTTATTTGCAATAGGCCTTAAAAGTACCTTTAATTGAAAGCAGCTAAAAAGCTTGTTACCATAGAGAGTATAAAAGATGCATGTAGCTATTGTGATGTCATATGTTGGTTTATGAAGTCTCATTTTGAAGTGTGCTGATTGTAAACCAGACACTCAGTGACTGACTTGTAATTAACAAGTTGTTGAGCAATGGGTGTGTAGTCCTTTATTGTCATTGTAGAATGTACAATGAAATTGTGTGTGCTCCACACCAACTGTGCACAAATAAAATATAAATACAGTTTTTCTCAAATGTTAAAACACAAAAGCCAATCCTGTAACCCAAATGACCAGTAGTCTAAACACATTTACTAAATGTAGCCACCATATTCCAGTACCATAAACACATGTCACATGAAGACACAATTCACAAAACACAACCCTCTGTACTCATAAATCTAAACACATTTGTCCTTGCTAAAACACATGTTGCAAAACAACTCTGCTCATATTCACAAATGAAAGCCCATGTGATGCAAAATGCTTGCCACAGTCACCAATCTTTGAACACAGGGAACACACCTGGCGTCAGTCACTACACACAACGACTCAAAATTGAAGACACCTGTTGCTAATGATGTGACCCCACCTATAAAAGCATAGTTTGGTGAAGATGCCAAACAATCACAATGGATGAAGGCATTCGAGCGTGCGGAAGGAGAAGAGCTGCAGGCCAAAGAGGAAGAGGGGTTGAGATCAGAGGAGGAAGAGGTGAAGGCCTAAGAAGAAGAGGAGTTCGGAGTAGAGGAGGAAGAGAAGGAGGCCAACAAGAGAGAGGAGAAGGTCCAGGTGGGAGAAGAAGACAACCTCGCACCATCATAACAGATGATATGCGAGCAACAGTAATTGATCATGTCATTGTCCATGGCATGACAATGGCTGAAGCGGGACGAAGAGTACATCCAAACCTGAGTAGGTTCACTGTGGCCACCATTATCAAGGCATTTAGACAACACAACAGGTATAGTACGCTATTGCTTTCTTTGTCACACTACAGTTTTACAGGCCTGTGAAAGTGGTCTGTTACTTTACATGTACAGTAGTTTTACATATAAATCAGTCAATTGACAACACATGTTTCTTTCTTTAGAGCTGAAAGAATGCCACAAAGAGGTGGGAGGGTTGCCATATTCACAGCGGCACAAGAAACCCTCATTGCAGATATGGTCCGTGAGAACAACTGCATTAGACTCCGAGAGATCAGAGACAAAGTCATTGCAGATAATGTAAACTTTGAGAACATTGATGCTGTCCACAATAGACCGAGTTCTCCGGCGCCAACAGATGAGGATGAAACAGGTCTACAGGGTTCCCTTTGAACGCAACTCTGCGCGACACATAGAACAACGTTACGAGTATGTGCAAGTACGTATACATCCATGTCCACAGTACAGTTAGTGGACATACTGTGTTGCTTAGTGGCCTACATTACTTCTGGACAATACTGTGCTACCTGATTGACCGTTCTAAACACCTGTATGCTTTTCCATGTTCACAGAGGATAATGCAGTTGGACGCGATGGCCAGACCCCATGAGTACCTCTTCCTGGATGAGGCTGGCTTCAACCTCCAGAAACGAAGGCGAAGAGGCCGTAACATCATTGGCCAAAGAGCCATCACTGAGGTTCCTGGCCAACGGGGGGGGGTAATATTACTCTTTGTGCAGCTATGGGTACGGAGGGGCTTGTCCACCGGCATGCTGTCCTTGGGTCTTACAACAAACAACGTCTCCTCACCTTCCTAGATGAGCTAAAAGACATCCTCCTGGACCGTCAACAACACCATCCTAGGCTAGCACATCACATGTATGTGATCATTTGGGACAACGTCCGCTTCCACAAAACACACCAAATCAGAGAGTGGTTCACCACCAACAGTGACCACTTTTTAAACGTCTGTCTGCCACCCTACTCCCCTTTCCTGAACCCTATAGAGGAGTTCTTCTCATCATGGAGATGGAAGGTGTATGACAGACAGCCATACACAAGAGAGAACCTCGTACGGGCAATGGAGCTGGCCTGTGCTGACATCCCAGTGGAGGCCTTCCAGGGATGGATTCGCCATTCCAGGGCGTTTTTCCCAATTTGCGAGTTGATAATTTAACACTTGGTGTTAAGAGTTTATATATTAACTCTCAAAGAGTATTTTAGTTTAACTACGTAAGAGTTATCTTCTAATTCATTCTAAAAAGCGGGAATTTTACTGTTCTGAACTTCTAGAAATTTCTTTTGGAAATAAACATTTACTAAAAAGATGCAGTGGTTTTTGAAAAACATTTATTCTGAATTGTGCACCACAATTTCAAAACATTTTCTGAAAGATGTAACAGTATACATGTTCTCACTTTCATTAGAATTTTGTTTATCAAAAGGTCTGACATGGTAAATGCAAATAACAGCATTCTCATCACTTATTTCTTCGATACAATATGTATGTCCTTCATTCATCCCTTTGTGGAACTTCAACGCACTTCTGCTCTCCCCCATATTCCATCTTCACAAGCATATCCTGTGCGGAGATTGAATAAAAATTAGTTGACACTAATTAATGGCACAAATAATCCAGTAAACAATTGCAGCACAGTAAAAAAGAAAAGGAATCCTTTTTGAGCCATTACTTGTGTAAAGTATTTTCCCAAAAGACAAGGACGCAGGCAACAGGTAATACTGAACTAAATGTAAAACCTCAACCTTTTTAATTTTTACTTAAACCGTGTGCACAAAACTCTGGAGGGATCTATGCTAACGTAGAACCCAGTCAGGACGCCTGCTACTGCTGTTTGCTCGTGTTTGGGGTTTTTTTTTGTTTTTTTGTTTTTTATGGGCGATCGTTTTCAGGCTTCAAGTAGCACCATTATACCAACATTTCACATTCTACACATTGTTTTAGGTGTATTTGACCAAAAGTTTGACTGAAAATTCACATGCAAGCTTTTTTTCAAGGCTGTGGTATTTGCCTGCAAACAATACCTTTCAGCTAGCTAAAGCAGAATGTTATGCTATCACCGAGCAACATGACTAATGCCTTTCACACAGCTTTGTCTCAACTCCAAAGAGCCACAGAAGTAAAAGCTCATAATAATAATTGAAACAATCTTTGAAAAAATGACTTACCAAGCATGGCAAACAACTCAAATATGTAGTGCAAAATGTTCTGAAACGGCTTCACTTCAGCTTCGATTGGAGCCGTGCTGGGGGCGGAGTCTGTGAATTTACTCTATTGGTGTCATAGCCCCTCTAGGAGTTCAGAGTTAAGAGGTCAAGAGTTAATGTTTCCATTGTAACACCTCCAGATTTGACAGAGAAACACTCATTTTTAACACTCGATTTTAACTACTATCATTTTACACCTCAGAGTTACATTAAAAGAATGTGACTCTGCTTAGAGTAAAATTAACTCTACTTTTGCAAGAAGACTATTAACACCAACACATTTAACACTTTTGAATTTGCTGTGTGACATGTGTTTTAGCATTTGAGAAACACTGTAATAAGACAGCAGGAATAAATAACAAACAAGAGAAATATATACAGTCAAGAGGAATATTTACAAAAAGAAGAGAAAGGCTCACATTGGAGAACAAGTTGCAAAGTTCTTGGAAGTAGTGCCAGCTTAGACCAGCTTATTGTCCATGTCCAAACAATGCATGGTCATGTTGTTGTTGGCATGATGACATTGTTTATATCATTTGAATTATTTCTTTATCTTCTCAAGGTCCATGTCATCGTTGTAAATTGTTTAAGCTTTACATTATTTATGCTATGCTATTTTATGTAGTTAAACTTATTGTGCTTTTATTTTGAAAGTCAAGCTTGCTTACAAGTCGCGCTGTTTCCTTTTTGGGAGAAAAAAGGAGAAAACCACCTGTAAGCGCGGAGCAAGAATGAGGCCGTTCTTTAGTGAAAGTCACACTAAGTGGAATGGGCTTTAAATACACACTTATAAGGAAACTTCAGAAGAATGGTGACTAATTCCCTTTTTGCAGCATGCAGCCAACGAGGTATTTATTGATATATCTCGTTTTGTTGTACAGTGTTATTTTAGGTGCTGTGTCTTACATTGAGTTTTTATTTTGTTAATGGTGTGTAGTTTTCACGGTGACTTTGGAGAGAAGTCTTCAAATAAACCAGTGACGGAAAACCCCTTGCGTCTGCCTTGCTTCGAGGGAATTATAGTCATAGCATTTAAATTATTGATTGTTATAAAAAAAACAAAAAACTAGGAGAAGTACTAGTCTCACTCTAAGGACTCTTGAGAAACACCTGACAAGGAAATGGGATTTTTGGGAAAACGAAATGTTTCTTTTTTAAGATCCTTCTACAAGTTAGAACACCTTCTCGTTACTTTTATAGGTTATACATAGACACTGTTCTCACAACCTTCTGTTACTGTGTATTACTGTGCGTGGTGTGTGTGTATGTTATTGCAGGCAATTCTTTCTTACCTAGAGCTACATATTAAATCAAAAGTGGGATGATTTTCCTCAATAAACAGAGGGGTTCCACACTGTATGATGTTTATATGCCTTGTTACTGTATTTCTCTTCTCTTTTTTTCTTTAAATAATGTCCTTACAATGCTCAGTCATAGGACTTTTTAAAACATGGAGCTAGGAATGATTACAGGACTAGATCAACAGTTTGCAGTAATAGTAACATTATATCCATGTTTCACTCAACATGAATGTTTCCTACCTTCCAGTCGATGCTGCTCTGGTCGGTGTATGTGCTGACCAGTGAACTGTAGAGAAATTATTTTGCTTAATTCCCCAAAATATTCCAGTAGGAAAAAATGATTTGCAATTATTAAATGATTGTTTGATCAAATTAATTAATGTATGCCATGTGGGTGGGATGACATCTATGAATATGTAAAGTAATGTATGAAACCTGTCAGGGCACAATGAGTGATTATGTTTCTAAGTCCTAGAATACCTGATGGAGGTGTGTTCACTGTCCTCGAGACGAAAACTGCAGCGGTTGAATGTACGCCAGTCCAAAGTAGAGACTGGTAGCTGGAAATATAATTAATAACAGGTTTAGCATGTTAATGGTATGCCAAAGTAATTTTTGACATGTTTTTTATTAATTACTATAATATTTAGTTACTTTCTGCAGTTGGCCGCCTTTATGAGGGTTGGTGCAGAGTGTACAGGTTTTTCTTGGAGTGAGGTAGGTCTTCACATCAATCACATAAGCTCCTTTTCGCTTAAGTGTAACAACATCAAAGCCCTCCCCTGCCAGGTCATAACCAGGCACAAAGGGAGCAGACATACACTGGCTCTGAGTCCCAGTCTGACAAGAAAGAGCAGGGGAGAGGCACAACAGAAAGAGGAGGAGGAGGCTCAGGTAGAGAGTGGTGGGAGTTGAAAAGGAGAGCATGGCTGGGAGAAGGGAGAACAGTTGCTTTATTTTAAGCTGTAATATAATGTATCAAAAAGAAAATGCAAGAAATACTATTTTTGTTTTATTTGGGGTTTTTTTAATCATTCATCTCTCTTAAGTAGATATGACCCGGCTAAGATAAGATAAGATAAGATAGAACTTTATTAATCCCTCGGGTGGGTTCCTCTGGGAAATTCGGTTTCCAAAAGCACAGCACCGACAGAAGTTACAGTTACAGAATGTTATACACACACACACACACACACACACACACACACACACACACACACATATATAAATACAGAGACAAATATAAATAAAATATATGAAGGGGATAAATAGAATAAATAGGAATAAAAATAAAAATACAAGTGAATTGCACATTTCAAGTATTGAGGTCTATTTGCACCATTGACTATTTACAAAAGTATTGCACAAAGGTATTGCACAGTGAGGTGAAGAGGCTATTCACATTGTCATAATATATAGGATGGCTTCTAGTGATTATTTTAAATATTAATTAATATGCCGCTGGTTTTTTGTTTGTTTGTTTTTTAACAATCACTAACAACTGACAGACCACAGTACGTCAGGCTGAAGGACATCATGTCTGACACTGTGGTCAGCAGCACAGGAGCACCACCGGGAACTGTGCTGTCCCCTCTTCTCTTCACCCTGTACACCTCTGACTTCTGCTACATCTCTGAATTATGCCATATTCAGAAGTTTGCAGATGACACAGCCATCATGGGGTGTATCTGGGATAATCAGGAAGAGGAGTACAGAAGTCTGGTGAGGAACTTCGTCACATGGAGTCACACAAACCACCTGCAACTCAACACCTCAAAGACCAAGGAACTGGTTGTGGACTTAGGGAGGTCCAGAGAAGGTCCACTGCCGGTTCAGATAGAGGGGGAGGAGGTGGAGGTGGTCAACAAGTACAAGTACCTCGGGCTGTGGGTGGACAACAAACTGCACTGGTCATGCAACACAGAGCACCTGTATAAAAAAGCCCAAAGCTGACTGTACTTCCTCAGGAGGCTGAGGTCTTTTAACATCTGCAGGAAGCTCCTGAGGATGTTTTACCAGTCAGTGGTTGCTGGAGTACTTTTCTATGCTGTGGTGTGCTGGGGGAGCAGCACAGCAAAGAAGGACTCATGCAGGCTGGAGAAACTGATCAGGAAGGCTAGCTCTGTGGTCGGCATGAAGCTGGACACTCTGGTGACAGTGGCAGAGAAAAGGACACTAAAAAAACTGCTGGACATTATGGACAATGCTGGGCATCCTCTGCACACGGCCATAAACAACCAGAGGAGTCTGTTCAGTGACAGGTTGCTTTTCCCAAAGACAAGAACGAACAGACTTAAAATCTCCTTTGTCCCACACGCCATCAGACTGTTTAACTCCTCTCTGGAGGGGAGAGGGAGGGGAAACAGGGGGACAAAGGAGGGGGGAACAAGTGCCTCTTCACTTCACTGTGCAATACGTTTTGTTAATAGTCAACGGTGCAATAGACTTCAATACTTGAAATGTGCAATTCCCTTGTATTCTTATTTCTATTTATTCTATTTATCCCTTTTATATATTTTATTTATATATGTCTCTGTATTGATATATGTGTATGTATATAATATTCTGCTCACGTTCTGTAACTTCTGTCGGTGCTGTGCAATTGGAAACCGAATTTCACAGAGGAACCCACCCGAGGGATTAATAAAGTTTTATCTTATCTTATCTTATCTTATCTTATATATACTCAGAATACTGCATTCCATGTTGAAAGGGTCCATCATTCCATTGAAAGGCTTGTTTCATTAGATCAACAGCTCAAAAAGCTACATTTGTGATATTTATTTATATTTATATTTATATTTATTTACCTGTGCTAACAAATCAAAATGATGTTTGGCATTGGTTGCGTAGTACCAACATTTAATGTGTTTCTGCTAGTTATGTTAGCATACTTCACACACAATCAGTAATTTAGATAAATTTATTAAATTAATTTGTTCAGCCTGAGGTGGCAAAAAATCAGCAGGATCATTCATAAGTTTACTGTAAATAATATAAGATTCATTCTTTGATTTGATTTAAAATATGTGTTAAATATTTTTTAAATAAAAAACATCAGATTACCTGTTTAAACCTCAGCAGTGAATGTGTCAAGAGATGGAGATGGTGAGGGTATCATCTGAGGATGTCCTGTGACTGTTCAGGCAACAGCACTTTTATTCTTTGTCCCAGGTCATGTGACCTTCCCGCGACAGTTTTTGTTTTGTTTTTTAACACATAAAGCATGGATGCTGAGAAACAGCATGCCATGAACACAAACATATTTGTGATTTTGGAGCTCTGAAAAATAATGCTTTATTACTTAAAAACAAGAAAATTAGCATTTTGATCACACATTATAAATACATGATAACATGATATGAGTTTTGATTCCCAATACTATATTTTTGTTAAAAAATATTTTTGTGATCTTTATGTGAAAATCAGAAGGTGCACAAGACATGGTGACAGTAAAAAAGAAAGAACTGTATTGTCACGGAGCTGGAAAGACTCTCTCATATAAGAAAAAGAAAATGACATTTCACATTCACCCGAGGCAATACATCAGCTAAATTCTTGGCATTCAAATGACTTACAGGAAATGAAACAATCCAACAGGTTAAACACTATTACTCTTGTCTGTGAAGGTTCTCAGTCATCCAGGTCATCGTAGTCTAAGGAGCTTGGAAAGAAAAGTGTCTGGACTTCTTTAAGT
Organism: Aulonocara stuartgranti; assembly: GCF_965226115.1. Lineage (NCBI taxonomy): Eukaryota > Metazoa > Chordata > Actinopteri > Cichliformes > Cichlidae > Aulonocara > Aulonocara stuartgranti. Next base: position 30,701,233 of record NC_138944.1, on the reverse strand, counting down.
TTCTTGAATATGTTTCACCTCTCATCTGAGAAGCTTCTTCCGTTCTAGGGTCAAATGGTCCCAGATTTAAGCCCTGTGTGAGTGTCCCCCCCCCCCCCCCCCCCCCCCCATGAGGGACAATGGACCCCCTAATGATCCTCTACCTAATCGCCTGAGCCAAGGTGTGAAAACAGGTGTTGGTCACAATCAGCCAAGGTTTCGGGTGAGCTCATTGTGAAACCTGGTACCACCCTATCATGTGATTTCCTGAGGTCAGATGGCCCAGGATGTGAGTGGGCGTTAAGGCGTCTGGGAAGGGATCTCAAAACTGGATTATAGATGGCAGACAGTTGGTGTCGTAAGCCACCGCCTCTGTTCAAAGATGGTCGCTCACAGTCGACATAAATGGCTTCTTTTACCCCTCTTTCAAACCATCTGTCTTCTTTGTCCAAAATGTGTACATTGGCATTCTCGAAAGAGTGACCTTTGTACTTTAGATGCAGATGGACAGCCGAGTCTTGTCCTGTGGAGGTGGCTCTTCTATGTTGTGCCATGCGTTTATGAAGTGGCTGTTTGGTCTCTCCAATGTAGATGTCTGGGCATTCCTCGCTACACTGTACAGTATACACTACATTATTAAGTTTGTGTTTAGGAGTTTTGTCTTTGGGATGAACCAGTTTCTGTCTGAGCCTGTTGCTGGGTCTGAAGTAAACTGGGATGTCGTGCTTGGAGAAAACCCTCCTGAGTTTTTCTGATACACCAGCTACATAGGGGATGACAATGTTGTTGCATTTGTTTTTCTTATCCTCCCTAGCTGGTGTCTGATCTTTATTTCTGTGCCTCTTTGCTGACTTGCTGAAAGCCCAATTAGGATGTTTTAAGTGCTTCCTTTACATGTGTGTGTTCCTTCTTTTCCCTTCAGCTTAGAGGAAACATTTTCTGCCCGGTTTTGTAGGGTCCTGATTACTCCAATTTTGTGTTCCAGAAGGTGGTGGGAGTCAAAGAGGAGGTACTGGTCCATGTGTGTGAGCTGCCGGTAAACTTCATTGTTGAGGTTTCCACTCTCTTCAATGCACACAAAACAGTCCAGGAAAGGCAACCAGTTGTCCTTTGTGTCTTCCCTGGTGAACTTGATGTTTTTATCCACAGTGTTAATGTGAGCAGTGAAGGATTTGACTTCTTCTGTTTTGATTTTGACCCAGGCGTTGTCTACATATCTGTACCAGTCGTTAGGTACTTTCCCTTTAAAAGAGCCAAGAGCCTTTCTTTCCACTTCCTCCATGTAAAGGTTGGCTACAATAGGTGACACCGGGGAGCCCATGGCACAGCCACTTTGCTATCAAAAACATTCACTCCTCAGAGAAGAACACACACCTGAGGACAGACAGGAAAAATGGGTGAAGAACTTTTCAGACCGGAATTTCACTAAACCTGAAGTAGACATACAAATACTTTGTTACTGTTTTTAAATTAGATGTTAGTGTTGTCAAAGTTAACATGTGATTAGGTAGAGGATCATTAGGGGGTCCATTGTCCCTCGTTGGGGGAATACTCCCACAGGGCTTAAATCTGGGACTCTTCTCCATTTGACCCTAGAACTGAAGAAACTTCTTGGATGAGAGGTGAAACGTCTTCAAGCAACTTAAAGAAGTATAGACGCTTTTCTTTCCAAGCTCCTTAGACCACCATTACGCTTGTTGACCTTCTGGCATCTCTCTCGCTCTCTCTTTTTTTTCCACATTATCATAGCTACAAAATTGAGAGGTAATTAATTTTATTGCATTCACCTTATCATGGTGAAGGGGTTTGAGTGTCCCAGGGATCCCAGGGGCTATGTATTTTGGGGCTTTTTATCCCCTAATATGGTCTCCCATGGTAAATTGGCCCTGGATGTAGGACCAGACAGAGAGATTCAAAAACCCCTGTGTGTGCAAGAACTAGGGAACAGCTACCCCTGCCAGGGTAATCCAGGGTTACTGGGGCCCCACCCTGGAGCCCACAAAGGGTGCCTGAGGGCAAGCATCTGGTGGCCAGGCCTTAGTCCATTGGGTCTGGCCGGGCACAGCCTGAAAAGGGGGCATGGGCCCATACTCCTCTAGGCCCACCATACACAGGGGAAACTGTAGGGGCCGGGTGCAATGTGTTTTGGGCGGTGGCCAGGGGTGGAGACCCTGGCATACCAATCCCCGGCTACCAAGACTAGCGAATTGGAATGTCACCTATCTGGTGGGGAAGGAGCCTGACTTGGTGTGTGAGGTTGAGAGGTATGGGCTAGATCTCTAATTCAATTCAATTCAATTCAATTCAATTCAATTTTATTTATATAGCACCAAATCACAACAATAGTCGCCTCAAGGTGCTTTATATTGTACAGTAGATCCTACAATAATAGATACAGAGGAAAAACCCAACAATCATATGACCTCCTATGAGCAAGCACTTTGGCATGGTAAATGGTAAATGGCCTGTATTTGTATAGCGCTTTACTTAGTCCCTAAGGACCCCAAAGCACTTTACACTACATTCAGTCATCCACACACTGGTGATGGCAAGCTACATTGTAGCCACAGCTGCCCTGGAGCGCACTGACAGAGACGAGGCTGCCGGACACTGGCGCGACCAGTAGGCAACGGGTGAAGTGTCTTGCCCAAGGACACAACGACTGTTGGAGCCGGGGCTTGAACCAGCAACCTTCCAATTGCAAGACGAACTGCCAACTCTTGAGCCACGATCAAGATCGTGGCGACAGTGGGAAGGAAAAACTCGCCTTTAACGGGAAGAGACCTCCGGCAGAACCAGGCTCAAGGAGAGGTGGCGACTGGTTAGGGTGAGAGAAGGAAAACAGGATAAAGACATGCTGTGGAAGAGAGACAGAGATTAATATCAGGTACGATTCAATGCAGAGAGGTGTATTAGCACATAGTGAGTGAGATAGGTGACTGGAAAGGAAAAACTCAATGCATCATGGGAGTCCCCCAGTAGCCTATGCCTATTGCAGCATACTCCCACCTCCGGTAAAGCTTTGGCAGCATTCCAAGGGAGACTGGGGGATATTAAGTCTGAATAGACCATGTTCAGCACCTCCATTGCTAAAGCTGCTGGATTGAGCTGCGGCTGCAAGGTGGTTGGTGCCTGCCATGGTGGTAATACCCGAACCAGATGTTGGACACCAGATTTTAAGGGAACCTTCAAGCTGAAGAAAGAGTCCTATCGGGCTTGGTTAGCCTGTGGGACTTCGGAGGCAGCCAATAATTACCAACAGGTCAAGTGGAACACAGCTTGGGCAAAGGCTAAAGCAAAAACTCTGATATGGTCGGAGTTTGGAGAGTGTTGGGTTTGATTTTAATTTGGAATTAATAGAAACTTTAGTTTCTTACTGATTGAATAATTACATCAGAGTGCTCTGGATGTTGTAATGCTGGATGTTGTAATGCTGTATTGGTTGACACGCCTCTGCAATGTTGTGAGGAGATCAGAAACGGTACCTTTGGATTGGCAGACCAGGGTGATGGTTCCCATATTTGAGGAGGGGGATGTTATAACTATGGGGGAATTACACTCTTCAGCCTCCCCGGGAAAGTCTATGCCAGCATGCTGGAAAGGAGAGTCTGTCTGTTAGTCAAACCTCAGATACCTTGGTATCTCAGGGTCTTGCTCACGAGTGAGGTGAGTGGGAGATTGACTTTCCCTTAGAGATAGGGTGAGGAGTTTGGCCATCCAGGATGGGCTCAGAGTAGAGCCGCTGCTCCTCCACATCTAAAGAAGCCAGTTGAGGTGGTTCGGGCATCTGACAAAGATGCCTCCTGGGCGCCTCCTGGGTGAGGTCTTCTGGGCATGTCCCACCGGGAGGAGGCCCCGGGGAAGACCCAGGACTGGAGAGATCATATCTCTCGGTTGGTCTCGGAATGCCTGGGTGTTCCCCTGGACAAGCTGGAGGAGGTGACCAGGGACTGAGAGGTCTGGGCTTCTCTGCTTAGGCTGCTGTCCCTGCTCCAGATAAGCAGAAGAAAATGGATGGATGGATGATCAACTTTAGCCTAAATACTACTTTAATACTTTAAATTATTTCAGCTTAAACCATTAAAATAATACATACACAAATAATAATAAGAATAATGTAATACTGAATATATATCAGTCTCTTTGTTTTAATAAATGCATCTGCTGAATAATAATAAAAACAGTATGTGTGTGTGGGCAGGTGTATACTCCATGTTTTCTTCTTATTTAGCATGAAAAGATTTACAATACATTCAAAAGCAGAAACCAACAGCAAAACAGAAAACGAAAGTTGTTTTAGGCAGGGAACAAACTTGCATTGACGCATTTTTTTCTCGAGCGCACATCAACCTATTATTTACATTTCAAGGTGTCCATCATCAAGAGCAGGTTCACAGTGATGTGTGACAGAAGAGAAGTTGTCAATCTTTTCTGCCATTTTACAGTCATCTTATTGTCAGGCATATTATTGGTTGTCTGATGAACCACTGGAAGTTTAGCCTTAAAGATGAACCTTGCTTCAGTTTTGCTGTATTTGGCTGAATCTCAGCTGACAGTATGGCTCTGCATGCTTCAGAGCCATCCTGGTACTTATATCAGCAGTAAAATCTCATTACACTGGCAGCCATATATGTCCATGGTAGAGCCAATGTCAAACATGGTCACACACTGATGTCTCTTTGGGCCTCATATTTAAAATTACAGTAAAAAGGTATAAAACTGTCATTTATCATTGAGTAACAAGGGAACAAGCCCCACCTGTCCATGAACCTGTTTTACTGTCCACTTATCCACAGAATGTTGAGTCTGAAAATTGAGGAGTACGTATACAAATGGCCGTAATTACTGAACTTTTAATGTAATACTTTTTTAAAAATCCTTTGAATTAAAGCTGAAAGTCTGCACTGCAGGCAAAACAAGAGAAACTGTTTTTTTGTCCAACAAATTATGACCCTAACTGTAGATGAAGGCATGAAAAGACAATTACAAAATACATTTTTTGGTGTGGAGTCCAAATACATTGCCCTCTGAAAATTATGATAAAATAAAGCAATGGCAAAGTTTATACTAAGATTTTGTCATAAGCAGTGATAGAGAGGCAAGCCTTTGAACTTACTATGCTTTAGATCTAGATTAGATTAAGCTTTAGCCTTCAATACACTAGCTAGGGGCTCAACATTTGTTCTTTGGGAAACTGAGAGTGGAAAAAGAATTTATAGTATCTCAATCGGCTGCCCACTGCTTCACTGAGTGAATGGAGAGGGGAAATTCCCCCACGGGGATCAATAAAGTATACATTAATCCATTACTTTTTGTTGAAAGCTACAATGCAACTATATATTTATGCAAATCACAACATAAGTTCTGTAGAAAACTGATAATAACTCCAGAGAACAGATAGCTACGAAGCAATCCTCTTAAATTAATAAACTTTGTGCTGTGGTTAAAACCCTCTCTCTGAATATACCAAAACAGTATCATTAGGACTGAAAGTCACATGATAAATGCAAATGGAATCTGGACAGGCAAGAACAGTGCTTCATTTATCTGAAATCTCAGGCATTCAAGATGTTGGGAGTTTGAAGAAAACAGGAAGTTACTGTAAAAGGTGATGAATGACATCCTTACACAACAATACGCACTGTACTGCTACTAGACCATTCAGAAAGAAAACGAGTTTACATGTCAGTCAAGAATCTTTCTAGTTGTCTAGTTATCCCTTTATTGTTTGAATTACAAGACAATGAACAAAATAATGCAGATAACCAGAACATTGTGTGCTTTTGGATGAGGCCACATGACTGAACTCATATGCTAGCAGCTTACCAAGTGTTGGGTCTGCGCTTCCACAGGCCCCGCTAGTTTAGAAACTTATTCCTCATGAAGAAAGCAAGACAATCAGTGATCGATTGTTTGTACTTGCACAAGGGAGGCCCCACTTCGAATCCTATCACAAAATGACCCCGACTTAGGCCTCCGCTCGTTGCCTTTTATTGAAAACACAGTTACAACACACACAACAGTTTACACAAGTTGGGAAATCGCCACAGAAGAAACCTCTTTGGACCTCAGGACGTCCTGTGTTCAGGTCCTGTTTTCCTGTAAACCTGACCAAACAATCCAGCCAGATACAGACCCAGCCCTAGCCCTGTTCAGTGCCTTCTGTCGCTGCAGGGGGACCAACTAGAGCGCCACAAAGGAATGCTCCAGCACATTTCCAAGGAACAGAGCTTGCTGCTTCATGGAAATGAAAGGTATGTTACAGGCCTGCACACCCTTAACAACAACAACCTTTATTTGTCACATACACAGAGTACAACATGTAGTGAAAGTGTGAGTGCCTGTGTCTGAGCTGCGGACAGGCAGTAGATGTAACCGCATTGGGCTTGTTGTGTTGTTGTTTTTTGTTTTTTTTAGCATCTAGCCACCCATATGGAAAAGATAATTATCAATCTTATAAAGTTTGTATCTGTCTTGTGTGAAACTTGTATGAAAAGCATATAAGAGTGAAAACAGATATAAGATCCCTTGAAAAATTATATGATGAAACTTGTATGTTTTGGATACTTACTAAAAGAATGTATGAAAGTAATGAGAAAGTGGCCACTTTCATGAGTAAATCATATAAGCCTTATATGATTTACTCATGAAAGTGGCCACTTTCATGAGTAATCACATATAAGTTTTTACTATTTCTTTTCTATATGGGCAGGACCCTTACTGGACACCGAGTGGGAATCAAACTTGCGAATCCGGTTCCAAAGGTGTATAGTCTTACCACTACACTATCCAGCTCCTCCGTCTCTTAGTGCCGTCGTTGCTGCCAGCCGTCTTCCTCCATTGCCACCTACCCCAGAGAAGTTTGCAGGTGAGTTAGATCAGCGGTCCCCAACCCCCGGGCCTCGGACTGGTACCGGTCCGTGAGTCGTTTGGTACCGGGCCGCGAGAGTTGAGGCTCAGGTGTGAAATGTATGGTTTTCAGGGTTTTTATCGGTTTTCGGCGTTATTTTGTTATCGTTTTTATTGTTAACTCGGTTTTCCTGGGTCTTTTCACGTGAATAAATCTTCTTTTTTTTTGGTACCGGTACTAGTTTTATTTTGTTGTATTTATCCGCGACACCGTAAAAATAATGTCGGGCATAAACCGGTCCGTGGCGCAAAAAAGGTTGGGGACCGCTGAGTTAGATACGAGTGGAGGATTTCTTACCCAATTTCCACTTGTTTTTCACCAGCACAGCAAGCACTATTCATCCAACAGTGAAAAGATTTCCTTCATGGTGGAGCTACTGACTGGATGCCAATAAAATGAGCACAAGCGGTATTAAAAGCTCACCCTGACTAGTCAAATGATGATTTTCTAACAAAATTCCACTGTTCTTGATAAAGCTTGTAACCCGACGCAGCAGCACACAAGATGTTTACTCTCAAGCAAGGTAAGAGGCGCATATCTGACTTCTCCATTGGTTTTTGGATTCGATTGGGAGACAGGGAAGGAGGAGAAAGCCCTTTGGGGGGCTTTTACTTCATAGCCTAACTCACGTCTTAAGTCGTGAGTTAACTGTCAAGAATTTACCTAGTTCTCTAATGTCCATGTGCATTAGAATGGATGACCACATGCATGAATATGGCAAACCAAACTACGGCTAACAGCAGCCTAGTGGGGGATTCTCATCGAGCGTTCGAGCAACTTCAAGGGAACGGAGTCCAGGAGGAAGCGAGCCAGCAGATGAAAAAGAGCCAGAGAGGGAGATTATGAAATGTTGCATTACAGACTCCCTGGCTGCTGGGATAATTTGTCCGTCCACTTCCCACTCAGTGTTGGCTTCCATATAGAGAAGAAATACAAGCCTCTCAATCTCTGTATTGACTTTCAAGGGCTAAACAAGATCACTGTTAAAAACAAGTAGCCCCTGCTGCTGTTGTCTTCAGCCTTTGGTGAACACCGTGGGTCCTTGTAGTAACTCAAACTTGATTTACAGAACTCATAACATCTAGTCACGATAAGGAAGGGGAATGGAAAATGGACTTTAACACTCACCTCAGATATTTTGAGTACCTGGTCATGCCATTTGGACTCACTAACGCCCCTGCATCGTTTCAGGCTCTGGTCATGATGTCACAACTTGTATAGTGGATTAGATTTTGTAGGAGATGTTCTGTTCATGCATGGTGTCTGTGAACGCAGCATGAACATTTACTCTTCCCTTAGCTGTCTAATCAGAAGCTGGTTCTAAGGAGCAGCTGTGGCCTACTCAGTGACTCCTGGCATTTGGCACTCATTCCTTCCGTAGCCATATTGCTTAACTATTTTATTGAAGTGCTTTTTTTCCCTTTTTTCTTTTTAACTAGAGCAACATAGTGGCAGTGAATCTCATTCTTTTAAGCAATGTTTGTTACTAAAGTGTTTTAATTAAAGGTTATGTACTGCAAGTCCTGCCCCCTAATTTTCTTTTCTTCAGCTCTATATTATTTGTAGTTATTTTAATAAACTTTTTTTTATGAAATTGATTTGCCATGCCTCTGCCTGTGTTTTCTTTTCAGACAAGAAACAAGGGTTTTGTTTGTTTGTGTGGTTGTTTTGTTTTGTTGTTGTTGTTGTTGTTTTTCTTGAAAATCCTTTTTTTGCAGTGCATCCGAGAAGCTTTTTGTATCTTATGACCAAGTGGGAGAAGAGTCACAGATTTTAAGCCCTATTGGGAGCGGTCCCTTAAGAGGGTCGTTGACCCACTGTTGATTGGGTGCCTAATCACACGAGCCAAGGTGTGAAAATGGGTGTGGGTTATTATCAGCAGAGGTTTCTGTCAAGGTCAGTGATACAGCAGGCAGAATGAAGGACCTAAATTGCATGACTCGTAAATGGAAAAGTAAACTCAAGGAGGCAGCTTTATTGCTGTACATGCAAGAACCAACCACTAAACACTACATACTGAAAACTAGAGACTGGGACCAAAACAAGACACTAGGAGGTAGGAATAGTGAGAGGGAAACGAGAAGCTCAGAGATAACAGTAACACTAACACCTGAACACACAGCAACATGGGGTAATACAAAGCGACAACAGACAGAGGAAAACACAGGGCTTAAATACAAAAGGGAGCAACGAGTGGATGGGGAAAAAGGAGGGAACCACAGCTGGGACTAATAAGACAAAACGACACAGGGAGGAAGCAAAACTGAAAACACTGTGCATGGGACACGAGACTTTCAAAGTAAAACAGGAACCAAGAGACCAAGAGAAAGAGGGAATATGGAGACAAGCATGATTAAACATAGTAACAGAAACCTAAAGACTAGGCACTAAGAATATAACACATGGATAACAATAAGGAGAGCCAAAACCATGAATAACATTAAATCAAAGAATATAAATTAATCAACAAGCAAAACACTGGGTCACAGACCCAGTACCGCAACAGCTTCAGCTGAAACCTACAAGACCTTGCCTCACTCTGTCATGTGACTTATTGAGATGAGCTGACACATGGTCTGAGTGGGCGTTGAGGCATCTGGGAAGGGATCTCAAAACTGGATTATAGGTGGTGGACAGTTGGTGTCGTACGCTACCCCCTCGTTTCAAGGATGGTTGTTCAGTGTGGACATAAACGGCTTCTTTTACTCCTCTTTCAAAACATATGTCTTCTCTGTCCAAAATGTGAACATTGGCATCCTCGAAAGAGAGACCTTTATCCTTTACATGCAGATGTGACCTGTATCACTTCAAAAGAACTTTATAAGAACGCTAATGTAAGTAGGTACCTGAAACTTTGTTAAATTTCTATTGAATGTATTTTTCCCCTAATTTTGTTTTTATTTTTTATTATTGAACTAATAAAACTGAACTAACAAAAATGTTCCTACTAAAACTGCTTCTATGAAGATACACTGAAACTGTCATGCTGAAAAGGTGTAAGCTGTTTTGTCACACAGAGTAATTATATAAGGAATTTGGGTCACACAGTTTCACTTTCTTTTTCACTCTTGTGTGCCTGTAGGTCTGTTCAACTCATTAAATCTTCAACCTGTCCAACAAGATGCTTCACGTTGTTGTAGAATCAGTGAAACTGTCCCACTCAATATACAGGTTAATACACTGTGGGCTTGCAGTTGCACTGTTGAGTATTCTGTTAGTAATCTTCATGCTGGCTATGATATTTTCTTCATGTTTGTTTAACTGTTATGATGCTGCTCTGTTGGCCACGACTTTCCCTTGAGAAACTTTTGGGTTGCTTTTGAAATTCCACCAGTCCCAGGTTCACTGGCAGCCATACATGCCAATGTTATGTCAGTTTATTATTATTATTGCATTTGTTAAATTGACAATAACTGACACACATACAAGTGACAGTGGCACAAAGGCGATAACAAAGTAGGGAAAATAAAATGAGAAGTTGAGAAACAGGCAGAAATGGCCAGGGAAAGCAACTACAAATAAAAACCAGGAAGAGGACTCAACAAACACACTGATGACAAAGAAAGGCAACGGCAGGGAGACACAGGGAAGACAAGAAAACACAATCAAAACTCAAAATAATCACAACAAATCTGGGACTATGACAGTGTGGTTTTATTTTTGCACAAATCAGGCAGTGCTTGTCAGCATGTCTGACTTATTAAAGTTTAAATTTATTTTAAATGCATTGACAATTATGCTAAAACACTTAAACCTGACATATGTCAAAACAGCAATGGTCCCAAATGTGAGTTTTTCACAGTAATATATATATTTCTTTCATTTTGTAAATGTCTCACATCCGACTTTCACAATTTATTGGCAAAAGAATTAAAAGCATAAAGCTTGGTGTGCAGATCTTTATTTGACATTGTAGCTATTAACAACAGTAATACCACCAAATATATTGCTTGGATATGTGTTTAAACTGTAGTTGAAAAAGCAAGAAGTGGATATTTGCAGGTAATTTTACTTGGATGAAAGCTTTGTTCCAGCTTAAAAGGGGCAGTAGATGACACATCAGCTACTATGATTAAAATTAGTAAAGCAGTGATAGTTAAATTAAGCACACTGCAGGGTGAGTTTTAACACAGTGTGAGAAGTGAGGTTATCCAGCACACCTAGATTAGTCTTCTTCCCAATTGAAACTGTTCAACTAACAAAACTGTTCCTGCTAAAACTAAAAAGATACACTGGAAACTGTCATCCTGACAAAGCGTACATTGTTTTGTCTCAAAGAGTAATTATATAAGACAAATTGAGTCACACAGTTTCACTTTCTTTTTCTCTCTTTTGTGCATAAGCCTGCAGGTCAATTAGAATGTCATTAAATCTTTAACCTGTTCAACAAGATGCTTCATGTTGTCGTAGAATCAGTGAACCAGTGCTACTCAACATACAAGTCACTACACCGTGGGCTTGCAGTTGTACAGTTCAGTATTCTGTTTGTAATCTTCATGCTAGCTATGATATATTCTTCAGGTTTGTTTAACTGTTATGACGCTCCTCTCTTCTGTTGGCCACATCTTTCCCTTGAGATACTCTTGGGTTGCTTTTGCAGTTTGCTTTATGGCATTATCCATTTGCACTGTGAAGCCCAGTCCAATCAGTTTTGCAGCATTTGGCTGAATCTGAGCAGAGAGTATAGCCCTGTACACCCTGCCGCCACACCATCAACAAGCAACCAGACACAGGTTTACTGGCAGCCATACATGCTCATGCTATATCATTGCCTCCACCACATCTAACAGTTGATGTGGTATGCTTCAGATCATGAGCTGTTTGTCACTTTTTCCATAATTGCCTCTTCCCATCATTCTAATTTTAGTTTAATCTGTCCAAAAAAGATTTCCAGAACAGCGCAGACTCTTTCAGATGTTTCTGGCAAATTCTAATTTGGCCTTCTTGTTCTTCAGTGGAACCAGTGGTTTGCACTTTCCAGTCAAATTTATGAATAATTATTTTGATTGTAGACCTTAACAATGATAGTCCCATTTCCTTGACAGGGTTCTTGACTTAATTTGTGAAGCTATGTTTTTAACCATAGAAGTGATTGCAGAAGTCAGGGGTTTAAATAGATAAGACAGTTACTGCTTGTAATTGCTTAAGAGCGTCTAATGATTAACCTTCAAGCTGTAAGACTGTGAAGGTGTGATAACTCTGACTCATCTTTTAAAACTTACTAAATTATGGAAAAAAAACAATTAAGTTGTTACAATTATGAAATAAAACATGTTTTAAAAAATTTGGCACCACTGAGCTTTCTCTATCTGTTGAGCGCTGCTATCTTAAGAAGAATCATTTAATCTGTTCTCCAATACAATAACATTATGCTTTGGCACACAAATAATATAAACAGAAAATCTTATAGGAAAACTTAAAGATAGTAGTCCTTTTGAAGAGATGCACATACCAACAAGATTTTTTTTTTAAATTAAACCTCAGTCATATGAAACTGTTTCATTGGCACGATTGCTTCAACGGTTAATAAGAGCTTATGGTCTTAAAGAATAATATGGAATACTTTTTCAATTTAAGTGTCAATTTATAAAATAATAATGCAATGCAGGCTTGAAGCTTTGTTTATTAGGGTGGTGGACACCAATAATGTAAATGGAATAAAGGACTTTCTTTGTATGCGCTTGATGATGAAATAGAAAATTACAACATGTGAAGTCTTCCTGTCAAGATGATGTGGACTCCAGAGTCAGTAAAGACAGGACCACTCATCTCTCCCACTTTGAGAGCAAAGAAGGGCGTCTTCAAAAGGCTTCTACATCTGACCTAAAACATAAACACACATGTATCTATAGCCATTTTTTGAAACCTTTTATATAATATAAAATCTTAGTTAGATCTTTGTTTGACATTTATTAGCTTTCAGCTAGTTTGGGTGGCCTCATGACTTTCACTTTTCAGAAATATATAATAAATATAATGTGGGACTGCTCAGTGGCTGGCAACTAAAATGCTTTGACATCCTGTGAAAATCCAAAATGGAGATACTGAAAACCATCTTAAAAGCTGTGGAATCCTAGGGTACATTTGTATCACAGAGGATGTTTGTTATGACATAAATGTCATTCCATGAAAAGGGCTCACATGATGACCGCCCTGTGATACTTTCAGTGAAAAAATAGAATTGTTTTTTGTTTACATGACATTTCAAAATCAACTATATCTATTTGACAAATACTTCTTCAGTGTGCTCTTAGTTTTTGTATATGATGCGTGAAATGTTGTCCATTGCAAGAATGGCAAATATTTTGCTGTTCCAATCATATTTTTTAGAGAAACACTGTAAAAGCCTGTGCTAACTTTTGCGTTAGAGTGTTTATCTCAGGTTGGTGATATTACTGTAGGCTAAGAGGAATATCCTATATGTGCACTGCAGGCTGCAAGCCTCCTTTGACAAAAAGTTGTGTTTACGAGTTGAGTAAGACAGTACATAGAATTAACAGAATTTAACGGATTGTCAGGTTAACAGTGAAAAGAGCCTAGGTCCCATTTAAGCAAAGATGTAACGTATGACTGAGCACACTCATGTTGTTATAATGTGTGTAATATTTGTAGGAGCTGGTCTCCTCAAAATGACTGTTGAATGAGGAATTCTACAAATGAATGTACCTGTTATAAAGTGACCCATCCAGTCAGTCTGTTAGGACCTGTGGTTAATGAGCTTCTGTTCCATGCTTACAGACATTAGTTGTCTTAATGTTACTTTAGCAAAGCTAAATTAGTTTTAGGGTTGTAGTAGCCTGGTTAAAGAAATGATTTCTATGTATTCTATCAAAGGCATAGATTTAGCATGGACAGAAGGGACATGTCCCCACCAATATCCAGCGATTATTGAATTGTCCCCACCAATAATTTGGTCTCTTCGAGTAAAGAAAAACAAACCCGATAGAGAGAAAAAAAAACTATCTTTCAACGTCTCATTCACCCAGCGGTGCAGAAAGAGATAAATAAGTTCTCTACTGGAGTCCTACCTCATGTGACAAATATGGCCAATGTGATTGGCTGAGCCTTTCAGGGAGTTCTGTTTAGTTTTAGCAGCGGCAAGCCTGCGCTGGAGGATGGCAGCACAAAGGAAGAACCGGGATATAAGAAAGTATTTTTCAAAGAAACCTGCAAGTCACTTAAAGCCAAGTAAGCTCTGCCATGTTGTAGCTCGGACAGAGGTGAAGAGGCAAGGTCACAGGTGACTGACTCATGATTTGGTACTATTGATTAACTAGTATTTATTATCATGACAACTGTTGGGCTTCTGATGTAATTTGACAAAGAATCTGAATTGACATGTCTCACTTTTTATATGGAATATGGCTGAAGTAAACTAAAGTCTAAAACAGTGGTCTCCAACCTTTTTTGCGCCACGGACCGGTTTATGCCCGACAATATTTTCACAGACCGGCCTTTAATGTGTCGCGGATAAATACAACAAAATAAAACTAGTACCGGTACCGAAAAAAAGATTTATTCATAACACACCTGAGCCTCAAGTCTCGCAGCCCGGTATCAAACAACTCAGGGACTGGTACTGGTCCGAGGCCCGGGGGTTGGGGACCGCTGGTCTAAAATACAGTCATTTGTTTAATAGTAATTTAATAGCATATGTAGGCAAGTATATTTCTCCTTTTTTTAATCAAGCAGCAAAGACAAAAGGGGGAAAAAAATAAGAAGCAGGGCAGGGTTCGTTGGTTGAATCATCCGTCCCCACCAATGTCAAAACCAAATCTACGCCCTTGTATTCTATTGTTAATTCTCTTTTGAATTAAATAACAAAGGAGTTACTAAGATTCTTGACTGGCAAGTTAAACCTTATCTAACCATTGAGACAGGTGTGTCTGCATGAAAAAAAGAAAGTGAAAATGTTTTACGCACAGTACAGTTTACAGTACACTACATACATACATAACAAGTTCTTGTTTGAATCCCTGAATTTTCAGATTAATAATGCACTGAGTTATTCCTTCCAGAAGTTATTGCATTTGTACAAGACAATTGCAGATGGGATGGCTGTAGTTCAGGAGGTAGAACAGGTAATCTACTAATCTGAGGGTTGCTGGTGTGATCCCTGCCCAGGGCAAATCTGTCCGATTTACAACTTAAAACACTCATAAATATTGTGTTTTACATCCGATTGCCCCAAGGCCTTAGGACATCCTCCACACTATGCACTTGAACATACAAAAGTGATGAGCACTTGTTTTCATTCAATTTTGAGTGTTTTAGTCAACCTTGTGTTGTGTGTACCCTGTGGTGTTCTCGGTCAAAAGTGACCACCATAGGAAATGAATGGGAATCCACCCCCCCATACCACCCTTTGGCCTCTGACCCCCTGAATAATAATAATAATAATAATGGATTGCATTTATATAGCGCTTTTCGGGACCCCTCAAAGCACTTTACAATACCACTATTCATTCACTCTCACATTCATACACTGGTGGAGGCAGCTACAGTTGTAGCCACAGCTGCCCTGGGGCAGACTGACAGAGGCGAGGCTGCCATATCGCGCCATCGGCCCCTCTGGCCAACATCAGTAGGCGGTAGGTGAAGTGTCTTGCCCAAGGACACAACAACTGAGACTGTCCGAGCCGAGGCTCGAACCGGCAACCTTCCGATTACAAGACGAGCACCCAACTCTTGAGCCATGATTGCCCAAATGTCGCCAAAATGACATCTTTCATTTGGTAATTTGAATGACCAAATGAAAGACCCACTTTACCACCTACTGAACGACACACTGAATGGCCCACTGAAAGACCACTGAACGACCCACTGAACTGAATTTGGTTGTGAAAAATGTTTGTTATGCTAATTTAAGAGCTGTTAAAACAGACCGGTCAATTTTGACCAGGAACTGCAGGCGGTCTATCCTTCAAGCTTGGGTCCTCCAGCAGAGGCCTGGGCGCTTGAGGGTCCTGCGCAGTATCTTAGCTGTTCCTAGGAGTGCGGTCTTGCTCTTCTGGACAGAAATCTCGGATATTGTTCCTGGGATCTGCTGGAGCCACTCGGCTATCTTGGGAGTCACTGCACCGAGTGCTCGCATTACCACTGGGACCACTGTTACCTTCACCCTCCACATCTTCTCAGGATCTTCTCTGAGCCTTTGGTACTTCTCCAGCTTCTTGTGTTCCTTCTTCCTGATGTTGCTGTCATTCGGCATCGCTACGTCTATCACTACGGTTATCGTCCTCTTCTTGTCTACCACTGCTATGTCCGGTTGGTTAGCCACCACCATTTTGTCCATCTGTATCTGGAAGTCGCACAGGATCTTAGCTCGGTCATTCTCCACCACCCTTGGGGGCGTCTCCTGTTTGTACCTCGGGACTTCCAGGCCATACTCGGCACAGATGTTTCTGAATACTATGTCGGCCACTTGGTTATGGCGTTCCATGTATGCCCTGCCTGCTAGCATCTTGCACCCGACTGTTATGAGCTAGATTGTCTCAGGGGCATCTTTACACAGCCTGCACCTCGGGTCTTGCCTAGTGGGAAGGACCCCAGCTTCTATGGATAATAATAATAATGATAATAATAAATTCCCAGAAAGCTGGATAGAAGAAGAAGATCAAAGTGGGTGGGCAGAAAAGGTAGTGCTTAACAGGTCAGAAAGGTAAGGAGGTGCGAGGTTATGAATGGGATCTTGTGCTCAGAGCTTGTTCCTGTGCTGCCATGATTAGTGCGTCTGTGCTGTCTTTCAGTCCAGCTTTGTCCAGCCACTGGTAGGATTTCTGGATGTCAGCCACTTCCTCTATCTGCCGGTGGTACATACTGTGCAGGGTATGTTACTACTACTTTACTACTCATACAGCTGAGAAAAGTTTGGACAATGACTCAGTTTTCATAATTTTAGCTCGTAGAGTAGCTGAGGTGCAGCTGTAATTTGACAGGCTATATATTTTAATAAGTGTTGATGAATTACAGCCATTTTTATGCACTATTTTAAACAGAATTTTTTTAGGGTGGTCAATACACCTATTGACACCACTATGTTTTGTTTCCAGCTTTGAACCTGTATTTAGGCCTCCAATTCACCGCTTATGGAGTTTTGCAGTTGTTGTAATTGTGTAAAAATTTTTACAATTTCTGTTCTAAAAGTTTTTGAGTTTGAAATGGTCAACTGAAAATGCTCTGTAGTTATTTTAATTTAAAGTCAAGCCAGTCATAAATCAGCACACCCACCAGTGCAGAGAAGAAATAAAAGCTGTAGGTAAACTGGTAAACTGCATTTTCAAAAAGTCAACACATCCTCAAGATTGATGTGTAGCATAGATCAACTCTTTCATACTGACTTTTTAAAATTTCTTCATAAAAAATAACTATACAAATGGAAATATTTCATTATTTCCAAATGAAAACATTTTATTATGAACTCTTATGAACTCTAATCCTCTGTAGATTAATATACAATATAAATCAACTAGTCTGTTTATGATAGGGTGACCAACCGTCCTCTTTTTTTGCACTTGTTGACTTGTAAAAGCCTATATGACATTTTTTATTTCACCATTCATGAATGAATGAATGAATTCATGAAGTGCACAGAGAAGGCATTGTTTAAATATGGTAAAGTTTTCTTTAAGTAAACAGTATTATTAAAGTTCTTCATGACTGGACCAAGTGTCCTCTTTTTTGGAAATCAAAATATGGTCACCCTACTTTATGAGCACTATTAAGATTTGTAAATAAATGAATAATAAACTTATCAAACAAAAAAGTAAAAGAATTTCAAGAAAACATTGACAACAGACAGCAGATACAGTAGATGTGTGTTTTTTCCCTGTGGTCTGCAGGTTCGGGGCTGGAGAGCTGAGTGATGGATCAACAACAGACATAACAAAAGTTAATCCACTAGTTAGCTGCACAGAGGAACCACAAAGCATAAAAACTTAGCACACTCAGCACACTGCAGCTACAAGCATGGTGGGCAATATAGTTATAAGACTCTTTTAGATTTACACTGCATGATAGCAGCAACCTAAACTGTTAGTACTTCCATTGCTGTACAGCAAACAATAACTGTTTATAATTAATTCGACAAACTTTATTTTTCAAATTGTGAACAAATATGGTTTAAAGCAGCTGTCACTGCCACAGTGTAACTCTCAGTACGCATTAACCTGAAGTTGCCATCAAACTGACCAATCACATTAGGACTCCGTCCTTTATTGGGCTCTGCCTCCAGACCAATGACTGCTCCAGACAGTCAAAAGTGAGTTGATTCTGCAAGCAGGATTTCTCTCCGAGTGCAGAGAGCTACCTGTGAGAACATGAAACAGCAGCAATGCATGCGATAGCTTCTTTGTGCTTGGGGCTGCTGAGTTCTAACCGCAAGGAAATGTGTAGGAATAATGTAAATCCTCCACCTACATCCAGAGGACGCCCTTGTAGGAAGCAAAATGCAGATTTAAGACATTTTCAGTGGTTTCGTGTTTCAGATCTGAAATGTGTGCTTTAATTCTATCTTTTATATCTTTTATATACAGTCTGATACAACAAACCATTTCAGCCTCTAAGCCTCTGTATGTAATGGTTTTCAATGGCCTGATCAGTTAGAAAAAAATACTATCTTTGGACCTCATTTTAAATTTTAGGCCTATGCTAGTTAAAAGTAGTAAAGAAGATTACATGTTGTAATGCATGCTTAAATATGTAAAGGGAACAGTTATAATTTGTTATTTTCAAGGGAGAAAACAGCTTGTGAAAGAGGTCAAGCCTGTTTAATTTGAATTTATATTCAATATTTACTGCAGAACCATCAGTACATGTACATAAAACACACACGCACACACACACACACACACACACACACACACACACACACACACACACACACACACACATAGTTTGAGTAGAAAATACTATGACACCTAACATTAGAGACAACATTTTAAAAAAAGCATTATATTCTACTGATGGACACTTGAAACTAGTATTTGAGACCATAAACACATCAACAACAGTAAGTTTCCTTACTTACTGTTGTCACTATTTCAAGTGGTCATTTTCTGATAAATTTCCATACAGTCAGAATTCATATTCAATCCAGAGCATCCTTCTTATTGCACGAGGCTGTAACCATCGAAAACCTTGAATCTGTCCATTACCATCCATGTTGGGAAGCCTAACAGTGACACCTTGTGGACAGAAGGTTAATCAACATCATATGGCTGGTTGCTCTTTAAGCTACAGCAGCACAGAGGCCGGTTAAGCTTGAAATTCACGCAGTCGAATTGCATTATTTAGTTATAAGTACACACACACACACCTATGTTTTCAGTAAATGTTTTCAAGCAGTACCATGGAGAAATTATTTTTCATTGTCCCCTTACTGAGACAAGTATACTTTTTACCTGTTTTCTTCTCTGAAGGTCCAGATTATAGTAGCCACGGAGAACCTGCTTAGGTTTGGTTGCATACGTTGCCCTGCCTCCCTTATAGTCATACCATGCACCAGAACATGATCTCTGACAGTTGAATTTGCATTTTACTAGGCTTATATACTGTTTACTAATTGAGTTCACTGATTGGACACGTGTTTTCAATTTTGAGTGGTAGTGTGTAAATGATGAAAACAGTGTGTTAGTTGTGTTAAACTTCTGTAGCCTGTGTGCACCATTCTGGGTACAAGTGCACCACACTGCTAAATGTGTTTTGTGTTTGAGAATGTGTTTAGAGTTTTGGTAAATGGGAGATTCAGATTTGCAAATTGTGTCCTAACCAGATGAATAGTGTTTAAAATTTTAACAACTGTGGGATTGATTTGATGAACGAGTTTTGGTAGTTTACAGTTTAGTTTTTACAATGGGATTTAGTGTTTTATCATTTCAGAAAAACTGTAGATTGATGCAATTCCTTAGCAGGTTTGTAGTGAAGGAATTCCATGCCAGCGATATAGCCTTAAATCTTTATTCATGATCTAAGTGTTTCCTGTTCTTGATCACAGAAACCACACCACCCCATCACATCCTTCTACACTATGCCATACCTCCTTGTACCATCAATCTGAATGTAAATAAACCACACCTCTTACAATCTTCTCCCTGGATGTCAGCCTCTCCTTCTGACCGAGGATAACTATTTTAGCACAGCCCAGCATTGAATTGACAAACACCAATCTGTACAGTCAGAGTAAAACAAAATTTCAGTGCTACAAGATAAAGTTCAGGGAAAGTTTTTTCATGGTTCAGAGGCTGCTCAGCAGAGGATCATTCAAAGATGAAATGAACTGTTATAGTTTCTAACTTTGCTAGATAGTGTGTGGAACAAACCTCCTGACAAAAACTGCCAGAAATCTTAAAAGTCAACCAAACACACACAAAGTGTCAGGGCTGTAAGCAAAAAACAAATCAGACTGTGCCCCCCAAAAAGCTATTAACCCGTGTGGTTATTACAGTAAACACTGCATTCTTTTCTCTGTATGTTTTACTTTATAAACTGATTTATTGTGAGAAACAAAATAAATGTTAGACTCAAGGTGTGAAAGAGAACTGTGAAAGCTTTTGTACTGCAACGGTTTTAAAAGAGTACCTGAACTGTTCATTGACTGAGACGACTCTCAGTGCCCCCTGACTGAAGTCTCTCCTCATGCATGGGAAATAAAGGTGTTGTTTTTTTTAATGGCTCATCATGTCTGGAGGCTTTGTTAGTGAACTTCCACAACAGTTCAGTGACATCACGAACAGGATGGTCCAGTGTTCTCACTGAAGGACGGCTCTGGGACGGCTGATCACCCCGAGATAGCTAAACGCTTCGGTCCTGCCGGCTGGTTAAAGCAAAGAAAAAGGCGGAGTTGCAGGGCCGTGTTTCAGAGACCACCAAGATCATCTTGACAAATCGAGGGGAAACTCCTGCAGAACAGTGAGCTGTATCTACCCTATATACAAGTCACGAGAGTTTTGTGCCTGGCCGAGGGGGAAGCAGCTGCTGACTCCAGAGTTCGAGTCTCCGAAGGGAAAATCCTGGGGTTCAAGTCCCCAGGCCTGTGTTTGGTTCTGGTCCATCACAGGGGACAGTGGTTTGAGTCCACTGTTGATAATTATTTCTGCATACTACAGTGCGTGAAGTGATGGTTTTTTATTACTTTTCTGCTGGGAAGGGAAGAAGCCCATTGGAGGGGACGCTCTGAATGTAAATATGGGATCTAGATCCAGTAAGGCGGCAGACATTCCACCGGGCGGCCAGGGACAAAACTTAATACTTGACAGTATGGTTTAGAAATGTGGGTTTGGGTGTATGAAATATGTTGTTAAGTGGCAAAAAGAAAACGGGTTTCCTGAAAAAGAATCGCTGTGTCAGGGCTCTGTGTGCGGGCAGGCAGAGATGAGGATCCAAATGCAGGACTCGAACACAGAATTGAAACTCAAAAACCTCAGCTTTATTGCTGGCAGGAAAACAAACATGAAGTGATGATGGAACACTGAGACCAAGGACACACAGGCATAATCTGATGGTACGACGCGACACCGAGCATGGGAAAACACAGGGCTTATATACACAGGGTAGTAACGGGGGAATCGGCAACAGGAGGGAGACACAGCTGGGAGAGATCAGGGCTAACGAGACAGGGGGAACAAAGCTGCACACACTAACATCAGACAGGAACAAGAACCCTCAAAGTAAAACAGGAAACAAAACACACTTTACTAAGACACAGACTAGACAGAGACAGACTTGACACTGACCAAAGGCTACTAAATGATAATCATAATCACAACAGTATCAGATCATAAATCATAATATAGAAAAACACCAAGATAACTGAAACACCAAGTACCAGAGAAACATAAAGGAAAATCCATGATGCAAAAGTACCAAAACATAATGAACTCAAAATACTGGGTCCAACGGACCCAGAACCGTGACACGCTGAGTTTTAACCAGTTAAAGAAAGTAGAGGAACAGTTGCGGGAAGAGGAAGAAAAGCTGTTAAAGAAAGGGAAAGTTAAGACGGTAGATTTGTGTAGGGTAAGCAAGGAGAAAGAATGTTTGAAAATGTGGATGATAGAAGCAGAAAGGAGGGAAACGAAAGCAGCTTTGAAAGAATTGCCTAGAGAAGTGCATGTTAATGAAAGAGAGAAAGGAAGGGAGGCTGACGCGGTGTCCACCTCAGCGCCTCTTCCGTATAACACGGAGAACAAATCATTTCCCTGTTCACGCACAGTTTGTGCATCCCCTTGTGCTCCTGTACAGGCTGCTTTGCAGAGCTTGAAAGCTGATGCCGACCTGGACTCCTTTCCCCTTAGATCCAGGGGCGGATCTAGAAGGGTGGCATGGGGTGGCAAGTGCCACCCTAAAATGCTCCCTTGCCACCCCAAGTGCCACCCCAGTTTTGCATATGACAGTGTTGTTTATTAAAATAAGGTAGCATTAACAGTTTGAGCGTAGTTACAGTCAACAGTGAATATAAATGCTAAAACTGAATATATTGCATAGTGTTCCCCCCTGCACCAGTAACAAATGGTTCAGCCCATAGCAGGACCGGCTTTTTTCTTGTTTTCAGTAACAAGCGATGCTTATGATTGTGCCAAAGCACATTTTGAACAACACCATGGGAATTTCGGATTTTACACAGGTGGTTGGATGTTAACCCTCTGTGGTCCACGGACACGCTCCACCTCCAAATCACATGACTGATGTAAGCTGACATAGCAACAAGCTGCAACCACACTGAGTCTCTATTTCAGCCCACATTGAAAGTTCAGACTTCAATGTTTTTAAATTTTAATTACAGGCCAGTAAATCCAGAGTTATGATAATAGATATAAGTCATACTTCTTTCTAAACACTGTCGTCACGTTTTTGTGTGTGTGTGTTTTAAGCATTTTCTAAGGACAGCGTGAAAACAGTAAAGAAAGGGAAAAAGCCACCGCTTTCCTGTTGGTGGAAAAATGTACCATGTCGACCAATTTTTTAAAAAAAAGTCAACACGTGGGATTTGATTGTTTAGGAAGAGGGAAAAGTTTTGGGAGTGACGGTAATGGCAGACAGACAGAGCAAGCGAGTGAGAGAGAGAGAGAGAGAGTTTTTAGATGTGGGAGATTTGTGACGTTTAGTGTGGAGTGTATACTTAGTGTGTTGTGTTGTCTTGTGTAGTTGTTCTGTTGTGTAGTCGTTTTGTTTTGTGTGTCAGTGAGGGCACTAATTAATGTCACAAAGGCACATTTGTGGATGTGACATCACAATAGTCAAGCTTTTATACTCTCTATGGTAGCAAGCTTTGTAGCTGCTCTCAATTAAAGTCACTTACTGACAATCACAGTTCAAGTAAAAACATAACAAGTCTAAATTAATCCAAAATGAAGAAAAGGAGACCATGAGCTGCTCCAATAACCCAACCAATTAGTGGTGATATTGTTATAAAATCTGGTCTGAAGCCCAGAATAGATTTGTGAGACATGTCTGGAATAAATCATGCAAAGTAAAGAAAGGTAAAGTGAGTTAGCATAGTAAAGGCATTAGTAATAAGTTAATATTTAGCAGGTATCAGATTAGATTATCATGCTAAAATGTACTTTTAGCACACACAGCTGGATTGGATTTAACGAAGACACTCATTTCCATTGTTTATACTCACTTTATTAGGTACACTTTGCTAATAATAGCCTGGATCCCAGAACTACCTTAATCATTCATGGCATAGATTTGCCCATAAGAACCCATGCCCCTGTACACATTGAGGAAAGGTTCTGTTGAAGTTTCAAAATTGACTCTCCCAGTTTTCCTGACAGTAAAAATGGGTCTTGGCTCTTATTGGTTAAACAGGGTGCTGGAAATGTTCCTCAGAGGTTTTTGGTTCATACTGACATGACAGCATCACAAAGTTGCAGCAGATTTGTCAGCTGCACATCAATGATGTGAATCTCCTGTTCCACCACGTCCCATCAGGCTCTAGTGGATTGAGATCTGGTGACTGTGGAGACCATTTGAATAAAGCTAAATCATTATCATGTGCAAGAAACCAGCTTGAGATGAATTGAATTTTGTGAGACAACACATTATTGTGGAGGCAGCCTTCATAAGATGGGTACACTGGGATCAAAAACAGATGAATCAGAATCAGAATCAGAATGGGGTTTATTGCCAAATGTTGAGCAGGGTTACAACATTAGGAAATTGCTGCGGTGCTTCAGTGCAAACATGGTGTCATAAATAACACTTAAATAGACATGGAAAAAATAAAAGTAGGGATAAGAATTAAAAGTGCTACGTGGAAAGATATGTGCATGAGATATACATGAGATATATACATGAGAGTAAGAATTAAGAGTGCTACGTTGAAAGATATATTCATGAGTGCAGGTGGTGATCAGTGCCAAACATGGAATGATACAGTGAACACAGCGTAGGGTCATGTGTTAGTGGCGGGGATAGTCATACGGTTATTGTTCATGTGTCCAACAGCAGAGGGGAAGAAACTGTTCTTATGGCGAGAGGTTCTGGTGCGAATGGACCGGAGCCTCCTGCCTGAGGGGAGCAGGTCAAACAGACTGTGACCAGGGTGAGAAGGGTCAGCTGAGATCCGAGCTGCACGCCGCAATGTCCTGGAGGTGTACAGGTCCTGCAGAGATGGGAGTCTGCAGCCAATCACCTTCTCAGCAGAGCGCACAACACGCTGCAGTCTCTGTTTGTCCCTGATAGTGGCTCCAGCGTACCACACGGTGATGGAGGAGGTGAGGATGGACTCGATGATTGCAGTGTAGAACTGCATCATCGTCCGTGTTGTCAGGTTGAATTTCTTCAGCTGCCTCAGGAAGTACATCCTCTGCTGGGCTTTCTTGATGACGGAGGTGATGGTGGGCTCCCACTTCAGGTCCTGGGTGATGGTGGTACCCAGGAAGCGGAATGAGTCCACAGAGGTGATGGGGGTGTCAGTCAGGATGATGGGGGGGAGTGGAGCTGTGTGCTTCCTGAAGTCCACAATAATCTCCACTGTCTTCTGGGCATTCAGCACCAGGTTGTTGTGGCTGCACCAGGACACCAGATGTTCAACCTCCCTCCTGTAGGCAGACTCATCCCCGTCCGAGATGAGTCCAATAATGGTGGTGTCATCTGCAAACTTGATTAGCTTGACAGACTGGTGGGTGGAGGTGCAGCAGTTGGTGTACAGGGAGAAGAGCAGAGGAGAAAGAACACAGCCCTGAGGGGAGCCGGTGCTGATGGTCCGGGAGTCCGAGACATTCTTTCCCAGCCTCACATGCTGCTTCCTGTCCGTCAGGAAGTCAGTGATCCACCGGCAGATGGGATCAGGCACATTCATCTGGGAAAGCTTGTCTCGGAGATGGTCTGGAAGGATGGTGTTGAAGGCAGAGCTGAAGTCCACAAACAGGATCCTGGCGTAGGTTCCTGGGGAGTCCAGATGCTGCAGGATGAAGTGTAGGGCCATGTTGATGGCGTCGTCTACAGACCTGTTGGCTCTATATGCAAACTGCAGGGGGTCCAGGAGGGGGGCCGTGAGGGTCCTGAGATGGGAGAGAACTAGGCGCTCAAAGGACTTCATGACCACAGATGTCAGAGCCACGGGTCTGTAGTCATTTAGTCCAGTGATCCTAGGTTTCTTGGGGACAGGGATTATGGTAGAGGACTTGAAGCAGGCAGGCACATGACATGCCTGCAGTGAGGAGTTGAAAATGCCAGAAAACACTGGGGCCAGCTCGTTTGCACAGTGTCTGAGGGTGGCAGGAGACACACCGTCTGGGCCGGGAGCTTTCAGAGCATTCAGGTTCTTAAACTGCTTCCTCACATCTGCTTCATGAATATGAAGAGTTGTGGTGGGAGGAGGTGGTGTGAAATCCTCTTTTGTGTGGGGTGAGGAGGGGGGTGTTGTAGGTGAACGGTTTGAAGGTGGTGATGGCTCTATGGAGGGGGGAGAGGTGGGGGAATTAGTGTCCAAAGTGTCTCTATTGTTGGGGCCGTTGGAGGTGTGAAGGCTGCCTGATGGCTCGTCAAAACGGCAGTAGAAGTCGTTAAGGGTGTTGGCCAAGAGCAAGTCATCAGTGGAGTGGGGGGTTTTAGGCTTGTAGTTTGTGATATTCCTAAAACCTTTCCACACAGAGGCCGAGTCATTCTCTGAGATCTGCTGCTGCATCTTCTCAGAGTGCTGATGTTTAGCAATGTCCACTTCTTTAGTGAACCTGTACTTGGCCTCTCTGTAGCAGTCCCTGTCTCCGCTTCTGAACGCCTTTCTCTTTTCCAGCCACAGCTTTTTGAGTTTAGGAGTAAACCAGGGTTTGTCATTGTTATAACTCACCCTGGTGCGTGATGGCACAATGCTGTCCTCGCAGAAGTGGATATAGGAGGTGAACCAGGGTTTGCCATTGTTATAACTCACCCTGGAGCGTGATGGCACAATGCTGTCCTCGCAGAAGTGGATATAGGAGGTGACAGTGTCCGTAAACTCGTCCAAGCTGTTAGAAGCAGCCTTCATTGTGTCCCAGTCTGTAGACTCCAAACACGTGCGAAGCTCCTCCACAGCCTCGTTGCTCCACAGTTTTTTAGTCCTCACGACAGGTTTGGAGAGCTTCAGCCTCTGTCTGTATGCGGGGATTAGGTGGATCATGACGTGGTCAGAAAGTCCGAGTGAAGCGCGGGGCACCGCGCGATAGGCCCCGCTGATCGTGCTGTAACAGTGGTCCAATGTCCTCTCCTCTCTGGTCGGGCATTTAATATACTGCTTGTATTTTGGAAGCTCATGGCTCAGATTGGCTTTGTTAAAGTCCCCAAGAGCAATGATGAGAGAGTCCGGGAATGTCCGCTCCGTGTGGAGAATCTGCTCCGCGAGTGCGCACTGAGCTGCCTGCGCATCTGCGTCTGGCGGGATGTAAACAGCGGCCAGGATGAATGAAGCAAACTCCCGCGGAGAATAAAACGGTTTGCAGTGGATAAAAAGATATTCCAGAGAGGAAGAGCAGTGCTGAGCAATCACTGTCACATCTGTGCACCAGCCACTATTGATGTAGAAGCAGAGACCTCCACCTTTGGACTTACCGGAGAGAGCGGCCTGCCGGTCCGCGCGCAGCAGATGGAAGCCCTCCAGTTTGAGCGCGCAGTCTGGGATGTTCTCACTGAGCCACGACTCCGTAAAACATAAGACACAGGAGGAGGCAAAGTCTCTGTTCATGCTTCTCATCAGGGCCAGTTCGTCAATCTTATTCCCGAGTGAGCGTACATTAGAAAGGAAGATCCCAGGAAGAGCGGTTCGCAGTCCGCGTCTCCTCAAACGCACGAGTGCGCCGGCTCGCTTCCCTCTCTTTCGGCGTCTCGCTTTCCTGGTCAGAGTCAGCAGTAAATCTTCCGCAGATGCGACAAATATTGGAAATAAATCCACAGGCGTTGTAGTCCTGTAGTTAAGGAGCTCTTCTCTGGTGTACGAATATCCAGAGGAGTGCCCAGACACAGAAGAAATGCACAAAAACAAAACAAAAGTAACGCACTGAAGCACCAGGGCGACCATCCGCGGCGCCATCTTGGACATGATACTCAGGTATTCAGTAGTACTCATTTGGCATAGAGGGTTAGCTGGCAGTAGTGCATGACTGGTGTGCTCATCCGCAAGTTCAGCATGTTGTTTGCTCAGAGATGCTCTTCTGTGTACCTGTCAGGGGTTGTGGGAGGCGAGGAAGAGATGACCCAAACGCTGGACTCACGGTGCAGAATGACGAGGATTTATTGGAGCGGGTGAATGAACAAAGCAGGAACGGCAAGACTAACTAACTGACTGAATGGCTGGCTGGCTGAATAACTGAATACAGACAGGAACGACAATAATGGCAACATCAATGACACGGCACTGGACTGGTGGAACTGGGGAACATAAATACACAGGCGGAATGATGAGTGATTAGAGACAGGTGAGTGAACAGCTGAACATAATGAACTAATGATAAATGGGAAGAGAACTAGAACATAATGCACAGAGTAAGGCTAACACAATTAAACAGGAAGTAGAACATGCAGAGAATGAACAATGAAGACGAACTGAAAATACCGGGTCAACGGCCCAGGAACCCTGACAGCATCCTGGTTTTAATGAGTGGTTATGCGAGTTATTGTCACCTTCCTATCAGCTCAAAGCTGTCTCATCAGCAGATTCAGCAGATTCAGAATGCTTTATTAATCTCTGAGGAAATTATGTGGTTACAGTTGCTCCAAGACAATAAGAACAGTAACAGACTGAATTAAATTAAATAATACAATATATTACAAAGTTCACAAAATTGGGAAATAGCTCTACTATATACAAATAGCTCAATTATAAATATTCAGAATATTACAGAGATGAAATTTAATTCTGTAAAAACTGTTAAAAAAATCTTGGCCATACTGTACCTTAAAATAGAGGATTATCCATGGTATGAATCCATGGTATGAAACTACACACTTGGGCATTTTCACTGAGAAAACTGGATATTTTCTCTTTTTCACTCACTCTCTGTAACCCCTAGAGGTGATTTTATGGGAAACAATTTCTATATTACACCATCTGACATCAACATGCCATATTAAAAGTTACTTAAACTTCAGCAGGATGATCATGTCTATGTCCCTAAATGCACTCCGTTGCTACCATTAGACTGGCTTATTATATATTTGCATTATTGAGCAGCTGAAAGGGGGGAAGATACTTTAATAACATGCATGCTTAATGATCTTTGTGTTTACCTCTACAGGCAAGGTATACTACTTCAAACACAACACTAAGTCTCTTTTGAGAGTCTCTTTGTGAGACTTTGTCTGTGTGTA
Organism: Aulonocara stuartgranti; assembly: GCF_965226115.1. Lineage (NCBI taxonomy): Eukaryota > Metazoa > Chordata > Actinopteri > Cichliformes > Cichlidae > Aulonocara > Aulonocara stuartgranti. The sequence continues at coordinate 30,672,555 of NC_138944.1, read as the reverse complement.
ATGTTTTTACAGTTTGAAAATGAATAGCCTGACTACTTAAAGGTCTGGATATTAATTGAAATTGTAAGCCTAGGTAGTGATGGAACATGTTTTATAGTGAATAACATAACAAGTTTACAAATGAAAAATACAAATGTGCAAAAGGAAGTTGATTTACAGGTAATGTATTCATTTCACTGCTGAAAACAACTAGTAAAAGATTTCAGGTATGTTTACACACAAAGCTGCTTCAGGTAATGCCAAACACGTGAGTGACACTAGGAGCAATTAAAGTCCAAGGGCACCTGTGGGTGTAAGAAAAACAACTGAAGAAAGGAGTGAAACAGGGAAAACAATCAGAGCCGCAATAATAAACGTGACACATTTACCCAGAATGAAGACAGACTTTATATCTAGTGACTGCAGAGCCAGCAGTACAACACTGATAACGCCTCTGTTACCTAAACATTTATTATTAAATTTGGCATCCATTCATCCATTCTCTTCTGCTTATCTTTATCACGGTCGCAGGGCTGAGGGATGGAGCGTATCCAAGGTGCCATATGGGTACAATTGGGGCACAGGTCGCCAGTCTGTTTATTATTTAATTATATTGTTAATTGTGTTAGTTATTTAAAAAAAATTTTAATAAATAGATTTGGCAATGAAGATAAAAATATACATGGTCCAAATCATTTTTGATATTTGAACCAAATGTGCATGTGTGGCATCTCTGTTGTTGGAATTTTGTGGTTTGGGGGCTGACAGCCCGCTTTCTCTTACACATATACAGTTACATCTATTGTTAAGAGGGCACATAATCTCAAACAGCTTCTCAGCATTGACAAGGAAGTTATTCCAAGGACACTTCCTTAATCCAGGGTCCAAAAAGCCATTGTTGGTTTGTTTAACGATCCTTATCTTTGTTGATTTGTAGCACGTGTACCCATCTTATTCTTTAAAAGCTGTGCTTCTCTGTCTGTTTTTGAACAAGTCTTGTTGGCTCATTGTCCTGCTTTTGTCTGAATTGCATCACTGACAGAGGAACAGCAACTTCAACAGTATTTGGAAAAGGTAGAAACATTTTTTAATGGTACACAAAGTTATTGTTAACTTTATTTTAATAAGACAGACAGAGATACAGTGTTTAAAGAAAGCCTCTCCTTTTATTTGTTTATGTATGTGTGCTTGCATTTCAATTTAGTGATTTTTTTTCTTATCTTCTTTTAAGTCAAGATCATTTTACATGTGAGTCAAGTCAATATGAAAAATGTTGACTTGAGTCAACTAACAATACTTTATTGACTACAGCTTCTCACACAAGATACTACAGTATATGATATTGAAACCATATTACAAGCACAGCATTTTAATAAAAAGGAAAATTACATTTTTGATCAGTGATGATTAAAACAAATTTCAGAAATCTCTGCCATGGAAAAACTGCGAAAGAGGTATCCAGATTTTTTTTTTTTTTTTAAAGCACACTATCTTAATGAATGTTTTTAAATACAGGTAAGGAATCACAGAGAGTTGATTCTGTTCATCCAGTCACAGAATTTTAAGTGGGAAAAACATTTCCTCACCCATCGAGCCTCAGCTGACTGCAGGTTTACTCAAGCTTATAATATTATGCAAATCACTAATACGCACACTGTTGTGTCCTGTACTGTTTATAAGGTTGGGGAACCCTGCAGTCAGGTGAGGCTGCATGTTTGCAAAAATTTGGTGTTCTTTACTTTACTGAGAACTTTAATGACGATCACTTATCTCTCTCTCTCTCTCTCTCTCTCTCTCTCTCTCTCTCTCTCTCCAAAATATCAGTCTTTTTCACTGCAGCTATGCTGTCTTATTTAACCCCACCTCCTCTCTACCTGAGCCTCCTTCTCTTTCTGTCCTGCAACTCCGCTGTTCTTTCCTGTCAGACTGGAAACTACAGCCAGTGTAAGGCTGCTCCTTTTATACCAGGTCACAACCTGGTGGGGGAGGGATTTGATGTGGTCACTCTGCGACGAAAGGGAGCCTACGTGATTGATGTGAATACCTACCTCACACCAAGTGAAACATGTACTCTCTGCTCCAACCCGCTTCAAGGCAACATGCTGCAGAAAGCAGAGGTGGGACCAAGTCATTGTTTTGCAAGTCTCAAGTAAGTCTCAAGTCTTTATCCTCAAGTCTCAAGTCAAGTCTCAAGTAATGTCAGGCAAGTCAGAGTCGAGTCTCAAGTCACTGGTGTAAAAGTCCGAGTCAAGTCACAAGTCTGAAACTTTGAATTTCAAGTCCTTTCGAGTCTTTAAAAAAAAAAACGAAAAAATAATGTTGCAGTTATGCTAAATGTAAATATTAGACCATGTAATTTTAAAATCTGTGTTTTTCTCAACACATGACAAAATAGTGAACTTAGAAAATATACACAAATTGTGAAATTGCACCTCTTTAAAATGCAGCTCAATTAAACCTAGCTCCAAGAATAATTTTCACCGACAGTTCTGAGATAAGCTGCATGTTATTCTTGGATGCGGTTGTAGGACCGGCTTTAAAATCGCATGACAAAAATATCATACACATTAAAAAAAAACTGTATCACCAACGTAGCCTGGACAACATTTGCTAGTTAGATGAAGTCAGCTATCTCATCGTAGCATATTTATATGCATATTTATAATCATACAGTTCTTGGAGTGAGTGCATACACTCATGAAGTTTAGTAACTTCCGGTCACTGCAACAAGCCCAGGTACAGTTTACCGACAGATGGGTACAGGACCTTGAAATGCACCGTGTCGAACGAAAGACCATCGTACGTATCATAAGTTTACCAGTCTCACAAATTGTCGTCATAAATACACATTCGTTAACCGTTTATTAATAGGACCTTTGAGCTCAACGGTAATTAATTAGTAGTGGAAATAATTTCTGGTACCCATCACAGAAATGTAGCAGTGACAACAATATTGTATGCTGTAATCGTACTGGGCAATTAGTGATACAAAAAACCTGTTTTATCCTGTTCTAAAACAGGATAAATAAAAGTATATGTTTTTGTCAATGTACCATAATAACAGAAGCGAAACGCAATATTGTGTCAGGACAATTCACTATTTATGCACAATAAATAAAGGAGCATAGCGCGACAATTTCTGTTCAGCGCCAGACTTGCTTGTAACCTATATCACCAGTTATGTTATGAAAATGACGTATTAACTACTAAAAAACACTGACCTTTGTGTAAATGCTTGGAGCAGACTAACCTGTGAGCTGGAGTGTTCTGGGACGTTATATTTGATCTTTGAATGGCTGCAATCCAGACCATCCGTCGCGTCTTTGTTACTTCGGAAACATGGCTTGAACAATTTCTCTTCAACGACGTAATCCGATAACAACCGATCTCTTTACCCGTCGGCTTCCCGTGGCTGTCATGCGACCGGCTATTGCAGTTAATAATACAACGGCTTCTTGACATTTTTGTGGTTTTTTTTATCGCTGTATAACTGATTTTAATTGAAAGCCTGCGTGCGCTAGTACCGCTTGCCACGAGTTCCCAGAATCCTTTGCGGTTCTACCCGTGAATGACGTCACATTTTCAATCTCTATATAATATGCATGTTAAATTTTATATTTGGGGTAAAATATCAAGTCTTTTCAAGTAAACCGGTTCAAGTCCAATTCAAGTCCCAAGTCATTGGTGTAAAAGTCCAAGTCAAGTCACAAGTCTTAGAACATTTTTTCAAGTCAAGTCTAAAGTCATAAAATTAATGACTCGAGTCTGACTCGAGTCCAAGTCATGTGACTCGAGTCCACACCTCTGGCAGAAAGTAAATAAAGATGCAACAACAAAGAGCCATTTGAACAGTAGCACACACTTTATGTGTACATGTTCATGATCTGTCTTCATTTTCAGCTGCCAGTCTCTGCAGTGGACTGGCGTGCATTCAGCCGATGTAGTGCCGATATTTACAGCAGCATCCACACCTCTGTTAGGTATAGCCTTATTATTATGTTATATTATTATGATTGCTTCACAGTTAGTGTCTTACTGAGAGAAGGTTAAATGTTGTGTGACAGTTGAGTCGCTATCTAAAAATCTATATCTGATTAGTTCAGTCTCTGGCAGTGATGAAATTCAAGGATTTTTACTGCTAGACACCTTTTCTGATGTATAAATTATCTTTATTCTCTTCATCATATTATTCAGAGCTAATCTAATTACAAAAACAGGTCCTCATCTGTAAATACTAACTGTTTAAAATAATGGAAATCACCTTTGAAATCAAACTGAAATTTATCTGTGATTCTTTACTGTGAATTGTATTCACAGCTCTCTGGTTGACACCTACACCTCCCAGGACAGTACTGACTGGAAGGTAGGGCACATTTCACAACAGTTATTTACATAAAATTAACATATTTTGGTATTATCAAATAATGTCAATGTTACAATAATGATAAACATGTCAATATAGATAGATTTTTTTTTTTTTAAAGTATATGGTCTTAAGTCTTATTAGGAAGTTTTAACCTCATATTTTAAATACTTTTTCAGATTTTTGAAAAATGGTCCCACCACCAACATGTGTTTTGCACTTTGAAACTGAGGCCATGTTTGAACATAAATCGAGATCTGTAATTTGGGACAGATAGATCAAATAATGTCTCATTATTGGCTGGCAAAAAAAAAAATCAATCAGTTGAACACACTAATTTATTTATTCTTTTTCTTATCTTTCATAACAGACTGGCCTAGATTTAGGGATATTTGTGGGAGGAAAGCAATCTGCTGTGTATAACTTTGCATCAAAAAGGGCCGCAGAGGACCGCCACATCTTCAGCACACACAGGGTCACCTGCAACCATTACAGGTAGGCTGTGAATAACTCAGAATAGTCATATAAATTTGGGTTATGTTGCTGGTTACAGAGATCATACAAATCCACTATTCTTAAAATCAAAAATTCTAAAATTCACAGATCTGGTTCATTTTCTCACAGCGCAAATTATATATAAAGCAATAAATAACCTGCTTCCTGACAATATTCTAAAAATGTTTTCTAAAAGGGAACGGGGATACAATTTGAGGGGGGAATTAAATTTAAAACATCCTCGTATCCGTACAACATTAAAAAGTTTTTGCATCTCTGTGTGTGGAGTGAAGCTGTGGAACAGACTAAGTAAAGATATGAAGCAATGTCCAAGCATGGCGCAGTTTAAAAAGAGGTTTAAGGATATGGTTTTTACAGGGTACAGGGAAAAGGTAGAGATTTGATAGGGTGTTCTTGTCGAATATTTTCATGTGTGTGCGCATGCACGGGTTTGTTGGTATGGGTATGTATATAATATATATATATATATATATATATATATATATATATATATATATATATATATATATATATAATTGTAGGCTGTGTATCCTTGAGGTGTTAATGGGGTTATTGAAAATGTGTATATGTGCGTATGTGTGTATATACGTATGTATGGATAGATAGAAACATATATGTGTATATATTTAAAAAAAAAAAAATTACACATAACATATAATGTAATTGCAAGGAGGTATTTCTGTAGTCTATTGATACTAGATAGTGGAAAAGGGGTGGGATTAAATAAGCTTATGCTTCTTCCTGCTCCTTTTTGAACATGGACGTTATTTGGAGTTGTGGTTGCTCGTTTTCCTTTTGTTTGCTTTGTTCATTTGTCTCTTTTAATTCTATTTTTTTAATACTTTTTCAACATGTTCAAAATAAAGATTCAATCAATCAATCAATCAATCTTTGTTTGAAAAGCTTCTGTTGAGATCATTTACTAATCTGTCTCTTTGTGTCCAGTTACCGAGTATCAAACAGTCCGTCTCTCAGCTCTGAGTTCAGTAAGGATTTAACCAAGCTACCACATTTCTACAACAGCTCCACCAGAGCTCAGTACAGTGAGCTTATACACACCTACGGCACACACTACATCCGCCAGGTTAAAGCACATGCTGTGAATTTTCTTATTATTCCTTATTATTATTATATTTCTTCAAAAAAATGATTTATAACACCGACTTTGCACCACATTGCAGATTCACCTTGGTGGTCGACTGAGGCGAGTCACAGCTGCACGAACCTGTCTGTCCTCACTGAATGGACTGTCCTCAAATGAGGTACTTTATAACACTTATTAAAAGCATAGCATTACTGAGGCACTTCAAATAATTTTATCTCAAAAATAGCGACTGAAAATGTAAGAGTAAGACTAATTGTTCTGGGCTTGGCTGCCCCACTCGCTCGCGGACGCGAGGGCGAGACCCATGGGAAGGGAGGACTGGGGTGGTAACCTGGGAACTGAGGACATCCTAAAGAACCAGACAGGGTGTGGGATCCCTGCCACAGTTGAAAGGCTTACATGAAAGGGGGCCGCCCAATTTTCTCCGCCGGCTAGATTCTGTGCGAAGGGGGCAGCGCCTCTAGGCTGTGCGTGTGTATGTGAAAGTGCGAGAGGTTGCATCTCGATTGAAATTGAGTAGTTAAATTCACCACAGGTGACAGCCTGTATGGGAGTGGGCCCAAGTTCTTTTGCTGGCTCGATTCTGAGCTGAGATTGTCAACTGTTACAGTTGACAGTCTGCCTGACAGTGGGGCTAAGTTCTTTCGCCGGTTAGACTCCGAGCTGAGTTCGTTGGCCCGCTGTAGTGCCTCTAGACTGCCTGGGTTAATTTTGGGCTTAGTAAATTAGACTTAAAGTTGAATTTTGCATCTAAAACCGTGTGTGTGGGTTTTGCATAGCGAGACACGTGCTCTGTATAGTATGTTGGCTCATGTGCCTGCAGTTACCAGACTACATATTTCTATACATACAGGGCAGTACCTCTGTCATGAACAGAGATGGGCAGTAACGCGTTACTTGTAACGCGTTACTGTAATCCGATTACTTTTTTCAAGTAACTAGTAAAGTAAGGGATTACTATTGCAAAAACGGTAATTAGATTACCGTTACTTTCCCGTAGGAACGCTGCGTTACTGCGTTACTAAAACCGTGATTTTTTTGCGAGAATGTCTCATGACAGTGACGTAAGCGAGTGCGACGTTCGTGACAACAGCTGTGTGCAGATCAACAATGGATCATATATCGAGTGCCGGAGAGAGTATGAGCGTGCAGCGTTTAAAGCGTGGAAGTACTGACCTTACTTTGAGTTTGATTCCATAAAAAGTGACAAAAACATTAGCGTCCATTAGCATTGTGCGTGGGAAGAAAACATCTTTTTACAGCGAAAAAAAACCCTAAACTTCCAAGCAAGCTCCGAGTGCGCAACGACGTAATGGGAAACTCACAGAGAAACTGCCGTATCCTTCCACTGACCGCTGCGGCACACCTGCACCAGGGTAAACCTCCGCCTACCCAACTCCTGCTGTACAGGTGAAAATAGAGCAACAGGACCGCTAGTCTTTGATTTTATTTATTTTCTGCTGTGTTTTACTTGCATCTATTTGAAAGAGTGAGTGTAAACACAAAAAAAAAAATATATTTTATGTGCTGGAATGTTCAGAAAATAGGTTTAAATATTAAACAAATTTCTTCCAGTCAGAGAATGTTGCATATAATTACATTTTTGCTTGATGCATAAAGTTAAAAGATTAAAATTAATAAAACTATAAAAGTTTTAAAAAGAGACTTTTCCATTTGATTACATTTTGTATGATGGATTATGCAGAAAAAGTAGAATTGGGCTGAAAGATCTATCACTTTATCACCTACTCAGGTTGTAAATCGTGTTTTTAAAAAGTAACTAAGTAACTAAGTAATTAATTACTTTTGAAAATAAGTAATCAGTAAAGTAACGGGATTACTTTTTGGGGGAAGTAATCAGTATTTTTTCAAGTAACTTGACCAACACTGGTCATGAAAGGCCAAAGTTAACCCTGTTAAAGTTGTGCCATACTGAACAATAATGCCAATGATTTTTTGTTGTTGTTTTTGCTTTGTTTTACATAAACTTCTATAGTCCAATATTATCTTAGTTATTAGAAACTTCAGTTTTTCTTTAGTCCAGACTCTTACTGATCCTGTAATTAAGTATTCGATCAATAAAGCTATGATTAATATCTTAGTGACATAATTTGTAGCCTACATATTTCGTCACCATAATTTTCTGTCCATCCATCCTTCCGTTCTCTTCCACTTATCCTTATAAGAGTCACAGCTATCATAGGGTCATAGGTTGTCAGCCTAACGCAGGGCTAATTAACCCAATTTTTGAGACATAACATTACATAATGCTGCCAAAATTTAGATTAATGCTCAAATGGATGACTTTACACAAGACAATAGAAAACAGAGAAGTAAGTAGAACAGTCTTTAGAGTTAAAATTGACATACATGTGGCACACATCTTGATGAACTGGATTTTTTTTTAAATCTGAGTCTGGATGTAAACACCTATTTTCTCTCATCTTTCAAAATTGGTTTGACAGTCCTTCATACACTCTATCATCTTCATTTATAATGTCATCATCTTCTCTCTCCACAAGACTGCTTGTGTGCTTTGTTAAGAGAAGAGCATATGCATGATTTAAGTTGGTTTTAATACAACAGCTTTGACATGTTTATGAAACTGACGTGATCAGACAGCCCCGCAAAATCTTCACAAACTGTGTTTGTGTTTGTTTTTTTTGTGTGTGTGTGTGTGTGTGTGTGTGTGTGTGTGTGTGTGTGTGTGTGTGTGTGTGTAAATACAAAATGCAGTTTTTAAATGATGATCTTATTGATTAAGGGAGCAAAGTTATCCAAACCTATCTAGTCCTGTGTGAAAATTGTGATTGTCTCCTCTTGTTAAATCATGCGTTACTGTGATAAACCACACTATTTGAAAAGCTGAGTTCAGGTTAACTAAACACACTCAGGCATGATTACTGGCAGACCTGTTGAATCAAGAAATCACGTAAATAGAACCTGTCTGACAAAGTGAAGCAAGGTAAAAAGCATCTCAACAAGCCAGACATCATGCCACAGTCTAAATAAGTACTTGAGAAACACAAAAGTCACTGCCATCTATCAGTCAAGAAAGAGTTACAAAGCTATTTCTAAGGCTTTGGGACTTCAGTGAACCACAATAAGAGCAATCATACATCAACTGAAAACCTGGAACAGTGGTGAGGCTTCCCAGGAGTGACCGGCCGACCAAAAATACTCCAAGACCACATTGACAATTCATCCAGGAGGTCACAAAAGACCCCAGAACAACATTAACTGTAGGCTTCGTATGTCTCAGTTAAGGTCAGTGTTCATGATTCAACAATAAGAAAGAGACTGGGCAAAAATGGCATCCATGGGAAAGTTCAAGGAGAAAACCACATCTGAACAAACAGAACATAAAGGCTCGTCTCACATTTGCCAAAAAACATCTTCATGATCCCCAATACTCTGTGACTAATGAGGCAAAAGCTGAACTTTTTGGAAGGCTTGAGTCCTGTTACATCTGATATAAAACTAACACAGCATTTCATGAAAAGAACATCACACCAGCAGTAAAACATTGTGGTGGTTTTGTGATAGTATGGGACTATGTTGCTGCCTTAGGCCCTGGAAGACTTGCTGTGGTATTTGGAACCATGAATTCTGCCGTCTACCAAAACATGCTGAAGGAGACAGTCCGGTCATCTGTTTGTGACTTCAATCTGAAGCGGACTTCTGCAGCAGGACAATGATCCAAAATACTCCAGCAAGTCCACCTCTGAATGGCTTAAAACAAAAACAAACTGAAGACTGGAGTGGCCCAGTCAAAGTCCTGACCTGAATCTGATTGAAATGATGTGGGATGAATTTAAAAAAATTTCAAAAACCCTGAATGGCTGAGTTTGTGGCTGAAATACAACAATTCTGAGTGGGCCAAAATTAATCCACAGCGCTGTAAAAGAATCATTGGCAGTTATCGCAAACCCTTGATTGCAGTTTTTGCTGCTAGGGATGGCCCAACCAGTCATTAGGTTTAGGGGAAAATCACTTTCTCATACAGGTTCATGCAAGTTCTTTCCCCTTAATAATAAAAACCTTCATTTAGAAAGTGTATTTTGTGTTTATTTTGTTATCTCTATCTAATATTTAAATTTCTGTCATGATCTGAAATATTTAAGTGTGACAAACATGCAAAAAACAAAAAAAAGGAAATCAGGAAGGGACAAACAATTTTTCACACCACTGTATATATTTATAGTACAGCTAGAAATGCAGAGAAAATGCCCTTGATAGACACTGACATTTTGTTTCCCTTCCTGTCCTGCAGGTCCACTCCTGTTTATCACTGGGTTTCTCTGTCGGCTTGGGAAAATTGAAATTATCCAGTAACAGACAGTCTTGCAACAAGGTCCTACAAAACCAGGGTCTCTCGTTTATGTACAGCACTGGACTCCACCAACACTACACAGAGGTGGTAGGAGGCAATGGTTGGTTGGGAGAGTTTGCACTCACCCAGAATGACTCCCTCGGCTTTCTAACTTGGCTGAGCACCCTGAAAGATCACCCAGATGTTGTTTCCTACTCCCTTCGGCCAATCTATAGCCTGATGACAAATGGCACACAAAAGGCAGGGATGAAAGCTGCCATAGAAGAGTACTTGGAAGATAACGCTGTGAGAAAGTCACCCAATGAGCCAAACTGTGGGTGGCACATTCCTAATCTGGCTTCCAACTGCTGTCCTCTGCAAGCCTGGAGGGGGACGCTAAGGGTTACCATTGTGCGAGCCTGGAATTTGAAAGGAGATCCAGTTGGAAAAACTGAGGGGTGAATAGACTCTTGTCTATTAAGATCTGGCTGGTGTGGTATATCAAGCAGACTTAATAATTCTTCTGCTGCTCTTCTTTCTTTTCTTCTGATCACAGCTATGCTAAAATGTGGTTTGGTTCCTTCTATCGGAAGACTCGTTGGATTCGGTCAAACAATCCCTGGTGGAACGCGAATTATGATTTAGGCAAGGTCAGTAAACCCTCATTATAGATCATGATAAATTGTTTGGCCTCACAGTCAGCAGAGTTGATTTACTTTTCAAACCTGAAGCCTATCAACAGTTTACTACGGGTTTTTTTCTTGTTCTTGTTTGTTTTTTCGACACAATATATCACACAAAGCCATAGTTTAGCTAATACCTAAAAAAAAATGCAAAAGCATTACCTCATCATCAATCCAAATAATCAGACTCTACTACTAAACTACTAAACTTCTGTTTTTAAGTTGAGCTTTAGAACCGTTGTAATGACAAATACCATGTATGTTAGTTGACTTGGAAGAAGTAATGTTAGCTAGGTAGTGGTTTAGCAAACATATACATAAACATATATGCATATTCATATTCAAAGAGCCATTCTTTAAATTGATTCCAATAATCAATCTCCCTCGAATCCACCGCTGTGTCTTTCACACAGTTAATGACTCCTATGGCCCAGTTTTAAATGCTGCTCTTATTAAGCATGTACAAATGGTTTATGGATTTGTCCTATTTCATTGTTCTCGTTTGTGTTTATTTTTCACTAGTGCTAAAATTAACATTGGTAGGATAAAACTATATTAAATCTTGTTTGATTAATTTTCTCATGAAGGTGGACACACACTTGGGTTTGAAGGTTGAAGTTTGGGACAAGGATGTATGGCATGATGACCGTCTGGGATCATGTTTCAAGTATCTTCAGCAGGGGACACACACATTCACCTGTCCAGCTAAAAGAGGTGGTTTTGAGGTCCGGTACACTCTGGCATGTGACCCTCATCTGGCTGGAGATCGGTGTAATCGTTACAAACCATCTGCAAAATAAGAAATATATTTTGTATGTTATCTTCATAATAGTTCTGTTGCTCTAATGAACTGTAAAGATTAATGTGATACTTGTCAGTTTATGCATTTATTTTTCTACTACTAAGACATAACAATATTCCACTTGTTCTTTTATATTTGTTAGAGTTTAGTCACCCTTTTTTTATTCATATGAATTTGGTTTACTATACCCTAATATTGCTTAATTTAAAAAAAATTAAAAAATCTTTTTTCTTTTGGTTTCAACAGATTAAAATGATAAATATAGACTTATAAATCCAAACCCATTACATCAGCTGGTTTGTATTCCTACTAATTTGTGAGTCTAGTTTCAGTAATGTAAAAATGTATGTGAAACCTCTAAAGGACTGTAATTCACATAAGACCTCTAATTAATTCATTAATTAAATGGATTAGTGTGTTCAAATGTTTAACTGTGTGTATTATATGCAATAAATGTAATAAAAATACAAAATAAATAATGCAATTCATTTTTTCAGATCATCATGTCTTACTGGGATGTGACAGGGCCAGAAAGTCAACAATTGTAACTATTTATGACTTACAGACAGTATTTCCCGCACTATAATGCACACGTAAAATTCTTTAATTTTCCTTGTTCCTTGTTCCTTACATCCGGTGTGCCTTACATATGAATTGTGGTTGTGCTTACCGATTTTATGTGTTACACGGCTCTCAAAAATCTGTCAAAAAAAGTTTTAGAATAACTTTGGTAAGCTTCGAAGCGGCACCGTTCGATGGATTGTCGAAGCATTACGGCTAATATAGTCAGTAGCCTTGCGGAGTAATCAGGGTCAAAGTCCATCAGCTTCAGGTCCCAAAGTCAAACAAACACTGCTACATCACTGAGAGTTAAAAACTGTCCAAATTCTTTCATCTTTAATAAAATGATCAGCGTTGCTGCTTTACCAGGTGTAACAATTAAGTTTAACATCCAGGCATCCATGAAAACAGAATTTATTAAATTTAACGGAGTTAGAAGTTAACAGGAAGTTAGCTCGCTAGTTTCCACCTACACATGATATGCCATGTTCTGACTGAGAGATTTCTGAAAAAATTAAAACGTACAGCTCTGCTATCACTTCCAACATAAACGAAGACAGAAAACGAAACAGCAGTGACTTTTGTAGGGCTACTGAAGTTGGACGAGCTGGTATATAATGATGTGCTACGTGATCACTAGTGACACAGCTATGTTAGCATAACATAAGCTGGAGCATGAACGCTAACTTATTTCCACTTTATAAAAGTTAACGCCAGGGTTCCCAATGGTTAGAGACAAATGCAATCGCATGGCAGGATGCTGTAAACGCACCAAACTTCCGTCAGAAGAACAACTGAGACAATCCATCCACAATACGAGGTTAGTCATTAATATACTGCAAAAACATGGGAATAGAGCAGCTGCCAGACAATTCAACAGTAATGAATCAACGGTACGGAAGTGGAGGAAGCAGGAAGAATGAGTTGAGTAAACTTTGACTTATCTGACTCTTTTGTTTCACTCACTTAATGCGCCTTATAATCCGATGCACATTATGGTCTGAAAAATAGGGGAGTTCCTTGATCATTAATATGCAAATTGTCAGTGGTTGATCAACAATCCATGGTTGTCCTTCTCTCCTGGAACGGCTGGAGCTTTCTATAGGCGCCTTCCCAGCTTTGACAAATGTCCAGCTGGGATAACCACATTTACTCCGGGCCTTCTTGATGTGATATTCTTCTGCTTCCCTGGCCACTGTGTCTGTGGGAATGGCGTTCGCTCTCTGTTGTAGCGTCCTGATGACACCCAGTTTATGCTCCAGTGGATGATGAGAGTCAAACCTTAAATACTCATCCATATGTGTAGGTTTACGGTACAATGAGTTTTGATCAGTGGTCATTGATCAATGGTCATGAAAATTTGCATATTCAAGGAACTGACCTCCCAGCCAATTGTTCCTTTAGTGGTGCTAGTTTCAGTCATTATACAAATGTACTGTTTATAAAATTGGGGAAACCTGCAGTCAGCTGAGACTGAAGAAGTTGGATGAGTGACGAAACGTTTCTCCCTCTGACAAGGCTAGGCCCAGATGAACAGAATCGAACTTTGGGGATTTACTTACCTGGATGATTGAGCATGCATCAAGAAATTGAAAATGCATTTAATTCCTATTGGAATATTTTGGGGAATTAAACAAAATAATTTCTCTACAGCTCACTGGTTGAAGCATACACCAACCAGAACAGCATCGACTGGAAGGTAGGAAACATGTTGAGTGAAACATGCAAATCATATTATTATCACTGTAAACTGTTGATGTAGTCCTGTAACCATTTCTAGCTCCATGTTTAAAAGAGTATCCCATGACTGAACATTGTAAGGACAATATTTAAAAGAACAAAAAGAAGCGAAATTACCAGGCAACTACAGTAGAGCCCTACAAACATCATACATACATGTTTTCACCCTCAACTTTATTGAGGAAGATCAACCCCATGCTTGCTTTAATACACAATTCAAAATAAGAAACAATCACCTGCAATAACATGCACACACTATGCACTGTAATACACAGGAACAGAAGATTGTGAGAAATGTGTCTCTGTAGAGGCTATAAAAATAATCAGGAAACAAAGGTGGTGGCCGGGCCTTAGTCCATGGGGCCCGGCCGGGGACAGCCCGAATAGGAGACATGGGCCCATCCTCCCGCAGGCTCACCACCCACAGGAGGCGCCATAGGGGTCAGGTGCATTGTGTGCCGGGCGGCAACCATACACACTATGAGGCAGTCCTGTTTGAAATTTCCACCAAATCTACTTTTGTGTTTGTAGTGCTGTGTTTCCTCAGTGGATGCAGATGGTCAAAGTCTGTGATTTCAAATATGTATAGTGTCATTTCTCTACATAACACAGAAATATGAATTTACAAATCAAACAATTATTCAGAAACAAAATGTGCAAAACCCAAAATAAACTAATCTTCAGTTTAGAGCAAAGGAATCATCTATTAATGTTGTGGAGTTGTTAAACACACACAAACTGCTCTAAGATGAATAACTCAGTGTGGAGATCAGGGAAATATTTTACTGCTACTATTCATAACCATCATCATTACCATTACATTAATTATCATTTCATCAAAGCATTTATTCAATAGATTACACATGTTCTTAGTTAAGATTATTACACCTATCACAGAGAGCTTCAGTCTGGTAAAAGGTTAGAAGCATCAACGGGCGGGGTGAGGCTGAGTGCGTTGGAGGTCGAGACACACACACACAAACAGTAGTTAGACTCATATTTAGGTAAGAGTTCAAATAATAGTTTGCAAAAGCTTGTGACTGCAAAATTGTGTCTGCCTAAGGGACAGTTTGTTCCAGGAGATAAGCGAGAGTTAGAAGATTAATAGGAAGCACCTGGCCTCGAGATGGAGAAGATGTCCTTTTAAATGTGTCCAAAGTCGTCAACAGAACATTTGTGGTTTTGAAACTTATGCATGTGTTGTATCTGCTTGACGCATGAGGGGGCGTCATAAACGTAAACCCTGATGGTATAAAACAACTGCTTGTGTATCATTGGGCGGAGATCGATGCTGTCTGTGGGCAGTGTTCATCTCTCCACGCGCGTGTTCATTAAAATCATTGTCTGACCGAAGCTCTTCTGGACCATTATTGTTTTGTGCTCACCCTCAATATTTGAACTCGTAACAAACAGCAATAACGGCAAAACATGTAATGGACGTGCTGGTCCACTAGACAACATCATGTTGATGTAATGCTTTGGGTCTCTTATCCAAAGTAAAGAGGCTGAAATAAGGTGTCCATGAGTATCAGTTTTCAACATTCAGTATTAAGAGCCAAAGACTGTACGGTTGGGCCAGTCGTCAAGTCCTGGAGCAAAGTGAGCCTGCAAATCAGTAAGATGCAAATCAGTTTATACCTTTCATTTAATGTTTGAATTTGTTTATTCTGAGTTTTATTGTTCAGTTAGTTTCCACAGTTCATATATCATGTGTAATTTTTCATTAGTTTCAGTGTTTGTTTGTATTTTATTCTATTATTGATGGTTGTGTTGACAGATTTGTCCAAATTTAAAGCTATAGATGTGAACTTTTGGTTCCTTTATTATTACCTGTATAATTAGTTTCAGTGTTTGTGAAGTGGGGAAGGAGGACCCAAATGCAGGACTCGTGCGATGAACAGTGCTCTTTATTTACAGTGGAGTAAATAAGACAACACAATAATCCCTTGAGCTCCCTCGACTCCTGTGTCATGTCTTCACCCAAAACTCTGTGCTCTCTGCTCCCATGGCTGCTGTCCACCTGTGCTCCACTCTCCTCCTCCTGGGAAAAAAAACAACAGAGGCAGCCGTCAGGACACCATGCCGCCTAATCAACAAAAAACAGTCCCAGTCTAAATAATCTAAAAGACCAGCTCCAGTGATGGCAACACACAGTTCTAGTGACCAACCCAGTGGGCGGCACTCGAGACAAAGCAGTTCAGGTGGCCTGCATACATTTAGTATCAGGCTTTACAAAAAAAAGTATCAACTATGTTAGGATCCATGTTCATCATGTGTGATGTGTGTTTACATTTGAAGGTGTTTGTGGATTTGTCACCTCTCTTCAAGGTGTGGTTTGTGTTTGATGCTGAAACAGATAAAGACTGCTGATTGGCTGAAGTAGGGTCCAATAAAAATTGTTTGGTTGTTGGTTTGGGCACTGCTCAGGTCCACATTAAATAAACTGCTGCTCGTGTGTTTGTAGGTTCTCAGTCATCCAGGTCATGGTTGTCTAAGGAGCCTGGAAAGAAAGCGACTTTACTTCTTTAAGGTTCTGGATGATGTTTAACTTCTGATCCAAGAAGCTTCTTCAGTTGATGTGCTTCCTTTGCTCATTTTCCACCTCTGCACAGTTTCATTTGATGACAATGCAGTGCAGTTCTCCCAAACATACAACAGAGGGCGCTATGCACATTCACTGAAGTGCAGAAAAATACAAGTGGAGGAGGAAACAAACAGAAGCATCAAGAGAGAAAACTGAAGTGTTCAAAGCGAGTTACTTTAGTCTCTTATTGTAATATTAATCGACATCTAAACATCACGTTGATGCTTCATGTTTGAGTTCCGTGTCCTTTTACTGCTCAGTTGGAAAATATTGATGCAATTTAAAAGACGAGGAGAAGAGTAATTTCTCTGTACTACTTCAAAAGTAATTTGAAAGCACTGCATTGAATTCAGTGTTTAGAGTTCGGACAAAACAATGGACGGTTTCAAGAAATGTATTTTATCAACAAAACTTATTTTGATGGTTACTGTATTTATTTTAATGCCCTCAGTGCAGTGATTGAAAAAAATTTGATCTGACACCAATGAGCCAACAGCCTCCACGTAAACATTTCCACCCCCAACAATCAACTCAGATTTATGAAGTCTATCATGTTCAGGCCCTGCAGCTGATTGGTGGCATGTCTGATCAGAAAGCCTTTCTGCATCTTCACAGTGTGAGTCTGAGAGTTTCTGAACAACAGGATGAGCTGCTACACACCTGACACCACATTCAAACACACACAAGCTGCAAATCTGACACAATATTTTAGACCAAAGAAAAAGGTTCACAATTTGCAGTTAACATGAAGATATTCTAGAGTAGAAACAACACACAGCACACAAGTTTCATGTAGAGATGATTGTTTATTCTGGATGTTATTTTCATTCAGTTATTTTCCATTATTTTGAGCAATTTTCTGATTTATCCAGTTCATGTTAGAACAAACATTCACAGTAACAGCTGGTCCAGTACAGACACGTTCAAAAACAGAACTGATTACACCATAAATCATGTTGTTGTAAATCACTCCACCACCAGAATCACCCTGAGAGAAGAGAAATGTAGTTTGTGCTCCCCAAAATATCTAAAACAAACACAGATGATATACAGTAATATTAGCAGTCAACCAACCCCACGTGCATCTACTTGATGTTCTTCCAGACACAGCCTGTTGTTATATGGCACATATGCAGTACACTGAGAGTATCTGGTAGGCTCACAGTCAGCAACACACGTCTGCACACTGAAGATTAGGTGGTTCATCAGGGACTAGAGAAAAAGGAAAAGAACAAAAGTTATTCATAATCTTTCAAAAGCTAAAATTTTGAGTAGAATGATGTTTCGTCTTTTTTTATGTTTCCAAATGATTTTTAAACAAGGAACTTGGCGCACAGTATATCTACTCCAAAATTTACAAAAATAAAAAACTTGTTCTTCATTCAGTATTAAACAAAAACATAAATGTAAGTATAAAACAGTCACAGAAACCGAAATCAGATTCTAGCATTAACTGTGAAATAATCAAACAAAATATGGTCTTACGTGTGTGGCCGGTGGCATTTACTCTATAACCACCAAGTCCTGCAACCTGAACGACGTCTCCTCTAGAAACAGACAAAAAACAAAACAATCATAAATTAATTTCACATCCATCCATGTGACATGAACACAAAATAAATCAATAAATCATATGATGTACTCTGCAGGCTGGGTATTTCCAGGTGGCTGAAGTGTTTCCAGGCTCCTTAGACAACCATGAGCTGGATGACTGAGAACCTACAAACACACACGAGCAGCAGTTTATTTAATGTAGCGGTGAGCACTGCCCAAACCAAAAACCAAAAATATATATTGTACCCTACTTCAGCCAATCAGCAGTCTTCATCTGTTTCAGCATCAAACACACAACCACAATTTGGAGAGAGGTGAGAGATCCACACACCTTCATGAGAGGAGCCACTAATGTAAACTAACACCACACATGATAATCATGGATCCTAACATAGTTGATACTTTTTATGTGAAGTCTGGCACTAAACCTCTGTGTTCCTGTCATACTGCATGTACTATATATACATGTAGCATATACAAAGCACAATAATTAAGCTGTTAATAATTAACAATGTCTTCTGTAAGTATTTCATTTTAAAATACACATCCATTCATGCATTAATGTTTAATGTGTGAAACATTTAAAAAGTTAGTTAAATAATAAATAATAATAATGATAAAAACCCTCTGTAAAGGACTTTTGGATTTGATGCTTTATGTCTGGATCTTGCGCTTTTGCACCATCTGGTGATGAACAGTGGAATGTAGAGTTGGTTGCATTTTTGGGTCTCCACCCAACCCCTTTTTTGCTAGCACACATCGTTAGCTCCACACATGGAAAAAGTAATGTTCAAAATTAAATAAGTGCAAGAAATCAGAATCAGAATCAGAATACTTTATTGATCCCTGGGGGAAATTATTTTTTGTTACAGTGCTCCATTATAAACCAACATTAAGACAAGACAGACAATACACTAACTAAGAATAGTACAATATATACATATATATACATACATACATACATAAGTCACTCATAAATAAATAGCTGAAAAAAAAACGTGTAGTTGTAGCAGCAAACAGTGTGTTAAGTGGATGCGTTGTACAGGGAGATGGCCACAGGCAGGAAAGATTTCCTGTGTCGTTCAGTGGTGCTTTTCGGTAATCTCAGTCTCTCACTGAACGAGCTCCTGTGACTGACCAGCATGTCATGGAGTGGGTGGGAGGTGTTATCCAACATTGTCTTTATCTTGGACAGCATCCGCCTTTCCGACACCACCTTGAGGGAGTCCAGCTCCATCCCCACAACATTGCTGGCCTTACGGATCAGTTTATTAAGTCTGTTGGCACCTGCGACCCTCAGCCTGCTCCCCCAGCATGCAACAGCATAGAGGATCGCACTGGCCACAACAGACTCATAGAAAATCCTCAGCATTTTCCGGCATATGTTGAAGGACCTCAGTCGCCTCAAAAAATAGAGACGACTCTGGCCCTTCCTGTAAAGTGCTGTGGTGTTTTTAGCCCAGTCCAGTTTATTGTCAATGTGTACTCCAAGGTATTTATAGTCCTCCACAATGTCAACACTGACCCCCTGGATTGAAACTGGGGTCAAGTGTTTCCTGGTCTTCCTGAAGTCCACGATCAGTTCCTTGGTCTTTGCCACGTTGAGCTGCAGATGATTCTGCTCACACCACGTGACAAAGGAGTCGACCACAGCCCGGTACTCTGTCTCATCATCCCTGCTGATGCATCCAACCACCGCAGAGTCATCAGAAAACTTCTGAAGATGGCATGTCTCTGTGCAGTGGCTGAAGTCTGTGGTGTAGAGGGTGAAGAGGAAGGGGGAGAGGACAGTCCCCTGTGGTGCCCCTGTGTTGCTGATCACCTTGTCAGACACACACTGTGGGAGACGTACATATTGTGGTCTTCCTGTCAGGTAATCAACAATCCAGGACACCAGAGAAGCATCCACCTGCATCGCTGCTAACTTATCACCCAGGAGGGTGATAGAAAAAGCTAATAAGGCCACAAAGGACTATTTAGCCCCTCCTGGAGGTCAGCTTACTTTGTTTGTGTTCTTTAAATGTTTTATTTTCTGTGATTGATTACGTTGTGATTGATTTACACAAAGTAGAAGAATCCATTTTGATGTGATGTTTTTAAAAAAATCGTTTTCTTCTTTGAGCAGTTCTCCCGGGTCATCGAGACCAGAATAAACCCCGTTTTATAACTCTACATGGTGCCTACGTCAACCTTTGAAGGCGCTACACCCTCAAAAGAATCAGCTGTACAGCACATTTGCTGCTGTTGTTACCAGACACAAATATAAATGTGCCAAATTTTAGATCACAGGAAATATTTCTTAGAGCAGATTTTAAATCAGTAACTTTGCAAATTTAGAGGAAATGTTTTTGGACAACAAACGTGTCACATTTTAAACAGGGTTTGAATAATCAGCGCTGACATACAGGCATTTATGCGCTGGGTATAACAGACATGCTTACCGTGTGAAAGGACCGCGGATGTCTTGGAGCAGAGAAACATGCTGTATTGTTGTTTTTCTTTATTGCATAAGCAGCGCCCGACTGTCAGAAACGCTCTGTGCGGGTAGCAAAGTCGGCTCCAACGCACCTGCAGGCATCCATTTGAAAGAAAGGTGTCGCTGCGGCTAGGCTCTCGGGACAGTCAGGCTTTTATTTATATTTGCGGCATTCTGGTGCGTTAAAACTAGCAGCCTGTGTCCCGCTTAGATCACCATTCCGAACATTCAGATATTTAAATAAAATGATGAATCGGCGAGTGATGAGGAGCCACGTAGATCCTAAAATGAGGTTTGATTAAATTAAACTCTTATGAACAGTGATGACGCGTTCCAAACAAACGATGCTTTCTACATGGCCAAATTGTGTGCTAACTACCTCACAGCGCTGTGTCCGGGGTCCGAAAAAAAAAACAGTTAAAACGATATACCTTGCGAAAGTTGTGAAGTGCTGAGGAAAATACTGTGTGTCTGATGGGGTGTTTTTATATAGGTGGACTTGGTTTCAGTTGACCTCTGACATGGAGAGATGAAAAGAGCAGTTTGTAAAGAAAAAAGGTGAAAAACTATGGAACTACAGTTGGGATGTGTGTGCTGGGATGCTCTTGATAAGTATGCAGCTTTTATTGTTTTATGACTTGTTTTGCTGACTGTTGGGGCCCTACCTGTAACCCCCTCTGTCTAATCATCAAGTCTTACTGTTGCAGTGCGTTTGTGTGGCTACTAGACAATTATAGGTTGCATTAAAGGAACATTGGGGCGTCGATACAGTGCTATTGTGGCTAGTTAAGAATATGTGGTTTTTAGAAGTATCACAAGAAAAGTTTATTTCTAAAGGGATACATGTTGTTTGTGGTACTCTGTTTTAAAAACTATTAGCCTCTGTGTCTTTCAGAGCACAAAAGAAAAGTGAAATGCTCCTAAACTAGTTAAAAAGTTATATTACTACTGAGGTTGAGGCAGTAACAAAGTTCTTTAAATCATCAGGCAAAAAAATCCAGAAACCTTGGGTTAGCCGTGGCTATCCGGGTCATCTGAATAGCCTCCTTCTCCTCCTCCTGCACAGGAAATAATCCAAAGTCCGTTACATTCCAAAGAGTCACTGAAATAAATGTCTGCTGGGTAAAACATGGTCAGGTTAAAAGCGAGCCGTTTAATGTGGCTGATAAAAGGCAGATGCACACAAGAAAGAACCTAACTAGTAGTGATGGGACGTTCTGTATCGAGGCTTCGGAGCGTGTGTCGAGTAATGGAGGGGGCGTTTCCGCGAAGCGCGTATCGAGGCTTGCTTCATTTATGGGAGGAGCTGAAAATGATGACGTCCGAAGCCTCGCTGCCCGGCTGTACCACGTGACTGGTTCATGAAGTGGTTCGAACTTTGCCGCGAGATATGACAGCGATATAAACCCCTCAGACTTCATTCACAATGTGGGTGTTTGATGGAGAGTTGCGGTTAGTGAGAGTTTGGAGACAGTTTGGAGGTTTATGAGAGTGAGGAGAGAAAGTCAGGAGAGAATAGAGCCAGCTAAGAAGAGGAGGATGTCCTCCCCTGTGTGGGAACATTTTGATCTTATTCCTCCCAACAAGGTATGTAAATTTCTACAGAAGATGTATTTTCATGATACTGATGGTGCAATACAATTTATGTTGAGCTGTCTTGACTTTTGTACAAGGTGAAGTGTTTTCTATGTGCCAGGGAGCTGGGATATAACAACAACACCTCATCCATGCTTAGGCACTACAGAGCTTTGCATGAGAATAAGGGGGACACCGATTGTGGAGCAAGACCAGGTGAGCCATCAAATGCCATGATAATATAGCATGCAGTAATGTTACTAAATGATATAACAATATTATACAGCTGTAATAAGTTACGTGTGTGATGTTTATATTTGTGCTTTGTCTTTATTGTCTTTCCTCAGGAGAACAATCTCAAATAGATGAAGACCTGGTCAGCATGGTGATTGAGGACTCCCAGCCATTTAGCATTGTGGAGGACAAAGGATTCAAAAGATTTGTTAAATCATTAAATCCTAGCTATGTTCTCCCCACTAAAAAGGTCATAAAAGCAGTGAAAATTTAGTTTTTACAGAATAAAATGTGAACAGGCAGGACTGAGGCTCAAAGCCTCAGTGTGTAGCTGTCCATACCTCAACGTTACAAAAGCACAACCACTGTCCACACCCCAACCACACCTCACCTCACAGTAAATGATCATTTCCATTTCAAGCATTTCCAAATAATCATTTTCCATACTGCCACTATAAATATACACAGTATACTGCCATCACTACAATATACATGTTTTACACACTCCTTTTGTTGTTGACATTTACAGGCTGTGTGCAAAATGCCACACTCTTCAAATTCATGCCAGCTATTATTTTTACGTCCAGTAGGTGTCCTGCTAGAGCAAATGAAGCTTCATGAAGCTTCGCGTTGGGGTGAACCAATTGGATGAAAAGCTTCAGTGCTTCATGGGGCTTCATCTGCCCATCACTACTAACTAGAACTAAACTGGGAAAACTGAATGCTAAACACAAAAGGCAAAGAACAAAACCTTGAACGTTGCAAAAAACATAAACATGGAAACTCCTGGAGACATGGAACAACAGACAACCTGACAAAGAATGAACAGAAACACACAGAATAAATACACACAAGGGTGATTAGGGGGAAGTGGAAACACATGGGGAAACAGCTGACACTACTCTGACATAACGAGACAAAGGAAGCAAAGCTGACTACACTGACATAGGACACAGACCTTCAAAATAAAACAGGAAACATGAGACGCAGACAAGACAATATAAACTTGATAACATAAGACACGCAGCATGAAACACATAAAGGGCAAAGGGAGACTAAAACACAGGGGTAGAAGACACAAGGGGAATCTAAATAAACAAATGAGCTTAGATAACCTAATGAACTTAAAAAATAAACCACAAATATCAAAAATAACCTAAAACTTAAAACGCTGGGTCAAAAGACCCAGGATCGTGACAGTGGGAGGTTGAAGCCTATCCCAGCTGCCACAGGGCAAAAGCAGGACAGGCTGCCAGTTTATCACAGGGCTAACACAATATATGTGATAGAAAATCAACTGAAATGTTTGATATTTATTTATAATAATAAGAGAATAACTACTATTTATAATAATATTATAGTTGTTGTTATAAAATGTATTTATAAATATGTGTATATTTTTTATAACACCCAACATAAAAGGCTTCTTTCCAAACCTGAGCTGTTTCAGACGCTTCTTGAAATTCTGACTTCTCTGAACTCAGTGTAAGGTGTCTGCTCCCTCACTGCGGCTGTGCCTGGAAGTACTTCTACTTCTTGTCTAATGCAGCTTTAAAGTATTAAGTATGAAGCAACAGTGCTTCTCTTTGCGCCTCTGAAATCTGTGTTCTCTCTACTGATAAACAAAAGAAACAATGTAAAATGTATTAATAAATCAGTAACAAAAATATAGCGTAGAAGGTAAGTAGAGATTTTCATACCATCTTCAAGCCTAATGCTTTTAAGTCCCACACTCAATGCAGCCTGACTCAAAACCTGATTCTAAATGGTTCAGCACAGACAGAGAGGCACAAATGTTTAGTATTAACCTAAGTTACTGATCATTTACAGTATTACAGAGTCTATCAGTCTTTGCCTGATGTAAACATTCCTGTAAGTTTCTAGCTGACTCTCAGGTGTCACAGGTGTGCCAGCAGGAAAGAGGGTCAATAAACCTGCATCCTGAAGTTTGTCATGCAGGATTAAAGGAGCCAGACTTTGTTCACACAGGTAGAATTTTATTTTACACTGACTCTGGGTAAGTATGAGTATCATACGGTTTAAATGAAGCGCTAGAACTAGCAGAAATTTATTATAGATCCATTGAAGCTAATCGGGATCTTTACTGTGAATCTGTGGATGCGATTAACCATGTTACTGGTAACTTCATTAACTAGTAACTTAGCAACTTAGTCATAACAGGAGTTAATATTTCTGTCTAGACACCATTTAAATAGTAACCGCTTTGAACTACTGTTCTTTGAACTAGGAGGCTGTGAGAGTCCGAGGTCCTCACTTAGGCCGGTTTACGCGTAACCCGGGGCCCGTCCGGCTAAGCCCTCCCCTGCGAGGAGCAGGAGAACGGAGCAGAAGGAGGTCGCAGGACGGGGAAGCAGGAAGTGTCCGAAGTCCTCACTTAGGCCGGTTTACGCGAACACTGCCGAGAAGGAGAAATTGATGATGATGATGATGATAATGATGTGAAGTTGAGAGTTGTTTGCTCCGGCGGTTCGGGGTCCCTCCAGACCCCAGCGTTTGCCATCGTAACTTACGAATGAGCATTGGTGTTGCGAATTACCCCATCGCCATTACTAAGGAGTCACAGTGTACCCACGGAGTAGAGAGCACCCCCGGTCCTCACTTAGGCCGGTTTACGCGTAACTCGGGGCCCACCCGAGCAGGAGAATGGAGCAGAAGGAGGTAGGTAGGCGGCAGGGAGAGTCTGAGGCCCTCAAGGAGGGCGGTTTACGCGAACTTTGCCCTCTGTAAAGCCAAGCGTCCAACAGCGAGGCCCAGGAGAACTGAGGAGAAGGCCGGTTTACGTGAAGACTACCCTCTGTAAAGCTGAGCGTTTGCAAGCGCAGGATAGAAGGACCAAAGAGAAGGAGGAAGGAGACGATGATGATGATGATGATGATGATGATGTGAAGTTGAGAGATGTTTGCTCCGGTGGTTCAGGGTCCCTTGAGACCCCAGTATTTGCCATCATAACTTACGAATGTGGTTCGGGGTGGCGAAATACCCCATCATGATCACTAAGGGGTCACAGAGTACCCACGGAGCATGGAGCGCCCGCGGTCCCCACTTGGGCCGGTTTACGCGTAACCCGGGGCCCATCCGGCTAAGCGCTTGCCTGCGGGGAGCAGGAGAACGGGGGAGAAGGAGGAAGGAGATCGAGGAGGAACGGAGAGTCCGAGGTCCTCACTGAGGCCGGTGTACGCGAAAACTCTCGAGAAGGAGACGATGATGATGATGATTCAAATTCAAATTCAAATTCAAATTCAAATTTTTATTTGTCACGTACACAGTCATACACAGTACGATATGTAGTGAAATGCTTGGACAACTGCTCGTGACCTAAAGAAAACAAAAAAGGAAAAGGCTATGAATAAGATAGGAAATAAATATGAAAAATTAAAAAGGGTAAATTTAACTAGGAAGGAATAAAATATAAATTAAGGTTAAAAATGAAATAACTGTACAACACAAATTAGAATGAAGGGTAAATTTAACTGGGAAGAATAAGATAAAATATATAAATTAAAGTTGAAAATAAAATAACTGTACAACAAAATACACAATATAGAACTATATAAGAATGTATGAAGAAATCTAAATATAAATAAATATATACACAATAACAGCAGCTGTACAAATATTAACCGGAAATGAAGAATATAGTGACCAGTGTTGTGCAAAACCAAAGTCCAGAAAGTCCAGTGTGTGTGTAAGAACCATATGTGTGGGTCAGTACTGTGTGGTGGTGTGATTGAGAGACCGTATCGCCTGCGGGAAGAAGCTCCTCCTCAGTCTCTCTGTGTTGGTCTTCAGGGAGCGGAATCGCTTTCCTGACCTCAGCAGAGAGAACAGTCTGTTGTTGGGATGGCTGAGGTCCTTCACGATCTTCCTGGCCTTGGTCCAGCACCGCCTGCTGTAGATTGAGTGCAGGTCAGGGAGCTCGGAGCGGATGGTGCGCTCAGCTGACCGCACAACCCTCTCTAGAGCTCGTCTGTCCTGCATGGTGCTGTTCCCGAACCAGGTTAAGATGTTTCCCGCCAGGATGCTCTCTATGGTGCACGAGTAAAAGTTCCTGAGCACCTTGGAGGGCAGTTGGAAGTCTCTCAAGCGTCTGAGGTGGTAGAGACGCTGTCGGGCCTTTTTCACCACAGTGTTGATGTGACAGGACCATGACAGGTCCTGCGTGATGTGAACTCCGAGGTATTTGAAGCTGTCCACTCTCTCCACTGGGCACTCGTTGATGACGGGGGTCTGGTAGTTCCTCTCCTGCTTAGTGCTGAAGTCCACTATCAGCTCCTTTGTCTTACTGACGTTTAGAAGGAGGTTGTTCCTCTGGCACCAGTTCTCCAGATTCCTAATCTCCTTCAGGTAGGCCGTCTCGTTGTTATCAGAGATCAGGCCCACCACGACGGTGTCGTCAGCAAACTTGATGATGGTGGTGGAGCTGGTAGTGGCCACACAGTCATATGTGTACAAAGAGTACAGCAGGGGGCTCAGAACACACCCCTGGGGGGCTCCAGTGCTGAGAGTGGTGGAGGCTGAGACATGTCCGCCCATCCTTACTGCCTGTGGTCTGCCAGTTAGGAAGTTGGAGATCCACTGACACATAGATGAGCTGAGTCCCAGATGCTCCAGCTTGGTGGTGAGTGTGGAGGGAATTATGGTGTTAAATGCAGAGCTGTAGTCTATGAAGAGCATTTTAACATAATTCCCCCTTCTAGTGTCCAAGTGAGTGAGTGATGTGTGGAGGAGATGAGAGATGGCATCGTCTGTGGAACGATTTGGACGGTAAGCGAACTGTAGTGGGTCCAGTGTGTCTGGTAGTGAAGAAATGATGAAGTCTCTGACCAGGCGTTCAAAGCACTTCATCACTACTGAGGTGAGGGCTACAGGGCGATAGTCATTGAGAGAAGCAGGGTGGGGTTTCTTTGGGACAGGAACAATGATGGACTCTTTGAAGCATGTGGGGATCACCGACTGAGATAAAGAGATGTTGAATATCTCAGTGAACACAGGAGCTAGCTGGTATGCGCAGTCTCTGAGGATACGACCTGGGATGCCGTCTGGTCCTGCTGCTTTCCTGGTGTTCACTCTCTTGAAGGCTCTCCTTACTTCATGCTCGGAGATGACGAGCACGTTTCCGGTGCTGGCAGTATCTTCCTGTCTGCAGCCGTTAGCGCCGCTAACACTAGCATTGTTGGAGACCTTAGCTGCAGCCTCGAAGCGAGCATAGAAAGTGTTCAGCTCGTCTGCCAGAGTCACGGCCGCGTTCGTCATACCGGTTGTTGGTGCTTTATAGTCCGTTATTGTCCTTAGTCCCCGCCACAGGCTCCTAGAGTCACTCTGTTGGAGTTGTGACTCTAGTTTCCTCCCGTAGCGCTGCTTCGCCTCTTTCACCGCCCTCCGCACGTTATATGACGCGGCTTTGTACGGGTCCATGTCCCCCGTCATGAGTCCCGTGTTGTAGGCAGCGGTGCGGGATCTCAGAGCGTCGCGGATGGTTTTATCCACCCACGGCTTCTGGTTGGGAAACGTTGTGATAGTCTTTGTCTCCACGGTATCATCCGCTAGTTTCCCGATGAATCCCACAACCGCTTCCGTAAACACGTTGACGTCATCGTCGGAGCTGTTTCTGAACATGCCCCAGTCTGCGTCATCGAGTGCGTCCTGTAACGCGGCCACCGATTGATCCGTCCAGCGCGCGACCTTCCTCTGAACCGGAACTTCCTGTTTCAGCCTTTGTTTGTATTTTGGCATGAGGAAGATGGCGGCGTGATCAGATTTGCCAAACGGGGGGCGGGATTGTGCCTTGTAGCCGTCCTTGACCGTAGTGTAGCAGTGGTCCAGTGTCCTTTCACCCCTGGTGGGGCAGGTGATGTGTTGATAAAAGTTCGGCGCTGCGCGTTTGAGGTTGGCGCTATTAAAGTCCCCCGTCACAATAAGCGCAGCGTCCCGGTGTTGTGTCTGGTGCTGTGTGAGTGCCTCATGCAGCTCGCATAAGGCGGTGACCGTGTCCGCTTGTGGTGGAATATAAACGGCACTTACAATGACCGATGTAAATTCCCGAGGTAGATAAAAAGGACGACACATGATGGACACTAGTTCCAGATTTGGTGTGCAGGAGCGTGTGAGAGGAACAACGTTCGCACTGTTGCACCAGTTGTTGTTCACCATTAAACACACGCCGCCTCCCCTTGACTTCCCCGAGTCCCGTGTCCTGTCCATGCGGTGAACCGAGAAGAACTCGGCCGGCTGGATGGCGTGGTCCGGCACCGCTGGGTTCAGCCATGTCTCGGTGAAGCAGAGGAGATTGCAGTCCCGAATGTCTCTCTGGAACTTTATCCTGGCCCTGAGGTCGTCAAGCTTGTTCTCCAGTGACTGGACGTTGGCGAGCAGGATGCTAGGCAGAGGTGTGCGGTGTGCACGAGCTCTCAGCCTGTTCCTGACGCCGGCTCGCTTCCCTCTAGGCCGCCGCCGCTTCCCTTTGTTCTCCCTCGAGATCTCACTCGGCCAGCTCGGATCCGGAGTTAAGTTAAGATGTGAAGTTGAGAGTTGTTGCCGTGGCGCTTTGGGGTCCCTCCAGACCCCAAGGTTTGCCATCGTAACTTACGCGATCGATGGAGGGTTACAACCAATTAGGTGCCTTTGTCCGACGCTGTGACGAGACCCGCTATAGCCGGGGGTCCGCCTGACCCCCATCTGCCCCCACCACGAACCGGTGCCCTGTTTCGTGACAAGACCTGGGTCCGCGCTTTTTTTTGGTCCAGGGCGCACAAGGGTTAAGATTGGAAAACAATGTCAATGCCACAAACGTGAGTTGTCATATACATCTGTGAGTTAATCTGCACAACCGTGTGCACATGTGCTCTGTGCATGTACACACACAAAGAATTGACCTTCGTTCCTTAAATTTGTAGCATTGCCTCTGTGCTGACTGATGGTGCTCAGTGGCTTTTGCTTCTTGCTTTTAAATCAGATGTCACTCTCAACATAAACACAAGCTACAGCAGCCAAGCAGTCTTAGCTGAGGAAACAAAGATACATTTCCTCATTTAATGTAAAATATTGTGGTGATGTTATGTTATATTAGGCAGGCAGCTGCCCAAATAACACTCTGACAATCAAAAGTACAGGGAGTGCAGAATTATTAGGCAAATGAGTATTTTGTCCACATCATCCTCTTCATGCATGTTGTCTTACTCCAAGCTGTATAGGCTCGAAAGCCTACTACCAATTAAGCATATTAGGTGATGTGCATCTCTGTAATGAGAAGGGGTGTGGTCTAATGACATCAACACCCTTTATCAGGTGTGCATAATTATTAGGCAACGTCCTTTCCTTTGGCAAAATGGGTCAAAAGAAGGACTTGACAGGCTCAGAAAAGTCAAAAATAGTGAGATATCTTGCAGAGGGATGCAGCAGTCTCAAAATTGCAAAGCTTCTGAAGCGTGATCATTGAACAATCAAGCGTTTCATTCAAAATAGTCAACAGGGTCGCAAGAAGCGTGTGGAAAAACCAAGGCGCAAAATAACTGCCCATGAACTGAGAAAAGTCAAGCGTGCAGCTGCCAAGATGCCACTTGCCACCAGTTTGGCCATATTTCAGAGCTGCAACATCACTGGAGTGCCCAAAAGCACAAGGTGTGCAATACTCAGAGACATGGCCAAGGTAAGAAAGGCTGAAAGACGACCACCACTGAACAAGACACACAAGCTGAAACGTCAAGACTGGGCCAAGAAATATCTCAAGACTGGTTTTTCTAAGGTTTTATGGACTGATGAAATGAGAGTGAGTCTTGATGGGCCAGATGGATGGGCCCGTGGCTGGATTGGTAAAGGGCAGAGAGCCCCAGTCCGACTCAGACGCCAGCAAGGTGGAGGTGGAGTACTGGTTTGGGCTGGTATCATCAAAGATGAGCTTGTGGGGCCTTTTCGGGTTGAGGATGGAGTCAAGCTCAACTCCCAGTCCTACTGCCAGTTTCTGGAAGACACCTTCTTCAAGCAGTGGTACAGGAAGAAGTCTGCATCCTTCAAGAAAAACATGATTTTCATGCAGGACAATGCTCCATCACACGCGTCCAAGTACTCCACAGCGTGGCTGGCAAGAAAGGGTATAAAAGAAGAAAAACTAATGACATGGCCACCTTGTTCACCTGATCTGAACCCCATTGAGAACCTGTGGTCCATCATCAAATGTGAGATTTACAAGGAGGGAAAACAGTACACCTCTCTGAACAGTGTGTGGGAGGCTGTGGTTGCTGCTGCACGCAATGTTGATGGTGAACAGATCAAAACACTGACAGAATCCATGGATGGCAGGCTTTTGAGTGTCCTTGCAAAGAAAGGTGGCTATATTGGTCGCTGATTTGTTTTTGTTTTGTTTTTGAATGTCAGAAATGTATATTTGTGAATGTGGAGATGTTATATTGGTTTCACTGGTAAAAATAAATAATTGAAATGGGTATATATTTGTTTTTTGTTAAGTTGCCTAATAATTATGCACAGTAATAGTCACCTGCACACACAGATATCCCCCTAAAATAGCTAAAAGTAAAAACAAACTAAAAACTACTTCCAAAAACATTCAGCTTTGATATTAATGAGTTTTTTGGGTTCATTGAGAACATGGTTGTTGTTCAATAATAACATTATTCCTCAAAAATACAACTTGCCTAATAATTCTGCACTCCCTGTAGACGTCTACCTTTTCGGAACCATGATAACAGGGTTCTTGCTGTTCGGAGTTGGCTTGGCCCTGGCTTATCAAGGAAAGCGGAATCGACTTTTCAAAACCCCACAAGGCTGCCCGCTATGATGGAAATGATGGGACGGGTCGTGACTTCTCAAAATGGGCTCATTGAACGCAGCACGAATAGGATCTTGGAGAAGCTCACGGCAGTCTCTGCTCTCTGAGTACAAGATTGATAACATCTCAGAGAAGCTCTCCAACGGGAGATCGAGAGACCAGTGACGGACTGTTAGACCAACTGTGAAATTGACATGCAGTTGTTCGCACTAAAGGAAAACCACCATCATTTCATGCAGCTACCATATCGGTGTCAGCTGTGGTCTCAAGACTGGAGCTGATACGTATGTATGTTTGGGGGGGGGTCCAATTTCACTGCAGATGTAAACATTGCATGTGACAAATAAAAGGCTTGATTGAATAGCTTCAGACTTATGTTCAAAGAAAAGAAAATAAGCCCTCAAACCTCTACTCTACTTTATGTGTTCATTTAATGAGCGAGTTCACTTTGTTTCTCTCTTCTCTCAAACGTCTAATCTCTCTTCCTCCTCTTCCTCTGTGTTTTATTCAGTCGTACCGTTTACAGCAGCGAGCAGGGCTTCTTCTTGACCTTGGCGGGCTGAGGGCAGAGGACGGCACGAATGGCCTCATCAAACACAGTCTTCAGACCACGCTGGGTCAAGGCTGAGCACTCCAGGTATTTGACTGCATCTATACATGCGAAGACACATATAAGTTAATAAAAGAAGAGAAAGAACTACAAAGACAAAGTAAGAGAAGAAAGGTTTGCTGGTAGTGGAGAAGAATAAGTTCAACTTTCAAAGAACACTATAGTCAACTACAGGTACTATACTTTTACTGTGATGCCAGGAAATGAGGGGAATAACAAAAATTTGCAGAGGCAGTCAGGCTACAAAGTTCTCTAGCATCTTCATCTGCTAGTTTCATATCTTCACTGGTGAGGAGAGCTTCAAATCTTAAAGTGCTTTTCAAGCAAATAAAGTAAGAGTGACTGACCTATCTCCTTAGCCAGAGCTAGGCCCTGTGGATAGGTGATAGGCGCCAGCTTCTTGTCCTTCAGTTTCTCAATGGTATCCTTTTCATCCCTCAGATCCAGCTTAGTGCCAACCAGGATGATGGGCGTGGAGGGGCAGTGGTGACGGACCTCAGGGTACCACTGGCAGAATACAGAGTAAAGGAAAACTAAATAAGAGGCAAGAAAGGGGAACACGCAAAATCAAGGAACGTGTTAGAGGCAAAAAACAGAATCAAAGGTGGAGGGAGATGAAGCTCTGATGCTAGGTGTTACAGAAAGGTGGATGAAGGCATGAAAAACAAATGATATGCTGTAGCTATTAAAG
The DNA here is from genome assembly GCF_965226115.1 of Aulonocara stuartgranti. Taxonomy (NCBI): domain Eukaryota; kingdom Metazoa; phylum Chordata; class Actinopteri; order Cichliformes; family Cichlidae; genus Aulonocara; species Aulonocara stuartgranti. The sequence goes on along the minus strand of NC_138944.1, from coordinate 30,639,967 downwards.
ATGAGAGAAATACATCATCCAACTTTCACCCACAGCATCAATCATTCATTCACATCAATTATTAGACCTGTTTAGGCTTTTTCTCCATTTTGTAATCCAAGTACCTATTATTTTTCTCTATAATAAATTACTGCTTTTGTTCCGTTTGTTCTTTTTTACATTTTGTTCCTCGGCAGCTGAGAGACAGGCCTCATAAAAAACAGCCAAAACTCACCTTAGCTCTGACGTTCTCATAGGATGCCGGGCTAACCAGGGAGAAGCAGATTAGGAAAACATCCTGGATGGAGAGACAAGGAGACAAAGAATTAGAATAGCTGCTGCAGTTTTAATTAGCTGACATGTTATATAAGTTCTGTCTGTGTAACTTTATGTCCATTAGTTATTGTGTGTGCATGTGTGAGTCTGTACGGAGCGGAGCCTGTCATAATCTTCCTGTCCAGCTGTATCCCAGAGGCCCAGGTTGACCGGCTTGCTGTCCACCATCACATTAGCTGAATATTTGTCGAATCTGTGGAGAGAGTAGAGAAGGTCAGCGATCAGCCAACAAGTCATAGGCAACCTTTCATTTCATTGGTTATTCATTCATTCAACAATCTTTCAATTCACTGATTGTTTAACCAGTGAAACTCCTGTAATGGAGAAAAAAACAGGACCATACTTGAAATACCACTGTTCACAAAAACATTAACCAACAACATTACTTTGGTTAGTTTGACACAAAAGCCATCCTAACCATGTCTAGTAAGAGAGAATAATACATAATAAGGCAGGGCTGCCCCCGTGTGGTCTCATAGTAGAATAACAGTTTAATTTCTCAATTTTAAAAATTTCATCCAAAATGTATTCAGGCTCAAATGAAACTGATAACACAAATGTTTGCAGACACAGATGTTTTTTTTTAAAGAAAAAAAGAGACTAGTGTACCAGATTAATCCTGTTTTATGGCCTGTCCGAGGTCTACCCCGCCCTTTGCCTAATGACAGCTGGGATGGGCTTCAGCCTACTTAATGACCCAGTAGTTAAAAAGATGGATGGATTTCCTGAAATAGAAAAGTCACTGAAATAACGTAAACTGTCAAACATAGAACAACTATGACAAACAGTCAACACTATCTGAGATCCTGCTGGTGGTTAGGGAGGATATACGTGATTCTGTTTGTTGTTTAAACATATTTATAGAGTTAAGAGTTCAGATTGCTGGAAGAACAACATTCACGCAGTCTGATTGCTGTTTTTCTCCCAAAATGTAGAAACACCTGCTAACCATGGCACACTCTGCTTTTCCATTAGGTCTGTGCAAATACTACTTAAATACACTCATCCTCCTGTGCCATTAGTGATATTAACAGAGTGTAGTCCATTTACATCTATGCATATGTTGGCAGATTTTCTGAGTAATGTAAGTTTAGGAGGACGTCACTGTGGAGAGGAGTGAGGTTCTTTTTTTTTTTAAACAAAAATAACCGAGACAGAGTTTTAGTGTGGAAGGAGCCATTATGTTCCCAAAGTTCAATTATGTTTACCACAGATGCAGCAACATGATTCACAATGAGTCAACATGAGCAATGTTAATCATGACTGCAAAAAGATTAGCAACTGTGAAAGTGGAAGATGAAAAGTTATAACCTTGTTTACATAAAAACAAGTTACAGTAACAGTGTATACACACACTGATGCAGATACCGATCAGGGATACCATTATGACCACAGGCCACAGGTCCCCCTTTTGATACCAAAACAGCCCTGAAGCATGGACTCCACTGGAGCCCTGAAGGTATGCTGTATCTGCAACAAGATTCTAGCAACAGATCCTTTAAGTTCTGGAAGTTGCGAGGTGGGGCCTCGGAGCTTCTCAACCTTAAACATGTTGTTGTACTCTTTAAACCAGTCCTGAAACATGTTTGCGTTGCTGAAAGAGGGCACAGCTATAGAGGCCATGTATTTCTGTTCCTCCGTGGTTCAGTTCTGATGCTCATGTGCCCATTTTTGGTGCTTTCATGAATGTACAGAGGTCAGCATGGGCACCCTGACTGGTCTGCAGCTATGCAGCCTCATGCACTGCACATGACCCTGTTGCTGGTTCACCACTGCTTTTCAACCTGTTTATAATGAACAGAAGAAAGCTGGCTTAAAGTGAGGATGGCTGTTATAACCCTAGCAGGCTCCCACAGGTTCAGCTGCCGCCCATTTCTCCTGAGGAGCCAGTGTATAGCTGGATACAAGCTTGTGGAGAGCTTCTCGGTGTACGCCAGTGTCAGTACTGTGGTGACCTTAGGTGTTTGTTTCCCAGCCTGCAGAGGCTTGTGTAGTGATGTGCTTTGACGTATTGACGATGAGTTTAGCGCTGTGTTTGAGCTAGTAGTGAGCAGCCAGTGCCCTATGTGAGAGTGAAGTTTTTCTTTGATTAACCATTTCTTGTCTTTTCAGCAGATTCTAGTCTGTTGACATCCTTTGTTGGAGTGATATAACAGTATAGTTGACTCGTTATCTCTCCCCTGAGCTTATCATTGTTAATCCCCTCATCCCCTAGCCCTTTCCTGAGGGTGTAAGAGTGGCCTTAAAGGAAATGGCTTTTTTTAGACAGTGGATGAACAGTTAAATCTCAATCATAAAATGTCAATCAAGTAGATCAACATTAGTTGACTGAAGCCACAATACTCTTAAAACAGTTTGCAGCTGAAATTGGTTTACTTGTGGATTCTAGTTTGATTTAAGTTGGCCATGACACTAATGCTGCGGTGTTTTAATCAACAATAAAAGGCTCCTACTTCACTATTGCCCATCTGAGTTAGACTATGTTATATTATTAGAAAAGAGCATTGAATAGACTACACTTTCTCAAAAATGTCTCCAACTTCCTCCTTTATCTTAAAAGCTCAAATTATTTCAGTGTTACTCTAAAAGTCATACCTTGATGACGATCAGCAGGTAGCACAAGCAGATGACCAGCAGGGGGCAGAAGAATCCAACAGTGCACGTGTAGACAATAAACGATGTCTTCCACACTTCTGCTGGTTCAGGCCATACGATGCTGCAGTTCCCATCATCCTTCAGCACGTCCGCAAACACCACTACCAGCAGCACCACCACAAAGGACCCCGCCCAAACGGTGCCACTGATAGCCTTAGCCACGTGGGGGCGCCGCCACCAAGAAGAGCGGATGGGATGCACCACAGCCAGGTATCCGTCCACTGACATCACAGTTAGACAAAAGATGCTGGTAAACTGGTTGATGGCATCCACTGTCATAACCACTCGGCACATCAGAGAGCCGAAAGGCCACGAGAGCAAAGTGTTCTGTACCGCCAAGAAGGGTAGGCCCAGCATGAAAAACTCATCTGCAATGGCTAGATTGAGGATGTAGATGTTTGTGACTGACTCGTGTTTTGTGTAGTTGACAACAACATGGATGACCAGAGTGTTTCCCACCAAGCCAATGACACAAACGATGCAATAAATGAGTGGGATGAAGATTCCAGCCAAGCCAGGGAGGGATCCTGGTTTACTTTTGGTGCAATTTTGACAGGAGCTGTTAAGGAGAAACGAAGTGTCATCTTGGTTGAAGCTGTGAAGCGGTTCGGAGGGAGCAGAAAGGAGCAGGAAATGAGAGTAGGAGGGGGCAGAGGTGTTGTTCCAGGTAGCTGTAGGGACTTCCTGAGGCAGCAAAGCAAACTGGATGAGCTCCATTGAGGCGTTAACGACTATCAGGCAACAGTTGTTGGTAAGCTCACATCAGTAGAAGATCAGCAGCCCTACAGAAAGCAAAGTTAATTAATTTAGCACACTTCATGTGGACATGAAATATAAAGCAATTAATGCATTAAAGGTGTATTCTAACATTTTGGAGATGTCCAGTTAACCAACTCTTCCAACAAATCAGCCGTGTTGGTTGTTTGTCCACTGAAATGTGTCTGTAAAGCTATAAAGTTTGTTCTGGGACCTTTCCTGAGTTCTGTTTTCAGTTTCTGTTTGAGCAGATCTGTTGTTGGAGAAAATGCTTCATCCTTTGTAGCATCCTTTACATCAGGGGTCCCCAATCCCAGTCCACGAGGGCCGGTGTCCCTGCAGGTTTTAGATGTGTCCTTGATCCATCACAGCTGATTTAAATGAATAAATTACCTTCTTAACATGTCTTGAAGTTCTCCAGAGGCCTGGTAATCAACTAATCATGTGATTCAGGTGTGTTGACCCAGGGTGAGATCTAAAACCTGCAGGGACACTGGCCCCCGTGGACTGGGATTGGGGAACCCCGCTTTACATGGTGGAATACACACAGCACACAGTTTGCATGCAATTATACACACTGCAGCAAACTTGTTGCTTAACTTTAAAATATAAATATAGTACATAATAATAGTTTTTGTCAAAGTATAGAATTTATGTAAAACCCTTAGGAGTAAGAAAGGTGCTAGGTGTTATTTAGCTTAGATTAGCACCTGGATTATCATTAATGTAACGTTAATCCAGGTCCATGAAACTTCAACTAAACTGCATTATAATTGTGTTTTAGAGTTTTAGAGGAAACATCTAGGCTGACTGTGTAAAGGTAACAGATTTCCCATCACGTCTTAGATTGTTCTTTGCTAGTATGGACTTTAAATTATTATTGGATAGACAGCAACTTGGGAAGTCTTGTTACCTTGAGGTTGCCTGGAGACAGCTGGCACTCAAGTGCTGTATTGTTCTTGGTTTCAAGTGGGCAGGAGACTTTTGCTGCATGTTTAGTGTTTATGTCTTCTCTGTAAAACTCACAAGTGACATTTTTTTGCATCTAGACAACAATACTATATAACTAGCTAATGTGAGCTTTAGGGGTATTTAAATGTTTTAACAGGCTTCTTTTTTTTTTCTTTTTTTTTTTGTGTGTGTCCCGTTTGGATCTTTAGCCATCAGAATTGTTGTCTTAAGGCCAAGAAAGATGCCAAGCGGATTTATTTTACCAAGTGGATCATCATGGCCTTGCCATATTGGTCCATTTGATTGACCTTTATTATAATTATGAATTTATTTTATTTTCAGTTGCTACAAACGGGACAGACATGACTGGGGGATAGGACAGGGAGAAAGAATGAAAGAAAGAGAGGGAGAGAAAGAAAGCCAAAGGGGAGAAGAGACGGTGAGAAGGGGGGGGGAGAAAAGAAAAAAAACAACAAAAAAAAAAAACACCTGGGTCACCTGTATGGAGAAAAAAAACACAAGAGAAAGCAAACAACAAAGAGCAACATAATAAAAAAAACAGCACCATCACAATAAACTAGCTAGCAGTAGATATCAGTAGATACTAAATAATAAACGATATTGTGCAGCACGCAAGATAGACAGCGCACAATGTGCTTTGAGGCAGCAGCCAAGAAAGCTGTAGTCCGCGTCTGTGAATACCCGTGTGTACACCTGTGTGCATACCTGTGTGGATCAGCATGCTTGTATTCATATTGTTCAGTTATGCAATATGGAACTGAACTCTGAGGGTCCACTGAGCCTATCGCGTCTGATTAATTCTGAGGCTGTTGCCCTTTTCTCTGCGGCCTTTGCTAACTCTTTCTGTTATGATGACATCAGTAATGCACCTCTCTCGGTTGATGGCGTAGTCAACTCTTTTATTTCTACATGTTCTTCTATTTTGGACACTGTGGCTCCAGTAAAGACCAAACGCCGTAAAACCTCTCGCCAACTTTGGCTAAATGAATCCACCCTCGCTCTTAGACGTGAATGAAGCTGAGAGGAGATGGAAAAAAGATCAACTTCAGGTGTCCCTTGACATCCTGCATATGAGCCGGTCTAAATTTCAGAAGGCTGCCAAAATGGCAAAAACTTCTTTTTTGTCAAACATTATTGCGACTAATAGTCACAATCCTCGAGTTCTGTTCAAAATCTTTAACTCAGTGGTTAATCCCTGCTCTGACGTTTCGATGGGTGCCTCCCCGGCCCTCTGCGAAAAATTTCTAAATTATTTTATAGATAAAATCTCGGTGTTAAGGGCCCCACATTCTCCAGTAGTAAATCAAGCCCCAGTTTCTGAATGTTCAACGGTTTTTCAACAGTTTGAACCTGTGTCATTCTCGACTTTAAAGGAAATAATTAATAACCTGAGAAGCTCAAATTCTCTGCATGACATTATTCCTTCTCGTATCATTAAGAATGCATTGAATACAATCGGGTCCTGTATCTTATTTTTAATGAACTCATCACTGTCATCTGGCTATGTTCCGACTGTCTTTAAACATCCAGTCGTGCAACCTGTTATCAAGAAAAGTAGCCTTGATCGTAACACTCTAGCAAATTACAGGCCGATTTCTAAACTCCCCTTCATGTCAAAAGTTTTAGAGAAAATAGTGCTTCAGCAACTACAGACCCACTTAGAGAGAAACGGTATAAGTGATAAATTCCAGTCTGGATTTAGACCGCGTCACAGCACCGAAACTGCCCTACTAAGAGTCTTCAATGACCTTCTTCTAATCGCCGACTCTGGGCGCTCTGTTATGGAAGAAATATAGTATCATCAGAATTCAAGTATTTTTAGACATTGAATTTATGACACTGAATTTTTATCCTCCAAATTTCCCTGCAAAAATATTCACCTGCAAAAATTCACCTGCAAAAAATTCACCTGCAAAAATTCACCTGAAAAAAATTCACCTGCAAAAATTCACCTGAAAAAAATTCACCTGCAAAAATTCACCTGCAAAAATTCAACTGCAAAAGTGATGAACTTTAATGACCCAAGCCAGAGCAATCAGCACCAGATCGAGTCGAGTGGCTCTCAGCCAATTAAATTACGCTGTTTGATCACATGACACCGTTAGCCAGCAGTGTGTCTCCTAAAAGAGAGCTGTTTAAAGGTGAGTGATTAAGTTTTTCTCCTAAATAGAGATCATTACAGAACGCCTAGTCCTACTTAAAATCCCATTTATTTATTTATTTTTTTTAATCATCTACTCGAACTAAGGAAAACGTTTGACTAACTCAAAGACAATTTCCACGCCTCCCCTGCCTGACTGCAGAGGCAGTTTTGAATTTAGGAGCGCCAAGATGGCAGCGGCAAACCCTGGCGGCTCTCCGGTGAGTATATATATATATTTTTTATCTTCAAGTTTGTCTTTTGAAACCTTAATTTTATTTAAATCCGTTGCTCACGTATAAAGTACACAGACGGGGTCTTTGCTCAACTCGTCTGAGGCGTGTCTCACTAAGCGCTACATGCTAGCATCCTGCTAACCGAGCTACCCTTTACATGCTGTGCTTTAGAAAATGGGATACTCGTTAAAAAAAAATACTCCGCAGATATTGATAGATAGACGAACACTGCAAATATAATGTTGGAAACGAGAACGGCCTTTGGTGAAGGGGTAAAATACACCATGAATAGAGCCATAGAGTGAATGGCTGCCATGGTTGCAGAACAGCCTGATTTAATGACAAGAATGGGGAAGAGTGAGGTGAAGTGAACCACAGCCACAAAACACGGTCAGACAAGGCGGCAAAAGGGCAGTGATCTGTCCGTCAGTATGAAGTTGGTGTGTGCTTTGGTGAACAAAAACTCCAGACTGGTAGCAGGAAGATGGGAGACTCGTGTTTCACTGGAATAGTGATGAATTAAAACATCCTTTGTTGGGGACATTTCGGTGTAAATGCATCCATACAGGCAAGACAGAGGCAGACTAGACAGTGAAGAAAACAAGGCAAACATTAGAAATATAAAAACGGAAATATAGGATGAGTCGGGGATGAGTTCCTGCCCCAAGTGGAGGAGTTCAAGTATCTCGGGGTCTTGTTCGCGAGTGATGGGAGAAGGGAGCCGGAGATCGACAGACGGATTGGGGCTGCAGCTGCAGTAATGCGGACGCTGCACCGGTCCGTCGTGGTGGAGAGGGAGCTGAGTGTAAAAGCGAAGCCCTCAATTTACCGGTCGATCTACGTCCCTACCCTCACCTATGGCCTTTACATGACTAACGTCCCCTCTTCTCCCTACCTCACATTAGCCCCCATCTTTCTTCCAGGTGGAAAAGACCCGTCACCTTCTGGGAGAGGCGGCTCCCGTGGGAACAGCTCCCACCACCAAGTCCCTGAGTGAGTCTCTGTCCCCCAGCGTGAGCTCCAGCACTCTGTCCACGTCCACCTCCGCCTCCTCGCAGATCTCCAGCACCACCTTTGAAAGCGTGAGAAGGAGCTGGCCACCAAGGTGAGAAAAACGTGGGCTTAGTGGGCGTTCTTGTTGCTGCCTTCTTCCTTCTCTGCTCGGAGCTGATCGGTCTTGTTCCTGTTGTGTTGTAGTGCCTGCGCCTTCTGACACACACCTTCAATACTGAATACAACCAGCTGGTGAACGGCATCAGTGACTGCAAGGTGAGAAATAATACAAAGAAATTAAAAAATAGCCTTTCTGTGTCACATCAGGGAGTTCCTATATTGACGTCTACCTCATCCTGCTGTTGTTTCACTTCAGCTTTCTCTCATCTCACCGATCGGACGTGATCCATCCGTGACGAGCTTCAGCAGTGCCACCCTCACCCCTTCCTCTACCTGCCCCTCTCTCGGACTCCCGCTGTGGCTCCATGGGCCAGAAGTAAACATATTTTTAGGAACATTGACCTCGATCTGCAAACGGTTATTGACAGGTTATCCATTTGATTCTAACTTGGTGTGATTTGTGTTAAAGGACCCCTGAGAACAGCTCACGTGCCTCCAGTCCCTCCTGCTCAGACTGTGAAAACTTCCCGATGGTTCCCACTCTGGAGACCTCCTACCTTGCGCGGGCTGCAAAAGAACGAGTTCCTGAACTTGGTGCCTGATATTGAAGAAATGCGACCAGGGTGAGTAATGCCATATTAACCCAAATACTGTCACTATGACATGTGTCTCACAGACCAAATGTAAGTCGACACTCATGTTCTCTAGTTCAAGCAGAAATGATGTGGATCGATTCAAATTCCTGAGCCTGGATGATTTCAGCTGGAAACAAACCAACTCTGCTTCTTCCTCAGGTAATTCAATTCAATTTTATTTATATAGCGCCAAATCACAACAAAAGTCGCCTCAAGGCGCTTCATAGATACAGAGAAAAACCCAACAATCATATGACCCCCTATGAGCAAGCACTTTGGCGACAGTGGGAAGGAAAAACTCCCTTTTAACAGGAAGAAACCTCCAGCAGAACCAGGCTCAGGGAGGGGCGGGGCCATCTTCTGCGACCGGTTGGGGTGAGAGAATGAAGACAGGATAAAGACATGCTGTGGAAGAGAGACAGAGGTTAATAACAGATATGATTCAATGCAGAGAGGTCTATTAACTCATACTGAGTGAGAAAGGAGACTGGAAAGGAAAAACTCAATGCATCATGGGAATCCCCGGCAGCCTACGTCTATTGCAGCATAACTAAGGGAGGATTCAGGGTCACCTGGTCCAGCCCTAACTATATGCTTTAGCAAAAAGGAAAGTTTTAAGCCTAATCTTAAAAGTAGAGATAGTGTCTGTCTCCTGAATCCAAACTGGAAGCTGGTTCCACAGAAGAGGGGCCTGAAAACTGAAGGCTCTCCCTCCCATTCTACTTTTAAATACTCTAGGAACAACAAGTAGGCCTGCAGAGCGAGAGCGAAGTGCTCTAATAGGGTGATATGGTACTACAAGGTCATTAAGATAAGATGGGGCCTGATTATTTAAGACCTTGTATGTGAGGAGCAGGATTTTGAATTCAATTCTGGATTTAACAGGAGAAATCTGCTCTCTCTTTCTAGTCCCTGTCAGGACTCTTGCTGCAGCATTTTGGATTAGCTGAAGGCTTTTCAGTGAGTTTTTTGGACATCCTGATAATAATGAATTACAGTCGTCCAGCCTGGAAGTAATAAATGGTAAATGCCCTGTATTTATATAGCGCTTTACTAGTCCCTAAGGACCCCAAAGCGCTTTACATATCCAGTCATCCACCCATTCACACACACATTCACACAATAAATGCATGAACTAGTTTTTCAGCGTCACTCTGAGACAGGATATTTCTAATTTTAGAGGTGTTGCGCAAATGGAAGAACGCAGTCTTACATATTTGTTTAATATGTGCGTTGAAGGACATGTCCTGGTCAAAAATGACTCCAAGGTTCCTCACAGCGTTACTGGAGGCCAAGGTAACGCCATCTAGAGTAAGAATCTGGTTAGATACCATATTTCTAAACTTTTCAGGGCCGAGTACAATAACCTCAGTTTGATCTGAATTAAGAAGCAGAAAGTTAGCGGCCATCCAGGTCTTTAAGTCTTTAAGACATTCCTGCAGTGTAACTCATTGGTGTGTGTTATCTGGCTTCATGGACAGATAGAGCTGGGTGTCATCTGCATAGCAGTGAAAATTTATGCTATGTCTTCTAATGATGCTGCCTAGGGGAAACATGTATAATGTAAACAGAATTGGTCCTAGCACTGAACCCTGTGGAACTCCATAATTAACCTCAGTGTGTGAAGAGGACTCTCCATTTACATGCACAAATTGGAGTCTATTAGATAGATATGTCACAAACCAAACTGTACACTGGTAAACTGTTACAATAAAAAAGACCGTAATTTTCTTTACTCTTCTTTATTTATGTAACTTTTGTTTTCACTGGCAATTTAGTGTTAGGTTAGGACAAAAAACAAATTAGGAAGGTTAAAGACAGAACATTACTAGATTGTGGTTTTAATTAAAATGTAGCCTTTGACAATGCTGAACACATGAGAAGCTACTTTAAGGCATATCACCCAATTTGTAATATTGCTAAACATTTCTTAAGGCAGACAAGTTATGCTGGCTGGGTCAGTGTCATTTTTGTTGTAATTGATGTCTGGTTTGTTCTGTTCCCTAGTGATGGGTAGGGATGGGTACCAGTATCCGGTGTTCTGACATAATCCTTGAAATAGTAATAACACAGTATCCTCAGCAAAGATGAATTAAACAAGTTTTATTTTAATGGAAGTTTACTTCAAGTCTTCAGATTTTTACTGTCTTTTATTTGATTACTTTAAAGTATATGATTACATTAGAGTAATTAAATAAAGACAGTTTTGATGGAGCTCCTGAGCCAGCCCAAGCTCTCTATGAAGACGAGGAAAAACTCCCCTGGGGGGGCCAGACTGACGGGAAGAAACCTCGGGAAAGCCCATTCAAAGAGAGATCCCCTTTCCTGGGATGGCTGGGGGGGGGGTTACAGGAATTCCAAAACACTGAAATTTAAAGTGGGCCAATTAAAAAAAATTATTTCCTGAAAAAAAGAAAGGTAATTCATACATCACACATAAATGATAACGTCTGAATTGTGTGTGTTTGTGTGTGTGTGTGATAGGCTTATCTCAGCCAAGTGTGATGCTGTAGCTCCTCCAGCGTCGGCCGCGTCTCCGGGACTTTGGTTAAACAGGCGTCCAAGAAATCCCGGCAGTCTGGAAAGAAAGGAAAGAGAAAAAACATGAAGATGATAGTTCCAGTGGTCCAAGCCATCAGTCAGTCTTGAAGTGTGACGTTTTCTTACTTTTGGACAGATGTCTTTTGAATTTCAGGCGCTTTTTGAGGAAGCTCGTGGTGTTAAAGTCCCCGGCATGAAGCGCTTCGTACAGAACCACTCCCATTTGCCATACCGTGGTGGGTCCACACCTGTAGCAACTGCGCCCGTACCACTCGGGAGGGGAGTAAATTTCTGTACCTAATAAACAGACACAATTGCAATTTCTTCTAAAACAAAAGGCGAAAATTGTGACATCTGTGAAGAGCAAGAGCAGAATATGTTACCATAGAAGACGCGGTACTGCGACTGCTCCTTAACAAAGCAGCTCAGTCCAAAGTCGATGATACGAACACGCGGTACATCTGAGCCGGTCTCAATTAGAATGTTCTCACTCTTGATGTCCCGGTGAAAGATGTGTTTATCCTCCAGGTGCTTCGCAGCATCAACCAGCTGCTTCAGAATGACCTGGAAATAGAGCAGGGCGATATGACCAAAAATATTTATCACGATATACATTTGAAAAGTTGCGATAATGATATAACTGACGATATAACTGATGATATAAATGTATTTTCACTTAAACAAGCAGCTGTTTTTTTATGTGCATTAAAGTTATATAAAAATGTAACAGTGCAAATGCAAATTCCTTGCTGACAGTTTAACCAAAAGGCATTTCCAGTGGAAATTGGCCGACATATCCTCAGCATAACCATGTAAAATATCCACAAAGCTTAAAAAGAGGTTATTCACACACAATACGGTAATATCACGTTGAGGTGCAGTACGTATCACTCCGCGAGGCGCCTGCCTACGATAGCCGTAATGCTCCGACAATCCATCGAGCGGTGCGGCTTTGTAGCTTAGCAAAGTCGCCGTGTACATAAAATCGTTTTGAGGTCAGTAAACACAACCAGAATTCATACATAAGGCACACGGGATTATAAGGGGCACTGTCGAGTTTCAGAAAAATCAAAGGATTGATTTTAAGTGTGCCGTATTTTCCAAACAACACGGTAATAACGGCGGCCCGCTAGCATGCGCTACCAAAAATCGTGCTTTGTTGTGTATCTGACGGACGAAAGCTAAACCAGTTCCACACCACTAAAGTTGCAGCGTTTTTACAAACCAGTTCTGGTTCATCCGTTTCATTCAACGATCCACTTTTGCTCTTCTCTTTCTGCGTCACCGCCATCTGCGTATGTAAACATAGGCACTGCGCATGCGCGTTTTACCTATTCTAGCGCGATATTTCATTTTCCTATCGTTGCCCAAAATTACACCGGTATTACCGTGAATGGTATGATATAGCCCAGCCCTACCTGGAAACGATGAAAAAGACAATAATCAATCAATGGGTTAATGTTTCTCTAATACTCTGTGCTTTGATTGAATGATGTACAGTCTAAGACTCTTCTAAGGCAAGTCAACTTGCCTTGGCCTTGTCCTCTGGCAAAAATCCTCCATTTTCTTCTATGTATTTATCCAGGTCCACAGCGGGGACAGGTCTCTCCATCACCAGGATCAGCTCTCTGCCAAAGTCAAACCACTCCAACAGAGACACTGGGGCTGATGTTTCCACTGATCCATCTGCTTCAGCTGCAAGCTTCAGCATGATGGCAACTTCCACTGACACATTCTTCCCGTTATCATCCTGAAATATTTCAACAAAGTGGATGATGAGGCACAGACGTTCCACAGGTGAACGCTGCATGCAATCCACTAATGTAAAAACAATTCAAGTCTTGCACATTTACCTTCACTTTGCAGTACACTTTCCCCTTTGGGATGTGTTTGATGGCCACCTAAAAGACACAGGGCATTGATGAGCATTTCCTCAGTATGACATCATTAAAGGTGTAAAACAGCATACATCTCAGCTTACGATATTATCCCTTATCTGCATTACTGCCTGTCTTACTACCACCATCTGAACACTTACTGGTAAATGATCCTTTATGCGGTAGCCAGCAAATACTGCTCCGCATCCTCCTGCTCCAAGCCGGTGCTCCTCCACGTATCTCGCTTGGAAGTCACCTAAACAGACAAACACAAATTGGGTTTTACTACAGCTGTCACACAAATTACTCTCTGCTGTACCCTAAATGTTCATTTTGCTCTTCACCTGAATATAAAAGCTAAGCTGCTTGCTACTTACGTTTCTGTTCAGCCACTGACTTTTTGGCAACGGTTTTGGTTTTGTCCTGGTCCACGTTCTTTTTCTTAGGTGGGTCCCTGGTGTCTCCCGCAGCTTTCCTTTTGCCAGCCTTTTTGTTTTTACTGCAGCTCTCTGAAATCTCTATGCTGCAGTCTGCAGATGTGGAAAACACCAAAAGCACGTCAGCTTATTAGATAATAGACACAAATATCTCCCAAACACTAATATCTTCAAACTAGCAACCAGATGTACACTTAATCTACCCCTCACTCAACTAATTAGCCTACCTTTACCAGTGTCCAACCAGGAAGATGCCTGCCCCTTGTCACCGCTCACATGCTCAAGAAGTTTACGCTTCTTTGCTGTATTGGTTGTCCCCGCTTCATCTTGTTGGACCTTTCGCTTAACTCCCCCGACCACATGAGCATCTGAGCTGGTGGAAGGACCAGCCTGCTCAGTGACCCTCCTTCTTTTTATGGGGGTCGTTTTTTCAGGACTGGCCTTTCTTTTAGCCATCCTGCTCTTACAATCTATAAACAACAACAACACATTAGTGAAAAAGAGCGCTCGACATCAGGACTAGAAGGATTTTGATGTCATTGAATTTTAAATTAGTATTGCTTACAATATAACAACAAGTTTATCCTTTTGATAAAAAAACACACCAACACGAGTCCATACTAGATCTACTAAGTCTAGATACTGATGACACTTGTTGCTCTGTTTTCACTGCTCAGTCCAAGAATAAACTTGTCACATTATTTTACCAAAAGACAAAGTGCCCCAGTAACCTTTCTTTGATTAGACATGTTGCACTCAGGTTAGTTTCAATCAAAACCAGGATTTAAATCCTCTAAAAATGAATCATTTTATACACAGAGCCTCAACATTGTTAGAAATGTACATTCTGTTATTTGGGGGATTTTTTTTTTTTTTTTTTTTTTTTTACTTACTTTGATCTCCTGGATCTTTCTTATCTGCCTCAGTCGTAACTTTTCTTGTTTCCTTTTTCATCTTAATTTTTTGAGAACTTTTAAAATAGAAAATGTCACCTTAATGAGTGAATAGTCCTTCAAATGTCTGGATGCTTGACTTTTCTAACTAAGCTGTATAAGTCAGTTCTGTAAGTGAGCTTTAAAAGTAAACTCCGGAGTCTATGGCAACACAACATTAGAACCTTGCCTTTTAGTGACATCACTAAAAGGCAGTGTCCCAAGTAGTTTAAAGAAAAACACTCTGGCATTTCATATAATTCAGTAATTTCACATTAAACTTTCTTTCATTATCCTTTCATTATTTGTTTAAAGACTTGATGTGTGGATGCTACTATGAAGACTTCTAGTTGAGCAAACACTAATAAACACTGACTAGTTTATCTGAGATAAAATATAACACTTTTTTATTAAGTCAGTGTTAACTCTGTTTTTTTCTGTTAGGATCATTCAATAGTATCAGAAGAGAAAAGAAAAGTATGTTTTGTTTTGTTTTTTTTCTTCAAGATCTGTTCACATGTACTTAGCAAGAGTGAGTACACAGCGTTAAAAAATGGTACTTAGTGTAGTGAGGAAGGCGAAAAGCAAAGAGAGCATATGAAGGTAATATTGAAGAAGGCGCAGTTTTGAAGTGGTGAAAGGCAAAGGCATGAGTGCAAGCGTAATAAAAGGTAATAGGAGAGATGTAGAGCAGGCGGAGGACTTGGCTGGAGCAGGAAAAGGCAAAAGGGGAAACGCGAGTGCACGTCTGAAACTTCTTCACTGTCAGTGAATCCTAATTCTTAAGACTAACTAAGAAGAATAAATCTATGTATGAATGTCGTTTTGAGCACATCTCCTCTTTCTACTGATCAATTCTTCCACCTAGTGGATAGATGATAGTATTGCAGCTTGTCTCATCACCTGTTGTGTGTTTTGTGTGCTCCAGAACCTGCGTCCTGTTGGAGTACTGTACGTAAAACACACAAACACTGGAGTGAACACAGCTGCTGAACATCTCTATATTCATAACTTCTTCCTGTTATCTCATATCTGTCTCCCTTCATCTGTGTAGGAACGGTGTACAGATGTATGATTATGTCACTCCTGCTCCTCCACCTAACACCTCCACTCCAAACTAAGTTTGCTCTGCTGCTTTGGTTCACTGATCTGCAAGTATCTGTCATTTGTTTGCAGATGTCTGCAGGAATTATTGTAATGATCCATTAATGGTGCCTGATTTCATTCAGTTTTACAGCTTGTCTCGTGTTTTTGAACTGCTTCCCTCACAGTTATACACAGTGCTAACATGTGCTCTTACTCTGTGTTTTATTCCTGAAGAAAAAGAAAGTGCCCAGCCCAGCAGGATGAAGATGGGCCATACGTCAAGAAGCCGCCAAATGCCTTCATGCTCTATCTCAAAGAGCAGAGGCCAAAGGTCATTGCTGAACTCAACATCCCTGGAAGTGCAGCCGTAAATGCCGTGGTGGGACAGAGAGTAAGTGTGTAACTCTGCATACATTTATGCATCTGTTAATGTTGTCTGCTCATGTTTTTGCATGTGTCCCAGCTGTCCTGTAGTTATGTGTAGTAGCAGTGCTCACAGTGTGTTCTTATGATCTTCTGTCCACAGTGGAAGTCGCTTTCAAACGACCAGAAAGCCAGATATTTCAAGCAGGACTCATTGGACTCCCCTGTTGCAGCCCTTCAGTTCCAGACAGAGGAAGCCTTTGTCGCAGACAGTGAGGAAGAACTGCTGTCAGTGCTGGAAGAGCTTGACCCCCTCCCCATCACTGCGCAGTCTCAGCAGCCCTCACCCACCCCTGCCTCTCCTGTAGATGCCTCTCAAACTGCATCAGTTCAACCCCGAGTTGAATTATTTCAAGACCGAGATGAGCCCATCTGTTTTGCTGAAATCCAAGAAGACATGTGGTCAGTGCTTGACTACCTCCCCGTCTCTCAGCAGTCTAATGTGCTCTCCTCTCCTCATTCACACAACTACTCGACTCCTAAACAAAATCTCATCTGTCCTGCTGATTCCCCTCCATCCAAACTGGCGTCCTCCCCTGTTGCATTCACTGAATTGCCGTCAACAACCCCCATCTTTTGCCAACTAATGAAAAACAATAATTTCATTATAGACGATTGGACTGATTTCAATTGAATTAAACTGTTACTCCTGTTATTTCAACATCTGTCTTTGTGTAAATAAATAAAAAAATAAACAAAAGATGCTTCTGTCATAAGTTACAGCAGGATGAAACAACCTTCATGTAGTTCTTGTTTTTAACCCTGCAAACCTTTAGTTCTTTTGTGTCCTTTCATATTCAGCACACATCTGTCAGTGTCCACTAACTGTCAGGGAAAAGCCAGATAAAAACACTGTGGGGTCTTTTGGGACACGTGCTGGTTGGGTTTACTCATAGATATCAGAAATGATCTGTTCTGTATTCAAAGGATACACGAAGGACGTTTGTATTAAATGCAATATAGCGACTGATCATATGCTGCTTTCTTTGGGGGGTTTTCACCACCATGTTACACAAATCCAGTTTCTAACTGAAAAGAAAATCCTTCACCATTTTCTAATCAAATTCCCTGGTTTCCCATGTCAGAGATGTCATGGCTGAAAGGATCATCGCATATTGAGCTCAAAGCTAAACTCTTGTGTAGGGCCTCTTTCCATGTTGCACCATTCATTTTAAAAAGTCCTGGTAACAAGAGACAGAGGTGACTTGATGTATTACAGTTACTTCCCAATTTACAGAAATGATGTGACTTCTGACATTTTCCTAGCAGGAAATGTGCTACTGTGGGACACTGAAAGAATAAACAGCAAGGCACGTTTTGTTTTAATAACTTTTCTTTACTTCATTTGTATGAACTAGGTTTACCTTACAAAATCTTATACTGTATATAATGTTTTATGTTTAATTCATGTCAATGTCAGCTCGTGTTTACTCGGGTGAGCAGTACCGGCCCACAAAGAGAATGCTCTTGGTGGGTTTATGTCGGATGAAGAAGATGAAGGGATGGTCGGCAACAAACTCAGCGGGAATCATTATAGAGCGGACTTCCATGTCAACCCCAGTGGCAGCAGCAGCCTCAGCTCCTTCTTCATTTACATCCACCAAAGCCTTGTGGACAACTTTGGACACTATCAGGTCATTTGCTGGAGACATTCCTAGTAGATGAAGAGCCCAGAAATCAGTTGTGTTTTTTTCTTTACCAGATGATGTTTTGCAGTTTTTGTGCTCTCAATATAACTGTATAATTGATTCAGTGTGTCTCATTGGTGCAATATTTCTCACCAGAGAAGTCTCTCTTGTAGATGTCAAAAGCGTTCTCCATTCCCATGTTGGTCAGGATTTTCTCCAAGTCATACTTCTCCTCCATCTTAAATCGAGGGAGCTTGACATCAACCTCGTTGGGGCTCATCATGTCTGGGCGAGTCCAGTCCACAAAGTTCTGATAGGTCAGCTCCTTCTCCAGCTGTGTGGATACAGTGTCACTAGCTTGTCTGATTGAAACTGGACATTAAAGTACTGGTAAGTGCATCTTACCTTTTCCAAGCCTGTGGTATCATCTTCTATGTCATTAGGCAGGAATATGAGCATGCTGAGGTCATTTCCTTTATACGGCATCTCAAGAATCTGTCCAGAAACATCGTTTTTATTTATTACTCCATCAAAGATGATCTGACTTCCTAATCTAGAAATTTAGGCTGATATTTGTAAAAGACAAGTTTTAGATCATGCTGGTGAAATCCTGTAATAAGCTGAAAGTGATGGATGTTACCTTGCAGTTGGCCTCAGGAATGGTCGCAAAAGGAAATTTACTTTTCTGCTGCATCATCTTCACCGGCTTAGTGTCGTTCTGAAAAATAGGGGAGACAAGAGAAATGTTTTTTGTGTTTAGTCTCAAAATGATCTCAAAAAGTTCTGTCATGGTTTTATTCCAGCCATTGAGTGGATTTGGATGTAGAGCACACGTCACAACACAACTTGTTCTTGTTAGTCGAAGTTTGTGATGTGCTGTTGTTTGAGATTTATTTGAGAACTTATTGGATATTACATGAATAATAAACTGCATTGCATAACTGCATAAAGTTGGAAAGTGATCGTCCTAAAAGCACGATTTTATCCCCTCAGAGCTCCAGGCTTCATGTTCTCATTCAGCAAAATCCACAGCTCGTTTGTAGTATGACAGATCAAAGTATAACTGCACCATCCTATGCTGCCTTTCTGCACTGTTACCTTGTTCAGTCGAAACTGCACATCAGCAGTCTTCTCCTCCTTAAACTGCGTGTTCCAGCTGCCCTTGAAGTAAATGGCATTCACGAGAACCAGCTTCGTCAGGCTACCCACTGCATCCTGGCTTAGCAAGTCCTTGATTTTATCTGGTAAAAAGGATTTATGAAAACTATTAACTATTACCAAAGATGCACTAGTTACTGTACAACATCTTCAGCTATAAAATCAGAAAACAGGGCAACAGCAAGATGGTTTTTATTTTAAAAAAAGGGGGAAAAAGCTTTATGATCAGTATAACAGGGAACAAAAAACAAAAATTCAAGTGTAGGCTTGAACAAAATTCAAGCCTACGCTTGAAGCCACTGAGGCACAGCTGGCTGCCGGCAGAGCCGGCGGGCACGCCGGTGCAGCTCCCTCTAGCTTCTGCTCGGTGGCTACTGGGTGACGCCTCGTCTGGGGATCCTCAGCCCTTCCCATGAGGGTGGCACGGATGCCCCTCCGGTGGTCCTCCTTGGGCTCTCGCACTCTGGGGCCTCTGGATGTCTGGGGCCTGGATCTCCTCCATGCCTGCTTCATGGCCTGGGGGATGGGGCTATGGCTCGCTACATCCTCTTGCAGACCATTACATGTGGAAACCATTTGAATACAAGCGCGCTGATCCACACAGGTGTGCACACGGGTGTTCACTGCTCGTAGACTTAAATTACACCTTTCTTGGCTGCTACTTCAAAGCACATTGCGTGCTGCACAACAACATTGAATATTTAGTATTTACTGCTGTTTACACTTAGCTAGATTAATGCGATGGTGTTGTGTTTAGAAAGTTGCTTTGGTTTTTTTTGCTTGTTTTCTATTCTTTCTCTCTCAACAGGTGATCCAGGAGATTTTATTTATTTTCCCCCTTTCTCACTGTCCCTCTCCCCTTCTGTTTTTCTTTTCCTTCCTCTTTCTTTCTCCCTTTCCTGTCCCTCACTCATGTCTGTCCCGTCTGTAACAACTGAAAATAAAATAAAATAAATAATAAAAACAAAGGTCGATCAAATGGACCAATACGGCAATGCCACGATGATCCATTTGGCAAAATAAATCCATTGGGTATCCTTGTTGGTCTTCAGACAAATATTCTGACGGCTAAAGAACCAAATGGGACAGGCAAAAAAAAAAAAAGAAAGAAGCCACTCAGGAGGTTGTTAGCGGGGGTGACGCGATGCTTCTGGTATGCATGAATTAATTAAACAGTCCAATAACTCCAGCAGTACTTATCTTGTCCTTTTTGGTCTTTGTTCCAAACATTTTAAGATAAAAGCGCAGCGGTCACAAACGTTTTGCCTTCTTATGATTAACAACACACCTGACGCTGATTACGTGCGTCCACCTTAAATACCTTACATAAACCTACCATACAGGAACTTAAAAAGGTGGAATCCTCAGTGGTGCTTGGTGCCACACCCTCAGGGACTTTAATGTTATATAAAAACACTGACAGCTCAATATCTACCTCAGTCACTCTCCCTGATCCAGCTGAGTCACCAATAGGAAAAATCTGCTTTTCACAGGAACTTGGTAACAGCAATAAGAGAATACGTAGTTTATTCCAAGAAGATATCGTCTCTCTCCCATATATAACATCTTATTGGAACCGATATGTTCCAGATATCAAGTGGAAGACAGTCTGGATGGTCCCCCATAAATATTTGATTGTAAATAAGGTGAAAGAAGTCTCATTTAAAATTCTACATAAATGTTATCCAGCCAGTCACTACATGGTAAAATTTAAAAGGGACATAAATACTAATTGTATTTTCTGTGGGGATCATCCAGAAACTGTGACACATCTTTTTTGGTACTGTTCTTTTACACCGAGATTCTGGAAGGAATTTAGCAGGTTTGTTATTGTCCATATTTTAAGGGAGTTTTCTTTACGATGGGAAAATGTTTTATTCTGTTTGTTTAAGTTCCCCAAGAAGTATGAGAAATGTTTTTTATGATGAATTTGTTCATACTTTTAGCTACATTTTTTATCCATAAATGTAAGTTTACTAACAAAACACCATATTTCTGTCATTATTTTAAGGATGTGGAAATGTACATACAATCAATATCAGACTCCACCAACACAAAGGCTCTCAAAACAATACATGTATGTGTATTCTTATAATTGTTACCCTTTTCTTTTACTCTTGGCTTTTTGTGTTCATGTTCTGTTGTTTTGTATACTTCATCTGTTCGTATGTTGTATACTCATTGTTTGTTAAATAAAGTAAAAAAAAAAAAAAGAAAGAAAAAGAAACTTAAAAAGGTTACCTCTAGCGGCAACATGAGGTATCAACCCAAAAATGGCTCCTACAAAAATAATGGGATTAAGATGTCTCATTTCCAGCAGGTGGCACCACAGTCCTATAACCCTCATAGAAAGTCCTTGTATCCTATTATTATAGATGGTAGATTTATAAATGGCCTGTATTTGTATCGCGCTTTTATAAAAACAATGAATGAATTTCCTGCTGCACTTAAGATAATATAAAGATATAGAATCAATAGCAGCCAATCCTAAATGGGCCTGAAAAATAAAAATATGTTAAAGACACAAGTGATCAAAGTAGAAGTACCCATCACATAATATAATAAGAATAGAAGAATTGGCCTGCTATTTACAGCAACATACTGCTGTGATGGTTTTATTAATAGCATGAAACCAAACAGTAAAACCCAGAGATAGTGCTGCTTAATACTGAATAGAAATTAGACTGGAAGAACTGGAAACAGAAAATAATGTGGACGGTGGACAATCCGGTAATAATGTCTCAACTGAACACAACACAACTGATCCCCAAGGATTTACAGTGGAGATCATTTAAAGTTACATTATGCTTACCTTGTGTCTGCTTCTCCACCCAGCTGTTGATGTGGACCCTGGCCTCCTCTGCATTTCCTTTGAAGTCCACAGACTCGAGCTCAGCGTTGTAATGCTTTTTGGTGCCTTTTAAAAATTCCTGGAATTGTGAAAATAAGTCACTCGAAACAGATTCAACAAACTACGGAGACTTCAATCAAGTTCAGTCACTGTGTTAAAACATTTTCAGTCCTTTGGATGCAGTTGAAGCTTGAACTAACCAGTCAGCCTTTGTCTTTTTTTTTTTTTTTTTAAATAAATAGGACAGGGGGAATGAATGAGAGAAAGAGGGGGAGAGAAAGAAAGAAAACCAAAGGGGAGAAGAGACGGTGAGAAGGGGGGGGAAGAGAGAGAGAGAAAAAAAAAAAAAAGAACTCCTGGGTCACCTGTATGGAGAAAAAAAAAAACAAACAAACAAAAAAAACAAAACAGAGGAGACAGCAAACAACAAAGAGCAACATAATAATAGAGAAAACAAAGCACCATCACAATAAACTAGCTAGCCATAGATATCAATATTTACTAAATAATAAACGATATTGTGCAGCACGCAAGATAGACAGCGCACAGTGTGCTTTGAGGTAGCAGCCAAGAAAGCTTTAGTCCGCGTCTGTGAATACCCATGTGTGCATACCTGTGTGGATCAGCATGCTTGCATTCCAAAGGTTTCTCCATGTAATGATCTGCTAGGGAGTGTGGGGGGGGCCACAGCCCCGTCCTCCAGGGTGTGAAGCGGGTATGGAGGAGATCAAAACTCCAGACATCCAGAGGCCCCCAGAACACAAGAGACCATGGAAGACCAACAGAGGGGCAGCCGCGCCACTGTTCCAGTAAGAGCTGAGGAGAGTCCCAGATGAGGGCTCATTCAGCAGCCACGGAGCAGAAGTCAGGGGGAGTTGCAGTGACGCGCCCGTGAGCTCCGCCGGCCCCCAGCTGCGCCTGAGTGACCGAGCCCCAGGCCGAGAGGCCGGGGGCACCCCACCTCCAAAGGGGCCCGAGCGAGCCCCAGGCCCCGACAAGCGGCCGCCAAGGAGTGAGCCGGTGTGTACCCAGACGCCCACCCCCAGACACAAAGAACCACCAACACACCGACACCTGAGGGAGTCCGCCACCGGCAGGGGAAGTGGTGGTGGGTGGAGATAGGCCTCCAAACCTTGGGAGGGCCTGAGGTGTCCCCAGAGAGGTGGCGTCTGATACCCAACCTGACATATAGACACAGACATACAGGCACACACAGACACAAACATCCATTCCCACCCTCATGCTCTCATATGCACTTACTCCACACTCAACCAACGTGGAGACAGACATAAAGAGACGCTGTACACACAATCACACTCCCCAAGCGTACTCTACAAACCGGGTCTAGGTACCCTTGCCCCTGGAGGGGGGAATTGCACCCAGACCCAGGTGGTGTTACCCTTTTCCCTGCGGTGGGGAGAGGCAGACCACCCCGACTCCGCAGCAGCAGGGAGGCCCCACACCCCAGACCGCAGTCGGACGGCCAACTCCTCCTACTAGCCCTCCCGCTCCAGCAGGCCGCAGAGAATGGGGGTGGGAGAAGACTCCAAACCTCCCTCCACCCGCTCATTGTAGTGTTGATGCATATGTGTTCTAAGGTGCAATTAAAACCCAGGAGGGCATGGAGCTACCTGCCATGGAGCAGCAGGTAAGCGCATAGTCCCTCCTGCTAGCCCTCAATGACTAAGTGTATTTAAAATTGAGAGGTGGGCAACGACGTCAGGGGTGAGGTATACACCCTGATGGTAAATTGGACTCCGTGATTGTGCCCACCCCCAAGATCCTATATGTATGTGTAATGAGAGTGTGAATAATGTGAATGTCTAAGTTGTGGGATAAAATTGAGGCAGAGGCAGCCAGAAGGGGACAGGGGGGGGGGGGTAGCCTCCTCTGCACCCTGGTGACATACCCCCACTCCAAGGCCCTGCATGTGTGGGTGGTTGTGGAAGAGCGGGAAGAGGGAGGCAGCTGGAGATGGGGAGGGAAGGAAGGGAGGGGCAGAAACATTTTCAGTCCTTTGGATGCAGTTGAAGCTTGAACTAACCAGTCAGCCTTTGTCTAATAAAAGATTAAAGCAAATAGCTTGTTGGATGCCAATTTAAGTAGCCAGCATAGAAAAATACACAGATTGTGGGTAAGCTGGTTTGTAACGTTTCGGTTCAGATGGCAGCAGTTTTTGCTGACAAATGTAAGTTTTAGTATTTCTAAGTATTAATAAATTACTGTTTTACTTCTTTATATATTTCTTTATACTATTTGCAAATATTTTAAAAGTTTAATCTGCTGTGATGACTGGAACACAAAGGAGAGAAATGGTGCCTTGTCTCTTGTTATGAACTGTAAATAGCTAAGTGCTTAGAGCAGCTGGTCCTAGCACACTTCAAATCCTGTCTCCCCCCCACCCTGGACCCCCACCAATTTGCATACCGCCAGAAGAGGAGCACAGAGGATGCAGTCTCCATCGCACTGCACTCTGTCCTCTCACACCTGGACAACAACAACACCTACGCCAGAATGCTGTTTATAGACTTCAGTTCAGCATTCAATACAATCCACCCCTCACAACTCATCAGGAAACTGACAGACCTGGGCATCAGTTCCCTCATCTGCAAATGGTTACTGGACTTCCTGACCAACCGCCCCCAACATGTCCGGCTGGATAACCACTGCTCATCTACCATCACAATGAACACCGGTGTACCACAAGGCTGTGTGATGAGCCCTTTCCTCTACTCCCTCTTCACCCACGACTGCAGACCTGCTGATGGTTCCAACACCATCATTAAGTTTGCAGATGACACCACGGTGATTGGCCTCATCAGTGACAACGATGAGGCCGCCTACAGGGAGGAGGTGGATCGTCTGGCTGAGTGGTGCGACAGAAACAACCTGCTGCTTAACACCGAGAAGACCAAGGAGCTCATCGTGGACTACAGGAGGAATGCTGACCCACATCCACCCATCCACATTAAGGGGACGGCTGTGGAGCGTGTGAGCAGCTTCAAGTTCCTGGGAGTCCACATCTCCGAGGATCTCACCTGGACGACCAACTGCTCCAAGCTGGTCAAGAAGGCTCACCAGCGCCTCTTCTTCTTGAGGACTCTGAGGAAGAACCACCTGTCCTCAGACATCCTGGTGAACTTCTATCGCTGCACCATCGAGAGCATCCTGACCAACTGTATAACAGTCTGGTACGGGAACTGCTCTGCCTCGGACCGGAAGGCGTTGCAGAGGGTCGTGAAAACTGCCCAGCGCATCGCCGGAGCACCACTTCCTGCCATAAAAGACATCTACAGGAAGCGGTGTCTGAAAAGGGCTGGGAAAATCATCAAAGACCCCAGTCACCCATCACATGGACTCTTCACCCTCCTGCCCTCTGGGAGGCGCCACAGGAGCCTCCGGACTAAGACCACCAGGTACCGGAACAGCTACTTCCCCACAGCTGTCAGACTCCTGAACTCTGCCTCCTGACATCTGACCCACGTTAAACTCATGCACTGAACATACACACCCCCACAATGGACAACTGTACCCTCAAACACACAATAATAACATGGAGTGAACCACCACTCACAACCACCAGCACTTTATATAGCCTCTGTAGAAACTATCTACACCCTCACTTATCTTAACTGCACTACTGTATAGCTCTGTGTAAATAATCATTCTGTACATTCAATAATCTTTAATCCTACAACTGTTTACAACTTGCATAGTTGCCGGGGATTCCCATGATGCATTGAGTTTTTCCTTTCCAGTCACCTTTCTCACTCACTATGCATTAATAGACCTCTCTGCATTGAATCATATCTGTTATTAACCTCTGTCTCTCTTCCACAGCATGTCTTTATCCTGTTTTCCTTCTCTCACCCCAACTGGTCGCAGCAGATGGTCCCGCCCCTCCCTGAGCCTGGTTCTGCTGGAGGTTTCTTCCTGTTAAAGGGGAGTTTTTACTTCCCACTGTCGCCCAAGTGCTTGCTCATAGGGGGTCATATGATTGTTGGGTTTTTCTCTGTATCTGTAACCGGAAGGTCGCCGGTTCGATCCCCGGGCTCTCTGTCCTGGTCGTTGTGTCCTTGGGCAAGACACTTTACCCTACGGCCTACTGGTGTTAGCCAGAGGGGCCGATGGCGCGATATGCCAGCCTCGCTTCTGTCAGTCTGCCCCAGGGCAGCTGTGGCTACAACCGTAGCTTGCCTCCACCAGTGTGTGTGAATGTGAGAGTGAATGAATAATGGCTTGTAAATGTAAAGTGCTTTGGGTGCCTTGAAAAGCGCTATATAAATCCAATCCATTATTATTATCTATGAAGCGCCTTGAGGCGACTTTTGTTGTGATTTGGCGCTATATAAATAAAATTGAATTGAATTACCTGAGGAAGAAGCAGAGTTGGTTTGTTTCCAGCTGAAATCATCCAGGCTCAGGAATTTGAATCGATCCACATCACTTCTGCTTGAACTAGAGAACATGAGTGTCGACTTACATTTGGTCTGTGAGACACATGTCATAGTGACAGTATTTGGGTTAATATGGCATTACTCACCCTGGTCGCATTTCTTCAATATCAGGCACCAAGTTCAGGAACTCGTTCTTTTGCAGCCCGCGCAAGGTAGGAGGTCTCCAGAGTGGGAACCATCGGGAAGTTTTCACAGTCTGAGCAGGAGGGACTGGAGGCACGTGAGCTGTTCTCAGGGGTCCTTTAACACAAATCACACCAAGTTAGAATCAAATGGATAACCTGTCAATAACCGTTTGCAGATCGAGGTCAATGTTCCTAAAAATATGTTTACTTCTGGCCCATGGAGCCACAGCGGGAGTCCGAGAGAGGGGCAGGTAGAGGAAGGGGTGAGGGTGGCACTGCTGAAGCTCGTCACGGATGGATCACGTCCGATCGGTGAGATGAGAGAAAGCTGAAGTGAAACAACAGCAGGATGAGGTAGACGTCAATATAGGAACTCCCTGATGTGACACAGAAAGGCTATTTTTTAATTTCTTTGTATTATTTCTCACCTTGCAGTCACTGATGCTGTTCACCAGCTGGTTGTATTCAGTATTGAAGGTGTGTGTCAGAAGGCGCAGGCACTACAACACAACAGGAACAAAACCGATCAGCTCCGAGCAGAGAAGGAAGAAGGCAGCAACAAGAACGCCCACTAAGCCCACGTTTTTCTCACCTTGGTGGCCAGCTCCTTCTCACGCTTTCAAAGGTGGTGCTGGAGATCTGCGAGGAGGCGGAGGTGGACGTGGACAGAGTGCTGGAGCTCACGCTGGGGGACAGAGACTCACTCAGGGACTTGGTGGTGGGAGCTGTTCCCACGGGAGCCGCCTCTCCCAGAAGGTGACGGGTCTTTTCCACCTGGAAGAAAGATGGGGGCTAATGTGAGGTAGGGAGAAGAGGGGACGTTAGTCATGTAAAGGCCATAGGTGAGGGTAGGGACGTAGATCGACCGGTAAATTGAGAGCTTCGCTTTTACACTCAGCTCCCTCTTCACCACGACGGACCGGTGCAGCGTCCGCATTACTGCAGCTGCAGCCCCAATCCGTCTGTCGATCTCCGGCTCCCTTCTCCCATCACTCGCGAACAAGACCCCGAGATACTTGAACTCCTCCACTTGGGGCAGGAACTCATCCCCGACTCATCCTATATTTCCGTTTTTATATTTCTAATGTTTGCCTTGTTTTCTTCACTGTCTAGTCTGCCTCTGTCTTGCCTGTATGGATGCATTTACACCGAAATGTCCCCAACAAAGGATGTTTTAATTCACCACTATTCCAGTGAAACACGAGTCTCCCATCTTCCTGCTACCAGTCTGGAGTTTTTGTTCACCAAAGCACACACCAACTTCATACTGACGGACAGATCACTGCCCTTTTGCCGCCTTGTCTGACCGTGTTTTGTGGCTGTGGTTCACTTCACCTCACTCTTCCCCATTCTTGTCATTAAATCAGGCTGTTCTGCAACCATGGCAGCCATTCACTCTATGGCTTTATTCATGGTGTATTTTACCCCTTCACCAAAGGCCGTTCTCGTTTCCAACATTATATTTGCAGTGTTCGTCTATCTATCAATATCTGCGGAGTATTTTTTTTAACGAGTATCCTATTTTCTAAAGCACAGCATGTAAAGGGTAGCTCGGTTAGCAGGATGCTAGCATGTAGCGCTTAGTGAGACACGCCTCAGACGAGTTGAGCAAAGACCCCGTCTGTGTACTTTATACGTGAGCAACGGATTTAAATAAAATTAAGGTTTCAAAAGACAAACTTGAAGATAAAAAAATATATATATACTCACCGGAGAGCCGCCAGGGTTTGCCGCTGCCATCTTGGCGCTCCTAAATTCAAAACTGCCTCTGCAGTCAGGCAGGGGAGGCGTGGAAATTGTCTTTGAGTTAGTCAAACGTTTTCCTTAGTTCGAGTAGATGATAAAAAAAATAATAATAAATGGGATTTTAAGTAGGACTAGGCGTTCTGTAATGATCTCTATTTAGGAGAAAAACTTAATCACTCACCTTTAAACAGCTCTCTTTTAGGAGACACACTGCTGGCTAACGGTGTCATGTGATCAAACAGCGTAATTTAATTGGCTGAGAGCCACTCGACTCGATCTGGTGCTGATTGCTCTGGCTTGGGTCATTAAAGTTCATCACTTTTGCAGTTGAATTTTTGCAGGTGAATTTTTTTCAGGTGAATTTTTGCAGGTGAATTTTTTTCAGGTGAATTTTTGCAGGTGAATTTTTTTCAGGTGAATTTTTGCAGGTGAATTTTTTGCAGGTGAATTTTTGCAGGTGAATTTTTGCAGGTGAATATTTTTGCAGGGAAATTTGGAGGATAAAAATTCAGTGTCATAAATTCAATGTCTAAAAATACTTGAATTCTGATGATACTATATTTCTTCCATACTCTGTGGTCTTAGTTCTATTGGATTTGACTTCAGCCTTTGACACGGTTGACCATGATATCCTTTTGGCAAGATTGGAACAAGTAGTAGGCCTTAAAGGAAATGTTCTATCTTGGTTTAAATCATATTTCTCTGAGAGGTCGTTCTCTGTCATGATGGGAAAATATTCCTCTTCTTCTGCCCATTTTCGTTGTGGTGTGCCCCAGGGCTCGGTATTGGGTCCTGTGTTGTTTTCTCTGTATATGCTGCCCTTGGGCTCCACTTTTGAAAAACATAATGTCTCTTTTCACTGCTATGCTGATGATATTCAAATCTACCTCCACCTGACTGGGGATGTTTCATCTTCACTACATCCTCTGTTTGATTGTCTGAGCGATGTCAAAAACTGGTTATGACGTAACTTTCTTACTTTAAATGAAAAGAAGACAGAAATTATTGTTTTTGATAGAAATATGCCTCTGGGACAACTGACTGGCACATTCGGGCCTGTTGCTAACCACCTTACTGATGCTGCTAGGAATCTTGGAGTTTTCATGGATAGTTCCTTCAAACTAGATAAACAGGTCTCTACTGTGGTAAAAACCAGCTTTCACCAACTACGCCTAATTTCTAAGGCTAAACCTTACATACCACACAAAGATCTGGAGAAACTCATTCATGCTTTCATCACTTCAAGACTGGATTATTGTAATTCTCTCTACTTGGGCCTACAATCTTCTCTTCTTCAGCGTTTGCAGCTGGTCCAAAATGCCGCAGCACGTCTCTTGACCGGCACTAGAAAGTACGATTCTATCACCCCTGTTCTGGAAAATTTACACTGGCTTCCTATTAAATACCGAATTGATTTTAAAATCTTATTGTTTACTTGTAAAATTCTAAACAATATGGCACCTGACTACCTAGCTGATCTCCTCTGTCTGTATAGCCCTCAGAGAGCACTAAGATCATCGGGCCAACTGCTCTTAGTGCAACCTAGGTCTCGGCTGAAGACCAGAGGAGACCGTGCCTTTGCCGTTGCTGCACCCAGGTTATGGAATACTCTTCCTCTTCATATTCGCGCATCAGATTCCATTCAGTCTTTTAAATCACGTTTAAAAACGTATTTGTTTAACCTGGCATTCAAGGCGATTTAGGGTAATTTACATCTGGCTTTGCATTTGGATTATGTAATTATTTTATATTTTATTTATATCTGTAATTTATATTTTATATTGTGATTTTTATCTGTATCATGATTTTACTGGAAAACACTTTGGTGTACTTCGGTCTTTAAAAATGTGCTATATAAATAAATTTTGATTGATTTTGATTGATTGATAGATACCCGTCAAAACCAGAAATTACAGCAATGGCAAAGAGAATAGTGCAGTACTACCCTATGCTACAGGACCAAGGCATCAAGAATACATGGGTAAGTGAAATGCATCCACTTCAATACCAAAGTGTTTCATGTTGGACATTTTAGTAGTGGTTCGAAAAATGTATTAAATGTCCTATACAGGTTACTGTGTACACACAGCTAAACAAAAGACTGCAAAATGTGAGATCCCCCCAAAAAGCCACTCCAGATGGGAGACATTCAAAGAGGTAAGGCTGCAACTAATTAATTTTAATTTTAGCAATGATAATTCTGTTATTCATTTTCCTCATTAATTGATAAGATGTTTAGTCAGTACGATGTCTGAAAGTTGTGAAAGTTTTTCCCCAAAAGTCTTCTTTTGTCCACAACCTGACAATTTTAATTTCCACGATAGAGGACAAACAAAAAAGCTAAAATCATGTTTGGGCATTTTATTAAGGAAAAAAAGAAGTGATCCAAAATGATCAATCAAGTATTTGGTGACCTGCCTTTAGTTTCCTCACCTGTTTTAGCATGAAAGGAAGAAGCACTTTGTATATATGAAAATGGCTATACAATAAAGATATGAATTGATTGAGTTTATAGTTGATAACTAATTGATTAACTGACTAATCTTTGCAGCTCTGCCAAGAGGCGACGTCTTGATCAGCCAAGTGACGTAGAAGAAATGGATTCAAGTGACTCAACAATCATTCTGGATCTGTCCACAGAAGGGAGGAGCAGCCCAGAGTCGGCCAGTAAAACAAGTGAGTTAGAAGGTGAGTTTCAACTTTACATTTACAAACCGGTCACTGTGTGGTCATCATAAAAAAATAAAACAAATATACCTGCATGTTGAGTCAAGATGGCAGTCCTGACATGACAGAAGTAAAAGGCTTTAAAATGGGCATCAGAAAATGATAACTACATCACATTTTTCCTGTTTTATCATCAGTTTGTTAACATTTCTGTGGAAATGAATGTTAATAAAGTATTGGTATTAATAAAAGCCAGTATATTATAAATTTAAAGAGCTGGGTACTGTGGTGTGTTTATAGTATAAGTCTGTGCAACATCACTGTCTATAACCACTCAGTATATCATGTAAAGTAATGTTTTTAAAAACAATGTGCCTCACTAGAGGCTTTTTTTTTCTCTTTTTAACTGTTTTTTTAATTTAGGTTCCAAACAAATTTTTTAAAATGTATTACCCTGACACAAAATATCTCTTTGCTATGTCTTTAAGGAAAAAGGAAAGCACAAAACCTACTTGAAGAAGAACCCTCTACCCTGCCAAGTCCTAATAGTGAGTCCATCCAACTGCCTCATGGCTGTGTGTGTGTGTGGGCACATCTTTATAGTGGTGCACTTGTGTGCCTACATATAATTGTATATGATTGCATGACCATATGTAAATTGGCATTTACATGGTAAATATTTTGAAAAATGAATAAGTATTTAATAGTTAAGTTCAGAGCTGTAGTTTTTTGGGGGGTTTTAAGATTTAACTCCATTAAAGTATAGTCTATATTTTTTTATGGCAGATTTCTGACACTTGTCATTTTAATGACATGAGATTTTTTTTTAAAGTGAGAGACATTATAATTTTGTGTCTTGCAGCAAACAAGCCTGCAGATATCAACAGTCCAGACACCCACTGTCCAGCAACATTGGCCAAACACTACAAGACCCTACAAACTTTGTTTAAAAGAAAAAACACAAACCACCAGGATGTCTCTCAGCCAGAAGAGCATTCATTGATTCAAATACTATTCGCGAGGAGGACAGACACAAAAAGCTTCTAGAAGCATATCCTTGCTTCAAGGACATTGGACATGTAAGTCATTGTTGAATCCACGTGATTCAAGCCAAACAATGTTTATCATACCGACTTCTTGCTCCTCAGTGATGCATTGACATGTTTGTATTGGTATGCTGAATATTTTATAGGTGATGGAGGAGCTTCATCACATTTTGGATAAAGAAAATGCCAACTTCATCAATGAACTGAAGGGAAGATGGCAAGCTTTCTTTTTTTTTTGACTAGAAGGTGCAGTTTTTTGGTGTATGGAAAAAGACGCTGAAGCCCCCAATGGGAATGGATAAAGGTAAGCAATGATGTTTTGGTGTTATTGGTCATCAGAGTATAGTTTGGATCTTTAAGCATGTTAAAGCAGTAGTCCGTAAAGTAATGTCACTGAGGACAGGAGGAGGAGAATTTGAAATTTTAAAGGCCTAATCCCCCACTCCCCCTCTCCTTCTTGAAGGAGCTGAAAGCCGCACCTTTATCAAATCAAATCAAATCAAATCACTTTTATTGTCACATCACATGTGCAGGTACATTGGTACAGCACATGTGAGTGAAATTCTTGTGTGCGAGCTTCACAAGCAACAGAGTTGTGCAAAATACAATAATGTAAACAAGCAAAATACAAGAATGGCTACATCTGAAACTAATAAATATATGTACAATATATAATAGTATATGCATTTCTGGATGCTAGTTACGCGCAGGGAAAACAGACTCAACACTACAAAAGGCTAAAAATACAAACCAACAGGCCAGTTTAGGAAAAGGTTGTTGTGTAGGCTCACTACACAACATACAATGTAAGATAAATCCCTTTTTGTTCCCCCTCCCTCCCCTCTTGAGCATTAAGTTTTACAGACTGACATTAATGCAATGTAGGCCAATGTAGGTGTAGTTAGCATTCAAGCATAAGTCATATTAGCCTACTGTAAACACAGTATACTACAATTATCTACACCATTTAGCATTTTTTTAGGTTACTGTGACAAGCTTAAACTATGGATTACAGCTTTAACTTTCATGTGCTAGTGTCTTGTTGTTCACCTTTTCAATCCACGATGGTTGTCACTGGCCAAATATTTGTTGTTGTTTGTTTTTTTGATCTTGAGGATTTTGTTTAAGTTTGGTAATGAGATGATGATTTTTTTTTCTGTATAGCTGAACAGGCTCTTGAGATGCTACATGTGCTGCCATCACTGTTCCCATCCACCTCTGCTCCTCCAAAGAGGGCACGGGATGCGAGTGAGGCTCTGGTGCATGTCCTTGAGGTGAGTTGTGTAAAATGTAGTAGTTGTTTTTTGTTTTTGTTCTTTTTGGGACAACAGTATTAAAAAAATGCTTCTGATGAGTGCCAAAGTATTTTATATTCACATATTATATGTTCTAAGCCTTCAAAAGGCACCTAAAACACATTTTTGGAATGAGGGTTCTCACATGTTAGATCTCTGTGACCAGTAAATACAAACATGGATGCATTACGTGGTAGCACATTTTTATCACCTCAATGATACCTAACTAAATGT
Source organism: Aulonocara stuartgranti (assembly GCF_965226115.1). Lineage (NCBI taxonomy): Eukaryota > Metazoa > Chordata > Actinopteri > Cichliformes > Cichlidae > Aulonocara > Aulonocara stuartgranti. The sequence goes on along the minus strand of NC_138944.1, from coordinate 30,606,642 downwards.
AGCCTTGGTTTTCTGTTTTTCAGGAAGGCTAGACAGATGTGAACAGTAATTCCATCGAGAATAATTAAAAGTAGCAATTTCAGATGTGTTTTCTCAGAACCTCAACTTTTGTTGTAATTTAGCTTTAGTTATGTGTTTGAAACAAAAGTGCATCATCCTTACAAAAGTATGTCTGTGTTATCTGTTAAAGGACCAAGAAGACCCTAATACCTATCTGATGAAACGTCTTCTCTCATGCCCAGTCCTGATTGTGAGTCCATCCAACTGCATCCTAGCGGTAGGAGATGTGCCAGTAACCACGTTTCCAAAAGACTTGGTTACCGAGGGTGCTTTATACCTTATGGCCTACTATTACACCCTTCACCTTACATACCCAAAATGTGTAGCCACTCTGCTTTCCGTCATACAGACGGAGGTTCTCTTGGACAAAATCCATGAGAAAGATCTCACATCATCTTACAAGAAGAGCATAATGATAATAATAATGGATTGGATTTATATAGCGCTTTTCAAGGCACCCAAAGCGCTGTGGAGCAGGGAAATTATTTTACTGCTATTGTTAAATAATCATCATCATTACCATTGCATTAATAATATAATCTGCAGCATTGATATTGTATTCAGAGGTTTAAACAGTGTGTGTGTCTTTCAGAAAGACTAAGTTGCAGGAGTTGACAGGAAGTTGCAGAGAGTTTGCAGAAGTGAAAGCAGAGTCTAAGTTATTCTGAGGAGCAGGCTAGACGAGGCTATTTGAATTACTAGGTTATTCAAATTGTCTGTTATACTTTTATATTCTTTTATTAAGCTCTTAGTAGAGGTTCTTGATTAAAACATTTATTCAACATAGTACATGTAGTTTCAGTTAGGTTATTACACATAAGGATGAGCCTCTGGTCTGGTAAAAGGTCAGAAGTGCAACGGGTGAATTGAGAGAGCATTTGAGGACGACATAGACACACACACACACACTCAGAGAGACTCATGTATAGGTGAGAAGTTGGTCATGTTTGTCTCTGGAAAGAGGAACAGCGTCTGGCAGGATGTGGGGCTCGTGTTTCAGACGAGATAGAAGACAATGTTCTTTTAAACTGTGTTAAAAGTCATTGTGGTTTTGATTTGACGTATACCGGTATATATATTCTGTCTGTGACGTATGAAGGGGCGTCTTTAATTCAAACCCTGATGCTATAAAAATCTGTGTATGCTTTGATTAAGTCGAAGATCAATCCCTGTCTGCGTACAGAGTGGTCTTCCCACGCGTGTATTCATTAAAATCAATTGTTTGACCAATGGTTGTTTGTACGCTCCTTCCTCAATTATGTGAACCTTAAGATTTGGGGGCTTCGTCCGGTGGTTGAGGAGGGAGAGAATTGGAGGTGTAGACGGAGAAATTCGGTGGTCTGAGGTGGTCGGACGGGCAGACATGAGTGCCAGTGGTCGAAGTGAGTGGGCATAAGCCGGCTTATCCAAAGGTAAGACACTACCTGTTGAATTATTTCCAAAGTGTGCCAAATTGGACATGATAAAATTTAAGTCTACTCACTGAAATTACTGGTAGATGTCTGTTTTGATTTTGATGAAAAATCTCATGAGTTGAAGCAGTTAGAGTCTGCTACGAAGAAGTTAAAGCAGTTAGAGTCTGCTAAGAAATTGGGTTGGAGTCCCAAGGAAAAAGAAAACAGTGAAAGTGAGTTCGAGGCTCACGTAGGATTTAGGGAATTTGGTCATTTTGTGGGTTAAAGTCCTGGTTGGTCATTAGGTCAGACCTTTGTTGGTCATTTTGTGGGTTGGAGTCCCCATTGTCCATCAGGGTAGATCTGCCTCAGTCATACACTTGTTTTGGGTGTTGATTGTTGTTTTAAAGTGTTATAAATTTTTATAGGACGGCAGTTAGAGTCTGCTAGGAAGCGCAGAGCCCGGAGGTTACGCTCCCTCCTTGTCGTGGACGCGCGACATTGACCTGTCGGCGAACAGGGTTAGTTCAGTTTGGCTTGACTGTGGGGTACAGGGCATCCTGGAATTAAACTAGGAGTTAGTCTCCTTACCGTTTGGAACGGTAGTCTGTGCTTTTTTGGCCAGCAGAAGTTGGACTTCAGGCGTGTAACTTTAACTTAAAACTTCTGGGTAAGCCTTGGCTGTGAAACGCCAAAAAATAGAGCTTCAGGCAAAGTTTGGGTTGGTTGACGCTTTTAAATTAACTTAGGGATTTTAGAGATGAGGCCAGAAACAGTTAGTCTGATACTGGTTAATTGATCACAAAAAAGTTGGACTTTACCGGTTGGACCGTTAACTTAAATTTGTCAAAATTGTTTAGGCGCTGAAGCTGACAGATCTGACAGTGGTTGTAAATATAAGACGTCTTTGTAATATAAAATAAGAGATCTCTGTGTGAAAGGAGTCTGAGGCAATGCTGGAGCTATTTTTAGACTGTGTGTGTGTGAGTATGAAAATGCAAATTAGTAAGCAGTGAACTGTTTAAGCCACAGCTGGTTTTACAAATACTGCTGCAAACATTGTTGAATGTGTGTTTAAGACACCATTTATGTTCATTAGAGGGCTATAAATAAAGTTTTGAGTTGCTGTAGTGGATGTATAGTAATTGACTGAGTTTGGATGTAGATATATAAATATAGTGAGTGCATTGTATATACTTAAGATTAACATATTACTTTCAGTAGTAACTTCTCTCCAGCAATAGTTGCTGGTGTGTTTTATTTTTTCAATTTCTTGTGTGTGCTGTGAGAATTAATAGAGGTTTCAATCGTTTTTTTTCTTTGTTTTTGTTGACTTGCTCTTTCTGATTATGACAAGCATGTCTAAAATACTTTTAGGAAAGCTTGTTTTGAGTTATATTCCTCAACTCTGGTCACAGTTTAAGTGTGTGAATGTGGTGAGTAGAAGGTTTTGAATGATAAATAAAGGTGTGAGAGGATTATGAAATCATTGTGTGAATGATGCTACATTTTGGATCAAAAGTTAGTAGAATTACAGAGGGTTTGTAGATTGTAAATACAAAATAAGTTTGATTAGCCTGCAGAAACAGAAAAGCAGCTTGAGCTGCTCTGAGAAGCTGCGTGCTGTGTGTGTGACAGGAAATGGTGTGGGTGACAGGAAGTTTGCTTAATTACAATTCCACTATTCATTCACTCTCGCATTCACACACTGGTGGAGGCAAGCTACGGTTGTAGCCACAGCTGCCCTGGGGCAGACTGACAGAAGCGAGGTGGCCATATCGCGCCATCGGCCCCTCTGGCATGGCTGAGTGGACTGCTTTTATTGGCCAGTAAAGCCAATATGGTCAGATGGACTATAGGAAAGCACTTCCTCTCTCCTTCCACGGCTACTACAGTCCATGTTGATTGTGATTGATTTTTGTTTGTAATTTGGCCAGGTTAGCCCAGTGTTATAATTAAGGGTGCACAATAATATTGGCTAACATGCCGACATTTTGTGTTTGGTCTGTGCAGTGCAGAGACAGCCTCGCTTTTAGTTAATTTTAAGATTTTTTTTTTTTATATGTTGAGTTTAGACAGAAGACTATTCAGAAAATAGGCTCTACTGTGAAAGAGTAAATTGACTAAGCTGAGACTGACTAGTTTGGTATAAAAGTAAGAATTGCTTTATTGGGTATTGGCTAGTACAACTGTAAAATATTGGATACATCCTTACTCAAACCTATAGACTGTTACCAGACAGAACCGCAGCTGAAATAACAAGGGAGAGTGAAAACTTCCCTTTATTCTTATGGTGTTTACCTAGCAAGAGTTGATAAGTCCGACATGCGGCTTATTGTGATCTGGTCACCCTGTGTGCATGTCTGGTATGGCTACTCAGCAGCCATACATTACAGGGAATGAAAAAATCTTTTCAATTTGTTATTGTTGCAATTGCATTCTCTTAATAAAACCCAGTATCTACAGTGCAGGCTCTCCTACTGAAAGTTTTTGAGATACATACAAAAAATGTCCAGTTCACCAGCAGTTTAATGCTCTAAAGATTTATTTCAGTCCTTCATGTTGGAGACTCAGATGTTGACACATGGCAGTACTGCACTTTAAAGATGTTACGTGGACTCTGCTGACTCCATTGCTAATTCTAGAACATTTTCAAGTGGCAGGAAGTCACGAGGAAAGGTGTACTCAGTCAGGTTGGAAAGTCCGGACACCACACAGCAGCTCAAGGCTGTGCGGAAAATATCCATGCCGCACGCCTCATACCACTCATTGGTTAAAGCGGTGTAGTACTCGACGTCCGAAGTGGTGGTGAAGCCGTTGAAACCCCCGACGACAAAGAGGCGATCATCAATTACCTCAATGCCAAAGTTGCTGCGCAGGGTCAGCATAGAGAACACGAGGTTCCACGTGTTGGTATGCGGGTTGTAAGCCTCAGCGGTGCGCAGACGGTTGTTTCCATCGAAGCCACCAACCTAAAAGTAAATACGTGGCTCAAATGATTGAATGTAAGTGTAACCAGCTTCACCGTACCCCTGTAAGAAAATGCACCTGCTATATGTCTTTAGCTGCTTTTGCACAGATACTCCAGAAAGTGACAGAAGAATTAAGTTGCAATATTGTCCCAAGTTGCCCTTAATATGTAGCAGATACAAGGAGATTGTTTACCTTAGGTGTGATCTGACTACTGGAAATACTCTGATTGGTTTAGGGTTTTACCTGGATAAAGCGAACACCTACCTGACATATTCTCATGCTGTTATATGGAGTTTACACATAAAAGTTGTTTAAAAAAGGCTCATTAACGTCCCAGTATTTGCATTCTCACAGGCCCACATTTGTTGGGAATGTCTAGAAAAGATCAGGGTGCAGTGGTGTGTGAAAATGACTTCTGAATTAAAAGGAAAAAGTAAAATAAAGTAGAAGCCAGCTGTTGTGGAAGTCTGTATGAGACCTTTTTTCACTCAAGCCTCAACTACAGCTATTAAAGCACTGTTGTCTATTACACCACGCTATTATCAACAAAGATGAATAGCCCTCGACAAAGTATTTGTGTTTTCAGTATAAATGTCTTCAAAGCTCTTTTGCCTTTAGTCCAAAAAGGAACATTGAGTTCCAGTCCTTTCTTCCTATAACAGATTAAAGTAGCCCTGATAGGCCTTGGGGCCTAAAAGCCTGATCAAAGACCCTGAGGTCAGCACCAGGGTAAGGTCACTGCATTCTGCTGATGATAACTTTTCCTTTTTTTGAATAGAGACTAAAATAAATACTAAACGGTAGCTAGCTAAATAAAGAAGTGTGTCTCAGAAGGTGAGACTAAAATCTTTGCTTTTTACCAAAGGGTGCAGCTGCAAAACAACTAAATAAGTGGTTTTAAGGCAAATAGCAAGATAAATTTACAGCTAAAATGCCTACCGTCCCCAGAGGATGAGTTCTAATCACTTGGCTTATTCCCTCATTTTTCTAAAGGTATTGCAGGATAAGTTTGAAATTGTCTCTAACATATGTCCTTTATGGAACGATGAGGATGACAATGTTGGTTTTGAATAAGTATTTCTGTTGTACTGAGTGAAATGTGAAATCATCAAAGACACAACATTTTGGGAATGAGGCACATGAAAAAAAAAAAGAGAGAGGCAGAAACATCACTAATCAGTTAAATTAATACATAGAATGAGTAAGAATGCCTTCTCTGAACCTGTGGTCAGGATAGGAATCTGATCATTGATAAATACAAAACAAAGTTAGCCAAATTCTGTGTCAGCCAAATCTGTGTTAAACCTTACTGATCAAAGCACATTACAGATTTGATTTGTATGTTACGTGAGTGTCAGCACTACTTTGTCTTACTGCAAAGACATGATCCGCATATGCAATGACACCTATCCCGCTGCGGCGGCTGTTCATGGGACTGATCATCGTCCACTGGTTGCTCTCTGGGTTGTAATATTCAGCTGTCTGCAGACACTCGTTGCCATTGAGTCCACCACAAATGTAAATCTGAAAACAAAAAAGGGACATTAAAAATTTTTACATTTCTTAGATTTCAGTTGGAAACAATGTTACCTGTAAGTGAAATGTTTCCACATCATTTGTGAAGTAAGACCGATACTCAGTACCCAAGTGTCCAACTGAAAAATATGACAATTAACAAATGTGTGTGTTTTACAATTACCTCTCATAAAAACATGTTTATGTACCCAAATTTTACCTGAGTATGTGGGACTTCTTTGAGTCAGAAAGCCAGAAATGAATCAAACATAACATGCAATCAATAAGGCTAATTTTTCTGTTCAGGAATGCAGATAAATAACTGTAATATGGGATCTTAATATAATAAAAGAATGATGTGTTTTACAATTTTTTGTAATATCTGTTATATTTTAGTTGACAAGTCAACTCAACTAAAGTACTGTACATAAATGCAAAGATGCACTTGTGATCAGTTAGAAACAAAATAGATATATATTAGTATATTTTTCAACTTTAAACTATACTTTTAAATTTGAAAACATGAACATAGAAACCAGTTTGTGACCTATCTTGCACCTCGCTTCACTGTAAAAATGTGTATTCCCTGACTGGTTGGCAAGTGGTTGCTGGAGGTTGATGGCTGTCACTACTGTGAAATTGTAACCAGGAAGGTGTTGCACCACAAGCCTCCTTGTGTTTCCTTTGGTCGTAAGCAGACTGTTGAGGTTTGCATGGAGTATTCTGACTTGTCTGCAAATACTCAAACTATTTGCTGTAGAAATCTGTAGTCTTTCATACAATCACTGCCTAACCAGCTGAGGAGTACACATTTTTCCCTAGCAACTGGTTGTTACCAAAGGTTGCTGACAGGTCTCTAGGCCTGTGTGCCTGAGACCCTACTCTATTTCTCTGCTACTCTTTTACTTCACCCACCCGGTTGTTAAGTGTTGTGCAGCTGGCGTCGCTCCTCTGTTCGTGCATCGGTGCAATAAGACTCCACTGGTTGAGTTCAGGTTGATAGCGCTCTGCACTGCTGAGTCGTACATGCCCGTCGTAGCCTCCCAGGGCATAGATGAACCCGTTCAACACAGTCACGCTCACATAGCTGCGGCGGGAGTGCATGGGCGCCACCTCATTCCAGGCGCGAGTGGTCAGGTCAAACCTACGGACGCTGTTGAAATGCTCCACCCCGTCGAAGCCACCAACGGAGTAGACGTACCCGTTGAGGAATGCGGCTCCATAATAAGCACGAGGACACTCGAGGTTGTTCGTTACGTTGACCCAGCGGTTAGCCCGGCAATCGTAGGCTTCGATGTCGTTAGTTGGCTCACCACCACTCCACCCCCCAATGGCCAGCAGGATGGAATGAGGCAGGCGCGGACGAGCAAGAGGGTGATACAAGGCAGATATGAAGGGTCTGCTTCCTAGATCATGTATGTCTAAGATGGCATTACTTATCATGGACAGGCACTCAGAATTGGCCTCCACCAGCTCACTAGACAGCACATGGTCCTTCGGGTAGTCTGACGTCATCAATCCCAGTCGGACCTATAGAGAGATGACAGAAGAGAATGTGACTATGAATTTCAACTACATCAGTTTTAGTAAACTCAAGCTTCTTTAGGATAATGCTCCTAATGTTGTTTAATTTTCTTATTGCTAGCAAGAGAGAGACCAAAGTCAGACACCATTAGCCTTTTCGTCAACAGGGACAGTTTTTAGTCATAGCCCTAGCAACTATACTTAATAAATATAATTTATTCTATAGTATGTATGTAGAGATCTGATACGGTTTTAATGCTCTTGAAGAGAATTTCTTAAATGTGGTTTGGCTACACCTGAAAAGAGCAACATCTCAAGATATTAAAGCATCCTTATACCCAGATGGATCGACTCAATCTATGACTTAAATACTGAAGATTTAAGTCCAAACTAAATGTAGTAATGAAAGTTTATAGACCTTGGACAACAGAGCGGTGAGGTGTTGTTTCCGTTGTACAGGTACATGGCTAATCCACTTTGTAAGTGCTTCATACACAGTGGTCTCCAACTGCACATTGAGGTCCTCTCTATCAAGGATGTCAGCAAGTTCCTCCACAGTTAGCTGCAGGAACTCCTCCTCAAGAACAACCTGCTCAAAGTTACTGATGATGTAGTGGTAGGCCTTGGCGCGTAGTTCGGGTGATAAGCATACTTTTGTGAACTGCCAAATGCCAACGCAGTTCTCTGGGCACAGTTGCTCCCCGAGGAAGTCAGAGCAGAGTTTCACAATGTCCATTGCTTTGAATTGATCAGCTGCCATGAGAAGTTCCACTACATTTTCCCCTGCTATGGAAACTGAGCCGGTGTAAGCAAAGTTAATGATGAGTGCCATCATCTCAGAAGACAAGCCAGGTATGTTGAAGACCTGTTTGTCTGGGTCGCTGCAGTGGGTGAAAAGAGCCCTGAGGGTAGAGATGGAGAGTTAGTTAGCAGCAACTTAAACTGTAGCACATACTTTATGTGAACTTCATTTTTAGCTGCCTGTGTCTCTAGTGGACTGGCGTGGATTCAGCCGATGCAAGACTTATATTTACAGCAGTGCCCAGACCTCTGTGAGATATACCACTATATGATATTATAACTATTGAAAAAGTTATAGCATCCAAGGGTTTTTGTAAGGTCTCAGAGAACATCTTGGAGATCACTTAGTGTCTCACGATGACAACTGGCATCTACGTAAAGATTAGATGTTATTTTTTTTATCTGAAGACAAACTATGTAATTTTCATTGGACATCTCAGCAAATTGCACTGCACTTTCCTCTGAGTTATTGATTCTGTCACTAGTTAGCTAAAATTAATGTAAGTCTATTTGCCACAACCAACCAGCCAACCAACCAGATAACGTCCAGTTCCGTACTGACAAAAGATGGTGCTAAATATGTTTTTAAATTTTAATTTTAAGCACTTAAATCCAGTTTCACAGACAGTGTTACATCTATATCAGATTTTGAGAGCAGGACTTAATGGTGTACATTTCCTTTATACTCTTAAGGCTTAAAAGGAACATGAAATGCTACAAATATAAAGGCTAGATTGGACTTTGCTAAAAAAAAAGTCAGCACACTTCTGGAAAAACATTGTTTGGACAAATGATACCAAGATCAACCTTCACCAGAATGATGGCAAGAAAAAAGTATGGAGAAGACGTGGAACAGCTCATGATCCAAAGCACTCCATATCATCGGTAAAAAAAAGGCAGAGGCAGTGTGATGCCTTGGACGTGCAAAGCTGCCACTGGCACTGGGACACTAGTGTTTATTGATGATGTTACACGGGACAGAAGCAGCTAAATGTATTCTGAGGTGTTTCAAGACATACTGCCCGCCTATAGAGTCAAATTGATTTTGTAAATGCATTTCATACTACAGATGGCTAATGACCCAAAACATACAGCCAAAACTACCTAGGAGTTTATTAAAGCCAAGAAGTGCAATATTTTTGAATTGCCAAGTCAGTCAACTGATCTTAATTCAGTGGTTCCCAAACTTTTTTTGCTAGGCCCCCTTTGTTTTACAAGAAAATCTTCTGTCCAAACCTGTCCATTATGTCCGTTATGCTAGGCTCTGCACCAAGGGGCACGCCCCCTACTTTGGGAACCACTGTTTTAATCCAATTGAGCATGCATTTCACTTGTTGAAGACTAAATTTCAGACAGAAAAGCCGACAAACAAATGACAACTGAAAGCCGCTACAGTAAAGGCCTTGCAGAGCATTAAAAAACAGGAAACCCAGCATCTGGTGATGTCCGTGAGTTCAAGACTTCAGGTTGTCATTGCCAGCAAAGGGTTTTCAACCAAGTATTAGAAATGAAGATTTTATTTTCAGTTATTTAATTTTCAGTTATTTAATTTGTCCAATTACTTCTGAGCCCCTGAAATGAAGAGATTGCGCTAAAAAAGGCTTCAGTTCCTCACATTTTTATGCAGTCTCTTTGTTCCATATATGAAATTAAAGCTCTGTACTTAAACTGGATCTGAGTTGTTTCATTTAAAATTCATTGTGCTAATATACAGAACCAAAATTAGAAAAAAGTTGTCTCTGTCCAAATATTTGTGACCTAACCATGTATAGGTAAGTTCTGAAAACTGCGCAAGTGCTTATCGTATCTCTTCAGGTGTAAAAGGTTAATCCTTGAAAGTCTCATGCACCATAGGTTCGGAGAGATGAAGTGAGGGAAGATTAGAAATTTACAGTCTCCTGAGTTATACTGTAAACATTAACCCATCTCCGCCAGACCAAATCTATCACTGTCACGCTGTCACTCTATTTATGCACGTGTGATGTGCAATGTTCCCTCTAAGCTGCGAACGTGCGCAATTGCGCACTGCTGGCACGGTCTCTGCGCACAGAAAATCTGTGTTGCGCACAAAAAAACCTAACCTGAATTGAAATTAAAATTAATACTTTAACAATTCTGTTTTGCAGTGTTAGTCACGATGCCACCTTATCCCATAGTCCAGCCAATGATGCGATTCATTCGTATATACGCAGCTAATCACCGTCGTCGACAGGCTTTGACAGCGTCCTTATGTGCCGACACCGGTGTTTTAGCTAGCAAAGCGGCGTGGCCGATGTGGAGTGAAGCCACGTTGATGACAATGTGTAAAACCATTGGAGATGTGAGCAGACGGAACAATTAACGGAAAAAGTGTGGACTTTATACCAGTTTTTAAATTGTGTTGATAGGCCACTAAAACCAGAGTTATGATAAAAAAAATGCAATGTTTGGTTTTCTTCCTGAATACTGTCGTTGTTTATATTTACTGCGGGAATAAACGGTAAAAACGGCGTTTTATAAGAAAAAAGGCTCGAAAGCGCTCACCTGTGAGCAAAAACAAACTCCACCCCCTCTCCCTTTCCTATTCGTCCAAAAAACTACCATGTCGACCAATCAAAAAATGATATGGCAACGAGGCATCTAGTTGTTAAAAAACGGGGGGAAGTTTTAGGAGTGACGGCGGTGCTTTGAGATGTGAGAGATTTGAGACGTTTAGCGCAAATCTTGTGTAGTTAGTGTGTAGTATAGTCAATAGTTTTGTTGTGTGTGTCAGAACAATGAGGCGACTGCTGAATGTTACAGGTGTTACAGGAGTGATACATCTCCTGCTGTCAGGCCTGCAGGTATCAGGCTGTTGTTCTCCTTTATCTCATAGTGGACAGAAAGTATTTTTTGGAGTGGCACAAATAATTTGTGTGGCATCAAATTTGATGCAGATCAGCTGATTGTTCTGTAAATAGTTTGAAATGTTTATTTAAAAATGCCTTGGCTGTATTTAAAAAAAATAGCTGCAAAAAAACTTGTGATCTCCACTCAGTTTGGCAAAAAATCTGTTTGCCAAACTGAGTTACTTTTTTAAAGAAGTAACTATATAATTAATTGCCCAGCATTGGTCATTATATACTATATTTTGCAGACAGAGAGTTACAGGACTCTCTCCCAGACCACAGACTCATAATACAAGTCAGAGCTTTATAAAAAAAAAAATAAAAAAAAAAGGCGGGGGGGATGAAAGAAAGTTGTGTTTTCAAAATTGGAGTTCAAGTTTTTTTTTTTTACTTCCAATAGTGTTAACATACTACACAGGTCAATGGCTAGATTTTTTTTACATTTTCATTGTAAATGGGCTAAAGCAGTTAATTAAAAGTAGTCTAACATAAATGCTGTAATTTGATTATTTGAATAAACCATGTAACTTGGATGGATTCGATGCTGGCATGACCACAGTGCACATGTCTGATGTCGCTCACAGTAGTCCAAGGGACCGCTCAGGGAGTTTGCTCAGACACGTGAAAAATTAGAGGGAACATTGGTGATGTGTGAGGGACATTGGTATGCCTGAGCAAATGAGTCAGATAGGGTGTTAACTGTGCTGTCAATGACCCTAAGATTATAATCTCCCAATCCCTTGTAAATGCCCAACCCTATATACTGAAATCACTACCAAATATGTGCAAATAACTGGTAAAATGCAATAGTGAAATCCACTTCTACAATATTCCTGTGTGTCATGAAATAAATTAGCTCAATTAATTATTTTGTTAATTTTCCAGTGTACAAACATACATGGGTATTTTACACATGTTGTGATTGGGATACATGGACCAATTCTCAGGAAACCTCATGGCAAAGCAATTCTACTGTAGACTGAATGGATTTATTAAATGTGCTTCCTAGTGGACGAATAACAAATACATAAAAGGAAATATTTCAGCTGGTTTCATACTCATACTGGCCTTGTGTATCAGCACTATTGCAATAATTCTGACAGATAAAGTAAAAGGCTTATTGAACATTGAACTATCCTCAGTTTGATAACACTGACTGTGCATAGGTTAGTTTAGTGGAACTTGTCCACCCCGTTATGTCAGAGCCCAGAACAATTTTCTGCATGGACCACACCCAGTGGATGAAACTGAACCAATCAGCGGGAGCTGTGCACAAAGTTCTCCTTTTATGGAGAGAGACTGCAGAACGGACCCTGATAAAATCCTGCAATTTACTGCCCTTTATTGCAGTCAAGTTCAGGTACTAAATCCTATGGGAGTGCAGCCCTGAGTCAGAGTTCTCCTACACTGAAAACCTTTCCTCACACAGGTAAGACAACAGCAGATCCCACTGAATGTCTTTTACTTATATTTTAAATACTCTCAAATTGTAAACTTCACATTTCAAACAAGTGGTATCTTTTAATCCCATTACTTAAATTTCTTACTTAAGTTGAACCGATCATTAGAAACCACTTGTTATGTATAATGTTCTTGTTATGGCGTCTTGATGTGTGCTCAATCATCCAGGTAAGTAAATCTCCAAAAGTTGATTCTGTTCATCTGGACGTAGCGTTTTGTGGGAGAAACGTTTCGTCACTCATCCAAGTGATTTCTTCAGTCTCAGCTGACTGCAGGTTTCCCCAATCTTATAAACAGTACATTTGCATAATGACTTCAATGGGCTGGTTTCAGTCATTCCAAGAGGATGCCATCTGTAGTTTGTAGAAATGTATTGACTAAGGAGTTGGAAAGAAAGCGTCCAGACTTCTTCAAGTTTCTAGAAGACATTCTACCTTTGATCCAAGAGGCTTCTTCGGTTCTAAAACTTACCTATCCCCTTGCCAGTCCAACTTTTCCACTAAGAATTGCCTTAGTTTTTTTTTTTTTTTTTTTTGTGAAATAGATTCAACAACGTACTCTTCAGAGAGATTCTGGGGGATACTGACTTAACAGGATTATACAGTTCACACCTAGACCCTATTTAAAATATCTTGGAAAAAAACACTGAACATGTCCACATCTGTCTTTGGATTGGAGGAAGCCAAAGAAGAACTTGAAGGGAAGCCACACAGGCACAGGAAGAATATGTAAAGTCCCCACGGAAAGGCTGGTTTGGAAGAAAGATCTTCACTGTGAAATGCCAGTGCTTTGTGTTGTTTATGCTACATTAAATGCCACAGCACAAAATTGAGACTCATCACAGCGGCCACTGGCTTTCCGATCTTCTATTGTCCAACTAATAGGAGTTGCAGCTAGTGTGGTCGTTGTCTTTGTTGCCATCATATCAACTTGAAGGATTTTGACTATGTGCCTCAAACATTAGGCATCAACAAGGCATTTTCACCCAAAGAACTGCAGCTCACATTATATTTTCTCTTTTTCAGATCACTTACTGTAAATCCTAGAGATGATTGTGTGAAAAGTATTCTTAACAGCCTTCTATAGCAATGGGCAGACTGAGCACTGGGTTTCGACTGAACCCTGTGCCAGCGATGTCAGATGATAAAACATACCACATGGAAAACACTACAGCTTAACAGCTGATCTAAAAATCCTTTCCTCCCTTTTTATTCCCTTCATACAGAAAATGGAAGACGAAATTGCCGCCCTCGTTGTTGACAACGGATCTGGAATGTGCAAAGCTGGCTTTGCAGGAGATGATGCTCCACGTGCTGTGTTCCCCTCCATTGTTGGACGCCCCAGGCATCAGGTACATATTCCTTAATAAACCTCACATACCTTGTAACCTTTTCATAACTGCTGACCTTTTCATAATCACACTGATCTTTGCATTCCTAGGGTGTAATGGTTGGTATGGGCCAGAAAGACAGCTATGTTGGTGACGAGGCACAAAGCAAAAGAGGAATCCTGACCCTCAAGTACCCCATTGAGCACGGAATTGTCAACAACTGGGATGACATGGAGAAGATCTGGCATCACACCTTCTACAATGAGCTGAGAGTTGCCCCTGAGGAGCATCCAGTCTTGCTCACAGAGGCCCCCCTGAACCCCAAGTCAAACAGGGAAAAGATGACTCAGGTAACAAGAGCTGACACCTTGACGAACTTCCCCCTAAGTCAGGAAACTGTTGAGCTGCAGTGCCCAACAACAGGAAACTATGTTGCCACTCGGGTGTTTCTTCCCCTGCTCAATCTGTCTTTCCTCATCCTCCTTCAACCCTCCAGGTTTTTTCTCCAGGTGTCTGCATGTAAAAAAAAGAAGAATGGAGCAGGTTGCGGCACTTTAACTTGTAGAGTCAGTGTAACAAAGGAGTTTTGTAATAAATTGCTTTTCTATAAAGTAGTTTTACTATTAAAATTCAACCCAGTGTGCTGTTCTTTCCGTACAATTGAACTAACACATAGAAACTTATTTCAGAGTACTTTGGCTTTTAGTTTCACTGATCATCTCTTTTCTCCTGCTGTTCTTGCAGATCATGTTTGAGACCTTCAACACTCCTGCCATGTATGTGGCCATCCAGGCAGTGCTGTCCCTGTATGCCTCTGGTCGTACCACTGGTATTGTCATGGACTCCGGTGATGGTGTCTCCCACACTGTGCCCATCTATGAAGGCTACGCTCTGCCCCATGCCATTGTCAGGTTGGACCTGGCTGGCAGGGACCTCACAGACTACCTCATGAAAATCCTGACTGAGAGAGGCCACAGCTTTACCACCACAGGTGAGAAAATGGACACAGTCAAGGAAAGATGGTTTACACCAGGAAAACCCCCAGAAAAGCCTAAATGTAATGCGTTTTCTTGTCTCACAGCTGAGCGTGAGATTGTGCGTGACATCAAGGAGAAGCTGTGCTATGTTGCCCTGGACTTTGAGCAGGAGATGGGAACTGCTGCCTCTTCTTCATCCCTGGAGAAGAGCTATGAGCTGCCTGATGGACAGGTCATCACTATTGGGAATGAGAGGTTCCGTTGCCCAGAGGCTCTCTTCCAGCCCACATTCCTTGGTAAGCAGCGTCAGCTTTAAGATAGATTTCTGTGAATTGTTAAGCAGTTGTAGCTGAGTGATCACTAACGTTCCAACTCTCCACAGGTATGGAGGCCTGTGGTATCCATGAAACTACCTATAACAGCATCATGAAGTGCGATGTGGACATCCGTAAGGACCTGTACGCCAACACTGTGCTGTCTGGAGGTACCACCATGTATCCTGGCATTGCTGACCGCATGCAGAAGGAGATCACTTCACTGGCACCCAGCACCATGAAGATCAAGGTAAAATTCTTGTTGCTCAATCCTCAGTCTGTGATGTTTAAATGTGGCGTGTTTTCATTGCTGACAACTCTACTTCTGCCATTGCAGATTATTGCTCCCCCAGAGAGGAAGTACTCTGTATGGATTGGAGGCTCCATCCTGGCTTCTCTGTCCACCTTCCAGCAGATGTGGATCAGCAAGCAGGAGTACGATGAGTCCGGCCCCAGCATCGTCCACAGAAAGTGCTTCTAGACAGACTGCCCCCACCCCACCACCACCAAAACACACACTGCAAGAAAAAGAAATGACTGGCTCTGCATACATGCCTATAGCACCAAACTGGTGCATGCCTAGCCGACACCTTTTCCATTTTTCCATCACTTTGGCTATGGCACCATGCTTTCTCATGGGGAGAAACTCTGCAGGAAGCATAGAGCATCCCATTCAGTGTGAATTTGTACTTAGTTTTTCTGTAACAAACTCTTTTTCACTTGAATGTATTTCAAAAATAAGAAATGTTTCCAAAAAATACTGGAA
Organism: Aulonocara stuartgranti; assembly: GCF_965226115.1. Lineage (NCBI taxonomy): Eukaryota > Metazoa > Chordata > Actinopteri > Cichliformes > Cichlidae > Aulonocara > Aulonocara stuartgranti. The sequence continues at coordinate 30,590,660 of NC_138944.1, read as the reverse complement.
ATGTGTTGATAAATATCAGTAAATTAGTAAACCTATAAATCCAACATGAAATATTATGGCTTCTTCTTCTTCTAAAACATTGAAATGCAGCAATTTCAGCTTCATGAAGATGTATCTGCCAAGATTTTTGTATTAAAATGGTTTAGCAAAATTGACAGAAAAGATTATCAGTTTTGTGATATTTTTCTTTAGTTTTTTGTTAGCTTTTTTTGTTTTTGGTCTCACTTGCTTTACTTATTGAATGTGTTTATTATTTATTTTTATATCTACAGATATTTTACTTCTTGGTCATTGCCAACTGCACTGTTTTCTCACAGCACGACCGTCGGTGGTATACTTGGACTGGTAGCCAGGGAGGCTGCAGCACTTGATGAACTGAGTTGACTGAGCATTTGTCCGAAAAGATGAATGCACAGTCAACTCTAACTGAAACAGAGAAATAAAGAAAGGAAGCAAAACAAGAGAAATGTGTCCAACTGTCAAGGGAGGCAAAAGTACAGGCAGCTATATATATATATATATATATATAAAGCTGCTAGATGAAAAAAAAAAATACTGAAGCTACTAATAGCTAACGAACTTCTTGTACTTCTTTACTCAAGTAAAAGTGATAAAGTCCAGGCTCTAAAATGAACTCAGAATAAGAAAGTAAAAAGCAGCTGTTAGAAGAAGCTCTTTTGGTGAAGAGATAGCCTTTAGTATAGCTATTAATATAAAACCCTAAAATCGGTTTTATTGGCTCATTGTGGGGAAAAGAATCACAACTCACAATACTTTACACTGAGGGCTCCAGCAGATTTCCTTAGTGTTCGAGCTGTGATCAGCTGCTGCTGCGAATAGGTTTACTGCTCTTTATGGATTTACACAACTGAATTCAATGAGATGCAACACAATATTTCACAAAATGTTTTCCCTGATTTTCGTTCCCTACACTGACAGTATACTGCTTATGATGAGATGAGATAGCCTTTATTTGTCCGTTGCAGGTCTTTTGCCCACAACCGAGATGACAGACCTTGCCGACCGTACAAACAATACACAAACATCACATTGGGGAGACAGGTCAGGCTAGGTAGCGAGGAAAAAACATCGAAATGTGTAACACAAAAGGATAATACAGGAATGCACAGATATCAACACACCATAGCACAATAAACACAGACAAGCAACATGGGAAAGTGTTCCAGTGTGTACATCTGATCTGGGACCGCTGCAATCGTCGACTGCGCCTCCAGCTGACCCGATGTCCACATCAGAGGGGAGGTAAGCGTTGGAGGTGGTGTTGGATCCGGGGTAGGGAGGGTGATGCGTCAGTGAGTGCTTATCAGTATCAGTATATGTATGTGTGTGCGTGTCCATAGTTCAGCTGAGACAGTGTCCTTCGCCCCGCCAGGCTAAGTAAACAGTCTACCAGCCAACCCAGGTGGCCTTGTAGGGAATGGGAAGGAACAGACTCAACACAGTCGTTATCAGGGAGTTTTTGTTCGGCTCCAGCCTTGAGCCCACAGCTGGCGCCGAAGGGGTAGCCGGATTATGATGGTAATTTTTCTTTTGCAACAACTCATGAGAATTTCAAAGCTGTTCTTTAACACTCCAACACTGGTCTCTCAATCTCTCGTTGGAGAACCGCGAGCTTCCCGATGATGGTATCAAACTTGCGCTCCGTGGTCTTGTCATTCTTTTGCTCAGAGAGCCGATTCTGAGACCTCACGACTGCAGTGAGCTGTTCCACGATGTAATCCAACTTTCGCTCAAAGGTGTTATTTTGAGCAGGCCTCTCCTTGATGTAACCCAATATATGCTCAGAGGTGTTATTCTGAGTATTCACGGCAGCTGTAAGCGTCTCCAAGGTCTTAACCATGCTGCTTTCAATGAGCCCGTTCTGAGAAGTCGCGCCTCGTCCAATCGTTTCAATCCCAGTGGGCAGCCTTGGGGGGGTTTGAACAGCTGGTTCCGCTTTTTTTAATTCTCCGTTAAGCCTGGGTCAAGCCAGCTCCGATCAGCAAGAACCCTGTTATCATGGTTCCGAATAGGTAGATATCTTCAGCGTCCTCGATTGACATTCCCGCCAGGCACACGATCCTCCATGTCTGCCACCCATCCATCGTGTATCCGGCAGGGAAAGTCCCTCCAGGGCACTCGGGCTCTCCCTAGCCCAGACTTCTCGTTGAGAAAAGGGTGTCAATAGCATTCAGAGACCAGTTGATCAAATCCATAATTCTCTTTAGGTTTTAGAAACAGACTGTGAGAGAGTGTTCCAGGGAAAGTAATACAAAAAAAAACACAAGACTAGACAAGGACATAAGAACTAACCAGGGAAGATAAGGGAGAGGAGAGGAGAAAAAGTGCGTCCGCCTCCTCCGAGAGCCAAAAGGTCTTCATATTATTATAGTATAAATGTTCAATTTAGTGAATGAATCTAAGTGTCTCATCAGTTTAAATTAACAATTAATCTCTGCTGCTCTGCACTTGATGTAACCTAACTGTGACCAGTTACAGAGCCACTGTGCACCAGTCCCTACCTTGATGCTAAAGTACTGGGAACACAGCTTTTGAACAAAACGCTATTCCCGATTGTTAGGGGCCATTTTAGCGCCTTAGTGTAGTGCCTTAAATTATTAAATGAAATAAATATTTTTTCCAGTAAAGTTAAAAAGTATGTTTACTTGATAATTTCCAGCATCTGGTGACTATGTATGTGTGTTGGAGAAGCCATTGTGGCAGGAACATGGAGCAAAAGGATTAAATCTGAGTAGCCTACAAAGTCAGACAAAGTTAGAACTGTTCTTTTCGCTACACCTACTGCACACAAACAAACTAAGGCCTCCAGCCTCTGAGTTCAGTTAGACAGAGATATATGCCACTGGACGTGGTCATTTCCCATCCTCCAGGGACAAAATGGATGTCATGTAACCCCCCCCCCCCTCTTTTCATCTACTGTCTGGGTGAATGGTTAATATGGAAATACTTTGGGCTATGACACCTTCCCCTTCTCACCCTCCGACCCGAGTCAAACAGTTTCAGTTCCTGCCTTTTCAGATCAATCATTAAACCAATGTACTGTGGCTCCACACTGAAAACACCTTTCATTATTTCTCCCTCTATGTTCTCTGCCTCAGAAACTCAGAAAAAGACATTCAAGCTTGACACTGAGACTGCAGAGACAAGAGTATGGGGCATAGAGGCTTGATAACAAAACCTAAAGACTAGATAACAAAACTAAGAAGACCTGAGAAAACAAATATTAAACAGAGGGATCTCAATCATAATAACCAGAACTTGGAACAGAATCTTAACTTCACAATATTAAATAAACAGAATCAAAAGTCCAAACACATAAAAACTGTGTCACAGACCCAAGACCATGACATCTTAGTATTTTCATAAAGTGATCTTGCAGAACTAACCAGTTTTTGATTTAAGGGGCATCTATCCATCCTGCAGTCTGAGATGTTGTAAGCTGCTGTGCAGTGACTGCTGTGACAGGAGGTTAATCTGGTTTCTATCTTGCTTTTGACACTTAAACACTGAGACACTTGATTAGTAACAATCTTTTGGCGCTGCATGTCCCTACTTTCTTTTATAAATGTACCAATATAGCACGGACAGTCATAACACCAGTATTAATACAGAAAGAAAACTGCTTTTTTATACTTATTGTGTGCATATAAACTTTGTCTCATCAGCTCTAGGGAACTTTATTATCACGGTCTTATAGGCACCTGCTTGATAACAAAGACATAAAACGTCTCATGACCTTGCAGCTTACAGTAATTTGTTTGTCACTGTACACACAGTCAGGTTACAAGAAGGCTACAATCATATACCATTAGTATACAAAAGGTTAAGTGTGTTGAAATACAAGTTTTCCACTACAATGTTCATGTGTTCATGTGTAATAAATTGATAACAGGGGTAATAGCTTTATTTTGATACCAAACATAGGTATGTATGGGAAATTCCACAACTGTTAATCATATCTCATTCAGGCCTACAAGATTAATGAGTCCTTGAAAATCACATGCACCATAGGTTAGGTGAAGAGAGGTGATGGGAGATAAGAAATTTATAGTCTCATCACAATCATGCTGTAAACATTAGCCCCCCTAAGTCGGACCACATGCATCTCTGGCACAGAGTGCCATGTGGTCTGTGCCTCCAGTGCATGTGGCCTCAAGACCCAGTGTCCTGGTATCTGCAAATGAGCAACACGTAAATGCTCTGGTGAAATCACATTTATCCCATTAATTAAATTATATAAATTAATTATTCTGTTAGGTTTCCAGTGCACAAATATGGAAGGGTATGTTATATGAGTACGTTATATGAATAATGGACATAATCAGGATTTATTGGCCCCATTCACAATACTTATAATGCCTATCAAAGTTGTGCACACTGCGATAATTTGGACAGATGATAAAAATAGGATTTATTGAACACTGCCCGACCCCAGATAGTTAACACTGACAGTACATAGGTTAGTTTACTGGAACTTCTCCCCCCGTGTTGCCAAAGTGCAGAACCAGTGACTGTATATGCCATACCCAGTGGATGTGTCTGAGCCAATCAGAGTAACTCATGTGAAAAGTTCTGCTCTTATGGAGAGGGGCTGCAGCACGACCTCTGATAAAATCCTCCAATTTATTGGCCTTCATTTGCAGTCAAATTCAGATACTAAATCCCACTGGAGTGTATAGTGCTTACTGCCAGTCCTCCTACACTGAATACGCTCCCTCACACAGGTAAGACAAGTGCTAAATGCCAATGGAAGTTTTTCTCATGTATAAAATGTTTTCATTTGACATTTTAAGCTTTGTATTTTAAACACCAGGAAGTGGTTTTTTTTCACCATTTAAGTTAAAAGATCAGGTTTTCTATAAGTCCTCATTTTAGTTGAAATAACCACTTAAATTATACTTGTTATACATTGACAGCTTTCGTAGAAATGTGTTGGTAGCTATGCGTAGACCACCTCTTGCCTTCGGAACTGCCTTAATTCTTCCTACATGATTCAAGCTCCAGACTTTACCGGAGGCAGGATACACCCTAGAGAGGTCAGCTGTCTCTCACAGGGTTGGCAAAGAGAGACAGACAGACATCCACATCACATTCACATCTACAGCCAATTAAGAATAACCTAATGATGAAGCCTCATCTGTTATTGGACTGTGGGAGGAGGCCAGAGTACCCGCAGAGAACCCACGATTGCATAAGGAGAACTTTCAGTCTCCACAAAGAAAGGCCCAGGACCTTCTTACTGTGAAGCAACAGGTCATCATGATGCAAGTCTCCTATTCCAAAACATCTCAAAGGTGCAGTCTTGGATTCAGATCTGGAACTGTGAAGGTCATTTGAGTACCAGTAACAGTTTGAGATGTTTTGAGCTTCGTGACATGGTGAGGGATCCTGCTGGAAGCAGCCATAAGAAGATGAGTATACAGTGGCTATAAAGGGACACGGTTTAACAAAAACTCTCAAGCAGACTTTGGTGTTTAGATGATGCTCGGCTGATACCCAGTGTACCAAGAAAATATCCCCAGGACCATTACACCACTACCAGCCTGAACCACTGAAACAAGAAAGGTTGCATCTGTACTTTCATGCAAACACACCACTACCAGTGAAATGTCACACCAGAAATTGAGACTCATCAGATGAGACAATGAGACAATCTTTTTCCAATTTTATTTTGCAGTTTTGGAGACTTTTTTTGTTCTTAGCTGATAGGCGTGGCACCTGGCATGTTCTTCTGCTGCTCTAGCCCACCTGCTTCAAAGTCTTGCATGTTCAGAAATGCTCTTCTGCATTCTTTGGTTCTAAAAAGTGATTATTTTAGTTAATGTTGCCTTGCTGTCACATCAAAGCAGTCCAGCTATTCTCCTTTGACATCAACACAGTGGTATGTGATGACTTTTTTAGAAAGACAAAAACAGAAACTTTTGACTAAGCAAATAAATCCCATTAAATCATACCATTTGTAATGCCTGTCTGAACTCTGAATAGACATGACTTTGACTTAAGAATTGTAAAAAAAATATTGTTTTAATAGTTAAATAAATATCTACTAGATTACCAAAAACGATTTTCTAATAGCTGACAAAGACAAGTGATGAAATATTTTATCTTTTAGAAAAAGAAGCAAAAGAATATAATGAAAACACCTCCATACACACACTGTAAACCCAAGGATGTCAGCAGAACAAAAATTAAGGCAAATTTATTTTTATTTTTTTTAAGTTAATGACATTTATGTACTTGTACATTTTAACAACAATAAAACTAACATGTTTAAAAGTTAAATTAAAAAATATTCAGTAACGGATACTTAAAGCTTTCCATCATATAGACATAACATAACTAAGGAACAAGCACAGTGGAGTCATTGAGCCAAACTCAATATTTATTCCTTACTTTTGTCATTATTTTAAATTAGACAAGAGTCGAACATCTGGAATTCAAAAAGTCAAAATCATACTAACCAACTGCTTCAGTTGCAGATTCAATTGAAAATTTGAGTATATTGTATACAGGGTGGGCCATTTATATGGATACACCGTAATAAAATGGGAATGGTTGGTGATATTAAAGTCCTGTTTGTGGCACATTAGTATATGTGATCGTGGCTCAAGAGTTGGGTGCTCGTCTTGTAATCGGAAGGTTGCCGGTTCGAGCCCCGGCTCGGACAGTCTCGGTCGTTGTGTCCTTGGGCAAGACACCTACCCCCTACTGGTGTTGGCCAGAGGGGCCGATGGCGCAATATGGCAGCCTCGCCTCTGTCAGTCTGCCTCAGGGCAGCTGTGGCTACAACTGTAGCTTGCCTCCACCAGTGTATGAATGTGAGAGTGAATGAATAGTGTAAAGTGCTTTGAACGCTATAGAAATGCAATCCATTATTATATGTGACGGGGGAAACTCCTCAAGATGGGTGGTGACCATGGTGGCCATTTAGAAGTCGGCCATCTTGGAAACAACTTTTGTTTTTTCAATAGGAATAGGGCCATGTGACACATCAAACTTATTGGTAATGTCACAAGAAAAACAATGGTGTGCTTGGTTTCAACGTAACTTTATTCTTTCATGAGTTATTTACAAGTTTCTGACCACTTATAAAATGTGTTCAATGTGCTGCCCATTGTGTTGGATTGTCAATGCAACCCTCTTCTCCCACTCTTCACACACTGATAGCAACACCGCAGGAGAAATGCCAGCACAGGCATCCAGTATCTGTAGTTTCAGGTGCTGCACATCTCGTATCTTCACACCATAGACAATTGCCTTCAGGTGACCCCAAAGATAAAAGTCTAAGGGGGTCAGATCGGGAGACCTTGGGGGCCATTCAACTGGCCCACGACGACCAATCCACTTTCCAGGAAACTGTTCATCTAGGAATGCTCGGACCTGGCACCCATAATGTGGTGGTGCACCATCTTGCTGGAAAAACTCAGGGAACGTGCCAGCTTCAGTGCATAAAGAGGGAAACACATCATCATGTAGCAATTTCAAATATCCAGTGGCCTTGAGGTTTCCATTGATGAAGAATGGACCCACTATCGTTGTACCCCATATACCACACCAAACCATCACTTTTGTTGTTCCAACAGACTTGGAGGGATCCATCCAATGTGGGTCAGTGTCAGACCAATAGCGGTGGTTTTGTTTGTTAACTTCACCATTCACATAAAAGTTTGCCTCATCATTGAACAAAATCTTCTGCATGAACTGAGGGTCCTGTTCCAATTTTTGTTTTGCCCATTCTGCAAATTCTGTGCGCTGATCTGGGTCATCCTCGTTGAGATGCTGCAGTAGCTGGAGTTTGTAAGGGTGCCATTTGTGAGTAGCTAATATCTGCCGAAGGGATGTTCGACTAATGCCACTCTCCAGTGACATGAGGCGAGTGCTACGCTGTGGGCTCTTGCTGAATGAAGCTAGGACAGCCACTGATGTTTCTTCATTAGTGACAGTTTTCTTGCATCCACATTTTGGCAAATCCAACACTGAACCAGTTTCACGAAACTTAGCAAGCAGTTTGCTAACTATAGCATGGGAGATGGGTGGTCTTCTAAATGGCCACCATGGTCACCACCCATCTTGAGGGTTTTGCCCCCTCACATATACTAATGTGCCACAAACAGGACTTTAATATCGCCAACTATTCCCATTTTATTATGGTGTATCCATATAAATGGCCCACCCTATATATATATATATATATATATATATATATATATATATATATATATATATATATATATATATACTCAGCACCTATTCTCCCCTACCCTCTATTACACTTACAGTTATAGGTAACTTTAACTGTAAATAACTTTGATTATAGTATAAATTAAAATCAGATGAGTCATATCAGTATTTCCAGATTTTGACAAGAAACTATACAATAATTTTAACACAACATACTGTAGAACTGAAAATGTAACTTATCTTGAACCAAGGTTTAGGTCATTCATATTTGGTAGACCTGCCAAATTTTGGTGGAGATCAGGACAATTTCTGGAAAGTAAAATCTTTAGAGTTTTTTAATTTTTACTTAAATTATCACCTTCAATCCAAATTCTGTTCAAGCCTATCTGGTATGGCCTCTGTTAATCAGAGGATCATGTTACCTTTGTGCGAGGGGTTCTAGTGTTAACAAGCACTTAAACACTTATACCTAACAAAGTAGCTGATGAGTGGATTTTTGATGGTATGTAATAACTATGGTCATCGATGTTTTCAGTTTTGTAGTCTAACAAATCAGTATTTGTTAGACTACAAAGCAGATGCTAACTCCTTACAGTTAGCATCTGCTTTGGCAAGGCCTGCAGTGCTGGCTGATGACTGCAGGTCCAACTAATTTTGTAGAAGGAACAAGTAAAATTAACATTTTTGCTGTCGTTGGACCTATGAAGAAAATTGTCATTTAAGGTCACTTAACACTGAACACTGCGCCACTGCAACATCCAGCATTCGTTCTCTTTAACAACAAGACTTTTTATCCAGGCTATCTGCTAGATTTAACCCAGATTACTGCTTAACATCAAGTCTAAAAAACCTCTATTACCTTTTTTTTTCGTTCAGAAAATGGAAGACGAAATTGTTGCCATTGTCATAGATAATGGGTCCGGTATGTGCAAAGTTGGCTTTGCAGGAAATAATGCTCCACATGCTGTGTTCCCCTCCATTGCTGGACGCCCCAGACATCAGGTATTCCATTACATATTCCTCAAGAGTACTTTATAAACCTCAAATACCCTGTAAATTTTGTAACAATTGTTTTTTTCTTTGTTGCCCAGGGTGTAATGATTGGTATGAGCCACAAAGACAGCTTTGTGGGTGACGAGGCACAGAACAAAAGAAGAATCCTGACTCTCAAGTACCCCATTGAGCACGGTATTGTTACCAACTGGGATGACATGGAGATGTTCTAGCATCACATGTTTTACAATGAGCTGAGAGTTTCCCCTGAGGACCACCCAGTCCTCCTCACAGAGGCCCCCCTGAACCCCAAGATAAACAGGGAAAGGATGGCACAGGTAATGAGGGCTGACACCAGTTTCCTCCTACTCCTTCAACCTACCTTAAACTTTTTTTTTTTTTTTGCCTTTGCAGATGCTTTGGGTTTCTATCTTTGCACTGTGATGCATCAGAAATGATGAGCTGCAGCATGGGCGCTGCTGTTTATAAATTAGACTCATCAGACTTAAGCTGAAGTAGAAAACAAATGTTGAACTACACTGGTGTCTGCGTGAAGTAACTGTTAATAGCAGTGCAAATTACTGCACTCAGACTTATACAGTCAGTATAGCAAAAGAGTCATTTTATTACAGTATTCATGCTGTTGTTTCTGTATGACTAAACACATATGGTACATTTCATCTCAGACCACATTTTCTATTCAACCATCTCCTATGATGAATTTTATGATTTTAGATTTTATGGTTCAAAAATTAGATTTATTTATATGATTGTTGTGAAAATTTATCTTCATATATCAACTACTTTTCAAGTTGCACTACCCGTCAAAAGAACGCGCCAATTTTTCCAGTTTTTTATTGAAAATTATGTAGTTTAATGTCTCATTGCACTCTGAAATGACAGCTACAAATAAGCAATTGCAGTTAAAAAATAAATCATGGAATCAATATATAGACCAAAATGTATTCTTAACTTTTGACTTATCAAAGTAGCCACCTTTAGCAGATATAGCAGCTGAACATGTGGCATTCTTTCGAAACAGAAATCAAATACTGTTCAGAAAGTTCTTCCCATATCTTTTGCAAAAGTACCGATAAATGTGTGGCACTTGTAGGTGGCTTTGCTTTCACTCTTCGGTCCAGTTTATCTCAAACCAGCTCAAGAGGGTTTAAGTCTGGAGACTGTGCTGGAGACCATGTTTTCAAGCTCAGCATCTTGTTCTTTTTTCCTGAGGGAGTTCTGGCATAGCTTGGACTTAAGCTTACTGTAGCTTACTTATGCTTACTGTAGGATGAACCCATGACCAACTAGGTGCATAGCAGAAGGTATTGCATAGTGCTACAGAATGCTGTGGTAGTCATTTTGGTTAGGATCCCTCTTAGTCTATACAAGTCATCGACCCGAAATATAAGAAAAAAAAAAAATAATATATATATATATATATATATATATATATATATATATATATATATATATATATATATATATATATAGTGGGGCAAAAAAGTATTTAGTCAGCCACCGATTGTGCAAGTTCCCCCACTTAAAATGATGACAGAGGTCAGTAATTTGCACCAGAGGTACACTTCAACTGTGAGAGACAGAATGTGAAAAAAAAAATCCATGAATTCACATGGTAGGATTTGTAAAGAATTTATTCGTAAATCAGGGTGGAAAATAAGTATTTGGTCAATAACAAAAATACAACTCAATACTTTGTAACATAACCTTTGTTGGCAATAACAGAGGTCAAACGTTTACTATAGGTCTTTACCAGGTTTGCACACACAGTAGCTGGTATTTTGGCCCATTCCTCCATGCAGATCTTCTCGAGAGCAGTGATGTTTTGGGGCTGTCGCCGAGCAACACGGACTTTCAACTCCCGCCACAGATTTTCTATGGGGTTGAGGTCTGGAGACTGGCTAGGCCACTCCAGGACTTTCAAATGCTTCTTACGGAGCCACTCCTTTGTTGCCCGGGCGGTGTGTTTTGGATCATTGTCATGTTGAAAGACCCAGCCTCGTTTCATCTTCAAAGTTCTCACTGATGGAAGGAGGTTTTGGCTCAAACTCTCACGATACATGGCCCCATTCATTCTGTCCTTAACACGGATCAGTCGTCCTGTCCCCTTGGCAGAAAAACAGCCCCATAGCATGATGTTTCCACCCCCATGCTTCACAGTAGGTATGGTGTTCTTGGGATGCAACTCAGTATTCTTCTTCCTCCAAACACGACGAGTTGAGTTTATACCAAAAAGTTCTACTTTGGTTTCATCTGACCACATGACATTCTCCCAATCCTCTGCTGTATCATCCATGTGCTCTCTGGCAAACTTCAGACGGGCCTGGACATGCACTGGCTTCAGCAGCGGAACACGTCTGGCACTGCGGGATTTGATTCCCTGCCGTTGTAGTGTGCTACTGATGGTGACCTTTGTTACTTTGGTCCCAGCTCTCTGCAGGTCATTCACCAGGTCCCCCCGTGTGGTTCTGGGATCTTTGCTCACCGCTCTCATGATCATTTTGACCCCACGGGATGAGATCTTGCGTGGAGCCCCAGATCGAGGGAGATTATCAGTGGTCTTGTATGTCTTCCATTTTCTGATGATTGCTCCCACAGTTGATTTTTTCACACCAAGCTGCTTGCCTATTGTAGATTCACTCTTCCCAGTCTGGTGCAGGTCTACAATACTTTTCCTGGTGTCCTTCGAAAGCTCTTTGGTCTTGGCCATGGCGGAGTTTGGAGTCTGACTGTTTGAGGCTGTGGACAGGTGTCTTTTATACAGATGATGAGTTCAAACAGGTGCCATTCATACAGGTAACGAGTGGGGGACAGAAAAGCTTCTTACAGAGGACGTTACAGGTCTGTGAGAGCCAGAGATTTTCCTTGTTTGAGGTGACCAAATACTTATTTTCCACCCTAATTTACGAATAAATTCTTTACAAATCCTACCATGTGGATTCATGGATTTTTTTTTTCACATTCTGTCTCTCACAGTTGAAGTGTACCTCTGGTGCAAATTACTGACCTCTGTCATCATTTTAGGTGAGGGAACTTGCACAATCGGTGGCTGACTAAATACTTTTTTGCCCCACTGTGTGTGTGTGTGTGTGTGTGTGTGTGTGTGTGTGTGTGTGTGTGTGTGTGTGTGTATATATATATATATATATATATATATATATATATATATATATATATATAGATAACGGAGTTGCAGAAAGGTGCAACAAATTAGGTGCCTAAGAAATACAGCAAGCTGTCCATACCTGAGGCCTTGGAAACTGCCAAGCAAAGACTCACAGCCTTGGCCAGCCGCCTGAGGAGGTACACCAGAGAGATAGAAGGCGGGAGAATAAACCAGCTGTTCTCCACAGAACCAGCAAAGGTGTACTCTCAGTGGCAAGAGAACAGCACCACCAAGGCTGGAGACGGAGCAATACTGGAAGAGCATATGGGAGAAGGATGCAACCCATAACGGCAATGCTCAGTGGCTAGAGGATCTGAGGGCTGACCACAGCGACCTCCCTGAACAGGGTCCAGTAACCATCACAGTAGCAGATATCCAAGAAAGGGTCTCCAGTATGAAGAGTTGGACAGCACCAGGGCCCGACATGGTTCACGCCTACTGGCTGAAGAAGCTGACTGCACTCCACGAGCGTCTGGCAGCACAAATGAACCAGCTGCTAGTTAACGAGAGACACCCGGAATGGCTAACTGAAGGCCGGACGGTCCTGATCCCCAAGGACCCCAAGAAGGGACCGGTCCCCTCCAACTACCGACCAATAACCTGCCTCAGTACTACATGGAAGCTCCTGTCAGGCATCATATCGGCTAAGATGAACAGGCACATGGGTCAATACATGAGCGGGACACAGAAAGGAATTGGCAAGAATACCAGAGGCGCAAAACACCAGCTACTGGTAGACAGAACAATCAGCTGAGACTGCAAGACCAGACTGACCAACCTGTGCACTGCCTGGATTGATTACAAGAAGGCCTATGACTCAATGCCCCACAGCTGGATACTGGAATGCCTAGAATTGTACAAGATCAATGGGACCCTAAGAGCCTTCATCAGGAACTCAATGGGGATGTGGCGTACAACACTAGAGGCCAACTCCAAGCCCATAGCACAAGTCACCATCAAGTGCGGGATCTACCAAGGAGATGCTCTGTCCCCACTGCTGTTCTGCATAGGCCTGAACCCCCTCAGTGAGATCATTAACAAGACTGGCTACGGATACCGACTACGGAACGGAGCAGTTGTCAGCCACCTCCTGTACATGGATGACATCAAGCTGTATGCCAAGAGTGAACGAGACATCGATTCACTGATCCACACTACCAGGCTATACAGCAATGACATTGGAATGTCGTTCGGACTGGAGAAGTGTAGTCGGATGGTAACAAAAAGAGGGAAGGTAGTCAGAACTGAGGGGATTGAACTACCAGAAGGCAACATTGCAGACATAGAGGACAGTTACAAGTACCTGGGGATCCCGCAGGCGAATGGGAACCATGAAGAGGCCGCTAGAAAAGCTGCAACCACCAAGTACCTGCAGAGGGTCAGGCAAGTCCTGAGGAGTCAGCTGAATGGTAAGAACAAGATCCGGGCCATCAACACGTACGCCCTGCCCGTGATCAGGTACCCTGCTGGGGTAATAGGCTGGCCAAAGGAGGAGATAGAAGCCACTGACATAAAGACAAGAAAGCTCCTTACCATGCATGGAGGGTTTCACCCCAAATCCAGCACCCTGAGGCTGTACGCTAAGCGGAAAGAAGGGGGCCGGGGACTGGTGAGTGTCAGCACCACAGTCCAAGATGAGACAACGAACATCCAAGAATACATTGGGAAGATGGCCCCAACTGACCGAGTGCTCAGTGAATACCTCAGGCAGCAGAAACCCAAGAAAGAGGAGGGAGACGAGGAACCATCATGGAAGGACAGGCCCCTGCACGGTATGTACCACCGGCAGATAGAGGAGGTGGCTGATATCCAGAAATCCTACCAGTGGCTGGACAAAGCTGGACTGAAAGACAGCACAGAGGCACTAATCATGGCAGCACAAGAACAAGCTCTGAGCACAAGATCCATAGAGGCTGGGGTCTATCACACCAGGCAAGACCCCAGGTGCAGGCTGTGTAAAGATGCCCCAGAGACAATCCAGCACATAACAGCAGGGTGCAAGATGCTAGCAGGCAAGGCATGGAACGCCATAACCAAGTGGCCGGCATAGTGTACAGGAACATCTGTGCCGAGTATAACCTGGAAGTCCCGAGGTCAAAATGGGAGATGCCCCCAAGGGTGGTGGAGAATGACCGAGCTAAGATCCTGTGGGACTTCCAGATACAGACGGACAAAATGGTGGTGGCTAACCAACCGGACATAGTGGTGGTAGACAAACAGAAGAAGACGGCCGTAGTGATCGATGTAGCGGTTCCGAATGACAGCAATATCAGGAAGAAGGAACACGAGAAGCTGGAGAAATACCAAGGGCTCAGAGAAGAGCTCGAGAGGATGTGGAGGGTGAAGGTAACGGTGGTCCCCGTGGTAATCGGAGCACTAGGTGCGGTGACTCCCAAGCTAGGCGAGTGGCTCCAGCAGATCCCGGGAACAACATCGGAGATCTCTGTCCAGAAGAGCGCAGTCCTGGGAACAGCTAAGATACTGCGCAGGACCCTCAAGCTCCCAGGCCTCTGGTAGAGGACCCGAGCTTGAAGGATAAACCGCCCGCAGGGGCGTGCTGGGTGTTTTTTATATATATATATATATATATATATATATATATATATATATATATATATATATTAAACTTATTAGATATGTGAAGCTAAAATTTCAGAACAATTATTATGAATTATTATATGTTGCACACTTGGATTAAAAGGAATTGAAACCAGTGTAGCTTCGTGAGTCCGCCTTTATCTTCTGTACATATATAGACATGGTTCATGGTTACACGTTTGCACATAGTCTCACACAGCTCTTGTTGGGCACACTGCATTATGGTGAGTGGCCTGGCATATTTACGCCTGCTAGAGGTGCTCATTTCAGGAGATACTGCCTCTTGTGGTGTAACGGAGGAATAACTACCCTTCGAGCACTATGTCTCATTAGAGACTGGGGCACACATTATTTTACAACAAATAAAGAAAATAACATATTTGAACAATCGGAACATTTTAACCAAACATTGTAAATAAAAGATTTTGGGGAAGGGGGGTCTTTTTTTTGTCAGTAATGCCTTTCTTACCCTTACATATAAACGTTAACATTTTCCACCATACAATATATGCAAATTGGAGATAGTTGAGGACAATAATTGTTTGGTTGGAGACAGAATGACCAATATGAGTTTATTTCAGAGTACTTTGGCTTTTAGTTTCACTGATCATCTCTTTTCTCCTGCTCTCCTGCAGGCCATGTTTGAGACCTTCAACACTCCTGCCATGTATGTGGCCATCCAGGCAGTGCTGTCCCTGTATGCCTCTGGTCGTACCACTGGTATTGTCATGGACTCCGGTGACGGTGTGACCCACACTGTGCCCATCTATGAAGGCTACGCTCTGCCCCATGCCATCCTCAGATTGGACCTGGCTGGCAGGGACCTCACAGACTACCTTGGTAAAATCCTCACTGAGAGGGGCCACAACTTTACCACCACAGGTGCGCACATGGACACAGTCAAGAGAAGATGTGTAAAACTAGGAAAAAATTTAAAACTCACAATAAAAAGTTGGGGGTTTTCTTGTCTCACAGCTGAGCGTGAGATTGTGCGTGACATTAAGGAGAATCTGTGCTATGTTGCCCTGGACTTTGAGAGAGAGATTGAAAGAGCTGCCTGCTCTTCGTCATTGGATAAGAAGTATGAGCTGCCTGATGGACAGGTCATCACTATTGGGAATGAGAGGTTCCGTTGCCCAGAGGCTCTCTTCCAGCCCTCATTCCTTGGTAAGCAGCATCAGTTTTAAGACAGATTTCTGTGATTTGTAAAAAGTAGTCCTTAGCAAGGCTAACCTTAACCCCTAATTTTCCAACTCTCCACAGGTATGGAGTCTTGTGGTATCCATGAAACTACCTTTAACAGCATCATGAAGTGTGACGTTGACATCCGTAAGGACCTGTACGCCAACACTGTGCTGTCTGGAGGTACCACCATGTACCCTGGCATTGCTGACCGCATGCAGAAGGAGATCACTTCACTGGCACCCAAAAACCTAAAAATCAAGGTAAAGTTATTGCTTCTTATGTACTCTTTCATACTCACTCTTTTTTTAAAGGTGCTTCACTTTCACACGAACAAGGTGTTTAACACTGTGCTGAATTTGTATGTCTGGCAGAATGTAAGTGCACTTCCTAAAAGTCTTCATTGCTGAACCCTCTTCATCTCTGCCCTTGCAGATTATTGCTCCCCCAGAGAGGAAGTACTCTGTATGGATTGGAGGCTCCATCCTGGCTTCTCTGTCCACCTTCCAGGACATGTGGATCAGCAAGCAGGAGTACGATGAGTCTGGCGCCAGCATCGTCCACAGAAAGTGCTTCTAGATAGACTGCCCTCAACCTACCAAAGCACACACTGCTACAAACCCCATAGTGACTGGCTCTGCATGCATGTCTACATCACCAGAATGATGTATGCCGAGCCTACACCTCTTCCATTTTTAATTCATCACTCTGGGTATGGTACCATGCACCCTGATGGGGAGAAATTCTTCCGCCTGAATTTATTTCCAAAATTAAGCCCATTGATATTGGAAAAGTTTGTATGATAACACTCAGTACATTAATAAATTCATAAATCAAGCAAAATTCTATTACTTTTTTGTTCTGCCTAATTTGCACAACTTCTGTTTTTTGCTTCACTATTACTTTATTATTACACATATGCTTTCACACTAATGCTCTTATTAACTATAAGTGTTCTTCCCAGTGAAATCTGGAAAATCTACATCTTACAGATTGAGCAATTTTATAATATAGTGAAATGCAGAGATTGGGTTAAGCTTCGTGAAGATGTATTTGACAAATTTTGGGGTGTAAAACACAACACTGAACACTGATTGAAAGTAGAGAGGCATTTCCTCTGAGTACTTTGCTAGTTTTATTCATAGCCATCTGCTACAATGAATGGAGGGAAAGACTTTATCTTATTTTTCTGCAAATATTGATTTATAAAGATGAATTAATAGCACAATGTTAAGGTAAAAGCCGTGCTCTAATGACTTAATTTTGTTTTCTGTATTAGTATTTTTTTATCAGCAGACTTTTCTTTTTCTTAGAGATGCACTGTATTTAGGTGATTAATGAGGGTTTCTTTTATTTTAATGCAAATAATTAATGCAAATATTTGTAAATGACGATCATTTTGTCTTTTTTCGGTGTCTGTTTACATTTCTGTAATAAAAACATCTTTGTCAATAAAATCAGTGAATAACTGTGGTAAATAATCGTGAGCTCAGTGTTGGACAAAATATTCACGATTGCCATTTTGGTAATCAAGTGCAAGCATCAGAGGTGCTCAGCATGTAGAAATATAGGTGACCAGCTAAATAAAGCTCGCTTTTCGTTCAAACACAACTCTACTCTCCGCATCTGCATCTGAGTTGTGAAATCAACACAATCGGAGCACCCCGCCGTGACACTACAGATAAATGTATAATTGCTATTTTGAGTGGCTGTAGCTCAGGTGGTAGAGCAGGTCACCTATGATAGGTTTGTAGCATAAACCTATTCGCTGGAACGTTAAGACAATATAATTACACTGCTAAGCAAGACACAAATAGGCAAAGTTCTTCATGTTACTCGTGCACGGGAGAGAACCGGACAACCGCTTGACTCCAGTTGGTCTCGTCCGTTCTCCCATACACTGTCCTTTTATTGAGGTTACATGAATATGCATAGGTTCATTAACATACGACGTCTACATACAAACAAAGAGTACCTTGCCTGTGTGTGTGTGTGTGTGTGTGTGTGTGTGTGTGTGTGTGTGTGTGTGTGTGTGTGTGTGTGTGTGTGGGGACTGCTGATCAAAGGGTCAAACATCCTTGGTCAGGAAGAGGGTAGCCTCCCCCTCACCCTAGATGGTTCATCCTAGATAACACGGTGAGGAAGTCCTGCAGTTCATCTAAACAAAGAGCACTTAGACTAGAACAGACGCAACTACGTTAATCCTACCATAAAATAATAAGACACGGTATGACCTCTCATGCTCCCAAAGTGCTGTCTAATACACACAAAGTTTGCAGACTATCAAGGATCAAAACCTCTACCAATCTACAACTAATTACAAAACTCTAAGCATATATAAGTAAATATTTCTAAGCATAAATGACAATCAACAATACAAATCTAACATTTCCCCCCTTTTTGACCTTTATGCCTGAAAAGTTCCCAGGTATGAATACGTCATGTCTGACAGTTTCAATGCAAACCTTTTTATACTCAGCATATGTCAAATCACCCTAAATTACTGAAAGGTACACAGTTTAATAAATGTATTAGCAGTTACCCCATTCATTGAGCTCATCTCATGGCAAACTGCATCTTACGAGCAACCAAAGAAATTGTTAATTTAATAGTGAAACTAAAAAAGTAACATTTTCAAAAACATCTCAACTTGGTGGTGCTTCCTCCAGGTGTGCACATCACATGTCTTTCTGCAGAGTGGTTTAAGCTCTGCAGGGCGTCATGAATGTCTCTTCCAGTTGTTTCCATCACTGTCCATAGGACCAGAGTCCAAATGTATGTAGAATAGACATTCAAACATACTAGTTGGTTTTATGGTTCGTCAACATGGGTCTCAGCTATTTCCAAGCTGCAGACCTCTCAGCACTCTAGTTTTATGGCCTCTTACCAGCCCCCATCACCTGACTTCAGACCTTCGTCTTGTGAGGGGGATATTTATGACTGCTTAATTGTCCACGCTCTGCAGAAAAAGCTCTCTGTGGAAAGGGTGCTGGGTTCCGTCATCTTACTGCTGTTATGATCCCAGCAGCCTTCAGAGTGTCATCGTATGCACAGTATAGTGGCACAGCATTAGGTGATGTTCATAGGAAACTGCTGTCATCACCACCATAGCTTCTGGTTCCTGTGCTTTCACAGAATCATGATGTCATCCTCGAACTCCTTCTGCGCTGTCGATGGAGCTTGACACGCTCCCCTCATCCCACGAGTTTTCATGTTCCAACGCTGCTGAAGGTTTAAGGCAGAGCACGTCGTACACCTTAGTCGTCTTCCTCAGCGTCAATATTGAATCTTTCATTTTATTTAAAATCTTGCTGTGGGAAGTCTCCTCTTGATTTCCTGGAAGCTTAGTAGCACAGCTCTCTGTGTGATGTCTGCTGTGCTGAAGATGATCTCTGATCCTCCTGAAGCCTCTCTCCCATCTTGTGGACGATCCTCTCCTCTATTTTGCAGGCAGTTTCATGGTCCTTGCTGTGGCTCCAAGGTCTGATTTCATGATGGGCCCCAATCAGCTTGATCTTTGACCTCAACCACTGCCTGGGCTGTCAGTTATGCCTGGAATGGTTCTCGCTTCTCACTGGGCCTCTGAAGATTTCTCAGGAGATTACTGCTGCACCTGTATTTCATTGCTAGGAGGAAAAACTTCTATTTGGAGAGCATGTCAACAATCATCAAACCACATTCTTTAGTTCAGTGAACTTCACTTATAGGCCATCAAAGCCTCATCTGAACATGGGTTTAATACCTGTAAATAAACGGTTAATCACACAAATCGCTGCAAAAATTATATAAAACAAAATTTAATGTTAATTCCAAAATTTAATGTTAATTCATTGTTTCATATTAATCCTGGATCCCCCATCTTGACACATGGACACTCCCATGAGTCAACTCATCAAAATCAGATTCCTGTCTCAAAGAAAAAGATTAGCTAGATCATATCCCAGGTAACATCAGGGCATCTCCTCCTCTGGAGCAGCACCACCCTGGACCTATAATCCTGCAATAAAAATGTTAGTGTGCTTTGCATATTAAGTTTGCTTAACACCTGGCTCTCCCAGGAGCCTGCATACACACCATCATGGCCTGGAAAACAAAATCTGGAAGTAAAATCAAACTTCATACCTGTAAACAATTGTATCATAAGGACAAGAAGCATTCAACATCAGCAAGACAAGTGTCATGTGCAGGTTTTCTCAAATCAGTAAACTACAATTATTTTCATAAGTCGCCTCAGACATGGATCATCCCATGTACTCAGGCAACATTAATGTAATCGGTGACTGCTCTTAAGCAAAGTCACTCCACTTATATATTACTATGGGCTCAAAAGTGGCCAGCTAATGAGCCCATATCAAACTATCCCAGAAACACTGTATCTCTTATTAGTTTCACTCATGTCACTTGTCCGGTCCAGCTGAATCTTCCACAGCATTCTCAAAGAAACTAACATTAGCAATACACATTGACTGTAGTCAGACAGAGGTCAGACACAGGTCAACAGGTTCCAGAGGTGCCATAAAAACACCATAAAGTCAACCCTAGCTGTGGAAAGAAGTAACACCAGTTCTCAACACAGGAAATTTCACACAGGTTATTCACATTATCAAAGTAACCTTCACATTTTCCCATCAACACAATGCAACAGCATCACCACTCATAACCTGTAAACACAGTTTTCCTCACACATAAACCCAGAAATCCTGTAGTAGGAAAAAACATCAACCAGTTGTCCTGGTATAAATCGCATCATCAATTCACATGAAGAACTGGCATGCTGTAAGAAAAGAAAATGCAAATATTAGCGCTTGCGCAGGCGTATGCATACTTTGTCACAGATATCTCTGTGAGCAACTCAAGCCTATGAATAACACACCTGATAAATGCACAGACACAGAAAATGGCATTTAAAAGGTTAAATCATCATGCAACCTCGAGTGTTGCTGTCATCTTTCTGCTCCTGTAAAAGGAAACACATGGGTTCATCTGCACCTTTGTCAGGTGGGGGTTAGCTTCACACAATCATGTTCAGTCAGTCAGTCAGATATTTTAAAATTCTTACTCATTCACTCAGTGGTTCCTTCTTTTGCTAATTGTGGAAATTATCATCGCATTCGTTTCCACGCTCAGCAAAACGACGTTATTTCAAAAAGAAAAATAATTTAGACTGGATTTCCTCGTTGAATCCTTTTTGGGGGGGACTCTCATTTCCTAATTGTCCCAAATAAGTGGCTTTCTCCTGAACCCATTTTAAATGTGGAGAAACTCACTTGCAACAATTTTCTTGACGACGTGTAACGCTTTTAATTCCCGACTTGCAGATCTGCTCAAAGAAAAGAAATTCACAAGCAAAAATCAGTGCTTGTTCAAAAATGAAAAATAAAAAATAACAGAGATTATCAAAACAAACTCTCAGTGCACTGTGAAAGTATCAAAATAAAAAGGCCTTGTTAAGTCATGACACAAGCTCCTCATCTCAGGTAAATCATACCATTAGCATGGTTTATCATACCATCATACTAATCGGCAGGCTCGACTTCACAACAAAAGAAAAATCATCAGCTAGATTCACTCCAAATCAACCATCAGCTGCACAAAACAACATAATCCTAATGTCTTATTAGCTATGAGTTTAATTACCAGGTCTGTGCTCTTCACTCATTTAGGCCACAGATCTATTTTATTCAATTTTCCTTTTCCCTTCATCATAAAACATGTGACATGCTGTCATGCACTTCACAAAAAACGTTCGTTCTGATGTATTCAGAGTTGTGTATCTAAATACAGGAATCACTCGCACATCAAAGCAGGAAACTCAGTGTTTTAGAGTCTCTACTCAACACACAACAAACTCCAACACATCTCATTCACTCGTACTAGAATTCAGTCACCTTTCATTAATCTAAAACCAATCAACTAATTTGCATATCAGCTATTAACCCACTAAGTTGACAGGACGACAGAAAAGCATGTTCAAAATAGTATCACAAAAGACAATTTCCCTCATACAGTAAATTACATGTGCTGCCTCAATCAAGCAGGAAGCTTCTCCCAATTTACCATTTTAACACTAAATTTATTGTCTGATCACTGGTTGGTCAAACCAGGATCTTTTTTCCCCACAAAAGTTAAACTGTTGTCCTGCAACTTGTAGAGTCAATTTTTTTCTTTAGGATAAATTCAGTATTTGATAACAAGTGTCTGCTAAATTGACACTATTGTAACACTGATGAAAGATAACAAGCTAATTTTCATTACATGTGTTTGTGTTATTAGGCAGGTTTAATGCATGTCTGTGGAGCTGCATCTCCAGCAGAGCATGTTCTTAAAGCTGCCTTTCCTACACACTTCTCTACTATTATTTAATCATTTCTTAACTAATGTGCTATGAGTCTTCATGAGTCATTTTGTGTTTGGAATTGTTAGTAGGGTTAATGCATGTTCTGCTTGTGTGTGTGATTTTGTATATGTTTCTATTTTCGCAATGTTTCAGACTCCGTCTCAATTTTCCAACTTAAGCAGTCAGTTTTCTTTTCCCCAGGTTTGCTAACCCAAATTTTGATTTCCCACATTAAATAATTCCTATGTGTTCTCACCTAGTCTTCTCACTCTGTTGTCCTCTCCCACTTCAACAGTCCAACAGCCGGCAGTTCTCCTTCAGCTTTGTCCTGTGTCCCACTGTCTCTTCTTGCCATTTTACTCCACAGGTGGCAAATGTCAAACTCCAACTGTTCAGTTCTCCTCAAACGTTTTCTTCACATGCACAGTGAAGTCACAGCCACTCTCACTATTGTCCTCTGATGCGGTTGACTTCGTGCTAGTGGCTGAAGTGCTGCTGCTGCTGCCTTCCTGGGCGACTTCTTAGCAGCTGCTGCCGGTTTCTTGGCTTTGGCTGCGGCGGGCTTCTTGGCTTTGCTCTCAGTAGCCTTGTTCATCTTGAAGGATCCGGAGGTCCTGGTGCCCTTGGTCTGCACCAGAGTGCCCTTCGCCACCAGACTCTTGATGGCGGTCTTGACACGGGCCTTGTTCTTGTCCACATCGTAGCCTCCGGCAGCCAGAGCCTTCTTGAGGGCGGCCACGGACAGGCCGTTGCGCTCCTTGGAAGCGGCCACGGCTTTCACAATCAGCTCGCTCACGCTGAGGCTGACCTTCTTGGGCTTGGAAGTCATCGTCTTCTTCTTCTTGGCCTGAACCTCGGTGCAGGGCGTGTTTATGATGGAGCCTTTCCCACCACAGCGCTGGCACGTTGAACGCATCATGAAGGGTCCATTTCTTTCATGTCGCTAGCCAGCATGCTAGCTGCATGTGGCTTGCCCGAGTCACTCAGTCCTTTTTGAGCATTTCAACATGCTGCCACCGCCATCTTGCTCGCCCCTCCGTGGAATTCATCCAATCAGACAGGAAGATGGGTTTGCTTTCTTCTGCTGCTGTTTATCCACATTGCTGCTGCTTTGCTGGGACTTTTTGTGCTCAGGACTTGCTGCTGTCTCTTTATCATGGAGCTGCATTCCTTATCTTCAGGGAGGAGTGAGCTCGCTTGTGAGGTTGAGAAACACATGGCACTGTAAATAAGTCAGCCAGAAACTTGGCCTGCATGTTTCCAATGATGTTAAACTATAACTTTCTTCCGACCGCTGCATGTGGAAAATTGATTCAGGTCTGCTTTTCACCTGAAAGTGACAAACTAAGACATTTCATTATTATCATCACTGCTTAATCAACACATATCTCTCTCTCTCGCTCTGTGTTTTTGTGAACAGTCCTTTCTTAAAAGCAGAAAATGAAATTATAGTTGTTTTTTTTTGGTTGATCAACACAAAACCTTTTTCCTATGATTATTTTTTTCTACAATATAAATTCTCCCTCTTATTCACTCTTTTTTTTTATTTTTTATTTACAATAGCTGGTGACCTGCAAAATCACCGCTGTCACTCACAATCAAAGGCAATTACTCTTGCACAGTGCACAAAAACACTGTGATG
Organism: Aulonocara stuartgranti; assembly: GCF_965226115.1. NCBI lineage: Eukaryota > Metazoa > Chordata > Actinopteri > Cichliformes > Cichlidae > Aulonocara > Aulonocara stuartgranti. The sequence continues at coordinate 30,566,519 of NC_138944.1, read as the reverse complement.
TCAGACACATTCACACTCACTTTGTCATCTGCAAAAATAAATCACATGGCTGATGATATGTGCCATGGTGATCCGTAAATATGATCACCAGTTTATTTAACTATTTTTCAACCCAACAAACAAATAATCAAAAACATGATGCTGATGTTATGAACACTCTACACACAAGTCAAGATGCAGGAAAACTGCTCATGGAAACGTTGCACACTCCAGTTATCACAGTTATCATAGCGCTGTTTCCCTCTCTTAGAGTAGTTCTCAGACAGCTCTCGATCTGATAATGTGTAGCCTGCTCATCAGCTCAGAAGAAAAAAAAAACTGCAACGCAACATCACACAGTAGTTGCTCTGCCCACAGTGGCAAAGTCTTACACTTTCATATTCAACTCAGCTTCTCCATCATGTACTTTTAGATGTTTCATACAGGGTTGAGCATATTAGTTGTTTTCACAGATGTGCTCTATATCTCAACAATGGCTCATAATAAGACGACAGTCTTCCACACAGGTCAAGTGCCTCTATGCACTTCATTAGTTTAAATATTTATCTATATCACTTCACCTCACATGTCATCGTACTGAATTTAAGCAACCACAAGCGTAATGTAGATGACTTTTAACAACTATCCACCTCAATTACGTCTATGGTCTGGCACACAGGCTGAAGAGTTAACGTTTTGTGTCAGCAAGGGGTGGGGGGACAGCCACCCACCAGAGCATAGCTGCTGATGTGGGCTGGCCTTCTCCACACGCTCTTCAAGGCTGGTGTGTTTTCTGAAAACTTCTAACATTTTAATCTCTTCCATTTTTAAGCCTGCGATTAACCGCACGGCTCAGGTCCGCGTGAAACCCGCGTGACCGCGCTCGCGTGAACCCGCGCAGCTGTGGAGCCGTCGCTCCCTCTCTTTTTTACATAAATACTTTGTGCTGCCAGGAGCAAAGTCCAGCACAAACGTCTGTCTCCCTCCGACTCACTCTTGGTTGCTTAGAAACCCATGATAACAACAACAGTCGGTGTCACAGACCACATGTTCTGCTCCGCACACACTCACACAACAACAACAACAACAACAACGACGACGACGACAACAAAAACAACACAAAATAGGCCTATCGTCCAGCACAATCTGGACCCCGCGGAACTTCTCAACGCCCCACAAAGCGGCGGAGAACTCACCTCTAGCCACACAAAGTAGCGAGGAACCTCTTGCTCCACAAAGTAGCAAGGAACCCGGGTATCGCTACACAAAGTAGCGAACTTCTCAACGCCTCACACAGTGGCGGAGACTGCACAACGACACGGTTATAGAGTCGGCCTCTTCTCAACGCCTCACACAGTGGCAGAGACTGCACAACGACACGGTTATAGAGTCGGCCTCTTCTCAACGCCTCACACAGCGGCGGAGACTGCACAACGACACGGTTATAGAGTCGGCCTCTTTAAACTTACTTGGCGTTGCTTAGAGTGTAATATCAGCCCGAATCCCGCCGACCGTCATTCATCGAGGAGAAAAGACAGACCGCGAATCCACAGGAACTTCCTGGCTGACGTCAGGCTTTCAGCGTGCCTCTCCTCCCCTCGGTGAATGCGATTCCAGGGCTCCGGCATCGAAGGACCAATTAATGATAGGTTTGTAGCATAAACCTATTCGCTGGAACGTTAAGACAATATAATTACACTGCTAAGCAAGACACAAATAGGCAAAGTTCTTCATGTTACTCGTGCACGGGAGAGAACCGGACAACCGCTTGACTCCAGTTGGTCTCGTCCGTTCTCCCATACACTGTCCTTTTATTGAGGTTACATGAATATGCATAGGTTCATTAACATACGACGTCTACATACAAACAAAGAGTACCTTGCCTGTGTGTGTGTGTGTGTGTGTGTGTGTGTGTGTGTGTGTGTGTGGGGACTGCTGATCAAAGGGTCAAACATCCTTGGTCAGGAAGAGGGTAGCCTCCCCCTCACCCTAGATGGTTCATCCTAGATAACACGGTGAGGAAGTCCTGCAGTTCATCTAAACAAAGAGCACTTAGACTAGAACAGACGCAACTACGTTAATCCTACCATAAAATAATAAGACACGGTATGACCTCTCATGCTCCCAAAGTGCTGTCTAATACACACAAAGTTTGCAGACTATCAAGGATCAAAACCTCTACCAATCTACAACTAATTACAAAACTCTAAGCATATATAAGTAAATATTTCTAAGCATAAATGACAATCAACAATACAAATCTAACAACCTACTAACCAGAAGATTGGTGATTCTATATCTGTCTTTAAAAAAATTTAATGTCTCCCTTAAGCATTTATACTAATTAAGCTATGCAGAATACAGATACACCATTTATCTATTCTTTTTATACTGCTCATCTGGAGCTGGGCTTCAGCAGCCTAAGAAGAGATATTCATGCCTCCTACCTCTCAGCCACCTCCTCCTGCTGATCACTGAGACATTCCCAAGCAGATCTGTAACCTCTCCAGTCCCGGGTCTACTCTGGGGCCACGTCCCAGCCTCACACCGGGTTGTTTTTTTTCAGGTAATGTTTTTTGTTTGTATCAAATGTTCCAAAAGGCATCGTCAGCATTGGGATTATTAGCAGAAATTAGACGTGGCATAATTGGCTCAAGCTTCTTGTGTCAGACAGTCTCCAGTCTTCAGATAGATTAGTTGTAAAGAAGAAAAGATAAATAAGCCATGGTATAGATGTTTTAAAGGCAGAAACGATCCATACAGGCCAAAAACTTTTTTGTGCCATGTAAATGTATGTGAAAGCATATAAATATGCTTTAAAATACTGTTGAGTTGGACAGTTTCACCTGTTTGTCTGTGGGGATTGTCTGCCCTCAGGTGGCCACTATGGGAATTGAAGGAAGCCGTTTGGGCCAGATTGAAGTCTTTGTTTGGATCATGGAGACAGGTAACTCATTTGCCACTATTTGATGTTTTAACAACAGAAATGTTACCCTTATAATTATTGTTGAAATGAACTATGCAGTTGTCTGAGTGATGTAACAAGTGCAGTAGGCAGTGTACTGTATGTGTGTGTGGTTTTTCTCTTTTAAACAGATGCTCTGATAAACCTCACTTGTTGTCACTTTTTACTAGAAGAGCATGTTAAAGACTTCAGCTCAATCAGTTAAACATATGGTGTTGTTAAAGCTTATAAAGTTACCAAGAAGACCCTTGAAATCTTTGCAAAATAAAACACTTGGCTATAGAAGGACTGAGGATCATAGAAGAGGGGGACATACTTTTTGGCTGTCACAGCCTGATAAAATGTGTAACACTGAAGTAAGACAGAGAGTGGTTACAAAGAGGAGATGGATTTTGGTACACTATAGGTCCAACCACAAACCTCCAGAAGATAACGAAGGTGAGCAAAACAGTTACGTAACAAAACAGTTATATAACTAAAACGTATTTTTCTCTATAGTGTTATAATTTTGTTTACCAATTTCCATTTTATTAAAGGAAGATCGGAATTATTTATCTAGCAGACAATCATTTGCATTAGTAACTTGAACTACATAAATAAAAGATATTTTACTGATTTTGCTTGAAATTGATATTAAAATGTATTCACTTTACTTTCAAAACGATACAATAGCGGGGTTTTCCAACATTCTAGGTTTATGCCACGAACATAGATCAGTAATGAGCAGCACACCGACGAATGAAAAGAAACTATCTGCTTTGGAGTCGCGCGGTCCTTTGCAGAACACAACAAAGTTGCGGTTCCTCGTGAGCGCGCTTTAGGGGACTGGGATACAATTATTGTCAGAGGTACTGCTTTGGCCTAATACCTATTAGAACTACACCTAACAGAGCCACACCTGTGCAGCTATATTTACAGAATACAGTCAGAACATTTCCTGCAAAAGATAACTTATACAGCTGAGATTTTATATTAAAAGGTTATATGGAGACAAAACATTAAACTGTGGAGCATTCCACTGGCATTTCAGTTTGCCAGAATTTTTTCATTACAGAGCAGAGCCTGCATTTTAACCACGTGGACCGAGAAATATGAACACGTCTCACATATGTCACTGATCGTGCTGTAGAAAGAAAGAAAGAAAGAAAGAAAGAAAGAAAGAAAGAAAGAAAGAAAGAAAGAAAGAAAGAAAGAAAGAAAGAAAGAAAGAAAACATTTTTAAGAAGGAAGAAATTAGTCACATGGGTTACTCTGTCACGGAGACAGAACGAATAGAAGTGTTCAGGTAGTTCATTAGTATTTTGTAAGTATGTTTCGTTTTATAAATACAGAATACAGATCGTGTTCAAAATAAGACACCGGATTCAAAATAGATGATACAGTGTGTGTGTGTGTGTGTGTGTGTGTGTGTGTGTGTGTGTGTGTGTGTGTGTGTGTGTGTGTGTGTGTGTGTGTGTGTGTTAAAGCTGAATAATTACATTTAAAAGCCAAATACAAAAATAAAATTCCAGTTTCCAGTGGACCAAGCAGATTAAAATGAGTCATTTCTCCCCCCCTGTTTTTTTAGTTAAATATCATGGTCAGCACTGACAGCTGTTCCTAGTTCCTGATCTGCTGCATTAAAACGCTGGTGCTGGAGGTCGTTTGATAACGAACGTGCTTAACACAAGCTGAACAGCTCATCTGACTCTCTTAGGTGCAAATGTATGCATGCTGGAATAGGGCCTGCTGTTCTGTGTCGTGAAGTCTACGTTTTGTAACTCCCCGTTTTATTTTGACAGCATCTTGTCTCATGTGCGCTATATTTCGTTTTCCTTCCACTGTCTTGTCTTACCTTATTGGTTTCATCTGTGTCCCCTGGCGTTGCCTGGTCTTTTCCTGATTGCCATGTGTGTATTTTGGCTGTAGCCTCTGTCTCTGCTCAGTTCTCTGCGGCGTTTGTCCGCACTTGTTGTACCTTGTGAATTTTTTGTTTGTTTGTTTTTTGCGGTTTAGACAGACTTTTGTTACCGGCTGTTCTTTGGATTATCTGCTCTCCTAAATAAAGGTTCGTTTTTTGCTTATTTTACTCTGTTTCACTATTTTACTGGGGGTTTTTTTGTCTGTTTTGGGGCCACGTTCTTCCACAACACAATAGACTTGCAAGGTTCTTGTGCATGCTCTCAGCGTATATCTCTGCACACCTGCGCACAGATCTAAAGACGGGCTGTGTAGTTGTGGTAGTTTGTTGCAGCTGTTTGAAATCTCTTTTGTCCCTGGAGCAGAGACGGTACATAATTTTGTTTCATGCTCTAAGGTTTCACTGAACCCGATACTATAATGCCAGTTCAACATACAGGATAGTTTTCCATTACCTGGATTGACTTTCCCTGACATTGGAAATTGGGATGAGCAGTTACACGAAGCTGGTTATCAGTTCGCCAAATTAACCCAGAGTGTCTCCTGCGCGTTCACATGAAATGATGCTGTTGGCAGTATCTGACTAATCTAAAATGGCTGTTTCACAGATCATATGTATTTTTCGCCCACAGTAAACAATTTCTGTGAGTGCCACCAACAATTAAATGGTGATTAAAATTTAAGAAAATAATAAATAAATAATAAATGTTTAGTAAAATATCACGCTGTAAAAAGGACAAAAGATGAATTCTGGGTCAAACTGTTAATCTGGTGATTTAGGGCACAAAAATAAACATTTTAATGCAGTTAATTCTTATTATTGTCACTGAGTGCGTGCTCAGTGCTGCTTTTTCCCCTAAGGCGATGTCTGCACATTAGAGCTCTGAAACTTTAAACTGGCATTTAAACATTTAAGCCTACTCTACTTAAATGTTTAAATGGACTGCGCCAAAGTCTAATAACGCAAAACGCTTTAATTTGTCGCAGACCAAATGGAAATATATTTTATTGATTGGTCAGGTGTTCTTAGTGCTGTTGAGCAATCCCAGTAGAATAAAAGAAAGAAAGAAAGAAAAACAGCAGATTATAATCAAGTATATCCGCATTTTATGTATTTTCTTAATCACCAAATGAATACATGCACATTCCCGTGATAATTCGACACGCAGTTTGCGCCTCATTTGGTGGTTTGAGTATGGTACGGCTTAACAAGCTGCACAACACATTCTCCTTGCAGAGTGCCGCACGAAGTGAAGACTCAGTGAAAACGTGGCTCTTCCAACCGATTTAAAAGCGAAACTCTCATATTGTTCTGCGATACTACAATCTATCCAATACCAAGTAAATACAAGTATTGCCAGTACTACCGATACGTTTAACTTATAAAGGCAGAGTGTAGAGAGAGTTCATCAATTTGCTAAATTCTGAACAAATTTTAATGAACACTGAATCTGTGATTTTTACTTTCCGCAATAATCTGTGAACACAACAAGACACACCTTTCAGCTTTTTCATGTATTTTGAAACACTTTGTTGTTCTTGGGTTTTATTGGAGACCTGGAAGACAAATGTGTCTGGCTTTAAAGCACTTTGGGTCAGTTTATGTTGTTTAAATGTGTTCCATGATAAAATAACCTGACAGTCAACACAAAAAGGTGAGTATATTCGCATTAACATTTTTCATAGTTCATGTTAAAGGTATATTATTTCATTTCCAATAAAATAATGTTGGGCTGAATATATTATCTGAATATAGTCTATAAGTAATCATATTACTTTAGCAGGCATTGGACTGCTAAAGTAACAGCTATGATAACGAATAACAATTTAATCCTTTTTACTGTAGATCCAGCATCAGTCATGGCTGAAACATTACTGTAGCAGGCTTTATGTTGCTGGTTCACCCAACACAGCACAGAGGTGTTCAGTTTGTAGCAAATCCATTTTAATATTCCTTCAAATTTCAGCCATCACTTCACTTCACTCTCCACACACACACACACACACACACACACACACACACACACACACACACACACACACACACACATCATCTTGGTCCTGACATTCTAATGTTTTAAATGACAGGGGAGGCAAGTAAGATTAGCCAAATAACCACAGCTGCGTTAACCAGCCTCCCCCCAGCACTGCCCCTTAACCAACTGTACCCCCCACTGCCACTGCCAATATATGAACTACCTGGTTATAATTTCCCTCTGTGACAGTGGGCTCTGTCTCTGTGCGAGGGATCTGGGTCTGTCTGAACGATTTCCTTCATCCTCTCTTCATTTCTTTTGCTGCTTTTCTAAGACAAAGTTGTGCTGTTCATAGTCTTTCATATCTTTATATAAGTTCATAGGATTGCCAAAGTAGAAAACATCCTTCTAGCAGGCATCGTTGTTTGCAGTGTTTCGATTTACAGCTGTAAAGTAGCTCTATATATTGTTCCAATTTCTCACTTACTGCAGCTTGCATGGTTTTGCTTAGTGCATCTGAGTCATATGACTGTAGGACAACTAAACACAACTGAGCAGGGAGGAGGGAGCGGACAAGAGTGTGCCTGCATGAGAGGGAAGCAGTTTGCACAGACATGTCTCCTTTTTGATGATCAGTAGCAACATACTGAACTTACATAAGAGAAACAAACTAATGCATTGAGCTGATCACAATAGTAACAATTCAATGTCAGTACCAGCATTAAGTCGATACTATCGATATTTGGGTTGATCCACCCACCCCTACTGAACAGAACAATTTCAGTTTTGCAAAATCAACAACCTGTGGACGTAGAACTGTAGAAAAACAACATTTGTTTTGATTCTTGGCAGAACCATTCAGGTATCTTTTTTTTTTGCACTTTAAAAGTGCATTCATGGATATGGTCCTCTGCATATGTCTTATTTAGTGAGTCAAAAATGCACAACAGTGTCAGTACAGATTAAAAGTTAACAATTTTAGTAATGCTGGTGCTGCTCTGACTTTCAGTGAGGGAAATATGAGTTGAGAGGGTATTCTAGAAATTCTGACTTCTGATTTATTGAGGAACACAGCAGCAGCCACTCACACAAAGAAGCAATTCATATGTTAAACTCAGTTTAACACAGAAAACTGAACATGTCCATCACTGCTGTGAAACAGACCAGGCCTCTTCTTTTGGGCTCTGCCCTCCAGACCGTCAAAAGGTATTTGTTTCAAGAACTGATCTATGAGTTACTTGTAAGAGCGTGAGACTGCTGCACTGTCTGCAAAACAGACTTCGTTGCATGTGTGATGGCTTCTTTGTGTATGAGGCTGCTGAATTAGGTGTCTGTGAGTTGTTGAATTTAAGTGAGTGGAACTTACCATTATAAGTATACCATTGAAATATATAATACCATACATACCATTGGAAAAAAATGGTTTGGTTGTGATTATCTTTTTTTGTCCTACTCCTACTCTCCATGCAGTGGTTCAGTAGATCTTTAAGAATGTTTATTTCTGAAGAATTGAGTGGTCAGTAGGTATGACCTACTGTCTTTAACCTGGAGCCTAACCTGCTCCAGATCAGGTTAGGTCCATAGCGTAAATTACCATGTCAATTTACCCCAGTAAGAAATGAACAACAATGAGCATTTATCAAATTTGAGGATAAAAAGTTTAAATTTTATTCATTAAAATGAATGGAGACAGATATAATATTGAAAATTAGTCACATGTGATGTCCCAGAGCCAAAACCTATGATACTGCAATATATCATTTTTGTTTCATTACACAAATAAAGGTTTGTGCAATTTTTAGCCCTGTTTGCTGGTTATTGCACAGAATAACCACACACACATATTTAGACAATTAGCCACAACATTAAACATAATATTTACATTGCTAGCTTCAAACAAAAAAGAATGCCGGCCGGCATTATAATATGTTAATAATATGTTAATAGTATCCTAATGTAAGTATAAACCAATATTACCTTATTATTGTGGGCTACAACCATAAGTCATTATACAAAAGTTCTAATGCACAGATTTGACCATTTTGGTAAAATCTGGTTGTCATATTGTTGCCTATATATTGCTAAACTATTAGTAATGGGTTTTGCCTCATAGGCAAGATTTTGTTTCCACATTATTGTCTCCAGTGTTACGAACTTGTATGTCCATGTGTTTGTTTGTGCAGGTGTTGTGTTTTTTCTATGTTAATTTAGCTGTGCCAGGGCCCTGTTCCGATTGGTGCGTGGATATACTGCCCCGGCGTGATTGGATCCAGCTGGAGGACCCGCCCATTAAAAGGAGGCTGGAGTGCTACAGCGGGAGAGGCCCTCGCGTTTCTCCTCATCACCCAGCAGTAGTCCTGTGGTAGCCGCTGGCTGCAGTATACGCTTGAAAGTTGTGGAAGTGGAGTGGGTAGGGGTGAGCTGCCATTTCTTTTGATCACCCGTTTTCTCCTGTTTTGAGTTAGTTAAGGAGGTCAGACTCTGTCTTTATTTTTGACTTTGTTTTGGTAAGGTCAGGGGTGCGGGATTTGTGTAGGTTTGTTTTGTTTATTGTTTTGGCCTTGGCTCACCCTGAAGTGTTGACACTCCCGTTTTGGTTCTCTTTATTCACATTGTAAATAAATCACCTCATATCTAACGGATTGGTTTCGTGTGACTGCTTGGGTCTTGGGGGGGAAGCGAGTGCCTCGCTCATGTTATGGCCTGGCCCTAGACGGGTCGTAACACCAGTTTCTGGTCAGCTACATAAAGTTCAATGTCATATTTCTTAGCTATTAGCTATAACCTCTGTTGATGTAGAAGAACTACTTTGATATTATTGAATATTTTTTGTAATTAAGTGTTCAGTCTCTGTAATAAAATATTAAGCTCAACAGTGTTCAACACTGGACTGAGGTCTAGCACAGTAAGCACAGAGTGCTTGGTCACTGACAAAGGACCTCACCAATACCACATTATTTCCAAGCTGTAACAGAAAGTGCTACCAATAATTTTTAATGGATTTTTCATGGCTTCATTTTGTTCCTTTTGAGACTGAGTCTTGCATACCTCAGTCAGAACAGTGACAGTTAAAATAAAGAGAATTGATAACCCCTGTTGTGATACCCAGACAAAACCTGTTTGCAAAACTTTTGTCATTTTGTCTGTTTTGTCTTTGACTTCAGCCATGCGCTCCAGTCCAACCCCACCTCCTCTTTACCTGAGCCTCCTTCTCTTTCTGTCATGGAACTCCCCGGTTCTTTCCTGTATGACAGTGAACAACAGCAAGTGTGAGTCTGCTCCATTTGTACCAGGCCACAACCTGATTGGGGAGGGATTTGATGTCATCACCCTGCACCGAAAAGGAGCCTACCTGATTGATATAGCTACTTACCGCAAACCAGATGGCACCTGTACTCTCTGCACCAACCGCAATCAAAACAAAACTCTACAAAAAGTAAATAAACTGTGATTACCAGTAAACTATAGTAGATAGGTTATGTGCACATCTTAATCATGGTGTTCTGTTTTTTTTATCTTCAGCTGCCGGCCTCTGTTGTCGACTGGCGTGCAATCAGCCAATGCAAAACCGATATCTCCAGCAGTGCACACACCACTGTTAGGTACAGTATAGTGTAGTATATTTGTTGCTGAAAGGACTTCATCCCAGAGATCATTGTCATCTCATTACTTCACCTAGTCTGTCACAATACCAGTTAGCCATGACAGACACATATTTTTCTTAGATGTCTGGTTGGCACTTTGTCTCTCTCCATTAAAAGGAAACACCAACAAAATGAAGGACTATTAACTTCTTTGTGAGTAAACTTTAATATTCAAAAAAGGATCAAATGATATTTCCTCAACTGTAGAATAAAACAACAAAGATGGGTGAATTTTTACAATACTGGAAGGTAAAGTGATGACCAGGTCACAAATTTCTTGTGTTGATTATCAGCATTTTGAAATCTCATAGCAGTAGGAACAAAAGAACTTCTAATGTGTTCTGTCCTACACTGCTTAGGAGAAGAAGCCTGCTGTTTACATCTCTGACCCTTCAAAATATTATGGAGAGGGTGACTAGTATTTTTTCTCCATACACCTTTCCACAATAATTCCCAGTGAATCCACAGTCCTGCCCATTAATAAGCCAGCCTTCTTCAGTAATATGTGCAGCCACATACTATTCTTACTCACCATACTGCATTCCCATCACAGTGTAAAAAGGGGAGGGCAGTAAAATAGGGGATACTGGCAACAACAGTCTGATAGAATAGAAACAGCGTCTCACTACATACACTGAATTTATATTTATTTGCTGGGGCACACTACAGAAACTCTCTAAATCCTTAAGATTTCTTGGCCGTCATTTGCCAACTCCAAGATTCAGCTCCCTCCACATTTTCTATAGGACTGAGGTCTGGAGATTGGCTTGGCCATCACCTTAATGCTTCTTTTGCATGTTGGAAGACCCATCCATGACGAGCCTTAAGTGTTGTGGCTGACAGAAAAGGGTTCTCGACCGAGATTTTATGGTAAATAAAATCCATTGGCCCCTAAATTTGGTGAAGTCACCATTTAGCAACAAAACATCACCAAAACATAATGGTTCCCCTCCATGCTTGACTGTAAAAAAATTTTAAAGAAATGAAACAAGTAAATAAAAAGTAATTCTTCTCCTTCAAATTGTGTTCACAGTTCACTACTTACCTCTAACACTGATCAGGACATCCACGACTGGAAGGTAGGAAGCATCTTGCACTTACTGTTTGTTTCAAAATTACTGTTTGAAACTACAAAATACTGTTACTGTAATTACTTGTTATTAAAACTAATAGAAATGCAAAATTTGTAAGCAACATTGCATGCTGATTCGTTTCTTTTTTTTTCTTTTACAAGTGAAATGTGCACTGAATCAAACAGACTGTAATAACATAAAAACCTTAGTGTGCAAGTTCTCATCAAAAGGGCTGATTTGATTAAATTTTGGCTCACTGAGCTGTGTAAATGTGATACAAATATGAATTCCTTGTCTCATTATTTCATTTAATATTTCCAATTTAATATTTTTGATCCCCAGAAAAAAAGTATTATATTCAAAGTAATTGAGTGAATGAATAATAAGACAGTATTTATTATATCTAATACTTTTATTACTTTTACATTACATTGACTATTATTAAAAACAAAAATGGTAATGAAATTACATTTCTATTTATCAGGCTGGACTAAATATAAATCCCATATCTACCAGCGTGGGGATTGGAGGAACACACTCCATGGCATATGCATTTGCTACAAAAAAGACCAAAGAGGACCACTACTCCTTGAGCACACACACGGTCACCTGTACTCACTATCGGTTAGCTGTGAAAATCCTGGCATTACCACATATACCACAAGTTTAGATTAACAATATATAATTTCAGTTTTTAATAATTTACTAATCAGTTTCATTCTATCTAGTTACCGGGTATCAAGCAGACCGACTCTTAGCTCTGAGTTCAGCAGGGATGTGGCCAGTTTGCCAAGTCGCTATAACTCCTCCACCAGAGATCAGTACAACGAGGTCATAGATACCTACGGCACACATTACATTCGCAAGGTTAAAACACAGAAACACTGTTAATTAGATTATTTCAGGAGTAAAAACACTTTTTTATTAAAACTTTGTGCTACATTACAGGTTCGTCTTGGTGGCCGTCTTAGACGAGTCACAGCTGTACGAACCTGTTTGTCCAGACTAAACGGATTCTCCTCAAATGAGGTACATGAAAAACATTTGCCTGCACACAGTCACCAGACTGCATATTTCTACTCCATATGAATAAGAACATAAGGGATGCTAAATAGTTGTGTTTTTGTTTGGTTTTTTGGCAACAACTGAATAGTGACATCATTCTTATTGCATTTGTATATGAATGCAAGGAGCTTATTCCCTTCCAAAAGATATTCTCTCAGTTGTTCTACTGACCAAAGTGAAAGAAACCATTGTACCTTATCTCTATAATTGTCAGGAGCTCTCTCTGCTGTGCTGAAAAACCTCTAGCTTCTGTCGCTGCCATTTTCAACATCAACAACAACCATAAACACGGCACCTTTTAACACTTATTTTGCCAAAAGTGTTTGCTTGTCTGCCTTTACATGCATATCAACCCGAGTAACACCCCATACTTAATCCATAGGGTTCATTATGACATCAGCTATAATAGCTTGAACTCTCCAGGTAAGGCTTTCCATAAGTTTTAGGAGTGTGTTCATGGGAATTTTTGATCATTCTTCAAGAAGCACATTTGTGAGGTCAGACACTGGTATTAGATGAGAACTCTGCTTTAATTCATTGCAAAGGTTCTGTCAGGTTGAGGTCAGGACTCTGTGTGAGCCTGTCAAGTTCCTCCACACCAAACTCACTCATCCATTTCTTTATGGATCTTGCTGTCTGCACTGGTACTCAGTTATGTTGAAACAGGAAGGGGTCATTCCCAAACTGTTCCCACAAAGTTGGGAGCATGTCCAAAATACCTTAGTGTATTGAAGCATCAAGCGTTCCTTTCACTGGGACTAAGGGGCCGAGCCCAACTCCTGAAAAACAACCCCACACCACAATCCTCCCTCCACCAAACTTTCATGTATTTCACAAATGTTTGTAGCATGCCTAGGTGCTTGATTTTATACACCTGTGATCACGGAAGTTATTGGAACACCTGAATTCAATGATTTGGATGGATTAGTGAATACTTTTGGAAATGTAGTGTATTTTAGCCACTTCTGTATGAGAACTGTCAGCAGCTGGTTCTGTGACCCAGCAGTTTCAGTTGGTTTTCATCTCTTTTGTTATATTTTGAAGATAATGTGGAGGTTGGGATTATTATTAATTGGCTGTGAATTTTAGTTTAGTCTGTTTTACCCAGGCCTTCTGTGCTAGTTGTTTTGTATTTCTTGTCCACGTGTTTCATATTGTAAACTCTGGGTTGTCATGTCTACGTCTCGCTATGTTTCCTGTTTTATTTTGAAAGTTTCGTGTTTCTTTGTTCAATGTGCTTAGTTTTACTCTTCCCCTGTGACGTTGTTATGTTCATTTGTGTCAGCTGTTTCCCCATGTGTTTCCACTTCCCCTGATCACCTCCTGTGTGTATTTAGTCTGTGTGTTTCCTTCAGTCTTTGTCCTGTTGTTCTGTGTTCTTTCTTTCATGTCATGCCAAGTTTCAGGTAGTTCATGATTCATGTTTATATTCATATTTTCCTACATGCACCTGTTCTGATTCATGTTTTTGTCATAGTAATCAAAGTTTAATTTCTCCAGTTTAGGTTCTAGTTTAGTTTTCGCCCCACTCGCCTTTGTTTTGTTTGTGTACTGTTCTTATCAGCCACAAGAAACGGCTCACTTTTTGTCCAAGTCACGTTTCACGCTCCGTTTTAGTCTGCATTTGGATCCAGTGTTCTCTCTACACACCGTCAGCTCCCCACTGTCTGTGACAAGAACTTGCCTGACTAGTTCCACCTGTGACAAAGACACATCCAACCGACTGCTGTTTGAAAATTGCTGATTACTTACATTTACTTACTTACTTATATTTGACATTTTCTTCATTGTTATCTCTCCTTTTCTCCATTTTTCTTTATCTGTTTTTCAAATTTCTCAACTGCCAGTGGGCATGAATAGCGTAAATCAGGTGAATGGTGATTTCACTCTTGCCTCCTCCTAGCCGAAACAGGCATCAGGACTTGGTAAAAAGAGAGAGAGAGAGAGAAACACCTGCGGACATTTTAAAGACTTAACGAATTAACGATCAACTACAAATTGTTTCCACTTTACTTTTTTAGGAATAATATGAACAGTATGGATCTGGATCTGTACACATAATTTACAAGAAATCATGTGATGGTTAGCATTGCCAAAATTTTCAACACTGAATGCATGTATAAGTAATTTGTAACATCTGCATTTTAACAAATATCAATAAAGTGCATTAACAAACAGAAAATACAAAAAGACAAAGACAAAGACAAAGAAAAATAAGTTACCATACCAGGCACAGGGAAATTGACCACACTGTGTACCCTCTGGGAGGAAAGCCACAACTGGCCAATACTGCACAAAGGTCCAGTGACAGAAGCTCAGTTCAGTTTGATTTATATAGCACAGCAAAAGTTGTCTCAAGGAACTGTGTTTATTGTAAGGTAAAGAACCTTCAATAATACAGAGAGAACCAGAACAATGAGACATGAATACCTTTCTTTGTTTAAACAAAGCTTTCTTATTACATTTTAAATTGGCTCTACACCAGGATATTTTTAGGACATTTTCAATAACCCTTGAGTGACACACTTAGTTCACAAGTTCCATGACATGTAGGCCTAACATCACAAGCGCTTCTCTTTGGCATGTGTTCCTATTTAATGGAAGTCCTGCATCTTATGTCTTCTCCTGCCTTCTAGTTACACTCCTGCCTGTCGATGGGTGTCTCCATTGGCTTGGGAAAGCTGAATCCATCTGCTGTCCAAGGTTCTTGCAAAAACCTCCTGGAAAACCGGGATGTTGCCACTAGGTATAGCTCTGGTCTCCACCAACACTATACGGATGTGGTGGGAGGTGATGGGTGGTTGGGAGAGTTTTCACTTGCCTATGATGACTCCCTGGGTTTTAAAAACTGGCTGAACAGTCTGAAGGATCATGCAGATGTTGCTTCCTACTTCATTCGCCCAATGTATCAGCTGATACCGAAAGGCACAAAGAAGTCAGGGATGAAGGCTGCCATAGAGCAGTACATAACAGACAATGATGTGAGTCAATCACACAGCCAACGAAATTGCTGGCGGGGCAATTCTAACCTAGTGTTGGGGGAAAACTCTGTAAAAGACCCAGGAGAAATAAAGACACAATGAGACAAAGTTACTTTCTTTATCAAACGTGTACACGGGTGAGCTGCTAAGAACAACTCACACCATGCACAGTGGCTTGGTAATTTTTATAGGAAAGACAGTGAGAACAGGATAAGAAAATACAAAACAAATAAAATAAACAACTCCATATGTGGCGCTAGTCTCGTCAGCAGAGAGCTGGGAGAAGGCTGTGAGAGATAAAACAATCTAAAACAATATGTCCCAAAACAGTATGTCTTTGCTGAGAAAGTCTAAAAAGATAATTCTAAACTAATCTAACCATAGACAAAAGGGCATGCTTGCACATTTAAAAGAAGGTAAAGAAACATAGAAACATTTTTCCTGTAACATTCCCTCCTGTTTTAACTTATTTTAAATGTATACAACAATTGTCTGTGAAGGTTATTTACTAAGTATCTTAAACAATTTTTAAATTTTCAAAATGTCAGCATAGCAGAAATGGCAGTCATTTGGTCTAAAGAATAAAACAAAAGAAAATAATAAAAAGAAAAACATAGTAAATGAAAATCATAGTAAATGAAATAACAAGTGGAATAAACAAGAAAAAATAATAAAACTACAAAAAATAAAAGGATGAAACGTAAAATGAAAACTTTATATTTAAAAATGATGAAAACCTAATATGTAAAATGAAAACTACAAAAAATACAAGGATGAAAACCTTATATTATAAAACGATGAAAACTTTAAATTGAAAACTTTATATGTAAAATAATGAAAACTTCATATTTAAAATGGAAACTTTATGTTTAAAACTGAAGACTTCAAAAAAAATAAAAATAAAAGCATGAAAACTTGCATAACCTACTAATGTTTTAATCAGTGCATGATCACTTGACAAGTCATTTTTAATCACCACGTCCTTTATTAGCAGCTAGTACAAGTTCTCCTCTAACAGAATTGCAACGGAATGTTGTTCTTCTTCAGGCACGGCAACATAAGCAGTCATTGTAGTTGTTATCATCTGTGAAATCATTACTCTTAGGCATGGCAACACACACAACACTAATATGAGCAGTGCTATCACGATGAGACCTAGAAGAAAAAATGGCTTTGCTACAGCAGCCAGCCATGAACCGCTGAACAGCCAGTCCAGCCAGCTTTGTGCTGTAGCTGCTCCAGGTGTGTGTTCAGTGACATATTTTTGCAGAGCGGTCAAATTCTGCAAAGCTTCATAAATGTCTCCTCCAGTTTCGTATCCATCAGGGATAAAAGTGCAACATGTTTCCCCGATCAGCTTGCAAACTCCTCCTTGTGATGCTGTTAGCAGGTCTAGTGTCAGTCTGTTCTGCAGCACCATCGTTCTGATGGCCTGCTGTTCTCCTGCTAAGGCGGTTCCCAGGGTCTTAGTCAAGTTGATGTGTCGTAGCAGAGCATATCGGTTGATTTCCACATGATCCCGCACCTCGGCAACTCCAATGCCGGGGATCAAGCTCTGTAAGAATTTCACTCCACCTCCCCAGATGCGAAACTCTCCCGGCACTCCAGTGTCCACAGTAATGCCGAAAGAATTGGGTGAGGTGAAGTCCACTTCACGTCTCTGTCGGCGGCTTGGGTGATGTGCAACACGTTGCATGAAGAAAACGTGATCTGATAATTCCACCAGGGCGCACAGACCTCCCCAACCTTCAGGGAGTGACAGATAAGCCTTGTTGCCACATAGGAAGTACCAGTCAGCCAAAACTCTGGTTCCTCTGCTGCTGGGTGCCGTCCGTGCACATCCTGTCTGGTACTGAGTCTTTGTTTGTAGTGGCATTCGGTAGCTGTAGTCGGAGCGACAGTTTAGGCCCATCAGCGTCGCGTTACTGGCACAGGTGGCGTTGATTGAACAGGCCATACACTTCCTCTCGTTCCTTGGTGGGCAGAAAGTGTATATGTGCTTACATAGGTGAGTAGGCAGCTCCCCCACTGCCCGCGAGCCATTGTTCATCACACATACTGGCAGTTGTGATGCGTTCAGTTTGTTCAGTAGAATTACATCAGGCAGCGGGTCTGAGACTTGGGGCCAGGTCAGTAGGTAGGTCTGTCCGGAACAGTTCACATTTGTGAGTGATGATGACCTCCAGGTTGCTTTCGCTGGGATGCTGTAGTTGGCTTTGGACCAAAGAGTACCGTAGCCTGGATGTGTTGCCAGGCCCAACAGGCACCAACTGCGATCTTCAGGTATGCTGTACGGCCACAGGCCAGACGTCTGCGAGGATAGGGGCATATGGGTACATGCATAGCAGTCAGTTTTGTTATTCAAGTGAGCTGTAGTGTTCATAAACTGCCACCAGAAGTTAGTGGCGTAGCCATGGGGAAACTTGGTGTACTTTCCTTTGTCATACAGTGTCTGCCTTTTCTCCATATAGCGTGACTTGTTGTCCCTCATGGAAGCAAAGGTGAGGAGCCCGGCCATGGTCAGGGCCGCTGCAGTTGATAAGAGCCACCACCTCATGACGACGGAATACACCCTCCTGTCGCGAGTAGACCCCCCGGCCAGGAAAGCTGACCCCTCCACCGGGCGAGATCACAACAAGCGGGCAAGCCTGCCGTCAGCTGTGTTTAGATGGCTTCACTGACTCGCCTGCAGTGACTCTGATGGATCCAGGATGGTCGTCCCGCAATTTTGCAAGCGGTCGGTGTAGTGAGGAGGACTTGGTATGGCCCCTCCCACCTGGGTGTGCTCCAGTTTTTCCTTTGGAGCACCTTGATCAGAACCCAGTCACCGGGCTTTAGTCTGCAAGACACTTGATAGACATCATTACATTCTTCGTCATTTACAATCATCTCTTTATTTTCCTACAACTTAGACATACATTTTGCTACTGAAATTGTATCTGCCTTTTTCACTGGGTAGATTTCTGGCCACTTTGAGAATACATCTATAACCACTAGGGTGTATTTTTACCCTTGGCATTCATTTAGCTCAATAAAGTCCATATGGATTGTGTGGTCTCAGGTTTCCCTGAGCATTACATTTTTGACACGTCATGCATGTTCTGACAAATTGTTTTGCTGAGGTTTCAAAATTTACAGTGTAGAATTTACAGTGTAGAAATGAGAGTATTGTGTAGAATTTACAGTGTAGAAATGAGAGTTGACAATACTGGTCAGTCCCCCCGTTGACAAATGCGTACAGCCATGAGTCACTAATGCCGCCATTTTGTGGAGGAATTTTGGCAACACTGGCTTGCCATAACACATCATTAAGTCGTTTGTCAGAACTGCACCGTGTTTTAGCCATTTTGCCTGCTCTGCTGTGCTTGCTGCTTTTGTTCATTTTTCAACACATCCAGTGGAATCTGATGTGTGTTTACTGCCATCAATGTGATGTTTGCCTGTTGTGCCGCCTATTTTGCTGCTCTGTCAGCAAAATTGTTGCCTGTAGTAATGAAAGAGTCAGTAGGCGTTGTAAGAGGTTGGCATGCTGGTTTGCCAGTTGGTGTAATCATTCCTCTGTTATGCCAAATTTTTTGCAAAATGATGCACAGCAGAGAAAACATACTGGCTGTCTGTATGTATGTTTATTAGTTTGTCTTTGTGTATTTAGCTTTCGCGTATCACAGCTATCAGCTCAGCGCTCTGTGCAGGACATGAAGAAGAAAGTGGTTTTGCTTCTATTATTTTACTATCTGTGGTTACTGCGTAACCTACACAATTTCGGCCTGTGCTGTAAGGTCAAATGCTGTTCTCCTAGCTTCCACACTTGCTGATCATAAGGTGGATCTGGGCCTGGAGTTTGTTTAAATCTCAGAATGTTGTGATACTCGGTCGGTTTCTGGCACTCAGGTGTAATACCAGAAAAGAATGGCATGACGGGTCATATATGCATTTAATAAAGCACCTGCGGCCACTTGCTGTGTGTACTAGTTCTAAAAGGGCAGTTAATTGTTGTACAGTTGTGTGGCCTGAAGCTGACTTTACAACTAATTTGTCCTCTACTCCTACAATCTCGTGGGAAGTGACCTTCCTCTCCACGGTTCTAGCAGGCGTTGTCTCTATGTTATCTGCTGTTTCTGCGTGGCTGTCTGCAGCCTTAGTGTTTGTGACTTTGCTCGCCTCTCTGTTCCTGATAGCCACCTGTGGATTAGTGTTTTAGTCTATTGTCAACAGTCAGCCTTATTTTGAAGTTACAGAAAGCTTCTTCTTTTTTGTTTGTCTTGGTTTGGGAGAATAGATGCAACTCTACATTTTCACTTAAGGCAGTTTTAAATAATTTCTAGTTTTTCAAACAATTCATGGATCTCACACATTTCAAACTTTCAAGTTAGGGTTGTTTCCCATTTATACATATATATATATATGTATATATATATTTAACTTTGCATAGCTCACAGCTCTAAACCTAGGCATTTTTCAATCATATGCCTATCACTATGTGTCACTGTGACTCTCAAGTATTGTCACAAGTTCGTTTAAATTCGTTTCCAAAACCAACAAAATAATCAAACAAAAACAAAAAACATAAACGTGTCAGGACACAAAAGAAAAAAGAAAAATGCTGCCACCCGAACAAGGCAGAAGTCTGCATATGTTGGCTTGTAATAGCATGCAGCTTGTAACATGGTAGACTAATGTGCCTGTGTTAATTCAGCTCCATATTATTGTGTGAAGTTGCACTGGGTTGGGAGTGGTTTTGTGTGTGTCACATTTTTGGTGAGCCAATGGCTGGAATGGGGTTGGACTAATTAGAGGCAGGTGTACTTGATTGCACTGATACACCGGTCCTCTTATAGCCCACACTACAAACACTGCTGTGTTGTTTTGTCTCTCTGTGCAGGTATGTAATGTGATGAAATCAGATATGTTTGGGATGGACGGGTTTTGCCCTATGAATTTTATATTAAGTGTGTCGTTTTGTCTCTCTGTGCAGGCCAGGGCCTATTATATGCCACAGCCTAAAGGCAGCAGAGTTGCAGAGGCTGGAGTGACCACTGACTATATGCTTGCAGGGTGGTGGGTCTCCAAGGACAACTTCTAACCCTGTTAAAGGCAACATGTGGAGTGCAACTGGCCGTGTGTCATAGCTGTCTCTGGCCTTGGGACTGTGTGTTTTTATACAATTCTTAAGTGGGACACTGGACTGTTTTATCTTTTATCTCTTGATATATTTTTCGTCAATAAATTATCTTTTAGAATTTTATTGACTGACATCTTTTTGCCCACGACTGAGACGGTTGGTCAGACCTACAGTCTTTCTTTGGGTGTGTTACAGCAGCTTCTGCTCTAAAAGAAACAAATAAATAAAAAGAAAAGAAAATGTGGAACATGTTCATCAGCTTAGCAGTGTCTACATATTTAATTCAGCTTCTCAATCCTGTAGTTTTAGCTGTTGTCTACAGGGTTTTGCTTATTGGTTGTTATTATAGGTGTGCTCTATATCTCAGCAATGTGTCATTCTAGGATGATAAGTTTCAAGCTGGTCAAGTGCCTCTATGCACTTCATTAGTTTAGTTATTCTCCGTATTGTCTTCATCTCACATGTCATTACACTGAGTTTCAGCAAACCTTAAGCTTGATGCAGACTACTGCTTAACAATTATTCACCTCACATCATAACCGATTAAGGTGCCTCTTCATATTAATATTATGTCATTGTTAATATTATCCTCTTTGTCTTATATAACAGCAATAGCATATTATAATATTTTATCAGTGTGTACCACTATACTAATCCTGAGCCAATTTGTTAGTTAGATCATCTTATTCAGCAAACAGATAATTTAGAATTCATCCAATCTGCGGTCACATTTGTTCTCTCTGTTGCATGGCGGACCAGGCAGTTCTATTATAATATATTATTTATATTTTATTTTGTATCCATCAAGGGCTTCAGATGACCTGCAGAATCATCCTTTTCCCAGGGTGGAGACAGTTACCTTTTCACACACTGTCCTTGGCTGAACAATGACACAGCCTTAATATACTTTATTTATGTTATTAAAATATTTTCGTGTGAATTATTTGCTTTATATTCATTTTATACATTGTGGGCATGGTCATCATGCCAACTGTGTTTCATTGTTAATATCACTTTACAGGTTGTTATCCTTGCTATTATTAATTTCAAATATTCTAAAGATAATTTCTACTGTAATTTTCCCTTTGTTCATCTTTATTTCGTACTTTTTATATTTATATCTACTCAGTGGGGTCTGTTTTCAACCCTTTTAAACTACTTCAAACTACTTTGATCTCTAGTTTTCACTTAATAAGGGATTATTAAGTTCTTCCTGATATGGGTGTTGCTGCAGATGCGGCTGCAGGAATGAGTGATGGCTTTCTAAAAGGGTTGTGGGAACTGCACAGTGTCTCGTCTTCTGGTTTTACTAAACTGGCAGTTGAGTTCTGTTCTTCTGACTGTTTATATTTTGTTTTCTTAAATCTCTCAGTTTACAGACACTGTTTTTGTCCGGCGTCTGGACTTTTCTTTCTCACCACTGCTCGTCAGCAGGAGTGAGTTTTAATTTCACTTGCTTGATTACCCATCTTATTTATGTATTTACTTATTTTTGTTTAAGTAATATATACACAATACAGCTGCTATCACCTTCGCTGGTATTAGAGACGAGAGTGGTTGCTCACACGCCCTTCTACTTTCGGACTATTTCCAAAAGCGGTGTGAACTTTACGAGACGGAACTCGACCGTTCTCTCAACTCACCAGCACGTCAGTGAACAGCAGTAAAAGAAAAACACAGTAGGAGCAGCTCAGTCTCTTATTGGACCGTGAAAATTCAGCTTGCTCCATTAATTAAAACAATACACACACACACATTCACATTCACAGCTTCGACGCGCGCGCGACCGGAACCCTTATGATAAGGGGAGCTCCCAGAGCTACTTACTCCCTAGACCCAGTCTAGACCCAGCTGGGGGAGCTACCCAGAGCTCCAAAGCTACCAGTCGACGAGCTCCCAGAGCTACCAGTCGACGAGCTACGCTACCAGTCGACGAGCTTCCAAAGCTACCAGTCGACGAGCTACTTCCGCTATTTTAAATTCCCTGAATTCAAAATGCGCTTTTACGCAAGATTGTGTCAGTGTGTCTGTATCTACCTGGTCAGTGTCGCCGGGTCTGGTCCACCTCGATCGGGCCCCACCACCGTGGGTCGCTTTCTAAGAACGTTGGCCAAGACTCGAATTTAACGCTCTTGGTCTTTTATCACACACCTAGTATGTGAGCTGTCGACAGGCGAGCAACGTGGACTGGTCACGGAGATGGGACACGATGGAGGCGCTCCGGCTCCGAAGGACCAAGAAATGTTGGGGGAAAACTCTGTAAAAGACCCAGGAGAAATAAAGACACAATGAGACAAAGTTACTTTCTTTATCAAACGTGTACACGGGTGAGCTGCTAAGAACAACTCACACCATGCACAGTGGCTTGGTAATTTTTATAGGAAAGACAGTGAGAACAGGATAAGAAAATACAAAACAAATAAAATAAACAACTCCATATGTGGCGCTAGTCTCGTCAGCAGAGAGCTGGGAGAAGGCTGTGAGAGATAAAACAATCTAAAACAATATGTCCCAAAACAGTATGTCTTTGCTGAGAAAGTCTAAAAAGATAATTCTAAACTAATCTAACCATAGACAAAAGGGCATGCTTGCACATTTAAAAGAAGGTAAAGAAACATAGAAACATTTTTCCTGTAACACCTAGATTTCAACTGTTGTCCTCGACAAGCCTGGAGGGGGAAGCTAACTGTGGAAATCATCCAGGCCTGGAATCTGAAAGGAGATCATCTTGGCCCAACTGACAGGTGAGACCAGCATGGTTAGGGATTAGGATTTAGAGTTTTCTAAAGATTTCCGAATCTCTAGGATTTAGAGATTTAGAAATCTGCAATATTATTCATCTTTGTGTCTTTCTCCTACTCACAGCTATGTTAAACTGAGGTTTGGTTCCATCAATCATCAGACTCGCATGATCGAATCAAGTTATCCCCGATGGAATGCTTATTTTAATCTTGGACAGGTCAGTGAACCCTGACTACATATAAGATCAAGGATCATATTAAAGGAATTTTAATACTGCAGGTTTGATGTACTGATTTCAATTTTTAGAACTTGGGCTACTTACATCTTTTATATACAGTTAACTTTAGCTGTTCTTTAACTGAGGTTATTTATTTCCATTTGGTTAAGTTTAAGCAGAACTAATTCTTTCATCAGGTATATTTAAACAATTTAAGGTAATGATTTCGGTTAATATGAATGCTTTAACAATGTCAACCATGTGTCATAAAGTACTGAATGCAAATCTTGCTACTGCACATTTTCCTCCTTATTTAAAATATGTAACAATATGACATATATATCAAAAACACAACAGTGCTACCAGAATTTACATTCTATGAATTAGATGTGAATTACCATTGTCACTATTGTATATGGTACAAAATCTCAAGCATATTATTTGTAGGACAACAGTATATTAAATCCTATTTTTAATGCTTTTTTTCTCATGAAGGTGGACACACACAGTGATGTGTATGTTGAATTATGGGATGAGGATCTGTTCTATGATGATCTTCTGGGATCATGTTCCCGGCGTCCAACTCAGGGGACACGTATATTTTCCTGTTCAGCTGACAGTGGCAGCTATGAGTTCAAGACCACTCTGACCTGCGACTCACATCTCACAGGAGCCTGGTGTCACCAATATACACCATCTCCATAATGAGAAATGCATTTTGGGGCTGCATGTCTTTCTCCTATAATCAATTGTGATAAATCTGTTGATCACATAAGAGTCACATGACTGATGGGTTTTTTCTTTCATTTTCCTCGTATATATATCGTACATATCCATTTTTTAAAATTTGATCTTCTTTTCATTTGTCATTCAGTTATTTTTTATATTTTATATACATATGTAGTTTCATTTTTTTCAGATTATACTTGATTTCAGTTTGTCAAATACATGTAACCCTTTTTTTTACCTTCTCAAACAAATGAAAAAAGCACGGTAATGTTAAATTAAAAAAAGAAAGAAAGAAACGTGATAACACAACAAGAAAATATCACATAATATTTGTTAAACAAAAGACTATTATACTTCATGTCACAGTGTGGGCAGGTCAAACACAAGTGCATTTGTCTGGATATACAGATTTTAAAAAGTAGGAATTTCTGGGGAAATTATTTTTAAATTCAGCATCTGGTGATTTTAAAATGTGTATGAATGAAGTTATATACCCTCAAAATTATAACGTGGTGAGTAACGACAGGTTTTGATGGTAATTTCTTACAAGAAGTACTCAGAATACGTTTTTACACCTAGTAGCTTCTTGTGGCTGCTCCCTTACTCACAAAGAGCTGATGCACCCCTGAGGAATTTGTGTCTCCTCCCATTCTCAAACTGTAAAATATTACACTATGAACCCACTACCTTTTTTATACAGCTTAAAATAGCTTAATTCATTTGCAAATCAAGAAAAGGATTTGATAATGTTTTTGATTTTTATTACTCTTAAAATGTTTAAAAAAATCATTGCCACAAACTAAAAATAAATAAATAAAAGATACGTGTACTGTTGCTGTTTTACTGTAACTAATTTTCAGATAAACCTAATTATAAGGGAATCCATGTTGTGTGAGTGTATGTGTGTGTATCTGCATCCCAGCTGCATTATTTTTTTACTATAAAAATATATATATATTATAGTGACTGACAATAATTGTCTCCAAGTTACAATTTGAAGAAGCATATGTAGCTCTACAACACTGCTGGTGAGGCACATTGATGAGAAGGAAGTATCATTCAAAATAGCAGCAAAGTAGCTTTTAGTTCAGCTAAAGCCTCCAGTCAAAGCTGACACTATTGATAGAAGTTTGCAAAGTAATAGAGTAGTCATGACATGCAGAGGTAGATGTACATTGGTGCTAATGGCAATAGTACTCTCCCAGTTCCCCAGCGGGCCCCGGGGTTTCCATGTTTTTTGTTTGTTTTATTTACCAAGTTAAACACAAATCCATCAAAGCTGCTTCTAACAGTAAAATTCACCATTCGGCTCACAGTAAAAAATCAAGTAGATCTTCCACTCAGTGTCTGAGGCTGGGTGCTCGGATGTGTACTGGCTGACTCCCTGAGGCTGCGTGGCAGGGCCTGACAGAGCCACGGGCGCCAGGCCCTACCAAGCAGCCGGCAGAAGCACCCAGCTTAGGACCTCGGGGCTCTGGGCCCAGGGGCGGTCCACTCTGGCGTAGCTGGCATGTTGCTGCAGCGCCATGCTGCAGAGTGTTGCATGGCAAGTGATGTAGCAGATTTTTTGTGTCTTTTCTCACTGTCCCTCTCCCCCTGTTTTTCTTTCCCTCTCCTTTTCTTGAACTTCTCTTGTCTATGTCTTTCCCGTTCCTATCCCCGGTCATGTCTGATTGTAATAACTTAAAAGTTATAAATAAATACATACATAAATACACACACACACACACACACACACACACACACACACATAGAGCACACATAGAGCACACACACACACACACACATTATAAAGATCAATCAAGTGGACCAGTATGGCAAAGATGTAATGATCCATTTGGGCATTTGGGAAAATAAATCTTTTGGGCATTTTTCTTGGCCCTCAGACAATAATTGTGATTGCTACAGTGCCGAACGGGACAGGCAAAAACAAAGACAATAAAGCAAGCAAGATCTACTCGTTTTTTACTAACAGGTGAGGGCATCAGCCACTGGCAGGGCATGTGGTAAGGGAAGATTGGCCCCCACATCATGGGGGGGCCTAAGATGTTTCCAGAGCGGTGGAGTCTAAGACGCGACTTGACACATAACATAGACAAACAGGCACACAGAGACACAAACATGCATTCCCACCATCATGCACACATATAAAAATATTCAGCACTCGCCCAACATGGAGACAAACAGAAATGAACACTGTACACACACTCACACTCCCCAAACATACTCTATACCCCCTGGTCCAGGTATCAGAGGGGCAATCTGCCCCCGGACCCAGTAGATGTTTCCCTTTGCTCTGGGGTGGAGACAAGCAGACCACCCCCGGTCTTGCAGCAGCAGTGAGCCAAATAATCAAGCATGTATATATAAAAGAGAGAAAGAGGTCAGTGCATAGAGCTAATTATAGCTCCTTGTAATCTTGAAGTCATTGAAGTCATCTATGAGCTTCAAAGTGCATATTAAACAAATACGTAGGACAGCTACAAAATCTGAGACTGCAAAGCTGAGTGCAAATTTGTTAAATTAGACTTCTGTACACTCACCCAGACCACTTTGACTGCCTTTCCCTCACGCCAGCCTCCACCTGCAAAACCTGCAAGACACTCTCAGTTTAATTACTCCTCTTACCAGACCAACCGCCGCCATGACTGACACTCTTCTCTCTGTATTCCAGTACCACTGATCTTCCCTGCTGAGTCATGACCCTCTCCCTGAGTTTTTCCACCTAGTTCCAGTTGATGGTTCCCCGCATAGTTCACATAGGTAGCTCATGTCACCCTGGTATAAATCTTCATGGTCTGAGATATGTAGCCCTTCACCCTCTACGCCACAGACTTTAGCCACTGCACAGAGACCTGCCATCTTTAGAAGTTTTCTGATGACTCTGTGGTGGTTGGATGCATCAGCAGGGGTGACGAGTCAGAGTACTGGGCTGTGGTCGACTCCTTTGTCACGTGGTGCGAGCACAATCATCCACAGCTCAACGTGGAAAAAACCAAGGAATTGATTGTGGAGTTTAGGACCCAGGAAACCCTTGACCCCTGTTTCAATCCACGGGGTCAACGTGGACTTTGTGGAGGACTATAAATACCTTGGAGTATACATAGACGATAAACTGAACTGGTTAAAAAACACTACTGCACTTTACAGGAAGGGCCAGAGTCATCTGTATTTTCTGAGGCGGCTGAGGTCCTTCAACATCTGTCAGACAATGCTCAGGATTTTCTGTGAGTCTGTTGTGGTCAGTGCTATCCTCTATGCTGTTGCATGCTGGGGCAGCAGGTTGAGGGTTGCTGATGCCAACAGACTCAATAAACTGATCCGCAAGGCCAGTAGTGTTGTGAGTATGGAGCTGGACTCTCTCAAGGTGGTGCCGGAGAGGCGAATGCTGTCCAAGATAAAGACAATGTTGGACAATACCTTCCACCCACTCCATGACATGCTGGTCAGTCACAGGAACACGTTCAGTGAGAGACTGAGATTACCAAAAAGCACCACTGAACGACACAGGAAATCATTCCTGCCTGTGGCCATCTCCCTGTACAACTCCTCCATCTAATACAATGTAAACACTGCAATAGTTACATCCTTTTCCATATGCTCTTTTCTTGCTCTGTATGTTGTTGTCTACTTTTTATTATTAAATAATTTAAAAGAATGGAAGTTGGTCAGAGCTCCTGTAACTGGCAGCCTCTCCCGTGGCGACATCTTGAAACAGATTTGGGGCTTTGGATTTCTTCGAATTTGTTTTTTTAGTGGAGTTCATTTCTGGTTGTGTGCAAATGTATTTTCATTTATGTGTGCATGCGTGGAGATCTGAGGTTGGTTGGTAGGGTGGACCTCTGCACATAATCGCATGTGTGTGCAAACATTTCTGTGTTTGGATTTCTTAGGATTTGGTTCCTTTGGTGGACTTCATTTCTGGTTGTGTGCAAATGTTAGAACATTCACGTCTGCATGCGTGGAGATCTGACGTTGGTTGGTCGGGTTGGACCTCTGTGCATAATCACATATTTGTGCAAACATTTGTCTGTTTCGATTTCTTGGAATTTGGTTCCTTTGGTTGAGTTTTGTCTCTGTTTGTGTTCAAATGTATTTTCATTCATGTGTGCATGTGTGGAGATCTGAGGTTGGTCAGTAGAGTGGACCTCTGTGCATAATCACATGTGTGTGCAAACATTTTTGTGTTTGGATTTCGTAATTTTGGTTCCTTTGGTGGAGTTCATTTCTGGTTGTGTGCAAAGTCATGTGTATTCATGTTTGCATGCGTGGAGATCTGAGGTTGGTTGGTAGGGACCTCTTTGCATAATCACATATTTGTGCAAACATTTCTGTGTTTGGATTTCTTGGAATTTGGTTTCTTTTGTAGAGTTTATAGAATTCCAGCATGATTACATTGCTTTGTTTTAGCATTATGCACCAAGTTAATTATTTAATGATGAATAACCCTATTTTTTGCAGTTAAGTCCAACTGTATTTAATTGAGTTGATCCAACCCATTCAAATTATTTTAGTCCAACAAAAATATTTAATCCTAGAAAGGCATTTATTAACATGGAAATCCTTTCCGTGATTTTTTTAAAATAAGTTTAAAATGATATTTTTTGGAGTCAGTAAACAAAGTCTAGTCTGGTTAACATAATAACTGATTACAAGGCTTGATACAGATTTTTATTTATATTTTTGTCCTTGACATGTTAAACTAATATAAATAGCAATACTTTTTTTCTTTTCTGCCTCTTATAACACAAGTGATTTTCCTGTGGTTTGAAATCTTGTGTGATCTCGTGAATTTTGCAAGTCCAGGCTACTAACCACTCTTTCTAGATTATATCATCTCATATTAAAGTGGCTGAATTTCATGCAGATCCTACACAATATAATGATGTTCACCATATAAACAGTTGTTTTGTTTAAATTACAAGTTATAAATGTAACAACCACCCAATTTTATTTTTTGAGTGCTTTATTCAAAGCACACAAGGATTTCAGTTTGGCACCAGTGTTTTCGAGACTCCTTAGCTTTCCACCTGACTCTGCTCTCTCAGGTAAGTAAAAACATTTTTCTTTTTAGACTCGAATTGAATTATTTTTCTTTTTTTTAACTGCTTTCTACATTATACTAAAAACATCAAATATGTTAAGCAAGATATGAGGAATTATGTAGCAAAGAGAAAAAAGATAAATAACTCTAAATATGTCTTATATTTTAGATTCCTCAAAGTAGCCACACTTTGCTTTGTTGACAGCGCTGCAAACCCTTGGTCTTTTGTCAATGAGCATTATGATGTAGCCACCTGAACTGGTTTTCACTTTCACAGGTGTGCCTGGCAGTATACAGCTGACAGCCCTATGAAAAGTGTTAGACTTAATATTATGGCAAGAACCAATCAGCTAAGTGAATAAAAGTGACAGTCCATCATTTCTTGAAGAACTAAAGGTCAGTCAATCTGGAGAATTGGTAAAATTTTCAGTGTGTCCCCAAGTGCAGTCGCAAAACCCATCAAGTGCTATGACAAAACTGGGTCACATAAGTACCACCCAAGGAAAGGATGACCAAGAGTCACCTCTGCTGCACAGGATAAATTCATGTGAGTCTCAGAGATTGTAGTTAGTAACACCTCAGATTAGGGCCCAGATAAATGCCACACAGGGTTCCAGTAACAGACACATCTCTACATCAACTGTTCAGAGTAGACTGCACGAATCAGGTGTTATGGTCAAATAGTTGCTAAGAAACTACTACTAAGGAAAAGCAACAAGTAGAAGAGATTTGTTTGGGCCAAGAAATACAAGGAATGGATATTAAAACCACTGGAAAACTGTGCTTTGTTCTTCTGAGTCCAAATCTGAGATCTTTGGTTCCACCCCTTGTCTTTGTGTGCTTTCCTGGTGACACTGTTGGGGAGTTGAACAGTAGCACACTGAACCAGCATGGGTACCACAGCATCCTGCAGTGACATACCATCCCATTCGGTTTACGTTTAGTTGAACCATCATTTATTTTTCAACACCCAAATACACCTCCAGACTGTGTAAGGGCTGTTTGACCAAGAAGGACTGATGGAGTGGGAACTTGTTGGAAAACCATTTCTGGTGCCTACCTCATCTACAGACTGACTACCTCTCTCCAAAAAAGAGAATGTCAACAGTGTCCAAAGCAGTGATCAAAGCAAAGTGTGTGTGTCACGGTTCTGGGTCCATTGGACCCAGTATTTTGAGTTTATTATGTTTTGGTTTAATTTTGCATCATGGATTATTCTTTATGTTTCTCTGGTACTTTGTGTTTCAGTTATCTTGGTGTTTTGGATTGTTTTCTCATTCTCTTGTTATGATGATGATGATGATGATGATGATGATTATTAGAGTTTCATGTTTCTGTTATCCATGTTTTAGGAATTGTGGTTTCACTTACAGTTCAGTTCCATGTGTCATTTTCTGTCTGTCTCTCTGTGTTGAGTCCGTGTCTCTGAGTTGTGATTCATGTTTCCTGTTTTATTGTGAAAGTCTTTGTCTTATGTTAGTGTGTGCAGCTTTGTTCCCCCTGTCTCATTAGCCCTGATCTCTCCCAGCTGTGTCGCCCTCCTGTTGCCGATTCCCTCGTTACTACCCTGTGTATATAAGCCCTGTGTTTTCCCGTGCTTGGTGTTGCGTTGTACCCTCAGATTATGCCTGTGTGGTTTTTGTGGCAGTGGTTCACGTTCATTGCCATTGCTCAGTTTATGTTTTGTTTTATGCCAGCAATAAAGCTGAGGTTTGAGTTACAGTTCAGTGTCTGAGTCCTGCGCTTGGATCCTCCTCTCCACCTGCCTGCACACAGAGCCCTGACAGTGTGTATTCTGTAGATTCTAAAATATATATTTTTTGTTTACTACATTCAATTCCAATGTGTTCATTCATAGTTCTGAAGCTTTGGTGAGAATCTACAATGTAAATAGTCATGAAAAAAAGAAACTATTAAATGAGAAGGTATGTTCAAACATTTAACTGATAGTGTATATAAAAAATGCTGATGTTATGCAATGGGATTGTGTACTCACATAAAAAAAATTTGATCTCGCATTTGTGTCACAGTGTTCAAAAAACACAGCATGATAGAGCAGGTACCCATGAAACAACCATATTTGGTCCATATTTTCTATCCTTTCTAATGATAAAGGAAGCATGTATGAGGTAAATAGAACTGGTCCTAGCACAGAACCCTGTGGAACTCCATAATTAAACTCAGTGTGTAAAGATAACTCTCCATTTAATAAATATTAATAACTGTAATAAAATATTATGGTCAACAGCATCGACTGCTGCACTGAGGTCTAGCAGCACAAGCACAGAGTCCGCTGCCAGAGGCCACAATGGTCATTGTAATTAACTTTCCAGTGTCCCAATTTACCATCTTATAAAAATGTTTTCTCTCGTTCTGTTGCACATCTCCCCTGACACTCTCCTCTTCGCCTCTCCTGTGCACCCGACCCGATTCTATGCACCCATGTCTCCCTAAACTGGTGTGTTTAAATCTGCAGCAGAAAATATGCACATACAGCCAAGCTATAACTAAGCACTAACAAGCTTTCTAAAAAATGGAATTAATTAAATATTTTTGATTTCACTTTCTGTAGATGCATGTCACATGTGCTGATGATGTATGAGTTTTATTTGGATAATGGCTTAGAGTATGTTTCTGCTTTAACTCAGATGCAGAAGGCTTTTGAAGATGCCTCCTTTGCTCTCAAAGTGGGAAACATGAGCGGTCCATAGCCACCTCCTGTACATGGATGACATCAAGCTGTATGCCAAGAGTGAACGAGACATCGATTCACTGATCCACACCACCAGGATATACAGCAATGACACTGGAATGTCGTTCGGACTGGAGAAGTGTAGTCGGGTAACCAAGTGAAGGAAGGTAGTCAGAACTGAGGGGATATAATTACCAGAAGGCAACATTTCAGACATAGAGCACAGTTACAAGTACCTGGGGATCCCACAGGCAAATGGGAACCATGAAGAGGCCGCTAGAAAGGCTGCAACCACCAAGTACCTGCAGAGGATTAGGCAAGTCCTGAGGAGTCAGTTGAACGGTAAGAACAAGATCCAGGCTATGAATATCTACACCCTGCCTGTGATCAGGTACCGTGCTGGGATAATAAGCTGGTCAAAGGAGCAGATAGAAGCCACTTAAGCCAAGGAAGTTCCTTACCACGCATAGAGGGTTTCCCCCCAAGTCGGGCAACCTGAGGCTGTATGCTAAGCAGAAGGAGGGAGGCCGGGGACTGGTGAGTCTCAGTACCACAGTCCAGGGTGAGACAACGAAAATCCACGAATACATCAGGAAGATGGCCCCAACCGACCGCGTGCTCAGTGATTACCTCAGCCGGCAGAAACCCAAGAAAGAGGAGGAAGAGGAGGAACCATCATGGAAGGACAGGCATGGTACCACCGGCAGATAGAGGAAGTGTCTGACATCCAGAAGTCCTACCAGTGGCTGGACAAAGCTGGACTGAAAGACAGCACAGAGGCACTAATCATAGCAGCACAGGAACAAGCTCTGAGCACAAGATTAATCGAGGCTGGGGTCTATCACGCATGCATACATGGAACGCAACAACTAAGTAGCTGGCATAGTATACACAAACATCTGTGCCGAGTATGGACCTGAAGTCCCAAGGTCAAAATAGGAGACTCCTCCTAGGGTGGTTAAGAATGGCCGAGCTAAGATCCTCTGGGATTTCCAGATACAGACAAAATAGTGGTGGCTAACCAACTGGACATAGTGGTAGACAAACAGAAGAAGACGGCCGTAGTGATAGATGTAGCGATACCGAATGAAAGTAATATCAGGAATAAGGAACACAAGAAGTTAGAGAAGTACCAAGGGCTCAGAGAAGAAGCTTGAGAAGATGTGCAGGGTGAAGGTGACGGTGGTCCCCATGGTAATCGGAACACTAGCTGCAGTGACTCCCAAGCTAGGCGAGTGGCTCCAGCAGATCCCAGGAACAACATCCGAGTTCTCTGTCCAGAAGAATGCAGTCCTAGGAACAGCAAAGATACTGCGCAGCACCCTCAAGCTCCCAGAATATATATATTTGCTTGTTTAAGGTCTCCCTGGAAAACATATACTGTCATTTATAAAATGTGTGAATATGAAAGAAGGATAATGATAGTACCAAGATTGAAAATGTATTTTCATATTAATTTGAAATTTGCTTCATCAAACAATCCTTTATTGGCAGCAATCACAGCCTTGCAGACTTTCATTCAGATGGTCTGACTGATTTAAACGAGATGTTTCTCTTTTTTGTTTGTTTTTTATTATTTCTCTCCAGTGACATCACGTGCTTACTGGGATTCTCTCTATGAAACTGTATTTCTTTACCTTACACTTTAAAGTGCTTTGACGTGGTTATTGTTGTTGGCATTATATGAATAAAACAAAACTGTGTCCTGTGTGATTGTTATTGTTTTTGATTGTTTGTTTTTAAATGTGTGGAAATTTCTCCTGTACAATGTGGTTCTGATTTTCGGGTCACCATCTTGTAGAAAGCAACCGTTTCTTCACAAGTCAGTCCATGGGGGTGTCATGGTGTTATAAAATAGGGGAGGAAGCTAATGTGTTTACAGATCTTACACGTTCTGATTACAAAGACACCTCCAAAGTTCATTTTCTCCCACATGTTTAAGAAATGATGTCATCCGCTTTCCCGGTATATTTTCATTTGTTCTGCATTTCCTAAACTTTTTTTGAACCTATAGACTTAAAACCTGTTTACGTGTTCGTAGCATTCATTTTTAGTCTTTCGAGCACTCCTAGTGGGGCGTAAGTATAAAAGCTCTAATGAACTGCTCCCTCTCATGCCTCCATGCCGCCTGCGGTAATTTTCCTGTGTAGACTTTACGCACTGGATTCCTTCCTCTCATCTCTGAAATGTCGTGTGGAACAGCCTGGAGGCGGCGTAAAACCTTCCCATCCGCAAGCCTCTGTCCATTCTGCAGTACAGGACAGGCTGCCTCTCACACACACGTGTGTTTAATTTAGGTGAGTGTACGGCGCTGTGCCCCTGACAGCGCAGCGGTTTCCGTTACAAGGAAATGATGGAGGAGGAAAGTTTCTGACGCCTCTCTGCTCTCTCTCTCTCTCTCAGGGACAGTCCACAGGAAAGACTGGATCTCATTAATCATTTGCGCAGTTTGCTCGTCCTCCTCGTAACATGTACATGTTGTCAGTGTAAAAAAAACTGCATGTGTTTTGGATTAAAAGGGTGTTCTACACTGAAATGTCTCACCATTGGAAATGCAGCTCCACGCCTGTCTGTTGCTTTTTATCGTCACAACAGGTAAGAACGCCCGCCCGCCGCTGACATGTTAGATGTTATTGTGCTATTTGCTATTCTTTTGTCTTTAAATTAGGCTAAATCAAAGTGATATGCACACTGTCGGTATGGAATAGCGTTTTGTTCTCGGATCAACCTCAATATTATTGGGGTTAGTCAATGGAAATAAGATGTTCTGTAAGCTCTGAAATTCTCTGTTTAAATTATCCTTTTGGTTGTACTTCCCTCAGCTTATTCCCACAAATGCAGTTTGAGATGTAAAAGTCTAACAAGGTTTTTCTCTTTCTCTTCTCAGATAAAGCGTTGGCCTCTTCATATCATCACTGTGGTGGAAATGTCAGCTTGGACCAAAAGTCTTCTGGTCACATCAATCTCACTTTGGCTGGACTGTTTACTAACAGCAGCAGTCTCGACCTCATGATTCTGCAGTCTAACAAAACCTCACAGGTTTCAGTTTGCACTTGGGTGATAGATATCCCTTTGGGAAGGCAGGTACTCTTAAAGTTAGTATGGTTGGAAAATGGTTCAAGTATATCGGTGCGCTGTGTCTGGAAGGAAGAAGATCGAGCCTTGGTCAGCGGGGGCGAGGCTCTGCTGTCTGGTTGTGACAAGAACAAAGCCGCCCTCACTTGGACAGGAGCAGGACGTTCTTTAAATGCAGTTCAGCTGGCTTATTATGGTGAGAAAACATTCCTACAATAACCAGCCACTGCTTAGTCCTATCACGAGAATCATAATGACATTTATTTCTGGTATTTTTAGAGCTGTTTCTGCCTCCTGATGTTCTCAGTGAATACATGAAATATATTCATGATTTACAGTAGGAGTCAGGTTGAGCAGTATATAACTTAACATGCTGTGAAAATGTGTTGTTCCAACTGTGCCGTGAGCTGGGAATCTGTCGGAAAGATCTTATCTCCCTCTGTGGTGTTACACAGAGCAATGTTATGTTGTTGTGATTTCCACTCTGTCTCTTCTCACCCTGTCTCTCTCTCTCTGTTATTGTGTTTGTTCCTGGTTTTCCAGTCCAGGAAGATGAGAGGAATTCCTCGGAGGACCACTCAACCCAACATCCAGACCTAGACCCCACTCAATGGTTTCCAACAGGAACCAGCTTTACAAATAGTCCTCCTGTTGATCAAGAAGTGACGAGAGGCATGAAGGAGGGCAGAGATCACACCTACGATGGTCTGGAGAGGAGTTTTGCACCTCTGTCTGTGTCTAGTGCCTCCTCTCTGGATCAAGGACTGCTGAACCCCACCTCACCCCAGCAGGGACTCCCTGTCGCTGGGAGAAGTGATAGGGAAACTCTCCCTCTTCCTGAGGAAAAACCAAACAATGGAGCGGAAACATCTGGAGCTGCTCACCTCACCGATGGGCCCATGGCTGCCAGAAATACAACACACCCATATTTTCAGCATGGACTCAGTGCAGGCCCCAATACAAGCACACCCTCAAACCCGACTGAAAAAAGCCTTCAAACTCTGATGGCATTGACAGAGGAAACAGCCAGTAGTTCAGCTCTCATGCTTGACAAAGCTATACAAGATACATCCGTTCAGACATCTAAAAACACAGGCAAAGATGTTGCCACACAAATGGATCAAAGAGTGTCCAGCGCCAGCGTTCCTCTCCGTACTTCTGCTCCAGCTGAGCTATCTTCCTCCAGGACAGGTCATACAGGCATAACCGCACATGGTGTGGGTGTTAGTGGGACATCTGGAGATGAACAGCCTCATTCCTGGAGGAGCCAGAGAAGCACAGACAGACATAATTCTGACCTGACCTTTGCTGTCACTTCTGACCCTTTAAAATCCTCCATCAAAACACTGCAGGATGACTTCAGTGCACAAACCCACACTGAACCCACTGCATCATCATCATCATCTTCAGAAGTTTACAGCGGCACTCATTCATTCAACACCCACTTCACAGAGCTCAACAACGTTGTTAGCACTGTGGAGGCTGATCCAGTTCATCCAAACATAAGTCAAATTAACTCATTTGTATCTGTTGCTGCTGCTCAGACTGTCACATCTGAGTTGCCTGATAAGTTTGAACAAACTGAGATGACGCTCCCATCTTCCTCAAGGAGTCTAACAGACTCTCCTCAAAGCACAGAGAGCCCCACACATTCTGCTTACACGTCATCTTTATTTACACAGACAGACAAAGAGACACAAACGGCAGTAGAAAGTGCACGTGGAAATATCATTGATGCGCACCCGACTAGAAACACTATCCCTTCCCCACCTGGTATTACCAAGGCTTACAGTTGGACTTCAGGGTTCACCGATTCTTCTTCTACACCCGGGGCAGCGCTGACCGTGGGAGGTGTAACCCAAAACTCAGCCATCACAGGAACCACTGGAGTGACATACACTCTGCATCCTGCTCACACACTCCTACGTGATGACTCGCCCACAGATTCTACTGCTGTTGCTGTTTCATCTTCCACCACATCCACAGAGTCCTCTACAGCTTTGTACACACTCCACACACACAGTACATTTCCTGATAGTTCACACCCTGCTTTAACCTCGTCTGTGTCTCAGACCACGGACCACACAGTCAGCAAAGCCACGCCTTCACCTCCACAAATGTCACCTCCTACACACAATCACCCGCCTCCTCAGACTTCTACTAATATGTCACCAACACATAACCAATCCCAACCCCTAATTATTACTACTACTGCACATACTCCTCTCCTTTCTACTGTAACATTAGATTATGGACATGGAGCTGGAGAAGAACAAGTAGAAAAGTATAAGTTCTGGCAGTGGTCTTCCAGCAGCACGACCACACACACTCCCACATCTGGACTACCACAGCAACCTCCACAGCAGACAACCATGCATCCCAGCCAGGAGCCCTCTTCTGCTTTAACCTCCACACCTGCTCGAAGCTCCACAAACAGTCCCAAGTTCTACATCGTGCCAGATCAGCCTGCTGCCATCAGAGGTACTTCCCAAACACCACTGAAGTGTTTTACGTTTAGGTAAATATCCTGATTATATATCCAGAAGTCCTGAAATTAGTTTATTTACTTGTTCTGTCCAGTGGAGTCAGTTGAGCTGCTGCTGCAGATAGTTGTAGAAGAGCCCATGTTGGCTTCAAATGTCAATTTGGAGAACGACACTACTACCTGGGTGAGGGATTGTACAGTAACACACACTGGCACAAAAAAGCAGAAATAATCAAATAATTAAGTATTTTTGACTTCAGCTGAGTAGTTTTTACAGAGTTCTCAATTAAGGTTTCTTTCAGATGAAGCCATACCTACAGAAAGCCCCGGGGTTCAGCCGGCTGCTGGGAGTCTGGAGCAGGTGAGGTGGTGCAGACAAGCTGAAAATGAAAGGCACCTCCAGGCTCTTTCTAGATTTCAATTAGCTCCACCTTGTCTCTCAATATGCACTGTCCATTTCTCAGTTGTGTGTGTTTCCTATCCCAGGTTATGGGACGTTAAATACATCATTTCTGCTAGGGGAAGATATAAACTCTCAGACATAAGTAAACACAATTAAAACACCACAAAAATCCACCAGAGTTAAACATCATTAGGGGAAAAAATGTGAAAAAAACATAAAAAATTCTTCATCATCCTTCTGCATTTTTCTCCCCTTTCTTAAGTATTAACTTTTTTTTTTTTTTTTTTTTTTACCCATGCAGCTAATGGGACTTTGGAAACTAAAGTCAGTGTCCATTAAATTATGTAATGGTCTCTAACCTCTATGTTGCTTTCCCGACATTAATTTTATTAGCCATCCCTCAGTTTGTCAACAGGGCTCAGATAATTTCCCAACTGGAATGTTTTGATCTAACTAAAGCACAGTGGAAATTGTAATTGGGTTATGCTTTGGGATCGGTCACAGAAAGTTGCGTAAAAGGAGGTAAATCTCCAGTTCTGTTTTTGTTCCAGTGGCCGTGCAGTGCAGAGCCTGCTGGAGTTCAAAACCAGCAGAGCTTTGGAGTGGCTCAGCATAACAGAACCCACATCACTGCTGGAGCGTACTGGACTAGCCCAGGCTGTTCGCAACAAGAGGACATTCAGGACTTCCAGGATCACCAACATCACAGTCGGAGGTAAGCCCGTGTTCAGGTGCCGGTCTGCAGGCAGCTGACTGAAGCCCTGGTGGCTGAGCAGTTTGGGAGGAGTCTGGTTGCCTTTTCATGCACATTGTTCTTAATATCTTTCCGTTCATTTCCTGTCATCTTTCTGCAGAAGACTGGGTGTTTGTGTTTGTCATCAATGTCAAAAATTGACACCAAGATGTCCTGAGTTTCTTCATTAACCTGAGAGAAAGTTCCTTTTTTTTTTTTTTTTTTTTTTTTTTTAACGTCTTAATTCAATTAACCCAGATACAGGAAAACTGATGTAAACATCGTAACTCAGTTAGCCTGACTCAGTTAAGCTCAAAATCTAATTATGAAAAATCTAATTATTCTACCTGGCTTGGTCTAACAAACTTTTTCTTCTTTACTATAGCGTGGAGTCATTTTATTTGTTTCCATTTTAATGTTTGGCATCAGAAAAAATCTAAAATGCAGAAGTGCTGCAGTGTAGTTTAAATAGTCATTTGGTAAAAAACGCAGTAGGTTCAGTGATTCATTTTTGTACTGCAAGCTTGTTAGAGGCATAACATGTGAGGAGAGCACATGCTACAGACATCTTCACCAGAAAAGCAAGAGTGATGTCATGTAGCTTTAAGATGAGAATTATTCTAAAAGTGGGGAAACTTTATAATACATTTTTTATATTTCTCCAGGTGATAAAGTAAAACCTTTAAGATACTGAAAATGTGGCCGGTTCATTTCCATTTTCAGGGGATGCTCAGCCATCAAAACTCATGTCATGAAGCACTTGATGCGCATTTCTTGTGCTGATGTTAATGCCAGAGGAAGTTTGGAGTCGGAGTGTTGGTGACTTTTACACACTATGTACCTCACCACTTTGTGACTTTATGTGATCGGTTACTTTGGTGACTGTTACAACTACCTGGTGTGGAGATCCCTTTTAAATGGTGGAAATCTTGGACGGAAGAGATTTGACAAATTGAATTATTGCAATGAAACCATCCTTGCAATAACAGTCCAACACTTGAATTCAGTTAACTCTTTAGAAAGACACATTTTTTTCACAACTCAGTCCAGGGCCACACCTGTGGTCACAGGACTGAAAACACCTGAGCTCAAAGATCAAGCGATGTAACCTTTTGTCCATACAGTGCACATACTTGTAACAATTTTTGAAATACGGATTACTGTTTAGACCAAATAAGAAACATTATCAGCTGGTTA
Source organism: Aulonocara stuartgranti (assembly GCF_965226115.1). Classification (NCBI taxonomy): domain Eukaryota; kingdom Metazoa; phylum Chordata; class Actinopteri; order Cichliformes; family Cichlidae; genus Aulonocara; species Aulonocara stuartgranti. Next base: position 30,526,498 of record NC_138944.1, on the reverse strand, counting down.
ATGGAGAACCTAATCAACAATTGTTAAGTTAAGTCTCAAGTATCTCAAGTACAACTGAAAATTCAGCCTTGTGACACATTAGCTTAATGTGTAATTGCATGATATTCACGTGACTACTAAAAACTTCAGTGCCTGTCTGATTTTTGGATGCATATATCATTACAATGAGATCACTTTATGATAAGAAAATTAAAAAAAATGGCACCACCTTTATTATTTTCTTTAATTCTTTTTAAACATGCCTTCCCCTCAGGTCTGCAGGGCGACATCTGTGACTGGTTGCTGCAGTGCTCTGCAGGATATAAGTGTGTTTCCCAGCCTGGCACTGCCAACTACAGCTGTTCCTCAGTCTGCCACTTTGACTACTGCCACCATCACGGCATCTGCACACACCATCCACACCAGCTTCCAGTTTGCCGGTAAGAACGTTAAAAGGAAAAGCAAATCTTTTTGTTCACCCAGGCATATTTTGTTTGCATGTGTAAATGACTTGTATTTGGGCATTAGCTGCCTTGCAGGTGACGATTTCTGGTTCATGGGTGAGAGGTGCGATGTCAGGATGACCCGCGCACGTCTCATTGGTGCGTGCCTTGCCATCTTACTCATCATAGTGACAGTGATCATCATTTTGGCGTTTGTGGCAGTGCGACGCTATCGAGCAATTCTGATTCAGGCCAAAGTAGACCAGACTCGCAGCAGGTAGGAAAAGGCTTTTATTAAGACGCACCTACAGTTCAGGCGTATGCATATTTTGTTAATTATACAATTTTTCTAATTTTGCCTTTCTGCACCACCACAGTGGATTTTTTTTATTATTATATTTATATATTATATATTAATAAAAACTGAAAGATTGCTCTTCAGTCACATCTTGTTTGCTTTTAGATCCATTGTGGTTTTTACTGCAAAGGTTACATTTTTTTTTGGACGATAAGTACTTCCATAAACCTTAAAATTTATAGTAAAAACGTGCATATTTGTGACGTACAGTAAATCGCAGTAGTCACAATAGGTGAAAGTATTCTGTTGTGATCCATGAGAGAAAAACCAGAGACTGACATAAACGCACATGCTCTTCAGTAACTGTAAACACTCATTGCCACTAGGTGGCACAGTCTAGCTGACAACGCACATACTAAGGATGAAGGTGGAACTGGATTGCTGGCTCAATCTGAATGTCTAACCTCCACATATGCTGACAGCTGAGCACACAGACACAGTCATTGATACTGTGACATGTTTCATTAGGGTGCTGGGCCAGGAGATGAGGAAACCTATTAGTTGTTCCTGAATGGAAATGCCTCCTACACAACTAATATTAGAGGTGTATGCATGGTAATATTAGTAAATCCAGCATAAATGCAATCTCAATTCTGTGTACTTTCTTTTCATATTAATGTTTGTTTTTAAACCTCGGGTGTTCCTCCAAGTGTAGTCTGGAAAAAATGACCTTGTGGTTTTGGATGGTTCTAATATGATGGCGTGCAGAGACTTGGATTCAGCTTCATGAAAGTCTACCTACAAGGATTCTTGTGTCGAAGCACTTTTCATTTGAACCTTAATAACAAACTGAGACTGCAAGAGGCAAAAGCATATTGATCTTAATCAAGATACTGTTTGTTTGACTGAATATTGAGCATGTACAAAGACAAAGATCAGACAGGAAGTAATAAGTCTGAAGCTAAGCCTTAAGTCCAGTATGTCTAGAGTAGGAAATGTGTGTTTTCCAGGAAATTGGGGCCTCTTTGGAGTCATCTTTTTAAACATCCCAAGTAGCTGATGATTGCCCGAGTTTAGAGAAACTTTGCAAAGCATATAATTTAGCACAGGAAAATATTTTAAAATTAGCCTAAAATAAGTTATTCCAGAGGATTTTTATACAAATAATGGGGAGGATTTACCTTTTATAACTTTATACATCTTAGAGCAGTAATCTCCTGCCAGTATACACAAACCCTGGTTGTAAACTAGAGTTCATTACAAAACTGCTGACAACTACTGGTTTCAGGGCAATGGCTGGGTTTTAAAGGTGTTTATAAGTGGAACTTATGCTATTAAAATAACTTGGAAAAATCACCTGTGCCCATTAAATGGGGATTAAGCGGTATAGTTTTATATTGTTCTTGATCTGCAATGTTTTAAACAAATCTGTTAATGTTTCTTCTTACCTGTTGATCTATTTCTGGTAAATGGAAAGTTATTCACTGGCAAGGGGCAGTCATGTGTCACTGTGACACATCAGTTCATTCATGAAACATAACATCATCTGTATGAGCGGGGTCATCTCCGACCTTTCTGTTGTCATAGGAGTTCTTTGTTCCTTGGTGAAACTGAGCAGCTTTGTGAAGAGCTTTTAAGAAGAAACTCTTTTTAGGGGTAAAATAAGAGCTTCTATGAATGCCACAGAGATAAGGTTCAAGTTATGACCCCACATTGTAAAAGGGCTGTCTCCCATCGACTAGGTTGATTTTTTTTTTTTCCTTCTTGAAATTTTGTTCATGTGAAACGTTTAAAGCTGGCACACAATTGTTTAAAAAAAAAAAAAAAAAAGAGGAAAACCCAGATTGCAAAGAGAAGCAACAACAACAAGCATTGTACCCTGTGACCTCTCACGATTTTGTTTGCGCAGCTATCGCAGATTCAACCACTTTGATGAGCTGTCAGGTCGCTTCTGGTTGCGCTCGTGGGCGGGATCAGCAGACTCATTGGACAATCCTGCCTTCACACGCTCCGATGAGTTGCTGCATCTGCGAGCGCTTGACCGCCCCTGCTGTTACCACGACGACACGCTGTCACTGGCTTCCACCTGCCCCAGCCACGGAACACGAATCAACACAATCTACCCCCACAGGTATATACAACACACACACACACACACACACACACACACACACACACACACACACACACACACACACACACACACAGTGTTCATTGTCTGACAGTGAGTTGTGTGTTCCAAAATGTGGGAGAGTTTTCAGTGAAAAGCTTCTGTTCTCACCAATGCCACTCTTGAAGCTTAAAAACAAGCTTGGTTCACAGTTATCAGTGATGGTCACTGTGGTCACCTTGGAATATTTACATGTTTTAAAGCCAGTAAAGCTAAAACTGTTTCTTACTGACATATAATTTTTTTTTTTTTTTTTTTTTTTTGTATTGACAGCATATGGAATATAAGGAATTCTATATTCGGATTCTAAATCCCATGTTACTTTGGACCCTAAGGTCAAACTTTCATAAAATGTATTTTATCTTAAAACTGCTTAAAATTCTTCTGCCTGTGTTTGCATTGGCAGCATTTAGGAAATTATCCTGGTACATGGAGATTGTAAATCTCACATCATAGCTTGCATCCAAATATCATGTAACATTTGACCTCTGACTTCCCTTTTACATTTCAAATCTGCCTTTCTTTCAGTCTTACCCCAAAATGTGTTATAGCTTTAAAGAAATCGTTGTCAAGAGAATGAGCTGCCTAGTAAGAAATACACTGTAATAAAATATTATATAATCGGCTCAAGTTATTCATGTCCCAGTCACTCTCCAAATGCTCCAGAATGGCATCAACAGCATATATCCAGGTCAGGTGGGGAATATCAGACTCTAGTAGCCCGATAAATCAATTATTAAAATAAGAAGAAGAAATTGAAACTAATAAATCACCCACCATATAGATGTTTTGGAGAGGGGACAATCTATTTTTGTAGTGGACATGTTGTTGTTTTTTAAGGCTGTAAAGCTGGCCATTTGAACATGGATGGGAGTCTGTGGACATTGACTCGCTTTTGGAGCCAGCCTCAAGTTGCCATTAGAGAGCATGCAGTATTTGGCACTTCAGCAGAAGTCGCAAATACCTTCTGTTCGCCACCTCTGCATCTCACTAATACATGGTAGTTTCAATAAAATGTCAGATTTTGATTCATAAGCACAGAGTCCAAATTTCTAGTCAGTTCCTGGAGAGTTAATGTTGAAATGGAGTTTCTAATTAAACTCTGAGGCATTAGCGTGAGCTCTAAATGTGTGTGAGGTGCTTTTAATTGCCAGTGCCCACAGCAGCTAACGCTAATGAATGTATCATGTGCAGCAGAGGTTTCTCCAAGAAGTAGGATGTTAGGGCATCAGTGGACTGGGCCTCCAAAATAATCCAAACTAAACTCACTTCATATAGTTTGGAATAAGTTGAACTGGATAGGAAATGAAATGAACTATCCATAATTAACTGCAGGACTTAACACAACATAATAATTTGTACATAAATGCAAAATACACTTGAGTCTAGTTTAAATGTTAATAAGTAATCTCTCTAAAAACCCACTCATTCAAAGATTTCACTACTCACTTCCCTAACTGTTGCTTAAAATAGCTACTAATTTGAGCTTGAAGTGATTAAATAATGTAAATAATCCTTTTGCATCCTGTAGTTCCCAGTATGGATGGAGGGGGAGTGAGATGAGCATGGGGGATGGTGTGCTGGACTCGGGTAAGGCCAGTGACCTTTCAGTGTGTAGCTGGCCAGTGGAACCCATTCACTGGACTCCATTTCCACTTCTGCAGCAACTGGCTTCTCACAGGACACCCACAGTGAGTGTGTGACTGTACATGTGGTTTCCATGAGAGTTTCGGTAAGATACAAATGTCTGCGTGGTTTCACAGTTTGAATGATGCGATGTTTCTCTATGAAACCAGGTCAGGGTGTCACGACCACGGTCCTACTGTGAAGGCATGGAGCTTGTAGACATGGGGAAGAGCTGGACTGCTTGACTTGCATATGGAGGATTCAATCTGTTCTGACACTGGTTTTTACAGTTTATTAATGCATTGTAAAGTTAAAATATTTGTGTTTTGTTAATAATAATAAAAAAGTAAGGCAGTAAATGTATAAATGTGTACACCTTTCTTTGAAAGATTAAATCTGTTTCTGATGCTGAGATGTTAACTGCATGTCTGTCATGTGTGGTACAAGGTCTTGGAAAATGTTCTACTGTTACTCAGGGCATCAATATATTGTATTTACTTTTGGAATTAAAGCCATCAAAGGATATTTATACTCTACTTACTTTCAATAACAACTGAAGACTTTACACTTACGAATACAATAATAAGATAAAAACACAAAGATGTTCTCACATTTTAGTACAGGCTAATTGATTTAAGTACTAGCTGAAATATTTTTAGTTACCACCCCTGCTTCCAAGGAGCAGGACTTTTTTGTAATTTTTCCAAGTGGTCCTGAACAATAGTTCTCCAGGCTTTCTTCAAAGTTCCTATTTGGACACTGGCTGCTTCCTGACAGGAGAGATGCATCAGGATCTTCACCTGATCCAGTTGATCCATCAGTGGAAAGGTCAAGAAGTCATAGTTAAGGAAAGGAAACTGGGAGAAAAGGGTGAAGTGTGCCTAATTTCATAAGAAGTGTACTGAAAATCAGTGGCAGAAGGTCTGATGAAGGGGTAAATCCAAACTGGAATTTATGTATTTTTTTTGGTTCACATCATTGTCTTTTTATGAAGGAGGTAGGGAGAGCGCTACCACAGTGAGTGTCTACATTAATCTGTAAAACACATTGGAGGCTCTGTCAGCCAGTGGTGTTGGAGATCTTGTCAGAATTGATGGAATTATGAACACAGAAGAAGTGCTGTCAAATTTAGATCCACCATGCAATACCATCTGGAAAGCATCTAATTGGCAACAAGTTTATTTTTCAGCATGACAGTGATCCAAACACACCTAATACAGTAAATGCATACCTGGGTAGAAAAACACACAATGAAAGATTATGAATCGGCCTCCCCAGAGGCTGGACCTCAACATTACTGAAGCAGTGTGGGATCATCTTTACAGAGAACAGAACAAAAAGCAGTATAACAGAGAAACAAGAAAGCTTTGAATGTCCTTTAGAAAGCCTCCAGAACTATTCCTGAAGACTACTTAAAGTATGAGAAAGCTTGCCTAAGAGTTCAGACTATGTTGGAGAGTAAGGATTGTCATACAAAGTATTGACTTTCGAGTTCCTTAGAATTGTACAAACTCTGTTTTTGCCTAAACAAAATATAAAGAAATGAGGTGACGCAAGCATAATACTGCATATCATTATTGTTCCTAATCTTGTAGCCCTGTATCTCATCTGTTAGGGGCCTAAAAGAAAGGTTGTGTGTCCCTGTGACTCTAAGATAGAACATAATATTTTAGAATTAAAAATTCAGTAAGCTTAAAGGTTGACCGAAGACTTCGTGCTAATGCCTTACATTATACACATGAGATGCATTGTTATTTCACAGTAATAAATGTGCTATTATTTACTAAATGCGGTTTCTCTCATACCACACATACACGAGCCCCGCCCCCTCAATGCTGTGTATGAAACTCTGCTGAAATGTGACCATTAAACGACTGGAAACATGGTGAAGATTGAAACAGGTATAGTATGCATACTGAGCACACATGGTGCTCACATACAGAAAAAGAGAGTGGCTGAATTGGAGACTTAATGGGAGTTTAAAGGAAGAGGGTGGGGAGAGAAGGGGATGAGTGAGAAGTGGACAGAAGCTACCTGCCAGCTTCTTCCATATACGGTCTTAGTCAGAGCTGGCCTTACCCAGGACTGTGAGTTTCTCTGACTGTGTGAGTGAGCAATGCAGGGAGGGAGTGCCTACATTTGTGTGTTGTAATGCGTGCATGAGTCATGCACGCTGCCTTTTGAAATTGCTCAAGCAAAAGCGTGAGATTGAGAAACTGTCTGGATAGAGAACAAAGTTTAAAAGATTATTTTGTAAGATACATTTAATCATTTAAAACTGTGATTGAAACATAAATCGGATAAAGAATACAGAAGAAAATGTGAGCGGTAACAGACAAACATGGCCTTAAAAAGGGAGATTCATTCATTTCCTCAGAGTGGTCACATGACCGGAGCAGCGCATTCTTCCCCCCATGTGACTCTCTCCAATATCTCCTTATATGGACGTCATCCAAAGGAACTCTTAAAGGGATGGTGGTGCCCTGGGTCTATACTTGGTGTGTGTGCGTGCGTGTGTGTGTGTGTGTGTGTGTGTGTGTGTGTGTGTGTGTGTGTGTGTGTGTGTGTTTAGCGTCAATTCAAAGCAGGATAATGCTGAGCGGAAAAGCCAGTTCTCTGATCACCTGATTGCCTACCTACACCTAGGTGTGTGTGTGTGTGTGTGTGTGTGTGTGTGTGTGTGTGTGTGTGTGTGTGGTCACTTCCTCCATCTGTAGAAGTGAGGCACTTTAAAAGCTTGCTTCCTGTGCCTTTTGGTGATCCAGCTCCCATATATCCTTATTAGGAACACACAGGGCCTGTGAGAATTCCGAGTGTAAGTTTATGAGGCTTTGTCCGGTGCCCTTATTGAGTTAAAGCCCATCCAGCCACCTAATCTCTGGTCAACTTATAAAATGAGCCTTGGAGGAGGATTTTCATTATAAAAATTTAAAAAAAAAATCAACAAAGAATTGAAATAGTTTCAGGCCAGAGGCAAACAATGGTGTGTGAAATACCTGCCTGTGTGTAGGCTGTATGCATACCAGAAGTGAATCATGTTCCTGAGTAATCAATCCAGGCCTAATTGTTTTTATTTTGACACCTAATATAAGTATGTTCTGAAAATAACACGCCTGTTTATCACACGTCATTCACAAGATTAGCCCCGTAAACTCAATGGCACAATTCCTGCGAGGTGATGAAAAGGTAAGACATTTACAGTCTCAGTTTTCAGTTTTATTTGTCATATGCAAGTTAGCACAGGGTCAACATTGCAATGAAATGTATTTGACGAGCAGAAGACAGTCACTCAGCAGACTGGTACAGTAAAAAATAGTAAAGAGCAAAATATTAATAAAATATAGTAAAAGAAAAAAGATTTAACAGTTAACAGACTATATATATATATATATATATATATATATATATATATATATATATATATATATATATATATATATATATATATATATATATATATATATAGTCTCGTTACAGTCATGCCCTAAACATTACCGCAATTCAGCCTGGATACATGCATTACTGTCAGTCTGCACTGTGTGCGTTTGTGTTTGTGTGACGCTGGTGTGCCGGGGCAGAAGAGCCAGATAGAGGATTAACCGTGCTGTCAGTGACCCTGAGATTAAACACCATCCCCAGTCCTGTCACCACAAACAAGCATCCTGCAAACAAATGGGAAATGGAATGGTGAAATCCTCTTCTGAAGCATTCCCTGACCCCGTGAATAAAATTAAGAGCACTCATTCATGGGTATATTATATCACTGAGGCTATAATCAGGATGATCCTGGCACCGTCACAATGTAGAGGATGTAAAAACGACGTAACTATAGGCTGGATTAATTCAGTCTATTAAAGTAATAACTAATACATGCTCAGGGACCATTCAGTGCTTTGCAGCAGGGGTTGTGGGATTTGTCATCCACTAGTCTGTATCCCACTTATGTATTATTATCACATTATGGCAGACAGTTTTAAAAAATCAGCAGGTTTACTGAACACTGAACGACCCCGGATTGATAACTTTTAGGGAGGTATATGGGTTAGTTTAGTGGAACTTGTCCCCCCACTGCTATGTCAGAGCGCACAAACCATGATCTGCATGCGCCACACCCAGTGGATGGAGCCGAACCAATCAGCGGGCGCCGTGCGGAAAGTTCTCCTTTTATGGAGAGGGGCTGCAGCACGAGCCCTCATAAAAATCCTCCACTTTATTGGCCTTCATTGCAGTCAAGTTCAGACACTACATCCTACCGGAGTGTAGCGCTCAGTCACAGTTCTCATACACCGAAAACCCTCCCTCACACAGGTAAGACAACTGCGGAATGTCGGTGGAAGTTTCTTCCTCACATTTTAACGCTTTAATGTAACATTTTGAACAGCGAGTGTTTTCTTTTTTATATATATATCACTCCTTAGCTTACGAACCAAGTCGTTTTCTCATTTCAAGCTGAAGCCACTTGCTAGGCTTTACAGTGTTCCTATTATTTTGACCGCCACAGTTTTAACCATGTAACGGTTCGGTTTAGAAATGTGGTGACATGTTGCCGCTTATGTTTAAGTGGGTGTGAAATAACCTTGCCACTCGATGCTGTCATCACTTTGTAGTCCGACAAATCAAGACTACGTGTTAAAGGAAAAAAGCTTGACCTTCTCGCTTACATGTAAGCATCCACTGTGGCAGGTCTGCAGCTCTGGTGTCTCCGGTTTCAAACATTCAAACACCAGACCAGGCAAATGCAGATTAGATGGATTGGGCTTATAGAGACTTTACTAATTTTGTAAGTAGAGCTTCTGAAATTAAAGGTTTTTGCTGTGTCACTGCAGCTATCAGTTAATGTGCAAATCCTGGTGCGTCTGCTTCAAATAAATGTGCGAAGTTGGCTTTTTGTTCGTGTAACCTTGCAAATGCGTCAGTCACGACGTTCAGATATATCAGATTTAACTGTGATTTGTAGAAGTTCGTTCAGCTGCTAAAGGGTTTTCTGTGTGGTTAACGGTTGTGGTGAGCTCGGTGAAGGGAGTGGTCGCCTGTCGGTGTCATTTGAGGTTTAGCGACACGCGGGGCGGCTTCCGGGCCGGTCTACAGCAGTCTCTAAGCTGCATTCACTTTTGCCTTATATGGCCATGGCCAGCCCGAGTGAGAAACTGCCTTTGTTTCTCAGCTCTGGATTAGGACTCAACCTTGCGCCACTGCGACATCCAGCGTCCGTTCTCAATAACTGCAAGACTTCATCCAGGCTGTCTGCCAGATGTATCGCACACTGCTGCTGAACATTAGGATTAAAAATCCTTTCCTCCTGTTACTACTTCATACAGAAAATGGAAGACGAAATTGCCGCCCTCGTTGTTGACAACGGATCTGGAATGTGCAAAGCTGGCTTTGCAGGAGATGATGCTCCACGTGCTGTGTTCCCCTCCATTGTTGGACGCCCCAGGCATCAGGTACATATTCCTTAATAAACCTCACATACCTTGTAACCTTTTCATAACTGCTGACCTTTTCATAATCGCACTGCTCTTTGCATTCCTAGGGTGTAATGGTTGGTATGGGCCAGAAAGACAGCTATGTTGGTGACGAGGCACAGAGCAAAAGAGGAATCCTGACCCTCAAGTACCCCATTGAGCACGGAATTGTCACCAACTGGGATGACATGGAGAAGATCTGGCATCACACCTTCTACAATGAGCTGAGAGTTGCCCCTGAGGAGCATCCAGTCTTGCTCACAGAGGCCCCCCTGAACCCCAAGGCCAACAGGGAAAAGATGACGCAGGTAACAAGAGCTGACACCTTGACGAACTTCCCCCTAAGTCAGGAAACTGTTGAGCTGCAGTGCCCAACAACAGGAAACTATGTTGCCACTCGGGTGTTTCTTCCCCTGCTCAATCTGTCTTTCCTCATCCTCCTTCAACCCTCCAGGTTTCCTCTGCCCTCGACTGATCTTTTCAGCTCTGCAGATGCTTCAGGTTTCTATCTCTGCACTGTGATGCATCAGGAATGAGCTGCAGCATGGGCACTGCTGTTTATAAATTAGACTGAGACTTGTGTTTAACTACACGGGTGTCTGCATGAAGCAATGGATGATAATAGAGCAGTTTGCTGCACTTTAACTTTTAGAGTCAGTGTAACAAAGCAGTTTTCTATTGTAGTTGGCATAATACTCAACCCAGTGTGCTGTTCTTTCTGTACAATTGAACTAACACAGAAACTTATTTCAGAGTACTTTGGCTTTTAGTTTCACTGATCATCTCTTTTCTCCTGCTGTTCTTGCAGATCATGTTTGAGACCTTCAACACTCCTGCCATGTATGTGGCCATCCAGGCAGTGCTGTCCCTGTACGCCTCTGGTCGTACCACTGGTATTGTCATGGACTCAGGTGATGGTGTGACCCACACTGTGCCCATCTATGAAGGCTACGCTCTGCCCCATGCCATCCTCAGGTTGGACCTGGCTGGCAGGGACCTCACAGACTACCTCATGAAAATCCTGACTGAGAGGGGCTACAGCTTCACTACCACAGGTGAGCATGAGGATGGTTTTTGAGACATGATGTGAGGCTTTCAGGGTTTTCTTATCTTAACTGTAATGTTTTCTTGTCTCACAGCTGAGCGTGAGATTGTGCGTGACATCAAGGAGAAGCTGTGCTATGTTGCCCTGGACTTTGAGCAGGAGATGGGAACTGCTGCCTCTTCTTCATCCCTGGAGAAGAGCTATGAGCTGCCTGATGGACAGGTCATCACTATTGGGAATGAGAGGTTCCGTTGCCCAGAGGCTCTCTTCCAGCCCTCATTCCTTGGTAAGCAGCATCAGCTTTAAGACAGATTTCTGTGATTTGTAAAAAGTAGTCCTTAGCAAGGCTAACCTTAACCCCTAATTTTCCAACTCTCCACAGGTATGGAGTCTTGTGGTATCCATGAAACTACCTTTAACAGCATCATGAAGTGTGACGTTGACATCCGTAAGGACCTGTACGCCAACACTGTGCTGTCTGGAGGTACCACCATGTACCCTGGCATTGCTGACCGCATGCAGAAGGAGATCACTTCACTGGCACCCACCACCATGAAGATCAAGGTAAAATTCTTGTTCTGTCTGTTTTATTATAAGTTTATAATAAATGGACTGTATTCATTGCTGACAACTCTACTTCTGCCCTTGCAGATTATTGCTCCCCCAGAGAGGAAGTACTCTGTATGGATTGGAGGCTCCATCCTGGCTTCTCTGTCCACCTTCCAGCAGATGTGGATCAGCAAGCAGGAGTACGATGAGTCCGGCCCCAGCATCGTCCACAGAAAGTGCTTCTAAACAGACTGTCCCCACCCCCACCAAAACACACTGCTACAAACCCAAACTAGCTCAGCATACATGCCTACACCACCACACTGGTGTATGCTGAGCCTACACCTCTTCCATTTTCCCTCATCACTCTGGCTATGGCACCATGCCCCCTGATGGGGAGAAACTCTGCAGGAAGTACGGAGCATCCCAGGCGGTGTGAATGTGTGAGAAACATGATATCCATTGTCGTGTTTGTGTAGGTCATTCCAGTTGTCTTTGTTCACCACCTTATTTGCCTCTATGAAGGTTTATTCTCTGGTGGGCTCGCTGCCCATCAGAACTGTAGTATTGCTTAATATGTAAATTATGTAATCTGAAACTTGTTTTGTTTTTGTACTTTCAGCCTTAAATGATACTTGGTCCAGTTTGTTTTTGTCATCATGCAAAAGACAAGGCTTGTACCTTGTATTGAGGTGTATGAAGGTTTGTGCATAGGGCTTTAAGCCTCTGGTGTACACAACAACCCAATAAAGCGCACATGTCTGACTCAAGTCTGATTTTGTCTTTATGTTGAATGCATCAAAGTAACCTATTCATCATTTGGCCTCAAACTGCACTCTGGGAAAGTTGTTTCAGCTTATGTAAGACTTAGTAAAATGCATCTGGAAGAGACAGAGGCTTTGCTGGTATAAATGGCAAAAGTCAAGAAGTGTGACACCTGGAAGTTAAACCATAGTGGATAGTAGGTTCAGTTTGCACATTAAAATTTAATAAAAGATGAACTCTGCACCCTTAATTTCAGGGGCAACACTTGTGACTTCAGTGTCATAAATGTAGTTGTGTGCTGTAACAATAAGCTACACCTGTCTCATGTTAATCTTGGCAAAAATATGACTGAAACAATAGTGTCTTAAATGACAAATCCAAGAACCAAAGCCTGCTTTTGTCTTAACAACACTTCAGCTTGCAGCTCGTAGGAAGGACTTGGGGGGTCATGTGAGGAAAGGAATCAAGGATGTCTAAATTAAGAAATGGGATAAGCATTTGGCGTGAATGGCATTGATGGCTGGAGCCCATTTGGCTACTGTTTGCATGTCAGTATAAGGTGCTGCACATGCAACAAACACTGATGCATCAAAGCCTCCATCCAAACACTGTATTATGTGAATTCTGTAGATTCTTTTCTGAAGATTTTTCTTTAATCAGTTTAAAAAAAAAAAAAAAAAGAATTTAACACACATTTCAGTCTGACTGCTGTCAAGAGTTAAACAGCAAATTTTACAGTCATCAGCCTTCATGGCAGGCTAAATACTGAAGATGGATTTTGAGGAGTATAACTTTACTACAAAAATTTTCTTTATAGTGCCATCATGTGAATAACTGATTATGGGAAACAATAATCAGCTTTTTTTACATTAATGACTTTAGAAAATATATAAGATGTTATATAGTTCTATACATTAGGAAATATAAAGACTGCTGCACTGAAACTTTACTATCTTTCTGTTTAACACTAAAGCTGGCATACATTTGTCTTACCAATACTTTAGATTTGTGAATATTCAATAAATCCTGCATAACTCTCTTATCAGTCTGCATGCCAAAGTCAGGAGTGCAGGAGAAGTAATATGTGAGGGTGGGGCATGTATGAAAACAGGACTGGTGACTGGTGATTTGTGACTGGTTTAGCATATGAGACTTTTGAATTCTCCCTCAGACTGTCTTCTCGAGAGGCTTTTGATTCAGTGGAACCAGCTATTCCTCTCATAAACAGTTCCCTTACATCTGGTTGTATTCCAGCTGCCTTTAAACATGCTGTTGTGCAGCCTCTTATTAAAAAGAAGAACCTGGACCCTGCTGTTTTTTCTAACTACAGACCTATTTCTAAATTACCATTTCTGTCTAAGGTCCTTGGAAAAAAATGTTTTTAAGCAAACAGAGTATGTGGGGAAAGTTTCAGTCAGTGTCAGGTCACATTACAGAGATGGCTTTTTTGAGAGTTCTTAATGATCTGCTTTTAACTGCTGACTCTGGCAGCCCTGCCATTTTAGTTCTTCTAAACCTGTTTGCTGCCTTTGATACTGTGGACAGCAAGATCCTGCTGTCTCGTCTGGTATATGTTACCTCTAGGGCAGTGGTGGGCAACTCCAGGCCTTGAGGGCCGGTGTCCTGCAGGTTTTAGATCTCACCCTGGGTCAACACACCTGAATCAAATGATTAGTTCATTACCATGCCTCTGGAGAACTTCATGACATGTTGAGGAGGTCATTTAGCCATTTAAATCAGCTGTGTTGGATCAAGGACACATCTAAAACCTGAAGGACATTGGCCCTGATTCACTGTAGTGACCCCTAAAGGGAGCAGCCAGCAAAAGAAGACAGCTCTGTTATCGCCCTGTATATTTTTTTATATCTATCTAATAGCATCTATAAAAAAAAATACCAAACTTTATTTAATAACTTTTACAAAATAATTTGTATTTTATTGTGTAAATTGAACCAGCAGGAAGTGTGTCCGTCGCAAAAAGATGTCCGACACGTGCGACAGCATATATCGTCCGTGCAGCTAACGGTAACACAAACGTTCAGCCGCCTGTGGTTTCACGCAGCAGATTCACGGAACATGAAGCTCCAGCTGGGTGGATGAGCCTTTTTTAAAAACATGAGTGGGGATGTGTGCGGAGTTTCAGACGGCATGGATTACCAGATTTTACAGGTTGGTGAAGACGGCATTCACAGTTAGTTAGCGGTGCTGCTGAGCAGGTCAGCTCAAAGTAACGTTAGCGACAAAATGTTAACGCCGGTCAGGTAAGGTTATGCTCCAAACACTTTACACAATTATTTTTTTAATCCCGAGTTTGGTTTACCGGCGTCGGCAGTGTGTTGGAAATAAGTGCGTTTTGGTGTGTACGCGTGTGGGTTTGTTTGTTTTGTTTTGTTTTATCGAGAAAACCTGCTAAGCTCAAACGCCCTGGTACTAAAACCATTAAAAGGTTGTATTGTCCCGAAGTGGTATTATCAAATAAAAAAATAACCTGGAGCACAGGGACCACTATTGCCATTTTCTATTAAAAATGTTTCATTTTTATTTTGTTTCTGCTAAATAATGCTTCAGCTATAGTGGGGGTCATACTTCATGAATAAAGATAAACCATGGAGAAATGATTGTTTCTGATCGAGTAAATTGAATACTTAACACATACCTGATATTAATGTTTAAAAAAAAAAACGTACAAAAATGACAATAAAACAGGACACATTAAAAGGAGAGCTGTACAACAGCTACATAAAATAATACTGTCATGGTATAAATTATATTGTCAATTAAATTCCTTCTAGAGGAATTTAATTGACTAATTTTCTAATATTCTCCAAATGGCCTAAAAGCGCCTGTCACTGACACTGTGTGCTGTCTGGTTCAGGCTGTGTGCGATGAGGATACCTTGTCTTCTTCGTCCGTGGGGATGTCAGATTTGTCTGATGAAATCCTGCTATGCATCCTGCGCCATATTCCAGTGTGTGACCTGCTGCTGAATGTGGCAAATGTCTGCCAGAAGCTTAACACGCTGTGCCATGACAAGACCCTGCTCACACATGTCAGCCTGTCTGAGGATTATTGGGTAACTTACTGCAATATTCAAGTTCATGTATGTGTACAACTTTCCATGTATTTAAAAAAAGAAAATGCCTCTGTAACAGCAAGTTGTATTCTAATGAAACATTAAATAGACTCTGTTCTTTATTTCTCTCCAGGCTGATGACGCATTGGTTCGACGCATACTAAAGCAGCTGGCCAATCATGTGCAGTCTCTGAGCCTGAATGGCTGCTACTGGCTATCTGGCTCCACCATGGAGCACATCGCACGCTGCAGAGGAGTGACGCACCTAGATGTCACCGGTTGTCGCATCACTTCACTTCGCCTGTCCCGTCTCCTCTCCTCCCTCGCTTTCCTCAAATCCCTCGCTTTTGACGTGGCACCAGGTTTCAACTCTGCTCAGCTCAGCTCAGAGGCAGTGGATGCACTGAGCCGCCTGTCAGAGCTTAGGCAGATGCTGTTGACAC
This sequence comes from Aulonocara stuartgranti, assembly GCF_965226115.1. Classification (NCBI taxonomy): domain Eukaryota; kingdom Metazoa; phylum Chordata; class Actinopteri; order Cichliformes; family Cichlidae; genus Aulonocara; species Aulonocara stuartgranti. Next base: position 30,510,642 of record NC_138944.1, on the reverse strand, counting down.
CAAGCTACGGTGTAGTGCCATGCTGTGCCCAACTCCGCAAGTAAGGATGTTGGCCCTGACCCAACTGTGTTTTTTGATCCCTTCCCTCCCTAAACCCCTTTCAAATGCTTAGGAGCGGCCCTCTTCAAAGTCTAGAAATATTTGGACAATGTCAGTTTTTATAGGTTTTGGCTCTCTGGACCACCATACTGCGTTTCCTTGAGGTTTTCTGCCAGTCCTTTAATCCAGCCACTCTCTGATAGGTTTACTTTGATTTTTCTTTGATCTGCTTAATTTTCATGACATAACGAGGGAACATGTCTAATTAAAAAAATCTATAAATAGCCTATAAAATGGCTGTCATTTGTAAATTATGTGACAGCTGTGTCTTTGGCTTAAAAAACAAAAATGTATGATATTTAAATGATACAGTGTTGTGTGCATTTGCTTGTCGTTGCACCGTAGGCTGATGTTGCAGTTTGACATCCCAGATGTGACCAAAGAGGGTGTCGGCGTTTGCTGTCAGTTAATGGTCGGTCAGAGCAGCGTGCCACATTACAAACAGCTTGAGGAGTTCACTGCCAGGCTGGCTCCAGGAGAGGTGAGTGTGTTGGGGCTTATGTCCATGAAACCTGTTCCTATATGGGCTTTAATTAACGCGCTTGTGTTGTCATGTTCTTAGGTAAACCAGACCCTGCTCCTCCTATACCTGGCAGTGTTCAGCGTTAACGTTCCGAAGCATCTCAGAGTTTTCCTTGTGTCCATCCCCGGCCCAAACCCGGCTCCCTGGCCTGCTGCTCCCTCAGTGGCTCAGAGCTTGGGTGAGCGGGGCGACCTGGTTGCCCTGCAGCTCCCTCGGTCATGGCTGGACTCTGCATCGCTCAAGCAAGCTCTGGAAGGAAACAGCCCCAAACACCTTAGCTTCAGCCGATGCCCGGCATTGTGGCCACAGGTGTTCCAGTCGCTGTTGAACAGTGGTGTAAGAGACGCCACGCAGCTGGTTAGTCTGAATCTGAGCGGGATCAACCACGTTCCTTACTCGGAGTGCAGGATTGTGGAAGATCAGCTGGCTGCTGGGACAATGAGCCAGCTGGCAGACAGCTGTTCCAACATTAAATACCTAAACTTGATGCACACACATTATCATCATGAAAACTCACCTGGGCTGGAAGGGGAAACCCACCTGTGTGCCAGCTTGGCCAAATTCAGACACCTGCTGTCTCTCACTCTCCCTGCCTGCGCCCTGTCAGACGGTTTAAATACAAATCACACGCAAATGCAGAACACTCATCTCTCTCCGCTTTTCCAGGGATTGAAGAAGGTTCCTCGTGTGGGCCTCCAGAATTACAAGCCTGCCTCAGAGTCCTCTGTGTCAGGGGACAGCACATCGGGGCTCGCTTTGCTGTTAGCTGGCTGCCTTTTTTTAGAGACCTTTGAGCTTATCGGTCCAGGCTTTGCTTCCACACTGCCTCGGCTTGAGCCGTGCACTCGTGCAAGCGTGGAGCCTCGTGGCATGTGCGCTTGGGCACGAGGAATTGGAGACGCACATTTGGCGGTGCTTGAGGCTTTGCCTCAATTGCGTCGCCTGACTCTGGCTGGTCTTCCTGGAGTTCTTAGGGGAACGGGACTGGTACAGCTGGCAAAGCAGTGCAGAGACCTGCGAGTATTATCCCTCGCCAATCTGGGTTCGCTGAAAACCATGAACTACACCGCTGCCTTGCTGGACACACTTAAACAGTGCACGCAGCTACAGGAGCTCAGGTAAGAAGATGACTTTGTGTTCGCTTTGTTTATATAATAGTATGAAGTATGCTCATAGTATGAAAATGTGCTTTAAAACTGTCTGATTTCATACACCTGAAGCAAGAACATTAACATCACTTAAATATTATTCGTATTTATCTTTCTTTTTGCCCCCTATAGACTGTTAGGTTCATATATGCAAATGAGAGGATCTCATCTAAGAAGCACTAACCTGTATGACTGTCCAGCAGACAGTTGGCTCAGTTTTTTTCTGTTAATTTGGAGAAAAAAAACATTAAGGAAATAAAATTTGCCCAACATTTTAAAGTTGACCAAATTGACCTGCCCTTGACTCTCTTCAATCAAAGCATTTAATGTTAATTACCTGTAAAGTGTAATTTGTGAATTATGTTTTGGTTTTGAGAGGCTTTTAAACAAATAGGATTTTCACTTTCCAGTTGTCCAATTGGTCTATATCAGGGGTGGGCAACTCCAGGCCTCAAGGGCCAGCGTCCTGCAGGTTTTAGATGTGTCCTTGATCCAAAACAGCTGATTCAAATGGCTAACTTGCCTCCTTAACATGTGTTGAATTTCTCCAGAGGTCTGGTAATGAACTAATCATTTGATTCAGGTGTGTTGACCCAGGGTGAGATCTAAAATCTGCAGGACACCGGCCCTCAAGGCCTGGAGTTCCCCACTCCTGCTCTTTATTTTACTCTGAACTGGGACAAATCTCAGACTGTTTCTACTTTTAATTCTGACTGAAGACATGTCTGTTCAGATTTTTGTCTTTATATAACCAACCAGCTCTTTATCCTCTCAAGGATACTTGAGGGCGCATGGGAGTTTGCCCAACCAGTCTACATGCGTTTTGTGGACTTGGAGAAGGCATTCGACCGTGTCCCTCAGGGTGTCCTGTGGGAGGTGCTGCGGGAGTATGGGGTGTCTGGCCCATTGCTACGGGCCATTCGATCCCTATACAACCGTTGCAAGAGCTTGGTTCGCATTGCCAGCAATAAGTCTGACTCGTTCCCGGTGGGTGATGGGCTCCGCCAGGGCTGCCCTTTGTCTCCGGTTCTGTTCATAATTTTTATGGACAGGATTTCTAGGTGCAGCCAAGTGGCGGAGGGCTTTCACTTTGGTGGCCTCAGAATCTCATCTCTGATTTTTGCGGATGATGTGGTTCTGTTGGCTTCATCGGGTGAGGGCCTCCAGCTCGCACTGGAACGGTTCGCAGCCGAGTGTGAAGCAGCGGGAATGAGGATCAGCACCTCCACATCTGAGGCCTGGGTCTCAGCCGAAAAGGGGTGGGGTGCCCACTCCGGGTCGGGGAGGAGTTCCTGCCCCAAGTGGAGGAGTTCAAGTATCTCGGGGTCTTGTTCGTGAGTGTTGGGAGAAGGGAGCCGGAGATCGACAGACGGATTGGCGCAGTGCTGCGGACGCTGCACCGGTCCATCATGGTGAAGCGAGAGCTGAGTATAAAAGCGAAGCCCTCAATTTACCGGTCGATCTACGTCCCTACCCTCACCTATGGCCATGAGCTGTGGGTAGTGACCGAAAGAACGAGATCGCGGATACAAGCGGCAGAAATGAGCTTCCTCCGAAGGGTGGCTGGCCTCTCCCTTAGAGATGGGGTGAGACGTTCAGCCATCTGGGAGAGTAGAGCCGCTGCTCCTCCACATCGAAAGGAGTCGGCTGAAGTGGTTCGGGCATCTGACAAGGATGCCTCCTGGGCGCCTCCTGGGTGAGGTGTTCCGGGCATGTCCCACAAGGAGGAGGCCCCGGGGCAGACCCAGGACACGCTGGAGAGATTATTTCTCGGCTGGCCTGGGAACGCCTTGGTGTTCCCCCGGATAAGCTAGAGGAGGTGGCTCGCGAGAGGGAGGTCTGGGCTTCTCTGCTTAGGCTGCTTCCCCTGCGACCCGGCCCCGGATAAAGCGGATGAAGATGGATGGATGCATAACTAACCACGTGCATCTGTTTCTTAGGTTGGAGCAGCCCTACCTGAATGCGAATGCGTCGTTCTTCGAGGCTTTGTCCTGCTGCTCCCGACTGCAGCGCGTCTGCCTTATTTCACGCTGTGGCACTTTTGACCCATCAGCCACAGAAACTTTCATGGAGCGGTGCTGCCATGTCGTCATGTGCCACATGTTCATGGGTGGCACCTTAGTGATGTGTCGCACGCTGCAGAAAGCTCTGCTGGACAGGTTGGTGACTGTGTTCATGTATTTAAAGCTAGGGGGCATATTCTGTCGAAAGTTTTACCTGTGGGGTCTTTTCACTCGTTTTGTGTATTTTCTGGCTTTTTTTTTTCCTTCTTAAGGTTCTCAGCAGAGCGCCCGGCACTCAGTGTGGTCATCTATCCGTTACAACACGAAGACCTACCCTCAGTCATCAGAGATATCCCATTAACACTGCTGGACCGGATCACTTTGTTTCAGAGCCACGTGGCTCAACCACCACATTTATCACCATTGTGACCTCATCAGGATGCTTTAGTGTGATTGGTGCTCAGCAGTTGAGGTGCTCATCTTTTTTTTTTTTTTTTTTTTTTCCCCCTCCTCTTGCACGAAATAAAATCCACAAATGATGCTGAGACTGAATGTCATCAGCACCATCATTTCTGTTTGTGTGCTCCACGATTGTTTACATTTACACCGGTGATCATCTTTCCAAGGGAAATAGACTCACTCAGGCTCACGGTTCGTTCCAGGATGTTTCAGATGTACTGCGGCTCTGTGACGGTTGTGGCTTCTCTATCACAAATCATTACAGTTCCTTTAAAATGAAGTGCCAAAATGGATTTTAGGATGCATTTGTATTTTAAACTTTGTACCAAATATCATAATAAAGTCTGTGTAAATAATTTTTAATCCTTCCCTTGTGTGCTGCTCTTCCATTCATGGCAGGCTGTTATTTTTATTTATTTATTTTATTTTTTGAAGTAACTATAGTGGAATAGCACTGGAGGTAACTTTTTTTTTTTGTGTGTGTGTGTTTCAGTGTACTCAGTTTGAGACAAAATAATATATTGACATCTCTTTCATTTCAATATTCTCTGAGAACATAAAATTGGGTGGAGATTTGATTTATTTGATAAGTTATCATATTCATACTCAATTACCTTTTTATAAAGTATATTTGGGATCCAGACTTTTTAACACAATGTACAAAGTTCAAAATGAATTGGAAAGAAGCAGAAAGTCAAAATGAATCATTTAATGTTCATGGAACCCCATTTACAGTTAATTACTGCCTGTAGTCTTTGACCTACAGAGCCATCAGCAGGAGCTCTACTCAGACCTTTATTAAAGCCACTTAAAGATGGAGCTTCCTGTGTGATATTGGGCTCACCTACAGCAGTGATGACCTCAGAGAACATAATGTCATCACCCTGACAAGCTGTTTGAGCTGCATGAATATGAATCATGTCCTTCACCGTCAGTCTGACTCAAACAATGCACACAGGAAGTGAGTGAGTAGCCATGGATACCCATCAGTCTGTGTGACTTGGTCAGGAACTGTGACACACTAAAATGTACTGTAGGTAGGCTAGATGAGAAGGAAAAGACCGGTTGCCACCTTTCCTCGGTTACGTTTTCAGGTTTCTTCCTGTTAAAAGGGAGTTTTTCCTTTTCACTGTTGAAAAATGCTTGCTCATGGAGGGTTGTGATTGTTGGGGTTTTCTCTGTATTATTGTAGGCTCCATGGGACCATGATATACAGCACCTTTAGGGGACTGTTGTTCTAATTTGGCAAAATAGAAATAAAACTGAATTCAACTGAAAAAATGAAGATCTGTCCACATTTACATATCTGTAAACTCCAGCGGCTGCAAAATCTTTCCAAACTTCTTGCTGTCTGTGATTTCAGTCGCAGTCTCAAAAACACTCCGAACACTGCCGAAGCTGTCTCTCGTACACTGGGGTTGTAGATTTCTGATTTTTCTGATCAGCCACAGCAGCGAGTGCCATGCTGGCCTTTTAATGATAAAGACTTGAAGAAGAGAGAGAATTTTTATTTTCTTCAAAGGCAGCTTCAGGGTGCCATAAAGGCAGATTATTTTCACCAAGAGTACTTGACTTTTGTTGGTTTTGGGTAATTTGCATGATTAAAAATTAAGATCCAAATATATGTATCTACAGGGATTGTAACAGGAAACAGGTGCACTTCTTTCCACATCACAATTCAGTGCTTTGTCTCAAAATAACAGCAAAATGCAGAACTTAGAAAAAACCCCAAAATACTTAGTTCCTTAATTTCAAATAAAAGCTAGCATTGATTATTCATACATTTTTTGCACTTTTTATCCACTTTAAAGTTTACTGTGCTTAGTGTCGACGTGGGACACTTTTCAAACTTTGTTGTGCTATTGTACTAACTATGACTGTGCAATGACAATAAAGAGTTCACAGTGATGGAAACATTCCTCAGAGATTTTGGTCCATGTGGACATGACAGCATCATACAGTTGCTGCAGATTATTCAGCTGCACGTCCATGATGTGACTCTCCCGTTTTACCACCATGCTAAAGGTGCTGTACTTGATTGCTATCTGGTGACTGTGGACTCATTTTAAGTCCAACTCACCTTTAACTTAACTCTAAATCTTCAAGAAATCACTTTCATGACCTGAGCTTTGTTACATGGTGTGTTATCCTACTGGAAGCAGCCATAAAAAGATGGGTAAAGCCTAGTCCCAAAGGGAAAAACAATGTCAGCCACAATACTCAGATAGGCTGTGTTAAAGTGATGCTCAGTTGATGCTAAGGGACCCTAAGTTTGCCAAAAAATACTCACCCACACTTTTACACCATCACTACCAGTCCGAACTGTTATAACTAAACATATCTGTTTATGCCAAATTGTGAACCTACAATCTGAATGTCACAGCAGAAATCAAGACTCCTCCGCTCGGAAAATGTTTTTGTAATCTTCTCTCGTGCAGTGTTGGTGAGCCTGTGCGAACTGTAGCCTCGGTTTCCTGTTCTTAGCGCACAGAAGTAGCACCTGGTGTGATTCTGCATACCTTGGTTGTAACGACTGGTTATTTGAATCACTGTTGCCTTTGTATCAGCTTCATTCTCCTCTGCCGCTCACAGAATATTTTCTCTTTTTCAGACCATTCAGTGTAATAAAAAGAGATGATCGTGTGGGAAAAGCCAAGTTAATCAACAGTTTCTGAAACACTCAAACTATCCCACCTGCCACACTGGAAGTCATGTAATGCTCGGTTTGACCATCAGCTGGTCATCTTGACCACGTCTACATCCCTAAATGCACTGAGTTCCTGTCATGTGATTGGCTGGTTAAGTATATGCGTTAACAAGCTTTAGCCTATTGAACTGAACTTGGAGCCCTCTGCTGAAATAATACCATAGTGTGACATGCTGCTGTAGCTTTCCTTGCAAGGGTAATAATGCTGACTAAACTATCCTGCCTATTCACTTGAGGGTTTATTACCTGTTTCATTTAAGCCTTGCTTGACCCCACCTGACCCGCCACTTAGATATTAACTAGAACATTTTCCTGGATGTTTAGTAAATAGAAAGATGTGGCTTTAGCCTTCACCTCATTTCACCCCATTCAAAAGACGGAAAATGTACTTTCATAGCCAGCAGGGGGCGATATCAATCTATCTAAAGATTATGTGAAGCCTAAACACCACACAGGCGTACTAACATATTGTCGATGTAGTCGATCGAAGTACGCCATCCTTAATTAACTAGACTGGTATTTTTCAACAATTTATGTAAACCGTTAATAGAAATATACTTTTAATTAAATTAAATTAAATTTGTTAATTTATTCCAACGATCTAAAAAATAATCCCCCAAAAAGACGCTCATAATTATATTTGTATATCTACTATTAAGGTCTGGGCAAGTTTGTGTCATTGAAACATCGTGGTTGTACTCAGCTTGTCAGCAGCTAGTTAGTGCACCTTTAGCTAGCCTTGTAAGTGTAACACATTTTGTAGTTTTCTGACAAAAGGAAGAAACCCGACATGATCCGTTAGCTTTTAACCAGCTCGCTAACACTAACAAACATGCTGACGTCCGTTGTCCGTTCGTGTGCGCGAAACGGGAGGAAAATATCGCTTCCTGCTGCCAGGCTGTGCACATTTTCAACCTTTAGGAAGTCACCAGAACCGCTAACTCTAACAGGCAGACGGGATGTGTCACAGCACCCTTTATCCAGGCTTCTCACACACACTCCCTGGCATCCTAGGCCCGTGTGTCTGTCAGCCCTCTCCCGAGGAGACGCGGACCCACTGGACTCCCCCTCTGAACCACTTGACTGGGAAAATTTCGGCTCTCTGTCTACCGACATGGCCTCCAGGAGGACGTTCAGGAAAAGCAGCCCAGGCCTCCGGGACCTGCAGTACCGGGAAGACGGAACCGGGAACGAAGAAGAGCGAGAAGACGCCGGTAAACCTCAGAGGAGGCCCGTGAGGAGAAATACACCGTACTGGTACTTCTTACAATGCAAAAAGCTCATCAAAGAGAACAAGGTTAGTGTGGCTGAGCAGTTTTATGTTAACTGCTGTTCTTTCTCTTCTTCTTCTTCTTCTTCTTTGTGTTTAACTTGGCAACCAACGTAAAGAAGCATTCTGTTCTTTCTCTTCCCTGCTGATGTGTTTATAACCCTCCTCTGTGCTCTCACAGCTACAGGAGGCTCTGGATGTGTTCAGCAGGGACATGCTGCAGGGAGAGAGGCTGCAGCCGGAGGAGTACAACTACACGGTCCTGATAGGAGGCTGTGGACGAGCTGGACAACTGAAAAAAGCCTTCAAACTCTACAATGATGTAAGCATATTTAATTTGACCAATTGAAATGAGATGTCAGTGTGCAAGGTACACTCTAACTCTTAAGTTAAAATATTCATGTTTGACAGTTTTAGAGTGGTGTTGATTCAGGTGCTGCAGTTTCCAGTTGCTGAATTGTGATGTTTGCAGATGACATTGTGATATGTAGTGAGGCTAAGGAGCAGGTGGAAGCAAGACGGGAGATGTGCAAGGAGTAGAGAAGGTGAATGCCTGGGGTCAACAATCCGAAGCAACAGGCAGGGTGAAAGATTTAAAGGGAAGGTCTAGAAGAGCTTCGATGGTGTATGGTTGGGAGACGGTGGCTCTGACTAAAGATAGGAGTAGTTCAAGGTGGCAGAGTTGAAGATGCTCTGATTTTCATCAGTAGTGACCAGGATGGACAAAATTCTAAATGTAGTTTATCACAGGGACAGCTGCTCAGGTGAAGCAATTTGGAGACAAAGTTAGAGAGGCAAGGCTGAAATGGTTTGGACATGTGCAGAGAAGAGATGGTGGATGTAGTGAACAAAGGATGTTGAAGATGGAGCTGCCAGCGGGAAACAAGGAAGACCACAGAGAAGATGCATGAATATGGACCTCGCTTTTAATATCCACAAGAAGAGACTAAGATTAATACAAATGATTTGTACAATTGAACTGCCCCACATACCAGCTACTACAGCCATCAAAGTTACTATAAATTTATTTGTATGGCAGTCAAGATTTAATGAGAAACATTACTTTAAATGCTGCAGGCTGCCAATCCCTCCACCCTCCAGATTTGTGTCAGGAAAACTGTGGAGATTGGCTATAATCAAAGAACAGATTCTAGTATTTTTAAAGCTTCAGACACTGATGCGAGACTCCTATGTGTTTGTGTGTTAAAATAAATATAAGTCTTATTTCAAATTCAGAGGGGTTAAAAGCTTGGGGACTGCTTTAGTCCACTAATGCCATAGAAGAGCCAGCTTTCACAATCAGTTTAGTTTCATTGTAGATGTTTTTTTTTTTTTAATATTTAAGTGTGTTATTCATTCTTGTCCTTTATTCTGACAGATCGTTATACACAGTCAGAAACCCTCTCTGTAATTATTTGTTTATTTATTTATTTTCTCTCCTAGATGAAGAAGCGTGGTCTCACTGCTAACGATGCAACCTACACGGCGCTCTTCAACGCCTGCGCCGAGTCGCCTTCAAAACAAGCTGGCCTGCAGCAAGCGCTGAAGCTAGAGCAAGAGCTCCGTCGCAAAAACTACCCTCTCAGCACAATCACGTACCACGCTCTTCTGAAGGCGCACGCCGTCACCAACCACCTTCAGGCCTGCATTTATACGCTCAGGGTAGGACACACAGCTGCATGTTTATAAGGGAGAAAGCTCATCCATTGTCACCAAATTGTGTCTTATTCTGGGTTTGTGTGCATTTTGTAGGAGATGCTGGAGAATGATCATGCTGTAACTCAGGAGACATTTCACTACCTGCTGATGGGCTGCTTGAAGGACAAAGAGGCAGGATTCAGGCTGGCATTACAGGTACGTAATACTTAAGTGTGGGATGTTTTTAGGAGTAAACTTTAAAATAGCCCAACCAATGCCAGCTCTCGTTGATCTTAAAAATCTGATAATGATACATCAGGTGGTCATTAAACAATATTGATACTTGATACACAAATGAGCTCCTTCGTAATGTTCATTTCAGGTGTGGCGCCAGATGCTGCAGTCAGGGATTCGTCCTGACTCGCACAACTATACCCTGCTCCTGAGAACTGCCAGAGATTGTGGACTTGGCGATCCTGCCTTGGCCACTGCTCTTCTGCTGGGGACTGACTGTGAGGGTCAGAAAGGGAGCAAGGATGTGTCGGAGTCCAGGTGCAAGGCTGTGATAGACATCGACCTACTTGAGAGACGGTTATTTATCCAGCCTGAGCAGAAGGAAGACAGCAGTGAGACGCGACTCAGACATGACTCGGCCCATCTGATACCGGTCAGGCAAACAGTAAATGCCCGATTACCCGGAGAGTTAGTCGCCAACTCCTCTGCTCCTAACCTACTAGAACTTTTTGAGGGTAAAAGAGGTGCTGTGGTCTCCCTTGGCACTGTAGATAAAATGTCAGACAGGCTCGCCCTCATCGGTGGAGCTAAAGGTTTTCTAGAGAGGATGGAAGCTAACGGACTCAGTCCAAACCTCAGGACTCTGACCCTACTGGCCGACACGATGGAGCCAGGCTACCAGTCTCTGCAGGTGTTGTTGAAGGTCGCCAAACGGCATCAAGTGAAGCTTGATGTCGCGTTCTTCAACTCTGTGATTCACAGATCAGCGCGAGCCGGGGACTTGGACAAGGCAAAGGTGTGTGTGTGTGTGTGTGTGTGTGTGTGTGTGTGTGTGTGTTGTTTTTGTTTGTGACGCCCATCCTGGAGCAACTTCTTAGGAGAAATAGTCCTCAGAAAAACTGTTGTCTATCTGGTATCTGTAAATCTGGAGGAGGAAGGAACACAAATTTTAAACTTGGGTAAACGTTAACAAAATTGGAGTTAGAAATGTTTAAACTGTGCGTGCTGTTTTTCACACACTTCTTTCACTTTTCAGGCTGTGCTGAGTGTAATGAGACAGCGCAATGTAAATGTGGATCTGCAGACATTTGGGTGCCTTGCATTAGCCTGTGACCAGCAGAAAGACGGCCTTCAGTTGCTGAAAGGCATAGAGGTGACAAAGCATATGTTATTACACTAAATTTGGCTGTTTATTGACCTGAATTCTGTCTCTGGCATTGTTAGTGCAGAACTCGCCCCCTGCTGGTTGGTAGAAGGAATGCAGGGTTTAGGTGCTTGTGCATCTTAGTTAACTTTGCTCTATGCGTTTTTTCTCAGGAAGCAGGACTGAGGCCTAACGTCCACGTGTTCTCTGCTCTGATTGGCCGAGCGAGTCGCAAACTGGATTACGTCTACCTAAGAACAATCCTTAAAACCATGAGTGACATGAAAGTCTGGCCTAATGAGGTCATCATCAGACAGCTGGAGTTTGCTGCACAATATCCTCCCAACTATAACCAGGTCAGCATGCACCCATCTATACTGAGCACATCTGTAATGATTGGTACATGAGTGTTTCCCACATATTTAGAGAAGGCATATGCTCTTTTCAAATAATTGCTAGGATATTCCTTTATAAGTTTTTTTTTTTCTAATTCACAAATAAGTGCCATATAACACAGAGTGCACAACTCTGTTGCTTGTGAAGCTCGCACACAAGAATTTCACTCACATGTGCTGTACCAATGTACCTGCACATGTGATGTGACAATAAAAGTGATTTGATTTGATTTGATTTGATATAATTAGCTGCCTCTCCAGTGAGTCTCTTATCACAGACTTCAGCTGGTGCCAAGCTCACTGAGGCTGCAGAGCAGAACAATTATTACTGGCTGCAGTCCAAAGCAGGCAAGTTGCAAGTCCAGCCAATGTTAAAATACACAGGCAAGACCAGTCAAGTAAAATCTAAATTGGAAACACGGGAATAAAAAACACTGTAAACTATTTTGCTCTAATTGAAGTGTGTATGCTGTCAATCTTAATGCCTCTCTGTTTACTGACTTCAGTGCAGTCTGTAAACAGACAACTTCTTCTCATTTCGTGGCACAACAAAGATCCAACTTGGAAGGTGACTGTATGACTCACATTTCTCCTTTCACTCTGGTCCCCTCACTTTTTGGCACCCTCTCCCCTCTCTCTATCCCAGTACAAATCCAGAAACAACTATCTGGTCCAAATTGACGGTTTCCGTGGTTACTACCAGCAGTGGCTCAAGCACATGCCTGCTCAGAGCGCTGAGGAGGAGCAGGGAGCGCTGCAGTCCCAGACAGATGCTGCAGAGCTGAGAACAGAGGCTGCAGATGGGCTGACGGAGGCCCAGAGGAACCACAGAGCAGCAGCCAGGAGGTGTCATACTCGCAACACGGACAGGAAGAGCAGCAGCACGTCCACTGTATGACTGAACTCCAGGAGATCATCACGACCACTCTTTTACCTGCTGCTTGTTCTGTAATAAACTTTATAACCCTGGATGGACTTGGATCAAAATAGTGGCTCATGTGGTTGCGTTATTCTTGAAAAACAGTGATGTCATTGTAATTTATGTTCCAGTTTCAAGTTTTTGGGCTTGTTTATTGAAAAATAAAACTTCTTCATCTCCATCTTTTCAGTTATACTGTCATTTTAAAGGTACCCAACCAACCCATTGGCTTTCAGTGACCCACACTGGTCATAAAATTTGTGGATTTCGGGTTAACTGAGTATTAATATTGATCAGCGTTTCAATAAACAAACAGCAGTTTCATAACGTTGTTTGTTGTGAGGATTACCTGCATTTGTAAGCAAGTTGAGGGCCTTTGTTAAATGTCAGGTTTGCTCAGTTCATTTTCAAAGTCAACTTTTATCCAAACGAACAGTAAGCGTGAACCTGATGACCCAGAGCTGAAGATAAATCATCTTGCAATAAGAGGCAAACGCATTTCTGATTTCTAAAGCAGCTGTTCCCAGACTCGCTGCTTCAGCCCACTCAAACCTTTAATCAGTACAGGACTGTACTACTTTGTGTTTTAATGGATTCAGTTTGATCTCCTGTGGATTTGCTTGAGACTGATTCTGCAGAAATGGCTTATATTTCCGTTCAGTTTCAACCTTCCTCCCGTGCTGACTGCTGGACGAGACCGAAGCACAGAGGAGGAGAGGAGAGGTGTCTGGCTCAGTGTGTGGGCTGTATACGGGGAGTGCAGAATTATTAGGCAAATGAGTATTTTGTCCACATCATCCTCTTCATGCATGTTGTCTTACTCCAAGCTGTATAGGCTCGAAAGCCTACTACCAATTAAGCATATTAGGTGATGTGCATCTCTGTAATGAGAAGGGGTGTGGTCTAATGACATCAACACCCTATATCAGGTGTGCATAATTATTAGGCAACGTCCTTTCCTTTGGCAAAATGGGTCAAAAGAAGGACTTGACAGGCTCAGAAAAGTCAAAAATAGTGAGATATCTTGCAGAGGGATGCAGCAGTCTCAAAATTGCAAAGCTTCTGAAGCGTGATCATCGAACAATCAAGCGTTTCATTCAAAATAGTCAACAGGGTCGCAAGAAGCGTGTGGAAAAACCAAGGCGCAAAATAACTGCCCATGAACTGAGAAAAGTCAAGCGTGCAGCTGCCACCAGTTTGGCCATATTTCAGAGCTGCAACATCACTGGAGTGCCCAAAAGCACAAGGTGTGCAATACTCAGAGACATGGCCAAGGTAAGAAAGGCTGAAAGACGACCACCACTGAACAAGACACACAAGCTGAAACGTCAAGACTGGGCCAAGAAATATCTCAAGACTGGTTTTTCTAAGGTTTTATGGACTGATGAAATGAGAGTGAGTCTTGATGGGCCAGATGGATGGGCCCGTGGCTGGATTGGTAAAGGGCAGAGAGCTCCAGTCCGACTCAGACGCCAGCAAGGTGGAGGTGCAGTACTGGTTTGGGCTGGTATCATCAAAGATGAGCTTGTGGGGCCTTTGCGGTTTGAGGATGGAGTCAAGCTCAACTCCCAGTCCTACTGCCAGTTTCTGGAAGACACCTTCTTCAAGCAGTGGTACAGGAAGAAGTCTGCATCCTTCAAGAAAAACATGATTTTCATGCAGGACAATGCTCCATCACACGCGTCCAAGTACTCCACAGCATGGCTGGCAAGAAAGGGTATAAAAGAAGAAAAACTAATGACATGGCCACCTTGTTCACCTGATCTGAACCCCATTGAGAACCTGTGGTCCATCATCAAATGTGAGATTTACAAGGAGGGAAAACAGTACACCTCTCTGAACAGTGTCTGGGAGGCTGTGGTTGCTGCTGCACGCAATGTTGATGGTGAACAGATCAAAACACTGACAGAATCCATGGATGGCAGGCTTTTGAGTGTCCTTGCAAAGAAAGGTGGCTATATTGGTCGCTGATTGGTTTTTGTTTTGTTTTTGAATGTCAGAAATGTATATTTGTGAATGTGGAGATGTTATATTGGTTTCACTGGTAAAAATAAATAATTGAAATGGGTATATATTTGTTTTTTGTTAAGTTGCCTAATAATTATGCACAGTAATAGTCACCTGCACACACAGATATCCCCCTAAAATAGCTAAAACTAAAAACAAACTAAAAACGACTTCCAAAAACATTCAGCTTTGATATTAATGAGTTTTTTGGGTTCATTGAGAACATGGTTGTTGTTCAATAATAAAATTATTCCTCAAAAATACAACTTGCCTAATAATTCTGCACTCCCTGTATTGATGCTGGCAGCATCTGATAAATCACATAATTTATGCATACTGAAAGTAACCTGCCATGAGAGGACAGAGTGCAGTAGCTGTGTATTAAAAGTGTTTAATGAATGTGTTTTGAATATATCATTAAGGTCTATTTGATCCCAGGAAGGAAAGTGTTAGTAAACAGATTTACCAATATCACAATTCTGGTAAAAATCTGACAGATTATTATTGAGTATTTAATTTAATACATGTTATCTTCAGTGATGTTTGACTGTCAGAGAGGAAGTAAAGAATACATAGAAAAACTGGATCTAAACATGGTCCCGTCCGAGCATGGAGGTCGGACAGGAGGGAAGACGAACATTTGATTGGTCAGAAGGTGGTGAGCTCATACCTCAAACCCAGGCTTAACACTGATGTTAACCTGAAGAAGTGGCTTACATGCTTTCTACTTCCTAACTGACAAAGTTGAAGAGACTCGACCGAGTGACCAAGTGTTCCCTTCATTTTTAGGAGCAATGTATTAACAAGATGATGATTTTCACCTTAATTAGACTGTTTTCTCTCTTCTATGCGGGAGGCGGCGGTAATGCAACTCGAAGCTGTTACACAGCCGCAAAAAACAGAAGAAAGAAACAGCAGCAGAGGAAGCGACGCCATCACATCCGGTGACGCAGAAATTTCAGTCGCCAGGCGCGAAGGAAAGCGTACTTCGGTTTAGACACAAACAGTAAAACAGAACAAGGTAAGAAAACTATGGTTTACGGTACCGACGCGGTCATTTATGTGGTTTACGTTACACGTTCGCCTGCAGCTAATAAAGCGCGAGGTCGACTTTTTTTTCTACGCGTTTCTAAAGTTGTAAAAATAAATAACTGTCCTCTTAAAAGTAAGAAAACCGTACTGTCCCTTTGTTAGGCCTGGCTGGAACAGTTCATGCTGCAGAATAACACAGTGTTGTTGAGAAAGTATGACCTCTAAAGTTTAGAAATTCACAACAAAGCACACAGCTGAGCCTGTGGGCTAGCAGCCTTGGTGCATGACTGCAGGGTTAAGTCTACATTCATGCACGCATTTCATACTGCAGGTCTGCATCTGTGAACTAACTGATGGTTGGTTTTCCTTTTTCTGTTTCTTTCTTCTTCTTTTTTTAACCAGGCATTTCTGATGTGCACGCCAGCAGACAGTGGAGATATAATCATCCTGAGTAGTGATGATGACGATGATCATAAGGATGACAGAGACATGTCCTGCCTCATCGTGGAGGTGGTGGATGTGAAGGAAAAAGGTGACAGCGGTTTTATTTTGTTTGCTCCATGTGTTTGTGGATGATCTTATGACTAATCACTAACAGCCTCTGTGTTCCAGACTGCGTGTCCTCTCCCAGCACTCTGGAGGAAGACCTGGTCGTGACCTTCTCCCGCCACGCTGATGTGCTACCTCATGCTCGCTACGACTGTCCCATACACCCTTTTACGTGAGATACACTTTGAAATGACCATCAGTGCTCTTTACCCCCGTCTTACTGTGTCAGGTGCTCACACTGCTTTTCTTTGGCACGCTCAGGCCTACAGAGTTGGAGACTAACATGCCAGTAGACAGTAACCAGCTCATTTGTGATCAGTGCTTCTGCTACATCTGCGATAAGCTGGCATCATTGGTAGGTGTTAATGTTAACAGGACAAAATGTTTCTGACCAGCAGTTTGGAGGGTTCACTAAACTGTATTCATCTGTTTTTTTGCTTGTTTTTGCTCTTGCCTACTCAAAAATTAAATAAATGCATACTTTGTTTTTTGTTTTGTTTTTTAATAACACTGTATCAAGAAACAGTATGGGGGGAAATAAAGAATTAAAGATTTTTTTGTAGTGTTATCAGCTCATTTTAAGCTAATTTTGAATACAGGTCCTCTTCCACTTCTCTTACTTGTGGTGTGCCATAAGGTTCTGTACTGGGCTCTTATTGTTTCCGTTGTATCTGCTCCCTCTTCAGCACATTTTGGGGACCTTTAACAACATGACTGTCATCGCTGCTATCTGCTATGCTGATGACCTTCAGTTATACATCTCTCTTTTTAAGCTACAGATCCTGAATAGGTCTATGAAGAGTTGGATGGCAAACAGCTTTCTCCAATTTAATGAGGAAGTCCTTGTTTATGCCCCTGACTTATTTTTGCCTAAGGAAATAGAAGCTCTTGGTCGCCTTGCCTTGTTTGCTAAATTTCTATCAGGATTTGACATGAACATCACTTTGAGTGTTCATGTCTGATCTGTGGTTCACACTTGTTTTTATCACTAAAGACATATTGTCAAGTCCCATTGTGTCGCACTCTGACCTGGAGATTGTTATTTATGCATTTATTTCTTTACCCCTGGATTGCTGTAATTCATTGTTGTCTAAGTAAACACAACTTCCTGGAATGTCTGAAGGTTGGTCAGAGTGCTAAGTCTTCCAAGAGCTCTCATGGCACGCTGTTGCTGACCCAGCTGCACTGACTCCAGATTAAATTCAGAGTCGATTAAAAAAATTCAGGTTTTGATTTTTAGAGCTCTTCATGAACAAGCACCAGCTTATGTCAGTGAAGTTTTACATCCCTATGTCCCCAGCAGGTCCTTGAAGTCATGGGGAGGTCTCTTACAAAATAGTGATTGATGTGCTTTTCTCGCTGGTTTTTCAGTGTGAAATGTGGTGCGTGAGCGGCATTTGTCACTGCAACAGCCACAAGAGGAGCGCCTTCTGGAGCAACCTCAGAAACCATAAGCTGCTGGGAGGACTGACTGCTTTCAACCTCACCCTGTCAGAAATGGACTCGCACCTCCGACAAGCAGGTGCAAACAACAAATTCATGCGAGGAGACACCCGAGATGAGCCTCTTGTACTGTACTTTAAATATATCTTACTAATGTATTTATTTATTTTCACTTCATGTCCAGCGACGTTGCTGCAGCAGTTCAGACAAGAGCTCTCTGCGCTCTACTCGTCCTACATGAAAGGCGAGGCACTAAAGGAATATGGTCTGAGCCAAGAGAACCAACAAGGCTTCATCTACAAGTATGTTTCATAACACTCAGATTTTGATTTCTATATTGCAATGATTAGGAGCCACATCTGGACCAATTATAAATCCATAGCTGTAAGAGATTCCCAATATGTCTATAAATATGTGGAGCATTTACATTGATTATTCAGGTCAGTGTTTTTACACTGTCTACGGGATGGGCACGGTCATAGCTGTCCGCTGTCTCCACCCTCTGCCTTTGCTGCACTGCCGCCACCACCTTCAACATGGAACTTCATCACTTTCCCCAAGTCAGACTTTTTAAGGCTTTTTAAGCTTCTTGAGCTTGCAGGTATACATCAAGCAGCTGGCTCGTAAATCACTTAATGCTCTGCTTTGATGTACAGTCCAGTTCACAATAACTTTGTATAATTATTTAGACATTTGACAGAAGGCCAACATTGAAGTGTGAACCACTGTCGTGGATCACCTTGTTCAGCACTTCCTTCTGGTCATTGGTCAGAGCATCACATGTCATGAGCTCCATCAGGTGTAGGAGGTCTTTCTAATCTGGTTGGTACAGTTTTTTGTGAAACCCACACAAAAAAGAAGAAGAAAGTAGCCATCAGTGGTCTTTATATTCACTTGGGCTTGAATTGTGGTCAATTCAATAAACTTTAGTTATATAGTGTCAAATTACATCAACAAGTGCCTCACAGTGATTTGGATTGTAAGGTGAAGATCCTACAGTTAGCCGACCCCTCTCGAGCCAAGTACTTGGTGACAGTGTGAAGGGAAAAACTCACACTGCAGGAGAAACCTGCAGCAAAACAGAGCTCAGGAAGGGGGCAAGTCTGGGGGGGGCAAGTCTGCCATATCTTGTTACGGATCAGGTCCATGGAAGTTGCTGTGACAATTTTTGCCTTGAACATTCCCAGTAATGAGCTTAAACCTGTGGAAAGACCAGCTATTCATCCTACAGATCACCAAGGCTCACCTCAAAAACATGTCCCTTTAGACCATCTGAGGTCATTTTGGTTCCCTGAGTCCTGGTGACCAATATTGTTTAACACAGCTGATGCCTTAACATCAGCCATTCTTGGAGAAAGGGTGCACACTTTTCTTTGCTTTTAGTGACGTATTTGGAGATAGTGTTATAAAAGCTTCAGTTTTTTTTCATAGGACTGCCTGGTTGTAAATCTGCGATTTTATATTTTTGATTTAATTATTTGTTTTAAAAGTATTTCTTTATTTATTGCTTGTTCTGTTGATGCATTACTGACTTCTCCTCTAAACCAGCGGTCCCCAACCTTTTTTCCGCCACGGACCGGTTCATGCCCAACAATATTTTCACGGACCGGCCTTTAAGGTGTCGCGGATAAATGCAACAAAATAAAACTAGTACCGGTACTGTAAAAAAGAAGATTTATTCATAACACACCTGAAAAGACCCAGGAAAACCGAGTTGAAAAAGTCTGACGTAACGTTTCAGTGAGGTCAGCTGTTAATTTTAGGAGTGCAGTGCTGGAACGAGTCCACACACTTGTATATTAAGACGTCTCTTTAACTTTCCTTTGTTTTTTGTTGTGTTTGTTCCAGTTACTCACCGGTGTTTGAGTTTGTGTCCTCGTTCCTGAACCAGGCAGATCAACAGGACAGCAGAGCGGCAGTCATCATGAGTCTGGGGGCTGCTGAGGACTTTATTAGACATTTCCATTTCTCAGGGTACTCACTGCAGCATTTCCGCTTCTACACACATTCCTTTTTTTCTTAATTTTCAAATGTTTTTCAATATTTTTTTTATTCCATTTACAGGGGTTTCATCTTTGCTTCTCCAATGGCTAATGTTGATACAGCTAAAACGATGTTACTGCAGAGGTAAATGCATGCACGTTGACTTCTTGTGTTATACCTGTAGCTCATTCACCTGGATATTCATCTTCTACTTGTGTTTGTGTGTGCTTACCAGGGTAATAGCATTGGTACAGAGACAGATGGTGATGGCTAATTTTACTCCAGACTTCATTAACAAACTACAGGAGTTTTGCAAGAAACTGCATTTCCCAGCTGAGCTGAGGAACATGAGAAACAGGTATGCTCGCCCTTTAACCTCCAGGGTTACCTGTTACATGTATATGTTGTTGCTATAACTTGATGTTTGTGTGCTCCAGCCTGTGTGTTCGCCCCTGGAACGACGTCCTGCTCGTGTCTGTGATGAAGGGACAGAACGTGTCAGGCGTGCGTAAGGACAAAGGCAAGAAAGACGTCCTGACTGAACAGATTTCTGTGATTCTGCTGAGGACGGAGCTACTGCAGCATCAGCGCAGGTTTGTATACGTGAACTCATTCACTTTGCTGTGTGTAGACAGCTGTCTAACTGTGTTGTTTCTGTCTGCAGGTACAGAGAGCTGTGTCGATATCTACGAGTCGTCCAGACAGACAACACCGCACAGTGAGTACATGCACAGGTTCCTCTGTTTTTCTTTCCAGCAAAGTGCATTTTGTGTTATTGTCATGTCAGTACATGATTTAAAAACATAACCAGCACTGAGTGGTGTTTTGGGGGTGAGGTGAGGACCAGGCTTGACTATTTGTCGGCACTTTGTAAGAAAATCCTTGATCCAGGTGCAGGCGAGAGTGAGACAGTTTCCTGGATCAGGATATCAGTGTCGTAGGTGTAACGTGTTTTGTTCTACATTTACAAAGTAAAAACTATAAGCCGATCACCCCCACGCCACGGCCATTAGGAAGAGGGGAGGTTTGAGGCGCTTCTGCACTTGCTTCACATTTTCAATCTTCTTCTTCCAGTCTAGGATGGATAATACATTTTTAATTGAAAAAGGGGAAAACTGTAGCTCTTCCATATTTCATAGTTTAAAACCCCATCTGGAGTTCATTAATTCGTTAAATATAGGTTCAGAAATGACTGTCAATCTGCAGTTACCATCTATAGAGAAACTAAAATCTCAAATCAAACGTTTAAATATTTAGACACCAGCAGTGACATGTTGCTGACTTGCTGCATTGGATTTGTTTCTCTGTCAGGTATCAGCAGATACAAGACCTCATCCCCTACTTCATGTGCATGGCTGGAGACTTTTCATCAGCTCTCACAAGTTTGTTCCCCTCGGTGAATGCTCCCGCTTCCCACTTTACTCCGGACCTCTTCCTCTTTTATCTCAAAGTCTTTGAAACAGCGACTGCACCAAAGCTGACACCAGTCAGTAAACCGGGAGAGCTCTGCTGTGCTGGTGCAGCGTGGGAGTCTATTGAAGGTCCAGCAGAGATGTTTTGTTTTTTTTTGGGGGGGGGGGTTTGTACCAAGTTCAGAAGTGACCCAAGTCAGTTTGTGCTTGTGTCTGATTTTTCTTAGTGTTACTGTAATTATCACGAAATTTTCAGTTGAAAGTGCATTACTGAAGCCATTCATGTCATCACTCCACCACATTCCCGCTTCAACTGTGCATCCACATACACCTCAATAGAGATGTCACATGCACAATAATGTCATGTGATTGCAGCTACAGCCCTTTAAAGTTATACTAACTGTGACCTCTGTGCTTGCTTCTGTATGACCGCCTCCTGTGTGAGAAGTCTTTGTTGCTGTAAGAACAGTAACAAGAGCATATGAATCAGGTCACATGGGAATCTGATTTTGGCCACACAATTGCATCATTAATATGAACAGTTCAACAAAAAAAATCAACGCAAAATATCCAAATGAAGCAATGAGGTTTGCAGTGTAAACGTAGCTTCAGGATAAGATTTAGTATAAAACAAGGATTGATAATAAATCTGATTCCTCTGTGTGTAGATGCTGTGCCGCTGAAACGTCATGAGCTGGTGAGGTTTGCTCTCAGGGCTCAGGGATGCTGCAGTGCTGTATATGCTGATGTAAGTTAAAAGCTCCTCATTCAAGTCTGAAAAATGTTTTTGTCTCTAGATATCTGCCATCTTTATTTCTTGGTTTAGGTACATTTTATACTTGTTAAAACCTTGACTAGTATGTCCCATGTCTGACTGCATGTCTAATACTCCTCTGATCCAGTCTCGGTGTTGGACCAGTTTGCTCTCGATTGTCAACAAGCCTTGCGGTTCACTCACTGCTTTACCCATGCCCAGTATGCAGTTTCTGCAGGTGTGTACTTCTTGATTGTTAGAGTTAGACTTGCAGCTTTCTCCATGTTTCTCTGCTTTGTTTCATTCTGTATTTTGTCTCCTCGATGTCTGAATGATGAAGGAAGCGCGGGATGTTGTGAAAGGGATATTGCTTGATCAGAAGGGCTCCAATATGCAGATCCCACGATCCTTGCATGAGGTCAGTGCATTAACACTTACACTTCAGTGTTTAGAATTTGCGAGAACTAAACAGTCCAATGTGTTCGCAGGTGTATCCAGATCAGGCCTTGCTCCTGTTGGTGACGGAAGCTTTGAGCCAAAGAATCCTCGATTCCGTTTTGTATCCGATCCTACCTGTGCTCAACACCTTTCAGGTAGCCAACTCTTGCTTTCCTTCCATAGACGCCACGCCACTGTTTGTGCTTTCACATACTTAAGCTATATCATGTAAAGGGCTCTATTGGCACACGCAACAATAACGGTGCTATAATTTTGTGTAACTATGACAGTTTGAGTGTCTCTTGCATCTTTGTCTCGCTAAAGAAATAATTAAAGGTACTTTTCGCGGCTCCCTTATTTCCCAAGGCGTCGCCACAGCGGATGGATCTGCATCTTTTCATTTGGCACTGGATGGCCTTCCTTTTTTTCCTTCCCCCCCACCCCCTCAAATTACAAAACAACAGACGTGCATAACAAATAAGACAAGTACAGTATAAAGAAACATGGAAAAGCTTGTTTTAGAGAATCACTCTCAGCCTCACTCTTCTCAAATTGATTACAGGTCATTTTTTATTTATATAGCACCAAATCACAGGAATAGTCACCTCCTGCTATGATTTATTGGAAGGTAATACAGATGACCCAACCAACTGGTAACAGTGGGGAGGAAAACCTACCTTTTAAGACTTGGGGGGGGGGGGGGAACAAAACAAAAGACACACTGTGGAAGAGTCATAAAATCCACATGTCTTCGGCTATTGGAACCACACACTGTTTTCCCTCAGTTAATTCTGTCTCCCGAATCCAAACTGGAAGCTGGTTCCACAGAAGAGGGGCCTGAAAACTGAAGGCTCTCCCTCCCATTCTACTTTTAAATACTCTAGGAACAACAAGTAGGCCTGCAGAGCGAGAGTGAAGTGCTCTAATAGGGTGATATGGTACTACAAGGTCATTAAGATAAGATGGGGCCTGATTATTTAAGACCTTGTATGTGAGGAGCAGGATTTTGAATTCAATTCTGGATTTAACAGGAAGCCAATGAAGGGAAGCCAAAACAGGAGAAATATGCTCTCTCTTTCTAGTCCCTGTCAGTACTCTTACTTTGATCTACAATTTTGTAGCTGCTCTCTAAAGAAATGTTTAAGATCCAGCTCTTCACTCAAGTCTCATCTGTGATGGAAACCACCTGTGACAGGTCAGATTAACACACCAGTAATGGATAAATAACTCTCCAAATTAATAAAAGCAGCTGGAGTTTAGTGTGTAGTTTCCAGCTGTTCACAGAAGTCTTTCTTCTGACATTTTCACACTTAGGATGCAGGATGCTTTCTCTTAGGTGAGAGTGTTACTCGCAGTTAAACATATGACACCACAACTTTAAAATTGTATGCTTTGTCTGTTTGTTTGGGGTCACTATTGACTGAAAAGATTCTATAATTTCACACTTTGAATTCTCGGGGGCTGTGCTGTTGTTTGTTGTTTAATCAGCTTTCTTGTGTTGCAGGAGAATTCATGGGCCTTTAGGTGGCTTTGTGAAAGTTTTTCCTCCAGTGAAGAACATCTGAAAAGATTCTTTCAGGCGATTGCACAGGAGAGGGAAAACAGCAGGTATGTGAACAAGTCTTGAGATAAACCACTACAAATCTCAGCATCCTTTAGCTAATCAAATTAACTTCCAGAAACAGAAAAGCTTTGATTTAATACAATCCCAGTTCTCCAAAAAAGTTTGTGTGCGTTAAATGTAAATATAAAAATGGGGCGTGATGTCAAGTGGCTTTATTGTCATTCCAACCATGTGCAGTACTCAATGAGACGAGACAACGTTCCTCCAAGACCGTGGTGCTACATATGACATAGAACAGATAATCAACACAGGACTACATAAAGTGCAGTGTGCAAAAACAAAGACAGTGCAACAAGAGACAGCACGATACAGACACAACAGTGCAATAGAAATGTGCAAAAAGTAACTTGGTGTATGAATGTGTGTGATTCTGCAGATAAGTGCTTGGTATTGACGTGTATGAAGGTATGCATGTGTGTCAGTCCAGTTACTGAGTGTTCAGGAGTCTAACAGCTTGGGAAGAAACTGTCTCACAGTCTGGCAGTGAGGGCCTGAATACTCCAGTACCTCTTGCCAGAAGGCAGCAGGGTGAAGAGTGTGTGTGCGGTTCCTCCACAATGCAAGTTGCTTTGTGGATGCAGCAGGTGCGTTAAGTGTCTGCGACGGAGGGAAGAGAGGCTCTAAAAGCGTTAGAGCTACATATTTATGCCGACTCATACATTACCTCAGCACAAGTGGGACAAGCAAGGACTTTTTAACTATGAAATATTGTCTGATAAAGGATTTTTATTTTATTTTTTTTAAATTCTAACAGCCATGTGATAATTTCAGCACTGCACGTGTGTCTGACTGAATCTCATTGTCATTACTTTTCTTCTTGTTCCAGTGCATCCTGATTGCACATACTTACCCCCTGCAGAGCTACAGAAGTCTTAAACACTGTTTACAGCACTGTTGCCTTCCACAAAGGTTTAAATACTGCGGAGAGTCGCCAGCGTCTTACAGATGCCCGACTGTACCTGCGTCCTCACACCAGCTCATGTTGGTACAATGCACATACTTCTGTTATTCACCATCTGATGACAAGAGACTTGATATTGATTCACCTTTTTAATGTTCATAAATGTTAATGTTACAGTTATAAATAAAAAGACAGTTTTATGCATTAGATTGCTGAATCGCTGCTTGAATATAAAATGATTTTATTGTCTCCACAGCAAGATAAACAACAGTACAAGTGTCAGAGAGAAGGATGTTGTTGCTCTGTCATTTTATAACGGCACTTTGTTTCAAATCGTGTGCTGTATACAAAAAACAAACTGTTGGATTAACGGGCTTTTATGGAGTTCTAGTTACCACAGTAACTGATGGTGTAATGTGTACTTTTATAGACAAAAGTAAGGATTTTTTTACAAAAACGTTATAATTTTTTAATTCTAAGGAAATCCGTGGTTCCTGGTGCAGCTGCGCCCACACTGGCACTACTACTCGGATGATCTGATATCCTCGTGTTGGTGTTGTTCCCAGACCATCATGAAAATGTTGTTTCAGGTTCAACATTGCAAGTGACCAATCACATTGTTGTGACGTTATTCTTTTGCGCGCCAAGCCATTCGTGCATTTATGAAATTCCAATGTTGCAAGGACAATATCAATTCTGCTTACTGTTTATTAAAGGGTTACGGTCAGGGTCCGTTGATCGGCGGACAGAGGCGGTTTCACGCAGCTTAAGTACAGTTTTTTGTTTTACGCTGTTTTTTCCCGAAGTCGCAAAAGTATGACGTCACAACATTCTGATTGGTCACTTGCAATGTTGATCCTGGAACAACATTTTCATGATGGTCTGGGAACAACACCAACACGAGGATATCAGATCAACCCTACTACTCACCATCTGATGACAAGAGACTTGATATTGATTCACCTTTTTAATGTTCGTAAAATGTTAATGTTACAGTTTTATGCATTAGATTGCTGAATCGCTGCTTGAATACAAAATGATTTTATTGTCTCCACAGCAAGATAAACAACAGTTGTTGCTCTGTCATTTTATAAAGGCACTTTATTGTTTCAAATAGTGTGCTGTATACAAAAAAAAAAAAAATCCCGGTTGGATTAACGGGCTTTTATGGAGTTCTAGTTACCACAGTAACTGATGGTGTAATGTGTACTTTTATAGACAAAAGTAAGGATTTTTTTACAAAAACGTTATTTTTTTAATTCTAAGGAAATCCGTGGTTCCTGGTGCAGAATTGAATCTGCGCCCACACTGGCACTACTACAGTGGAAAAGAGGTACCTGAACCATATCAATTTAAAAAAAACAAACAAAAAAAACAAAACAAATTTGTAAGTGCTATGGACTGTTTCTGCTTAATTTGAAAAAGGAAAAAAAAAATCCTACAAATTCATAATCGAGGGATAAAAACAGGTAATTATCTGGTGTTCATGCAAGATAACCATTTTGGCATAATAATGCCAACACTATAAATCCATTATCAATTCAGCCAAGAAACATTAGTGATCAGTTCACTCCCTGGCTTCTCCAGCCTGCACATCAAATATCCTTGGGCAAGATACTAAACATTTGCCCCTGCTGCATCCCTCAGTGTTTGTGCAATTGTGTGACAAGGCTCCAGTATAGAAAAATGCGCTTGTTTGAATGAGGCTTGCAGTAAAAAGCACCCGAGTACTCAGTTGTAAAGTGCTTTAAAAGTACACATACCTTTACACCACACACAGCTTTTACAAAACAGTGCACACCAATGCTTCACTTGAGATTTTGGTGATGGGTGATTCAATGTAATGCACTACCTGTCTGTTCAAA
The DNA here is from genome assembly GCF_965226115.1 of Aulonocara stuartgranti. Lineage (NCBI taxonomy): Eukaryota > Metazoa > Chordata > Actinopteri > Cichliformes > Cichlidae > Aulonocara > Aulonocara stuartgranti. The sequence goes on along the minus strand of NC_138944.1, from coordinate 30,484,095 downwards.
CAAAATGGTACTGATCTTTCTGTTTAACCTTTAGCAAGAACCCATTGACATCCAACAGACCTGCAGGTTTACTGCATGGGCCGCATTGTCATTAATAGTCGTAGAATAATTATAGGCTGCCAGTTATTTGTGACTATCAGACATGCTAAAGGCAGGGTGACAGGTTTTTACAAAGTAATGATGTAATGGACCTACATGTCATGTGGATGTCGTGCTGTACTCTATAGTAAACAGTACTCTATAGAGGTTACAGGCTTGCTTACATTGCACAGTGTTCAGATAAGGCTCAGTTTTCTTAAATTACAAGTTCATGTGTCATTAAGTGATAAGGCTGCCAGCATGTGGAAGGGTTTTGGTGCCAAGTGAGGCACTAGTGCAACGATGTAACCTAAATCTATATTTAACACTGCACATAAAAACATTTTTTTTGTACCGAAATGTTCACAGCAGCAGTTGATCAAACCTAAAAATTAGAGAAACATCTAAACATTCAGGGTTTCTTTTTCTCCGTCTGGATGCCTATGATGTCATTGTGTTTCTGTGCATTTGCACTGAGCTGTAAGCAAATCTTAACACTGGAGGTCCACGTCCCGCATACCGCTGTTTAATGAGATGAGACAGATAGCTCATCACTCTCAAATCACATTCGCTCACACCTCGTTCACACCAGGAATCCTCTTCTGTGTTACCCTTCTCTTTAGCAACGCATAGATTTTTAAAAAGAGGTATAAAAGTGTGCACCAGTACGTGATTGACCAGCGCAGCAAGGCAGCTCTCCAGATGCTGCAGGTAGGTGATGCCCCGGGTGATACCAGTGTGAGGATTGGCCAGTCTGCTGAGAAGAGAACCAGAGTAAGACGGGCACCGCAGCGTCCTCTGGTCGAGGTCCAGCAGAGCCACATAACGACTGTAGCGACTCAGAGAAGGAAGGATGGTGGAAAAAGAAGCTGAGGATGATCTGGTGCAAGAAACCATGACATGGATGTGACATTAATAAATTTCATTTATGACCTGAAGCTGAAGAAAAAAAGAAAAAGAAATAAGCTGTAGCCTTCTACACATGTCAGTTTACTGTCATTTCGGATCAACTTGAAGCTACCTAGACCCATAAACTTAGCAAGTAAACAATGAAAAGCATAAACCTCAGCTGCTCAGTTTGTAAAGGTGGTGACAGAACTTAATGTTTCCAGGTCTGACCAATAACTGCAGTCATTCGCCTTAAATGGCCACCTGATTAAAAGCGTTTATATACAGTTAAAGCACCCAACTTGACAGCAGACAAACATGTTTACAGTCTGGGACAAAAACTTTTTGGCTAATGTCCCCTCCTCGCTCATTACAACTGTAGGGAGGGTCATACTTTTTAAATTTCTCTATAAGATCTCCAGTTAAACTGTATTTGGTTTAAAGTCATGCATTATTAATGGTTTGGCCAATTTGAGGGCTAGTGGATATAAGCCATAGCTGCCTGCTAGCTCTAACCTTAGCTCAATGAACTGGACATCTCATCGGTATGAGGTTGCTGACTTTTAATTACCTTAATGAAGTTACGAAACAAAAAAAGCAGGACTTGTAATGTATTTTAACAAGTCTGTACTCTGGTTTTGGCGAGTGAAATATTATTTTATTTATACGTTAGCAGGTATCTGGTTAGTGCTGACCAGTAACCTAGCATTAGCCACTAGCCACCCTGTTACCGAAATATTTACTGCCAACTCAAAAATAAATGCATAAAAATAAACAAACAAAACAGCAGGATGGCAGATAGCCCTCACCTGTACACTCCCATCAGTCTCCAGGTGAGCAGGTCAGTCAGCTGAAGGGGCGTGGTCAAACACATCTTCACAGCACTTCTATGAGGACCCGGAGCAGGCAGGAAGAGGGTCAGAGCATCCACCGTCTTCCTGACTAGGTTCTCATCTCCTCCGATGACAACCAGTGGCCGGCCACTCAGGAGACAGAACACTGCATGCTGGGAGAACGAGTTGTGCTTGATAAACCTGAGGGCTCTGAGTCCAGCCTTTCTCCTCCTCCTCTTATCCCAGCAGATGTTGCTGTGGATATTTTGAATGGGGGATGGGGGCTCTGAAGATTCAGTGAAACTGATGCTGCTGAGTGTTGACTCCTCATCAACACTCAGCAGCCTCAGGGGAGGGCGGGGGGAAGACCAACGATCCACCTCGGCCATGTAGGAACCAGGTGCAAAGTTCGCATTGTCCTGGGGCATCAGCCGCACCTTCTGGTGAACCTCAGGTGAGGGCTTCATTGCTTCGTCAGCTGTGGAGTAATAACAATATTTTATATGTTTTAAAAAAACTACAGTAATCAGCTACTTTCCCTAGCAGTTAAGCGCTTTATTAAATGATCAGCTGTTATAATTTTAAATTATGTCAGAAGAAAAAAAAACCCCAACTAAATTTGCACTAAGCCACGATTACAAATGCATATTTTCCACATTTTTAAAATAGCTTCTCATTAATTTCTGTGTTGCTGCAGATTTTATTTAAAACGGATAAAAACCATACCGACAAAGTGAATATATGTTTTTCATAGTTTTATAGCATGGATGTAATAACGAGAGCTTGAGAAATGAATAGTTGCACAACGTGTTACCTTGCAGTAGTTTGGAGGTCTTCTCTTCACTGTTGTCTTTGCGAAACTGATTCATCTTTATGGCGCCTGGCTGCTCTTTGATCATGATGTCATCAGTAACCATTGTTTGCTCCAAAGGCTCTTCACTTTCAACGCAACACTGATCTTCCTCATCAGGCCCATCATTTTCATCCTCGCCTACTGCAGCAGGTGCATTCAGTGTCTCTTCCTCTTGGAGGACTTTGTAAGACTTATCCACCATCTGTAGTTCTTCTTCATTCTCAAAGCCGTTGCTAAGAGGCTGCAGCTCTGCTTCCTCCTCTGTGATGGCGGTGAGGTCTTCGGTAAGGATGGATTCTGTGGTGCTGAGCACTTCAATGCTGTCCTCGCTGTTGGCACGCTTTGCATAAGCTCGCGGGTGTCTGATGCCAGTGTCTACTGCTGCACGCCTGCTGCAACTCTCTGTCATTCCGACTGGTGTGTCTGTGGAAGAGAAAGATTTTTGTTTCATTTTTTTATTTTAAAATAAGCATTTAATCTCACTAGATATGTAATGAAAAGCCGAAAGACTTTTTTTCATTGATATTTCTTTAAACCATCATTTGTTGCTTAAATCCCAGACATCCACACAGGAGCAGAGGATCAAATGTTCAAACTGAGTCCCTGTGGTATTTAATTAATATAAGACAAAATCAAACATGTCAGAGTTTATTGAAAGCCACCCAGTGGACCCGATTAGACCTTTGGGTGGGCCGGTTCTGATATATTTGGCACTCTTGATCAACAACCAGACACTATTTGTTATTTTTGTTCTTATATGAATTGACTAACAAAAATACCCAATCCGCCAAACATTTATTTGAGAAATGTTTCCGCACTGCCGTACCTCTGCTGTCGGCGACATGCTGCGTCATGTACGACTTCTCAGTTCCGAGCACTTCGATGCTGTCACTGCTGCTTACACTCCCCGTCATCTCTGTGCCAGGACCAGGACCAGGGGTCAGTGTATGTGCTTCTGCTGCCTCCAGTTTGATTGGGATCGCCTCCACACAGGAGAAGAACGACTCCATGCTTGGTGGTTCTGGCTGAAAAGCCCCGCCAGTCCTCTTACTCCCCATGTCCTTCGGCAGCTCCACCTCAGTGCCCTCTTCATCAGCATCGTCCGGGCTCCATAGCTCAAACAGGAAGTTGGTGAGTGTTAGTCTCCTGGACAATGATTGTGTGGCATAAGTAGTTCGCAGGACACTTCTGTCACCACGGAGACGTCGCTCTGTGTCTTTGAGCCGGTCCTTCGTAAGAGACAGGTAGTATTCGTTGCAAAGCTCCTCCAGTGGCTTCAGGTGGTGCTCTGACTTGCAGGAGGGGGTGGAGAACGAGAAGCATGGCTCAAAAGGTGGCAACAGCAATGGATCCGTGAGAGAGGTGGCTGGGTCATAGGGCAAGAAGTCGGGCTGTTTGAGCTTCCTGTTTGGGTAAGATGCGACCTGACGAAGGAGCTCTCTGTGATTTAAGACTGAACGCTCCACAGCTTCGAGCTCTTCACTTTCTCCTTCAGATTCTGTCAACACATTTACCGTTGTCTGACGTTCTGCGTCCTTACGAAGGGTCAGCCGTCTGTACCTGAAACACAGGCAGTAACATGTGGTGAGCAGCCCTTAATTAACTAACAGTGGTGTCACAGTTTCAAGGCTGCCATGAACTACAAACTTCTGGGAAAAGCTAAATTTCTTGAGAAGACGAGCCACAATCTTAGCCAAAATAATCTTCTGTTTCAAGCACCCCACTGGCTTTCAAGTGGGGTGCTTGAATCTGTTTGTATCAGAGATTATCAAAAGTCCAAAATAAATTCAAGTTTGCGCAGCTGAATTTTGTTTTTTAAAGTCATTAGATATTTTTGCTGTACAATCATCCACCCTGAAAAAAAGAACAGTTCAAAGAAACCATTAAAAGTTCAAAATTACCATGACAACCATGCCCAAGATACTTCTGAGTCTACATTTCTGAATACACACTTATGTGGGTTTATACATGTTTTTTAAAACATAAAAGCATCCCTGAGATTTGATGACTGAAGAGCTGTGTTATAAGCAAGTGAGTGGATTTGTGTAAAAGTAAAAGATCCTACATTAAAAATCCATTTGATTTTTAGCTGGGGCATGCAGTTCTTTTAACAAAAAGAAGGTTAAAGTTAGCAAAAGGTTATCAAGGAAGGCGGGGCCTAATGTTAGACCTGCTAACCAACCCTGCACATTACAAGTCATTACTAGTGGAAGGTGGTATCCAGCTCCTTCCTCTTTCAGGTTAGGCTTAGGCTTGAGGCTAGAAATTCAAAGTTACAGTGAAATTATCACTAAATGCAGCTGTGCCAAATAAACAAGAGGCCACACAGGAGGATCTGAAAAATAAGAAGCATCCTTTTTGATAAATGAAGTGATGCTTGAGCTTGTGACTGCTTCCTCTTTAACAGCTTCCCCTTTTCACCACTGAGATAGAAATTGAAGCATTTTCACTCTCTTCAGGCCGTCTTCATTATTCCTTCCAATTTACGCTCTTAATCTGCTCAAATTAAAGATATTTAGAAGTAAGTGGCTTGGATATTTTAGTACAAACAGTTTTGCACAGAACCGTCCAATTTAATCAAAGTAAAAAGTGCTGCTCTTACTCGAGCTCCTGTAGTTTTCTCTGCAGCTCAATAGAAAATGCTTGTCTGTTTCCCGTCTTGAGGCTTTCAGCTGCCTCAGCGAAGCGTGTCGATAGCTCAGAAAAGTTGTCCATCAGCTTCACCTGGTCCGAGCACACGTAGGCCATGCAGAAAGGGCGCACCATCCCCCGAGCCTCCAAGTCGTACAGCGTCAGGTGATGAACATATGCAAACGCATTCTCTGCTGAATCTCCCAGGATTACTTTGGAGTCCTCGCTGAAGTTGAGTCGGGGGCCGGGAGAGGATGGAGGGGTGTGGCCGGGGCCAGACGCTTGGTAATCCACAGACATGATGCGAACAGAGAAGTGGTTGAGGTCAAATGACCCGAGGACTCTGGAGTCCTCCGGTATTGTCAGCACAGGAGATGGACCCACCTGGAGACACAGAGCAGGGGGTTTGTAGAGATGTAATCAAATCAGTCACTAATCATCTGGCTTTAATTTTAGATTTGTGGATTTATTTAGGTAGTCCAAAAATCACAAACTTGATTCAGGGGCTTTTTACCACATATGGAGCATACCACACCCTCTGTTCTTAGAGCCTTAAATAAGATGAAGAAAATGTCTACAGAAAAGCCATTCACAGTCATGAGAAAAACTCAACACACCCCATGACTTAATAGCTTGTAGAACCGTCTTTAGCAGCAATAACATGAAGTAATTATTTCCTCTATGACTTTATCAGTCCCTCACACCATTATGCAGGAATTTTGTTCCACTCTTAGCAGCATTACTTCAGTTCATTGAGAATTTCAGGCATTTGTTTCTGCATAGCTATGGTAAGGTCCCATCACAGATTTCGATTGATGTGCACACTTTGACTGAGCCATTGAAACAGCTTGATTTTTTTCTGTTTTTTATTCGTTCTGTTGTAGATTTGCAGCTGTGCTTGGGATTATCGGCCTGTTGCACGATCCAGTTTGCACAAAGCTTTAGCTTTTAGACACAGCCTCACATTTGACTCTAGAATTCCTTGATATACAGAAGAGTTCATGGGCATCTCAATGACTGTAAGGAGTCCAGGTCCTGTGGCTGTGAAACAAACCTAAATCACCACCCCTCTACCACCGTGCTTAACAGTTAGTATGAGGTGCCCTGTGTTTGGTTTTCTCCAAAGATGGCGCTGTGCATTATGGTCAAACATCACCATCCTGATCTCATCTGTTCAAATGTCCCAGAAGTCTTGCGTTTTGTTCAGATTAACGCTAACAAACTTAACAAGCTCTGCTGCCATGTTCTCTTTAGAGAGAATAGCCTTTCTCCTGGCAAAGCTTCCAAACAAGCAATACTTGTTGAGTCTTTTTCTAATTTTACTGTCGTGAACTTTTAACATGCCTGAGGTGCAAACTGCCGAACGTGTATCTGTATGATACCGCTGGGAGCAGACATCCTAAAATGTACTTGTTTACAAGGGGCGTCCTTATAAACAGAAGAAAGCTGTTTTCAGATGATTTTTATGCTTTTTCAGAAATAAAGAATGATGACAAAATTAAGACTAATATTACCATAAATGCTTAAACCTGGTTTCTCATTTGTTGTTTTTGTTTTAATATTATGTCTTTACTTGCCTTTGTGTATTCATGTCATGCCATGTGTTTTATTCATCCTTCATCACTGAACCCCAGCAATAATAATGGATTGGATTTATATAGCGCTTTTCAAGGCACCCAAAGCGCTTTACAATGCCACTATTCATCCATTCGTGCATTCACACACTGGTGGAGGTAAGCTATGGTTGTAGCCACAGCTGCCCTGGGGCAGACTGACAGAACCTCTGGCCAACACCAGTAGGCGGTAGGGTAAAGTGTCTTGCCCAAGGACACAACGACCAGGACAGAGAGCCCGGGGATCGAACCAGCGACCTTCCGGTTACAGATACGTAACAATGTGGGAAGTTGCACTTGCTAATTTATTATTTGTAACTTTTTGATTCGGCGTCCCTCTATGTGAGAGGTGGCTCGTTTGTGTGATTGACTTGGAGAGTATTTCCTGTTAATCATTCAGTAGTTCTGTCTTGACAAAAAGATCTTAATCTTAAAGAGACTTCCTGAATGAATAAACGTCAACTCACTATCTGCTGCAACACAGTGATGCATAAGTATCTAGAAAACAGCAGGAAATATATTGTTTGTATTGGAGTAAACATGGTTGCACTGTAGAGAATGCAGCCTGATTATATGTGTGTAACAAGTGATGCCGTGCTATTATAATACCTATGCACCTTAATGCAGATAAAGCAGGGTTATAAACCTAGGCCTGGATTGTCTTTAGCTTTCTTCTGGGAATTTATAAATGTACTTAAACTTTTTTTTTTTTTTTTTTTTTACAAAATAATCTTTAGCAGATGGGTTTGCAATACTTCAACACCTATTGTTTCTGAAGGAGAATCAGTAAATATGGGGGTCCAACTTTGGCGTATCCCATTTGACACTTTACAAGCTCCATATTTGTATTATTTAACTGTAAAATAGCTTCACATAACAGTTCAAAATAATCTTTCATTATCCTACACTTGATGTAGTCCCTCAGCTCATACCATGATTGACTGATTGTGCATAAGATGACCATATTAAAGCTACCCCTTCTCCAATGCCTCATACACCTTTATATCAAGCACACGGGGATTACCTGCAGGTGTACTGACCCCATTATTCGAAGCTTTTTTTGTGTTTATGAGAATCCACCCTGTTAAAACTATATAGACAGAAAATAACCCCCCAAAAACATGGGATCCCGTTTAAAACAAGTGCGATCACAGTAAGAAACCAGCAGTTTTTGTTTGAATGAAGCAAACACACCTGCTCTGAGAACTCAGCCACCAATATGAAGTCTCTGTGAAACTGTGCTGCTGTGCTCCAGGGATGAGAAGAGGGGAAGCGAGGGACAGAGAGCTCTTCAGGTAGACCCTGAGCCTCCTGCTCGTCTTCCTCTCCCCCAAAGCCTTCCGTGCTGGTGAAGGCCAGCAGGTCCGGTGACCCGATCATCTTGACTCGGTGAAGGGTCAGCCCCCAGGAGGGTATCAGCGAGTACCTTTGATCTACTCCGCAGGTGAGGAAGAGTAGGCTACGGGCTCAAACACCGCCATGTCGCGGTGCCGCCCAGCCTACAGTCCGTGAGTCAGCTGTTCACACGGGACCCAACAACAACCGCTACCAAGGAGGCAAAAAATAAATAAAAACAGTTGCGCAATTTTTTGTTGCAACAAAACTATAATGTTATTGAAAGTTAACCAGATTGAAACTTCAATGTGGGTCCTCCTAACCACTGCGTTTCAGCGCAAACAAGCGGCGTTTCCACAAACACGCAGCACAGAAAAGTCGACGGAGAAGCGAAAGTTCCCTGCGGGCTCAAGTCACACGGTTTGCTGACCTTCTCCCGGGATACGTGTTCCTCTTTTTCTCGCAATTAGCAAGCTAACTTTGAGTCTAAAACATGTGCCTCGCTGTCACATATCTGACCTGTGCCTCTTTGCAAATATTTAACCTTGTGACGGGCAGCCGCAGGGAGAGACGCCGAGACGCTCCCGTTCCTTGAGACGTCAAAGTGGGTGCTTTTAATGTGAAGCCCCGCGGGAGGTCCGCACTGCAGCAAGACTCGATAATGAACACTTCCGGTCACTGGTTTCAACTCAAGAGGGCACTTACAGACAAATACAAGCTGCAAAATAAACTCACGTGTTCATGAAGCTTGTCATTATCGGTGTGTGGTACAGTGTTGATTTAACGCTCTGATTGTTTTAAAGCCTGAATTATATTATACTAACCAGTCATTTTATTTATCTGTTGAGTTTATTTTAATGGAAGCACACTTTTTTTTACTTAACATGTCTACACAATAATGCAGTGTCTTTTGTTGTACTGTCTACTGCGTTTTTTGTGTGTCTTTGATATTTGGCTGGTTTTAGCCAAATTTTGTTTTCTAATTTTGTGTATTTGTCAAAGGACTTAAAGGTCTTACATAAATAATGTTTATCACTATTATTACTCTAGTTAATTGCATCACACTACACCCAACACAAAACACGGCTGAATCTGAACAATAAAACTAAGACATTGCATTAGGTTTAGAAAAGTATACGTAGAAATTAAAATAGAAGTCAGCTTGCTCATATTAGAAATACTACCTTAAAAACAGAGGATCGACACTTAATTTGACTGAAGTAGTTCAGCCTACAGAAACCCTGTTAGAATATATTTGTTTTTTAATCCTATTAAGTTCAGGTTCTTTTGGCACCAAATCTTAGAAACAGTTCCTACCACAGGAAAACCCTAACAATCAGATGACCCCTTATGAACAAGTACTTGGCAACAGTGGAAAAGAAAACCTGCCTTTTAAAAGGAAGTTGCAGTTAAAAACACAGCATAGCTTTATGCTGCATAACTAATGGAGAGTTGTTTCTCAATTTTATCAAAAAGACCATATGAACCTGAAATAAGTCTGTAGTTTGAAAGCAAAGTGCTGTGTTGGGGTTATATGGTACTATGAGGTCTTTAAGGCATGATGGGACCTGATTATTTTATATGTGGAAAAGGATGTTCAATTCGTTTCTGGATTTAACAAAGAAACGAATGAAATAAAAGACAGGTTAATACATAAGAGCATGTCAAATTATTTCAAAGGACACCTGTTATGTTTATTTCCAGCTCCATATTTTTATTGTTTTACTGGAGCAGCTTTGCATAACACACAGGTCAAAATGATCTTTATTTAATTTTTTCTGGGCACTGGTGCCGCCTCCAAGTTCATCCCTCTTTAGTCCCTTATCCTTTAAATCCACCTTTCTCTTAAACCAACTTTCTTCTGAGGCTGCTCCTCACAAACATAGGGTTTGAACCACAGGTGAGTGGGCTTCAGTGCTCACAGCTCGCTGAATGAATATATTGTAAGAGGCCTAACAAGCAATGGTTTGAGGTACCCCCATGACTCATTTGAAATTCACAATACATGCCACCTTATAGGTTCATAAACGTAAAACACTTTTTAATGTAACAAAGTTACAGGAATCTAAATAAAAGCTTTTCATTTTTATTTGCAGTTTTGCTGTTCACTCACAGAAAAACTATTTCTCTTACGACCATCAAAGCACACAATTAAAATATTCCCACCACATTCACTCTGTATTTAAAAAAAAAAAACTGCATAAAATCATTAGGAAGGTTCAAAGCATAATTTAAAGGGTTATTATACCCAGAAACGACTCACAACAGACAGATGACTAAACAAGACAAAGAAAAATGCTCAGCACTTCAAACCATCATTATATTTAAATGTTCACAATGAGTTAAATAAGCCCAACTCAGATACACTGGATAGTGCAGCAACAGCTGGTGGTTTTCATCATGTTATTATTGATCTGCATAGAAAACATTTCAGTGATCTAAGAAGATGATTCGGGGCACACACCGTTAATCAGAGGATAAAGGAACAAGCCATTCTCCTCTTCTGCTGTTGATATATTGAGCTGTGTAATTGGGAAAGATACCACACAAATCTAAAGGTCTGACACACCATTTCAGACATTCTGACAAATATTTTTTCAACTCTTTGCCTGTCTCTTTTCCTCAGAGTGCCTTGTTTAGCCTGATTGGCAAATCTGCAGCCTCCTTGTAACGTCTCCTCCACCAGCGTAGACATCAAACCATGGTGCCTGCCATTATGCCACAGCAACTGTGCCCTTTTCATTTGTGTCAAATATGGAGGCGCTAGACAAGGAGCCTTGAACCAGACATCACAGATAAGATTATTCCTTTGATCTCTGCATGTCAGAGCTTGAGAGAACTGACATGCTGTGGGTGTGCAGCGTTAAATAAGCAGTATTTCCGGCTCTGACACAGCACAGTAGAACATGAAGCCCATCTGGTCCACCTGGTCCTCTGACAAGCCGCTCAGCAGATTGACGGCTGGTTTAAAGTAACTGTGCAGCGCCCCTTGCTCGAGGTAGCCAATTAGCTCTGTGATACATTGTTGGAATCTTACATCCAAGCTGGTCTCGGACCAGTCGCTCTCGGAGTCGCTAAGGTGCAGGATGAGATTGGCCAGCGGGGTGGCTTTGAGCGGTCGCAGGGCAGGGTTCTGTCTGCACGCCGCTTTGAGTATTTTAAGGGTGTGTTTGCGGTAGCCGTTGTCGGCTGCATCAAGCTGAGCCAGACGTTGAGTTTCCCACGGGTAGAGAGAGAGATGCCAGGCGTTCACCCAAGGAGACGTAAACTCTGGCTGGGCGGTCAAAACCACATCGCCCTCGCTCAACAGAGGCAACATAGAGACAAACAAGGGCTGATAGTCGCTCTCTGCTCCTTCGACTGCATTTCCAGGCCTGCAGCATGACAACAGAGGAGTGTCAGTTCAATGCAAACAGACATTTCTGTAGAGTTTATTATTTTCTTAGTTATACCCATCACTCAGTTTGTTAGTATGTTTGTTGGTTAGATTACTCATAAACTCAGGTTTGAATGAAAATTATACTGAGGGTGAAGCTAGGTCTATCTTGCATCAAATATAAATATTTATAAATATTTATACCTTTTGAGCGTATATCACAAACTAATCTGGACTAATACATCTTTCTAGATCCAGAGACTCATTTCAAGAATGGTGTGTGCGCTTTGTCATACAATATCAAACTGTATTAATTAAGTAATGTCAGCAGTGAACTATTAAATACAACATGTTACTATTTAAAAAACAACAACACAATTTTCAACAAATCAGCAGTTAAGCATGGGCACACACCGGATCTCCAATCTCAGGTCAGGTCCTCCTAGTACAGGTCTGACGACACAGTCCAAAGTGCTGCTGATTGACGGCCAGTTCACAGTTTCCATGACAGCCTTACTGAACATGTTCACAACAGCTTCTGCAGACAGATAGCCGCCCACCAAATACCTGCAAGACACAAGTAGAGACCCTTGTTTCATCCATTTAACAGCGTCTCAAAAACCCCCAAATTCTATTAATTTTGCTTCTAAAATGGAAAGTGGAGGCCAATACACTATATTAATATGCTACACATGTGTTTGATTTAATACAGACAAAAAAAATGTGTGGTGATCACCTGTCCCAGTAGCTGCGTCCTTTGGGAAAATATTCTAGATTGATCCGTCGGACCATCCAGTGCAGAGGATGTGTGAGCAACGTTTCCTCTCCTGGGATGAGACGCCACAGAGAAGACTCCAGCTGTAGAGGCACCAGCAGGCACGCATGGTCTGCACTGACCACCTAAAGACCAGCACATAACAAAACAATTCCAAGATGTTGCTAGACAAAATCAGAGGCTCGTTTCCCCATCAGCGGGAAATATATTTCTGTTGTGTATACCTGCAAATCATCCAGCAGAGAACCGCCGAGTGTCATATCACCCAGAGGCATGTCTGGGTGACGGCTGTGCAGAAAACCTTGGATCTCAGTGCAGATGTCCAGAGCCACAGACTGAGCCCTCTGCACCTCCTGGGGAGAGAGCGCCGCCCTTGTGTGGTAGTACTGCTGCAGACGCTCCTGAACAGTTCACATAATTTAAAATCAGTTTTAATACTCCCTACTTTGTTCTAACACATCTATTGCTATTTATAGTCATCATGCAAGGAAACTCCCAAAGTTCATACTGCAACTCTTGATTTGACCATTTAAAAGCACTGCTAACATTTACTGAAGAAATTATTATCTTATACTAATTTCTCTGCTTATGTGGATGTTATGCACAATACCTCAGAGCAATGTCATGCTTGTCTGACTTCTTCTGTATCTTCTGCTTGCCCAGCACACACTGTTTTTTGAATTGGCAGGGCTCTTGGGGCTCTGTCAGCCTAATAGTGCATAATAAATATGTATCCCCTAAGCACTGCACTTAACAAAACATGCTGGACGCGCATACATAAATGAGCCAACAGCAGCAGAGGAACTACAGAGCAGTTGCTGAGACTTCATATTCTCTCTCTTCAAGGGCTCAGAGGTGAAGTGTCAGAGTGTACCTGCAAAGTCAGGGCGCACAGCTGGAGCCTCTTGGACTTTGACTCCGGTTTAGTCTGCACGTCCAGCATCTGAGGCTGCTGGCAGAGATCAGCTGAGTGAAAAGAGAACAGCTGTGATATAATAACAGAAGGTGTCACGCAGGATACGTTCTGTGTATTTGTGTGCCCACTTTCAGTCGCTCAAATACCTTTCTGCTGTTTGGTTGCCTTGGTGACATGCTTCATCACCACACCCTCTATGCCCTTCCTGATGAGTGTTGGGGAAGCAGAGACCAAACTCAACTCCTCCCAGCTCTCAGCCATCTTCTGCTCCACCTTTTCGTCATCTGCTGCGCGGCCTGCGCGCTCTATCAGCTGAATGAAAACACTCATTGTCACAGACGTGCAGCCATGAGTACACTCCACAAATACAATTACATACACCATCACAACCCACAGGCAAATAAACGTTGATAGACAGAACCATCCTCAGGACCTGTGCAGTCCAAAGTGCATGTAAGATTTTTTTTTTTTTTTAAATGGTTTAGCATAGATGAGGGTGAAAGAATCATAAGAGATTATAATATTTAACACTGACGTAAAAACAGCAAAGAAAATGGGGAGAGATGCCATAAGGCATGATTTTTAGATCCATGTGTAATAGTGCAAAATTCAGATTTTGCACTATTACTTTTACTTGTTTCATCCCTTTTGCAACACAGTTAAAGTACATTAAGTAAAAGTACTCATTGTGCATAATGATCTTTTTCAGAATCACATACATTATATTATATTATTAGATCAGAATTTAAAATTATTGTTACTGGCAGCTACAAGAGTGATGTATAAAGGCGAGAAAAGGCAAAAATGATGAACAAATGATGAGGAATCTGTCATTCATCCCTTTAGATACACAATATTTCCATACTCACTGGGCTTGGGAAAGATGTTGTGATGTGGTACTAACAAACTCAAAAAGCACTCACCCGTTTCACTGCCAGTGTAGCGATCCCCAGCAGAGCCGCACCTCCAACTCCCAGAACCAGCCGGGCATTAGACAGCAGAAAGTCAATCACTACAGCGATGCCTTCCTCTCCTCGCCTCCGACTGCTCTGGAAGTTCATCTTCTCCTTTTTCGTGGTCAGCCTTTGGAAAAGGAGACGGCATGCATTTGGAAGAGCAGAAGGCAACACAAGATATGACTGACTGTCAGATGGAAAACAACATTTTGGGGGTTTCTCTTCATTTAGAAATAATTGTATGCAACAGCACTCTAAAGTGTTGAAGTCTGAATAATTCATGAAAGTGGAATAGTGTGCACAGCAACATTTCTATTTAATATGATGAATAACTTCACACACATCGAGCAGAGTATTCTTCAAAGATGTGTGGACACATTAAAGAAATAAACTGAAGCTTTTATACCTTGAATGAAGGGCTTGGTTCTTAATCTTTCAGCACTCTTTATGTCAATACTTCTACGAGCCACAGAGTATTTCTTAGAATGACAAAACCTGCTCTCATCTTTCTTAAAGCAGCATCCCTTCCCAGTTAAAGAATAACTAAACATGTCAGAAAGTGCTGGCAGAAACAGTGTTACATAAACAAACATGGCTATTATTGTTAGCGGGAATCCTGACAGCTCAGTTTTGACATGCTTCAGAATTGTCACTGAGTTAATAGTGATGTAGTTACATGAAGAGAGCTTCACAGACTGGTGTAGCTGACTACACCATTCAGGGCTCTGCTCACTGCTTTAGTATCAGGAACTAAATATGTCTGCAACGGTTGCCTTGAATATGGTGCAACTAAGGTCATATTTTAGACCTGAAACAGCCACAATAAAGGTTCTGTTTAAAAAAAAAAGTAAGGATCAATGTCTGACATGCATTCGCCTAACTGGGCTTGATACAACGATATTCCTTTCTTTTTTCTTTCATAGCTAGGTGTTATAGAAAGGCAAGCTAATTTAAAGCAGACTTTTGTGTCATGGTCTTTTTCCACAGGTGTAATCAATCCCATTAATTGCGCTCCTAAGCTCATTACAGTACACCAGCCCTTACTGATGACACCTGGGATTTTCCTGTTGTGACACATCAGTCTGTTGGTAAAACATCCCTCCCACTATGAGGTCTATGATCCAGTGCACTGCAAAACTTCAGTTAAGGAGCTTGTTTAAGCTGATTGTAAGCTTCTATAACTGAACATGACAGTGATAGAAATGTATTTTTAGTTTGTACAAAGCCGAAAGTTTGTTGAGCTTATTGCGTTTAGCTCCAGATGCCTGATATCCACAAATAGCTATAAGATATTACTCAAAACCATTTCAAACAACTCTGTGTCCTCGCTCCCTGCAAGAGGCACAGGGTCCCAAAACCAAAGGAGCGCTCTATTTATAGACCCGGTGCATCCCTGAGTCATCTAGTTACAGCACATACAGCATGGAGGTGTCACTTTGACTATCAGAACAGAGGTCACTGTTCTGTTACCATCAGGTCAATACTTACATCAATATCCTGATTGCTGTCACAATAGTGCTTAATTATACCACCGCATTCAAACTGCTAATTTAAGCGTGAAAAAAGAAAAAAAAAAATATTATATATATATATATATATATAACAGACACATTAGCACCACCATCAGCAGCAGCAGGATATCCTACTAGACTTCAACTGACAGAGGACAGGCAGCGCTCCGTCTTTGCCGACATTCAAAAACAAAAACAAACTCTACATTTAATAGCTGTGAGTGTGTGTGAATGGGAGGTTGTAAAGTTTTATTTTTGCCATTTTCACTTTAAAGCACTGCAAACCTGCACAGATTCTTAGGTTTTTATCTTAATATATATAAACCTGCCATTGCCATTATATATGACACTAACAAAGACATTATACAAATAAAATGCAATTTTCTTCTTTTCCATCTGTGTGATAGATTACTGACCAAATACTAAACATATCACATGGCAAATGTAGAAAGGGCAAAGTTAGACTTCTCCCACAGGATTAAAGGATTTGCAGTTTATCCTGCTGACTGGACTGCCAGTATGTTCACCGTAAGAGTACTGTGGAAAAGTTTCTAATGTTAATTGACTTCATAATAAGAGTAGTAAACTGAAAAGAAAAAATCTTGGTGTGCTGATCTTTTGCCCTTAAAACAAGCCTTCAAGATATTTGGCATTTTGGAGAATTCTTCTGAATGTTTAATTTCTCTCAGAGTCAACTGTCTTTACATGAATCCAAGATGCTCTGATTCTGCTGCTTGCTAAAGAGAGTTCTTTGCCTGTTTTCATGTGATATCACGATGCAGAACAGTGCAATGCGTTCTCAGCATTTCACTGACAATGTGTTTGGACCAAATTAGTCAAGTTTGCAGAATGTGGCTCCAGACTTTGAGGAACCTTAACCATGCTTAAGGTTTGATTAACCCCCTGTTTAGTCCGTTTCTTTTATCTGTCTCTTGGTGCTTTTGAGAAAGAGTGTGGAAAGCAGGTCATGACAGAAGCATATGGTGTTGTTTCAACTTTTCTTACTCCTCTTTAACTCTCCTCTTCAGAAACAACTTTTAGAGTCTGCTAATCACTCACCTAGTTTTATCTGTTTTGTTATCTTGTTTCTGTTTTTACCTCCAAATAATATTATATTATTGCGGTTACTGCTTTAGTCATGCTCTGGGTTATATCCAAACGAACTAATTGCTTGCATAACTGGTCCTTTAACAGCCTCCAAATACATTGCTGAGGCATTTTTCCAAAGGGAGACTTGGAAATTTAAGAGAGGAGACTTCAATTAAGTGTTTCTGTGAAACATCTGGAATCACTCAAACTTTTGAAGGTCTCACTACTAACGAGTTGTGACAGTATTTTAGCGCCGACCTCCCCTCTCATCTCTAGCCTTACAAAAACAGTCGAAAAATACGTCGACGGAAACGAGTAACATACTGACAGACAGTAAAGTTACACAGCTGTCCGAATAACAACGCAGACAAAAACAAAGCGTTTCTCATTGTTAGCAGCTAGCCAGCTGGTTAGCCTTGTTAGCAGTCCATTATATAAGTTATCTCTCCACCCTCCTGATAAATATGCTTACCACTCAGTGCGAAGAAAATGTGATATTCAGGTTCAGAACCATTGGAGTTTGACAGAACACGTCTTTTGATGCTTTTTTGGCAAATAAAAAAAGACTGTCGTTTGCTGCCATAAGTATGCCATAAACAGTAGCTAACAGCTGGTGGCTTCTTCGTCTTTTTTTTAAATTTCGGATGATAATCATCGTTAAAGGTGCATTAGCGCCCCCTGGTGACGCTCTGGCACAACAGACCTTCAATAACTGTCCGGCTCTCTTCTGTACAGTTGTTCTAACTAATCAGGTTATTTCTATACATTTATCTGAATTTCCAAAAATAATGTAACAAATACATATATACACACATACATATATATATGTGGGCAGCTTTTTTCCTTTTTGTGGTTCTCCCTTTAAGTTAAATCATCACTTAATAATTAACTATTCCAAAGCTATAAGATGAGATTTCAGTGAAGATGAAAGTTCTCTCCTACTCAAAGTGGCTGACAAGAAAGAAGGTTTTTAGGCTTTTCAGCAAGCCTTCACTGAAGTTAAATTTCATCAGTTCAACATAGTGTAAAAACATAAACAGCTCATTTGGATCAGATGTTAAATTCAGCAGCAGTTTGTAGAGGAAACTTTAGATGAATACCCTGACTTAGTTCATGAGGTGGAGCTTGTGAGGAAACTGCTTACGTCAGCTTTCTGCTTTGAAATGATAAAATGGGAGTACTCTAGATTGAAGTTTCCAGAAGAAATTGTATTTCTGATACCACAGAATCAGACCATTAAAAAAAAAAGTTCATAACTGCATTTGTTTAGCAGTTTGCAGTGGCTGGAAAGTTTGCAGTAAATTGTAGTGCTATATGTTTCAGCTTCTCGATCATGGCTAAAGCACTTCTGGATGGATGCAAACTGCATTTCGTTGCCCTGTACCTGTGCAATGACAATAAAGTTGAATTCTATTCTATTCTTACTGATATTAGATATAAAATAAGATTTCTCAATAGATCATTTAATCTCAAATTCTGCACTTAAAAATGTAACAAATACATATTTGTCAGTATGGCAGGCAGAATAAATAGACTCGGGAGAGGCAAATTCAGCTTTATTTCATTTAGCGAGGACCTTTGTCAGTCAAAACAAATGACAACTAAAAACCCATGAAACCATTTTATGCTCCTTCACTGTCCACACAATCATTTCAACTTTAGCCGAGCTACACAGAGCCATGAACACCCCACGTCCTGTTTTTAGAAAGCAATTTCTCCTCTGAACCAAGGTTATTTTTGCTCATATGTAACTCCATACTAAGCAGTCATCTAATGAGTACCTCTGCCAAACATGGTTGACTGGAAGCAAGCAACAAATTTATGTTTACACAGCAAACCGCAAGGAAATTGTTTCTGCTCAGACCCAAACTAAACAGGACTTAATGGAGGTCATTCTGCTCAAATTAAAGTTCTGACTGACCCCAATTTCACCTTATTTAAAAGAAAAAAAATTTAGATCTAGCACAGGACAGCAACAATGTCAGAATGAAACAGGAGTGTAAAACAAGACCTGAGTTTTTCCATTGCTCCTGAAATGGTGCATCACTCCAGCTGACAGACCAGCAACAGAAGCCATGCGGCCAAGTTGAATCGTAAAACAGAAATCCAGGTTTCACGTCTGCTGCAACTTAAAACTGCAAAATGGAGGCTAAAGTGAACTGAGTGAAGTTACAGGTCAGAAACGTAGGTGCTAAAACTCAAACGCTCCATAAAAGTCCTCCAATCAAACACTATATAAACATATTGTACATTATAACAAGTTAGATTACAGCCCAGGGTTTCCTTTTTACAAGTCCATACTCCTTTCAGCTCTCAAGGTCTGTACATCTTGGTTACAAAAAAAAAACAAAACATGCCAGTTTTAGGTATCTATGAACATACAAACAAAAAGTTTCATTTAACTGAACAGTTTATCAACAGAGCCTAACTGTAGTGAATAACTCCAAGTGCTGTAATAAGTAGCAGAGATGTAAGCTTTGTCTGCCAAAAACTAATCCACTCAAATCAAAAAGCAACAGTATGATAACTGCCCTCCCTGTGCCAAACTGAAACAAAAGGAGCAAGTTTGAATGAACAAATAATATAATACTGAAATATAATAATCAGCCATAACATTAAAACCACCTGCTCAAAACGGTGCAGGCCGCACTCAGTGTTGCCAAAACAGATTTGACCTATCATGCCATAGGGGTAGGGGTGTCTCTGATGGCGCTGTGATGCTAGCAGCAGATTCTTTGGCTGCCTGTGTGTCCTGCTAAGATGTTTTCCTCATTGCTGTTTGTCCTGCTGTGCTCCAGTGTTTAGCTGGCCAGAGTAACTTTGACATGAACGCCAGGGCCCCGAGGATTCAAACGACGCTGTTCTGTAATGAGATCATCCTGTTCACCTGTCAGTAGTTTTCATGTTGTGGCTGATGGGCTTACATTAAAAAAAAAAACAACAACAACCAGATATTCACATGTGAAAGGAGTCCTCAGTGGCGCCTCATTTTGACTTTGCGCCCTGAACTCTCCTGCTCTTTGTCGTAGTCTTGGCCGCGTCTCCTGTAGTTCTCTGAGGTGATGCTGTGACGATGACGGGACAGTGAGGGACGTCTGTTCTCCTCTTTATCCATCTCCAGAACCCTCGGCCTGGTGGAGTCACATTTGGGTCATTCATCACAAACCCTTTCATCGCACAGAGTTATCTTACTAACACACCTCACGTTTATTCTTGCAGATTCACCACCTCTGAGCCATGACAAAATATTACAGCTTAGAGCTCTGCTTAAGTGCTGCCCAGTTTTCCACGTGAGTAGCGAGACCAGAGGCTAGTATCGTCCCTGACCTCAGTGGAAGACGCTTTTCTGTCACAGCAACTTAAAAACCAAGATATGACACCCTCTATATCTTTTCTACATGTTTAAACTTGAACAGACTGTATGATGAATACCACTCACTGGTGTTTACACACATCATCTTGACCCAACATGGGATCACCTACTCCGCTCCGCAGCCTGTCATCCTGACAGGAATCTTTTTTTTTCTTTGGCAGAAATAGGTAAATGTTTTTGTTTGTACACATCACACTTTCCACACATCTAATTATGCTGGCAAAAACAAGCATTGCTTGTACTGTCATGTCAACAAACTTAGCCTTACAATATCTTTGGCCAAGGCTTTCTGCCTCATTTATTGATTGAGAAAGCGTTTGTTGTGCTGTTTGCCTGAGAATTAATTAGAGCCACTTAAAGAAGTACTCACACCGATGCCAACTGTGCATTTCATAAAAGACTCATAAAAGCCCTAGTTACTGTGACTTGAGGGGCAGACAATCTGCTTGAGACTAGCAGCCTCATTTTCAGGGGGCAGCTGTGAATTTCTAAACACCGGCTTTGTTAGAATGAATTAACGTTACATAAATACTGAGAGTGGCACCACTTGTCCAGACACTTATCAATGTTTCAGTTTAGAGGAGACTGGAATCAGTATGAATTTAATGCCAAACTCTGGTACCCCTTCCTAGCACTCACTGATTGCAGCCTCTATGTTTTCCAATTACATTTTGACCAGTTTCTCATCAGATGAAATACTCGTGCGCTGTCTGACTTTTCTCAGTTTAGTTTGTACCATGAAGACCTCTGGTGTGTTAGCACGTGCGGGTGGATACCTGTGAGCAGCATCAGGGTCTGCTTTGCGATGAGAACGTTTGGCTTTCAGGCGACCTGGTTTCTGTGCCAAAGAAGCTCTTAACGAGCTGTCAGAGCCCAGTCGAGGAGCGTCAGGTCTAGTCCTGCCAAAAAGAAGAAGAAGCAGAATAAGAAAGACTGGGGTTGAGAGAGAGGTTTAAATTAGGATTGTCAATTTTTCAAAATCACAGTGTGTTGACTCACTTTCTGAGGATGATTACTGCACGCCTTTCTTTTATGTCCTGTGGTCGGATGCAGTGGGTAATGTCATCTGCTGCATAGCCACTGAGAGAGGGGAAAAGAGGCTTTTAGTGACTGCTCTCTGCAGCCCGTGGGAACTACACAAAAACACAAAACATGACAGCAAACACAGCTATACTCACCTAAGCACGGTGACACTTCCTCTTCTCACAGGCAAGACAAACACGGGCTCAGACACCCGAATCGGTTTGAACTGGAAGCGGCAGCCGAAGCAGAGAGCGCTGTCACTGAAGAAGGACACGGACACGATGGGCCGGTCAAAGATGTGCAAAGGATCCACGTGTGACACGATGCAGCCACCTGGCTGATAGTCATTGATGACTGCACTGTTAACAAACCCCTCTGGGACGACTCCGTTTGTCACCAGCCGATTGATCACCAGCTCGTGCACCCAACTCGGGATCTCGTCCACTTCTCCTTTGCGGTACAGCCGCTCCTGACCCGGACCACGCTTCTCCAGCTGGGCTCCATACGTGTAGCCCTCCCCGAAGAAGTACTTATTCCGAAGGGGCGCTCTATCCACGGTGTGCTCGCGGTAATGTCCGGCCTCTGCCTGTGCAACCACCTCGTCGATCTTCTTCTCGATGAGGGCGCACTCCTCCGGCGTGAAGATGGTCTTCTGCTGGATGCTGCTCCTCACCCGGCGGGCCTCCTGCTCCCGGAGGTCCGTGCTGTCATCGCTGTGCTCGTACTCGTCGTCATCGGATTCCCGGTGCTTGCGTTTTCGGTGTTTCCCGTTGCTCGTTTCGTCCACGCACTTGTTTTCGTAGTCGTCTCTGTGCGGAGTCATGGATTTGAGCTTCTCCCTCAGGTCGGAGTATCCACTGGCTGCCATATCAGCCAAAACAAGATGACCGGCGTGCTGCGACGAGGGCTGCTAGCTAACAGATAGCACGCATCAGCGCTGCATTTCAGCAACAATTACTCGGGGTCTTGTTAGCGTGAGCGGACTAGACGTATAACAGATGAATATCACTTGCTTTAAAGGGTCCAGTTACTTTCTCGCAGCGCATAAAGTAGCTAACATTAGCTAAGCTGGTGGGCCACTCCGCGTCTGCATTGAAGTAACGATGTGGTGTGGCAGTTGACAGTCTGGAGATTACCTTACCGGACTCTCTCAGGAAAACAGAGCCGTGGCAAATGCAGCACGCTCGGCCAGCAGAAACGCGAAAAAATATTATCTGAGCGGCCTGGCTACCAGCTAGCGAGCAAGCTAGTAAGTTAGTTAGCTCCACTAGCCTGGCTGGGTCTGTCCGTCGCCGCCTGGAAAAACAGACAAACCACGCAGCAACATTTCACATGTCGCCGTTAAACTCCAGACCTCAGAGCTCCGCAGACGAGTCAGGTTTTAACTCCAATAGCCTGGGAAACGCATTGCTATATGCGCACGAATCTTGACCTCCTCTTAGTTTACACCAGCACAAACCGTCTCCAAGAAAAAGGCTGAAAATAAACTCGTGTAACCTGCCAGAAGTCTGCGCATGCTCGGTGACGATTTGACAGTGTGGGGCGGGGCTAAATCCATTTTGGGAACCCCGAGGACACATTTTAGTCCTCTGCTGCTAATTCTGTCCCACTTACCTCTTATTTACCTCCACTGAGTCCACACTTTACATCCAGATAGCTCTGTTTTGTTTTGTTTTTTTATTAATTCCGCTGGTTCTCAGTTTATATAGCAGATATACAAAGAAAGAAAACTGTGCGACTAAAAAATAGTTTTTAAAGTTTTATGCAAACTTTTTATTTCATTACATATCACGAAGAAGAATAAAAGAGTGAATATAGTGGAATAAAAAAAAGTGTTGTTATACAGTAAAAATAACTACTTACCGGCCGCTATAGAGTTTGGAAGCAAGCAGTATTCGGCTTAACTCTCGCACACTGAAACAATGTATATTTTTAATATTATGTGTGTAAACAATGAAGTCAGTAAATACCTGATTAGGAGAAAGGTTGCTGATTAAATATTTCACTTTTTCCCCAGCAGTGTATAGTTATGCACGTAATATAATAATCACTGAAGAAGTTCACAATTGTTTTTAAAAACCCTGATTTATTGTGATTTATATATAATGTTTCTTGTTTTGATTTTTTTTTAACAAAATGGGCATTATCAAGGGCTGAATATAACAATAAAGAGTACAGTCAACTGTACTTATAAAAAAATATAAAACATGTAGCCTATCAGTTATAAAACTTTGTGAAGACACGACACCGGCCCTGCAAAGCCTCCCCACATTTCATTTACAGCTTCTGTACACATAAAACAGTTAAGTGCAATTATTAATGAGTCACACAGATAGAAAAACAGGAAATTCGTCCAGTATTGAGATCCATTCTTGTTCTGCACTCATAGAAAGTGACCTCACATTTGTGTGTGCGAGATACATATAGCAAACACCTTAAGCTGAGAAGAGGTAGGCTATTTATGAAGGTCTCATGTACATTAGCGAGAGCATGTGCACTCGTGAAAGTTTGTGCGTTACAGCATGGTGATTTCGCTGGGTGGCAGAGTGAGCCTCTTCTCCCGCACTGACATCATGTTTTCCACCTGCATGGCGACGACTCGACACAGTTCCAGGCCCTGAGGATGAAGAAAGAGTGGATCAGAGCCCGAAAGCTGACTGGCTAAAGATGATCAAGATTCTTTAGATGTGTGGTTTGCATAATACCTGCTCCAGCTGTAGCTGAATGACACGTTGTGCATTCATATCCCCTAAGGTGAGGTCTACATAAGGGTAACTGGTCCCAGCAGTGGGTCTCTGGGTGCGGGTGGACTGTATATCCGCCAGGGGGACCAGTGCCATCATCTCCTGCATGACAGAGACTAAACTTTTACAGCTGTCTGCTGAAATTACAGATCTGCATATGAGTTCATCTTCTCGTCACGATGCGCTGAGTCATAAGCCGACCAAAGGTGTGTGTGTGTGCGCGCTCCTTACATGGGTATTTTTGTGGAGGAAGTGGAGACCATGTTGATTGACAGCAACGATACTGGGAGCGTAAAAGGTGGTGGAGCTGCTGCTGTGGATGTAGAAGAACGAAGAGCCGAACATGGGGAATGCACTGACCAGGCCTGAAAGCGCACAAGAAAAATTTGAGTAAATTTTCAATCTTGGGGTGAAGCAGTTGAGTTTTAGTTTAACACATTACTGTAGACCACCAGGTGTTCCTGCAGCGCTTCTTAATGTCCACAGCAATCTTACCCAGAAACTGTGCTCGGGCCTGGTGCGGGTTCAGTGCCTGTACTTGCTGCATATGCTGTGTCGCCATGGTAACCCACTGCTGGGGTGGCTGCTTTTTGAAGAGAGGTGTGGCGATGTACTCCGATAATTCGTGTCTGCAGGAGAGGGAGAACAGAAACAGAGTATCAGATAAACAGCAGTCTGTTTCACTCTGTGATTTCCCACATTTCTCCAGAAGAGTTTTACAACTCAGTGAGCTGCTCTTCTCCGCTTTAGGCTGTGTGTGTGTGTCTGTGTGTGTCTGTGTGTGTGTCTGTGTATGGGGGAGGAAGGATCGAGGATAACAGCGGTTAGAGCAAGAAGTCATATAAGAGTTTTTACAGTTGAGAAAGTAGAAAAGCAGTCATGCCTTTTAAACACAATAACTGGTGACTGCACCACAGTCTGTGCCTGCATTTACTAAACTGCTGCAAGTCGAGTCAGAATCCTCCACTTAAACATTAACATTATACAAGATTTTACTCTGTTTTCTTTTATGCAGGCCATTTTATGAGGTCTTTACTCTTAATTTTTCAGCTTGACACTAAATTCTCGTTCCTTTATTTCACACTTTAATTGCTGTAATTTCTCACCACTAAAATGAGCATTAATACTACATTATAGATATAAAAGACCACAACAAATTTGGTCATTGTAGGGTGTATTACCAAAGTTTTTGATGGGAACAGAATTATTTCATTTTAAAGTCTAACCCATCCAGAAATCCTGGGGAAAGTGTTCATTCAACGTTCAAATATCAAGAATAACTTAGTTAACAAGTTATAATATTTAAAGGCAAAAACAAAACCGAAGTTAGACAAACATAAAGAATGTATAGAAACATGCTGACACTGTTTTTACATCATGAATGACTTCCATCTACAGTCACTGAACACTTTATTAGGTACATCTTATTAATACCAGGCTGGATCTCTTTTGCCTTCAGGACTGCCTTCATTGTTTGTGGCAAAGATCCAACAAGCTGCTGGAACCATTCCACAAAGATTTTGGTTCATATTAACATGACAGTATCAAAGAGGTGCTGCACATTTGTCAGCTGCAAATACAATATGAGAATTTCTCAATCTACCACATCCCAAAGGTGTACAGTGAACTCATTGTCATGTTCATGAAACCAGTTTACGATGTTCTGAGCTTTTAGGCATGGTGCGTTATCCTGCTGGAAGCAGCCATCAGAAGATGGGTACACTGTGGCCATAAAGGGATAGACGCGATCAGGAATAACATTCAGGTGGGCTGGGATGCTTGAAGAAAATAAGCCATTACACCTGCAGGATAAATTGTTGACAGGATGGATCCATACTTGTACAAAGTGTATGCCAAATTCTGAATGTTATAACAGAAATCAGGTTTTACCAGACCAGATTTTGCCGATAATGGGCAAATTGTGCAAAAAAAATGTAGTTTCCTGTTCTTAGCTAACAAGAGTGCCACCCAGTGTTGTCATCTGCTGCCTGGAGCTTCTCTGTTTCAAGGTTCAGTGTGCTATGCATTCAGAGATGCTCTTCTCAGAACAGAACAATCTGGCCAATCTGAACCAGAACTGTTGCTCGCAGAATATTTTCTCTTCTGTAGACCATTCTCTGAAAACGCTAGAGATCAGCAGATTAGCAGTTTCTGAAATACTCAGTTTAGCTCATCGGGCATGAACAACCATGCCACATTCAGTCATTTAAATTAACTTTCTTCAACCATGTTTATCTGCCTAAATGCACAGAGTTGGAGCTAATTGCTAGTTGCTAATATTTTCTTTTAATTGGGATTTGTTTGACATCAGGATTGTTAAAGTACAATAAGTTTGTGTTTTCAGGACAATGATTATCACTAAAGTAAATTGTTCAGAACAAAGTAAGTATGTAAAATTAAGTAAAATTGAACTCCAGGTTAAATTTAAAGTCCTCTTTGGGGCTCATTAGAATTAAACTATAACCACTTTCTCAGTGCTGCTGTTTCCTCACATGCTGGGAATGAAGATGTTGTCTTTGGCTCGGTGCTGCAAAGCTGCCAGTTTGGAGATCTGGTGAA
Source organism: Aulonocara stuartgranti (assembly GCF_965226115.1). Taxonomy (NCBI): domain Eukaryota; kingdom Metazoa; phylum Chordata; class Actinopteri; order Cichliformes; family Cichlidae; genus Aulonocara; species Aulonocara stuartgranti. The sequence goes on along the minus strand of NC_138944.1, from coordinate 30,457,542 downwards.
ACTGTTGATCGCTCACTTTTCCATGTGGAAGAACATTCAGCAGACCCTTACAGTAGTCTGGAAGGATCTAAATAATCACAAAAACAGGGTTATGCACACATGCATACACACAGGTAAACAGCAGCTACCGAGTATGTGCGGCAAATGTTGTACCTGGTTATAGTGCATGGCCACACAGAGCTCATTGTCAAACTTGAGCGGCTGAGTCCAGACGACTCGCCTGAACCAGAAGCTGTAGCCGGTGTCGACTAACTCGGCCTCTGTCGCCACATCCAGGATGTACTCATGCTTGTTCAAAGGACGCACATTCTGACCTGAACATGCAAATATGCAAAGTTTTTACACAGTGGACGTGCATATTTTCACACTGGCCACTGCTCAGCCCCCAAAAAGGAGTTAAAACTATTGATACTCGTGTTCTGAAAAGTGCTGTGCAGCCCCATGCTGCGTGACCTGCTGTGCTTCGGAAAAGCGCAGGAGTCAGAGCAGCTGCCAGCTGTTATCATGTGGAGATATTTAATGCTCAGGGAAGAAAAAAGACAACAATGGTGTTTGTGTATAAAGTATATGTACTGTGAGAGCATTTCAAGGGGCTTAAACATTAAATTATTGATAAAGCAGAAGGAAACGAGCCATAGGGCCGTTCTTCATCACTTGTGTTTTTAAATACACACAAAAAAATGTTTACTTTTAGAGGTACAGTCATGTGAAAGAAGGTGCCCCTTCCTCAAATGATAAGGTTTTACAGATCACGACATAAAAATAAAAAATATAACATATTACACTTTGGCTAATTTACCTGCCTTCTCTGGCAGACCAGTCTTCCTGAGTTAAAATCCTGAGCATACTCGTTAATAAACCTTTTGAAATTGCAAAGCTGTCGGTCTCCAGGTTGTGTTTGAGTCCAGGAAACTGAGTTTCCTTGATTGGCTATGGCACTGCGTTGAATGTTTTCCACTTGTGAATAATCTTTCTCACTGTTGAATGGTGGATGTCAAATAGTTTGGAAATTTAAGCCCTTCCAGAGTTAACTCACACCAAAATGCTGCAGATGAGCAACCTGCCGAAACTTCTGCTTTAATCGAGTGGATCTGATTAGCAGCAGCTGGCTGCTTCTTACCCCGTTAAGTCAGATAGAAACCATGACAGTTGTAATAAATTTTTCCGCACACTGCTTCTGCATTTTAGTGTAATTTTGGGTAAATTAAAAATGCAATACGTCGTGTGTTATGTTCACTGCGGGCTGTATTTACCTCATTTTAAGACCTGCAAAGGATTAGATGATGAGTTTTACCATTCCCTGACTTTCTCTTACAGCTAAACCTCAGAGAGCAACTAACAGAGATTCTCAAAGAGCATAAATACAAAGTTTAATATGTATGTGTTTGTATGTGTTTGAGACAAGCTGCCCATGAGCATACCTCTATTGGTCACTAAAAATATGGCATATTCTTCCATAGCCTCCAGCTTGTGCAGACCCATCTCATAACACAGCTCCTCGATCACCTCCAGGGCAACCTAAAAAAACCAAAACCCAAACACAACAGTGTCAGTGCAGACACATGGATGCACTCGCTCTCATGATGCACACCAGTGATGGTGAAAGTGGCAGCTGAGCACTTACAGAGCAAGTTTTGATTTTCACATGACGTTCGATACCCCCGGGGAAGAGGAACAGCTGACGTTTTGAACTCCGTCCCGCCTGAGGAGGCACGAACACATACACATGTAATACACTGCTAGAGATTAAACTACACACACTGTATAAGTGGGGCTACTTCACAAGATCCTACACCCAATGAAACCTGTTTTTTTTTTTAAATTAACAGCATGTTTTTCTCTCATTAGGCTCTCCTGTTTGTAGCATTCAGCCCCCCAAGCCTGCTGGTTCCTCAATAAATCTTTTAAAGTGGCTTCCAAGTTGCATCCTTTAGTTATTTGCTAAAAAAGCTGGACGCTGCACTTTTTGCCAAGTATTGCTGAAACAGGAGAAAATTGTGCATTTGTTGGGAATTAGTCTCACACTAGAATCCCCAGAAGCGTGTCAGCCACTGCAACACTGTGGCTTTCTGATGTGTAATAGATTTTGGACAACAATCGAGTTCCCTGGCAAAGAGGGAGGGGAGAAAAAAAGCTTTGATTATTCAGACAATGCCTGCTGGTGGGATCCGACCATTGCTTGGTTTGGTCTTTCATTCAATTTGTTGCCTATTACAATAAAATAGAATATAACTTTTCATCTTTCAAAAGCCAATTCAGTTCAGCCAGCTACCTCATTAACTTACTGCTTACATCAATAACAGTACTGTAACATAACATAATAGGAGTAAACTTCATTCTAATTCAAGGCAGACTGGGTTTGGAAATTGTCTCTGTCCTTATTCAGTTTGTAACAAAAAAAATATAGTGAACAAAGAGTGTACACACCCACAGAGGTGCAACGAAACAATGCAGACAGGAGCACAGCACTACTGAAGCGCTGGGGTAGCTTCAGCTTTGAATGCTCCCTAAACCTGACACCATTATTTTAGTACAATTTACAGCAAATAGTTTTGCTTTTTATTCATTTTATGCACAAATCAGCAAACGTGATAAACTGTGAGTGGAAACTTCGGGACATAAATTAAAGAGAGACACTGACCATCATAGCCTTCAGCTCCATGCTGTTGGGTGGAACAATGCGGCCGCCAAACTGGAACGTCTTCTTCAGATTCTGCTCGCACGCTTTAGCTATGCCTGCCAATTTTATAGGCAACGTTACACATTTACACTCACGGGACAGTAAAAGCTGTGTGTTTGTGCGCGCTCGTTACCCTGATACTGCACTCCTGCGCTGCGAGAGGCCTGCTGCAGGTATTTGAGGAGGAAGGGCTTGAGGACTTCAGAGCAGCAGTGGAAAGCAGTCAGGATGTACAGCAGCCGCCAGCCTCGCTGGCAACTGTCGCTGTGGAGCACAGGAGTGCACGCTCGGAATCACAGGCTCAGTGATGAAAGAGGCTTGTACCGTGTGTGTCGGTGTGCGGACTTACGGTTTGGAGCTGGTGTTAGTGGTAAGCTGTTTGAGGAGCTGGCAGTAAGCCTCATCCCTCATCAAGGAGAACTCTCTTATGAGCTGAGCGGTGGATGGACGCACACACATACACACAAAAATACATAGAACAGCATAAAAAGATTAGCCAGCTGTCAAAGAGAAAACAGCAGAGTAGACAAGGCGAAAAATGATCTGTATGTTTACCTTGAGGAAAGTGCTGACCACTTCCTGTTCTGTTAGCCCCCTTAATGGAGAGTCGCCCATGAAACGCATCATGGCTACATAAAATACATAACCAGGACACACACACACACGCACACCAACATTTAAACCTGAACTTCAGATGGTCAAATCACATAATGAAAAATTCCCCTCAAATCCTTTTTACGGGGAAAAAGCAGGAACCTCAGCTCTTGCTTTGCCGAGATGAACAGATATGCAGTAGATGGCACAGGATATGAGAACATCTCCTCTGAACAGAAGATCACTTGAAGCCCGGGTTGTAAAAAAAATCAGAAAATTATTAATGTAACTGAAGACGACAGAAGGTGAGAACTTACACAGGAAGAGATCGGCTGCCACTCTGTTCATGGCCGGGTCTGTGAACTCTATCAGAGATTCAGTCAGAGGCGTCTGCAAAGGTGAACACAGTACAAGAAAAGTTACGCGAACGACGCGGTGCGGCCGTAGTGTTACGACAGCAAAACTGAGAGCAAAGAAGAAGGCACCTTGGAAAACTTGATCATTTCAATGGGCTCCCGGCAGTCTCTGTTCTTGCTTTTGCTCTTCAGGGAATGTCTGTGAACACAGTCAGTCATGCCTCATGTTGCCTTTTAGTTCCAATAAAACAGCATTTATTTGAATTGCCTGAAAATTAGCAACCTTCAAATATGTATCTAAACAAGAGTACGCAAGCCCTTTCGACACAACTGATTTCAGTGTACCTATGATGCAGATTAGTACCTCTCAGTGTTACATCATTTTAATATTCTATCATTGGAGCAGGACTTAGCATCGTAAATTGTATTTCAATGCAGAACTTGTGAACACAGGAGCGCCTAGCTCCTAAATGATTTTCAAAGTAACTCAAGTATTTTTGATTACTTTCGATGCCCCTTTCTGATGCTCCTTCTCGGGCCGTACCTCCTCATTTCACTCTTTTATCTTTGCCTAGTGAAATTTCTAACAGCAACAGGTTCGCTGTTCCTGCTGCTCAGCAGCTGCATCCACTTGAAGACTGTGCACTAAAATTAAGGAGACATTCTGTTGCTTCTAATGTTCTCACTCAGTGATAATTTTACATGAAAATACAGTGTTATTGTTAGGAAGTCTGGTGGCTTTGTCTATTCCCTGCTGATTACTAAGAACAAAAGATAACTAACACATCTTTTTCCTGTTCTGCTGTTAGAGCACGGTAAACTCATTCTGTGTTTTCCCTCACCCTTTCCCGCTGGGCGCCTGTCTGAAGTACTTCTTGGCAAACTCCAGCATGTCATATTTCGTGTCCTGCAGGGCGCTTTCATCCAGATCTCCATCAGCAAAGCCATCAACAGAGACCTTCTGAAAGGCAAAGAGTGACAGTGAAAAACAACCTGAATTCAGTTTGACAGAAAAACAAGCAATCTGTATGCGTGTGTGAGTGTCTGTGAACCTCAATTGTTTGATCTATCTCATGCGCGGCCATGGTGGATGCTACGGCGACAGCGACAGCTGATGACACAGCGAACTGTCCTGCTCCACCTCGAGGCGCCGACTTTCGGTCCAGTGGAAGTGACAGGAAGTCAGGAGGAGCGACGGGATGGACGCACTCGGCGGGGAATGCGCCGGAGCGGCCGAACACGGCGCCAAACTTCCAGCCTGATGCGCAGACAGAGCAGAGGGGTAACAAGGTGCAGGTGATGCAGGGCAAACAGCTGATTGTTCACTGTGCCTAAACAAGCTTTTGCTTTACTGCAAATCCTGATCGCTATCGGCCTTTCCTCTACCAGCAGGTCAGCTTTTCAATTAAAGTGGTCGGATCTTTATCTGCAGGCTTTGCATTCATTTACAAGATGTGATCCCCCTCCCACCTCTCTGCTGCCACACTGATAACCTGGCACAAAAGGCAGTCTCCTCTATAATTGTAGAGACATAAGGCTAACTTATCTGATATGGGGCAACCTCCAACCCTGATCCCAAACATGACATGGTGCTGCAGCAATCCTCGAAGCTAAGCGAGTGATGAAATTAATGCTGCAATATTCAATAGTTTAACCTGTCAGCTGGCTCATAGTTCCAGAGACGCCGTTTGTTTTTTTCTTTTTCAGACTTATGTGAAAACTGGTTCAGTTTTCTGAGGAGAAGAAGCAAAGTTAGAAGCATGCAGTTGTCATTTGTCAAACCAAGATTCATCCATCAGACTACCAGATAGAGAAATAAAATTAATCAATCCACAGAATATGTTTTGACTGCTCTAGAGTCCTGAGACACTTCATCTGACAGCTGGCATTTTGCTCAGTGATGTAAAGCTTGCATGCAGCTGGACAGCCATGGAAACCTATGCCACAGTTTCCATGGCTCCATAAATACAGATTTCGTATTTATGATAATGCCAGAGGAGGTTTGGAGCTCAACCCATCAACCTGCTCTGTAAGTTTACACCAAGTTTCTGTGGTTCCTAAATGCTTCCACTTTGCAACAGTACATGTTGCAGTTGATTGGGAAATATCTATGAGTGAAGAAATGTCACCAACTGACTTGTAGCAAAGCTACCATCCTATGACATCTCCACACCCAAATTTAGGAAACCCTTTAGAACAGGAGTGTCAAACTTAAGACCCGGAGGAAGAAATCAACAAGGACTCCAATCTCGCCCACCTGATGGCTTTGGAAATGTGAAGGAGGGTTTAAATTGTGTACTTTAAAATACAGCATTCCACTGATAAAGACCTCCCTGTGGCCATTCTTACTACACCAAAGTAATTATGTAAAAGATAAACAAAAAAATGAGAGAAAACCCATTTTTTCCACTATCTACAATAGAAATCTCAGTCTGATTTTTGCAATAGACCAACAGTAAGATAAAAAGAAACAGAATTTCCTGTGAATTAATGAAAAATTTTTTGTAATTACAGGTCAGTCTGGGGATTATCGTGCTGACAGATGTCTTTTATTTACTTAATTTCTTTATCATGCAGGAAAGAAATGAGTTGAACTGTTGAACTTTCCTTCTTTTTTTGCTTATATTACGATATTTGACAGATTTAATGTGCAGTTAAACTTCTTTACAGTGACAAAAAGGGAGGTTTACTCTTAGATGAAAGTAAGCAGTATGTGGCCTATTACATAAAATGAGTTGGACATCCCTTCTGTAGACTGACCCATTCTTTCACATATTTTTGTATGGCCAGACTGCATAGCTAGGTGCATGATTTTATACTCCTGTGGCAATATGACTGAAAAAAACCTGAATTGTTAATCTTCCAATTTTGATATAGTGCTCAAAAACAATGTTGCTTTCCTTTCTAAAAATAAATAAAACTGTTTTAGCTTTTCATGTGGCTATAAGGTCAAGTTTAACATCCTCAAGCAGTAAACAGGGCCGGGGACCAACTCAAAGAGAAGTGACAGAAGTAACTGGATAAGAAAACCGTTGTGTCTCAACTTTGGAGATCATCTTGTTTCAGGCAGAAGTAAAAGAAACGTCGGCTTATAGGGACCAGCACTTTGCCACAAGGTCAGCAGTAAGTCCCTTTTTGTGTTTCATAAGAACACACGCAATGAATCTTAAAAAAGAAAAAACAAACACACATTTCAGGCACGTAGTTGATGAAAAATGTTTTATGCAGCCCATAAATCAACTTAACATTAAAGGTTAATTTATGTAAAAATATAGCTTTTTATGCTACCATTTAAAGACTGTGGTTGAATGAGAGCGGTCTCAATGGCGCAGGCAGAATTCACATGAATAAAACATGAGCATGGAGTGCTATATGAGCAATTTATAAGTTCTGAATTTAAGACCCCGAAAAACAAAACCAATACGTCAGATTAAATTAGAAATATGTGCGCAAACTTCTGCTGTAGTTTGTCTTATCCACTGACTGCTTGACGTGACATTTGTGATCCCATTTCATCTTTTATGTCCTCAAGAAAACACATAAATCAATAGTTTTGGAACTGCATTGCAGTCATCCATCTGGAAAATAATTTTCTGATACAATATTGTATTTAAAGAGTGCCGCAGGCGCCGTCAACACGACTGCAGCTATTCTTCCCTGGCTTTAAAAATACCCTCACATCCCCAGGGTACACAGCGCAGCATAGGTTAGTAAATCCTTTAAAACCGTCATTTTGAATTGTCGCTTTGTTTATATTTGGGCCTCGTCCAACATCTGGGAACTCTGTGCAAAACTGATTGTTTTTTGTTATTAAAATAACAGGATTTCATAAATACCAAAGTCCTGAGTGTCTCTTTTGAGCTCCTCCAAAAACACAACCTTCTTCCTCACCACGCAGCCATAGCTGTACCCTGGAGAATGAGCAAAGGCAAATATGAGCTCATGAGTCTGCCACAGATTCACACAGAATACTGACTTCCACACCAGTGCCTCACCTTTCTCCAGCCCATCCATAACCTGGAGCCTGATGATGTCACCTTTATGGAAACTGAGCATCGAGCGTTCATCTGTAACAAAGTTACGCTCTGCAATCACGTAGTCTGAGTCCTTGAGGGGGAAAAGGGGAAAAACACAGAAAAAAGAGCTTATTTTTGGTTTTTCTTTCTTTTTTTTTAAACAGCTCAAATACCTGCGTATGTTTTATATGTGTAATTGTTGTTTATCTTTGTGTATCTGGACGTTGGTATAACCTACTTAAGCTGAATGTTTCAGGTGAATTGTGTGTGTGTGTGTGTGCTTTGTACCTTTTTGATCTCATTGATGAACATGTCTATGAGGTGTTTGACTTGTGGTGCCTTGGTTGAGAACAGTATGAGCTTCTCATTGGTCAGATTGAACTCCAGCATGTTCTCAGATGGGATGGTCACAAACAGGATGTCGGCATAGCTGGAAAAAAAGCGGAGTAAATATTTTAACAACAAACAACAAAAACAAAACAAAATAAAACACACTATCAGACAACAGATTGGTGAGAGCTTGGAGATACAGGACTGTCTAAAAGTCTCGAGGCAACCGTCATTTCTTCTCAATTTTTTTAGGTGGTCTGGTTCTCCAGGCTTTCTGAAGACCATTCAAAGTTTTCCTTTGAACATTGGCTGGTTTTTCCCCTCATTTTCAGTCCTTTTCAGAGGAATGTTTTTTTGCGGCCTGATATATAAAGACATAATTGATTTCTTCAGTTTCATATACAAAAAAAGAAGCCAAAGAATAAAAGAAGTGTCAGGTAAGAAACTATCGATAGCAGAAAGTCATGTCCTAATAAATAGGAAAAACTATTCACTGACAATGGAAATGGTGACAGTGGAAAGAAGAAGGAAAACAGGGAGAAAAGGCTGAGGCATGGACTGAAAATCAGCAGCAGCAGCAACAGGTCTAATGGAGTCCATCCATTCTCTTCCGCTTACCCTTGTTAGGGTTGCAGGGCTGCTGGAGCCTATCCCAGCTAACTTAGGGCAAGAGGCAGGATACACCCTGGACAGGTCACCAGTCTGTCGCAGTGCTAACACACAGAGACAGACAACCATTCACACTCACATTCACAACTATGCAGTTTAGAGTTACTAATTAACCTAACCCCAGTAACTGCATATCTTTGGACTGCAGGAGGAAGCAAGAGTACCGGGACTCTGGGAGAACCCACACAAACACAGAGGGAACATGCAAACTCCACAAAGAGCCCTCTTGCTGTGAGGCAACAGTGCTAATTCGTTTGAGATGGGTTAGCACCAAATTTGAAAGTTTTTGGTCATCAGTATGTATAGAGGAGATCAAATGAGAGGTACAACAGTGAGTGCCTATAGCCATCTGTAAAGTAAAGGCATAACTGGACAGAAAAGTGAAAAACTATCAGTCACGGATTGGCTTCCCCAAGGCCCAGACCTCAACAGACCTCTTTTAAGCAGTGTGGGATCATATCAGCAGAGAACAGAAGGCAACCAACATCCTAAGAAGAGTTCTGAATGTCCTTCAAGGAGCCTGGAGAACTATTCCTGAATACTTCTTAAAGACAAGATGAGAAAGGTTTCCTAAGAGAGTTCAGGCTGTGTTAACAACTAAAGGTGTTCACACCAAATACTGACTGTCAAGTTTGTTAGAATTGTGCAAATGTTGCTTGTTGCATTATGTGCTGTATTTCCGTGTATGTTTGGTGTATTTGTCTGTGACATAAATCTACACAGAGACAAACAAGCACATACGTGTACGGTCTTAGGACTCGGAAGTAGTCTGGAGCTGTAGCACTGCTTTTTACAGTCTTTAGCAGTTTGATTCCACTGTGGGACACTGACAATACCTGCACCCCCGTTCCTACACTACCCTGCAGAAATGTAGACAGGAAAAAATATAAAAAAGTGTTATTAAAAATGAAAATTCCCCACCGACTCAGAAATCATACTGCCCTAAGGATTCACCGCCAGGCTCACCGAGGCTGGGAAGAGTCGGGAGAAGTATATTTCCCAGGTTTCCCTGGCTGCTGTGACAACAGTTTTCTTTACGTGCTCCTCCACTGGATCCATATTCTGTCTGACGCCGTGCTTAGCTGCCATTTGCACAAAAAGACACACACAAACTCATGAATGTCAAAGAGATTCAAGCATACGATCTTAAAAAATGTCTCCCGGAAGAACAGACAGACTACCAAAAAGAGCTTTCATTTTCTGCCTTTCATCCCGGGTGACGCGAACACACGCCTCTGACAAGGTGTCATTTACTATCTGGAGGACAGAGGAGAGCAGAGAAGAGGAATTGTTAGAAATTATTAAGACGAATCTTTCTATGATCTTTGCGTTATTAGTTAAACTTATTGAGCTCAAATGGGTTGGAAATTTAAAAAAGAAAGAAAAGAAAAGAAAAGTTACCTGTTTGAAAATTAGATCCAGCACCAGGGGACTGTTGAAGCTGTCTTTGGGATAAAATACCTGTGAAGGAAAGGAAATGCGGTAGGAAACGTGGTTTAATAGTGAGGAGATACAGGTCAGAATAAGTGGATTTTTTAGGATTTATATTTGTATATGTGCTCACTTCCTTCCTCAGATACAGCCTCCAGGGAACATTGGTGTAGGTGTAGTGCTCTTCATTGGTCCTCTGATGAAGCTGCGTCTGGATAGTTTGTGTCTCTACTGGAAGTTCTCGAGAGACTGCATAAAACAGGTCAGATTATGTCTGTGTTACCTCCAGTCAACACTCTTATTTATACATGAGGATAGAGATGAGACTGTGCTCAGGCAAACCTGTGCTTTAAGCTACGCAAAGAAACTTTGCATTTCACTGCCCTCCTTTCCCTGACGTCCAGAGTAATTTATTATAGTTATCTATTTTGACGTTACAAAATGCAAGCATGACACAAAAGAAAGCAGTTTAACAACTGCTTGCAATGTTAAGACACCTTAAAATCTAAAAGATCATGTGTGGATCACAGAAACACAGAGTGAGGCAAGCAAATGATCTGACAGGACTATTTATACACATTGGGCTAACTGGGAACAAGGAATAGGAGGGGAAACCAGACAAGGGTGTTTATGCTCCCCATTTCTGTTTAGCACCCTAACCTGTGCTAGTTAGCACTCCACAGTATAGGGGAGGCTAATGTGAAGGCATTGAAGTGAATCTTTATGTCTGCTATTAGTTCACTACAGAAAATAGGGAAAACTCATTCCAACATTTTGTAAACCTTTTTTTTTAACAGAAAGTCAAACGTTTCTAATAGTTCAGAATCTATGTGCCGTCAGGGTCATGTGGGGTCTCACTGCTGGCTTGCTGTGACAGTCCCATTTCACAGCTGTCAATATCCTGACCTTTAGAGAGCTATTACAGTTGTCTCAGCTATTACTTAGTGTTTACAAGCAGGTAGTGTGGGATGTCAGGAAAATTACAACTGACAGTCAAGATACAAAAGCAAGCTGTTAAATGGCAAAGTGAAGAATACTAAAAGTCTAAAAGAACATACAGATCACAGAAAAACAGGGGGAGGAGACCAATGATCTGAGAGGGATTAAGAGGAGTCAAGACTATTTATACACACTGGGTTAACTGAGAACAAGGAACAGGAGGGGAAATTAGACACAGGTGAAAACATTCAGGAAGCAGGAAAAACGCTAATGCAGGGCAGGAAAGAAACCCAAGTGTTAAGTAAAAGTGGAAAGAGAATTAATGCAGACTCTGCATTAAACAAAAGAAATTACTCAGGTGGAACCATGACATTAAGACAGAAACAAGAAAGATGGAGGAGCAGACTGGCAAACACTGAGGAAACTAAGAACACAAATAACCAACTTAAAGAACAAAATGAATCCAAATGCAAGGACATTAACTATCCAGTGAGTAGGCCAAAACTTTATAATAACCAGATATCAAATTACTAGAAATCTATTTCAAATTCTCAGAGAAGCCTGGAACCATTAAAGTGGCATTTCCTAGATGAGGTCAGGAGGACAGAGAAGTAGATAAAAAGAGGCAAGGAGGCAACATAATGACCCAGTAGTACCTGAAAACTGTTAAGAGACTCTTTTCTGGGTGCTTGGCCTTAACTTTATGTAACAATAAGCATATATGTTATTTTTTTAAAACATTAACTAAACACGTGGCATAGAGGTTTGGAGGAGAAATAAAAGCTTGGGAATTTCAACCACTTTATTCATAAAGCACTTTTCCAAATACATTATGAGTTACTTTATAAAGGCAAATTTGTCACTGACTGAACCAGTTTTACAGCTTAGAGTCCCCTGGTGAAAATAAAAAACACTCAGCTTTAGACTTGATCTAGTCATCCGAGTCCTTGCTGAGAATCTGGCTGGTTGGGCAGCAGTAATAATGCTCATAACCAAGCAATAAAGCGCTTAAAATGTGAATAATAAAATCTTAAAATTAATTTCCCAAGTGAAGGGAAGCTAAAACAGGGCTCATGTGGGTTTTTCTTTTTTATTCATCATTTATAAGCCTTGAAACACAGTTTTGAACTAAAATCAGGTTCTGCAGGTTTTCTGTGAGCCAGACAATATCTTCAGCACGTAATTTCTTCTTGTAAGGTCTATTTGATCTAAACAAAACAGAACTGCTCCCTCTCCTCTTTCCTCTCATCCCAGTTGGTCATGGTCGATCCTCTTTGAGCCTGAGGATTATAGGGTCCTGAGATGACTACTGTTGTTTGGTTAAAGCTGAGATTTTTCTAACAAGGGAAAGTGATTTAGCTTCATCTGTACACAAATCAGTGTATACCTGGAGGAGGTATGGGGAGGGGACGGGCAGGCGCTCTGGTCTTTGTGCTCTTGGTGGGTTTAAACCCTGCCTCTTTCACTGCAGACGCAGAGGGTGAAGCAGCAGCAGGACGTTTGGGCTGGAGAGACACAAAAACATTTTGTTATGTGACCTTTTACAGCTGTGGTCAAAAGTTTGCATCCACACAGGGGCAGGTGATGCTCAGACCTAAGAACAAAAGCTGTTAAGTACGGTGGTGGAAGCGTCACGCTCTGGACCAGTTTTGTTGCCAGTGGGACTGGTTTGCCTTGTGTGGATTATAGAAAATAAAAAAATAAATTCAAACTAAATTAAACCAGTTGTAGTTTTTTAAGTCATTAAAGCTGCATCTGTACAATCATTCCACCTTGTAAAAAGAACAAAATAAATTTAAAAAAATTAAAAACCTTAAATTACCATGACGAGTGGATTTAAGCTTTTGACCACAACTGTATATGCTGCTTGGATTAACGTGTGTGTGTGTGTGTGTGTGTGTGTTCACCTGTGGAGCAGGAGGGTTCTCCATCTGTGGTTTGAGGATCTGTAAAGCTTCATCGCGAGGTGTTTGCGCCTTCTTAAACTTCCCTTCTGGTCTCCTAAGTACAACCACACAGTGTCAACATCACACATTACGGTGCGCAGGGTTTTTCTACTACAAATACATCAAATTGTATAATCTGCGTTTATGTTTACTGAGTGTAAACACGATCGTTCTGGTGCTGCGTGCTTAATGCAGGCGTTAACATCGGAGCCGGTGTCTGTCGGTGCTTTGTTTACAGCGTGCGCAGTTATTTCTGTGTCTGCAGACAGCATCAACTGCTGTGCTGGATTTACAAGCAAAGTTTATTGTAGGAAAATCTGATCACCGAGCTGAGAGCTGATTCCTCAACACAGAACACGTGTTTGCGCGCGTGCGTGTTTGTGTAGCCTCACCTCTTGCCAGGTGGCAGTGGGTCCGGCGGTGGTGGTGGAGAGTTGTATCTTTTAATGATTTCTTTTTAATGAAATAAAACATGTCAACAAAGGGTGGTTTCAAAGTTTTATACAATATTTCAAGAATGTCAAGAAAAAGACTCGCTTATTCACATGTGTGTGTGAACCTGTCAAAAATTGCAGTTACCTTGGATATCTTGGCTGGGGACGACATGATCTGAAGTCTGAGCTGAATACTTCACCACTTCTCCAGCAGGGGGCAGAGGAGACGTCACAACCGGGGCTGAGGCATCCGCAAAAACAGATTAGATTTCCTCTGCTCTCTTAAATGAGAGTTCTGTGAGAAGCGAACTTCTCTCTCACTCTCTTACCAAATTTCCTGACTGGTTTGTCCTTGTTCACGGGGATGCCCGGAGCTTTTCTCAGAGGGACGCTGTCCTTGGCTGACTGAGCCTGAAAAAGCCACATAGACACACACACAGAGAGAAAACAGAGAGTTTGCACTCAAGATTCTGCAGATGTTCAATGTAGTCATCTGCAATTTTGCCGGAGAAGTCAGTTTGGGAGCAAAGAAAAAAGAAGCTGACAGTGTTTTTGGTGCAGATAAACCTGTGGATAGTCTGCACCTGTGCATAATGTTTTTGGGGGACGTTTTTGTTGTTGATTTGTAACATTAAAAGATAGACATGCCAGAGTTCTGACATGAAGGAAGGTCTAAAATGAAAGGTATAAAACTGGTGGATCAAAGGACAATACAGTCAATGCACAGGGTGACATTTTTCCCTCTCAGATAACTATTTTCCCTTTGACCACTACAAACATGAGGATTTATAATAATGTAAGAGGAAAAGTCATATAGACGCTGAAACAACTTTACATATCTCACTGTACAAATCAAAGCTGCCATCCCAGAAATTTATGAGCTCGGAGGAAAAAAAAAAGGGATGACCCGAGGATCTCATCACTTGACATGAACTTAGCGAATGTAGCGGAGACAGAGGGAGATATTCTATTCAGTTTGGTCTTTGAATGCCGCTGATGGATGGCTCTTAACTAGTGAGCTGAAATTTCGCACTGATGGAATGTGCCTCAATCCAATTTAACTGCTTCGCCCATAACCTGTCTGAAATTTTCTCCTCAGAATACTTAATACACGCCACTTTACTCAGCAACGTGTGCCAGGGAAATAAAGATGGGCAAACTGTGAGAGTAAATGTTTGGAGGTAGGGATTCTGGGCATCACATCAAAGGGAAGATGAGACTGGCAACTAAATTTGTAATTTGCAACCAAAAAAACAAAACCAAAACAGTAACCAAGGCGGACACCGAATTTCACCTTATTTTGTCTTTTATACCATATAATACGTCTGCGTCTGTGCATAAAGAAACGAATAAGGAAGAAACGTTTCGTCACTCATCCAAGTTCAGTCACAGCTGATTGTTCTCACCTTATAAAGAGATCTGTGTTTTCAGGGTGCTGTGCATTGTGTTTGTGAATCTGTTTATCTCTTTAATGAATTAGTGAGTTTTTAGCTGAGAGTTACGGAGGATTGCAGACCCAGAGTAACCTCCACGAGTAAAACTAAGATATCAGAACCAAAGAAAAGTTGCAGCCGCCTCCGCAGCAGCTGTAGTCGCACAACTGCTTCACCCTCATTTGTCTGAACATTTGAGAGTCACTTTCAGATGCGCTTGATTTCAATTGGCTGATTAGGCATAGAAATTAGTATGTTTACTATTGCAGATCTTTGGTTGATGCATTTATGTGTTTTGGTTTTTATATTTGTTGTTTTTTTTGAACCAGCTGCTGCTTATTATCCTGACAACACATATCTTCTTTGTATTTCAAATAAACTGCTTCTCCTGGATAATGTCTCCTGTTGCTTTAAGTTCACGGCAGCCTCTTTTATACACTCGCAGTGCTGGAATATTACGCAACGTGTCAGTGCGAACTGTTTCCTCACATGTCTCGGAGTTACTGACCTGTGCTGCTGGGTTAGCTTTGTCAGTTTTTGTGGAGGCTGGCTCAGGGTTAGGGTTGGCAGGGGAGGCCTGAGGCTGAGTCTGGGGACCGGCAGGAGGCCGAGCCTGAGGCTGTGACGGAGCCTGAGCAGAGAGAGGATGGGGGCGAGGCGGGATGTCTGCTGCAGCAAAGGGAGTTGGGGTGAAGTTGGCGTAGGGGCTCGGTGGCATGTTTGCATACGGGCTTGGCGGTATGGCAGCATACGGGCTCGTGGGGGCATAAGGGCTCAGAGGGTGATGGAACAGAGGACTCATGGGAGGGCTCGTGATCGGGGAGGTGGGCGGACTCGACACCGGGCTGCCGACCATAGCCATGGCTTGCATAGTCATCTGTTGGGCCTGAGAAACAAGAACATGACACATTACATTGGTAGCAGAGAGCAGTGGGATAGATAAACAGATGCGGATCCAAAACCGAGGCGCACCATGATGACGGCCTGCTGGTTCACAATCGCCTGCTGCTGCTGGGACAAAACAGCCTGGTGGGCATCTGGAGGAAAAACACAGTAAACAGGATGGAAAATCATGTTTGATGATTCCCCCCCATCATTATCATTCGTTATACAAACCAGGTGTTACAGGTGCCACTGCAGCAACAGGAGGCGACATCACACCTCCCACAGGAAGTACTCGCACAGCTGTGAACACAAACACACACAGCCATCCAGTTTCTGTCAGATGTTAAGTGTGTTTGTTTTATTTCACACGCTAATCATCTGTCAGGACTGTGGAGTGCGAAGGAGTAAATATTTAGCATGTGTGCCCATGTCTGTGACTGACCTCCAGGTGGAGGCGGTGGGCCCGTGGATGCTCCTTGTTGATGCCAACCACCACCAACTCCCCCAGCTCCCTTCATCCGGCTGGATAGTCCTCCAGCTGATTCTACTTCCTGTGAGGATACACAAGCAGACTTTAAAACCACAGGCTGTATATAAAAGATGAATATAATCACCGTGAGGTCAAGCACCAAAGAGTCAAAGTCATTTTTGCTCTAAATGTATTAAGAAACACTTGAAATACTTCGAATTTGGATTAATCGCTCAATCACACCTGTTGTCACTGATTTTCGGTCCAGCTCTTGTGTAATTTGTATAATTTGGCAAACCAAAGGCATTTTCTCTGCTTCCATGGCTTTTTCCACAGCCATACTTCCACTCAGACCATTTCTAATGAGGTTTCAGCAAAGTTCAGCTTCCTCAAATTTTTTAAGGACACACTGCACACAGTGCTGAGGTAAAGATTTTCAGCTAACAGCTGATGCACAAATACCATTTGATCCCATTCAAACTCTTATATTTGTCATTTTTCATAGATACAAAATAAGAAAATGGAACAAGTGCCTAAAGGTACAATTTAAAAGTAGCTTAACAAAAAAATAATTCCTCTGAAAATGACAGGTTCAAGGTCGAAACTGATTTTTTTTTCGTTTTTTAAAGCAGCCAATCTTCAAAGAAAAACTCTGAAAGGCCTTCAGAAAGCCTGGAGAACTGTCCATTTTAAAAATGTAAGCAAATGTAGAGAAAAGAGGGATAGCTCAAAACTTTTGCACAGAACTCTCTATGTATATTTGTATGTGTGTATATATTTAAATATATATACAATATATGTATGTATCTGTGTGTCTGCTTGTTGAAACAGCATTTGTGCTTACAGTATCTTAGAGCGAGTGACTGTCTGCTGTGTGATCAGAGGAATCTCCCTCTTCAGTGTGCAACCGTTCCATCAGAAATCAGCCACTGACCCATAAAGTGTGTGCGTTTGTAGGCCATGTCTCATTAAAAAATAAGCCCTTCATTTGCCAGAGTGTCAGTCCCTCGTAAGCAGATCCCCTGGGTGGGAAATCATCGTGGCGATCTGGTGGCTGTGACAGTTACGGTAACTGGGTAACGGAATAGGTTGCTGGCCGGGAGAGGTCTGTAGAACACATCTGATACATGCTAATTCCTGTCAGCCACATCCGATAGCACGACTAACATTCACCACATCGGCGTCCAGAGGACTGGCCGGCCGACAAAGTCACGCATTCACTGCAACACTGCCCTGACAAAAGGCTTTAACTCAGTCTTCAGATATTCTCTGCAATCACACATTTTAGATGAAGAATAAGTGTTTTTACTGCTGTAAGAAAACAATTTTCAAGTGAAAAAAGCTTTTATCTGGCACAACCAGGCTAAAAAACATAAATCACCAGACACACTTTACTAAATATCCTCCTTTCTAGAAACATGCCCTAATTCCCAGTCACAGTTTTGCTGTAATTAACTTGGAGCTCACAGTTTGTGACAAAGACGCTCAGGCTTTTGCTATTAGGGCCTCACATTATGATATTCACTCTCTACCAAACTCCCACTGAGTCTCGTGTCCTTTTAAATGTTCTCAGTCTCTCGATGACGCCTGTTGAGAAGGTGATGTAAAACAATTATTGTTCTTCTTTAATTAGACTTTGCTCTCTTTAATGACTTTTGTCCTTACTCTCATTTTATGCACCATCCAGTTATGTTTTGTATTATATTTTTACTATTATTGGTGGAAAAACTGTGGAAAAAATGGCTGCAAAATTACAAAAAGGTTTATTGGATCAAACACTAGACTTTCTGAACATCTCAGACCTGCACGTCCATAGGACAGACCTGAAATTGGGTGCTTCTATTGGAAATTGCTCTCAGAGGTATATTCACAACTGTCTGTATGCTAGTGGCAAAAGTGCTCTCTATATGCATTGTACATCTAACTGACTTTTACCCAGTATACAGCTCATTCCTTGAAGGCACACTCCATGCCCACTTTCTAAAAATAGAGCTCTACAGAGATTGACAGTGACTGACAGTAAGTGGTTGATGGAGGAGTCTGCTCGCATGCGCAAGTGTTTCAGAGTGAATGAATTATGTAACTTACTCCAGCTCCGTCAGACAGCACAGGGTCAAACAGGCTGTCAAGATAACGATCCATCCCTCTGTGAGGCTCCAGGTCTGAGAGAGGGGAGAGGACTTTGAAGTCTGCTCCAGTCACAATCAATATGTGCACACATATGTTTGGTGTAGTGACGTACCTTGGCTGATTGCATCCGAGCTAGACATGGCTGTAGATATGACATCATCGTTCGTGTTAAAGCCACCCCCCAACAGGCTTCTGTGGCACAATAAGAAAGAAAAGGCTGTTTAAAACTGGTGGCGACACCTTTACAGACTTTTAAAATGTCCTTTAAAGTTGTTTAAAGGTTTACTAACATGCAAACAATTAGTTATGTACACATCCAACAGTTCCAAGCAACTTTCATGTCTGTGTTTTTCTGGGAAGCTCCATTTTTGGTCTTTACCAACTGTCTTCAGCTAATAAAAGCTCAGCTTTGTTAACCAATGAGTCACTATTTGTGCTACTGCATTTTTATCTGGTGCCGAGCAGGGAGTGTGCAGTTGCTTTTAAGCAGGGGGCAACCTCTGCGATTGGAAAATGAAGCCAAAGAATTGGTGTTTGAGGCTGGATTCAAAAGTGAAAGTCAGTCCCCAGAGACTCACATGCCAGAATATCCAAATTCACAGCAGAAATCGACATGTTTCACCCTGGAACAAAAACCTGTTCTGGTCTCCATAGCAAATTTCTCAGTTCGTGACAAATGTTCAGTCTTCTTATTCATCTATTTAATTGCATTAATGATAGGTGGATACCAACCCAGAGAGCCATAACCAATAGCTACCTGCTAAGCTTCTCTGACAACGATCTGACAAAGAATACACTTTGAAGTCTGGGTGAGATTTAGCATTTTATTTGTATGCTACACAGTATTAATTAGCAAATATCTGTGTTTTTCAGATGCACTTTGCTAGCCAAGCTTGCAAACATTAGCTGATTATGCAGCATTCTAATCACTCAAGTGTCCCACTTCCAGCTTAAATAAAAGTAAGACAGCGACAGACAAAATGCTAAAATCTAACTTTTAAAACGTGGCTTCACAAATGAATCCCTGATGTCCTCATCCTGGCAACTTCCATCTTTTATATACAGTCTGCAGCTTAAGGAGTTTGTTGTTTGTTTGTTTTTTTACTTCTTTTTTTTTTGCTGAGAACAGCTACAAACAATATTTACTGTTGTTTCTAACTGAATCACTCAGTTTGCAGGTACAGACAAAGGAAAGCATAATTTATAACTATACTAACCTTAAGCATCTTAAGTTAAAATACCTCTGAGGCTGGAAACTTTTTGTATATTATTTCATCATACTGACATTTCAGAGATGTATCAGGTCAAGGTGGAGTTGTTTTTAAATCATCATGTATGCTTAGGTATTTGGGTTTAGTGGTTGTTAAATGATAAATATCTGGGGTTGTGACATCAATAACAGGGCAAGAATGAAGAAAATCTAAATTTGCAGTAAATAAATCTATATTAACCTTGTTGATGTGTCCCTTAATGTTAGCCTTTTGTGAAATATTTAAAGAAAATTCCAGTGGGAAATTATTTAAAATCCTGCAACAATGGATCCAAAGAGCCTTGGTACATTTTTAAATGGAATTTGTGCTACCAGTGGAAAGTTGAATATTTCCAGCAGGCCTGAAGTTGTATCTCAAAAGTATCTCAAGGTTATGAGTAAGTACAGCACCAGAGAAAATGCACTTGTTAACTTCATCATCTTAAAATGTAAACAGTGACAAACTCAACCCCATAATGGCTGGAATGGTTCATGAAATCTCAGAGATTTCTGGGTGTGTGTGTGTGTGTGTGTGTGTGTGTGTGTGTGTGTGTGTGTGTGTGTGTCTTACATGCTGGCATTGGCCCGCACTCTGGCTGGTTCCTGTGCAGAGATGATGAAGTAGCTGCTGTGTTTGGGGAAGTCAGCAGGAAGTTCCAGATCTGACATCAGGTCCAGAACGTAGTCTGAGCCCTCTAGCTCCACCCACTGAGCCGGCTCTTTCAGCAGCACCGACCATCCTCGACGGCCCTCCACCACACCCCTAGACACACATACACACACAGAGGCACACAATACAAGACTGTAATCTGTTCACTTGTCATCAGCTTTTCTCTTTTCAGCATTTCTACATTACCCAGTGAATTTTGTGCAAAGATGCTACCTGTGTTGTAAGATGTCTTTGGCCATCTCTTCTCCTGTTGTCCATGAGTGCAGTGGACACAGAAAGGACACACCTGAAGAACAAATGTCCCAGAGTGAATAAAATGAACTGCTACATGCTGTGTTTGTCTTCATTCTCCCTTCTGTATTGCTTAAACAAACTTCTCAGCGCCCTCACTGGTGTGTTTGGGAAGATTCCCACAGACACCAGTACAGCAAACAGGCACAAACAAGACCAGTGAACCAGAGCGAGTATCAGGTGTTGTCTAATCCTCAGCGGACTTGCCACGAGGCTCGAGGACAGATTGGCTGAATGACAGGTGGAAATGAGAGAGAGAGACAGCTACCGCTGTCATGCTGGAGAGTGCACACATTGACAGGGCTCAGGGGGAAATAAAGACAGTCGAGCTACAGGGAGTCAAATTGTACCAAATGACCAGTTCAATAGGTTCAATAATAAGACCACAACTCCTCCCATACAGATATAAATGTGGCCAATCTCACATTTTAGATGGTCTCCCGCTAATTTTAGATTACTCCGAGGCTTCAACTTTAATTTATCTTTGGAGAAAAGGACAAAATCGTTTGTCAAACACTGTGGGTGGTGAGCGATGATTGTGTCGGTGTGAATAATGGCAGTGAATAATCTCCCTTGGACATCTCAGGACATTACAGAAAGATTTAGTTTTCACAGACCGATCCTGGGTAATAAATTCACAGTGCAATGCCTGCTGAATGTGGGAAAAAAATAGGACCATTCTCCTACATCATGCTCCTGACATGATACTTGACACCATCTAGTCTCAGTAAAGACTGAGACATGAGTCATTTTAACCTGG
The DNA here is from genome assembly GCF_965226115.1 of Aulonocara stuartgranti. NCBI lineage: Eukaryota > Metazoa > Chordata > Actinopteri > Cichliformes > Cichlidae > Aulonocara > Aulonocara stuartgranti. Next base: position 30,436,260 of record NC_138944.1, on the reverse strand, counting down.
TTTTTGCCCTTTTCCCATCTTCTTTTACAAATAGGTAAAAAAAACAAACCCGCTTCCAAAGAGCAATAGAAGAGCAGCATCCTCACTGAAAGTGAACCAGAGGTACACAAGGAGGTGATCCTGAAAATGGAGATCCTCCAACTTTATATCAGGTAAGGTAACCTTTGATTGGCTCTCATAGTTATTATGTGTGTACATGTTGCACAGTGTTGCTGCACCAGATTAAGAGCATTCAGTCAAAAAGGCAAAGGGTAGTTAAAAAAATTTATAAATGCAATTTTTTCAACATCCTTTTTATCATCTCCCTTTTTGCTTCTTAGCAAGTTTTACAAAACGACAAATGATTTGAAAATAGGATTGAGCTTAACTAAATTCAAAGAAAGTGAATATGCTGACTACAAATATAGCTGGTAGACCCAGGCTCCGGCTCAGGGGCACTTTGACACATCTCTAAAAATATAAACAAACAAAGCAAAAAAAAAAAAAAAAAATTATATATATATATATATATATATATATATATATATATATATATATATATATATATATATATATATATGCTTGCATTCTCTTTCATAAAGGTTTTCATTGTGTGTTGTTCATTTTCTCACCATCGAAACAGTGCACGTGCAGAACCGTGTGAGCTTTCTTGCGATTGGCGGTCCACTCCAGTAGGCAGGGTGGGTACGTCCTGACATACTCTGGCCCGACACTGAGCCTCTGCAGGGCCTGAAGCAGACGGTGCTGGCACACACAGTCATAGCCCTCCGGCCCATAGTCAGACACAAACCTGCAAAACAACAACAAGCATGAACAAACACTAGTATCAGCACAACCACAGCAAAAATATACCAAGGAGCAAAATACGTCAAAAGAACATATTAATTTAGAGCATAAAGATCAATAAACTGTTGCTAATAGTGATGGATGGTTTATATGTTGCAGGCTCACGTCTTACTTCAGCAGGTACTTTGCAAGCCTCTGAGAGGGCAGGAAGGCAGAAAGGCAGGAAGAAAGCAGGAGCCAGCCGCGCTCTGAATTTAGGATGTTAGGATTCCTCCACACCTAGTGGTACAAAAGACAGCAATGAAGTAAATTAAGAAAATATTTAATTAGTAATATAGTTTATTAGTAGACACAAAAAGTGGTTCTTACTTGATTTGCCACCTGAACCAGAATCTCATCTCTGAGGCTGGGATTGGCCAGTCCTCTTTGGATGATGTAGTTCCCAAACAGATTCTCCTGAGCCCCGTTCAAGTTTGGGTCACCCATGAACCTAAGTATCTATTAAAGGCACGGGTAGTTGGTAGTTAAGACATGCATAAGTAAAACTCAAGCCCCCAAATTTATAGGTTTGGTCAAAAAAGGTTTTACTGATTTTGAACAGTTGATGTCCAATTAAACTGATGGTTAAATCAACACAGATACAGTTAGAACCACAAGTGTTTGGACCAGGACAGATACTAAATCAAGCAACTAAGATGTGATGGAAGTGCAGACTTTGAGCTTTAATTAAGTGGTTTCATATAAATATTAAATGAACTATTTAGGAACTACAGCTATGTTTATGCATATTTCCCTCAATTTATATAGTTTTATTTTTAAAACACCAAAAACTGAATGTAAAGCACCTCAAGGTGCTTTACATTGTAAGGTAAAGACACTACAATAATAGAGAGAAAACACCTGCAATCAAACGACGCCCTATAAGCAAGCACTTGGTGACAGCGGGAAGGAAAAACTCGCTTTTAACAGAAAGAAACCTCCAGCAGAATACCATGACCGGTTTGGGGTGAGGGGAGGAAGACAGGACAAAAGAGACACTTTGGAAGAGAGCTAGAGATTAATAATAACTAATTAATAATAACAGAGTGGTGTGAAAACACACTGTGAGTGAAAAGAGGTAAGTGAAGAAGAAACAGTCAGTACTTGATGGGAAGCCATGAAGGAGCCTAGACCTATTGCTGCATAACTAAGGGCGGATTTAAGGTCACCTGATCCAGCCCCAACTATAAGCTCCATAAAAAAGGAAAGCTTCAGCAGCTGCTTGATGCTTGCTTGTTTGTGGGTCCCTTTGCATTCAGTTTTGCCTTCACTAACTGCAAAGCATACTCAGCTGGGTTGAGATCGGGTGACTGACTTTGGTCACTGAATAATATTTTCTACTTTCTTCGCCTGGACAAACTCTTGGGTTCCTTTAGGTCACTATCCTTTTTCACTGTGAAGCACTGTCCAATCAGTTTTGCAGCTTTTGGCTGAGTCTGAGCAGAGAGTGTAGCCCTGCACACTTCAATATTCATCCTGCTGCTTCTATCCGCAGTCACAACATCAATAAATACCAGTGACCCAGTTCAGCTGGCAGCCATACATACATGCCCATGCTGTAACATTGTCCCCCCATGTTTGACAGATAATGTGATATGCTTTGGATGGTGAGCTGTCTCTCTCCTTCTCCATACTTTTCTCTTCCCATCACTCTGGTGCGGGTTGATTTGGCCACTCCTAAAGTTTTTGCTACCTCTCTGACAGCTTCCTTCCCTTGCATGTCTTGGGACCTCGTATTGAGAGCTGAAGAGCCAGCAAATGCACCTTCAGCCACAGATCTTTTATCTGCCTAAGCTTTAATGAAATAACAAGAGACCCGGCTTCACCTGGTCACCTGCTTGTTTGAATGTTTGATTTATAATCCACCGAAGTGTCATGCAGAGGCGACATTACAAGAAAAAAAAAAAGTATCATTTTCCAAAGACCTGTGGACTTAACTGTAGCTGAGGGATTTTTAAAGTGCCAAAAACTGGAGGACACATTCATTTGATTGCTTTTCATTTCCTGACATTAGATTTGACCTTTCAGCACCGCAAGGTTTTCATTTACACTGTAGATACCAGAGTTACCCAGCAACAACTGAATGCAACTATACCAGAAGGAAAACGTTGAGGGCTCCGTGTTTTAGCTCCTCATCCATTCGAATCAGGGAATTCTCCAGCGGGGCAGTCACCATCCCAAACAACGGCTCCTATAAACACACACACACTCAGCCTGAGAAATAATATATCCAGTTACCATTTACAACCCTCATATAAATGAGTCCTGTGACGCTTCCCATTTATTTAAACCAGTCACAAAAATTTACATGCATTTCCTGAGTGCTTGTACTTTTCCTGTTGTAAGGGACATGAAGCTGTTTAGACAGTGATGTTGTGCAGACCTGCTTCCTCTGTGGTGACAAAAAGCAAGTCCTCTTGATGTAAATAATTACATTTTATGACAACCACTTGGTTTAATGTTACAGTAAAAGGTTTATGGTTCAGCAAGTGGCAGCAGTAGCATGTTTAGGGTTACAGAAAGTCTACATGCGATAAATGTAAGTCAGTGTAATGTCCTCTAACACGATCTGAACATAACTGTGCGTGTATCTTCATTATTACCCTAAACATAGCCCGGATGTAGTGTGTCATGAGGTAGTTGTTGATGTCCAGGGGCAGGGTCAACTGGGGGTCAACCTGAACCTTTGGAGCCTGAACGACAGCCAAGCAGTCAGAATGCAGCTCCTCACCACCTGCACGACACACGCATACAAACAAAAGCAGCAGGCCGTGTGTGAGCACAGAAATACGACAGCAAATATTCTCAAGGCCACCTGCAAACAAGATGGAACACATCTTCTGATGGAGGTTTTTTATAGCACTGTCTTCATATCAGCAAGTGTTATATATGAGTGTGTGTGTGTGTACCTGAAGCAGCCTGTAGCAGGGCGGCCAGCTCAGCGGGAATGGGCAATGTTGTCACATTCACCACTTCTCGATTGATGCGATCCTGCACACGTTGCAAACACACACACACACACACACTCAAACATTTATACACGTACACGAAATCTTCTTCTTTTACTCAAAATGCGGCCCTCCTCCCTTTGACGTATTCTCCCTACGTCCTCCCTGTCTCACCTCCTCCGCCTTCCTTGCAGGCTCCACCACTGTCTGACAGAAACACAACAGCATCATACTTGACACGCTGGTTCATTTTTTATTTGTTCGCTTGTTTTTAGAAATATGTAAAAGTGTCCAGCAGTTTATTCAAACCGTGTGCGCCTACCCTCATGTAACGCTGGCGATTGACGATGAGCAGCAGGACGGAGCGTAACCTGATTAGGTACTTCCTCCTCAGAGCAAAGTTTTTCCTGTTCAGGGAAAGGATTAACCATGAAGGATTTGAAAAGAAGCAAACAGAGAGCAGAGAAAACACTGATTTAATGTTCAGTACATAGAGTCATGGTAAAATCACTGACATATCAGATTTTAAAATTTGGAAGTTTTATGTTTTAGGACGTTATAAAAACAATCACGTCATCAGCAGGTGTTAAAATGACAAAAATATGATCTCAGATGAGCAAACAAATGTGACATATTACACTGTCGTGCGTTTATTTGACAAAAACTAAAGCAAAATGCAGCAGCAGTGTGTGTAAAACTAAGATCACCCTTACTGCTTCCATAGGAATTGAGAGGGTAAGTAGCAGCTGGGTGCTGTTAATCAAATTGATCATCAGCGAATGTGAGCATCTGTTGTGCTTTTGCACGTTTCTGCTGTGGAGCACTCAGGTGTGAGAGATTGATAAAGTCATACAGAAAATGATTACTGTATGTAAATGTCTAAATGTGGTTTTAGACACTATTAAGTCATGGGCTGCACTTAGTTTCTCACACACTGCTTCTGCATTTTGCTTTAATTTTTGTTAAAAAAAAAAAGGAAAACAATGACAAAGTTTAATATGTAATCCACTTTTGTTGATGTCAGGTTGCATTTACCTAATTTTAAAACCTGCTAAGTAGTTGATATCATTTTTATTATGTCCTTTCTTTTTATCATGACTGTATGTAAATAAAGAAATGAATAAAATTGCCATGTTTTTGTTCAAAAGTCTGACATCTTACTCTAACAAGAATTAATGCTGCAACCAGTGTAACAAGATTTAATGTATCATTTCCCCAAATTCATCAGAGGGAGACCGGCCGCTGCTGAACTATAATTAATGTCTTGAAATGTCTGACCTTGAGTTTTAGTGCTTTTTTATTGATTTTTTTACACAGTAGAACAAAATGTAAATTGGAACATCTATGGACTTTGGTGGGCCGGCAGCGAATCAGACATCTATCACCTTTGATGGATAAGTACAGTCTGAATCCTCTGGCCTTGTCTCCTCACATCAAGGACAAAGAAGCAGGTTGTCTGAGATAAGGTTTGACCTGTTTGACTCTGTGAAACCAAACCCTAAAGCCTAAATTGCCAAGTGCAGGACTGAAACTCCAGACTAAACAGGGCAACATGTTGGCTGCTGAAGAAAGCCGAGGCTCAGTCGACTTCCAGGAAAAGACCGATGATACTGATAGTGTTCGGCTTTAAGATTTTTAGAATAGAGAAATAAGATTGTGACTATTTGGAGTTTTTCTCTGTTTTCTGTATTTTTTGAGGAGGAAATATATATCTATATCTATATATATATATCTATATATATATATATATATATATATATATATATAGCTATATATATATATATATATATATATATATATATATATATATATATATATATATATATATATATATATATATATATATATATATATATATAAGGACATTTGAAATGTGAAGTGATGATGCTTTGAAGCATTAGATGAAGGCAACACGATGGGCATGTTACCTGGCTAGGTAGCCTCTGCTACGAGCTTCAAACACAGTCAGAAAGCGCTTGAATTTGATGAAGTTCTTTCGGATGAAGCACGTGCGCGTGTATCTCTGCAGCGTCATGGCAGCGAGGTTCAGCACACGGTCACGCTTGCCCTCCAGCAGCTGATACAACTCCTCTTTCAGAAAAATCTAACACACACACACAAATAAAAACTCATCTGTTTTTAAATCTACAGCACGACATAGCTGACCTCATGATTTGTACTTGTGTGCAGATTTCTGAGAACGCTCACCTTACTGACACCCAGCTGATACGAGTCGGTCTTCACTGGGCCGAGTCTTTGGAGCATGGCAACGCAGTTTTCTCCGTCTGCAGGTGGAGTATCCTTCAGGCAGAGCAGGGCTTTATACCTGCATCGACATGTGACAGTTCAATCTGAATTCTGTGAAAACACCTAAATCTTATGTATCTTTGCTTATTACTTGTGGTGAATCTGAGAGCTTATTGGGAATCTGGGCATTCACAGCTTCGGTAACTTCTATCTGTGAATCTTATTGTAAACGCTGGACTGTGCTGACATTGTTTTCTTTTCTCAGACTACTTTGGCAGTGAACGGCGCTGTGAGATCAATTGATTTCAGCTGCTCTCCTACTGCAGGAGGTGACAAAAGCCAGATGGCTACTTCGGCGTGAAGAAATCTGTGTGTGAAACGTATTCTACCCAGAAAAAAAAGACCAATCATCTGAGCAATTTTTGAAAACTGAAAGCAGCGAGTGGAGAGGGCAGCAGAAACAATTTATTTGAGGAAAGGAAGCTGAGAATGATGATTCAAACACAATCAGCTTGGAGATAAGTAGGTGGCCAACCTCGATAGGAAGCTGTGAAAGTGCAGTCTGATTGGATAACCCTCCTTCCTGATGTGGATGGTCTCCATGATGCCGGAGTAATGCAGCTGAGTTTTGACCAGCTCCATGTCAAACATTCCTGGCTCCTATAACAGTACACAATGTACATGCACACACACACACACACACATATATATATATATGCTTTTTTTTAAAAAAACAGAAATTAATAAAAATCTAAACAAGAAAGCACTGCAAGCCTGCACACATCATCCAACTTGCAAATATACCTTAAGATGGTTTGGCTTGATGCATCGCACAAAATAAGGGTTACACCTGTCACAGATAGATGAGAATGAATGGATGGATGAGTGAATAAACAAATGCATGAGCTGATGAAACCTGATAAACTGTGCGGGGAAGTCTACTTTCCAGCTGAAAATGAGAATGCATGGCATGTACTTTTATAGCTGGAGCTACATTATTAACAATTTCAGACTGACAGACCTCCTGAGGCCTCAGTTTTCATCTATTTGAGACATGATTGAGGCTAATAAGGCTGTCAGAGATAATCACTTTAGTCTAATGGTACACCACGGCAAAACAAATTGTTCAATCCGCCTTTAGGAACAAGGCCATGATAGAGTGTGCGTTGTTTGATGAGAGCTGTGAAAGAAACCACTCCTTCTTTTGCTCATTGCCCACATCAGACACTCTCATCACAGACAATTTCATACATTTATGAAGCATCATTATCTTTTTTCACCAGTGATAGTCAGGACCACTTTAGTCTAAAGGAGATTAATATTTCCCACGACTGCGATTCATATTTGGTGGTGTGGCGCTGCTCACCTCCCCGTCCTTCCATGTGCACACGTGCAAAGCTAGAGGCAGCAGGGAGAGGACCAACGAGACTGTCTGTACAGAACTGACAGCAGACATGATACTGATTAAGTCAGACACACCATAAAAGGAGGAGATGGGGGGGGGGGGGGGGGGGCTTGGTACAAAGGGACTTGCAGATGATTCTTAACTGCAAGCAGAGTCATGGCTCAGTCACACTACAGCAAAAACAGGATGGCAACCTCATGGCAACTAGGAAAAACCGGACCTCTGAGTGACCACTTTTGATTGGAAGGTGACTGCACCAGTTGCCTGGTGGTTGGCAACCTGTCTCCAAACAACTGCAGTCTGGCTTGACTCTCTGCAACCACTCACATACAGACTGGTAAAAGTTGGCAAGTAACTTTTTAATTTATATTCTGAGTCAAGGTTAACAGGTATGCAGGTGTCTTTTTGCAACGGGGGACTCATCTCTCAGTTTGATTGTAATCTGGTTACATGTCTATATAAAAGCAGGTTTGCTGGTAATATGGTCAGTTTGCAAGTAATTTCTGAATATTTGTTTCAAATCTAAGAGGTTGTGTCTGGAGTCTGAATGAAAGTCGTTAATGTGAATTTGATGCCAACAGATTTGTGATTTAATCTAATTAGTCACAGTTAAACACCAGATTATCACAAACAGATTTCACATAATTGCCAGATTGACCCTATTCAGCTGCACACTGGCTCAGTTGTATTGTTATTTTATCAGCATGTTGATCCGCCAAAACCGCTTTAAAGACAGTAGCTGACCCGATTCTCATCTTCAAAGCAAGCATTTAATTTTACTGCACACGGCTGCACTGTGGTCCACTGTTTTTCCTTGTGTGACTTTAGGATAAAGCTACTTAAACTGCCCACCCATTATGCGATTTGTCAGCTGGATGCATAGAAGACTGTCAGCTGAACATTCAGCTGATTCATCGCAGTTGTAGCTGAGCTTGACTTTGTGGTTCACCTGAACTGATGACAGGCTCAGTGTATTGTGGGAACTCGAGTGAGTGTCAAAGAGGGAGAGATTTCAAAGAAAGCTGTGATGCAGTCTTCTTGTTTTAAAAAGATAAATGAGCCTAAAACCTTTCCATCTTTTCCAGCAGCTCTTGCAGGCTGCTTTGAAACTTTGCGCTGACCGTGTTGGCCTGATAACGGCGAGCCGCGCTGCTGCGCCGCACGTTAGACCGCTGCTGAGACAAAGACTCTGAGTGCTTCCAGAAGAGGCTCGAAACCATCTGCACACACAGAAAGACACAGATAATATCCACGTTACAATATCATGCTTCACCATACTTTAGTATCTGAATCAATTTTTTTTTTAACATTTCGACTTCTCACTCTGTTCTTGCTCTGGGTGAAGAGGTCCAAAACATCCTGGCGCACCATATCAAAGTTCTTATCCAAGAATTTGTAGACCTGCATCACAAATCATTCAAAACTATTGCAAATTGATTCAAACCAGAAATTTACAGCCACATGCATGAACGACAGGGAGATTTTTATGGAACGGAAATATCTCTGGAGTCTGGTTTTGACAGATTACATTAGAATATGTTTAAAACATACCACACAGTATGCAAGCGACTACCTGTTTCACAATCATACTGTCCAAAGCAAGACATTTTGATGAAAAACCTAATAACCTTCAATACTATATCACATTCATTCAATATTATAACACAGTTTTTCAGTACTCCCGTGTACTACTTCACAATGATTTATTCACAATAGAAGCCATGTGAACCTGAACAAGAATGGATGGAAAAAAAGAGATGGATGGACACACAATTCTAGAGCTGTTAAGCAATTAGTCAACTAAAAGAAAAATCACTCACTCAAATTTTCAATTAAAAATGTCATTTCAACAGCACCTGTGGCTCTTAGTCTGTCAGATGTGTGGATTTTGGTGTGTGTTCATTTTAAATTGTTTAAAATCCTTACATCCAAGAACAATGTGGACTTTGGATCTGATGGGCACCTGTTTAACTCAGTGTTTGAGCAGGTGCACATATGCTATACGGCTGAAATGCAAAAGCCCCAGTTTGAGGCCGACCTGCGGCCCTTGTATGTCTGAATTTACCACATGTGGACTCCAATCACGTTGTACAGACATCTGACATCTGACTGGCAAAGGGTGTGAATTCTTATTTATGTGCATGTTATATTTTAGCTTTTTATTTTAATAAATTTTCAAGAATTTCAAGCAAACTTTTTTTGTACTGTTTGTAGAATAAAAAGTGGAAAATGAATTTAATCAGTGATTTGAAATAATGCTGTAATATGACAGAATGTAGGACAAGCAAAGAGCTGTGAATACTTTCCAGATGCACTTTATATGAGAATGCAAAAAAAGAGGGGAAAAAAGGAAATGATCAGAGGAAGAACACTGGAAAAAAAAAGGCTATAAAAGAGATTGAAATGTTGAGAAATGAAAAGTTGAAAATGTTAAAAAGCAAAACACAGAGAAGCAGGAAAGAAAGAAAACAGGGAAGGCAGGAAGTACCTGGTAGGTGACCTTCCCTGCATAGTGTTTCAGGGTAAACTCTGGCTGTGGCATCTTTGGCCTGGCATAGAGCGGATTGTTTCCATGGTGATAGTGGCACTTCTGAAGGAAGGTGTGGTCTGTTGCCTAGCAATGATTGGAGATGGTTAATGGTTGTTGAGCCATGGAAACTAAACCTCTACAGCACAAACACATGTTTCCTGTGCGTGTCTGCGTGTGAGTGTTTGGCAGATCGCCTCAGTGGGTTTTTCATGTAACGGCGTGTTGATATTTCACTCCGAGCATCAGAGACTCATAATACATTTATCTCACTATGAGCTCAGACAGCTTCTTACACTGGGAGCCCCGGGAATAATGATAGCAGCAGGTAGGCAATTAAGTGAGCATGTGGGATAGTTTTGTATTGATTGAAGCTGGCTACAATACAGTCTCCTGGTTAATGAGAAATCCAATAGTGCAGGGTTTTTTTTTCTTTTTTAACTCAATTTTTTTAAAAACTGAGATATGAAATATGAAGTTAGAGCTGTTGTTGGCTTGTGTTTTTTTAACAGCACGCTTAAAGAGTGCAACTCTTCCAAAGTTTCCTGTAATCTAATATAAGCTTATTATAAGTGCGCTCGCTTTCCACATACTGAGTCTGTCTCAATCACTTGTTCTTCGCGCACTTGGGGCTTCTCTCTCCGTGGAGTTATAAGTCATTAAACACCTTTGTCTTAATTAAAAACTGCTTGTGTTTACCATTATTGTATTCACTTTCATATTGTATGTGTTTTTGATTCAATTTAAGCGAATTCCAATAACTCTGGAGAAAACGGTTATTAGTTTAACAGTAATGGGCTTACCTGAGGGAAACCGCACTGGTCGTCCAGTATGCGCAGTATCCCATGGGGCTTAGCAGCAATAAGGTCGAGGCATGCCTCGTTGTGGCCGAAGGGCTGCTGCTGCCATTTGATCTGCTCCCGCATGTACTCCTCCTACGCAGCATAATTCAGCACAAAACAAGCGCAAGATTCGTCAGGCTGGTGTGTGTAAAACTCGACTAACTCGCTGCTAATTGTTTCTTGCTTTCTGCTATGATTTGTGAAAGATTTGATAGCCTGAGTTTAAATGTGCCTCTGGAAATACCTCCTTTTTTAGACGGGTGACATGGAGCTACAACTGTGAAACGGGAATATAGGTTTCATAGTTGTGCTTCTGTATCATTAACACAAAACTCTTTAAGCTTCTCTGGTGTCATTTTAACTTTTTTTGTTGCTACATTAAATTATCTTGTTGGCTTCAGTGGTGAACTATGCGGGGTTTTTTCTGTTGTTGGGGGTTTTTTTTGCTTTGTGACTGCCTGTAAACTATTGTGATAGTTTGCAGGCAGCCTTGCATACATACAGTCACTGAAAACTTTATTGGGAACACCTTGCTAGTTTGTGCTCATGTTTGACATTCAGAACTGATTTAATTCTTTATGGTATAGATTGAACAAGCTGCTCAGAAACATTCTTCAGAGATTTTTGTCCTTTGTGACATGATAGCATCACACAGATACTGCAGATTTGTTGGCTGCAAATCAATGATGTGAACCTTCTGTTCCACAACATCCCAAATGTGCTGTACTGGATTGAGATCTGGTGACTGTGAAAGCCATTCAGTACAGTGAAACCCATTATGTTCAAGAAACCAGTCTGGGAGGGTTTGAGCTTTGTGACATGGTGTATTATTCTGCTGGAAGCAACCATCAGACGATGGGTACATTGTTGTCATAAAGGGATGGACATAGTAAGCAGCAATACTCAGGTAGGCTGTGGTGTTTAAACAATGCTCATTTGGCACTAAGGAGGCCCAATGTGTGCCGAGAAAATATCCCCACACCATTACACCATTACACCAACATCACCCTGAAGCATTGATACAAGGCAGGATGGATCCATTCTTTCATGATGTTTATGCCAAATTTGGATTCTACCATCTGAATGTTGCAGCAGAAATTGAAACTCAGTGGACCAGGCAACATTTTTCTAATCTTTTGTCCAGTTTTGGTGAGCCCGTGTCAATTATAGCCTCAGTTTCAGTGTTTAGCTGACAGTAGCAGCACCCAGTGTGGACTTCTGCTGCTGTGGCCCATCTGCTTCAGGTTTCAAGGCATTGTGCATTCATTCTTTTGGATACATTGGTTGTTGCTTTCCTATCAGCTTAAAGAAGTCTGGCCATTCTGCTCTGAACTCTGACATCAAAACAACATTTTCACAGAGAAACTGCCGGTTATTTGATATTTTCTCTTTTTCAGACTGTTCTTTGTAAATCCTTGAGATGGTTGTTTGGGAAAATCCCATCAGATCAGCAGTTTCTAAACCATTCGGACACATCTCATACCAACAACTATGCCATGTTCAGAATCACTTAAATCAATTTGAACTTCAGCAGGTGGTCTTGACCACATCTACATGTCTAAATGCATAGAGTTGCTGACATGTGATTGGGCAATTAGATACTTGCATTAATGAAAAGTTGAACAGGTGTACCTAACAAACTGGTCAGTGATGTCACTGATGTGAACTAAATGGGAAATGAACACATTAACTTGTGGTTCTCTGACCTGCTCCTCCTGGAAAATGACCCTGTTAAAGTAGAACTGCAAAGTTTCATTGGCGTAGTTGATGCACAGCTGCTCAAAACTGTTCACCTGTAGCTCCTGGAGGACACACAGAAGAGACAACCGGGGGTTATGTGAGTCACTTAGCATACGGGTCAGCTCAGACACAAACACAGATGTGACGTTACTGCGAGTGCTCTTCAGTTTGACCTCAAATCCATAAATGTCCAGCACGGAGATGGAGAGGGCTTCGTTGCGAGGGTAGACGCGTCCGTTGATGCGCTCCGTCAGCCAACTAAACAGCAGCGAATACAGGATCTTGGCAACAGCATCTCTATGAAAAACGCACAATAAGGTTTCTATGGAAACAGAAAACCCGGTTCCTATGGAAACAGAGGACATCTGAAACCCCCCCCCCCCCCCCCCCCCCCACTTCAAGCCCTGACGTCCTTTGTCCTCACATGCCTCTACCAAAGATTGGAAGAGAATATCACAGACTCTTGGCTCCCTCTCAGCAGTCTCCTGGTATGATTTTAAAGCAGGGGGTGAAAAAAACATGAGGACATTAAAAAGCCCTAAGATTTTCAGTTTTTTTCCCCCAAGCAGAGCAAGGTGCATCATGTTTAATTTAACAGATTGAGACTTTCAGTCACTCACTCACCTGGCATCCACAGCACTCTCCACTGTCAGCGGAGTATAGATCTTCTCCCGCACCGTATCCTGGGGGATCAAACACATCTCTGATATCTAACATCTATATTTTGTTACAGAAATAATCATATCTGTGGTGTGTGCACGGGGCTGTTTCTGCAAAAGTGTGCACCACTTACTGTCAGCTTGAAGGTGACAGATTTCTCTAGGCCCTCGGGTGAGACCAGCAGCAGCTCAGCCACCACCCTTATCTCCTGCGTGCTCACCACTGACGCGACCTCCTGACCCTCAGCCTGCGGGACACAGTCGCAGACACATACATATGGAGTCACTGTCATTATTACTGCCAACGTCATCCTCACCATTAGGTCGTGAAACTAAATACATGTTTGTGTTTGAAAGACAGACCAGGTGTGGCTGGAAGTAGATGTTCCCCAGATGAAGGACAGAGGAAAGAAGTCTGTAGATGCCATTTTGCTCCTCTGGGGTGAAACACAGGATGTCCATGGCACTCAGCAAACGCCTGAAGTCCTCCCCGTCATCCTTTCCCTCTATGGTACAGTTCCCTCCCTGCATGCATGGACACACACGTGCACCGTTAGGAAAAAGACATTTTACCCTCTTTAGGTCTAATTTAAGAGCAACTTATCAGTGATTTGAGTCTCTTGGTGCAGTGATGGGGAGGATCCACTTCAGGGTGTATCAGAGCACCGTGACCTCACTGGCGATTGCAGTTACGAGTGCAAAAGGGCTCACTTGTCAGCACACTTTCAGTCAGGGAGAGCAATGACACGCTATCTCTCAGCTCGGTGCTAAGTTACTCTTCAAAAAATGTTGTTGTAATTACCACAAACACACCGCTAACTGGGTGGGAAATAGTCCAAGATGAACACTACCTCATAAAGAAATACAACAGCGCAAATCAGCTTGGAAATAAAGCCCAGAGGTGAAAAAACAAACAGAAAATGTCATAATTATGAACAAATGGCCCTAATTAATTCTTTTTGTGTGGAAAAAAAAAACCTGGTGTTGGCAGGACAGCTGACAAAGAAGAAACAAGACTACAGCTGTGCCTGCAGCTTTGCTAGGCTGCAGTTACGCACACCTGTGTTTCAATATAAATGTTGAAAAGTGGACGTTCAACAAGTATAATGTTAATCCTATTCACCAGGATAGGCTGTGGTTTCATGGTTTTAAATCTGTGAGCAATGAAATGGCCATTTCTGTGCTGTATTAATACTGTGACATTAGTCTGATCTCTTTCATTGTTCAGGACTGGTTTAACAATGGCTGATTTTGGATCACACTGCACGCCACCACAGTGGATTTTAAATAAAACAATCAACATGTAATCCAAGTGCAGACTTTCAGCTTTAATTAAATGGGTTTCACAAAAAAATTCCATTAACTTTTTAGGAATTCAAATATATATATTATAGATAACGTGACACAGATGCTCTTCCAGGGCTTTACTGTAGCTGCCTTCAGTTGCTGTTTGTTTGTGGGTCTCTCTCCATCCAGTTTAGGCTTCAGTAACTGAAAAGCATGCTCTATTGGGCTGAGATCGGGTGACTGTCTTGGTCATTACAGATTATACCATTTCTTTGCCTCAAGAAACTCTTGGGCTGCTTTTGCAGTATGGTTCTTATTGAATTTTAGTCCCAAGACTTAATGGCTTAAGGCTTACTGAAGTAGCAGTTATACTAATGGTAACTCTACAGGAGATTAATGTCCTTGTGATTTTCTTTGATATCTGATGGATGTCTGCGTGTTTGAATCTGAGCACCTGATTGAGATAGTAGTAAGTCTCAGCTTCCTGCAGGTACAGCGAGTGCTTCTCATGAGGAGGAAGGCCTGCCAACATCTCATAGAAGATGTGATAGTTCCTCTCTGATTTGGCCTGTGAATAGACACACATACAGAAAAAAGTCACTCTGACACATGCGCACACACACTAGGACTGCTTAGCAGTTTAAATCTCTTATGACTGAAACGGACACACATAATGCCGTTGACAGAGAAACACATATTTGAGGGATACTCAAAGGATGTGTGACCAGATGAAAGCGACCACGAAGAAAGTCTCGGGCTACATCTCTACATCTGTCTGTAAGACACAGCTGTCTGTCATTCAAAGCCATTCAGATATACGTCACTGTTATTAGAGCCACAGTATGTGAATATTTAATTCTCCCTTAGACCAGGCTTAGAGGTATATCTGGACTGTGGATGGCAAAAGCACATCACAGAGCAATGTTTAAATTTTACTTGAACTTTTCTTAACAGTGAACTTAATTACACAGGTAAGACACTGCTACGACTTTGTGCTTGCCTGTTCTTCAACGCAAATGCCGTTCGGTGACGTGTAAGTGGCCTAGTACCAAGAAAGGTTGCTGTTGCAGGTTTTACAGGAAAAGTGAACAGGGTGCCTACTAGGATATGTAGCGCTAGGTTCAGATGGCATTAGATTAATGGAAAGGAGTGCATGTCTGAATGGGGCTCATGACTCAGTGGTAAAAAGACTCCACCTGAGCTGTTGTGTGAATACGTGTGTTTGAGAGTTTTTCACCTGAAAGACAATGCGTGACTTCTCCAGCAGGTACTGAGACGTTATGGCACCGCTGATTACACCCCTGGTAAAATTACACAGTCAGGTACACACACACACACACACACACACACATGCAAACACAGAGTAAGGCTGAGTTAAGTAACAAGTCATGCATGTGTAATGTGCTCTCTGTCACAGTTCTAACAGAAAATCAACTCCTTATCTAACTGTGCCAGTGGGGCATATTAGCATATTCCCCAGTAAACCCAGTGTCACCAATTCTCTGTGTGTGTGCATGTGTGTGTGTTTCTGTGTGTGTGTTATGATACAGGGATAACATTACAGATCTATAAAGACATTTCAAGTGACCAAAACGGGCGAGATAATGTATAACACAGAGTAGAGTCACAAAATAGGCCGTTTCTTTATTTTATATATAGCCTCTTCATAAATGCTATAGATTACAGTCTACCTAACAATAAAAGCAAAATTATTACAAATAAAAAAACACACTGAAACATCGGAAATCCCTTTTTGGCGTAACACCAACACCAAAAGGAAGCAGCTGAAAGAAGAAGAATGTTGTTACTACTCACTCGTTCATGTAGATCTGCGTGTATTTGCCAAAGCGTGAAGAGTTGTCGTTGCGCACTGTTTTGGCATTCCCAAAAGACTCCAACAGGGGCATGGCCTCAAGGATCTGCCCAGTCAGCACAGAGGGAAAATTACTATGAGCACTTTCAGTATGACGGTAAAGAGAGCAAAATATGGGGGAAGCGATGAGAATACTTTACCTCTATCTGAAGGCAGAAGATAGATTTAAAGACCACGATGTGAGAGAAAAAAAAGTTAGTTTAAACTGAATATGAGCTTCATTCTGTGTCTGTCCACTCATACAAAAGAATTGGACACTGGACATATACCTGCTGTGTGACATTGCGTTTGTGGTGTATGGCTGTCAGGTAACGCAGGATCAATTTAGTGGCCTCAGTCTTCCCTGACCCACTTTCTCCACTGGAATAACAAAAACCACCAATATGAATGATTTATAGCGCTCGTTTTATGATGCCTTTAATCAGACTTTAATCAGCAGTTCATACCTGATCACTATACACTGATCTTTTTTGGCATCCATCATGGTGGTATATGAGAGATTAGCAATGGCAAAGAGATGACTGCAACACAACGAAAGATGTCGAATTAGAATAAAATCACACACACACACACCAGCTGTGTGCATGTCAGCTTGGTGTGTGTAGAAGTGGCAGTGAAATCCATAACCAAACTCTCCCTTGGCAACAGACCATTAACAGTGTAAGGCGAGCCTGTTACTAACACCTGAGAGTGCTGGCCTTTAACGCCTTTATTTACCGCCGTACAGGATCTCAGAGCACAGCTTACGACACATGTAGACAGATGTAGTGGGACAGCGTATGCCCACACAAACACAGCTGTAAAGGTTTCACTTAAAGGTTTAACCTTTTAACGGCTAGTGTATCACATTTGATACGTGGTGTTTTGTGAGTTTTTGAGACTTTTGCGTCATCAGTGTGAATTTTTTCACCCACAAAAACCAAAATGAATTACACAATACATTTTTTAAAACTCATGTAGATGCAAATTAATATTTTTGTTTTTTCAAAAAATTGTTTCAATAAGCACTCCATTTTCAAACAATTGTGGTTCCAACTTTTTCTGAACCATGAACCATTCTCTGGCCTTTAGTTTTATTTATGCATCTAGATTTTGGGGTTAAGGTCACCAGGAGAAATTAGCTGTGTAGACGTCTGCCTTTCTCTAGAATAAAGTGTATTAAACTGCCAAAAACTGCATTTGAAAAAGTCATTAGCAATGTCTCTTGCAATGAATTACAACCCGTTTATTCCCCCAAAAACGTTTCATGAAGGAACTATTTTCTTTATTCTGAACTATGTCAGCTCAGTGTATCACTTTGCTTGTGGCAGCCTGACCGAATGTAAAAAATAACAGCATCCTTTAAGCTGAACTATAATGCTAGCTAGCTACCTGCTTTTTTTGCTTTATAAACAAAAAGAAAAGCTCCTGTCGACTTTTTCAGTTTAGAACTACAGGGCTAGTGTCGTCTAATTCATTATATTCTAAACAAGGCAGACATCTTCACATCTGATAAATCCAAAAACGGGTAGTCTACAAAAATAAATAAATAAATAAATAGTCTAGAAAAGGTGACTTCTTGCTAAATTCATAGGAAAATGCCTGACCTTTGTCACACTTCTGAGACAAAGTTAGAATTAAATCATTTCGAGCCTAATAATCTTGTGCAGTTTATTAATAGTAAAATACTCAAAAATGGCCTATCTTGCATTACCTCTTTGCAGAAACTCTAACAGGTCCAACACATGCAAAAGCCCAAACACACACACACACACACACACACACAAACACAGATCTTACGGGGGGTTATCACTCAGTCCATGACCTTCATAAAGGAGCACCATGTCTGTCCCGTAAATGTTGAGCAACTTGTATGGATTCACAGACACAAGGATGCTGCCTATGTAGGTCTGAGTGGAAGACAGAGATGACAGAAGGACAAAAGGACAAAAGGGAGGGTAAACGAACTGAGGCAGCTGGCAGTGTCCGTGACATTTTATGATATTACGTTATTTAATCTGCAAATGAGTGATTTAGCATACATAGACAAGATCCTGGTCGTAGCGTTTCTTCAGGTTCATCAGAACAGTGGTCTCATTCAGCTCACTGAAATTAAACACAGAAAATTAAAATTCATGTCCTGAGCACATATTGTCCTGCTGAAGCAGCACTCCCACTCTCACTTTGACATCCAGCATTAATTCGTTTTCAAAGACACTCAAGAGCTCTCTGATTTCCGAAGACTTGTAGTTAAAAACAAAACAAATATCTAATGTGGGGTTTTTGCTCTGGATGTGTTTTTAATAACACTCACATACTTAACATATAATTTACATAATTATAGTGTTTCAAAGCTTTTCAGAGCTTACAGGGACACTGGGAACAAACAAGCCATAGAATAAACTGTGTTACACTGTGCTCAGGGAATAAACTGCTTGTAAGAGTGTGATATAAGTAAATAAGAAGTGAGGCTGCTAATAATGGTTTGTGCTTACGGGAGCTGTGTCAAGTCCTCCATTCCCTCCGCCCAGCGTTTAACCCTGTGGCTTGTTGTGGGCATGCTTAGGATAGAATAGATCTGGACACACACATGAAATGTACATAGTTAGTCAAGGACTCACAAATAACAAAGCCTGGGGTGTACAGTCACGGCTCAATGCATAGCTGATGCAAAACATGCAGAAATTCAGATGTTTGTGAACTCTATGAGGAAATGCTGCTAGGGCCATTTAGCTTTAAAGCTTCTCAGTTATTGCTTGAATAATCTGTACATTACGCTTGTTCCTATGCCAATCTATTCTCCACCAATTGTAAAAAATTATAGAAACTTAAATCCTCCTAAAAATGGGTTGATCTTGCATTCAGGTACCTTGTCATACCAGCTTTGACCTGGTACTTTCGGCCTGGCTCTCTCTCTCTCCGGAGCCCAGTCTGGGTCCTGAGCCTTTCCATCCACAAATCGAGGTGCGGGTGAATATCCTTCTAACACCCCATCTTCTTTGTACATCGACCACTTAGATAAATTCTGCACAGTGCCATGTGGTAAAACCCTCTCAGCTGCCCAAACGTCCTCACCTCCATCCCCTCCTCCTTGGGCATTTCTGGCCCAGTGGCCTGAGCGTGGCCCATACGGAGGAATCACAGCATAGCGATTGTCCTCACCCTGCAGTCCTGTTGGCACCGCGTATGAAGCATAACGAAGCTGCTGGTTTTGAATGGCATCAGACAGGCTTGGATTGTGGAACCGCCGTGTGAGAAGTGATTTATCTGGAAGCCTAATGGACAAGAAAATTGATGAATAGCATGTAACTGTGGAACACTGGCAAAATGTGAACACGAACATTAAGTGGGCTTACTCTCTAGTATGTGGAGTATACAAGACTAAATGCTGCAAAATGGTCAGAATCAAAGTATGAAAGAACCATCAACATATGCAGATTGTATAAAGTCAACTGGAGATGATTTGGGTTTGTCTGTTAGTTAGTTTAAATGAATCCCCAGCTTGCAGATTGATTTCCTAATAGGTCATTTACCTGGAAAAACCTAATCAGGTCACTTGTGATAGTTTCCAGTAACAGAATAGTTTCCTACCTGAAACTGGCGCCACGCATATCTTCCTTCTGCAGCGCAGTGTATAGGTTGGGAGGTGTAGGTTTGGGCACGGCTGTCAGCACAGAGTTTTCTGACAGATGATAGAGACCTGTAGAACGAAGAGCCCGGTTTTGCCTCAGAGCAGATGAAAGGTTTGGAGGCTGACCAGGGATTACCAGGGTCCCATCAGGAAGACGATATGATGCACTTCGAAGGTTTGCATTCGTGAGAGCCTGAAGGAGGCAGAGGAAAAGCAGAGAAGTTACTCAAGAGTGCAGTTTAGGTCACTAAAATGTCCCCAATATTACACTTCATTTCAATAGTCTGTAATAGCTAGAATGTTATGCTTAACTTTAGAAGCAAAAAAAATGCAACTAAAACAGCAATAAAAACATAAATAAAAGCAATACAAATAATGTTTACTTTATACTTTATTGAATAGTATAAATAGTAATAGTAAATAGTGATAAATAGTAATAGATTACTGTAGCAAAGCTAAATGATATACTATTTTTAACAGGTATGCACTTTAGAGAGATCAGGGCCAACTGGCTTCCGTGGGTCAATGATGATGGTTCCATCGGGCAGGGTGTAGGACACACCCTTTAAATAAGGATTCTGCAAGGCAGCTGCCAGGTTGGGGCTCTTTGGTTTTCTTGGGTCAACGATAATAGTTCCATCTGGGAGCGTGTATGAAGCTCCTTTCAAGGCTGGGTTTTGGAGAGCCTAAGTTTTAAAACAGAGACAAATGATTTAGTCATCAGTGAATTAAAGAGGCACCTCAGGTCAACAGTGATTATTAGACAAACTGGAGCCACGAGAACTTTTGAAGACATGATACTTATACTTGTTAACTTTTACACAAGTCCTGCTATGTGGGGAAGAGAGGGTGAGTTGAAAGAGAAATTCATAGCACATAACATATCAATAACTAACCTTGGTCAAGTTTGGTGATATGGGTATATTGGGGTCTTGAAACCCTTCTGGTAATTTGAATGAGGCACTCTGCAAGGCGCTGTTTTGGAGGGCACCGGAAAGGTTTGGAGAGACAGGTTTGCGTGGATCAATGATGATGGTGCCATCTGGCAAGGTGTAGGATGCACTTTTGAGGTAAGGGTTCTGAAGTGCTGCTGCGAGATTGGGGGACTTTTGTTTCTTGGGGTCAATCACAATGGTCCCATCGGGGAGAGAGTAGGAGGCCTCACGCAAAACTGGGTTGCTTAGGGCCTTAGCCAAGTTTGGGGAAATGGGTTGCTGAATGAGCAAAAACAAATAGAGAAAAATGTATTAAAAGATTCCTTATTTTGAACAAACAGATGATGAAAAGAACGAGTTAAGAAAGGAACATAAGACATGGATTACTTGCTGTCTAGGATCGATAATGGTCCCATCCGGAAGAGTATATGAAGCAGTCTTAAGGTTCTGATTCTGAAGAGCTCTCGAGAGGTTAGGAGACATTGGCTTCTGAGGCATACGAGGGTCCTATGTGGGTAGAGGCAGAGTGTGAATTAGAAGAGTATAATGTAATGAGGCAGCTGTTGTTGTAGCCTACATAACTGACATATTCCATTTACGTACCCTGATCGATCCATCGGGCAAAACATACGAAGCTCCACGAACTTGCTGATTTTGCAGGGCATGGCCAAGCAATGGGGAGGAACGTGGATCTGCATATGGCGAAACCAAAGTTCCATCTGGCAGACGGTAAGACGCTTGCATCAACTGTGGGTTTTGCAGGGCACTTCCTAATGCTGGGGAAGAGGGTGGTTTGGGTCCATATGGAGATCGTCTGAGTTGCACAGGAGTGTGATAAGAAGCTTGACGAAGGTTTGGGTTCTGCTGAAGAGCACTGTGGAGCTGAGGCCCAGCTGGTGCATAAGGGTTACGACGCTGCATCATAGGGGATCTCATAGTTGAGACACTCTGCAAACCAGATCGGTTTTGCAGTGCATCATGGAGCAGCGGTGCAGGGGCAGGCTCAGAGATATAATCATATGGTGTAACAACAGTTGGTCCATATGGCAAACTGAACTGTGTCTGATAGGAAGCTACGCCTCTTAGTGCCTGTCCATGTCTCATGGCTTCAGGGAGCACTGGAGATGGAGGTACAGATGGGGGATAAGGGGATTGAGGTCTATAAATAGGAGATACATAGGACGCTTCTCTCACTGCCTGGTTTTGCAGAGCTCCAGATAGTAATGGAGAAGAAGGGGACAGAGAAGGTTCAAGAGGTGACACTGGCCTTTGTAAAGGGGAAACATAAGATGCATCTCGTAGAGCTTGATTTTGCAGAGCCCCATACAGCATAGGAGATGAGGGTGCCATAGGCTGACCATAAGGTGACACTGGTCTCTGGAGTGAGGGGACATAGGAGGCATCACGAATAGCCTGGTTTTGCATTGCACCAGACAAAGTAGGGGACAAGGGAACATAAGGGTCTACTTCAGGAACCATATCCTCCATCACTACCATTTGGGCTACCTGAGGTCCAAGGGGGGATGAGAAGGAGGCTTGTCGGAGAGACTGGTTCTGCAAAGCACCAGAAAGCATGGGAGAAGATGGAGCTACAAATTGATGTGACTGTTGAGTGTAAGGATCAGCATAGGGCATCATTTCTGGTGTGTAAGTAGGCGAGTGGACAGCACGTGGGGGCAGGAGGGGGGAGGGCTGACGGGAGACTCGAGGAGAGAGGTGCGGGGACGCGGAGTGCGGTATGTGTTTAATGGACAACTGTGGGGAAGGGGGTGGCATACTTCTTACTGACCGCGGGGCCATGAGTGGACGTCCTCGAGCAATGGGACGAGGAGGTAATCTTCCAGATTCTCTTCTCCTCAAGGGAGCACGGTGGACCATGTGAGGGGAGTGGAAAGGAGAGGAGTGAAGCGAGGAGTCCACTGTGAGAACAGAAGACCTATTGCTTCTTATAGAGGAGGCACGAAAAGGACGCACATTCTGGGTTGGTGGGGGCACTGGACGTCCTCGGAGACCCATAGGGGAGGGTCTGACAGTACCTAAAGGAACATTTCCACCCATCCTAGGCCGGGCCACTGGTGTTGGATCCCTAAGCAGTCGAGTTGAGCGGCGAGAAAGAGTAGGGGATGATAGGTGAGGCCGGGGCCCAGCAGGAGATAAGCTACGATGAGATGGGGAAGGAGATGGTCTTCTGCTGAGCTGTGGAGAGAGGGGGGGAGATACATGAGCAGGAGAGAGGGTAGGAGATGGTGACCTATGAATCTTTCTAGCTTCAAATGGGCTGCGGGCAGGACTGGGTGCTGGTGGAGGACTTCGCCTTCTCATGGAAGCACGAGGTGAAGAAGGTGGAGATCGTCGCCTCATTGATGGTCTTGGTGACGGTGGGGGACTATGCCGGATCATTGAGGCACGGGGAGAGTGGGGGGCTGAAGGACCTCGAGCCAGGGGAGAGGGTGATCTCTGAGGTTGCATTCTACGACGAGCAAGCGGGGAGGCCATAGGCGAGGAAGGAGGTGAGAGTTGCCTAGACATAATAGAGGGCGGTCTTTGGGCATTAATTAAACCACTCCTCATGGATGGCTGTGGAGAGGGACTGCGTCTTTGTGCAAACATAGGAGAGGGTACTGGGGAAGCCATAGCAGGAGGATGACGTTGCATTTGTGGGGAGGGCATAATGACAGAACGGCGGGATGGTGTCGGAGAGGGTTGAATACGGCGTCCCGGAAGAGGGGACATGTTTGCTTGCTTAATGATCATTGCAGTTGGAGTAGGGATGGATGGTGGCCCATAACCCTGCTGCTGTGGCATCATCATTGGGTCAGTCATCATCTGCTGCTGAAAGAGCACAAAGCTTTATGTTCAAAATGGAAACATGGACTTTAGCCCAGTAATTTACAGGCTGTGAAAAGCAGTTATCAGATTTGCAAGCTGATTTTGCCTGGAATATTATTTTTCATCAAGAAAATGTTACACTAATTATTTCAAAGAACTATTTATCACATTGTTGGTCATAAGCAAAAAAAAGCAGCTACACCTATCTAACATTGGCTTATTGATTATCTATCGCTATTTCCAGTTCAAATGAAATGAAATGAAATTAATGCTGCTATCACTAATCGTACTTAGTACTGAGAATCTAAAAATAGAAACATCCCATCTCATCTCAAAAAGTAGTTCATGCATTTATTACTTCTAAACTGGACTATTGTAATTCATTATTATCAGGCTGTCCTAACCCCCCCCCCCCCCCCCCAAAAGAAAAGCCTTCAGTTGGTAAGAGTACTGACAGGGACTGGAGGGAAAGAGAGAGCATATTTTTCCCATACTGGCTTCACTTTATTGGCTCCATATTAAATCTAGAATTAAATTTACCATATTACCCCAACTTCTCTCTCATACTGCTGGTTTACTTGTGGCTCCCAGAGTATTTAAAAGTAGAATGGGAGGCAGACACTTTCAAGCCACTCTTTTATGGAACCAGCTCCCAGTTTGAACTTGGGAGACAGACACCTGCTCTACTTTTAAGATTGGATCAGACTGGATCATACGACCCCAAACCCTCCCTTAGTTAAATTGTACAATGCTTAGGCTTCTGGAGGCTTCCGATGATGAATGTTTCTTCTTCACTCAGCGCTATTCACTCTCTTAGTTATTACTAATCTCTGGCTCTCTGCACAGTGTGTTTTTATTTTGTCTCCCTCCCCTCGCCCCCAACCAATGGCCGTCCCTCCCTGAACCTGCTTCTGTCGGTATCTTCCTGTTAAAAGTGAGTTTTTCCTTACCGCTGTCGTGGTGGTCTGATTGTTCCCTATACAATTGTAGGGTCTTTACCTTGCAATATAAACCACCTTGAGGCAATTGTTATCGTGATTAGGCACTATATAGAAAAACTGAATTGAACAATGTTGAGCAATATTTTCTTTATTTATTGAATATGTTACTGCCACATTTCTCCGTGTGGTGGGATTATTTAAAACAAGAGAACTGTGTAACTTGAAAGGGCAGTGCATGTGTACTCTTTTGAATTTCCTATTTTTTTCTTTTTCATATTTACAGTGCAATATGAATCACACTGAAAGTCAGCAAAGTCACCCTCCTGTGACTCTCTAGCTTTAAGAACATTGTCAGGTTCAATGACACTGCACAGCTTGAATTACCTGTGGTGAAATCATCTGTTGTTGTGGCAGCATCATTTGCTGTGGCATCATTTGCTCTTGTGGTGACATGATTTGCTGTGACATCATTTGCTGTTGTGGGAACATCATCTCTTGTGACATCTGCTGCTGTGGCAACATCATTTGCTGGGGCATCGTCTGCTGCTGTGGCAACATCATTTGCTGGGACATCATCTGTTGTTGTGGCAACATCGGCTGCTGCTGCGTTAACATCATTTGTTGCTGTGGTGACATAATTGGCGATGACATCATTTGGGGGGACATACTCTGGTCTTGTTGTAACATCATCTGCTGCTGCGGTGACATGACTTGCTGCTGAGGTGATATCATTTGAGGGGACATCATTATTGGTTCTTGAGGGGGCAACAGATTTTGCTGCGAAGACATCATTATTTGTTGTTGTGGTGACATTGCCATCTGTTGCTGTAATGACATCATGCCACCAGGCTGACCTGGCACGAGAGGAATCTGGTCTTCGTACTGGATTTCTGACATGTCTTCAAATTCTGGATCAGGCGGCAAAGTTGGTGGAGGAGGCAAGGTAACATCTAGACGTTCTTTCCCAAAAAGGCGCACTTGAGGTCTGGGAACTCTAAACGTCATCTCCCCCCCTTGAACTAAACTGCTATCATCTCCATACTGATCCATCTGGCCAACATTCTGGTTTCCATAAAGGTACTGTCCTTGACCTACAACTTGGTCTCCAAACCCAAACACCTGTTGGCCTCCTGGAGGGAATCCAATTGCCTGCTGGGAGCTGAAGTCTTGGTATGGCATGCCAACATCAGTATAGCTAAGTTGATAGTCCTGCGCAAATCCACCTTGCATTCCCATAGATGATACATAAGGGTTCTCATAATAACCTGCCTGTCCAATGTCATAATAGCCCACTTGTTCGCCACCATAGTAAACTCCCTGATTATTTTCATCATAATAGCCCTGAGTCTGAGGGTCAAGGAACCCATCCACCTCTCCTCCATACATATGGTCATCACCCAT
Source organism: Aulonocara stuartgranti (assembly GCF_965226115.1). Classification (NCBI taxonomy): domain Eukaryota; kingdom Metazoa; phylum Chordata; class Actinopteri; order Cichliformes; family Cichlidae; genus Aulonocara; species Aulonocara stuartgranti. The sequence continues at coordinate 30,410,191 of NC_138944.1, read as the reverse complement.
TACTGCATAGTAGTCCAGATCCTCATCACCATACATTGCCTGCTGCTGCTCGTAAGCATAGTAATCAGCAGAGGAATAAGGGTTATAATATTCCCCCGTGCTCTCATCATAAAGAACACCAGGATAATATTCTGCATTTGGATCATTGAATCCTTCATCCTCATAGTAACCAAGGTCTTGATATCCTGCTCCCCCTGCCCCATTGTCATTGTCATAGTAACCATAATGACCATGATTTCCATATGCTGCCTCATCTCCATAACCGTCATCATACCCTTCATATACTTTCTGGTATCCGTACACATCTTCATCATGCTCATAACCATTGTTTTGGTAACCCTGGAGATAACGTCGGGAGCTGGCTTGCCGACTGTGAGCTCTATGCCCTTGCCAGCCATGCTGTTCTGAATTTTCCCGCATTTTGGTGGACAGGAAGCGTTTCGTCAGCCAGTTAGTTGCCGCTGCAACCTTCCCCAACAGTAGACTTCTGTTCTTGAAGTCGTCAACAGCCCCATCACCGTCCTTTTTCCCAAATAAGCCTTTGAAGAAGCCCCCTTTCTTCTCATTGGAGTTGTTCCCTCCCAGGCGAAGCAGCATATAGGTTGGCTTCTTCCCACCATTTGCCTTCTCTTTGGCCTCTTTCTCCTTTTTCCTCTTTTTGCTGGCATTGAATCTCATCATGAAACGAGAGGTGTTCTTCAGCTTGGACTTGCGACGTTTCTTCTTAGCAATTCGCGTCTTTCTCTTCCCCAAACCCAGGAATAAACGTGAAGTACTTTTAAGCTTCTTCCTGCTGTTCCTGCGTCGCTTGAAGCCTGAAAACTTCATGAACATCCTGGACATGTTCTTCAGACCTTTCCTCGGGATTTCTTTCACTGGAATCTGTGGCGTTTCCTCTTTCTTTTTGCCCTTTTTCTTCTTTGCGTCAGCATCGGATTTCCCTCCTTTATGGTGGCGATCGTCCTTGGATTTTTTTTGGGATTTCCCATAATCCTCATCATCCTCGTCTTCCTCGTCATCTTCATCCTCATCATCATCCTCCTCTGAGTCTTCACCCCGTCTAGACTTCCCCACTGTCTTTCCTTTAGCTCCCCTGCCTCCTCGCCCCTTCCCTCTCCTATCATCCTCTGAGTCTTCCTCATCCTCTTCATCACTGAACTCTTCATCCTCTTCATCGCTCAGGAGCTCCTCCTCTTCCTCCTCAGACTCCACTTTCTTGCCTTTCCCTTTGTCTTTTCCTTTCTTTCCATCATCTTTCCCCTTGGGCGGTTCCTCTTTTCCCTTCTTACCACCCTTTTTATCATCCTTTCCACCTTTCTTATCATCCTTGCTGGCTTTCTTGTCGTCCTTCCCTCCCTTTTTGTCATCCTTGCCTTTCTTTTCCTCCTCCTTCTTTTTCTCTGGTTCAGGTTTTCCACCCTTCTTTGCGTCCTTTTTGGGGTCTTTCTTGCCAGGCATTTTGGCTAAGGGCACACCATGCCCTCTCTACGAGATGCAATGGAGCTGACCTTCAAAAGAAAAATAGAAAGACATGACATGTGTAGAGTTTGGAAGGCACCACTGTGAGAATGTCTCAAGTTCAATAAAAGGCATGTTGTGTTCCAAAAAGTCTGACCTTTAAAAGACTCCTTGCCTTATATGTGCCTGTTTGACTTTGTGCCAGAGCTATATGCGGGTTCTGTATCTGTGTAAGGACAGGTCCACCTGGCCAAAGCAGTTTGACACTGCCCAGATCGGGTCCCCATGAAGGCTTCTGTGCAGGTAGATAGATAGATAGACAGATAGATAGATGAATGTCTGCAATCTCACACATACAAATAAGACTAACATTAATATTGCTATCACATTCAGAAACAGCAGTAAAATGCATTTAGTTAGATAAGTCAGTGTTCTTGTCTTAGCACGAATACTGTCGTAATATCATATCCTTTACAAAGTGATTAGAGCTCCTATCTCTATATTACAATATGAAGACATCATCTAGAAATGTCCAGTTTCCATACAGAAATCTCTTAGCGATACACAACCTCAGTGAAAAGAGCCATCATCTATCAATGTCCAGCTGTACTATAGGCTTTAAGGTCAGCTCTAAAAGCCTTCTGTAAATTGCAATTCTACATTAGTATGCAAGGTGTTGACTGTAAACCTCACTGCAAACTCTTTGAAAGGAGATTGTTACTGTGTTGATTTTACTCATTTCCACACAGTTTGATCCCTACGGTGTTTGCGTTCGTGCAAATGCAAGCACTGAAAACACACAAACAACATATGGAGCTGTTACACCAGCTCCAGCTCTACTCCCTCTACGGTCCAGTCAGTGCTTCATCTGTAGACTTGAAGTTAAAGCCGCAATCATTCATCCAAACCTTTCCGGTCATAGTCACCTCTACTTCACTGACAAAAATAACGTCACAAAAGAGGAAGTGCTGCGCTCTTGGCTGGTGTCTGCAGTCTTCAAATCTGACGCGTCCTGTTTGCAAGTTTCTTCTTCAGCAAAAAACTCTGGGCAAATGTCTTTGGGTCACACCGAGCTTCTTCCTCTGACCTACTCTGTCCTCTGTTGCTCACTACAACACATTCTCTCACTCAACACGCCACTCTGTTCACCAAGCCCTCCTGTGTGTGACAACCAATGCGCGTGTATGTGTGTATATGTGTAGGTTTAAAGAGTTCCTTTTGGCAGCTCGTAGAAGGAGTCTTAATTTGTCATCTGGCTCTACAGGTGAAACTTGAGATCTCTGGGCGGCTGAGGGGGCGGGGCATAAATAATACAAAAGGTTGAGATAGTGAGAGAGAGAGAGAGAGAGACAGAGAAGGATAAAGAGAGATAGACAGACATGGGATGCATAAGATAAGCCTGATTGGCAGTAAAATGTCATCATCCCCACAAAGATGTAATAACAACCCTGACCTGAGCACCCAGACACACATTTATGCTCTAACCTTAAATATTCTCTAACTCTGTTTCCTGAACTCTGTCAGCTGTGTGCATGTGTGTGTGTGTCCTGCTCACACAGGCGTCTTTTCAATAAATATTAAATTTAAACAGCTTCAAAATGAGCAATGCAGCCACCACCAACCTACTTCCACATACGTAACAGCAGAAGAAGGAGCAGAGGCAGGAGAAGCACCCACTTGCTAGAGATATGACGTCTTCCCTCTAGGTATCAATGACAGAGGAATGACTCTCACACACACACGCACACATACACAGAGAACCAGTGAAGGATCAGTAACAGGGCTGTGATTATTAGTGCCATCAACCAAATTATTCCTCTTCGAGAGGGAAGGGGTCGGATTGCTGGATCAGTCCTGTTACAGAGTATAGGTGTTGGGTTGCCAGATCCTGATCTTTTGGTCTCTGGATGTAAGTCTATCTGATCATTACACACCAGGAACGGGCACAAGCAGTGCATGTGTGCACAGGGTTGCTCATAAAGATGCCTTTGAGTGGGTGCACGTGTGTATTAAATAGATGGAGAGTGTGATGAAAGAGTGTTTTTTTTTTCTTCCCCTGGCTTTCCCACAATTTGTTTCAAACTGTACATCCGCCTTTGAAGGAGAATGAAAAGCCCTTATCAAATGTGAAAAGCTCTGAGCTGCAGCCAGTCTCCCTTTTCCCAAAGCAATCGCTGCTGGCAGGTGGTCCTCCATCTTTTGATAGAATTTGCGGAGAAGAGACAACATAGAGAAACTGGGATAAATGCCCGGGAGGGGGCAAAAAAAGCAGAGTTATGACAGAGGTGGACTTGATGAGGCTCATCAAACGCATTCAGGTCCCAAGGGGAAGCTGTAGACCATCTTTGTCACTTTGCACACATACATCCACGCACACATGCACACACACATACACACAAAGTAATCTGCTGCTATCTAGTGGAGCAGCATTACACCTGCAGCACTTCTTGTAGTCAGGAGTTGGTCGGATATCAGGTAAGTTTACAGGCCTGTGGCAAAAAGCTTGCACAACACACAGCAGTTACCTAACAATTCTGCATTTCCTTACATGATTTAGTTTAGTCTTATAATAACGGGCTGGGAGAAACACCGGGCAATCCAGCTCCAGGAAAAACATTATACTGCAGGAGAGAATAAGACCCACCAAAGCCAAAGCATGCAGGCAAACAGATAGATGTGCACTGTATGTGGGAGGCATGGAGGGAGGGGGAATGGGTGTGGATTTATGCACCTATAACCAACCTTTCCCTGGCACACACCAGACCTCGGGAACGGGCATCCTCACGTTACTGGAGCTCCATATTCACGTTTCACCATCCTCCTACGGGTCAAAATAGAGCGAAAGACTAAAATCAAAATAAAATAAAAACAATCCCCTTTTTAATTAAAAAAAATCTTAATTACTCACACAGCTTTACGCCTTTGCTGCTGCTCTAGCGGGTCTCGAAGCAGTAAGGGTCGGTCTGCAGGGAAGAAAAGTGTGCCACCGGGAACGGAGGATGAATATTTAACGACCGCTATTCTTCAGCGGCCGGCCGGGGGCTTGAGTTCCACACACTCCGGTGTGAAGAGATAAGGTCCCCCGGATGGGCAACAGCAGTCATATGTACGGCGATGCACGCTGATGTATGCAGTGTAAAAAATAAACAAGGAAAGCACGTGACATTCATTCTTAATAAAACGTGAATAAGACGTGAACCTAATTAATAAACTCCCCCGCTTATTTCAAAAGATGGAGCACCATTAAGTGGGTAAAAGTTCATTTCCTCTGCAGTGTACCTGCCTGCTGGTCGGAGCTTTGCTACAGTGCGCGGGTTTTTTTTATTGTTGCATTAAACACTTCCTCTCATCCGGACTCAGCAACGGTGGGAAAGTGTGTCATGAGATGGCTCAAGGGGGAAATGGAGCATAACAGATGAAGGTGAGAGTTACCACAACAACAACAACAACAACAACACACACACACACACACACACACACACACACACACACACACACACACACACACACACACACACACAAAATGTGCCATTAACGTCTCCACATGAGCAATCCTTCTGCTGCCCGCCAGATGGACCCGCCTGACAACAAACAAACTGCAGAGAGCCACAAACTGCTGCATCTCCACTGGATTCACTCCATAACCCAGACGACCTTGCCGTCTCCCCCCCCCACACACACACATATGACCGGCTGGCCCGGCTGTATCAAAACAGGTCTTGGCTTTGATATAAAACCCACTGTGGCGAGACGCGTAGCAAGAACACCTCGCTGGTGTTTAAGGAAAAAAAAATACACACACACACACACACACACACACACACACACACACACACACACACACACACACACACACACACACACAAGCCTTTGGCTACATCGGAGCTATTTTTGGCACTGTTAAGGAAACAGTGACTTACATGCTATAGGGTTCGGCCAGTCAGCGGATTTGTTCGGTTTTTGGTTGATATCTTTCATAGTTGTTGCTTCCAGACACAACAGGTAGCGCAGGTAATGCGAAGTCGGCTGTCTCAGCTCGTTTTTTAAAAACCATATTCAGAGCTCTCAGTGTGAACAGCTAATGTGCACTAAACTCTTCGTAGACGTATGTCATATTTAGTGTTACATAGATGACGGGCTGAATCAGGTGACCCTGAACCCTTCCTTAGTTGCGCTGAAATAAGTCTTGGCTGCTGGGGTCCTCCCATGATGCACCCTGTTTCTTCTTCACTCACCTTCTCACTCACTATGCATTTAATCATTAGTTATTATTCATCTCTGGCTCTCTTCCACGTCTTTTGTCTTGAATTACCTCCAACTTGTTACGGCAGATGCCCGCTTCTCCCTGAGCCTGGTTTTCTTCCTGTTAAAAGGGTGTTTTTCCTTCCCACTGTGGCCAAAGCGCTTGCTCATAGCAGGTCGTGTAATTGCTGGGTTTTCTCGATTTTCTCTCCATTTTTGTAGGGTCTTTACCTTACAATATAAAGGCGCTTCAAGCAACCGTTTTGTTGATTTGGCACTATGTAAATGAAATTGAACTGAACTGAATGATGGATGTAAAATAACCAGTAAAATATAAAAAGAGTGAAAAATGTTTTGCTCAGAGGAACAATTTGATAGTGTGCCAAAAGTGGAACTTTGGTATTGCATAAGGAAGTCAGGAGTGGCAGAGAAGTATGTGTGGAAAGGCGTAAGGAGCAGAGGTAGCGAACATAGTTTAAATACCTGGGGTTAACCATCCAAAGCAACAGGTGGTGCACAAGAGAAGTGAAGAGGAGAGTGCAGGCAGGGTGGAGTATTTGGAGGTGAGTGTAAAGGGTGAATGTGAGTACATCAGAGGGACAGCCCAAGTTGAGTGTTTCTGAGAAAAAGTGGAGATACCAGGCTGAGTGGGCTTGGAAATGGCTATATTGGACAAAGGATGTTGAACATGTAGGAAGACCACTGAGAAGATTCATAAATATAATGTAGGAGGACATGCAGAGGGTTGATGTGACAGAGGAGGATGCTGGTGATGGGAATGAATGGATAGGATGAAATGGAGACGGATGATCCACTGTGCTGACCACTGAAGGGAGCAGCCAGGAGAAAAAGAAAAATGGGTAGTTTTAATGTCTTAAGGCTTTCCTCAAATAAATTGCATTTTTAAAGTGGTGGATAATTTCAGAACTCCAAAAATTATTTGAGCAAATGGGAAGGAATCTATTTCAAATTTTGGTTAATTTGAAAAAGGTTAATTTGATCTGTAACCTGTGAGGATTGATTTCAAGCAGACGTTGCCTCATTTTAGAATAAAAAAAGAAAAAAGAAAAACACTGGGAACCACTGTATTTGGTAAATGATAGCAGAGGGTATGACTCTCTCTCTCTGTCTCTTTCTCTTTGCATGCTTCTTTAGTGATTTTTACAGAGCTACAGGGTGGCAACAGCTTCGAGCATTTGTGCTATTTTTTTCTCTTTGGATTAAAACTTTGCTTGAATTATTTGGCTGTTTTGGAGCTGTTACATCCAGAAGTTTCTGCGAGAAATTGTTGCTCCCCAACAACAGCTTGCTCTGGGCCCGAAAACAGTAAATATCAATCATGCTTGACATGTTCCTGGGCACCTCCGGAGTGAATCAGTCAAGGAAAGTTACAGTGTCACCCCACACGCTGGAGCTGCCTTTCCGGAACAACATATAGAGCAAAACCCAGTTACTCGAAGGTCATGCATCAAGTTACAGGAGTGGTATCAGAAGATAAAGATATACTGTTATTTGAGTGGAGAAATATTAGTGCAGAAGAATATAAGAGATAAACTTTTTTTTAAGGAAGAAACTAAATGCATGGCTTCTTAATGAAAAGCAAAAGCTCCCCACAAAAAGCCCTCCCTTGCTTACTTACCTTTCGAGTCTGAAACGGATGTGGTCGTGACCATTCTTGCTTACCAGGCTTTGCTGGGTGAACGGCAGACAGGCAGAAGAGCAGTGAGTGGATCGCCAGCATTCGTTTTCCTGCTGAAGGAGTCGGCAGAGTCTCGAGCTGGAACAGCTGTTCTGAGACAAGCAGTCTCTGTAGCAGGTCAGAGGATGAGTGTAGAGAAGTCCCACTGGGACAGAAGGATTGTGTATGTGTGTGTGTGCATGCAGGAGAGACAAATCTATAGACTGAGACGGAGAGGAGCAGAGAGCTGGCAAGAGAGGAAAGCAGCAGGGCTCATACGTTCATATCCACTTAACAGAGGCTCCACCTGGATAGGCTGGATCGTGGAGGACAGCGAGGCTGTCGGAGTAGCGAGGGCCCTGCTGTGTGTCTATCAGTTTCAAATAAACCCTGCTGCTTCTGCTAAAGTGTCCTTGAGTCACATGTTGAATCCCTTCCTGTTCAGAGACGCACTTTCCTGCTGTTGAACTCCAAACCGCAGTGAATTTGTTCCTGCCACTCACATAAAACTGCTGTTTTTGTGCATCCACAGGCCAGATTGGAGACTCGCAGGCAATGTATCCAATCAAACGCCTTCTTCAATGAAGTGTGAGTTTGTGTGTGTGTGTGTGTGTGTGTGTGTGTGTGTGTGTGTGTGTGTGTGTGTGTGTGCACGCGAGGGTTAGTTAATGATGACAAATTGTCTTAAAACATCTGAGAGGTTAAGAAAGGATGTATGACAGTTACTTATTGACTTACATAATGAAGAAGACCTGCTGTGGAGAAACTTGAAAATCTTTTATGAGGGAGAACATGATTTTCTGTAAAACAAAATTAAAAAAAAGAAGGACATTAAGTTATATATAAGTTATAATAGTTAGGTCCATGACTATTTGAACAATGGCACATTTTTATATAGCGCATTTTAAATCAGACAATCAAGATGTGATTGAAGCTTTAATTCAAGATATCATCAACATTTTTAGAGGCCCAGTGGAAATCGCTAAATGCTGTGCTTCCTCCTTGAGATGCTCTGCCAAGCCTTCAGCAGCCACCTTCAGCTGTCGCTTGTTTGTGGGTCTCTCTGTATTCATTTTTGTCTTCAGTAATTGAAAGACATGCTTTATTGGGTTGAGATGAGGTGGCTGACTTGCTCACTGAAGAGTTAGGTTGAAAGAAGAGCTTTCTAGTCAGTTTTGCAATGTTTGGCTGAGCACAGAGTATAACCCTGCACACTTAAGAATTCTTTCTGCTACTTCTGTCAGCAGTCACCAGGGGGGGTTTAAATGGGCTGGAACAGGCCGGAACAGCATCCTAGCACCTTCAATTAATGAGCCATTAAATCTGATTGGCAGGTTATTGCATATTGCTGCTGAATGAGTTCATCTTTTTGTGTGCTGCAGCTTGGTATTGCCTCTGGTGACAACATCAAGATACTTCCTCAATAATAAGAAAATAATAGCATGCTCGGTTGGAAATTAGTTTGCAGTTGGTATACTGTGATGCAGGCTAAAGTGGTAAACTTCATGTTGGACTTGTACAGAGCAGACATGGTGTTCAGGGTCAATGTTAGGTTTCTCAAAGAGAGAGGGAAAATAGTGCAAAGAATTAAGGTGGGAATTGACTCTCCTGGCTGTTTTTACTCATCATCAGTAAACACCAGTGACCCAGTTCCACTGGCAGTAATACAGTGAGCACTGATGTGGTATGGTTTGGATCCATACTTTACTCCTGCCATTATTCTGGTGTTTTACCAGATGTGTTCTGGTAAAGTATTATGTGGCTTTCCTGTTTTTGAGTGTAACCAGCGGTTTGCATCTTGCTGTAAACTTCCTACATTTCCTCCCACAAGGATGTTTCTTGATTGATGCGACAGGAAAACACCTTCTTCCTGAAAAATGTCTTAATGTGATGTGAAGTTGTTTTTCTTAACCATGGAAAGAATTCTGTGATCACCCACTTTATTTATCTTTTTTGTTGGTGTTGGTGAGTGGGCAACTGCATTCCTTTTTCTTTAAGAATGTACCACATTTTAAATGTTGCTATTCCCAAAGTTTAGTGTCATCAACATCTGTTTGGACCTCATATTTATTGAGACTTCAAACAAAAAACTACCCAATGCAACTTCAACAGCTGGAATCAATTCCAGATATTTTATCCACTTAATTTGTCATGAAATAACAATGGAGCAGCTCTCACCTGGCCATGAAACTGCTTGTCTGTCTGAAGCCTCTGAAAACATAAAAATCTATTTAATTCCTCCACAGTTACTGCAGTAGTTTTGTTTTGTGGTGTGTGGGGAAAGATTTACAAAAATTACAAAAAATCAAATGTGTGTGAAAGATGAACAAAAGAAAGTCAAGGAATGAAATTATCACAAAAGAAACAAATGACTGGTGTGGACCCATGGGAATATATCAGTTAGTTTAGTAAAAAGCATGTCCACTATAAATGGACTAATAGGTCATAGATACAGCACAGAATAGCATGTACGCCAAGTAGCAATCAAGAAAACTCAGAAATGCATTTATTATCCCTAAAGCATATGTATATTTATCGCCCTTTGTTGTCTTTGTACATGTACAACAAAACAAACTCAAAGTAACAGCCAATCATGTCCCAGATAATATCAGTTTGTGACAATATACCTGTATGGGGACATGATAAATGATTGTGCATGACGGATTCCATGTAACCACATCATCTGTGGATTTTCTCAGTTGCATGTCGTACTCTGATTATTGTTATTATTTTGTTTTTTGTATGGTTTGTTATCACCAAAAGTTAATATTTTACAAATAAATTCTGCGGCTCAGAATATTTTGAAAACAAAACAAAACAGTTGAACATTTTAGAGTTTTTATTTGAACGTTTTAGTGTAATAAATGAGGAAAGAGCAGGATTTACTGAAAGTGGACCTAATGAATTAAGGCTTTATTATGAGAAATCTTGGCTTTGATTTTAATGACTAGCAACCTCCCGTCACAGGGTGATATCTGACTGATTGGTTATCTCTTACAGATAATGGAAAGTAACGTTATTTGTCTCCTCTACAGCTTCCGGGAATGAGCTTTCATTTACTAGAACAAATCTCTGGTATTTATCTACATTCACAACATTTATTACAGCAAACCCACTTAGCTGTATTTCTTGAAAAGGGCTATTAAAACATGATTCAGCTTCAGCATCTCTCCCCTCTGGGTGTTTTGAAAACACAACATTGTAAGTTCGCTTGGTGTAGCTTTAGATCTACTCCACTATTGAGAACATGAGAGCAAAGGGGCAACAGAGATAAAATTATCATGTTGTTTTCTGCACAGCAGGTGATTATTTGATCATCGGGAGCCACTCGGTTCTGAGATTCGGCTTTCATGTTGGGATGGTACTGTGGAACAGAGATAACACCTGTGTTGGCACTCGGAAGCACAGAATTGGAATTTATATGAAAGCTGACGCATCTTGTAAGCTTGTTATATGAAGCCAAATTACAATTTCTGATCTTTTTAAGTAGAGGAAAGTAGGCAGTCCACCCATAGTGTCAGGGTCCCTGTGCCTACCCGGTCGGCTCAGTACGGCTACATATGTTTTGTATTCCTTTTTTTAAATTTTTTTCCTGCTCTCTCCTTTCCCCTCTTTCCCTCCTCCCTCTGCCTGGGCGGAGCTTACCTGCGGGCTCCTGCCCTTGGCCCACGCACCTGTGGCTCATCACGAGTGATCCAGCTCCTTTATAAGACGGCAGCCCTGTGTTTCTCGTCGCTGGACCGTTGCCGACCCTCGTCAGTGTAACCCCAGCTCAATGACTTCAGAAGTGTTTCATAGCGATTTACCTAACTACCCATTCGTGTCTCTGTGTACAGATTCCCTGGACCTACCCCTGTGTTACCCGAGTGAGTGGAGTGTGAGGAGGAGTGGACGGAGAGTGTGCGTGTCTTTCCCGTTCGTGTGTGGACCCCCGGAGCCCGGCTTTCCCCTCACTTTTGTAAATAATCACCTGGTGCATCATAATAAAGACTCTTGTGCTTTCAAGACCTAGAGCCTGCGCGTGAGTCCGTTCAGTCCCATTGTGACACATAGTTGATTTTCTTTTTTATTTAGACATGGAGCAGAGACACCTAGCAGAAGGGACAGCTGTGGCCTTAGACTTGGCAGACTTGCTGCTTGCTTTGACTAATTGTACTGCAATCTGAGACATTTATTCATATTACGCCTAATATGTGGAAGATGTGCAGCTGTGATTTATCAAATTTTTTTCTCTTCCCCTTTGTGTACTGATGTTCGGGACCAGGCAGGTTCCATAAATTTATATTCAGAAGGGCTAACTTCAACAGATCGGCAATAACACCACAGCCCACAGAGAAGACATTAAAGTACTGCATGGTCTACAAAGAGACAGTATAATCATTTTTTTCAAGAGAGCCTTTAAAATGGACTTGGCATTTTAAACACTCATAACATGTAATGAAATTTAATGTGAAATCAAACATTCAGGTGAGCATTAAAAGAAGAATACAGTTTCATCCTCCAGTGCCCTTCATTAGCTCGTGGTTCACTAGCTGGGACAAATACTTCAGACAAAACCTTTCACTGTGTTTGGTAGTGATGGGCAGATGAAGCCCCATGAAGCACTGAAGCTTTTCATCCAATTGGTTCACCCCAACGCGAAGCTTCATGAAGCTTCATTTGCTCTAGCAGGACACCTACTGGACGTAAAAATAATAGCTGGCATGAATTTGAAGAGTGTGGCATTTTGCACACAGCCTGTAAATGTCAACAACAAAAGGAGTGTGTAAAACACCTATAGTGTAGTGATGGCAGTATACTGTGTATATTTATGCTGGCAGTATGGAAAATGATTATTTGCGGCAAAGTTCGAACCGCTTCATGAACCAGTCACGTGGTACAGCCGGGCAGCGAGGCTTCGGACGTCATCATTTTCAGCTCCTCCCATAAATGAAGCAAGCCTCGATACGCGCTTCGCGGAAACGCCCCCTCCATTACTCGACACACGCTCCGAAGCCTCGATACAGAACGTCCCATCACTAGTGTTTGGTTTTTATGACTGTGCTCCATTGCTCTTGCCGTTGTTGGAATGGTTTTCGTGTTCTTTGCCCCTACATTTAGGATGCTCGAAATTTAGGTTAGCACTGTAACAGGTGTCAGACTCAGAGGCAGTATCAGCGGGTAGGAGTAAGTATGAGAAAAGAAGCTTTACTAGGCATAAGGCAAGATGTAGGTCAGAAACAGGTAGGCAGTCAGCAGAGGCAAACAGGACCAGAAGCGTTCGGGCAGGCAGCCAAAAGTCCAAAAACTAGCTGGGTTCAAAGTTACCAATGCAAGCAGGCACACTGGCAGGTGGGTAGATGCAGAGAAAAAGGCTGCAATAGACAATTTGGAGAAGAAAGTTGAACTACTAGGAAGCTACATATAGCGTGGGTCTAATGGGGTAATGAGGTCCAGGTTTGTCGACAGGTTCGGTTAAGTAGTGAAGGTGGAAATATCCTAAGAGGCAGTGGCTAAAAATCAATACAGTGCATTCATATACTTAACTGTGCTACTCCTACTAATGTCAGCAGGGTTTCTGTGCTCTGCTCATAAAAACATATTAAATGTGGAGCCTCAAAAATTAGGTTGTATCTATAGCAGACTTGAAATGAGACCTGCAAGCAAACACAGCAGGTAGTGGGACAAAAATAGGCTTTTACTTGTCAAAAAGACAGCATTTAGGTCAGTAACAGGTAGCCGGCCATCAGAGGCAAACAAGGCCAGGAGGGATCAGGCAGTCAGGCAAAAGTCCAAAGAAAAACTAGCTGGGGTAATGGTCTCTGTCTCTGAAGACAGCAGGCTGCAGCAGACCTTTTCAACGCTGCACATTTTAACTTGGCAAACGAGAAAAAGCACAGGTGAAACTAATTTCATTAAGTTTGGTTCCATCAAGTGTCCCAAAGAGGCCAGCATGCACAGTGCAGCCATTTTTAATTGTATTAACTGAACCTGTGCAGACAACATGACAAGTCAAACTGTCTACTGAGCCGGTAGTGGGAGGATTCTGCAGAAAACAGAGAAGTGACTAGCTTTTACAAACAGAATGGAGCCGAGGGAGGGAAAAGCTTCCAAACGAATTACATTTATTTGATTAGAAGCGTCGTTATTATACAAGCTTAGTTTGTGACAAGCTGTTTGCACTTTGAATGGCGTCTAGGCCGTGGTGGTGGAGCAGAGGTGAAGAATGATCTGAAGATATGGAGCGGGGCTGCTGATGAGCTCAATCCAGCGAGCGTTGGCTGCTGGTTCTGAAACTGGAGCTGAATGTTGGCGGATGAGGATTGATCTGACACTAAAATGACAGCTCCCGGCAGCAGTTTCATAGGTCATGGCAAGATCCGATTGATTTAACAGAGGGGAGAATGCTTTCAGTAAGCAGATGTGATGAATTCAGAGAGAGAGAGAGGGGGAACATGTAAGTAAATATTGAAAGCATGAGACTGAACCTGCAATATTAGTGGGCTGGTATATACACATACCGTGCAGCTGGAGTAATAAGGTTTGGCTGTGCAGGTGTAGAATCAGGTTTGCTTAGGAGTGGAAAATCAGTGCAAAAGTCTTGCAGTGTGCACTGGCATTAACTGGAAAAAGCAGTGGCTATGTGAGAAACTGGCAGGTTGGTGAGTAGCAGCAGAAATAAATACAAAAAGTTAATAGGATAAAATAAAAGATCACTGAAACTACATTAAGGAAGCGACAGTTTTAATTTCCAAAGTTCCACCACTGGATCTGGATTCATAGTGTCTGACTGCATCACAGAAAGACACATTTTGAAGAGTTTCTCTAGTAAAAGCTTCAAGTTTCCACAATGCACTTGGCTTATTTTGGACCAGGCTTGGCTCCCAAACTAGTTGCAATTTCACAAATTGTGGTTACAGGTAAAAAAGCTTTGAAAAAATAAGCTTTATAGTTTGTTTTTTTTACCCCATCATGCATACAAGGCTGATGGGGTATTGTTATCACGCCGTTGGGCAGGTGGGACACCCAAGTTTTTGAATGCAATAACTCGAGAATGAGGCGATGCAGGATTTTGAAATTGATACCATATGTGCAGCTACTAAAAATCTCACAAAAGTTCAAATCTCAGTGACTTTGAACTCGAGGTCAAAGTCAACTTTTTATGAAAATCACAGAGAATTTTCAAGTTTATATCATCAGTGCATCTGCTAAGAGGCAGAGGGGTAACACTGCCGACGTAACCCGTCAGCTGGATTTCAATACTTTTAAAGTGTTGAAATCTAAAAGCAAAAACAAAAAAACAACCCAAAAGCCCATGTCAAGCCCTGCATGGAGTACAGTGAAGGTCAAACATTTAAGAGAAGGCTGACCTTTTGTGTGCTGAGTTGCACTTTGTGGATGAATTCTGTTTGGCTGCCTCGATTTCAGGGTCCTGGTGTCATTCACGCTTTCTCACACTGAGAGAACCATTGTTCATTTTACTAGTAACCATGTCCTAATGTGAAAAGGCAAAATGACTTGTTAAGATACATTTGAAACCCAATAATATGAAAGAAAAGCATATGCAGGTTAACACACCTGCCAACCATTTGTAAATTAACCCCTGCTATTGCCTTTAGGGACCCCCACTCCTTAGAAAAAGCAGTCACCCAGTAGAACAACAGCGGCTGGTTAGCAGGCAGTTATCCTTACATTGCATCCTTTTCAAATGACCCCTTCCCCCTCTGATTTTTACAGGATGCCTGTAAATGTTTATAGTTCACCAGATCTTTATGTTCATTAGTTGCATGCTCTTTTTCTATTTACAGAAATTAAACAAGAGCCTAAAAGTAGAGCCACGGACAAGTGATCAAGTGATGCCCTCAACAACCCCCCAGCCCCCTCATCCCACGCTGTGCTCTCTCTCCCTCCCTCTCTGTGCATGGGGAAGGCACAGGGCTCTCTCAGCTCGCTGCTGGTCCCAGTTGGCCACTCATGATGGTCAGTCCACCTACGCCACAGTGTTTTTGCCAGTTGCAGAAAAAGCACAGGCAGCAACAATTGTAATCAGGATGCATGGGAGAGGAGAGCCATCAAAGGTATTTCTTGAGCAAATTCTCCATTCCACATAGACTCACACAAACCCTCTGAAGTTGGCACGTGACTAATTAGCATCGAGATTTTGCCAAAGCTGTTTACGCTTTCTGTGTCTCTGTCTGTCGCACCCCCCTCTGTGGGGAAGAGTAAATGCATGGCGTAGCCTCCAGTAGCAGCTGGAGAAAGTCGGCGATAATGTCAAGAAACAGCTGGAGCAAGTTCACCTCATTTAAGGCATGACACACTCACTTGTTTACTTATGACTCATATGCAGACGTCTCCGCATACATTGCTGTGTCACGTGAATCCAACCAAACTAATTACCTAATTGGTACATATGCCGTGTTTGTGTGTACATATCTGCATGTTTAACAGGGAAGTATACCAGCAGGAATCCACTGACAGGATGCTGATTCTAGCAAATGATATCCATTCTTCTTTTACACACAGTAGTGTATGTGCTTACAATCCAAACAGCTTGCCAAAGTGGGGGAAAAAAATCCACATAATCTCATTGTAATGGATACAGTTTGGGGTTTCTCACACAAAACATTTTTTCGGAGTAACATCACAGCTGTCCCAGTTTTCTCCAGTTTGGGGGAGTGCCCGCTTTTAAGCCTGGCACTTCTGAGGAGGACGGATTTCTAAAAAGTGCTGAAGGGGCACCTGCTAACACTTTTAGTAAGAAATATATGATGAGACATTGAATATTTGTGGAAATAAATCAAAAGTATGTAATTCTACAAAAAAAAAAGGATTTATACCACTGACTGCTCTGTGAACTGCTGCAATGAAATTTCAAAAGGCACATCAAGCTGGAGTCGGTTACATTTAATGATTTGCTGGTGTGACCAGACACTGACGTTACTGTCATTTCATTAAGTACACCTGAATTACTGACAGGTGCCAGACAGGCTGGTCTGAGTATTCCAGTAACTGATAATCTACTGAGATTTCTCCACACAACCATTGCCAGAGCTCACAGAGAATGGTCTGAAAGAGAGAAAATATCCAGTGAGTGTTGAGGTCAAGGGTCAGAAGAGAATCGCCAGACTGCTTTGAGCTTGTAACAAGCCAACAGTAACTCACATACTACTTGTTGCTGTCAAGGTACGCAGACAAGCATCTCAATATGGTCAGAGCCCCTGCGTAAGCATCCGTTCATCTTGTGCTTTTGATTAAATGTGAAGATGTATTTGTTGTTGTTATTGTATTTAATTGTTTTAAACACATAACTCTCTTCTTCCATATTTGTTTACACACTGTTTCTCCTGCAGTTTCTCCTTTACAGTTTTTACTATTGCTGCTTTTGCTTGCAATTCTAAGACCTGGTGTCTTTAGTAGGCCATCCTTTTCTACTGGTTGTTGGAGCCCAGGTGCTGCACTTAAAATATGGTACATTAAGAGAAAAATCTCTGCACCTAACCAAGTTCTAAACTCTGGTTTGGCCCCAGCATGATGCTACTCATGTCCCCTAAAAGCAGGATTTCACATGGACTCTCAACAATTGCACAACAGAAGCTTGGAAAAACATTGCCTGTTGTGACAAATCTCAATTTCTGCTGTGACATTTCAACGTCAGGGTTAGGTGGTGTAAACGCTATGAAAGCATGGTTCCATCCGGTCTTGCATCAACAGTTAGTGGTGGCGGTGGATGGTGGTGCAGACTTTACTAACTTTGAGCCCCTTAGTACTAACTGAGCATTGTTTAAACACCACAACCTGCCTGATGACTGCTTCCAGCAGGATAACACACCCACACCATGTCACAAAGCTCTCTAATGTGAAAAGTCTCCACAGTCAAGAGATCTCGATTGAGCAGAAGACCTTTGGGATGTGGTGGAACGGGAGTTTCACATTATGGATGTGGCACCGACAAATCTGCAGCACCTATTTGACGCTACCATGTCATCAACATGGATCATGAATCTCTGAGGTGTGTTTCCAGCAACTTGTTGAATCTATGCCATGAAAAATTATTGCAGTTCTGGCAGGTGGTCCAACCCGCCAATAGCAAGGTTAAGTTAATGAAGCAGCCAGTTAATAAGTAATAGCGACACTAACTGTATGTCAGTCCATAACAGCATGTTTATGACATTCTCATGGATGCAGGGTATCACAAATAAAAGTGGCCATCTGGTACCCAAGTACAAAGCATCGTAGAAGATTGCACAGTAGGTGGAAAACACCGACGACACCGACGGGGGACAAATGATCCCACTGGAGCCATAATAATGTGGCCTTCACTGATCACATCGACCACACCATATGTGCAAGAAAGTGCTACAGCATTACCTTACAAAGAGGTAGGTGTCTGTGTGCAAGAGTGTGTGTGTGCAAGTGTGACTGCATAATGTCGCCACCCCACAATCCCTCTGTGGTCCTTCAGGAGATGCAACAGATGGACGATATCCTCACAGAGCCGCAGTTTCTCATTCAGGAGAAAAATGTCTCAAAAACCAATCTGCATGAAATTACACAATAACCAAGCTGAGACACAAACGGGGATTAAAACAGTCATTTGCCAGCACACTGAGTGGGCACTTGTCTGAACAAACTGATTGATTGATCAACTTAAAAATTCAACAAAAAATTATAAGCACTAACTTTATAAAACCGTTTTTGTATCCCTTTATTAGTTCGGTTGTTTAAACCTTTTAAATCATCATGTTCAAGATTTAATGCAAGCGATTAATGGCAGAAAATTACTTAATCACTTGCTCAGTGATTTGTCACACTTGTGATCAAGGAATATCGATTGGAACAGTAAACCCACGACGAGGGAATGCAGCCCAAGCTGAACTTTCACAAAGTGACTTGATCAATGGTTAAATCTCCTGACAGCAGTTCAGGTAATTGTTCAGTCTATCCCGCTGCCAGTGCCTCAGGAATCCTTTCCTTTTTAATATTTCAATAATTGCTCCCTCTAAGACTTTGAAAATAGAATATTTTACTCGCTCTTCTTCACAGCATCCAAACAAATAAGCCCACAATCTTTTCTTATCCCTAGAGAAGCCAGTAACCGATCATTTTCTCCCTATTAACCCGATTTGCTGATGCCGGCATTCAACCTTAACATTCCCCACCACCACCAAGAACTCAGGATCAGCAGTTGGCTGATGGCCGGGCTGAGGGTTTTATGTTATTATCTGGTTATTGGATTCATCCCCATAATCGGAGAGTTATCCCCAGATAAACTTATGCCAATCTAGTCGAAGCTTAATCAACAACACTAAACTGATAAGCTGCTCTCCTGACTGACATCATCGCATGTATCTTTTTTACTTGTCAAAGTTAATGGAAAACAAGCGAAACAAGTACTCTCGTGGCTTTTAAGCGTTCAAAGGGGATCTAAAAATACATCACTGGAGTGCTATAGTTCATCTGTAAATATTTGCTGGTTCACATGTTCATTATCAGTTCTATCCAGCGTCTCACTGAGTCCTTTGCAGTCCCGTGTGCTAACACAAACAGCCCCTCAAACACTTTAGTGAAAAACAGCCCAGTTCCATTTTTTCCCAAAAGCTAATAAGTTCTGACAAACCTTTTAGCATTTTAGTAAATCTCGTATTTAGAGGACATACTGTCTGTCCTCATCAGGAGATCTGTGGTAATCTGAAAATTAATAATGCTTCAATCTCACGGTCAGGCTTTTGTTATTGCCAGTAAGAGATTTAATGCACCCTCTGGCTACGCTGATAATAGAAAGGTCATAAAAAGTTACAGCCTCAAGATGAGCTATTTTAAATTGTTCTGTGGGCTGGACCAATTAGTTTGATTTGGCTACAGTCTCCAACATTGAAATGCTCTATTGCACCAACTTCTTGGCTGCAGTGCCCTGAGTACCCAACGTACACTCCGAGCACCCGGAGAATTGAACGCTCGATACACACGCAATATACAAATGGGATTTCCTGTAGCTTTGTAGATTTCCAAGCTGTCAAACCGAGTACCAGAGAGTGTGCCCTGGTGCTTTAAGTGCAAATTAGCCAGCACAGTCTAAATATGTACTTCCCCAGATATACTAGATTGCATAATTTCTGCATGTTTTTGCAGGTGTTCAAGGCTGTTACTCGAGTGGGCCATGTTGAGGAGTCGGTGTATTCCCTGCTCCTCTGTTTGTGTGCCATAACACTGCAGAACAGGAAGGCTGTGACCTCTATACGACTCCCCTGACTGTCAGATGCAACTTGCTGGTTGCTTTATGAAACCTGGAAATTATTCTTTATGTATTCAAATAACAGTTTTAGGGATAGTTTCAGACAGATACTGTATCCAAAGGTTTTCTCAGCCTAATGACCAGCATTCCCAAAGGCTGCTAACTAAATGTGCTGCACAATTTCTGCAAAGTTCCCAGTAGTGCTCCCACAGCTTCATAGTTTAATACAAGACAAAACCCATTACATTTATATTAAATTCTGAGTTATATTTTAATGAAATAGTGACATGTCTCAGTTTAAACATTTCATATATTTTCTATGTTATAAAATATGGGTTTGTGAGGTTGATGAGATCATTGCATTCTATTTACATTTTACACAGTGACTGACCTTTTTTGGAATCGGGTGTATAGATCCTGTTGAACAAGGTCTCTCTTTTAGTAATCTTGGCTGGAACTGAACTAAACAGCAAGTATGTGAGGGAGCAAGAGGTGTGTTTTGATTTAAAGACTAACTTCATGGCAAAAATACATCTTCTTGTCATGACAATCGTTTTACCAGCTACTCTGTTTTTTTAGATGTTGGAAGTCAAAATACATGAAATCCGATAATGTTTTTCATTGACGTGTAAGAAGGATTTACAAAATGAACATCATGTTGTATTTGTGACTGCAAACTAGCAACTGAAGTCAATGCAACTAAACTGTATGCGCCTAACAGCCATCCTTTATTTACATTCTATGGTATTTTGGTACTAAGCACTAAATCTATAGCACTTAGCCCGGCTTTTGAGGAACTAGAATATCTTTTTTACTTTTTACACCACTGCGAACCAGTTCAGTTGCATGTATGTTGGAAACAGATTTATATAATGTACTGCATGTGGTGAAGACTTCATGGGAATTTAATAGATCAGCACTAAAGATTAGTCTCACCAGTTCAGTGATCACAATATTCCCTTCTGTTCCTGAGATACAGGGTTGAGTAATGGCAAGAAAAGTGTTTTTGCAAAACATTAATATATTATGTTGGCCTTTGACCTTTTGGAAAATGTCATCACTTTGTCATTTTTTCTTATTAATAATTTGTGTTCACTTCTGTGATCATTAGCATGTGAATTCTTGAACTATGACCCAAACGTCACACTGAAAATGTGACCTTTGTCAACTAAAATAAATCTATTCCTCACACCTCAAGGCTGTTTTTAGGCTGGTTGTTTTAATATTGTGGCTGACTGGTGTAGGTATGGCTGGACAGACAAGCCCTAAGTCAGTGTACACCCTTCTGTATACAGATGGCTTTGCCTGATTGTAGCATTGCAGCAGAAGCTCCACTGATGGAAACTTAGGCAAAAGCACTCAGGCAAATTCAGTATTTATGGGGAACGTTAAAGCAGTGATGTTGGTCAGTAATTACCCTTTTATTGGATTATTTCAATGCAAACTGTAGGGTGCTTCTAAGTTGATGCAGGTAAATAACTTTTTAAAATGACTTAATAATAATGCTGCATGCTGCGACACATTTTTCACTGCACTTTTAGTAAGTAGCTTCATATTCACGAGTATAGATACTAAGTAAAGAAAACGTATACGCATATTTCCCAAACTAGTGTCTTTAGCAGTGGGGAGGGGAGACCATATCTTGATCCCCTGCTGAATTTGTAAGTTTGCTCACTTACAAAGAAATGAACAGTATCTTATTTTTATATTAGTTTCATTTGAATGGACCTTTCATGTCTTGCTAACTGCAAATTCAGCAGTGAATCAAATAATTATTTAATTTTCCCGCTGTGAGTGTATTTTTTTTCCCTGCAAGTGAGCTGAGACCCTCACTTGCAGAGATTTTTCGCATGGAATTTATACATTTTGAACCTCTTGTTAAGGAAGCTCAGATGTTTCTCATTTACAGTATATTTTACTCTTTTCTAATGATATTCACAATATGAATTATTCAAATCCCCAAGCTTAACTTGTGCCAATTACTTTGGCTGAACTTACTTCAGTTTAAAAAGTCTAAATTGCTCGCCTGATTAATGCTTATTCGGTTCGACTGTTTCTGAAGTGGTTGAGTTTTTGTTGCGAAAATGAAGATGGGCTATTTTCATGAACACAGGTATAGCTGGAGCACTCCAGCACTTTCTAATTTCTTACCTGCAATTAATTGTTAAATTATTGACTGACCTTTTCAAGTTGAGGATAATTGCTGATGTAGCCAAGTGGAGAAGACACAGCAGTGCATCACTCCTGGCTAATTGATTTGGCCGCTGCGCTCATGAACTTTTCACTGACATCAGCAGTGTGACAGCGAGTAATCACCCATCAGTTTTTGAGATGAGCGGTTCTCTAAGGTGTCTATGAAATCCGAATGCTTGATTATGCTGAGAATCGGGCATAACCGAGCTCCACATACTGCCCCTCTCTGGCTGGAAGCAGAGCCGTCTGTGGGAGAGCTCATTCCAGGTCACCCACTCTCTGTGGGCGAGAGAGCGAGAGAGGGTGGAGAGTGCAAGAGAGGGAGGGAGACAAAGTTAAAAAAGAAAGGCAGACCAGAGAGAAAGGGAATATCTATAGCTCAGTAAGTGCCAGATATCACATCGCTGTGTTCCAGATAGAGAGCCTTGAATACATTTCAGTTTATTTTGTTGCCATTTATTGACAGAGTGATTCATTTCCTGAGCCTATATAAAGCCATGTACTGTAGCTACAATGAAGTGTCTTTGCTGTGGCAGCGCCTCGTCTGAGAAGAAAATGAACAGTCATTGTATAAAAGACAAATTCGTCCTGTATGCTTGCCTCTCCCTTGAGCTCATCGTGCAGCCAATTAAGCTGAACGCAGCCCACCTACTTTCTTTACCAACCAGCTTACATCCATTTGTCTTCAAGTGTACACGTGAATCATGCTTTTGTGGAATTTCTATATTGTTTGCCTGACAATCAAAGTGTTGATGAGTGTCAGATAATGTCTAGTTTGTGCTCGGAAGAAGTTGCCAGTAAATTTAAATTAAATTAAATTTACAAAAAGCTGGGCAAGCATGTGTGGCTGCTGGAACTATGGTAGATGACCATGTGTGACAATCAGAAAAGAAGACAAGAAAGCAAATTCATAATGCTTTTGTTGAAAGCACATACACATTAACAGTAAAAAAAAAAAAAAAGATAAAAATTACAACCCAAAGTGTGCCATTATTACTTGTTGTCATGGAAACAATGCAGTTTTTTTTTAAATTTAAAACACACAAAAAAATTCAAGTTTACAGTTGACAGTTACAGGTTATAATAGACCAGCCAGCTAGCTGTGCAGCTAATCAGCAGCACGCGCTTCAAAAAGTTTCCAGATTGCGTCACCGGTGCGCAGCTGCAGAGGGGCTGCGCGTGCCGGGTAGGTGCGATCAGTGGTGCTGACGTCTGTCGGTCTGAATGAGCGGCTGCCTGGTGTCCTGCACCAGGCACAGGTGTTTGTGAATGGGGACTTCGTAGTGACAAAGCACAAACCTTTATATATCTGTGTTGGGCGTGTCTGCCATAGCAAAAGTGGTGACACTGAAAAAGTCAGTTACCATGGATACAAAAATTGCCCACATCATTTTTTGTCAGAGGCCTTGTATAATCCCTTTCCTTTCCCTGTAATTTATTTTATTTTATTTTATTTTAGTTTTTTTTTTTTTAATGTATTTATTTGTTTGTTTGTGTGCCCGCGTGCTGGTTTCTTAGCTGGAGCTGCTTTAATTGGACTCCTTTTCCCGTTTCCTCTGATTCATTCCAGGAATATTAGAGTGCGGGGCTTTGACTATTAGCCAAACAACATTAGTGAAATGAGCTTTTGTCTTGAATAATTATACACAGTGATAACAAAAGAGTTAGCACGCTGTTGACGCACTGCACAGTGATAATGGGTTCTTCCTTGTTTTTCAAATATTTTATAATCGCACTCGTGCTATGAGCTATTAGCAACACCCCTGTGAAATTTAATCAGAGGGCACAGATGAAGAAGCAAAAGGCGGCTCATTGTTTGAATGCTGGGAGCCAGATCTGAACTTGAGCTGTGTGTGTGTGTGTGTGTGTGTGTGTGTGTGTGTGTGTGTGTGTGTGTGTGTGTGTGTGTGTGTGTGTGTGTGTGTGTCCGGCACTGTCTGGGCGGCACGACATGCCTGGGTAACTTCTATTTAGCGTGCTGCTGGCCAATGAAAGATGCATGATGACTGAGACCGGCAGTTATAAATCTATTACATCAGCAGGGGTGCGTGTTCACGCTGTTGTAACTCTATTGGTTTCCCATCAGCTGCTTAAATACCCAGACTGCACACAGGACACTGTGCAGTCCATAGTCTAAATCACAGCCATCCTCAAGCCTGTGCGCATGAAGAATGGTCGCGTCCCCGAAATTACAACAGGGAGGTCTTTCAGGCATAAATTCCCTTGAATGAGATTAAGGAAAATACGGCTTTTAAAAGCTTATTTATGTGGTCAGGAGAGAAAAAATAACAAACGCATGAGTTTATTTCCTTGGCAACAGCCTGGTGTTTAAATATAGAATGAGACAATCGTACTCCATTGGGGCTATTTTTTTGTCTTTTTTTATTTTGTTTAAGATACTAAGAATGAAAGTCATTGTTAATGGCATCACACAACGTACATCTCCCAAGGCAGTGTCTGAGTCTGGCCTGTCCCACCAGGATGCCTCTAATGGGTAAATAGCAGTGGGAGCTGGTGGTGGGTAGGAGAGTCTGAAAGCAGACCTATTATATTCGAAACCGGGATTTATTATTCCTCAAAAGAAAAAGAAAAAAGTAAGACCATTATCTACTTTTGTGTGGTCTTCTCCCTTCTTTTCCCCCCCATACCCGTGTTATGCAATCATGTATTTCTTTTATTCCAAGCCTGGGAGGCTCGAGCTCTGACGGAGGAGGATAGAGGACCTCAACAGGTGGAGATTTTTCTTCCTTTCTTTCCTTTTTTCGTTCTGCTAGGGATATAAGCGGAGGAGGTGGAGGAGGAAGAAAAGGGTAGTGAACTGTTCCTTAATAATAAGCCCTCTGATCTGCTTATGCTGCGCTGCTTCTTGCCTCAAAGGGTAACTAGGCTTATGACAGCCAGTCCTAGTAGAGCCCCGGCCTGCTAACATGACCCCATGCAGGATCTACACCATCTGTCTGCAATGGGACTCCAAGGCAACACTCAGAGGGAGATGCAGAGAGAGTGATGGAGGTGGGGGGAGGAAGAGAGAGAGAGATGGGGGGTGTCAGCGTTCCCCGAGGACCCCCTGTGCTTCACTTTTGATCTGCTAATTATGTTCAATTGAGACTGTGTAATTCACTCGCGTTGCTTCTATTCCCCCTTATCTGAGCCGCGGCTCTTAACAAACTCCGGCGCTGATGAGAGAACATGACACACAATCAGCAATAAAAACGTTTTCCGGTGCGGTAATTTGTATTTATTTATTTATTTATTTATTTATTTTTAAGGGCTCTGCGTTTTAATTGTGAGGAAGAGTTGAGGTGTCTGCAGGGGGACCAATAGATTGGGTTATAACAGTTGAGCGGATATTGAAATGTTTTATCTGCGCGCAGCTGAAGAGCAGAGGAGGCGCGACGCGGCGACTTCTTTGACGCCGAGACAGTCGTCACAAACACACGCGCGCGCGCGCAATGACACCGGCATCCAGGAACAAACACGCGCGCGCGGCTTCGCTTTAGAGAGATGGCACCAGGTGATGCCATAAACGACGGATGATGCTGTGCGCCATACCCCCTCTCGCGCTTTCGTTTCTTTTTTTCTGCCTGGGAGAGGACGCACGAGGGAAAGGGAACGACCCGGAGAGGGAGAAAACACGACCAGGACAGACAAGGAAGCGACATGTCAGTTTTAACGAGCTGTGAAGTTGGAGCCGCTCTTTTTTTCTTAGGGGGGTAGACATGGCGAAATTTCCCTAGCACGCTCCTTCTTAACTCCCCACATATCTTTTTTTTTTTTTCGTTTTTTTATAATGGGAAGATGAAGTCACCCAAGTCTGCACCCCCTCACCACTGCCTCCTCTACCCCTTATATGTTTAATTAACTAGGCTGATGTGTAAGTACCTTCAGCTAGCGGAGCGTGGGCGGCCGGGCTGCTGCGGGGTAAAGACACTGTCGGGAGAATATTTCCTTCTTCCTCTCCGCCCGGACGGCTCGGTCGGCTGCCGAGCGTCACCTCGGTCGTGCGGCGCGGAAAGCTACAAAAATAACTCGACCCGTTTGAACTTGTTCCGAATTGTTTAGGGCGGCTTGGAGTGCGGTGCTCGTCGGAGAGCGCGTGAGGGGAGCAGCAGCAGTTGGAGGAGAAGAGGGGGGAGAGAGGGAGGGCAAGTGAGAAAAGATAGGGAGAGAGAGAGAGTGTGTGAATATATATGTATGTGTGTGTGTTTTGATGTTATTTGTGACGGAATCCCCCCCTTCAGTCTCCAAGAATCCGCGAGCGGCGCAAGGAGGAGGAGGACAGGAGAGGAGGAGGAGGAGGAGGCGCGCGGACCTGTCCACGAGCCCTCACTGCGGAACGCGCGGGGCTGCCGCTGGAGATCCCAAACCAACGGTTATTTTGGATTCTAGAGTCTAACTGATCCCCGCGCGCCAGGGGGCTTTTTCCCCCACCCCGTCTCTCCCGTTGAATGGACGGCGTTTGACATCTAAACCGAGAGGAATACTACCTATCTACGGGTGGGAGAGGTGGCGGTGGAGGGGGGAAGTCTTCAGAACCAGACAGGTGGATTTATCCGTGTGGTTTCGTTTTTTGGGGAAGGGAAATTGAATGGAGGAGAAATTGATGGATTAATCTGACGGAGAGTCGTATGCGATTCCCACTCCTGCCGAGGGCACCCGAATGGAGTAACAGGCTGCAATGTCATCTCCACCTGGCCGCCTGGTGAGATGTGTCACGGGAATGGGGTGAGCGTAATTAGTGTTTTCTTTTTTATTTTATTTTTTTTTAGGTTGGGTCAAAACTAACTCTGTCACCAAAGAGACAGATGAGCGGCATTTGTCGGGATCCGGTGGTTTTAATATCTGCCGCACTCTAGCTCTCCTTAAAGTGGAACAGCGGCGGGGTGGTGTGTGCCTGGTTCGGGTTCCTCCGCGCTCTTACGCTTGTCCGAGTCCTCGTCACACAACCTGCTGCATGCCCTACATAAACGAAGCCCGGCACCGGAGAGAGGAGCGTGAGGGGAATATTCGCCAAAGAGCCACAGGCTGTTTTTACTCCGTCGTCCCCCCCGCTCTCTCTCTCTGAAACACACATACAAGCACACGCGCGCGCACGGAGGGAGAGAGCACTAATTCGTCCTTTTCACCGTAGCCTACACCTATGATATGAACTTGTGTTTTCGTCACGGCGAGCTTTTCCCTCCAATAATCCCCCAATAGAGAGACGCAGGCACGCGCGCACTTCTGCTCCGACTCACACAAACATATAACCACGCACGCGCGCGGAAACAAAAAACACGCAGACAGCTAGCTGGTATTTGATGCTGTTCAAACTGTTAAAATGCTAATGAGGTGCGAGAAGTAAAACGACATTGGTTAAAACTGTTTATAGCTCACATAAGCACCTGCCTGTACGCTCGCGCCTATTTATAGAAAAGCGACAAAGTCATCAAGTCCTGGGAGCTTGCGGCGCAGTGTTAAAATCTGGTATCTTTTCGTTTCTTTCTTTTTTATTTTCAGATCAAGTTTGAACACTTTTCCTCTGGTTTCACCGACGCCGTGAGAAGGAACCAAAATGCCAGTAAACGGACAGGTCACGGTGGCTGCCCGCACGGGCCCTCGCACCACGGCAGCACAAGTCAACATTCATCGCACGGACTCCGCAGAAGAAGGCGCAAAACCTCCGCAAACACAACCCCGCAGCAGCCGCGCTTTGTGACACCGAAGGTAAGGACAGCTGCGTTCAAGGAGAGAGCGACGCTCTTCTTTTAGACGGAGCGCCGAGCGACGCTAAGCGGCGCTGTTGCATCACATTATCCC
This sequence comes from Aulonocara stuartgranti, assembly GCF_965226115.1. Taxonomy (NCBI): domain Eukaryota; kingdom Metazoa; phylum Chordata; class Actinopteri; order Cichliformes; family Cichlidae; genus Aulonocara; species Aulonocara stuartgranti. Next base: position 30,382,607 of record NC_138944.1, on the reverse strand, counting down.
CCGGCTGCTGATGAGAAGCCATGTAATGAATTCATATCTCAAATTACAGTTTTCAGGCTTTGAATGCAGTCACGTTGTAGAAACACATTTTCTTCCGTTTTCCTCCTGCTTGGCGTGCCAAGTCTGACACACAAAGTGTCTTCTCCTCTTCTCAGGGACACTGAGGCCTTCACACGAACGCGCACGCACGCTCATGGACATGCACACACATAAACACACACAGATGTTACACTGGAGGGGGTAAATATAAGAAAATAGGAGTGTGACGTGACAGGATGACAGGATGTATAGCCCTGAATGGCCATAAATCTTCATCATGAATGATCCCCATCGTTCCTGTTGGCAAACGGATGCCCTCAATTTTGACTACTTAATATTATGTATGAATGAATGCACATTTATCATAATCATTTAGAGCAAATTATCATCCGTGCTGCGCCAGACTCATTGTGGTGTTGTAGAGAACTGAGAAGAGAGACTGATGTTGTGCTCAGCAGTAGCCTATTTTCCTGAATAGTGGGATGACACAAAAGGAGATCAACTCTGTAGGGCATAAACGCAATAGAGTGGGGAGCAGAGAATGTCGAGTGCTGTTGCTACCTTCATTAATATAAATATCTCGTGCAAAGCAGCAATGAATTCTGGGTGTGATGTCACAGCACCTTTTAAAAAAGCTCAACAGTATTTTATAACAGGCCTATTTTTCTATTCACTTTCTGTCTTGTTGTTATCACTCCAGAGAGAATTTCCTGCTCAGTTGGGCCTTGTATTTTCATCGCTTTGCAGTCTGCTATTAACCAACTACTGAGACAAAGCTAAACAGGAAAGACCTTTAAAAATCTCTGTGATGTGATGCATACCATATTCTGAGTCCCATTTGGGCTCCGGGATGACATAGTGTTGAAGTGATGTGTCGAGATGCATCTGACTGAGCTGTGCACTGAACCGGCTCCATTGTTGGACAAGCAGGTAAAGTACATCAGAACTCATTGCGCCTAAGCTTCTTGTCAGCGCTGTCAGAAGTGAGGCCCTGTTGTTTTGGATTTCCGCAGTTAAATCGATTTTAATTTCTCGTTTTTTAATGTGCCAGTGCCAACATGTTGTTGTGCTGCCTGTAACAAGGCAGGCCCCTTGGGGATTATTTTGGTGGCACCTAAGTGGAACTGGCTTTCTCTCCCCATGGCTCTGCTGAAGCCCAAATGTACTACATTTACACAGGGATTCGGAGAGGTTTCTTGCATCAGAGGGGCTGCAGGAGGTGTGCCTTCACACTGCTCTGTGTCAACCAGGGCTCTGTGTTTTGGTTTTTAATATTGTGCGAGACATTTTTAGAGTCAGAGCCCAAATTTAGCCCAAAATCTACATATGCCTGCAAGTGTGGGAAAGGTTCAGGGAGCGATCATGCAGAAGTCTTTCTTTTCATGAAAGATACATAGAGGTTTTGTTTGGTTTTTTTACCTCTGTTGAACTGTGAGATATACTGAAATGATCCAAAACTATGCAATTATTATTGTGCATTTACTGTGATGTGGTCATACCACCAGAATGGCTTTGTGTGAAGATTGACTCTTTGATTATAACACTGACTGAACTGTACAAATATTGCTTTGGTGCCTCTCAGGTACTAGATACTGTGTTTTTATTTTTAAGTTTTTACTCATATGGTCTCTTTTTCCTGCAGTTTAGTGGATTTTAGGTAGGAGTGCTCACACAAGACTGCAACCTTGAGCATTATGAGAAAAATTACAAAGATACTTACAAAAAAAACAAAAACAAAGGAGAAGAAAAGCCAGGGAAACTTGTGGGTGGAATTATTTACCTTCCTGCCCTGTGTTGTAGCTGTATTTGTCCAGAAGAAGGTATGACATATCCCGTGATAGGAGCTACAGCAAATAATCCTCTTATGTGCACACTGTTTTTGTTTGGAGGTCCCTATCTAAGTTGACAAACTGTGGGTTTAAGGTTTTCGATGTCGGAATTCTGCCTACGACATTAACAGCCAAGCCACGTGCAGCCACCGAGCCTCTGGCGTGGCCTTTTAGCTGTTATCTGCTGAGTGAGTGCTTTCTTCAAAGTCAATTAAACCTGCTGCTGGGCCTGCACTTTGTTACTTCGGATATTCTCGTCGCAAGAAAACATCCGCGGTCGAAATTTGGTTATACGCGACCCGGCGGCGGACAGTTTGAACCCATTTTCTTGTTCACCCCTAGAATAACGAAAAAGCCAGTGCCTTTTTGTAAATACAATGGCAGTTCAGATTCGTCTTACACCGAGGGCTGAGAGGATGAAAATTAGTGTTTTCATTTTCCTTTTCTTAGCCATTTCCAGTAAAAGGGACAGAGTGACATATGATAATGAGTATTTTGACCCCTGCTGATCTTCTGTACATTAATGTGTGATAGTGCAGTCTCAGATGCAAGTTAATAACCCAAACGCCTCTTACAAACGTGCACTGTTTAATCATTTAATCAAAACACAGCTGGTACTCTCATTTAAAGAGTTAGTGAGCCATGTGTGATATTAAGTAGGGTTTGACTAATACAGGTTTTTGAACCGATCATTTTTAAATCAAGCTGACAGTAGATGCCATTTCGTAGAACCACTGCGTGCCTTAACACACTTTTCTGGTGTGTGAGAGTCCCTGCTTTAACATGATAGGCCCAAAAGTTGCTAGTGGTGATAAATTTATCGCCTAACCTAAATTTTTCTAAATGTTATATGAATTAATAACTAAGAATAAGAGACATGACTGCATCATTGTTGCGGTTACCAGTATTGCGAGTCGAAGCTGTAGCCCTACAGTTTAGATTCTAACTGAACCTGGTGGCAGTTTGACCTGCCTATGTGCCTGTGCCTAATGGTTATAGCTGGTGCACGACATCTCTAGTGAATTTTTAATGGTTTTAAAGTGTTTCCATCTGCTTCAGATTTCAGATAAGTCTTATTCAGTTTCAGCACAGTCTTTCAGAACTTTATGGATAGGATTTAAGTAATCGGATTGGAATAAATCTTAAAATTGGCGTTTTCGTTTGTTTGTTTGTTTTTTAACCTGATAAATCATATTCTCATTGCTCAGGCGAGGATTTGGATTTGAGAATGAAAAACCCACCTTTAATCAATCTCAAAACTTGTATCTGTGTTTTTCATGACTCAAAGGCAGATAGTTGTGGTGCTGGAAATCGAGATAATCTTCATCCTGCTTGAGAGGTGCTTTCGGGGTGGATTTAGAGACGTGACAAGCATAATAGGGCTGTAACCAAGAAATTGCCATCTATACATCTTGAGAAGAATTAGCATTTCATGATTCTATTTTCATCAGCAAACCTGTCAAAACAGTTTCATCCCAAATGTCTCTGTTGCAGATGGAGGGACCAGCTGGATAGTCCATCAAATGGCCTTTCAATTCCTTTATTTTTTTCTATAGATGTCTTCATGTAGACTGCTATACTGCATTAACATTTCAGTAATACAATTAGAAATCATAAAAGTAATTTTATTTTTCATTATGGTTTAATGACACCATCCATGCTGCCGTATTCACTTTACCTTATAATAGCGGTTCATGCCATTTTCACTTTGTCCATACAAATAGTTTTAGCTGAAAAGCAATCTGTTATTATTAACATTTTATATTGAGCTTGTAGTGAGATAAGGAGGGGTGGGATGTTAAGTAATTTATAACTTTTATTGACCTGTATTGACAGGGCTGCAGGAACGTCAATACATCTCAGCAGTTTATCACTGAGCGAAACATAACAGTCATACTCTCCCAGTAAAAAGTGAAGGGAGTCCAATTCTGGGGAGAGACTCAACAGAACAGTTTTTAATAGGTAAAAAAATGTCTTAATAGAACGGCTCTGCCAGGCCCCTTATCAATCTGAGGCGAATCTTGGTTGTCATTGCTGGCCACCATCTCCAAGCAGCCCAATGCCAAAGACTCTATATAAAAGATGGATGTAACATCTGGGTCTGAAAAGGGAAGACAGTGTTGAAGGGCTTTAAGGGGGTCGACTCTTTTGATTGCAAAAAGAAGTTTGTGAAAAAAAAGACCTTCCCATTTATCTATGACCTCAGTAAACTCTTTCCCTGATAAATTTATGATGTCATTTAGTGATGTGTTGTTCACAAATGACTCTAAGAGCCGATTGTAGCGCACGAAAAGAGCCGACTCCGTTGGGCAGAGCCAAGTCTTCGGCCCTTCCTGCTCAGGGCTGAGCATGTGGCCAATCACATGCAAGGACAGACAAGAATCACACTATTGTGTGAATATCATGTAGTGGGACAGGTCAGGTACACAGAGAGACAGGAAGCTGGATTTAAATCCAAGTGCATCAGGACAAATTGAAGAAACAAGTGAAAACTGTTGTGTTTGCGTCTCTGTCAGATTCACTCGCTCACGACTTCACCCAAAGACAGGACTTTACTAACCAATGAGGGATGGCAATGGCTATGCGCATCTTTTATATACAGTCTTTGTTCAAGGACCTGAAACTGGCTGATAAGTAAAACGTATTGTTAAAGCAGCGTTAATTTTGGGAGACGGGGGTGTACTTGCCCATAGCATAAATTTCTGCAAAAACAATATTAATAAATTAGCACCTTCCAATGTTATAGTGGACATGTTAGCAAACAATTGCTTATTAAGAAATCCAGCAGGCATGGATCAACATAAACGTTCATGTTGAGAGGTGCCTCCAGCTACTTAATGAAGTAAGAATGCTCCCTTTTTAATGACTGTTTTCAATTACAGTAACTCCCTAGCGAAACACACTGTATATGGCACTAGTTAGAGTCACTACCGCGAGGCTGAGAGCACTTACTGGATTTATCTGATGTTTTTACTGAAAAAAACAAACATCAAACTGCCTGTTCTCGCTGGAAATCTAGTTGATGAGTGGAGAGACCTTCCCAAAACACGGATGGGTAAAAACAAAAATAAAAAAATAAAAGTCATATTGCCAAGAGGATCTGCTGCAGTGTAGTGCAGGAGGATCAATACCTATAATTTTATTATATCCATAATTATTATAAAACTACTGATTGGGGTTACTGTGAATTGACAATGTTCCTTCAAAATAGTTAATCCTCAATACTGATAGCAGGCTTTTTTCTGAAAATATATATTTAAATAAATGGATGCGGACAGATTGCTCCCCTTTGATGTCAGTATTAATCTTTCAATTGAAAGCTTAAGGCTTTCAAGATGGTGGAAGTTTCATTTTGGATTGTAACCTCCCCCTTATGTGCCTATTTGAATGCTGTGCTTTAGAATTAGCTTGATTAGTATTAGGCACAACATGTGGCTCTGAGAAGAATCCAGATTCCTAGGAGGCCGGGTTGTTACCTTAAATGATGCCTCTTACACTTTGTCACTGAAGGTTTTTTTTTCCTAGGCTGAGAAAGAGGCTTAGGAGGTGCCTAAGTGCGGCCAGCCTGGCTCTGTCATTTCGGCCAACTTAACACCCAAAACCCATATTCCAATTTTATGCTTTTACAGACACCAGATTTTGGTTGAGACTGATATAACACTGTCCTAGTTAAGACATTCTTTAGCTTTTTAAATCCAATTTGATTCAGTTTTTCATGGCTACGAGGACCAGATCATTCACATAAAGGTATCAGCATTACTTCATCACTTTTTTTGTCTCTAACACAGATTGGTGTGTAGCTGAAGTCTCTCTAATTCCATGAAATGTAGTTCCTGCTCTCACAGTTTCATGCCTTACATATGTTATGGCACAATTAGCTCAATGTGTGACTGAGATGATTAAGACATTTTTACAATGAATCAGACATTATTAAACCAGAGGAGATAACACATGCACAGTAGGGCTTTCTTTAGACAATGGTATTATGGAGCCACACACACTTTTTTTTTTTTTTACTGCAGCACCGTCTTTCTATTGGCAAAAGGCAATGTATAAAAAAATAGTAAATGTAATTCTCTAGAAAACCCAGCAGCTACAGCTACAAAAAGGAAAGGCTGGCGCTGTGTGCACAGCACTAACTGTGCCAATGATGTTAAGTCCATAAGGAATTTTATCAATCAGCTTTAGCCCAAGTAACATGGCTTTATTTTCTTCCCCATATTATTTCTTCCTTACTTCAGTAAATATAATTAGAGTTAAAACACACACACACACACACACACACACACACACACACACACACACACACACACACACACACACACACACACACACACACATCGCTGAGGGTTTTCTTTTAAGGCTTGTTTCATGCGTACACAAGAAATAAACTTCCTAAAAAGATTCGAGAATTGCAGCCCACAAATGTTTCGTTTTGTTTCTGAGCACGTGCTTAACTTTCTTTACCAGACAGTTTGGTGAGGTGACTTTAGCTGAAATGAAACCCTCGTTCCGTGTGTATCAAACAAAAAAAGCCTGTGTGGCACTTCTGAGCACCACCTGTTTTGCTAGCTTAACAAGGTTTGTCCTCAGACTCAGAGTGACCCTGGATAGAGGGCAACTCAACACAGCTGTAAACCTACGACTTTTATACTTTATACTGGGAGCATTTGGGCACAGTAAAAACCTAATAACTGTCTCGTTTGGCTGCTGCCTGCTGTCCAATCCAGCGTGTGTTGAAGCGAGCTGACTGGAACGTCAAAGGCAGCTTGTTCAGCAGTTGTTTGATAATTTGTTATTAAAGACTTTTGAAAGGGATTTGAATTGCTCTTTTATTATAACTTCTTATCATGTCTGTGTTTGTAATTTTCCTGTCATTTGGGCTGAAACACAAGAAAACACATCGGCTGCTGTCATGTGATGCAGATGCTTCATCAAATATGGTTGTTTGAGCTGTAGACTGGCAGTTTTTTGGAATGAATTTTTCACAGCGGACCTGTATGAGGTTTCTCTTAAAACAATTTTGGATCCTTTACAGCAAATCAAATCTATAATGATAGTAACATTTAAGTACTGGTGATTAAAATGTGGGTACATCTGTCGGAAGTACAACAGAGAGTTAACACAAATAAGACTGAGCATCTTCATGAACAAATGAAGCTTACTTGGTGCCATACAGTCGGTTCACCAGCCCAGCAGAAAATTACAATCTGATGATGGAAATGGGCCACCAGTACAAACTGACATAACAGGAATTTAACACTATCAGAGTAGAACTTGAAAGAATATCAGATTCAAAACTCAAAAGACGTTTAGGAACATTATCTAAACTATTTTATAGAATATGTGGACACCAATGGAGGAATCCCAGCTAGAAGATGTGCCTGGTATGAAAATATGGGGGAATTTCAATTCAATTCAATTCAATTTTATTTATATAGCGGCAAATCACAACAAAAGTCACCTCAAGGCGCTTAATAGATACAGAGAAAAACCCAACAATATGACCCCCTATGAGCAAGCACTTTGGCGACAGTGGGAAGGAAAAACTCCCTTTTAACAGGAAGAAACCTCCAGCAGAACCAGGCTCAGGGAGGGACGGCCATCTGCTGCAACCGGTTGGGGTGAGAGAAGGAAGACAGGATAAAGACATGCTGTGGAAGAGAGACAGAGGTTAATAACAGATATGATTCAAAGCAGAGAGGTCTATTAATACATAGTGAGTGAGAAAGGTGACTGGAAAGGAAAAACTCAATGCATCATGGGAATCCCTCGGCAGTCTACGTCTATTGCAGCATAACTAAGGGAGGATTCAGGGTCACCTGGTCCAGCCCTAACTATATGCTTTAGCAAAAAGGAAAGTTTTAAGCCTAATCTTAAAAGTAGAGATAGTGTCTGTCTCCTGAATCCAAACTGGAAGCTGGTTCCACAGAAGAGGGGCCTGAAAACTGAAGGCTCTCCCTCCCATTCTACTTTTAAATACTCTAGGAACAACAAGTAGGCCTGCAGAGCGAGAGCGAAGTGCTCTAATAGGGTGATATGGTACTACAAGGTCATTAAGATAAGATGGGGCCTGATTATTTAAGACCTTGTATGTGAGGAGCAGGATTTTGAATTAAATTCTGGATTTAACAGGAAGCCAATGAAGGGAAGCCAAAACAGGAGAAATATGCTCTCTCTTTCTAGTCCCTGTCAGCACTCTTGCTGCAGCATTTTGGATCAGCTGAAGGCTTTTCAGTGAGTGTTTTGGACATCCTGATAATAAAGAATTACAGTAGTCCAGCCTGGAAGTAATAAATGCATGAACTAGTTTTTCAGCGTCACTCTGAGACAGGATATTTCTAATTTTAGAGATGTTGCACAAATGGAAGAAAGCAGTCTTACATATTTGTTTAATATGTGCGTCCAAGGTTCCTCACAGCATTGCTGGAGGCCAAGGTAATGCCATCCAGAGTAAGAATCTGGTTAGATACCATATTTCTAAGCTTTTCAGGGCCGAGTACAATAACCTCAGTTTTATCTGAATTAAGAAGCAGAAAGTTAGCGGCCATCCAGGTCTTTATGTCTTTAAGACATTCCTGCAGTTTAACTAATTGGTGTGTGTTATCTGGCTTCATGGACAGATAGAGCTGGGTGTCATCTGCATAGCAGTGAAAATGTATGCTATGTCTTCTAATGATACTGCCTAAGGGAAGCATGTATAATGTAAACAGAATTGGTCCTAGCACTGAACCCTGTGGAACTCCATAATTAACCTCAGTGTGTGAAGAGGACTCTCCATTTACATGCACAAATTGGAGTCTATTAGATAGATATGATACAAACCACTGCAGTGCAGTACCAGTAATACCTACAGCATGTTCTAATCGCTCTAATAGGATATTATGGTCAACAGTATCGAACGCTGTAGGCTAGAGCTCGCCCATTACCAACACTGGTACAGTTTCTTCACTTCAAGGAAAGGCGAAAATGGTTCCATTACAGGAAATTTCATGACCTCAGGTTAAAATAGTCCGTGCTTTATCCATCCATGGTGATGATGGCAATCCCTGACTTTTCCATTACCTTGAAGAAACGGTCTTTTTTTCTTTTTGAATTTTTACTATAATCTCCACAATGAAATGCACAATACCCTTCTCTCACAGTGTAATCAGAGTATCTGATTTTGAAGTTTCTTTGAATGAAAAATGTTGTGTATGTCTGTTTTTTTCCTCTTATGTTTTGTTTTAGGATGCATTAAGTTAAATTTAGTTAACCGTTTGATCTGCTGACATGAACAGTCTGTTACTGTGCCTGCTTTATCTTATTCCTCGTCATTGCTGAGCTTTTTCCCTGTTCTATCTTGTATACAGTGTAGCGTCACTACAGCATACATCTTTTAGATCTGGAGTTTTCAAACTGTAAATTCTAGCCTCAAGTAAATGAGTCAGCCTGCTGATCTGGATTATTGACTTTCTAGGACTGCTGAAAAGAAAATGTGAACAATCTGTACTCAAGTCTGCTCGTCTTGTCTTTGTGCTATTTTTAGTTTATGCACTTCAGGGGGCTGGAGGCTGGCATATGTCACCTCTAGACTGATGTCGTCACATTTTTTATGATACATTTTATTTAAAACAAACCTAACGCATTACTAAATGTATATTGCCCATGACTGGCTTTCCGCCTGTCTATTTGATAAAAATGCATTTGACTGCATAAATGTAACTTAATCTTAGACTTACTGAAATCATAATCTTCCATGTCTTCCAACATAATGTTCCAATTTTCCATGTTGTTTACAGATTAATAATTCAGACATGCTTTTTGATCGTTTTCAGTGACCACTCTATTCTCTTCTGTGTTTGGAATATTAAAATCCAACATCTTCCAATATGCATGAGGCAGAGTTAAAAATATGAATCTTGATATTTTAGTTGCTGAAATTATGGCAATAGACTGGAATAAGTCTGAAGATGCAAGGAAATTGCTGATAATCATGATTTCTGGTGAGTTAAAAGTGCAATATTCTTTCAGAGACACCAGCAGATTTCCCTAACATGTGTTATATGTAGTTATATTTCTTACTAAGATAATATGAAAATGCAGTTTAAAAGTAATGTTGTTTTATTGTCACAAAAAGTTGTGGAAAACCTGTTTATGCTCCAATCAGCACACTTGGGTCTGTTTGTGCTGCTCCAATCAGGTACTGCCAACAGGGTAACAAGTTGCAGAGTGCCCGCTGGTGGACCAACTGTGCAATATCAACACATAATGTGTTTGACGGGTGTTTCTCCCTCTTGTTTTTTCATGCATCAGCTGTTAAACACTGATATATCAGCAGATGGCTAATATTAATCAGGCCTTAATCCTTATCCATTGGCCTGTCATTAGCCCTAGTTTTCAATTACTATTTTTCTTTTTTGTGATTAATCTTTTTTTTCTACAAATAAGGACTATATTAATTGGACTGTGGTGTAATTTTCTGTGACTTGCTGTGCAGTTAACTGTAAAAACAAACCTTTGGAGAAGTAAGTGCTTTCAACAATATCAGCATTTTATTTTTGCATTAATTAGCAGGTTTCTGTGAGTGTGGATGCACTTTTATAGCTATGTTAGCTAGCACAAATGAATAGTTTGGTTCATCCAAATATGTCTCCAAAACACCAAAATAGTAATGGTTAATATTCCAAGCCACTTGAGGTTTCGAAGCACCCTAAATGAGTCAATCGAGAAACATGGGATCATGTCATGGTGGATGCATCCATCGTTTATAAATACAGTTTGTATTTATTAAAACCTCCTTTTAGTTCAGTCATCATATGTACTTAACTGTGTGACTAGGACTTTGGTGGAACTGAACTGATTGTTCTTTTAGTACTTCAGAATTTCAGTTTTTGACTTTAAACTGACTGGATATCACTTGTGGCTGATCTGTTAGGTAGTTCGGTTTGTATGGTGGAGAGCCCTCCTGTGTATGACCTTGCTGATTTTGCTGTTAGTTATTTTTGTGTTATTAGATTGTTTAATTAATTAGCATCATTATTTATGCATGTAATTTTTGTTTTTGTTATTGTTTAAATTATTTTTAATTTTTAATAAGTTTTGCGTCTGAGGACCCTGTTTAAAAAATTACATGGTGCATCTCAAAGGGGTTTTTCCTCTAATTAAATTTTGAAATAAAACCTCAGTGCAGGAAAAACCTGTTTATTTACTCAAGAAAAAACATTTATGGTTCAGTTATCACATTAAGATTCTTTAACTGGTGTTTTTGTGATGATTTTTTACTCAGTTTAGCACAAAAATACTGGCAATTGCTGTAGTCACATCACTTAAAGTGGTTTTAAATCTGCGCGTTATTATGTTAAAGTAAGACAGATTTTCTTGGACTCAACACAGAGGGGTGGATCTTTCAGTTTCTGCAGCATAGAGACACTATATTAAGCATTAAGGGAATTGACAATCATGAACAGTTGCTGAGAAAGGTGTCACATGGAATTATTTATCTATAACATTATTGTTTCTTTGGCACAGCTAAAAGAGGGAAAATTTAGGAGATCTTTCAAATTTTTGGACCAATATTCTGTCATTACCTTTTCACCTGTTTGATTTTGGAGGCAGAAGAAAAAGACTCACTTCTAAAAGAATCCTGAATAAAAATATGGATACCAGGAACTGAGTGTGTATGACAAATGTTTTGCCACGACCTCCAGTCACACAGTGGACTTTCAGACATGCCCTCTTTTACATGTGAACATATCAGAGCTGTATTTGAATGACTATGAGAACTAGCTGCGTCTGATCTCTTAACTTTGACATATCAGAGGCCTGAACTGCATGCCATCGTGTTAACTGATAGGCAGACACAAAATGTCAACTATACGTGGCTCCGGTATTTAATCAGCTCTGCTTCTAATTTGCAGTATGATTAAAAAAATCCTCTGTGATGCATTTTTGTAATTCCCAATCCAGGAGTGGGGGCAGCTGCTGCACAAACATATTGACTCTGCTGTCAGTGACAACAGCAAAGAAAGTCTGGTAAACTTCATTAGGTGCTGACAGTGCGCGTTATCAGTGCACCAAATCTTTTGCTCATATGGCAAAACATAACACACCCAGCATGATTGTCTCTCTCTCTCTCTGTCTCCCTCTCATGGGAATGTCCAATATCCCAGCAGTCGTGTTAAGGAGACAGTAAGCCAAAACAAAGTAGGCAAGTACATTTACCTACCTATCTTTCCTGTGATGATGATTTGCGAATTGCATCTGCCATGCATCAGGTCAGCTATATGAGTGGCCAATAAATGTTCCTATCTGGGCCGTTGATTGTTTTTTTTTTTTTAGAAGAAGGGCAGGAAAACCGCCATCTTTAGCATGTCACGTTCTTGCAGAGCGCCCGGTCTCCTCCTCCTTATAAAATGTCTCTGCCAGAAAACAGCAACATTAAAAGGACGTGAGGAGTATAAAAGTGACCTGAATGACAGAAAACTGTCACATTATCAGAGCGATGAAAGCGGCAGGATTACGTATCTCATGTCTGAATAGGGCATATGTCCCTCCAGAGATCAGAGCGATGATATGTCACGGTCTGGCTGGCAGACCGTGGGGATGTGGGGAAGGAGGACCCAGGCGCGGAGCTCAAAGTTCAAGCAGTGTGTTTATTTACAGAGTGGAACAAAAACAACAATAAATCCCCGTGTTCTCCCAGACTCCCGTGTCGTGTCTCTGCGTGAATAGTTCGTGTCTCTGTGCTCTCCGCTCCCGTGTCAGCACCCCCCGGTGCTCGCTGCTCTTCGTGCCTTCCACGCTCCTCCTGCGGGAAACAATAGACGCAGCCGTCAGGACACAAATAACCGCGGGCATACACTTACACACATTAACTCAATTCAATGGGACGACTAACGTGGAGTCTCAAGCAATGACCCCGCGTCGGTGGGAGCTCCAAGACTCTCCTAAGTAGCTCCCCCAACGAGGCCTGATCAGCGGCAGGTGTGTGGCTTCGGGTGTGGCCAGTCCTTCCGCAGGGCCACACCCCTCAGGCCTGCAGGTGGCTGAGCTCCATCCTCCAAGCATCCCCGCAGACATAAACACACACACTCACATCTACAATCATGGAGGAGAGCAGCAGCAATACCAAAATACATATAATAATAATAATAATAATAATAATATAATACATAACTGCTCAGGGATCCTGGGTCGCCCAGTCCCAGGACCCTGACATGATACCTCACCATGCAAATGGAGCTGGAGTTCAAATCTTTTGATGGCGTGAATAGAAGTAAATTCTCAAAGTATCAATGGACACCCAGGGGGCATACCTACGGTGTTATGCACAGATATTTGCACTTTCATCAGAAAACTATTAAAAAAAACCTAATTTCCCATGTCGGGGAGGACCTGTTTGTACTTGTTTCTGTCAAGAAAAGAAATGCTTTCAAAATTTAGGCTCTTTTATCTATTATTGATTTGCTTAAAGTCATCCATGGTGTTATGTATTCTCATGTAGTCAGCTGTTGCTTTGTGTTTTTTCGCCTCAGTCAGAGGCCTCTCTTCTCTCCAATTTGTACAAACATGGCACCTAAGAGACTTCCTGGAGCACCAACTCTGTTTTTATTGATTCTGCTGTTGATTCTTTTGTGTTATTCAAGCCGTGTGGAGGGCAGTGCAGCTCTGAAAGTCCTGCACAAAAATAATTATTGCTTTAATTATGTAACTGTAAAACAAACAATAAATCTGCAAAGGGGGAGGGGGGTGATTGCTTTTTAATAAAAACCACACTTTGATTTAAGCAGTTAGCGTAATTTAATGCTAACAACCCAGTGGAGCAGTTTTTCAAAAGTCCACTTCTTACCTTGAAGATACAAACACGCTGATTTGATAAATATGTGAGCAAAAGCATTACCAGCAATTGGTTTCCCAATCCAAAACACATTTGCATACTAATACATGCCCATAAAATATAACATGGTAATCAAATGTCTGGGAGTATGACACTGCCCGATTGATTCTGCCCTCCTGATGATGTGGTGTATTAAAAAGAAATGGTCAGTGGAGCAGCTGAGATGCATCTTGGTAAATGCGATGAAGTTTTTAAGGCATCATCAAATAAAATGATGCTGTTACTTTCCTGAAAATCTTGGAGATGCTGTCATTTTTACCAGCTTTCCCCATGAATAGGACCTTGATCACTCCATGATTTAGTGTGTCACGTCCAGTCAGTTTTCATTCCTTTTTTCCTCCCTCAACATGATCTTGTTGAGAACTCTGCCAGGCAGCAGGATGCACAGGCCAAAAATATTCCCAATACAGCCACAGATCATCCAAAATATATTACGCCAGGTATAATGCTCCCTTCTGCGCCGGCGACAGGTGCTGTCTCAGCCAGACAGTGCATCTGGTGATGTGGGAATATTTGAAGCCTCTGTCGCCTTCTGCCAAGTGTAGTTTTTAACAGCAATGAGCAGCACATCAAAAACCATATGCTGACCAGGCTCCCGTGCTCAAACACGCATGATCAGGGATTGATTTCATGTCGGAGTCTGTCATCAAATGTATTATTTCACATCACAATATTTCAGATGCCGAATGTGTAAGGTTGCAGGTTTCAGCTGTCCATCGCATTCAAACACACACTAGATCTTCTCTATGTGTAAAACAGAAGTGCGTACATCACTCTGCAATATCACTTCATTGCCCAATGACTCAAAATTGTGTCACCTTACATAATTACATTACTCCTGAGGTTTGCTTGGTTATTTGCTCTTATGTAAGAGCTTTGATTGGCTATGATTAAAAAACAGTCTCCAAAGTATAATTTCACAACAAAGATTAAGTCTTTTGTTTTTTCAGTACGTTCTGTGTCCTTAATGATGGATTTAATCCTTATGTTTGTAATTTTCTAATATCTGCTCGTTCCTTTAAGGCGCCTTATGTATTCAGACTCACCCTTGGTCAGGTCATAGCTTTTCCAACTGTTGGTCTTAAAGAAACCTCCTGTGTGGTTTTGGCAACGTGGGTTTGATCACTAACGCTGGAAAATTCCTTACCTGCCAGACTTCTGGAGACTGCACTCATAAAGCCCGTTAAAATCACACTCCAGCCTCCGTGCTTCTCTGTAGGCACTAAGAATTCAGTTTGGTAGTCCCGATTAGGTTCACGTCAAACGTGTGGGACTCCACATCAGCAAAATTAATTTATCTTTGTCATATCTGATCAAAGAATGCATTCATCAGATGTCTCTTCGTGTTCTTAAGCAAAATTTAATCTTGGAGTTTGTTGCCAAAGAGTAAGCTAGAGTTTGAGTTTTTTTCCTTGGATGCATCCATAGATGTTGACATTATGCAGCGTCCTTCGCGCTGTCTGAGCTGCCACAAACTGATTTCCAGTGCCAAATCTGAAGCACGTTCCCATCTGTTTTCAGAGCTTGTGCAAGTATTACAGTGTTTATGGTGACATTTTGGGAAAACGGCCACTACTGCTCTGATTAGAAGTACTGTGGCTTCTTCGGCACAGTTCGCTCCAGAAGTTTTCGAACAGTGAGAACAGTTGAGATGTGAACCTGCCCAGAAAAAATGTCCTTGGACAGATGAAACCAAGACCAGAATGATGAAAAGAGAAAACCACAGAGAAGGAAACAAACAGCTCATGATCCAAAGCATAATGCATCATCTGTCAAACATGGTGGAAGTAATGTTAGGGCATTGCCATGTATGGATGTCAGGTTAACAAGCAGCTACTGAAGGTGTGCAGCAGTAAAGGCCGAGCAAAGCATCTCAAGGGAGGAAACATATTTTTGCACAAACCATTGAGGGGAAACACTGGACCTACGAGAAGTCAGAAAACAACTAAGCGTAACATTCAGCCAGTAAAATACATTTTTCTTTTTAGAAATGTAAATTAAAAAATGCAATGTGATCGTAAGGTTTCTGTTTTTGTAAAACATTTGAAAATGAATTGATAACAAAAATAATTATATTTTAGCATTAAAAATATTGTTTTGATTCAGTTTCTGTTAAGCACTGTATTTGATATTGAGGAACTAAGAACTGGATCAGGTTCATATTGATAAGATTACTATCATGATTTTTAAAGAGAAGTGATTCTGACCTGGAGCTTTTAAAATTTGCAGCACATTTAGACCATGATGAGTGTCTCTGACGGGGGCATGGAAGTGAAAAGTACAAGCTGCCTGGATCATTTTTCATCGTTTTGTAGCGATAAACAAAACCTTTGATTTTTAAATGCCGTTACAGCACATACGCACACCTGCCAAGTTAGTCCCAAATTATCCCCAAATCAAATAACTGGAAAAACTATTGGAGAGTGCACGTTCTGCCAAGGTCAATGCTCTCAAGTTTGGAAATTCAGGAATAGGGAGTCAGATTCATACCACAAGGTAGGGATTTCTACCTTTACCAAGGCCCTACCTGTACACTAAGTTTATTTACATTGACCCTGTTAGGTTATGATTAATCTTGCAAAAATACTTCTACAACGGTACTGATTACACACGTGTCTCGGCTCTGTCATTCGTCCACAGATAATCACTAAACAACGTTCTACATGCATGAATCTGCTCTGCTGAAATCAGTCACTTTCTCAACTTTGTACAGAGTAATGTTCTTTAGACATTACGGCATTCTGCGGATTAATAAATGTCTTTGCTTTCATCAATAATGGATCGTGTAAGAGATTGGCGCACTTGTCATGCATGAAAACGAGAGCACGTTCGTTTTTTGGTTAAAAATTAAAGCGTGAATTTATTCCATCATTACATCAGATTGTCTAACAAGGCAATGATTGTCTACAACTGTCCTGTGTCATTTTAATGTTTCAGGTCCTTTTCAATAATTGATATCTAGAAAAAATCTCATTGTATATTCATAAGAGCGGGCCAGTCCCAGCTCAGCACGCTGCGCAGTGTTCTTGTAACCCTGCTGTTCTTACAGTTTTGGGTCAGACACACTTTTTACATGACCATTTTAATTAATTAACTTTGACTGGCAGCTGCTTCAGACATATGCAAAGAATTCTGACATGTAAACTAATTAGTTCTGGAACTAAAAAAAAACAAACCAAAACAATCACAGTCAGACTTCATGCATCCCAAATACAGAATCCTAGATGAGAGTTAATGTTACCTTATAATAAGTCCTCTCTCCATCTCTCAGACAGCATCGAGCCTCAAAGACTACATTTCTGCACCTTGGCACACTTTCATAATAACTTTATTTTCCCTTTCTTTCCTCCCTCATCTTGTCTCACCTTTTGCCTTTTAGTCTCCTCCACAGGGGCTGCGTCTTTCTTACCTGTCTCTTTCTTGACACGGTGCTGCACAGAAACACAAATGCCCTCAAAGTCAAACTCACACAGCATATAGTCATAGCCACAAACACAGTAACAAAGAGAACAAGTGCAGGCCCCTTATGAATTAGACAGAATGTCCTTTTTGGTGTTTGGCATTGTGCTTGTTTTTTCATATTTATCAGCAATGGAATATAAATGACAGAAGTCATGCAGAGTTAACATATACCACATATATCCGCACATACAACAGTGACATAAAAAAAGAGGACTAAAAGAATTGGCTGAAAGTCTGCCCCCCTAACAGATGAGCACACATTTCTCAGAGTTACTGAAATTTTGATGTGGGATAAGGCTGTTGGGCTGTTAAAAGACTGCGTCTAGAGGGGAGCAGGCAGCAGGCAACCGTTTTTATCGAGGACAAGCAGGAAGGCACTTGGAACTCGTGTCAATGTTAAACAAATAAAAGTGTGATATTTCAAACAAGCTCTTTCCACCATATTCTGCCATCAAATCAAGACAGCAAACATTTTTGTTTTGCAATTTAGTGTCTGGTGGGTGGATAATGATACACGCCGTACTTTAGCAAACGCACGACAACCCCTGGAAAAATGAACCGCGGCAATCGAAGGTCAGGAGAATCACATCGAAATGTGTAATTTGAAAGCAAAGATGTATTAAGATTATTCACAGGTGATGCACTGCACCTGTGGAAATGTGAAGCCGTGTCATCTAAGTGTTGTGCTGTGCACTTAAATGTGTTATTTTTGTTCTGGGATGATTTTGATTTAATTCAGTAATTTTTAGTTTAATTTGTTTTCCTGACCATTTTCTCTGAGATTTATAAAATGTAAGATTGTAAAATATGAAATTTCTCTATGAATAAATGACTGTGTGATTTTACTGACAGCTTTACTTTAGATCGGGTGTCAAACATACAGCCCTACAAGTCAGAACCATCTCACCAAAGGGTCCAATGCAGCCCACTCAATGACTTTGGAAAACCTGAATATTTTAAATAAGAGAGCATAAATTGTGGACCTTTTATTGTAATTTCAGCAGTTTTTACAGTCTTCTTGCTGACAAAGACATAACACTGAGACTGCCTTAGTAAAAATGACAGCTTTTTAAAAAAGATAAACTTAGTTTAAATTAGATAACAAAAACATGCCTTTTTCACCATGTACAATAGAATATTTGTAAAATTCTGTGAATTCACAGGTAAATTGTGTTGTTTAATTACAGGATAAAGTCCTGTTTTTCTTTATTTCTAACAGTATAAACCCGATTAGCCCGATTTCATACAGAAGCATTTCTTTATAATATGGAAAAAATAAGACCAGCATCATGCTTACAATTACACTGTTAACCCCTCAGCCATAAGGAGCTGATGGGGCATTGTTGTCATTCTTTGTCAGGCTGCCAAGAGGGGGGTGTGAACAACTGACAATTAACTTGAGAAAAACTCACTCAGGATTTTCAACTGGATACCAAAGGAATCTCAGTGTCCTTGACCTTAAGATCAAGGTCAGAGATCAAGTGTTTTTAAAAATAATGTAATCACATAGGATTATCTTATACCATAGCTGCATCTGCTAGGAAGGTGATGGGTAGCTGTGGCAGCCAAATAAATTTTTAATTCAGACATCTCAGGGACTGAATCTGTAGTTAAACTTTGTAACACTGAAAGTTGGAGCTCTTTTTTTATGCATGTTATTAAGCAATAGCTGTAATGGTCCAGCCTACTTAAGATGAAATTGGAGTACATGCAGTCTATGAAGTTAAATGAGATTTTCCCCCCTGCTTCAGATGTTTCTGTTCTTCAAACACGACCATGTGAAAGGAGTCTGATTGCGCTCATTCATTCTTCAACTCAAAGAACCTGAGCTATCGACAGCCATACTCAGTTACAAAATCAAGAAGGCGTTTCATTATAGATAATAATGTCTGACCCTAAGTTAGACATTCTGTGGTGAGTGACAGAAGATACTTGGATTAAATGTACAGGTTCCCCTTGAATGTGGACTTGGTCTTTTGGGGGGCTTTTTAGTCTTTATTGAGGTTGAACAGTGTAGAGAAGACAGGAAAGCAGGGAAAACATGAACGTAGATTTGAAACCAAACCTCTGTAATAGCCTAAAAGCATGTGGGTCAACCTGGTGCACTATATCCGTGCTTGTGGATTTGATGTTTGACTTTTCTATGATGTTAATTTAAAAAAGGAACAAGAAGAATTTTCAGTTCCTCTTAACCAATAATGTCAGAAACCCTTCCATGCTGCTTTAACTGCAAAATAAGAACCTTCATTAAGATGGACACAGCTATACTACACGGACAAAAGCACTGGGACACCTACACATTACACTAACAGGAGCTGCTCAGCCATGGAAAAACATGCCATGAAGCTCCCGGGACACACAGTGATTGCGCTGATGTTAACACCAGAGAAGGCTTGGAGGTCTGCAGATATTTATTCAGCAGAGCGTTGGTGACTTTTTCATACTTTTTATGGACTTTAACTTTATGCAATCTGCCACTTTGTGGTCTGTGCTGCTGTGGATCCTTCCACTTTGCAATATAACCAGTTATAGTTAGTCGTGGAAAATCTAGGAGGGAAGAAATTTCACAGACTAGCACACCTGAATTCAGTGGGCTGTTTGGAGCTACACACCCATGAAGTTTTGCACTTCATTGTGTTGACAGTGTCTGTGCACATACAAACAGACACAATGACTTGACACCTGCCGAACTCCTGAAACCTGCTCTCATGGTAGCGTCTGCTGATTTGTGTCTGTAAAAACATTTTGCACAGAATATACACACATACAAACATACGTACAAAAAAATTAAAACAAGACCAGCCACACCACATTAACACTGCATTCAAATTTATTAGGACGCACTATCTAGTCTCCTCATATGTTGAAGTAATTGTAAAATTGGCTGGGTGCACTTACAAGTACTATAAGGACTGTTTTTAATTGAAAATGACATGCTCAGTCCCCCGATGAAAGCCCAAGAAGCTGAGAGCTGCCAACATGCCTCGGAGCATTCAGTGACGCTGACTGGTTTGTTTTGTGCTGCTTGAAGTTTGCATTTTAAGGTCTTTGTAAGAGCCCAGAGCATTGATTAACAGCTCTATTGAAAATCTGCACAATGTTCGACTGCTTCTTCCTTTCTGTTTTCACAAAAGATGCAGCATGTGGATGTGTGGACCACTTAGAGTTGTTTGGCTTATAATTACTCTTGAAATGCATTAACTGATTCCACGTTTTAAAGCAAACGACCCACCACTAGAAGCACCAGCCCGTCAGTGTCATTTCCAGTTGACAAACTGATATGCTGATTCACCATGTCCGCATGCTGACTTTCAGTTCTTGGAGGCGCATTGATCTCACCCACCTGTTATTTATCTTGCTTGCTCTTTGAGGATAAACGGGCTGAAATGCATCATCTCCTTTTTGGTGCAGCTTGACCTCAGCGCTTTTCCTCCAACTGGCAGAATCAGCTAATCATTCTGCACAAAATCATCCTTTAATAAATGACCGAACAAATCTGAGAGGTGGGCAGAGATTCAAAAGGTCTGGAAGCAGGCTAAGCTGCACCTCATTACTAGGTTATTGTCGAGGATGCAGCCCAAGTAATTAAAAGGCAAACTACTGATTCTCCTCCTGTCTGATCCTGATCTCCACAATATAGGTTTGCTCCTGTTACCCGACGGATTCTTGTTCCATTTAACTCATTCAGTAATATCTGCAGAATTTCTCTTTATGTTGGCCATCTGTTTCCCTTTGTTTGCAGTCTTTATGTTAAGCTAAAGCAACTAGCCGCTGGCTGTAGGTTCTTACTTATCTGCTTCTTTGTGTCTGAAATGAATGGAGAGATTTAATTGGTTGCCAACAGATGGGGTAAAACCTACATAAAGGAAAGGCATAGCTGCAAAGTATCAAATACTTTTGATGTATATTATCACAATTAAAATGACATATCTGATGTAGATAATTCCAGCATCACCATTAAGCGCTCAGTGCCATGAATGTCAGCTGCAAGTGCTGTATTTCTAGTGACTTTTTTAAAATATCACTTTTATCAGCTAAAATTGATTTAAATGCTAAATGACAGACGGATGAATGTTAAGCTGTCAGTCTCATTTTTCATACCCATTAAATGTAGTGTGTAGTGTTTGAGAGTGTGTGTGTCTAAGTGTGTGTGTGTGTGTGTGTGTGTGTGTGTGTGTGTGTGTGTGTGTGTGTGTGTGTGTGTGTGTGCCTAGTTTCAATATTTACTCGCCTTGCTATAAATTTCATTCAAAAAACACTTTCTCTCTTTAAGCATTCAGGTTTCTCACGATACTTGAACCTGAAAACAAGCAGATTATGGGCAAATACTGCAGTCTTACGGTGCTAAATTGTATCTTAGGAGTCCTTAACAAATCAGAAACATGCACACGCATTGATTTATTTACTGTCTGTGCAGCAGTGAAAAAAAGAAGAAACATCCATTGAACGATACTCACCCCTTCCAGCCATTTCCTTTCTGTAAATCTGACATTGATACCTAATGATAGTGCTTGCCACTTGTTTACCTGCATTAGACCAACTCCACACCACGTCTGACATGTTTACAGCAGCCAGCGTGCCCGAGATGTTGGGTGACTTCGTGCAGTTCTGCTCCCATCAGTCACACATTAGCGTCTCTGCCTTGCCGAGGTCTGTGTAAACATCACAGGCTACAGTCGCTCTGTGTCCAAACTCAATAATCTATATTAGGGTGACAGTGCACTGGCTCAGTTAAAAGACAAGACTGTAAATGACTCAAGACATTTGCTGATTCACACTGATTCAAACTTACTTCTGAAAGGTAGAATTTAATGCATATATATATATATATATATATATATATATATATATATATATAGCTCAGTGTTCCAACATTCGAAAGAAGGGACTGCTCTCACAGCTAGAGATTGACGAGGTACAACACAAATGTGGCAAGGAGGAGTCAGGACGCCAGGTCAGGGGGGAGATATCATCACCCCCACCCGAGATTGGGTACATAGCCCCAAGTGTGATAGGAGAAGGATCGTTGAGTGCGAGAGGAACTGACCTGAAAAATAGGATCATGGCCAAGCTTGAAACCTGGATCCCCCGTAGCCGGTTACCAAGATTACGTGAAGTACCCTCAGAAGGTCTGCTAGATGATGTTAATGCAGCACTACGGGCAATACCTACAACCACGATTACCGACACTAACAAGCTGATCTACAATACGGCAGCAGTGATCAGTGAGATGCTTGGCTACAAGTTGAACAGCCACAAGGGGCAGTACCCTCCATGGAGAAGGAGGCTAGAGGGCAAGATCAAAGTAGCACGGAGAGAGGTTAGCCAACTAACGGAGTTGCAGAAAGGTGCGACGAATAAGGTGCCTAAGAAATACAGCAAGCTGTCCATACCTGAGGCCTTGGAAACTGCCAAGCAAAGACTCACAGCCTTGGCCAGCCGCTTGAGGAGGTACACCAGAGAGATAGAAGGCAGGAGAATAAACCAGCTGTTCTCCACAGAACCAGCAAAGGTGTACTCTCAGTGGCAAGGGAACAATAAGAGAACAGCACCACCAAGGCTGGAGACGGAGCAATACTGGAAGAGCATATGGGAGAAGGATGCAACCCATAACGGCAATGCTCAGTGGCTAGAGGATCTGAGGGCAGACCACAGCGACCTCCCTGAACAGGGTCCAGTAACCATCACAGTGGCAGATATCCAAGAAAGGGTCTCCAGTATGAAGAGTTGGACAGCACCAGGGCCCGACATGGTTCACGCCTACTGGCTGAAGAAGCTAACTGCACTCCACGAGCGTCTGGCAGCACAAATGAACCAGCTGCTAGTTAACGAGAGACACCCGGAATGGCTAACTGAAGGCCGGACGGTCCTGATCCCCAAGGACCCCAAGAAGGGACCGGTCCCCTCCAACTACCGACCAATAACCTGCCTCAGTACTACATGGAAGCTCCTGTCAGGCATCATATCGGCTAAGATGAACAGGCACATGGGTCAATACATGAGTGGGACACAGAAAGGAATTGGCAAGAATACCAGAGGCGCAAAACACCAGCTACTGGTAGACAGAACAATCAGCCGAGACTGCAAGACCAGACTGACCAACCTGTGCACTGCCTGGATTGATTACAAGAAGGCCTATGACTCAATGCCCCACAGCTGGGTACTGGAATGCCTAGAATTGTACAAGATCAATGGGACCCTAAGAGCCTTCATCAGGAACTCAATGGGGATGTGGCGTACAACACTAGAGGCCAACTCCAAGCCCATAGCACAAGTCACCATCAAGTGCGGGATCTACCAAGGAGATGCTCTGTCCCCACTGCTGTTCTGCATAGGCCTGAACCCCCTCAGTGAGATCATTAACAAGACTGGCTACGGATACCGACTACGGAACGGAGCAGTTGTCAGCCACCTCCTGTACATGGATGACATCAAGCTGTATGCCAAGAGTGAACGAGACATCGATTCACTGATCCACACTACCAGGCTATACAGCAATGACATTGGAATGTCGTTCGGACTGGAGAAGTGTAGTCGGATGGTAACAAAGAGAGGGAAGGTAGTCAGAACTGAGGGGATTGAACTACCAGAAGGCAACATTGCAGACATAGAGGACAGTTACAAGTACTTGGGGATCCTGCAGGCGAATGGGAACCATGAAGAGGCCGCTAGAAAAGCTGCAACCACCAAGTACCTGCAGAGGGTCAGGCAAGTCCTGAGGAGTCAGCTGAATGGTAAGAACAAGATCCGGGCCATCAACACGTACGCCCTGCCCGTGATCAGGTACCCTGCTGGGGTAATAGGCTGGCCAAAGGAGGAGATAGAAGCCACTGACATAAAGACAAGAAAGCTCCTTACCATGCATGGAGGGTTTCACCCCAAGTCCAGCACCCTGAGGCTGTACGCTAAGCGGAAGGAAGGGGGCCGGGGACTGGTGAGTGTCAGCACCACAGTCCAGGATGAGACAACGAACATCCAAGAATACATTGGGAAGATGGCCCCAACTGACCGAGTGCTCAGTGAATACCTCAGGCAGCAGAAACCCAAGAAAAAGGAGGGAGACGAGGAACCATCATGGAAGGACAGAGCCCTGCACGGTATGTACCACCGGCAGATAGAGGAGGTGGCTGATATCCAGAAATCCTACCAGTGGCTGGACAAAGCTGGACTGAAAGACAGCACAGAGGCACTAATCATGGCAGCACAAGAACAAGCTCTGAGCACAAGATCCATAGAGGCTGGGGTCTATCACACCAGGCAAGACCCCAGGTGCAGACTGTGTAAAGATGCCCCAGAGACAATCCAGCACATAACAGCAGGGTGCAAGATGCTAGCAGGCAAGGCATACATGGAACGCCATAACCAAGTGGCCGGCATAGTGTACAGGAACATCTGTGCGGAGTATAACCTGGAAGTCCCGAGGTCAAAATGGGAGATGCCCCCAAGGGTGGTGGAGAATGACCGAGCTAAGATCCTGTGGGACTTCCAGATACAGACGGACAAAATGGTGGTGGCTAACCAACCGGACATAGTGGTGGTAGACAAACAGAAGAAGACGGCCGTAGTGATCGATGTAGCGGTTCCGAATGACAGCAATATCAGGAAGAAGGAACACGAGAAGCTGGAGAAATACCAAGGGCTCAGAGAAGAGCTCGAGAGGATGTGGAGGGTGAAGGTAACGGTGGTCCCCGTGGTAATCGGAGCACTAGGTGCGGTGACTCCCAAGATAGGCGAGTGGCTCCAGCAGATCCCGGGAACAACATCGGAGATCTCTGTCCAGAAGAGCGCAGTCCTGGGAACAGCTAAGATACTGCGCAGGACCCTCAAGCTCCCAGGCCTCTGGTAGAGGACCCGAGCTTGAAGGATAAACCGCCCGCAGGGGCGTGCTGGGTGTTATATATATATATATATATATATATATATATATATATATCAGAATCAGAATCAGAATACTTTATTGATCCCTGGGGGAAATTATTTTTTGTTACAGTGCTCCATTTTAAACCAACATTAAGACAAGACAGACAATACGCTAACTAAGAATAGTACAATATATACATATATATACATACATACATACATACATAAGTCACTTATAAATAAATATTTGGAAAAGAAACATGTGTAGTTGTAGCAGCAAACAGTGTGTTAAGTGGATGCGTTGTACAGGGAGATAGCCACAGGCAGGAATGATTTCCTGTGTCGTTCAGTGGTGCTTTTCGGTAATCTCAGTCTCTCACTGAACGAGCTCCTGTGACTGACCAACATGTCATGGAGTGGGTGGGAGGTGTTATCCAACACTGTCTTTATCTTGGACAGCATCCGCCTCTCCGACACCACCTTGAGGGAGTCCAGCTCCATCCCCACAACATTGCTGGCCTTACGGATCAGTTTATTAAGTCTGTTGGCATCTGCTGCCCTCAGCCTGCTCCCCCAGCATGCAACAGCATAGAGGATCGCACTGGCCACAACAGACTCATAGAAAATCCTCAGCATTTTCCGGCATATGTTGAAAGACCTCAGTCGCCTCAAAAAATAGAGACGACTCTGGCCCTTCCTGTAAAGTGCTGTGGTGTTTTTAGCCCAGTCCAGTTTATTGTCAATGTGTACTCCAAGGTATTTATAGTCCTCCACAATGTCAACACTGACCCCCTGGATTGAAACTGGGGTCAAGTGTTTCCTGGTCTTCCTGAAGTCCACGATCAGTTCCTTGGTCTTTGCCACGTTGAGCTGCAGATGATTCTGCTCACACCACGTGACAAAGGAGTCGACCACAGCCCGGTACTCTGTCTCATCATCCCTGCTGATGCATCCAACCACCGCAGAGTCATCAGAAAACTTCTGAAGATGGCAGGTCTCTGTGCAGTGGCTGAAGTCTGTGGTGTAGAGGGTGAAGAGGAAGGGGGAGAGGACAGTCCCCTGTGGTGCCCCTGTGTTATATATATATATATATATATATACATACACTGTATATATACTGTATATACAGTGTGTGTATATACTGTATATATACTGTATATATATGTGTGTATAAAAAGGCAAGCTCAGAGTTTTTTTTCTTTTTCAAGGATTCCACACCTTTTAAAACATTTTCCTGAAATATGCCCCTGAAGACGTCACACTGCCATCTGCAAGTTTTTTCCAACTGAGACACAGTTTAGCACAGACTGGCTGGTAATGTGACGAGCATGGTTAGCTTCTCACAGTAGTATTGCAGCCAAATAAAACTTAGAAACAATAAAGGTGGGTGGCCAACTCTTCTTTTAACTTCTGTGCACTATAATCTTTCCAAACGCTGAACTGCTCTCTTCAACAGAGACACGGACTCCTTTTTCTTCATCCTTCTCATATATGTATGCATTATGCACTGGCTGCCAGATTCTTAAGACAACGCTGCTAACATTGCCAGTCTCGTCAAGTCATAAGCAAGTATGAAAGCCGACATCAGTGCAAGTTTTTTTGGCGTGCGTGTTATTTATCGACCGGGTGCATCGGCCTGGAAGCGCAGTATGAGATGCAGCTTGTGTGCATCCAGCTTGTGTGCCTCTCTTCTTAATGCAAATGCAATTAGCATTTAAGGGACTGCGCAGACATCAGAGGGAGAGTGCACATTTTGTGGTCGACTACACATTCTGGTACATTTATTAAGGCTCGCCCAATAGTCAGGGGTCAGCGTTGGGAGGATGAGTCTCAGATTTGAAATGAGCTGTTAAAGGAAGGTTGTGCAGAGTAGCAGGATGGAAAGCTGAGATCATTAAAGCTGAACTTGAACTTGACACCAGAGCTAATTCGAGCGAAGCCACTGTGGAGATTGTGATGTTGATCTTGATCTAAGCTGCCGTGGCTTTTATTTCCCCAAACATTTTATGTTCCGAGTGACTCCTGCCTCACATGCTCCAGTAATTTTCTAACTTAGCGTTTAATCAAGACCTCAGTAAATGGTTCGGAAAGTTAAAAACTTCTTTTAATGGGGGACCTTTATTTCAGTATCAGCACATTTTTATTTGCTTTTCTAGGCTTGATTTCTTTCTTGATTTATCACCCCTCTGCATCCTAGTTTCACTGTTGAGGTGCATCTTTGGAGATCTCGTTTACAGGCGGAAAGCACCTAAAGACAGTCCCAGTTACTGATAATTAGCTTCTGCTTTAGAAAATCAGACGCTAATTTCATGCAGATTCAGATTGCCAGTTCAAATATGCACATAAATCTGGCCCTGACACTAATATTTTAGAACCGGGTATTACAGGGATAAACATACCAAACTGAAAATATATATATATTTTTATGATAAAAAAAGAAGCTTTTATGTATCACTCACACTAGAAAGAGGGTGGTGAGATATTTTAGTTTGGAAGTTGTTGTCCTGTGCTACCACCGGGGCTGTGCATATCAAAAGAAATGCTAATATGTTTTAAGTTATTGAACCCTGAGAGTGCGGAGAACAACCTACCAGTTTGATATAATGCAAAAAACCCTGCGTTTGTGCTCCCGTTAATGTGCAGTTTAACGTTTTCTCTCGCTAAAGAAACTCGCCCTTAAGCAAAAGTAGATTTAATAGCGATCGCTGCTACATGCTTTCTCAGGAAAAGGGCAACACATTTCCCAGGTGTTTCTGTACCAATACCGTTGAGAACAATATTATTGCTACAGCATGATGAAGAGGAGCACTAAAGAGGCCTGTTTTACTGATTTGTTATTGGACTCATTTTCTTCCTCCCTCTCTAAGCTCTCCACTGCAGCTGCATTGTTGCTGACCACCGATTTGACCATATTCGAAATCTGACTGTATAATACAATGTTGAGCTCTTACACTGCACTGAACACTTGACATAGGAAGGTTGTGCCTAAGGAGGTAGAGAAGGCTGGGCGCTAATCAGGAGGTCGGCGGTAGGGGTTTCGATCACTGGCCCTTCCAGTTTCTGAGCACGATGCTGAATTCCAAATAGCCCTGATGGATCCATCAGCGTGTCAATGTGATAGATGAGAGTTTCATGTGTGTGAATAGATAGATTTGAGTGGTTAGTCAGGTTAGTAGGGTGCTATATAAATGCCTGTCAGCTTTACGCATATGACAGCAGATCCTTATTTAGAAAAATAGCAAGACAAATTTGATCAACTCTAACACGAAGCAGCATTTCCACACGCACAATTCAGATTTGTATGACAGATGCCTAAAAGAGAATCTCCACCAAAAACTGTTTGCATATTTGTGCAAATGACTTTTGTCACTTAAATTCCGTCAGTGACTGACTAAGCTTAATCTGTTACAAGAGGCCTCTGAAGGTTTAAGGAGAGATATCGAGTGGAATACCACTTTAAGGTATTTTGGGGAAACAGCCGTATAACCAAGAGCATAATTTGTGTTGTCATGTAGAGGCACTATGTAGGTCTGCTTCATTGGCGATGAATGAAAGGATGAAATTGTGGACTGATAGATTTAAGCAATTACGCCCACATGAGCTTTATTTAATAGGAGTTGGGGCTAACATTGTTGAACCACAAAATGTGCTTATATCCGAGGAAAATCACTCTGGGTTGTGTTACAGCATGCACGCAGACATCCTCTGATTCACTGTCACTGAAGCTGCGGCTTGAGGGGCCCGTTAATGCGAGATCCTGCTCGAACATTGGGTGTGTTGTCTCGATTTTTGACAGATACATCATTTTCACAAATCTAGATTCAAGTTCAGCTACGAAAACAAAATTTTTTGTTCTTTTAGACGAGGCTTATTTCCTGCTTGGAGGCAAACTTGTTCAATTTAGAAAGCATGTTTAATAATCACAAATGAAAAAGCTCCTTGCAGTCTGTTCCACTGCAGTAAATCAGCCACTGGGGGAAAAAATAAAAATTCCTTTTCATAGTCATTTTTTTAAAGAGTGAACACCAATTTTTGTTGGCAGAGAATTATCTCACTGAACATTTTACTTCATTAAGATCTTGCTTGGCCCTCATCTGGCAACATTAGCATGAATGCTAACAGTTATCCCTCATGACACATCACAGGAGTCAGAGGATGTGATTTTAAGCACAAATGCAAATCCTCCAAGACAGCGTGAGCACTCAGTGACCCAAAGTTTTCCAGCTACGTTGACCGTTTTGAAAACTGCGGTGCAGCACACTCTGACTCCCAGTTATGTTAGCTCTGATGCTAACTCCAGGGAAAGTTAGTGTAATCTTGTCCCATTGGTTGGAGCTGACACTAATTCCCTGGGACAGGAGTGTAGCGGTGTGTGATTTAGCGGCGTATGCTAAGTGCTGCTGGAGCTCCGGGCTAGTATGTGGGCACCAGGGCAGAGAGAGCAAGCTGGGAAAGTACTGCCTTCACTAACTGGCCTGATTAGACCGGGTGTGAGATGACATGGATCAGATACACATACTAACCCAGCTGGAAAGACAGATTGGGAAAAATTAAATAAAAAGAAAAAACAACATGAGTGCATTAAGAGAAAATGAACAGATACGGATGATTAGGAGAAATGGGTGGAAAGTTAAAAACCAAGAGAGGGGAAAATGAAGAGATAAAAAGACAGTAGGTTAATTTTGTGGACGTGATGTTTCCTCCTGGGGTGTTTTTCAGCTCTGCTGGACTGTGGCGGTGTAAGAAATTGGCTGAGATGCAACGTAGCATTTGCATCATGGTTTCATTAGCTCTCATTCAGCCCAAGGCATTTCACACTGCATTTCCTCTACTCATCTGCTTCTCTTAGATCTGCTCATATTACAGAAAAAAGAAGGTAATACAGAGTAAGCTGAAACAGGGAGCAGGAGCTTGTCTCAGACTAGAATTTGGTTAGGATATAGAGCTAAAGAGCATTTTCATCTCAGCAAATGTTACTGATTGATGCAGACACTTGTGTGGGCCTTTAGCACTTTGGTTTCCTCTCATATCCCCCACCCCAGGAATGAGGTAAAATCAGATTATTTATTTCGGGGTTATTTTATCTGTTAATAGCTGGCACTTTGCTGTGAATACTGCCTGAAGGCATAGATTGTGTTCAAATAAAAGCAGACAGTGGAAGGGAGATTTGGGGCATCTCATGAAGGCCGATTAGCGGTTAGTTAGGTTTAGCCCTGGTCTCCATGCGGTTGCCGACTTTGACACTGAAAGAAGTTATTTTTGAACACTAGAGGACAAAAAGAGGATGATGGGCTTCTAGTCGCAGTCATTTCCTATCATCTAATCTTTGGTTTTGCACTTGAGATTAATCATTAAATGCATCTGAGTCACACTGTGTTTAGATAAATAAAACCCAGTCTGTGAGAAAGCTTTGATATCACTTCTGTGCCTTTTGAAGACATGTGAATACACTGCCAAAATTTATCCTGCCTATTAGGGAGTAAAGTACTGTAGATTTGAACATGTTCTTGTTTTTTTATGACTCAAAATCATTCTTTACATTAAAATAGTAAAGATTTCACTTTTTGTGGCGGAAACTGTGTGACTTGTTGGTTATTTTACTTAAAAAGTCTTGGCTATAGATTTTATGATCTCCAGGATTATTATTTTAAGATTTAAGATGTTCATAAAATATGAATATACAGGTATTTTCTTACCTTGACAGTGCACGGTGCTGCATCTCTCATCTGCACCTGTGACATGCTGCTGATAACAGGCAGAATTTGTCAAGGTAAAGAAATATTGTTACAGGCTCAGTATATGAGCCCCGCCATCATTTCAGGAGTAAAATGTTCTGTTACTGGTTCTTATTTGTATTGATGTGTGTGTGTGTCTGTGTTTTACAGGGTATAATGGGTGTAGTGGGCTGGATGTTGCTCCTACTTTCCCATATGATGGCGCCTGTGGCATCCCAAAAGCCCCCAGGGCTCAGCGTGGGCGTGATCATGGGCCAGACGCGCGCCGTTATCGACCAGGATCTCCGACCACCTCGGCGCCCCGAAGATGCGCTCGATGTTTCCGTGGTCACGCTGAAGATGAACCAAACAGACCCAAAGTCTGTGATTACACAGGTGAGAAACGCATTGGCATTCACCAAGCATTACACACATGAATGCATCGCCTGCCACAAACTGATACAAGAGTTTGTTTTACTTTGTCCCAAGGTGTGTGAGCTTCTTTCTCGCACTCGTCTCCATGGCATCGTGTTTGCTGATGGCACCGATCAGGAAGCCATTGCCCAGATCCTTGACTTCCTGTCCGTTCAGACTCAACTTCCAGTCCTGGGAGTCCACGGAGGCTCCTCTATGATTATGGCTGACAAGGTCAGTGACCTGACGCAATGTTGGCCATTTCGAGGACACACATGCAAGGCGGACTGCTTTGCATACATCAGTGTTTGTTTTTTGGAAGTGAAAATAAGGACCCCAATTAAGTTTTGTTTTCCAGATGTTTGTGGCACTGATATAGTCCATATAGTCCACTTGGTTTCCAATATGAAAAATGTTAAGCTCCATGCGTTACACATGTGAATTGCATGTTCTCAGCTGGTAGGTACATGAGTAAAAAAATCATTTGCTTCCAGTGAGTTACTTTGGGGATGCCTCTTTGAGGTTGTTTGTCTTATAAATGAATGCTCTAGATGAGAAAATAATACACTGGGAGGTTTCTGAATGATGTGTGTGCTATCAACAGCTCCATCAGATTAGTGTTTGTTTAAGTTGAAAGTGGAAATGCTGCTGTCAAAGTTAAACAGAATTTTAATTGCTCTGAATTGATGGCTGCTATCACCCGAAGTAATTTTATGTTAATTAGGCTTTTAAAAGGTTACAAAGTGCACATTTAGAAGTGAGGTGTTTGTAAGGTCAGAAGACGCCTTTGCATGGAGCACGCTGCATCCTCTGGTACATCATTTTTATTTTAGCAGATGATCGAGGATTGTTTAAATATGTAATAATGCATTTTCTGCTTTGTCTAGAACTGGGCTATGCAAAGCCTAACCCCCCACCCCCAAAGAAAACCAAAAGAAAGAACAAGAAAAAGAAATCCTGAGCTGTATGTAGCTGTATCATGTCTAGTGCTCAGTGGATGCAAGAAAAAACAAAAACGACAAAACAACAAAAAAACAGATTTCTAGTTTTAAAAGAAAAAAGAGGAGATATCTTTTAAGAACGGGTATTTGTGTGTTTGTGTGTGTGTGTGTGTGTGTGTGTGTGTTTGTGTGCGTATGTGTGTGTGTTTATTTTGGTGCGGTGCTCAGTGCAAAGTTAAGGATGTACATTGCTTTCTAAGCTGAATTCTCTCTCTGGTGCTGGCTCTGTAGACCTCGCTGACTGACAGACAGACAGACAAACACAACTGGTTCTTTAGCTTTTAAATCTCTCAGGGCACAGCAGCCAAAACACAGGAACCAATAACTGCCGCAGTACAGCAGCCTTTTGAAGTGCTCCTTGACGGGGGATGCAGTGCGCGAGCGTGTGCGAGAGAAAAAGACAAGAAAGAAGGATAACAGAAATGAGGAGTGAGGTAAAGGAGACAGAACTGGCTTGAAGGTGAGGGGGTCTGTGGTTGTAACGTGAAGGTCAGCAGTTTGGACTCCCCGCTGAGTTTATAACGATAGGGGAAATAAATAAACGAAACTTTTCTCGCTCTCAATCGCTGCCGTTAATGTTCCATTAAACAGGGTACTTAGCCCCCGACTGCTCTAATTGAACAGCTCGGTGGCCAAAAGTACAAGAGAGCGGTCATTTCTGGCAGCTCCCAGGTGTAAAAGTGAGTGTGTATGGCCTGTAACTAACCAGCTCCTCCACAACAGCTCCTGCAGGGTTTACCTGTAAATAACAAAGACTCCATGCCTGGTTTAAATTGGGGCAAAACCATCCCACTAGCAGGCAGGTATGGAAGAACAGTGAATGAGCAGATCATCGAAAATTCTCAGACATGCGGTTGCTCGAGTTCACATCTACCTTGTCAGATCAGAAATGTAGGGAAAGGACATGAGAGGGCACAAGTGAACTTCCTTGTGCGTGTTAAAGCTTCCTGTAGACACGATTGGGACTATAGGTTTTCATTAGCTATTGATATATCGTCAACAACTCACTTCAGTATTGCTGTCATTGCACAGACATGAGCTTTACTGACTCACTGACTCGTACGCCCTCCAGAGTGAATACACTTGTTATATTGACAGTGGAGGTAAACAGTGAACCAGCAGCCTGCGCTCACTACAGATGAATAACGACCAGAGTTGCCACCATAGCTAGGATTATGCACTTGAATTGGAAGGACTGTAATCTGCAGTCCACTGACATGTAGTCGTGATATTTTACACACTGTACCTTTAACAAAAGATGCGTATATTTTAAAGGGGAGACATGATCACCTCTTTGAGATAAGAGGTTTTTTATTGCATATTTGCAGATAAGGCGAGCCACATAAAAACTGCTACAATGCACATGGCATGATAATAACAAGATGTGGCGGCTAGTCATAGATAACTATTATTTTCTTTGGGAGGCAGATATGCTATGTAAAAGGCCTCTTTACACATTTGTGAATGGATACTGTTACTGTTCAGAATCTTAATAAATAGATACAAATACATAAATTCAACAAAAAATATTACATTTAAGAAACAATCAAAAGTTTGGTATTTTTATTTGATTAGGTGTAAAATATAGCTGGCATTTATTTGTTTATTAACCGATTGATTCTTTTGATAATATTTCTGAGCGTCAGACATACTGGTGTGCTACAGCATTTGCTGATGGCGCCTATTAAAAATAATTACAGAGGTGCCGAGGACTCTCAGTGAGGCTGACACATGCTTTGCACTTGATGCTCCCTCTGTGATCGTGACAGCTTCACAATAACCCCCTTCAGCACTTTTTTTTCAGCTCTATTAGCTCCCATTAATCTCACAACATCAGACACATTTAAGCAGGAATGGTCTGAAGACTTTGAAAAATAAAAACAAACCAACTCCAGCAAACATGATTTGCTGTGGAGGAAGAAAAAAAAAAAAAGTCTGGCTATGTGAAACATCTCTTGGCAGTGTGACCACTGCTTTCATACCTGCTGTCAGTGGTGTAGCGATAATCTGGAGGATCGAAATAAATCCCAGTGGGCTGGTAACAATTCAGCTTGATTACTGTGGACTAACAAACAATATTGTGCTTTTTTGCAGCTTGAGCGAGTCATGTGCTCTCTGTCACCACGTATACATACACTTCACTCTGTTAGTGTGCCAATCAAGTTTGTACTAGAGGAGTGGAAAAATGAGCGGATCCTCCTGTGGTACCTTGGGTATGTTAGCTGGCCACAGTGTCAGTTTAGACAGCATGCTTTAGATGGAGAGCAAAAACAGAAGGAAGAGGATGATGCCAAGAAAATACAGAAGAAAAAAAAAATTGTGCTCTAAAATAATGGATATACATAGAGGTGGGCAGTGCAAGTGTGAAATCCTTGGTGTTAAAGCAGTGTTAAGCTGCCAGAATGCCAACTTAACTGTCATGATTGTGTCACATTTCAAGTAAAGGCTTTCTCCAGTTGTCACTTTTATTAGCTATAAACAGGGATGGGCACTGCAGCGATCCATATAAACTGATAAAGAACCAGGGTGAGGTGACTTAAGGCAATGACTCTCTATTTAAAAAATAATAATAATAAAAGTGTTAAAACGAGGATTTATATATATATATATTTCAAGTAGGTTTTTTGTCAATTTGAGTTTGGCTCAGTTTTTTTTTTTTTTTTCATAGTAGTGAGAATGTAGCTTTGGGGGCCATTTTAAAACTGATCAGAACCATCAGTATCAGTGATTTTGGTCAACTTTCATAAAAATAATAATTATGCTTATTTTTACTCCACAATGTTTGTCTTAGAAGCAAATCAGGGAATTGAAATTCGTGCCCCCAGCCACCTTTAAAAAAAGCAATATTGCTTTTTAATGTATACATTTTTCAGATATCTTGGCAGGTTACCATATCTCACAGTTAAGCAAAGTCTTAAAGGTTGTTGTATGTGTACATTTTTCTGGTTTTGCAGGCTTCTGTATAATAAAGTACTGTAATAACATAACGGTGCATGACCACATCCAGTTGGCTTGGATAGTGCATGTATGTACAGGGATTATCTTTTGTTCAGCATCTTGTAGATTGGAATGAGGGAAGCTTGGAGACTTATGCGCAGGATTGTTCTGTCAGATTTATGGATTTCAAGAATCTTTCATGAATCCTTTGGAATTACCAGGATTTCTGAAGTGATTACTCATAATTTTTGGCCATCTTCTACTAAGTCACCAAAAATACAATGAGGTATTTATACTGTAAGGGAAAGGCAGAGGTCCTGTTAGTTTTATATATATTTTAGTGCTGTCAGTGTTAATCTCGTTAAAATGACGTTAAAATGACGTCATTTTAATATTTTATACATTTTAAAAATATATATAATTTTTTTTTTATTCCCCTCTCGCCACTGCGGGTGGTCTATCCTTCAAGCTCGGGTCCTCTACAAGAGGTCTGGGAGCTTGAGTATCCTGCGCAGTATCTTAGCTGCTAGGACTGCGCTCTTCTGGACAGAGATCTTGAATGTTATTCCTGGGATCTACTAGATTCACTCGCCTATTCATACTGTCATTATATTAATGCTGCTATCCTGTATATATTGTACATACTATTGTTTGAGTACTAACGATTGTTTTTTTGTACTTTTTATATTTTACATTTATATTTATTATTGAAACTTGCACCAAGGGAGTGGCACTCCAATTTCGTTGTACTCTGTACAATGACAATAAAGGCTATTCTATTCTATTCTATTCTAACTTGGGGATCACTGCACCGAGCCCTCCGACTACCACTGGCCCCACTGTTACCCTCCACATTTTCTCGAGCTCTTCTTTGAGCTCTTGGTACTTCTGCAGCTTTTCGTGTCCTTCTTCCTGATGTTGCTATCATTCAGTATTGCTACATCTATCACCTGGTGTGATAGACCCCAGCCTCTATAGATCTTGTGCTCAATAAGCAGCTGGATAGCGTAGTGGCAAGCAGTGTTGGTCAAGTTACTTGAAAAAAGTAATCAGTAACTAATTACTGATTACTTCCCCAAAAAAGTAATCCCGTTACTTTACTGATTACTTATTTTCAAAAGTAATTAATTACTTAGTTACTTAGTTACTTTTTTAAAACACGATTTACAACCTGAAGAGGTGATAAAGCGATAGATCTTTCAGCCCAATTCTACTTTTTCTGCATAATCCATCATACAAAATGTAATCAAATGGAAAAGTCTCTTTTTAAAACTTGTTTTATCAGTTTTAATCTTTTAACTTTATGCATCAAGCAAAAATTTTATTATATGCAACATTCTCTGACTTGAATAAATTAGTTTAACATTTAAACCTATTTTCTGCACATTCCAGCACATAAAATAAAAATCTTTTTTGTGTTTACACTCACTCTTTCAAATAGATGCAAGTAAAACACAGCAGAAAATAAATAAAGTCAAAGACTCAGCGGTCCTGTTGCTCTATTTTCACCTGTAAAGCAGGACTGCGGTAGGCGGAGGTTTACCCTGGTGCAGGTGTGCCGCAGCGGTCAGTTGAAGAATCCGCGAGTTTCTCTGTGAGTTTCCCATTACGTCGTAGCGCACTCGGTGCTTGCTTGGAAGTTTTGGGGGTTTTTTCACTGTAAAAAGAAGTTTTCTTCCCACGAACGATGGACGCTAATGTTTTTGTCACTTTTTATGGAATCAAACTCAAAGTAAGGTCAGTACTTCCACGCTTTAAACGCTGCACGCTCATACTCTCTCCCACAATCTATATGTGATCCATTGTTGATCTGCACACAGCTGTTGTCACTAACGGCGCACTCGCTTACGTCACTGTCGTGAGACATTCTCGCAAAAAATCACGGTTTTAGTAACGCAGTAACGCAGCGTTCCTACGGGAAAGTAACGGTAATCTAATTACCGTTTTTGCAATAGTAATCCCTTACTTTACTCGTTACTTGAAAAAAGTAATCAGATTACTGTAATCTGATAACGCAGTAACGCGTTACAAGTAACGCGTTACTGCCCATCTCTGGTGGCAAGACTATATGGAACGGGAGTTATGAGTTTGACTCCATACCAGGACTTCTACATCCAGTAAGGGTCCCTAGGCTAGACCCCCCCTATGCTAACTAAGCCTCCCTCAAACATGAGCAAGAGACATAAATATGAAGCAATACCGGCTCGGACGTCACACCTGGCAAGGTCCACGTCAGGTGTTGAGGAACAATTACACCCTGAGAAGTGGGCTGCTGGAACAAGATGGCTTAAGTGAGCACATATTTAAATGAACCGTCTACCAGGCTTTCATGTAGCTTCTTGCAAAGCACAAAGGAATTTTGGACTGCTTGTCATCAGTCCTCTTTAAATACAGCTTCTGACTTAAGATTGGATTAATGAGTGGATTGTTCCTCCAAAGACTGCACTGGATCTGGGACCCAAAGTAGCCCCCAACCATGATGCTCACTCCACCGTGCTTCACAGTTAGAACAAGTTTTCGGGGTACAGTTAATTTCATCCTTATCATAGTGTTGTGGATTTTTGTCCAAAGAACAAAGTGTTCTTTAACACCTACACCTACTTTGAATGTGTTTGCATGCTATCCATTCCATTACATCTTTTTTATACAGATTTTTCTCATCAATGATACATGAACACAGTTTTTGCTGGTGTTTTCTTGTCACCCTTGAGTTCTTTTTCAAATCTTTCAGGATTTCAAAATGTATTCTTGGTGTTATCTTTGCAGGACGCCCACTCCCAGGGAGAATTGCCTCCATTTGCTGACAGCTTGTCTTTGTGGATTGATGACCAGCTAGGTTTTTAAGAAGCTTTTGCAGCCTTTCCAGCTTCATATGTCTCTATAAAGATTTTCTAACCCCTTTAAAAGTTGTTGTCATCGAGGAATGCTTCACACAAAGCTATATTTCCTCAGAAAAGCAGACTTTGTCTTTAACCAGATTTTGTCTGCCTTTTTTTGTAGAGAGAGGCACCTCTGCAACCTACGCATCCAATCTCATTTCCTTAATTGTTCACTTACTTTTTCCTCAGTGTGTTCAGTAAAAAACATGAAAGGTATGGCAGTTTGTTTGTTCTCAGTTCAGTAATTTTGTCTTTGTCTATATTTGTGGCTTTGAGAATTTTATTATCCGAAATTCTGATAAGTCCTGGCGGTACACCTTATAAAAGAAGCTTTATACCTCAGGGTTATTCTGCAGTTGCACACTAGTAACAGACTGGCCCTCTAGATAGTAACCTTATCCACCATCACCCTACATTGTTATTGTACAGCAACATTTTGGCTGAAATTAAGTGAGTTAAATCAGCCTCTGCCAGCTGCAGACCAAGATGCTTTTTTTCTCCTAATTAAAGACAAACAGCTTAGAGATCTGTCCACTCTTTCCAGCTGTCTTTCTCTCTCTTTTCCAGTCTCTGCCTCCTCCTCATCCCTCATAATGCGTGTCAGGGGATAAACAGTGGGAAGTTTGATGTTGTGCAGTTAGGAGAGAGACATGGTTAGGGAACGTGGAATGGATGTGGACAGAGTGTATGTGTAAGCCCGGGAGAGGAACAGGATTAGTTTGGAATGCTGTGCTTCCATTTCAAAGAAACTGCTTTGGGAAATAAGACATGTTGTTGGCTTTACCTCAGCCTCATATATGCTCGCTTATTCTCTGCCAGCCTTGTTCATCTCGACTTTAAACTTTCTATTTTCACATGTGTGTGTGTGTGTGTGTGGAGGGGGGAGCAGAGGGTCACAGTGTGTAGGAACAGGAACATGCTGAAATGGAGGGTTGTGAATTAAACATGCATGTTCTTTCTGCTTTGCTCTGCCACTGTGGTCGGATGCTACTCTTAGTGTCTCTGTATCTGCGTGTGCATGTGTGTGTGGGTGTGTGTGTGTGTGTGTGTGGATGTGTGGATGTGCACGTCTGTCCCAGCCTGGGATGTCCCATATCAGTAGGGGCCATTTGCCCAGGTTCTCTGCTGCGACTCTTTAATATTTAACACCTGCTCCCCTCACCTGCTGTCACTTGCTGAAGACACATTACTGTGTCATTCACTCGCTGAGCTCTTCCACGCTTTCACCTCTAATTCTTTCCCTTTCTCTGCCATTTGTTTCCTTCGTATCTCCCTGTCTCCTCCAGTCCTACGTTTCTTTCTGAGCCTCCTCTGCTTTTCCCTTCTCCCACACATCTCCATTTGTGCTGCCACCTTATCCTTCTCTCTTCTGTTTTTTCATTTTATCCACTCTTACTTCCGTGGTTGTTATTCTCAGAAGGCTCAGGTTGTGTGAAGAACAGCCAGCCATGTTAGAAGGATTTGGGAAGTCTTGCTGGCCTTGAAGCCTGTGAAGCATGCTTGGATGATGGCTTTGTGGGTCTGTATGTGAGAGAAATAACAAAAAACCTCAAAAGAGGAGGGAGGGAAAGAGAGAGTAGCTCGGTTAGTATGGTTGCAATGGTGACTAAACCAGACTACATCATTTAGTCCTGTTTTCCTGGCTCCTGTGCTTCTCTGGCTCCACAGGGTTTGATGCCTGGTTCCTTGAGCTTGGCTGAGCACCACTTTGACACAACCGACTGGCAGTGTGAACCACATTTGAGGTCTTTTTCTCCAAATATAGTGAATCAATTATGACTAATTAAAAAAATATGAAGTATGTCCACACTAGCAAAGGTCTTTATCCACACTAAAATACCTGAAAAATAGGAAGCCTCTTCTCTGTCTTATTGTTTTGGTCGACAAACATCTAAGCAGCAACATTCACAGCAAGCAGATGCTGTGTATTTCAAATGTAGGTTAAAGAAATTAAAAGAGGTCTTCAGTATTTTCTGGAATAAACACACTGTTAAACATGGCCAGAGTCTGAAATAATGAGGCCGGTGTATTTACATGTAATTACTGTGAACCAAAGGTTCAGGCTTCATACTGCTCGCTCAATTTCTGACAGGATTTTTCATACTCTTGGCTTTTTATGATATCAGAGAGAGTGAATATCCTTAAGATCCTGCCTGGCTGTTTTCACGAAAGCCCCACCCACCTCCTATTCAAACCAATCAGAAGACAGTTCTAAAGAATCCATCCATCCAATTTTTTCTGCTAATCCAGTTCAGGGTTGCTAGTCCAGTTATCAAAGGACGAGAGGCAGGTTACACCCTGGATAGGTTAGCAGTCTATCACATGACTAATACTGTCTGTCACACACGATTATATTATACATACATTCTATATGTATAATATAAAATATATGTTATAGCACCCAGAGTGTAAATATGACTGAGTTGCAGCCATCTGCGGTGGGTGAGTTGTGCCCATGCCTATTTCACAGTAATGTCTCTCAGTTTTATGTACAGAAATTCATTTGTTTTGTTTCCAAAACCTCAGTTTTCCTTTTACACTGAGATGTTTTTAGAGTCATTCACTTTGGAGACTGTTTTAAAAAATGTGTTTAGTGAATGGAAACTCCGGTTTTGTCAACACATAGGGGGAAAAATGTGTTTACAGTTTCTGTTTGGCACTTTCTTATGGTAATGCAGTAAAAAAACTAAAACTAAAACTAAACAATACCACAATGTGGGTCATATCACGGTTATCCTGGAAATAGCCCCCATTATGCTGATATTCTGTTCATCAAGTCTGTGAATGTGACATAGCTGACGAACAGACTTTGACTTATCCTAAGTGCACAGTGAAGTCACCGTTTGCAGAGGAGCCAGACATCTGCCAACTGATGCAGCACATCAAAGACTATCATTGCTTTAATGTTACACACCTACCCTTAAAAGTGGTGATAAAATAATATATGTGGCCACTGCCAGCTCATCACTAGGCAGCATTTTACTGCTTCAAACATCAACTTTACCGAGTTCATCTAAGGTCATTTCCTGTTGCAGCATTTGCTGTCATCAGCTGACATGATAAAGTGTATCAAAGCTGTTACCAATAAAAATAATACCTCGTGTGCATTCAGAGGTACCAGTAAGTGCTACATGCACTTAATATTTGGTCCTATAGAACTCTTTAATATCTAACACTGTGTGTGTGTGTTGCCACCTTTGGCATGTTCATACTTTATATCCAATCTGTTTCTCTTTTATAAAAAAAAAACAGGGTTACTTTTACTACGCAGTATAATTAAAGATCCTATGTGCTTAACTCAAATAGAAACAAAATTTTTATGGCTTTTTTTCCATTGTTGAACATAGAACAGCACAAAATGTGCACTGACACAAATCAGAAAATGGACAACTGAAAATGAGAGACAAACAAAAAGACCAAAAAAACATCACATTTGTAGCATATTTCATTAAAATTCATCAAAATTGTTTGTGGGTTGAAGAAATATATTTGAAACTTGAAAGATTTAAAAAAGCAGCTGGTCTATGCCCTATTGTGTTAAACAGGATATTGGAACTTGGCTGTCGGGTGGCGAGGTCACCATTTCCAAGAAGAAAAAGAGCTGAAGCGCGTCTCCTCGTCATGCTGTTTTCTGTTGATGCTTTTTTCATTAGAGCCTCAAAGTATTACAGACTGTTTTAATTTGCTGGGTGTCAAATTCTGCCATTTTGTAAAAGCTTCACTGCCATCATCAGTTGTGGTCGGTCTCACTCGCAACTTGTCAAATATGAATGCTTGTTAAGGATGTTTTGGCATCTCAGTCATACTCAATCGTTTGTCAATGTGCAGGATCAATGTTGTGACGGATGATATACCACAATCTTTTAGATACCATGTATCTTTTACTAAATGTAACAAAGTGGATTTGGTGAAAACACAAAGATCCCCCGGCTCTTGTGTAACGTTAATCGACATCATCATTTTTTTCTTTTTCAGTAAAAAACTGAAAACTTTTTGTGAAGTAAAGTCAAGTTGTTAAGTAACCCTGACATGACCCCACTGCTCTGCAGTCCTAAAGCTTTGAGCTGAGCATTTTTGCTACTTCCAACCCAGAGTTTTAAAATTGGACGTGACAGTAAAGCTGTTCCTACCTTATTGCCTTATTTGTCTACAGTAGAGACAATAACTTATGAACTTATGAATGAACATCATGTTGTATTAAAATGGGCGCCCTGGTGATGAGGTGGTTTCCACTGTTGTGTCCCAGCAAGAGGACCATAGGTTTCTGTGTGGAGTTTGCATGTTCTCTCCAGCTTCCTCCCGCTGTTCAGAGATATGCATGGGGTCAGTCTAAATTGACTGTAGGTGCAAATCTGATGGTTGTTACAGGTTGTACCTTCCCTGAAAGCTGGGATAGGCTCCAGCCTCCATGCAACCCTCAATTAGACAAGTTGAAGAGAATGCATGGATGCCGTTTTATATATAGTCTTTAAAAGTCATACATACAGTATGGTATGTATGACAGTGGTATCTACCTATCTAAAACAATATCAGAATTTTGCCCTCAGTAACCACATCTTCAGCTTTGACACGTCTCCCTTTCATCATCATTACCTTTTAACTTGGAGTGCTTTTTATCTGTGAACAATGATGTTCTCTCTTACTTTTGTTCTTACCTTTTAGTACACGTTCCACTTTCCTTGTCCTTGAATTTTCTGTTTATGAAGTTTGATTTTCTGTAGGTTGTCCTAAAGAAACCTACAACAAACTGGCAAGACCTTACAGACTTGTTAAAGATCAATCTGGGAATTCATGCTTTTGCCGTCCATTTCTGTGGAGAGATAAAAAGAAAAGAAAAAGAAAACATTGCTCTAAGTACACGATTGATAAAAAAAAAACATATAAATTTTACTTGACTGGACCTCCTTTGAGATATTAAATCCAAATTCAAGCAGAAGGCAACTGAGGCACAGTAGTAAGATAACAAAAACATGGAGAAAAATAATACTCTTATTCAGTTCTGGTGCACTGTGCTTTACACGCATCTTTTGATTTTCTTTCTTTCTTTTTTCACCACCATCAATGAAATGGATTTTGTTATTATAGTAATACAGTTATTAGTGAAATGTTGATCACAAAAGGAAAAAGATGCTAGAAAAAAAGGGGAAAAGACATATAACAACAGTCCCTGTTTAAAAGTCGACGTTTGTAGATATAAGCACGTTAGCAAAAGTTGCTTTTCATTTAATCTGCACACTGCTGAATGAGCGGATCACTGCCTTGAAGGATGACAGAAGAGCAATCCATTTGTTTCCGTTAAACAAAAGCTCCTCTGATCTGACCTTCTGCTCCCACTCTTCACATGATTGCTTTAAGTGAAATAATTTGCATCCAGTGATGTGGACGACCAGTCTGAAAGGTCAACACAATCCATTAAAGCCATTCTACTTTGGTTCTTTTTACAGTTTATCTATTAAAGGACCCTGGATATCAGTGCACAATGTATTCATTACTATAATAGACTATAATAGCTATTTATTCAGTGCTATCAATTAAGAGAATGAGTGTATTTACCTGGACGTGACTTTAAACTCTATATTTATACTCAGAAAGGATGGCAGGCACACACTTTACATCTAAGCTATGGCTGCTATTTTTACTCAGGGAATATGTCAGTTTTGATAACTTACCCACTTTCTATCCAAAATTACAAATACAGTACATAATTACAGTAAGAATACAAACAGTTATGGGTGAGGGGAAACATACAGTATACTATCACGATAATTTGCGTCGTGACATCAATCCAGGGACAATAAATATCAATATTTTATTAAATAAATTAAAATAAAAACTCTGGCAATACTATAAAAACAAGGGCTCATCTGATGTACCACCATCCTGTGAGAACGTCAGCTGAACAAACTAC
This sequence comes from Aulonocara stuartgranti, assembly GCF_965226115.1. Lineage (NCBI taxonomy): Eukaryota > Metazoa > Chordata > Actinopteri > Cichliformes > Cichlidae > Aulonocara > Aulonocara stuartgranti. Next base: position 30,338,686 of record NC_138944.1, on the reverse strand, counting down.
ATCCATCACTGGTCGCACTTAGCTTGATAAAGCTAGCTCCTAATTCACAACAAGCTAATGTCTCAGTCACATGAGTAAAGAGAGAACAGCAGTCTCCTTGTATCTACAAGAAAATCAGTGGCTGCCTGGTGATTGTGTTGAATTCTTTCACATTCTCCCACTGAATGCAACCCTTGAGTGAGTGACTGAGTGATTACCCATAGCTTGAGGGTGTTTCACACTCATAACCACTTTTGTTTACAAAGTGATGGCACAGGTCACCAGGTAGGATCATCCAGGTCATGGTAGTCTTAAGAGCTTGAAAAGAAAATGAGAAGTGAAACATCTTAAAACAACGTGAAGAAGTCCAGTTAACTTCTTTTTGAGGTCTTTTGTCTTCATCAATGAGCATAGCTCAAGAAGACTGGACTCATCTGGCTTTCAGCTGGTTGTATTTTGTTTGGTTGCTGAGTTCAAATGTAATCATTAAATGTTTCTGATCAGTGTTTCTATTTAATGTGATTTTATTTCATTTAAACAGCGGTAGATATGTCATTTTTGGCTATTTATCTCAGTTAATTGCTGTATTATCAGAAGCAGATTAAATGTAATTGCTAACTTGACCCCATTCAGTTGCAGACTGATAGCAGACAGGATCTGTCTTATGGCAGCATTAATGGCAGGTTGTAGTGTGAGTGTTGATATGCTTAACGATCTCATTTTGCAGTAAGAAAATAGCTGAAGTATATGTTACTGGAATACTGTTAAAAGCAGTATTGAGAGTTAAGTATTGTGATAATATCATATCGTTGGGTGTCTGGTGATTCCGACCTCTACGTTATGCACAATTGCAGCTTTTGAAATTATACATGCATTGGTTATGATGAAATTTAGTTTAATTTTGCCTCCTTTGTATGACAGTATAAACAACCATTTGTACCAATGACTCCTTTAAACAGAACTACGAATATGTCTTTTAAATAAACCAAGTTAACTTGCTTGTTCAGAAATGTTTTATTCCATTTCAGAGCCTCGTTATTGTATTCAAAATGTTCGAAATGTCAGTAAAATGACTCAGTATGAGGAAAATGGAAAGAATCTCAGCTATTGTGATGCTCAAGCACCGTCATATTCCCATCTCGCTGTGTGTCGAGCTAAGTGCTAAGCACGCAGCAAGATGTTTAGGATCAGGCTCTGCAAGTAATCCCTGCTTTACCAACCCTTTGAAACACACATTTTAAAGGACGTGCAGATTCACTTTTTGTTTACTGTTTTAAGCCAGCGATTGTAGTAACACAGAACCATTCTTTGCGATGATGTTGTGCTAAAAGTCCGTAGATGTAAAAAGCCTTTGGTGATCAGTTGGTTTCTGTTGACACCAGGAGCAGAAGTGCTGTCAGTCGCAGCTGATATTTGACAGAATAGTCTTTAAGGTCCTGGCTAGTGGTGTTGCTGCCCAGCCTAAGCCTCTGCTTTTTTCCTATTGTGGTGACTCAGGCTCATACAAGTCAGCTTTGACACTGACAACGCCTGGCGTTCATGGGGGCAATGGTCTGCCCTTTTTCCTCTTGGGTGCAAATTGCCCTTTTCAAGTAGCAATCAAAACTTTTCAGGCCTTGCCCTGGTCCTTTCATAGTTCATGACCTTCTCTGGCTCAGCTGAGTTAGAATTAGAGCTTTTATTTATTTTTTGCCCATGCCCCTGAAAACTGCCTGAGCAAGGCAATGCTGACAACCTATTATCAAATGTGAAATAATCCATAGCGTCATCTGCTTGCTTATAGTGGGAAGTCATTTTGGCTGTCCAAAATGCCGATGTCAACTCGGGTGCCCTTAGCTCATCAGAGCTGAAGGAAAGGGAAAGAAAAAACCTGAATATTATCTCAGAAAAAAACTCCCTCTGCACTTCTCTCACCATCAGCTGAAGTCAGAACATGTCACCGGATTCAAACTACTCTGCTACATCTGGCCATAGTGATAACAAGTAAAGGATGTGTCGTTCCTTTGGCTTAAAGTTGGAAACCAGCAAAAATTACTTGCATCGCAACAGCCAAGCAATATGTGTCCACATTAAAATGCTCTATCTCTAAAAGTAGAGAGAGAAAAGGTTGGCACTAAATGCTGCCATGGATTTCCATCACGCTGACACATGCAGCCAACGCAAACAGGTAGAAGCAACATCGATCTTTATTAGACTTAGCTAAGCAAGAAGTCTCAATAGAGAAAGCATGGAGAAGCAAACCAAAGTGTTGTGTAACAAAGGTAAAAACTAAATGAGACACAAACTAGTGGAACTGACAAAGCCTAGAGATGAGGAACACAGACGTGGAGTGGCACAGCGCACACAGGCAATCTGAAAAAGACTGAGGGGAGTGCAGAGCAAAGTACAGAGGCCTGCGTTAGGATAAGGAGGTAACTTCACTGGCTCACTTCTCTGGGGCAGGTTGTGTTTGTGATAACAGGCCAGCAGGTAAGAAATCGCAGCCTACTGGGCAATCAGTTCTCTGGAAAATAGTTACAGTTCCTGAAAGATCCAGTTGGCCTCGGTGCACAGATGGTAAGACGGTCAGTCGTTATAGGAGACGTTAAAGTCTTTGTCTTTCCCTGATGGAATTCAGTAGAAATATATATATTCTCACGAGAAACTGTTTTCCTTACATGTTTCCCTGATGGTTACAAACAGTTTTTAAAAACCTGTATTGTTCTATATGCCTTAATGCAGCACCATATGCTACTTAAAAGGTTTAATTCTCTTTGTTCTTTACCTTCTCTCAGGTGTTAGCAGCTAAGGGCTGCTGGAGCTGTAGGAAAAGGCAAAGAGTGTCTTGCACACTGTAGGAAATTCTGTCCATTTAGGGCAGAATTAATTCAGCAGGAGAGGCTGCACTCTTGTAATTATACTCAGATCTTGCCTGTGTTTTAATGATGGGGCAGTGATACTAATAATTCTAATACCTGACGCAGTGGGCTTTTTTCCCAAGCTTTTCTTCTTGGCTTTGAATGTCTTTATTTGCAGTAAATAGAGCTTTTACATTCAAAGGCCTTAAAGCGCGCAAATGTTCTTGGAGGGCTTTTTAATACTACAGACCTACATGCCATGCACGGTGCTTTTCACATCACCACCACTCACGCAGCGCTACTTTGATTGCAGCAGCTGTGCTCCTTTTAGTCTGCGTTGTATCTTTAACCTCTTTGGATTTTTCTAATATTATAGGTTTCCGTTCTTTTATGTGTGGAAACCCTGGGTTGATTTATCGAGTTGATAGCCTCGTCTGTGAAAGCCTGACGCTGCCTGTTGATGTTAGGGTAAGTGAAGCCAGATAAGGATAAAGATAGCCTTGTTTTGGTGAACTTCAGGTTAAACTGGGGTTGCTCAGGCAATCAAAAAAGGAAGGACGGAAGAAAAATAACACAAAGACACACAAAGAAATTCACCAGCCACTTTATTAGGTACACCTTCTTACTACTTAGTTGAACCACCTTTTGTTTTCAGAATGAGCTGAATTCTTTGTTCACCAAGGTGTGCTGGAAACATTCTCATAGATTTTGGTCCACATTGACATGATTGCGTCACACAGTTGCCGCAGATTTGTCAGCTGCAGACCTTTGATGTGCACCTCCGGATCCACCCCATCCTAAAGGAGCTTTTTTTATTGAGCTCTGGTAGCCATTTAGGTACAGTGATCTCACTGGCATCCTTACAAAACCAGTTTGAGATGACCAGAATAACTTAATCTGAATAATAATAAGTGAATAACATGAACATGAAGACTCCTAAGTCAAGACAACAGACTCCATGACAAACATTGAGACATAGAGGGGCACTGGGTTTTATTAGGTACCCTTAATACTCATCCTGACAGAGTCTGTTACTACATAATGTGTCCATCTTCCACATGGAGGAAATAAACAGATTCAAATGATATCTTGCAGAAAGATCCGAGTTGCCTTGATGTATCAAAAAGAAATCAATAAAACTTCACTGAAGTTTAATTTCACACATCCACACATTTCACATCAGTAGAATCTATGTCTAACTTTACGGTTCGTCCACCGATTCATTAATTTTAAGCAACAACAACAAAACCCCTGCAAAATTCTGACTTTTTTTTTCTGTGAAACATTGTTGACAGTGTAACAGCACTTGTGTAATTATGTGTTTGTGTGTGTCTGCTCTCTGTTTATCTGTCTGTGTTGGCAGTGAGTCTCAGTTATTGGTGTTTGCTCGCTGGAAGCGGCTGCTGGGGATGTCAGTCTCTCCACAGCAGAGCTGCTGCAGCTGTTTAGCATACACTGTGTTGGTGCGTCCTGATGTCTGTCTGCGCTGTGTGATGGAACAGCAGGATGTCGCTGTCAGCCAACAGGTTCCTGTGTCTCACACGCACTGAGAGAGCTGCGTTAGCCGGACCCGCCGTCCCCCACCTGTGTTTGTGTTTATGAAAAAGAATGTGTGCACGAGTGCTCACGAATCACTCAGATCTGTCAGCAGTCATCTCTGCCTCAAACAGCCCAGCCCAACGCACCCGCTCCGAGTCTATGTTAATATATCTTCATCTTTTTTCCTGCTTACCACTGTCATCTCTCACAGTCCACGCTTTCCATCTTTTGCCCTGTTTCACTCCTCTTATAACCTCTTACTTTTCAGTCATCGTCTTTTTACTTACTCCCTCTCTTCCCGTCACATCTTGCCACTGCCTTATCTCTTCTCCTTTTTTCTTGTCACCCCCCCTTCCCCCCCTCCGTTTCCTCTCCTCCTTCTCTCACGCCCCAGTTGGGGAGTACAATGAGATGGCAACGGCAGGGCTGTGTGGTGCGGTGCGGTGTGTTTGTCTGTGTGATGTCACACTACAGCAGCTCCATAGTGGCTCTCTCTTTTTTAATCCCCATGCTCACAGACCACACTGCTATTTTAAGATTCTATAAACCTTTTCAAAGAAGCTTCGATGGGGAAAGCTTGTCCGCGTACTGTGCACCAAGTGTGTTTGGCGAGAAAGAGTGAGCGTGTGAGTTTTTAGTTATGGTTGTATGTTTTTAAGTCATGGCAGCTGAGCACACGTAGCATGTTTAGGCTTCATGTCAAAATTATGAACTTAAAGCCTTTTTGAACAGCGAGCAAGTGTATACCTGGAAAACAGCCGTCGCTTCTGAATCTATATGTACTATGTTAATTTTTTTGCAGAGCCACATTTGCGTTTTTGCTGGGTCATGAAACTGTTAGTGTCTCAGCAAAAAAAAAAGTAAACTTGAATATTTAAAAAGCAAAGCCGGTGTTTTAATAAAACAGGCGGGACCTCCAGACAATAAACCTGGCAGTAAAACTTGACTCAAAGAATATTGCCTGCTCATTTTTGCCACAGCAGTGTAATATCTCCAGTTGTGAACTGTTTGATCCCTCGGCCTTCGTCATATGTCCGTTATTAGCACAGAGTAGCAGTTCTCTCTTTTCCGTAGCGCTTGGTCTGCCATTTCTGAGTCATTGCCCCTTTTAAACTTATAAAAAAATAAAGAGTGGCACAGCCGTGGCACAGCCGTGGCTCTGAGCCAGCGCTGCACCTGTGCTCCTTGGAGGGAAAGGTGAGAAAGAGGAGGGATTTTCACTTATTTGATAGACTGCTTAAAACATCACGAGACATTCAAGGTCATGACAGAAATATACTTCTCTGCCCTCACAGTAAAAAATTCACCATGCTAATTACTCCAACAGGGTAAAAGCCCAGCAATAAAGTGTCACTTAAGGAGAACAAAATGCATTTTAGCAGCTAAAAGTCATATGTCCTGTATATATTATCCTGTGTTATGACTGATTCATTAAAATAAAGTACACTCTGGTATTGTTTCGAGACGGAGCGCTTTCTGAATTCAGCCCGCTTCTATTTGAGGTGCTCTTTGGAAGGGATGCATATAGGCTTTGTGTGCCAAAACATGGTGGAGTTTTTACATAACCTCACCGTGAAAAAAAGGCATGTTCGTTTTATTTTAGAGAGGGAGTGCCTTGCAGTTTGTTAACATTTAAGCCTAAAGTATACACTAGATTTAAACTTTATAGCTGATTTAGACTTATACTGCTGTACACAGCTGTTACATACTTTATACTAAAATAATTTCGTACTAAATTGTTATATTTACAAGGTCAACGTGTGTATATATTACCTTACAATCATAAGCCCTGTGACAGGCAGTCTGTCCAGAGTGCAACAGAAACTTGCACAATCCCAGCTGGGATCGCTTCCAGTCGTCCTGCAGCCCTGAATAGGATAGGTGGGAGAGAATGGATTCATGGATGGATAGAAGTACTACAGTCATACAGCAGATACAACAATGTAAAAGTACCTTTGTATCACCCACAAATGGGAGTTTTGTGGCTTTAGTATGAAAAAGGAGCACAGCATAAAACTAACAGGTCGTATATTTGATCATAAATCTCTTGGTTCAGTATAACTGAAATGATAACAGAAAATAGAGCAAGTTAAGTGAATACTTCCAGCACGCGACTAAATGTGCATGGTTGTATGTGTGTTCCACCATCGCCGCTCTGAACATTAACATCTGCTGTTACAAATTCAAACAAATGACCAGCACTGTTGTTTTCTGGAGTGGACAGTCTCACGGGCCCTGTTCCACACTAATAAATGTGTTGCACTGGTGGTGTCCTACAAATGTCCCCCAGCATTTCTATTTCACTGGGAAATTCTGCTGTGCTGAACTGCTGTGAGCTTTCTTTCTTAATAGAGACTGTTTCCTACATGAAATCTACAACCTGCCTCTTGACATTATCCCCACAAGCCCCCTTAAGGGGTTTCTGATATTGTCGGTCCAAGTGTCATCTCCACTGTAAATAGCTCTTTGGCCGCTGGGGCTTTTCCGTCCTGTTTTATACATGCAATGGGCCGGACTCTTGTTAAAATTACACAGTCTTTTGAACCATTTACATATTGGTGACTGTGTGCTGCTTTTGAATTGTAAGCACACTTGCCTGACTGCTGGTTCTGTCTGTGCTTTCCTCATACACTACTGCAGTGCCTTTGATAAAGTAAATCATACAACTAAAACTGATTGTTCTGAGAACCGGGCTAGTGCAGACAGCTCTGTCCTGGCTGTGCTTACATCATAAGCAGGCACCAGAATCATTCGGACAGTTTTTCATTTACTTCGACTTAGATCTTTCACGAGGTCCCACAGGGTTCGATTCAAAAGCCATTTGTCTTCTACATTAGTTTGCTACTTTACTAAGTCATAAACTCAAGATTTACATTTCCTTTCACTGCTATGGTGAGAACACCCAGTGATATGTCCTGCTAAAACCTAATGATTTGTACACAGCAAATCCAGCATGTCCAAATTAACACTGTCGGATTTGATTTCAACACTATTAAAGTGTCTATATGGGTCCACACCAGAGAGTGTTAATTTAACTCTTTTTGGAGAGTTGGTACGTTAACTCTGATTTAGTGTTAAACACCAAATCTGTCTGGAGTTGATAATTTAACACTGGGTGTTAAGAGTTTATATATTAACTCTCAAAGAGTATTTTAGTTTAACTACGTAAGAGTTATCTTCTAATTCATTCTAAAAAGCAGGAATTTTACTGTTCTGAACTTCTAGAAATTTCTTTTGGAAATAAACATTTACTAAAAAGATGCAATGGTTTTTAAAAAACATTTATTCTGAACTGTGCACCACAATTTCAAAACATTTTCTGAAAGATGTAACAGTGTACATGTTCTCACTTTCATTAGAATTTTGTTTATCAAAAGGTCTGACATGGTAAATGCAAATAACAGCATTCTCATCACTTATTTCTTCAATACAATATGCATGTCCTTCATTCATCCCTTTGTGGAACTTCAACGCACTTCTGCTCTCCCTCATATTCCATCTTCACAAGCATATCCTGTGCGGAGATTGAATAAAAATTAGTTGACACTAATTAACGGCCCAAATAATCCAGTAAACAATTGCAGCACAGTAAAAAAAAAAAAAAAGGAATCCTCTTTGAGCCATTACTTGTGTAAAGTATTTTCCCAAAAGACAAAGACACAGGCAACAGGTAATACTGAACTAAATGTAAAACCTCAACCTTTTTCATTTTTACCTAAACCGTGTGCACAAAACTCTGGAGGGATCTATGCTAACGTAGAATCCAGTCAGGACGTCAGCTACTGCTGTTTGCTCGTTTTTTTTTTATGGGCGATCGTTTTCAGGCTTCAAGTAGCACCATTATACCAACATTTCACATTCTAGACATTGTTTTATGTGTATTTGACCAAAAGTTTGACTGAAAATTCACATGCAAGCTTTTTTTCAAGGCTGTGGTATTTGCCCGCAAACAATACCTTTCAGCTAGCGAAAACAGAATATTATGCTATCACCGAGCAATATGGCTACTGCCTTCCACACAGCTTTGTCTCAACTCCAAAGAGCCACAGAAGTAAAAGCTCATAATAATAATTGAAACAATATTTGAAAAAATGACTTACCAAGCATGGCAAACAACTCGAATATGTAGAGCAAAATGTTCTGAAACGGCTTCACTTCAGCTTCGATTGGAGCCGTGCTGAGGGCGGAGTCTGTGAATTTACTCTGTTGGTGTCATAGCCCCTCTAGGAGTTAAGAGGTCAAGAGTTAATGTTTCCATTGTAACACCTCCAGATTTGACATAGAAACACTCATTTTTAACACTCGATTTTAACTACTATCATTTTACACCTCAGAGTTACATTAAAAGAATGTGACTCTGCTTAGAGTAAAATTAACTCTACTTTTGCAAGAAGACTATTAACACCAAAACATTTAACACTTTTGAATTTGCTGTGTACAATTCAGAAATGGAGTATTCACACTGTGAGGAAATACTCTGCATTTAGCCTGTCTGGACTTATTTGTTTGTATTAGTATTATCAGTTGCAATTGTATATGTTATCTAATATGTTCTGATATGAAAAGCCTTTTGTCTTGTCTTGTTTTTACCTAGTGTATTGCTGCAAAGATATAAATAATGACCACATTATTTTATCTTTTTAATACATTACTGTGCAAATGTTTTGAGTCACCCGCTTCTTTTTTTATATTTTGCTAAAAAAAAATAGAAAAAAGGTGCAACAGTTTATTGAAATGTGCAAGCATACATGGAAATACAGAAGAAAGGCTGTGCTGAAGAATATGACCACCATTATTCTTCAGCACAGCCTGAACTCTTTTAGTCAGTAGGCTTCAAGAATGCTTCTCCAGGCTTCTTGAACGACACTCAAAGCTCTTCTTTGGACCTTGGCTGCCTTTTAGTTTATTCTCTGTCATTATGATCCCACACTGCTTCAATAATGTTGAATTCTGGGGAGGCCAATCTATGACCGATAGCGTTCCACTGTGTGCTTTTCTGTCCAGGTATGTTTTTACCGCATTGGCAAAAAAATGAAGCCACTGCCGACTCTGGACTCGTAGTTTAATCATTTTTGACAGCAAAAATGTCAAAAATTACATTATAGAAGCAAAATATAACAAATCATGGGTGGCTCAACACCTTTGCACATTATTGTATAACTATAATTCCTCTTTGTGTGAAGAATATCTTCTCTATTTATATCTTTTTTTCATTTACTAAAAAAAACTGTATTAACATAGGCCGATGGGATACAAATTCAAACTCAAATTCAAATTCAAATTTTATTTGTCACGTACACAGTCATACACAGTACGATATGTAGTGAAATGCTTGGACATACTTGGATACCACATAGCATCTATAGACTGTCTCCAATTCTGAGACCACTGCCTTTTATCCTTTTTCTGCTGGATTACTTAAATCCTCGCACATATGGACTGGTCTGTCTTTCATGTCCTGCCTGACGAATAGTACATTGCTGCCAGTCTTATAAGAGAAAGGTAAACCAGATTTCCCCGTCGGCTTGTCTTAATCTCACACTTGCGCTTTCATAGCACAGATGTGTTGCGTATGGTCTGGCATTGTAAGCCTAACTGTGGTTGTTCTTTAAAGACCCTTGAAATGGCTCAAACATCAGTTCCTCTTTATCTACAGTTTGTTTATGTCACGGGGGATTCTTTATTGATCCATATTCAGAGGAGTCACCTTTGCCTTTTCTTAGACTATTGACATATCCTGGCATAGTGTTAGGGGTTCCGAAAGAGACTCAGGCGCAGGCCAGGGTTTTCCTTTAAGCGAAGGACAGTGCGTTTATTTACAGTGAACACATACACCAAGTGGCTATATACAACGTGCAGGGGAAACGGGTCCGGGTCGCCAGGGTCCGTGGGAAACAGGGTTGGGAGAAGGGTGTTCCACACTTTCTGTACAAAAAGTTCCCCCTTCAATCACTCCTCTCCGCATCGGGTTCCAAAAACGATCTACACAAAAAACGTCGGGTTAGCAGGATAATAATAAGAAATTCTCAAGGTGAAGGTTAGCCGAAACACAAGTCTAACTGACACTGATAGCTCAACGATCCAGCGAAGACTAGTGCAGACTCGCCATCTAAGTAGTGCAGTAATCAGCTGGGATCAGCGGCCGGTGTGGTGATGAGCAGGTGTGTGGGCCAGCAGCGGGAGCCCGCAGTGAGCATCGCCGTGGCGAGAGAGAGAGAGAGAGTGAGAGAGAGAGGGCGAGAGAGCAAACAAACCACAAACATATTGCCCAATAGAGGATTGACCAGCGGGGCACAGGGACCATGACAGTACCCCCCCCTCAACGGGAGCCCCCCGGCGACCCACCAGGCTTACCAGGATGAGACAGATGGAAGACCCGCAGCATACGCTTGTCCAGGACAGCGGCCCGCGGAACCCAGGACCGCTCCTCAATGCCATAGCCCTCCCAGTCCACAAGGTACTGGAAGCCACGCCCGCGGCAGCGAGAGTCCATAATCCGCGTGATGGAATAGGCGGGCAAGCCGTCCACAAGCCGGGCGGGCGGAGGGGGCCCGGAAGGAGGGCACAGAGGGCTATTCCGGACAGGTTTGATTTGGGAGACGTGGAACACATTGTGAATCCTCATGTTGCGCGGCAGCCGGAGTTTCACAGAGACGGGGTTGATCAGCGCCGAAACCTCAAAAGGACCAATGAAGTTTGGGTTGAGCTTCTTGGACTCAGTCCTGAGAGGAACAAAGCGCGTGGACAGCCATACCTTTTGTCCCACGCTGTATGCTGGAGCTGGTGTGCGGCGGCGATCTGCGGTCTGTTTGGTTCGGTCCTTTGTGCGCAGCAACGCCGTCCGTGCGGCCCGCCAAGCTCGTCGGCACCTACGTAGATGGGCCTGGACAGATGGTACAGAATACTCACCCTCGACAGAGGGGAAGAGAGGTGGCTGGAAACCCAGTGAGACCTCGAAGGGAGACAGACCAGTGGCGGAGGAAGTCAGACTGTTATGGGCGTACTCAATCCAGGGTAGTTCATCACTCCAGATGGACTGGTTGGAGGACGCTGTGCACCGCAACATTGCCTCGAGCTCTTGGTTAGCTCGCTCACACTGACCGTTGCTTTGGGGATGGTAACCGGAGGTCAGACTGACCTTTGCTCCTAATGAGGAGCAGAATTCCTTCCAGACGCCAGACGTGAACTGGGGGCCTCTGTCAGACACAATGTCTTCCGGGATCCCATGCAAACGAAACACATGACGGGTAAGCAGTCGTGCGGTCTCCATGGCCGTGGGAAGCTTGGGTAGAGCTATGAAGTGGGCAGCTTTAGAAAAACGGTCTACGATGGTAAGTATGACAGTGTTGCCTGCTGATTGCGGCAGTCCGGTTACAAAGTCCAAAGCTATATGGGACCACGGCCTGGACGGAGTCGGCAGGGGATTGAGCTGTCCAGCGGGCGGCTGATGAGACGGTTTATTCCGGGCACAGGTCGCGCAGGCAGAGACGTACTCCCGAGCGTCTTTAGTCAGAGAGGGCCACCAGAAGTAGCGCTGGAGGAAGTTGATAGTGCGGTGGACCCCTGGGTGGCACGTAAAGCGGGCAGTGTGGGCCCATTGAAGTACTTGAGAACGTACTGATTGAGGGACGTAGAGCCGTTGGTCTGGCCCACCTCCCGGATCCGGTTCCGACACCTGAGCCTCCCGAATGGCTGCTTCGATCCCCCAGGAGATGGCGCCCACGACACAGGTGGCGGGGAGAACGGGAGCGGGCTCAGTGGTGTCCTCCGAGACTGAGAACTGACGGGACAGGGCGTCGGGTTTGACATTCCGGGAACCGGGTCTGTAAGAGATGGAGAAGTGGAAACGGGTGAAAAACAGGGCCCACCTGGCCTGTCGAGCGTTGAGCCTCTTAGCTGATTGTAGGTATGCCAGGTTCTTGTGGTCTGTCCAGACGAGGAAAGGCTGAGCCGTGCCCTCCAACCAGTGCCGCCACTCCTCCAGGGCTAGTTTTATCGGCAGCAGTTCCCGATCCCCGACATCATAGTTTCTCTCTGCAGGGGACAGACGGCGGGAGAAGAAGGCACAAGGGTGGAGCTTACCGTCCTTCCGTTGCGACAGAACCGCTCCAACCCCTGAGTCGGACGCGTCGACCTCGACCACAAATGGCTGCGTGAGGTCGGGTTGGATCAGGATGGGGGCTGAGGCGAATCGTTTCTTCAGTTCTTGGAAAGCTGCCTGAGCTTCTTTGTTCAACTGAAAAGGAAGCTTGGGAGAGGTTAGCTGGGTCAGCGGCAAGGCAACTCGGCTGAAGTCCCGAATGAACCGCCGGTAAAAGTTGGCAAACCCAAGGAAACGTTGCAGTTGGTGCCTATTAGGAGGTTCCGGCCACTCAACAACGGCTTTTACCTTCACAGGGTCCGGGCGGAGGTTTCCTTGGTCGATTATGTACCCCAGGAATGCAACGGTGGAGACGTGGAACTCACACTTTTCTCCTTTGACGAACAATCGGTTTTCGAGGAGTCGTTGCAGGACCTGTCTGACATGGGTCTCGTGCTCGGATTGGTTTCTGGAAAAGATCAGGATGTCATCTAGATAGACAAAAACAAAACAGTTAATGAAGTCTCTGAGCACGTCGTTCACCAGGGCTTGGAACACCGCAGGGGCGTTAGTGAGACCAAAGGGCATGACAAGGTACTCGAAGTGGCCGAGGTGGGTGTTGAAGGCGGTCTTCCACTCATCGCCCTCACGGATGTGAACCAGATGGTATGCGTTTCGCAAATCCAGTTTGGTGAAAACAGTAGCCCCCTGGAGGAGCTCGAAGGCCGAACTGAGGAGCGGCAGAGGGTATTTATTTTTTACTGTGATGTTGTTTAATCCGCGATAGTCAATGCATGGCCGGAGGGTTTTATCCTTCTTTTCGACAAAGAAGAAGCCTGCCGCGACTGGAGAGGTGGAGGCCCGAATGAGGCCGGCAGCCAGGGATTCCGTGATGTACTTGTCCATAGCGTCTCGTTCTGGAAGTGAGATGCTATATAGCCGACTGGTGGGTAAAGGAGCTCCCGGGAGCAGTTCGATAGCACAGTCATAGGGTCTATGCGGAGGAAGTGACTGGGCGCGGGCCTTTTGAAACACCTCAGCTAGGTCGTGATAAACAGAGGGCACATTAGTTAAATCAGCTGATTTCAATACCCCAGGAGAGGGCGTTTCAGTGCTTGGAGGCGAGGCTGCTTTAAGGCAGGTCATGTGGCAGTCCTCCCCCCACCCAGTGACACGCCCCTTTAGCCAATCTATGTGAGGGTTGTGCTGTTGTAGCCAAGGATGGCCGAGAACTAGTGGAGTGCGAGTTGCTTTAAACACCAAAAAACAGATTTCTTCAGAATGATTGCCAGAGAGGGTGAGCTCGACAGGCTCCGTCACCAGAGTGATGTCTGGAAGGCGTTGACCTGACAATGCCGTAACACGTAATGCATGAGGCAGGGGCTCCAATAGTAACCCAAGTTGCCGGGCTAACTGACAGTCAATAAAGTTTTGTTCCGCCCCAGAGTCGATTAACACCGATAGGGAGCGGCTCTTAGAGTGAATGGAAAGCGTGGCCGGTAGTGTTAAACGGGGAGGAGCTTCTTCCTGGCTCAGCTCGCCCACCAGTACTCCTACCATCACTGGCGGGCGCGCCCTTTTGCCCGCGAAGGGCAGGTAGCCACAACATGTCCCCTGTGACCACAATAGAGGCACTCACCGGCGGTAATCCGGCGCTGACGCTCCGCCGCGGTGAGATGGAAGCCGCCCAGCTGCATGGGTTCCTCTCCGTCCCCGCTCTCGTGAGTCCGGGAGGGGCCGGCATCCGCCATGGCGCCGGTGCCAGAGACTCCCGCAGCCTCATGGAGGTTGTAGTTCCGCTGCGACCGGCGAGCCCGTAACCGCTCATCCACCTTAATGCACAGGGACATTAGCTCATTAAAGGAGGCAGGGAGATCACGCATGATTAGCTCGTCCCTTAATTCTTCTCTGATATTGTTCAGCAACGTGCTCCGTAGCGCCTCCTGATTCCACCCTGCCTCTTCTGCCAGAATCCAGAAGTCGATAGCGTATTCAGACATACTTCTCCTACCTTGTTTGAAGTTGAGGAGACGGAGAGCAGCGGCCTCTGCCCCGGTGCCTGGGTTAAACACATTCTTAAATTTGGAGAGAAAGTCAGCGTAGGTGATGACAGGATCAGAGTTTAACACAACCTGGGCCCACCTTAGTGCACGGCCCCTCAGAAGTTGAACTAAATAAGTGATCTTCGCCCCATCGTTGCTATGAAAACGCTGCAGCTCGCGAAACGTCAGAGACACCTGAGCCAAAAATCCGGCACATTTGTCAGACTCACCCGAGAATGGTTCCGGTGTGGGTAAAGGTCCGTCAGACGGCGTACCGACCCGCGGTGAGCTACCTGACGCTACGGCGGGCGGTGCCGCCTGGGGAGCCGGGCTGGGCTGCTGGGGATTCCCTGGTTGCGCATTTCCCTCCAGCGGTATTAACTGCGCCACCGCCAGGGTCAATGCGGCGACATCCTGCCGTAGCTGCCCGAGCATTTGTTCATGGCGGGCCAGCGCGGCTTCCTGGGCGGCCAGAGCCCGGCCCACGGGGTCCTGTCCTGCTGAGTCCATAATGGCTGGATCGTTCTGTTAGGGGTTCCGAAAGAGACTCAGGCGCAGGCCAGGGTTTTCCTTTAAGCGAAGGACAGTGCGTTTATTTACAGTGAACACATACACCAAGTGGCTATATACAACGTGCAGGGGAAACGGGTCCGGGTCGCCAGGGTCCGTGGGAAACAGGGTTGGGAGAAGGGTGTTCCACACTTTCTGTACAAAAAGTTCCCCCTTCAATCACTCCTCTCCGCATCGGGTTCCAAAAACGATCTACACAAAAAACGTCGGGTTAGCAGGATAATAATAAGAAATTCTCAAGGTGAAGGTTAGCCGAAACACAAGTCTAACTGACACTGATAGCTCAACGATCCAGCGAAGACTAGTGCAGACTCGCCATCTAAGTAGTGCAGTAATCAGCTGGGATCAGCGGCCGGTGTGGTGATGAGCAGGTGTGTGGGCCAGCAGCGGGAGCCCGCAGTGAGCATCGCCGTGGCGAGAGAGAGAGAGAGAGTGAGAGAGAGAGGGCGAGAGAGCAAACAAACCACAAACATATTGCCCAATAGAGGATTGACCAGCGGGGCACAGGGACCATGACACATAGAGTATTTAAATCAACTCTTTTATATGTTGCTCACAGCAAAATTGATTTTATAACCTTTTTTTTGCACTTTATGAGGACACAGTGTTTTCTGTGCATGAGTGAATTTATGGGATTGAGAATTAAGTACCTCTTCGTAGCACCAGGAGAAGATCAGCATTGACGAGAGTACATACCACTGTCACTGTCTATCAGGACAAAGAACTTAATAGCCTTTTATATCAGAATAGTCCAAGTCTTTGACATATGGACTTCTAAGCTCCAGTTGTCGATGATAATGACAGTGATGTCAGAGATGATAACGACTATGATGACAGCGATGAAGATAACAATGACAAGGATTTAGATGGTGATGGGTGGTGAAGATACTGTGAAGACTAGAGAGCTCTTTTTATCTCTGATGTCAGGAAATAGGAAATAATAGTCATCACAGCAGCACTGAGGTCATTCTCTGTAATTAGATTTTTATGTATTTTTTTATTTTTATTAAAAAGGATTTCACATGTCTCTGCGCAATATTCAGATTATATGGAAACAGTGTTCATATTATATGCTAATGAACGGTAAAATAACATCTACATTAATAATGTAAACATCTGCTGTGTAATTAAAGTGGTCCGTCCCCTGAAAAACAAAGCTGTTCACTGCAGTGTTTGCCTTCAAAATCCCACTAATCATGTAGAATTTCATTTCAAAGTTATTGTTTGAATATATTATCAGCGATTCGGCTCAGTGAAGAGCTGTTGTTGCGAAAACATGTGCTCAGCACCACAGATTAAGAACAGCATCATCCAAATCATCAGCGTTAGGAAAGTACATTTCCTAATTAAGTTGTTAGACAGTGACGCGAAGGCTTCCATGGGAATTAAAATCAAGACAAATCAGCGCAATTAAACACTGACTAAACCAGAAGCCATGGTGACTCTTTATTCATGGTATCTTTTTGACATTCGTTATTATTCCAATAACTTAATTAATGATGCAGACACACACATGCTCATACTTTTGGTAGTAAACTGGGGCAAATTAAACAACACGGTGAAAATAGGTGCACGACACAGCCTGACTGGGTCTGACCTGATATGAACTGAAGCAGTGTTTTATGCATGTGTCGATTGAACAAACCTGTCCATTAAGCCGCTCGGCAGACGGCAGTGATGCTTCTCTTGGGAGGAGAGTTAAGGATTTCGCCTGGATTAGATGGATGGCTGATGATTTGCGGAAGACTGGTGACAAGAACACTGCATTATCCACTAGATAGCTGATGCATCGTGAGCGTTTTTAAAGGTGTTTTCACCGCATTGTTTTGCCTTCATTAGACAGATGGCAGAAGAGGAGTAGCTGCGAGAAAAAAGCGAGGAGAAGAGATGAGAAATGACACGCAACAAAGGTCAGCAGTGGATGCAAAGCAGGGACATTGCAGTTCATTGGCCATGCCTTCACCCCCAAGCCAAAATAGCGGCCCAACGTTCAGAGCATATTTTAATTAGGAGGTAATAAAACTATTATGAGATTATAGTTTTAAAGTTCAAGGCAAATGCATACTCGAACATTTTTTTGGATTGTTTATCTGGACCCGAGCTCAGGCCTGAATAAATAGGACCTGTTTGCGTTACAGGCTCAGGCTCATACTGCATTCATTAAACTTTGCAAACAGGCAGCTTATTCTTTCTTCTGCTGCAGGAAAGCATGACAGGCAGAGGCAGCTAATCAAGCAGTCACACTCTTACTGTATGCAAAGACTCAGTGGTGGTAAAAATAACATTAAAATGCTACCATATTTTTCAGTTCTCAAGCCAATGAGTGCTCCCCTCCTAGTTAACCCCCAGTAGTTAAGATTAATTTTATAATCCCCCAAAAACTTTTATAAAATCTGGGTCCGATCACAGTCTGTAATAATCCTTGTCTATTCCAGCCCTGCCAGAAGAAACATCTATTGACTAGCAGAGTGTTGGGTAATTATCTGAAACAAAGATAGGTGGCAGGCTAAAAGTTCTGTATTTATTGATACTTCTACTGTAGAGTTACTGCTGCAATTCTCACTCACGGTAATTGGTTTGGTGAACAAAGGGCTGAATTCTCCAGAGCAGATATTCTCCATAGGTGGAATACCACCTCCTAACTTTTCGATTGTTTTGATATGCCAATTACTGCAGCTGCCATGTAACCCAATCAATCACAGTTAGGACGGTGCTTGACAAAGTCACAAGACATGAGGGACCAGTAGCTTCTGTTTTACATCACTCATCTCGCAACTGAAAGCAACTGCAAAATACTGAAAGAAGGAGATTTTTAGATCCATTTTATTAAATTGTAGTTAAACACTGGAGCTGCAGGTTGAATATAATATGCAAGGTATATGAGATAATTCTTCATGAAAGAAAGTCCTGTTGCTGTTTTAATTTAATTTAGTTCAGGAACAATTAGTTGTTGCGCAACTTATATAACATATGTCATTGGTCTGACATACTAGTGATAATAATAATGTATACTTTACTGATCCCGTGGGGAAATTCCTCTCTGCATTTAACCCATTCACTCAGTGAAGCAGTGGGCAGCCAATGGCCATGTTGGTGTCAGCAGAAAGCTCTTTGTGATTGCTTTAGTTGCTATAGATTGTTTGCAAACACGTGCCCTTTGAACCACGTTGGCTGAAGGCACTTATTTTTCCTTTGAAGGCAAACTGTTTCTACTTTCAAACATACCTTTTTACAGGTTTGCTACTGCTTGGTGAGTAGTTGGGGAATAGTTGCAGACAAAGAGGTAGACAGCAGTGTCTACCTCTTTGACACCAATTTAACCTCCAGCAACAAATCAAGGCAAATCAAGACTGGCCTGGATGTTGCGAGGGGGTCACTGAACAGCCTCCAGGGGCTTGTGATGGACATCCTAAACTATGAATGCTGAGCTAATGTATCCTGTATAAGTTAGCTCTGTTGGTGTACATGAAAGATAAATTTTAAAAAAACCTCTTTGTACTTGCTAATGGGTTCATGAATATGTGGTACTATATTTACAATCCCTGATTATCATTACCACAGCAGCCCAGTAGCATTCGTTACGTAAGTTGCCCAATCATATGTAACACTGACATAACTACTGACATATGTAACAGCTACAAATGAGCTGTTGCTCTACATAATAGACAGATACAATGAATGATTAAACCTGCATACGTGCAACATAGTGTTTCTCACCACTATCTACTGTACAGGCGGGCAACCATTTGTGCTAAGACTGTGAGCACATACCTCGAGGCATCCACCCTCGACGTGCTTTATGCGATCTATTGGGAGAGAGGAAGAAGGTGGTAGAGGGGGAAACAGACAAAGAAAAGGTAGAGAAAAAGTAGATTTGAGTGAAGCCTGTGTCAGAGGCATACCATGTTGGTGTCAGTTCCACTCCTCTTCCTCCATGTTAAGAAGTTTCTCTCTCCCTCAGAGGGAAAACACACCAACTGGCCCTGAGACACAGAAACTAAGAAGAGACACGGACACTGGAAACAATTGCAAGGACATGAGGACATAGCAAAACAAAAGCAGAGTGATAGTTTTGGTAACAAAACACTACATGCAGCTGTGCTGTTCAATTATATGCCTTGGAGAGCTGACTTCTCTGTGTGTGCTGCATCTCCATTCAAACGAACAACTCAGCTTTTTTTTTTTTTAATATTTGCTCATGTTTCTCTCATGACATTTCATTTAGTCTGTAGCTTATTGTGCACAGAGAGTGGAAATGCCAAGCCATTGATCTTGAGTAATATCAGGCTTTCAGCCCATCTCTAAATGCAGGGAAGTATCCATGTATTTGTTCAGGAGTACACAGTCTCTCCAGGTGCTTTTACATGATTATCTCTTTACTACACTGGCTGTAGCCGAGTGTTCTGCATTCAGAAAATGAGGTATAAAGCACATTACTGTAGAAGGTGACATAGGGGGGTGTCGTGTGAGCTATTCAGTCACATCAACTTGAAGACAGTTTAGGGTTAATGAAAAAAATGAAAAAACTGTTGCCGTCGCGAGCAAGGAAAGCCCCCAAACTCCCTCCAGGTTATGTCTCCGGATGCTTGTTTTGCAAAATAAATGGATCGTTTTTTGGCCCTAGCTTTCTGAGTCATGATAAAACTGACATCCAACCCCTGGTGGAAGTGCTGCACTGTTATGTAACGAGAGAAAAAAGCTGATCTCTTAAATAAGGGTACGCATTTTTGCGTACCCCATAGGACAAGAAGCTGGGTACACCCTGGATAGGCAGTGAGCCTACTGCTGGGCTAATACAAAGAGACAGACAACTATTCGTGCTCACATTCACACCTGCGGCCAATTTAGAATCACCAATTAACCTAACAAGCATGTCTTTGGACTGTGGGAGGAAGCCCGAGTACCCATCCACGCAGTTTCTTCAGCTTATCCAATTCAAGGTTGCGGGTGGGAGTTGGAGCCTATCCCAGCTGCCATCAAGGGGGAAAGGTGGAGTAGACTGTTGAAATGTTGACAGGTTGCCAGTCTCTCACAGGACTGACATAAACAAATAATAAGCAAATAAACAGCGCCATAAAAAAAAGATCAAACATGGTGCAAATATGTGTTAACTGCTGAAGAATATATGTGTATGTATTTTTTTAATCCTTTGAAAATGTGCACATGGTTACTTTAAGGTGCACTAATCGGCCCTGTGCATTTTGCATGTGTAGAGACATAGATGGACTTTTACTTTACCTGTATTTCTGAGATTGTGTGACTTTATAGTCACCATATGGCAGCTGATGTCACTGATTAGCTATACCTTAAAGCTGAGAGGATGCAATTAGTTAGTGAAGTCAACTGAAGTATTAATTAGATGGTAGGAGAGCCTTTATCTTTTTGTCGTTTCGGTTTGTTTTAGACTCAATTTTCTCCTTTCTATAGCAACGGAGCACTAAATGTTATTTTCAATCACCAATAATTATGTGAGACATGCATGCAGATGTGTCTGTGCTGCAGAGAAACTGTCTCTTGAGTTATATCTTTTAAGTCAGAATATCTCATATTTTATTGTTAGACTTTTATCTTCAGTACTTGTGGCAGTTAGTTTGCTTTTAGTGGCTCCTTTTCTTTAAGCTGGGCTGGGGACTTGAGCTTGCAGCCAAGCTGTACACTTAGTGTCTGTGTTTTGACTAAAAGCAACAGGAAGCTGCCGTGTTGTGACCCCACCACCTGTGATATTGATTTAAGGCTTATTTCGTACGGGCAAACTGGACAATTTTGTGCACCGAGCTCCTAATATGACACGTTTAGTTCTTGTATACCAAAGTGAATGCTGTTTTGTTATACCTGCCATTATATTTAATATGTTCAAGACAGATCAAGAATACAAGGATCTTGCATTTTTACCTGGTTTCCTGTCATATGTGAGACAGGCAGGGAGCTGCAGCTGTGGTGCGGTGTGCTGAGAAGAAAGAAAAAAAAACTCCACTTATGTTGCTTTCTTTAAATCACAGATGGTGCTGTCCTTCTGGTTTCATCAGTCCGCGACCTCCAGTGTGCAGTTTGAGCTTTTTACTTCTGACTGGTGAGAAAAGGGTTAGCACCTCCAAATCGGAGGTTGTGGCTGGCTGTGTTCAGACAGAGGGGAGCGTCTGCATCAGGTGAAGGAGTTAGAATACCTTTGGGTCGTTGTCACTTATGAGTGTAAAAGAGGGGCCAGGAAGTTGACAAGTGGTGTTGCTACGTGGGTGCTGCACCAGAATGTGGTGGCAGAGGCAGAGCCAATTTAGAAGAGACAGTGTGCTGGTCAAGATAAACCACAGTCCTCATCTGTTGTTTTTCAGGAGCCTGAGCTTGTTTCTGAGAAATGAAATTGGGGATATGGATACTGTGGTTATCCACAGGTTTGCTGGCCTTAAAATTTCCAAGAACGGTCAGCGTGTCCAGGCAGAAACTGTCCTTGGTGCTTCCTACTGGAAGTGTCACCTTGGAAAGGAATCCGAAAGAAAAAGGTAATTATATTTTATAACTGTCTGTCAATGCCACTGGATCCTTTAAGAGTGGCTGAAGGATGTTACCTGGGAAATTGTCTCTTGTCCATTATATTTGCTCACATTCAGTTATAGTCCTGTAAAAAACTGGCAGCTTCACAAAATTGATATTTATGCACTGACAGTACCGTACCCTGTAGTAGCCTCACCAGCTGAGCTACCTGAACTAGAGCTGAAACGATTAGGGAGATAAAAGTTAACTTAATTAAAAAAATATCCATGAGGAATATGTTAATTAAGCCACAATGAAGTCTACTATGAAAAAACAAAAGATAATTAAAAATTTCTGCTCATGAGAAGTTGACGATATAGCTTAAAAATGATATCACAACATTTCAGGGAAATTTGAAATGACGATATTTCTGATGATACAGAACACAAACATACTAAGATTGCAGCTTGCAGGCAGCAGCATTTGTTAGTGCAAACAACATGAAGAGCATTTTCCATCCTTTGTTTCCAACGAGCTGCTGTCGTAGATGACAGACTGCCTAATTCAAAGTGTGAATCTACTAAACAAGGTGCCAGCAGCAGCAGCATTATAGTGTAACGGTAGTGACACAGCATTATATCCATTGATACAACATAAGTCAAACACAAGCTCAAAAGTGGCGTCATTAGCGTTTTTCCCATAAAAAAAAATTATGTAAAATTGTGACATAACTGCACATAAGACTAGTGTAAAGATAACTAAAATAACCTTCTCCTCATCAGGAGCTTATTTTCTACCTGGGCTGTTGTATGTTGAGTTGAGCATTTTAGCCAGCTGCTTAAAGCCGTCCTATATCTCCATTAAGCCGCATCAGTACTTTCTATCCATCGTTTCCTTTTCCTGTCATAAGGAGTCCAACTAGTGAGTGCTTCAGTGATGCTCAGTGAAGTCATTTGTTTAGTTTTGGGCTGCACATCAACAGCTGCTATAGTCTCCTTCTCATGTGCCTTCATAGCCTTGTTTGTACTTGACGGTGTGTTTGTTGCCTAAAGTGATTAAAATCTAATGGTCATTGGAGTGTGACACACAGATTTCATTTTCAGACATAACTGACATATACACATATATATATGTATGTATGTTGTTGTTTTCACACTTGACTGAAGCTGATTTCTGGGCTAATTTAACCAACTGTCAGTGCGCCTCAGGGTGGCTGTGGCTACAATGTAGCTTGCCATCACCAGTGTGTGAATGTGTACATGAATGGGTGGATGACTGGATGTGTAAAGCGTTTTGGGGTCCTTTGGGACTAGTAAAGCGCTATACAAACACAGGTCATTTACATTATCACCGTGCTCTGTGAGGGTAAGTCTAGCAAATGGTTTCCTGCTGAATTTTCTTAAAATGACCTATTATCCCTGTCAGGGCCAATCATAGTAGGTGCAGCCCACACTAAAAGTGTTGTTCTAAAATATGAAAAAGAAAAAAAAAGGACAATATGTGTGAGTTCAAAAAGAGTACAGATAAGCGAGGAAGTCATGTTAGTCAGGGTAGGCAGTGGGATTTGTTTTTCTATTTTTATCCAACTAAACTTGAGTGAGTATCCATGTTATTTTTTATTAGATGTTCCCAGCCAGTCAATAATTCACACTAGCAACCTTTGAGTCATAGTCCCACTTCTCTGACCTCCATACAGAGCTCTGACTCACTTCACATAATATGATGTTTCAGTATCCAAATCAGGAAAATGTGCTGCAGGAAAAAAAAAAAAAAGCCTTCAAACGCTTTTTAGACAGCTTTCAACAACCTCGCTATTAATCCCTTATGATAATTATACTTGAATATATTTTGCAATACTTCAAACAGTTTCCGCCATATTACACTGGAAGGAGAGCTTGCGTGTTTTACGTAGTCATTTCTTATCCTGTTTACTGTCATTTTTTTAAGCTGCTGCCCTTGAACTATTAAGAATACCTCGCTTTAAGAGTGTGAACTGCAAGCATTTGATGAGGCAAAGATAAAGAAGCGCAGCGGCGTGGCCATAGATGGATTAAAAGAAAGAAGAGTTTTGTTTGTGTTTCTGAGGTGATGCCCACTTTGGCAAGTCAAACTCCCTTCACTGCTCTGTTCTGCTCTGCTCTGCTCTACTCTGCGTGGGTTGTTGCTGTATAAATAACACTCTCAGAGCAGATCAGAGAGAGAGAAAGAGAAAGAGAGAGGATGAGGGAGGCTGTAACAGCAGAGAAAGAGATGGTGAGGGAGATTTGGGCGGGGGGGGGGCTTGAATGTTGGAGGGGCTACAGCAAGCGAGATGGTGAGAGAAAGACAGAGAAACAGTTGATCAGAGTCGTTTTAGTGTTCAAGAGGAAAAGAGAGCAAAGAGAACAGTACTGCAGAGAGAGAGGGAGAGATGGAGGAGATTGAGAGCGCTTGTAGAATAATTGAACCATATATGGTAACAGTTAAGTATGAGGTGATCTGAAAAGATGAGAGAGAGAGAAAGAACAAGTGTGAGAGAGAAATGGATGTGAAGATGTACAGTACGAACCCTTCAGAGAGAAAGAGAGGGAGAGTTTTGTGTGTGTGTGTTTGTGTGTTTGTGATCTCATGAGATGGACTGTCTTAGGCGGTGCTTGTGTGACACCATCAGCGTTAGTCACGGTGAAGATGATTAATAGTGTAAAGATACTGCAGCAGCTCATCACTGCCAAACAGCAGATCTTTAATCATTTGGTTACATACACAACAGCTAATTCTGCCATTTTTTCCCCATGTTCGAGTCACTAACGCGATGAACAGATACCGCACGTTTACAGTGAGACACACGTCACAGTAGTTTTTGCAGATTCGTTCCTAAAGATGAAATAAATGACAGTTATACAATTTGTGTAGGCGTTTTATAGAAATAACACCTTCCTAAATCTTTGGGGGGGTTTAAAATAAAAAGAAACGTTAATTAATGGACGAACTTGTGAAGTTAAATGAATGTTTTTTGCCACAGTAAGCCGTTAAAAACCATTCTTACGTCACCCTATGGATGACAAAACCTCTCCCTCTACCCTTCACATGATCCCTAAATAATTAAGTGGCCATTGTCACAGTGACAGTAATTAAATTCAGTCGGGTCACATAGCTTTTCTCTCACAAAATGTTAAATATGTTCTCGGGGTGTGTGTGTCCATCAAAGTGGTTTTTACCCGAAGCAGGTGGACTTTTTTTCACATCTTTGCAATCCGAGTGTTGTTGTTTAGTTTTTTTCACATTAACGCTGAAAAAGCAAGAAATGAAAAACGTTGAACTTCAGGTACGTGTGCTCGTCACTGTCAATTTACCCAGCTGTCCTAGTGGATGAGGAAGGAGGCAAATATGACACAGATCAATGGTCACATCCTGCAAGTACAAGTGCCAAACAAGTGTGAAGGAGAAATTAACACTGCTGCTCTATGAGTGTCCGTATCTGTAGTAAATGGCACCACCACACAGCCACAATATTCACACGGAGGAACATTTTGTTAGCTGTGGATCTACCTGTACAAATACCTTTGTGGATATTCTGTATCATAGCAAAGAAAGCTGCTCCGCTACACCTCCAAAGTGCTGCCAAGTGCTCCCAGCTGGTCAAACGGTTTGTCTCCAGTTGCTTTGGTCGACACTGCCTGTTAAACTGAATAGCCCAGGGACCAGATACAAACTTTTTATATTCAAATCTATCCATTCTCTTAAGTGCATATCCAATTTAGGGTCGCAGGGGGGTATCCCAGCCAAAACAGAGTGTAACTTTGACAGGTCTCCAGTCTATCAAAGGGGTCACATTTGCACCTACAGCCGATTTACAATCACCATTGACCTGACATACATGTATGTGGGAGCAAGCTTGAAATTCTGCAGAGGAACATGCAAACTAAACACAAAAGGGATTCTAACCCAGGACTTTGTTGCTGTGCACCCCTAATATTGTCATAAACTGAAATACAACAAACTGGAAGTGAAGCAGGAAATCCAGTTCATCATAATGTCATTAATTCTCTGTCAGGTTTCTTTTCAAACTCATGCATACGGATGTTTGTAAAGAAAAAAAATTGAACACTAGGTAAGCATCGCAAACATTCAGGGTACAAGTAGGCTTGTTTTTTGTTTTTTGTTTTTGTTTTTTGCTTTTTTTTTGTTGGGGGTTGGGGCTTAAATGTAGTGAATGGATGATAACAAAAGATAAACTCAGTGCAAAGCAGGAAGCAAACCAGTTTCTCTGATGGCAGACGTGACTGATTCCATCTCCACCCTTTCAACTTCCAATGCGGACTTTCTCGCTTTTTAAAAGAGGTCTCTCTCTCTCTCTCTGCAGCTAGTGCATGAAGGCACAGACACCAAAGGGCACCTTCATGTATCTCTGTGACACCAGCAACATGTGTCAGGAAAGCAGTATTTACTGCCCGGGTTTTGTATTCTCCCATATAAATCTATTAAACCTTTCTGTCTTACAAACACCGCAGCATGCGTGTTCAGCAGAATTTTTCCAAAATCACTATCTATTAACACTGCAGTTAATATGCATGTTGTGAAATCCTGCATTGAACTAATAACTAAAAGAAGTTTTATTCAGAGCCGAAAAAAATTACCAGCATTGGAAAGCATTAACCATTTGTTAACTCTTTAACTTTAATGCTTAGATTTCTGCCAAATATGTTACGACAGATTCATTATGTGTACTGTACATGGACCAATCCGGTTGTTCAGTGATGACGCGACGAATCCTACTTCCGGGTCTAAAGTAGTCTGCGTTTAATATGGCTTTTGTGTTGTTAACATGTTTAATGTTATGTATTTTCTTCTATTTGATCTCAAAAAGCTCCTAAAACAGTCAGTGATCACTGTTGACCTCCCTCGGCTTTTATTACCGCTAATCATTTATTTAAGCTCAGTTTTTAAAACCTTAGGATGTAACTACAGCCCAGCCCATGCAGCAGTATATGAATGACTAACCTCGTATTGTGGATGGATTATCTCAGTTGTTCTCCTGGCTGAAGTTTGGTCCTTTTACAGCATCCTGCCATGCGATTACATTTGTTCCTGACCACCGAGAACACTCACATTAACTTTTATCGAGTGGAAAAAAAGTTAGCTTGTTTATATTATGCTAACATAGCTGTGTCGCTAGCGGTCACGTAGCACATCATTATATACCAGCTAGCCCAACTTCAGTAACCCTACAAACGTCACTGCTGTTTAGTTTTCTGTCTTCATTTATGCTGGAAGTGATAGCAGAGCTGTACGTTTTAATTTGTTTCCAAAACCCCGCAGTCAGGACATGCTATATTGTATTTAGATAGAAGCTAGCGAGCTAACTCCCTGCTAACTTCTAACTCCGTTAAATGTCATAAATTCCGTTTTCATGGATGCCTTGATGTTAAACTCAATTGTTACACCTGGTAGAGGAGAAGGCTGATCATTTTATTAAAGATGAAATACTTTAGACAGTTTTTCAACTCTCAGTAATGCCATAGTGATCGTTTGATATATGGACCTGCAGCGGAGTTTAGACCCAGACACGGCTAGTGACGTCAGACTGAACAACCGGATTGTTATTGCGTGCATAGTGCCCCCCCCCCCCCGGCCCATTCTGCCAGTAAAGTTCCTGTATTATTTAGTGATTTTCCTCCATGCGTTTAACATAAGCATTTGGAACATCAGGCGACGTCTCATTTAGTCGATCTACACAAACAAGGTGTTGTCTTTCTGGTGGTGTTTTCTCAGTGGTGTAATTCTCCATTGCACCACACAACCATGGGTGAGGGAAAGTTCTCCAGCTGAAAAAATCTTTTTGATATCAGAGGTCAGAGAAGAATGGCCAAACAAGATAACAGGAAGACAGAAGTACCTCAAATAACACTTTGTATCAACCAAGATATGCAGAAGGGCGTCTCTGAACACACAACACACTGAAGCAGATGGGCTACAGCAGCAGGAGACCACACCATGTGTTCCTCCTGTCAGCTAAGAACAGTAGGCAACAATTCACATGGGCTCACCAGAACTGGACAATAGGAAGTTTTACAAGCACTGCTCATTCCCTTGACTCTCAGTTTCTTTTACATTCAGATGGTAGGGTCCCAATTTTTTGTGCTGTTTGAGCCATTAGTACCAATTTAGCATCGCTTTAAACACCACAGTCCAACTGTTGACCATGTCCATCCCTTTATGTACCCATCTTCTAATGACTGCTTCCAGCAGGATAGCACACCATATCACAAAGTTCAAATCATCTCCAACATGTTCTTGAACATGACAGTGAGTTCAAATGGCCTCCATACTTAATGCTGTAGACCACTTTTGGGATGTGATGTAACGGAAGATTCAAATTATGGATGCGCAACCAACAACTCTGCAGCAATCTTTGTGACGCTGTCATGTCAACATGAACAAAAATCTCAGAGGAATGTTTCCGGCAGCTTGTTGAATCTTTGCCATGAAGAATTAAAGCAGTTCTAGAGGCAAAAGCAAGGTGTACCTATTAAAGTGTCCAGCGAGTGCAATGTACTTCATAGATTGTCAACTAATTATCTTGGGTTTGCAAATTCCCCGTCTATCTTATGTACATCCTCCTTTAAATGTATTCTGCATGTACCTAATTACACGACACATGAGTCTGTTCAGTGTAATAAATCCAAACACAAAGGTAGCTGACATAATAGATGATATTATTGATGTATAGATAGACAAAAAAAATAACTTTAATTGTGAATTGTAATAATGCTTTTGTTTATATATATAAAAACTTGTTTGGAGGAAATCATTTCTATTAAATGTGAACATGTGAATTCGTAAACAAAATTAAAGCGTTATTAATTGTACCCCGGCTGTGTGTGAGCA
Organism: Aulonocara stuartgranti; assembly: GCF_965226115.1. NCBI lineage: Eukaryota > Metazoa > Chordata > Actinopteri > Cichliformes > Cichlidae > Aulonocara > Aulonocara stuartgranti. Next base: position 30,310,304 of record NC_138944.1, on the reverse strand, counting down.
ATATGGAACAACATGGCCTACCTCGCTGCAGCACTTTAATGATGGCCAGAGGTGTTGCTGGGCTAGCTGATTGTGATGCATCCTAGAACACTGTTCTGCAGACCAGTGCTAATCAAGTGTTATTGGTACGAGGCTACATAGCAGAGGACTTGAATCAAAGTAGTGTGCGAGAGGCCTACATCACTAAGGCCGGTTAATGATGGCCAGCGGTGCTACAAGCCTGGCACATCCTAAAAGATTGCAATGCAGAGCAGCACACTGCAGATGCTTGCATCACAAGTCTGGCAGGGGTTATGTAGATTATTTTAGGCACTCTTCACATTTTATTAGTTTTACTCCAAGATGTTGAAATAGTAGTCCACACATGTGTGGACTGGAGGTTCATTCTTGAACTCAGAGAACGACTCGTGCTACAAAAGCTTTTTGGGAGCGCTGTCTGACAGCCTTTCTGTCTTGTCTACATTTTTTATCAATGTGGGAAAAACAACAGGGGAACAAGCAACTCCAAAATCATCTGATAATAGCAATCCAGCTTGAAGTGACACCACTATAATCTCAATAATGGCGTTCCTGTGTAGCAGCCAGCAGATTGTCATTACACATGTACTGGAGGGAGGGAGATTTTTGACCTCAAAACAAGCATCATTCTTTAGGTGCAAATGTCTCTTTTCTGCTGCTGGGCTGAATTTTTGGGAGTCTCACTGGAATATTTAGCTTTTTTTTTCCTTTCTTTTTCTTTTTGGCAGACCAGAAGCGAACTGGACATTTTACATCACTCCTATCAGCAGAGATTCTTTATGCTGTATGAATGATCTGGGAAATTACAGCCTGAGCAAATCTAATCCGATTTGAACAGTGCAGTTTGAGCAGTCTGGCTTTCTTTTTTTTTTCTTTTTTCTTTTTTTTTCTGCTGGGGCCAAGTCCGTCTTAGTGCATGTAAATACTGGCAGATTGGCGCTAGGCGAGGCTAATGCAGGTGCCAAGTGGAGTGTTAAGTGCTCGCCATGTGATGCGGGCCTATGGCTCCTGTTGCTGTTATGAGAGAGTCTCGTTCTCAGTCTCGCCCGGTTGCTGCTAATTGCCTTAATTGAGAAAGTGACCTACATCTGAGAGAGGCTTTTGGTGGATCAGCAGAACAGCTGGCGGACCTGCAGAGGGAGGGCGGGGTGATGAAACGAATGAGGGAGAAATTTGGAGAGACGGGAGAAAAAAAATCTGGGTAGCCTGACTCTCGTGTTTAAATATACTTGATAAAGCATGAACATTCCTAAAATTGTTTAAGGTTATTTTTACTGTTGTTTTGTGGTTACACACATTGTGATTTATGGATCCAATTAGGCAACGAGGAGCCACCAAGGTAAATTTAGCCATTGGCTTTATCAAGGGCGGAAAGTGGAAATGATAAAGTAAGGTGCAAAGAGGACCGGGAGGAGGAGGAGGCTGAAAGTGACATCATGCTTTTAGAGCAGAGGCCGGCCCTCAGGCCAGCGCTGAATACACTCCTAACAGTCTTGTGTACTTCCCTTAAACTGAATTATTCAGCACCCGCCTGATGGAGAGACTGGCTGTGACCGTGTGTGTGTGTCTGCATGTCTGGCTCCTGCATTGTGCATGCGCGTATGGGCGTGAGCACGTGAATTCATTTGTTGAGAGAGAGAAATGTAAGTTTGGTGTGCATTTGTCTGAACTTTTCTTTATTTGTGTGCTAGAAGGAGTGTAGGAGAGAGAGGCTGCTCAGAGCCACTGAATGGGCTCGCAATGTGTGGGTGGCTGCTCACTTTTACGTGCATGTGGCGAAGTGCGCACACACGTCTGTCAAGTCTGTTGAAGTAAATGTGTATTTTCTGTCTTCGGCTACTTTTTTGCTCGTATTTAAAAAAAAAAAAACCTAACTAAATTGTAGTCAATCAGTCCTCTTTGTCCCCTCTGTCTCACCACACTGTGTGTCAGTGTTCCCTGCCTGATCCGCTCGCACACACACACACCAATATGAACACTCATGCTAAAACGCACCGTCTCCCTCGCTCTGTGTTTTGGATTTCAAGCTGCAGTTCTCTTCTGTGTGTGTGTGCGTGTGTGTGTGTGTGTGTGCCCCCATTTCTTGTTTATGTGTGTGTTCTTGTGTGGTCTGTGTGAATTTTCTTTCAGTGTGTATGTGTGTTTTTGCCAGTGTGTGTGTGTGGACAGTGAGTGTTGGGGTTTGATCCTGTGCTAATGATCTCCCAGTGGCTCAAACTTCTGTAAAGTGTGTTGAGCAGGAAGGGAGAAAGAGGGAGACACAGAGAGAGGGGAGAGGGAGGACATGGGTGGGTGGGGGGTGGTGATAGTGCCTGATCATCATCATAGTTGTCATCACTCCCCCTCCCATGCCAGTTCCCAATACACTCTCACCATTTTTTAAGAGTAACTCTCAAGGAGCAGGAGCAGCCACGAAGGCAAAGCCTGCATGCGTTGAGAGTTGCAGCATCAAACCGGTTGACAGAAGGATGTAAGCAGGGGTGGATGGAGAGACAGATGGATATAGAGAGCCAGCGTGTGATGTGTGTGTCACACTCGTGCTCTGCTCAGCACACGCATGCACATTAGGAAGCATCATCTGCAGACAAGTCAGATATTAGAAGTGAGGCTTTTCCTCTTGTTTCTTTTTTCACTGGATGTCACATGGAAGGGGTTTTCTTGCATATCTCACTCTCTCCTTCTTTCTGTTTGTCAGTCTCTCTAACTCTCTCTCTCACTGCTCCCCTCCCCTCCCCTCCGCTCTGCCTGTCAACCCTCTGCTCATCTTCCTGCTTACATGGACTGTAATGTACTTTTGTTTTCTGAATGTGTTAGCACTTCCTCTGCTTCCTCCCCATCCTCCAAGTCTCGCCTTACCTTCTCCTGCACTCCCTCCCCATCTGGAAAAGATCTGTCTCACTAATAGGAGGCCTGGTAAATTAGCCCTTCTATCCTTCCTCTCTCTCTGTCTTTCTCTCTCTCTCTCTCCCACATGCTCGTTCACACCCACAGATACGAACACAAAAGTACAGATTTGCCCCCATTTGTGTGTCTGTCTGTTTATCTCCAGCTTGGGTACTGGCTAATAGGGCGTAGTAGGTAATGGCAGCCATAGCCTATTATCTCTGCTCTGCTGTCTAACAGCCACTGGCTTTAAGCATCTGCCATGTAGCTGCTCGTACTCCCCCAGTGGACACTTAATAACTTAGCACATACACTAATAGACAACACACACATGTACAATCTTACCCCATACTGACGCACAGCAGAGATAATATACACACTGCCAAAAGTCATTTGTGCATGTGTGAGTTTATCCGTGCACGTGTGTGTGTGTGTGTGTGTGTGTGTGTGTGTGTGCGGTTATCACCACATCTAAAGCACCATGCCCTGGCATTTGGTATGCTCTCTTTTCCTTAGGAGCAGTGCCTGCCTTTAATTAGTAAAGGAAATAGATTTGCTTATCTGATCTTCAACATATTGGCCACACACACACACACACACACACACACACACACACACACACACACACACACACACACACACGTGTGCACTCACATCTGCCTGCATGCACTCAGCCACAGCAAATCCACATCAAACCATTAACACAGTGGTGGAATGCCCAAATACATTGTGTGTTCAGGCATGTGTGTGTGTGTTTGTGTGTGTCAGTGTGTGTGCAAGAATGTGCTAGGGCGAAATGAATCTGCTCCCATCTGTAGACTAGCCATTGATTTGCCATGGTAACAGTGGCTGGTGACTGTCGTGTGAACAAAAGCGATGAGAACAAGTGGCTGGATTGGAAGGGCACTGAGAAAGGAGACGAGGGGAGCTGGGGAATCGAGGAGGCCGGTGGTGGCATTAAACAGGCACAAGTGGACTCACACTGGGACAAATTCAACAGAGGCCACAAGACGGAGGAGTAATGCTCGCTAGCCTGTTGCTGGCTTAACTAAATGTAGCAACAAGATTTTTATGTGTGCATTTCACAAAGGGAGAGTGGGTGCACAATAGAGTTGTGGGAGTGTTTTTGGAATAAAAAGGCTTACACAAACCTGAGTAAGGCTTATATATAATGAATGAATCCCCCTTCAGCTACCGTTTTTCTTTCCTCTGCAGAATTAGTGATTTGTCTAAGCCCCCCCCCCTCCACACACACTCCTTTCCCCGCAAACAATCTTCGCAAAACGCCTTCGCCGCTTTCTAACATTTGCTCCCAGAATCAGCCCTGCGCCCAACTGACAAGCCCCGGGGGCATCTGTGTCATTGTATAAACTTATACTGTGGTATTTAGTAGATATAATGCCGCTGCTGTCATAAATTCACTTAAGCAACACTAGTCTATTGTAATTTTAACCAAAATGTGGATAAACCAGTGTTTTAATATTCAGCAGGGCCTGAAGCGCTTCTCTAAATGCAGGAATACTAACACTCTTTGAATTGTCTAATTAATCTTCTGGCTCGCGGTATTCCTACATCAGCCAGATTTGTTTGCGTTGCAGTGATTCTGGACAAGTGACCCCGACAATGACTGACCATCCGGTTCCCATACCTGCGGCACCAACGTGCTCCGGCGATCAGTGCTGCGGTAGTCGGCCAGGATGGGCTGACTCAAAGCTTGCTGCCATTTTTACACCAGGCCTAAGGTTTCTAAAGTCCAACGGAGTCACCGTCAGTAGGCTGGAAGAGAGAGAAAGAGAGAGAAAGTAGGATTTTTTTCACCCCCCCCCCCCCAAGGCACTCCAGCTATAAATATCAAACTGGCAATTCTTTGATTTACCAATGAAGGCTGCCAAAGGAGGGAGGAGGATGCAGGGTCTTGCTCAGTTCTCGAGCTGCTTTAAATTCATTCACCAATGGGGGAAGAGAGGAACCGAGGGAGGAATAGGGTTGGCTTTGTCATTTATTTTCCATGTAGAGGGATGAAATAACGTTAACATCTCTTTCTCTCTGAAGCTCTATAAGTCAAGCACTTATTACTCAAACAGCCGTGGCCACACACGCACACACGGGCACACACGCACACACACGCAGACCATATATAAACAGGCATCGCATTCGTTTTCCTGCCACACATATGCTTGCGTGTTTGTGGTTGTCACAGCCTGGACAGACACTTTGGTTTTAATAAAGCAGAGGCCTTTGAATACTCTGGCAGATCCTGCTGTAATCTCTCCTAAACAGGTGTTGTGATTAACCTCTGCCGTGAGCAGGATTCTGACACTTGGATAGGCAGGGCCAACCATACACACAACCATCAGCTACCACTCTGGAGACAGATTTAACCAGCAGTGCTTGGCAAGCGCTCGTCCGCCCTCCAGTACAATGGGCTTTGTTGTACTTGTGCTCGAAATGAATTTTCCGTGGCTGTGCCAAAAAAAATTACATTATTTCTTTACATTATTCTCATTGACTTTTTGCACGCTGATGCAGCAACATATGTGATGGAGTCAGCACTGCAGAGTGCATCTTGATTTATCGGGGACAGCTGATGGATTATTTCTGTGAGCACACGCGATATATTTAAAGTCTAAAAGGCACAAACTCTTGTGTGCGTGCAGAATTTATCACCGGATTACAATAAGTTTTGTTTTCGAGGCCTTTTCGTTTGTGTAATTCTGTGTTTTTTAATGTGCTTTGTTTTTCTGAAGCCCCTTCGTGCCAGCAATAGGAATAAAGTGTCACCATTACGATCAGTGTCAAATTACTCGATCATGAGTAAACACAAACAAAAGGATTACATTTGGGGGATATGACTCAGTTAGCTTTGCAGTCACAATTCTGAATTATATGCATCCTCAGAACATCTGCATTCAAAAGTTTTGCTAATTGGATCCAAATCTTGTAAGAGCCTGTTTGTGTTTCACAGTCCTAACCTAAAAAGCAGGCTGTTTCAGTTGCACACATTTACTTCGTATCAGACAAAAAGAAAACCTTTTTTTTTACTCTTCACACTGTAAGTTCAGTGAAATCCAGCTTCAAAAAGAAATTATTTAACCAGCCTTTTTTATGTAGTAATATTCCTTATTAATATTTGCAATAATGATTCTTCAATTAATACAAATCATCGCCAAAAAACAAACTTTGACAAACTCAGGCACACATCTCAGATGTCAGAGCTGGAGTGCAGTGTTACAACAGAAACATTGTAAATAAAAGCTGGTGTTGATGGCAGAGTGGAGAAGAGATATCTTACCTGATTTAATCATCCGGATTTGCTCTGGCACGTTAAGAGGAGTGTGACACCGGATTACTAACTCACTAATCTGCTAATCTCATCGTGCATTAATAACTGATAATTTGTTTTTGCTTCACAGAGATTCCCAACAAAACTGTAAAAAAACAAACAAAAAAAACCCAACTCACAGACATGTTCGCAGGAGAGGAATGCATTACACGAGTGTGATGGATTACAATACGTTCTTCAACGCTGCAGCGTGTCCGCGAGCTGTTTTTAATGGATTTTTGGAAAACGAATGTGAGTTTATGACTTCTCTGAGATAATGAAGGTAAACCTGCAGCAGATGGGTGTATTAACTGTTGACTAAAGCAAATACATCAGTGGGTTCAAAGTTTTGGTGACTGGGGCAAAAATAAATAAATTACACTGAAATGACAGCAGAAGTCTGAGAGGTAAATTACTTCTCTCTACATGTAAAAAATAAAAAATGACACACTTGCACATTTGCATATGTAACAGTTTTAAATTAAATGATGCTCAACACAAACTTACACTTTAACACCTGTGAATATTGCATTTAATGGTTTACTTTGAATTCATCTGACTTCATAAAGTTCAATTTCGAATTGGGGATTTAAAATGTCATATTTATAAGCATTAAAATGTTCCAAAACTTGACAAACATGAGCAGAAACAAACAGGAGGAAAGTTTTACTGGCTTTGTAATTATAATGATGAATTAAATGCGTCCTAAAAACATCCATATTTAAAGGTTTTGCTAAATATATCAAAATCTTTCTAGTTGTGTGTTTAAAAGGGGTTTAAAATTTTTATATAAGCATGAAATATTCCAAAACTATATATATTATATATATTTTTTTCATTATATATATATTTTTAATACTTCAAGTCAAATTAATACAGTAAGAAAATGTCCATCCATCCATCTTCTTCCACTTTATCCGGGGCCGAGTCGCAGGGGAAGCAGCCTAAGCAGAGAAGCCCAGACCTCCCTCTCCCCAGCCACCTCCTCTAGCTTATCTGGGGGAACACCAAGGTGTTCCCAGGCCAGCCGAGAAATAATCTCTCCAGCGTGTCCTGGGTCGGCCTCCTCCCGGTGGGACATGCCCGGAACACCTCACCCAGGAGGTATCCTCGTCAGATTCCCGAACCACCTCAGCCGGCTCCTTTCGATGTGGAGGAGCAGCAGCTCTACTCTGAGCCCCTCCCGGATGGCTGAACCTCTCACCCTATCTCTAACGGAGAGGCCAGCCACCCTTCAGAGGAAGCTCATTTCCGCCGCTTGTATCTGCGATCTTGTTCTTTCGGTCACTACCCACAGCTCGTGGCCATAGGTGAGGGTAGGGACGTAGATCGACTGGTAAATTGAGAGCTTCACTTTTATACTCAGCTCTCTCTTCACCATGATGGACCGGTGCAGCGTCCGCATCACTGCAGCTGCAGCCCCAATCCGTCTGTCGATCTCCGACTCCCTTCTCCCATCACTCGCGAACAAGATCCCGAGATACTTGAACTCCTCCACTTGGGGCAGGAACTCATCCCCGACCCGGAGTGGGCACTCCACCCCTTTCCGGCTGAGAACCATGGCCTCAGATTTGGAGGTGCTGATCCTCATTCCCGCTGCTTCACACTCGGCTGCGAACCGTTCCAGTGCGAGCTGGAGGCCCTCACCCGATGAAGCCAACAGAACCACATCATCCGCAAAAAGCAGAGATGAGATTCTGAGGCCACCAAAGTGAAAGCCCTCCGCCACTTGGCTGCACCTAGAAATCCTGTCCATAAAAATTATGAACAGAACCGGTGACAAAGTGCAGCCCTGGCGGAGCCCATCACCCACCGGGAACGAGTCAGACTTATTGCCAGCAATGCGAACCAAGCTCTTGCAATGGTTGTATAGGGATCGAATGGCCTGTAGCAATGGGCCAGACACCCCATACTCCCGCAGCACGGGAAATGTAAATGAGCAAATATAAATGATGCTACACTGATAGATTGATTTTAAAAAAAAATTGATACAACACAGTTTTGTGATATTTTTGCTTGGTGATGTTATGTCAATACAGGGACATCAAAAATGTATGTATTTAATTAAATAAACAGAACAAGAAAAAGAGGGTCCTCTCTTTCAACACCATCCTGAGATAACATTAGTCAAGCACACTCACATTAAATTGGTTCAGCTGAAAAACACTGGACACACTCGCCTTGGCAAAGCTAGATCCCAATACAGAGCAGGCTAATGGCTCAGTCACACGAGTAAAAATGACCATGATCACGGCGACTGCACAGGTTGTCTGACAGGAAGCAACCTGCGGTCACTCTCAGAGGTTTGCAAATAATTGCTGCCTAATTTCTAAATACAGACAGATTGCCAAAGTGTTGCCATCATTATGAATGAGTCTTTGTCAATGAGTGCAACTTGAGGGGATTTGACTCTCTGAGTGCCAGCTGGTTGCATTCTAGTTAATTTCCTGTAGAACAGAAAGGTTGATAAGCGCAAATGTGATAGTGAAATGTGTGTTTCTGCCTCTATAGAAAGCTACAGATATGTGATTTTCAGTTATTTCTCACAGTTAATTGGTGTATTTTCATAAAAAGTCTGCATGTTATTACCAATTTGACCCCATTCAAGTTGGCAGACTGATAGCAGAGTGAGTCCATCTTATCTCATGGCAGCCTTTTTTTTTAGTGATGCAGTTATGCAATTTGTGCAAATACCCCCAGTATCTTCCTGTTAAAAAGGAGTTTTTCCTTCCCACTCTTGCTGGGTGTTTGCTCATAGGTGGTCATCTGATTGTTGGGCTTTTCTCTCTGTTATTACAGGGTCTTTACCTCACAATATAAACCACCATGAGGCAAATAAATATACAAATAAATATATAAATGAATTTGAATTTTTTTGCAAATATTGGAAAATGTTAAAAATCACAATAATAGCATATTATAAGTACTGTGATAATGTTGTATCATGGGGTGTCTGGTGATTCACATAACAGATAGATAGAAAGATTTCTTTCTCCTATAATTTCAGAGAAAAACATTGATGTTTAAACAATGCTCTGTTGGGACTAAGGAACCCATAACGTTTCAATAAAATGTCCCAGACACCAGCAGCAGTTTGAATTCCTGATATAAGCCAGGATGGAACCAGATTTTCATATTGATCCGATTTTAGCATCCAAATGTTGCAGCAGAAGTTGAAACTCATCAGACCATGCAACATTTTTCCAATCTTCTCTTGTCCAGTTTAGAGATGGACCGATCCGATATTACGTATCGGTATCGGTCCGATACTGACCTAAATTACTGGATCGGATATCGGAGAAAAATAAAAAATGTAATCCGATCCATTAAATATCACAAAAGCACCTCACAAAACTTGCAACACGCCGTAACTCACCTCAGAACGTTAGCAGTCGGAGCAGTATGCATCACGTGATAGAGCGGCTGTGGCATGCGGGACCTGTCGGTGGTCTGGATAGCATTTGGAGCTTCGCTAGCAACCTGGCATTTCATCTCCGACAAAGTTATCCCCGAGAGAAGTAAAGCACGTGTGTAAGTCCATCTCTGAATGTTTGTAAAGCATTCCCACGTTAAGCTTAACGAGCGACTGCCTCTCGCTCTCCGGCTGCTACTTCAATCGTGAAACTGCTTAAATGATCAGCTGATCGGCTTTTCTGTCGCGAGTCTGTCTCTCTTGTTTGTTTTTGGTCCACTTTGCACCAGAAAGAGGAAACCAGCGGCTGAACAACAGCAGCACGTTTAAGCTTGATAAGCTGTTGTTACAATTTATTTATTATTACTTTCTACTCCAGGATCTTTTTCTACGTAGCTGACGACTGGTAACTGTGCAGGGGCGGATCTAGCAAAGTTTAGCCAGGGGGGCCGATAGGGCATTAACTGGGAAAAGGGGGCACAAAGACATACTTTTCTTTCTTATTCTCATTTAAAATGTCAAGCTTTTAATAAATAATTATCTGACACCCAAAGTTTTAATTTGATGTAAAATGAATAGAAGTCAATTACTGTATATAGTGACTATTAAGTCTAATATATATACCCTAGTAAGCTATAGTACTTTTTACTTTGGGAAGGTACCATCTGTGCAGTCTGCAATTTTGTTGAAGAAAGATGTTGAATCTATTTAATATTTCTTGAAAAAGAATTGATTTCTGTGCATTTTTTTTTCACACTGCATCAAATTAAGGTTGATTACGTCGATTAAGCATCATGAGGTGGAGCGTGAGGGGTGGTTCCCTATTTTTTATTTATTTATTTTTGTTGTTGCTGGGAGTTGGAACCCTATTAGTTAGGTTGCTTAATATTTATGCTAAGTACTCTTTAAAATACCAGAATAGGGAGGATGGTGTAGGTCTAAGTTTATTAGATTGATCAGTATTGCTGAACTATGAAATATTTTTTTTGTATACAGGTATAACAGAATAGCTTTAGTGTAGTTGTTGTTTTAAACTTGAGTATGAACTTGCAGACTTGCAAAATGCAGCAAGATATTTTAAAAAACAGTTTTGTTGATTAAAAAACACTATATCGGATTCATATCGGTATCGGCAGATATCCAAATTTATGATATCGGTATCGGTATCGGACATAAAAAAGTGGTATCGTGCCATCTCTAGTCCAGTTTTTGCGAGTCTATGTTTCCTGTTCTTAGCTGAGAGAGTGGAGTAGTACATGGTGTGGTCTTTTGCTGTTGTAGCACATCTGCTTCAAGTTTCACTTTGTTGCACATTCAGAGATGCCCTTCTGCATACCTTGCTTGTAACAAGTGGATATTTAAGTTACAGTTGCCTTCCTATCAGCTCAAAGCAGCACAGCTCAAATGAATAAGGTACTGAACATGTGTACCTGATACAATGGCTGGTTAGTGCGTATTTTTAAAGTATTTTAGAAATAACTTTTTCTTCTTCCATAGTTCTCTACATCAGTGGATGCAGACCTTTACTTTAAAAGTAACATCCTCAGCAGTGTGACCATTTAGGACGGTGTGTTCTGGATAACTCAGGAGTAAAATAACATTAAAACCATTTAAGTGTTGGGTCGGAGACGGAAAAGTGTTTTAAATGTCAGGAGACCCGCCGTATTCCAGGCCCATTTACATTCTGAGGTTTCGTTGTGAGCTTTGTCTATCTGAGGCTGCGCTGCTGTCCATTACGTGCTTCCCATGGTTTTGTGGTGAGACCTAATCTAAGCTAGGCTGTGCTAGCTTTGGGGCTCTGCGCTCTGTTAAATGGTATTCTGTGTTTCCATGGGGAGTGCAAGACTTTTAAATACTACAGTAGATTTAAGCAGCGGGACTTACCTCTTGTTAAATACTAAAGTAGTCTTTGTTAGCACTGGGAACCAATGTCTGCAAGCTAAATGCTATAGCTCAATCCCAGAAAAGTAGAAAGCCTGTGCATGGTTGGTGGATGTGGGCTTTGGGACCTGTCTCTGTGTTCTAAAACTGAAGCGCTTTTAGAGCTTAAGGGACCTCTGCTTGTTAGCTATTGAAGGACCTGCCTTACGTCAGTGTTTTTAATGCTGCAGAGGTTGTCGACTGTGATGTCCCTGCTCGCAGCTTTCAGGAATACCCACAGACTGATGTTTGATGTAACATGTGTTACTATTATATTCATAAAACTGCTCTTTGTAGAGTTCCTGAAGTCACAGCACAGTTTAAACACCAAGAAATCAAAGTACACGTGTAGAATTAAATGCCCCCGTTGTACTGAAGCTATTCTAACACAAGCAGCTCTCTTTGAATAACTCCTCTTTGGCCTGATTATTCTGGTTTTGGTCAAGTAAAAAAATATTCCTTTCCTTGGCTACCCGAGGTGTTTGTTTGCGAATAGATTTCCTGAGCTAATTCTATGTTAGCGCATGGATTTAGAGCAGTGTTTGTTAGCACTTGGGTTTGCAGAACATCTGCTGAGCATTTACAGAGAATTAGACTGCAGCAGAAAATGTGTCGCGTTCACCAGTGAAGCTCTTTAGTTCAGTTTTAATGTTTGACAGGCCCGCTTGTCATGCCCCTATGTTTCACCCTCTTAACGCACTAACCTGCAGTGTTAAATTATTCCTAATTGCACTAAGATCTAATATCACAGGACAACTAGGACAAAAAACAAAAAAACAAAATCTGTTGTGTACAGCTGTCCCCAAATGTGCTTACTGATGCCATCCCATAATTTATATACCAAAGTACTTCTTTTTTTTGTCAGTCACCTGTATCTCAGACCACAGGGAACTGAGGTAGTACATTTTCTGCACTATGTACCAGTAGACTTTGATGTTCAGTTCACCAGAATAATGTGGGGATTTATTTTAAGCTTTCTACAACTCAACTTTGGGCAGAATCTCATTCTGGGTTAAAAAAAACAACAAAAAAAACCCTCTGCCACTGTCGCTGTGGCTGTTCTCTTCTACAAGTGACCCTTGAAGCTTCACTTTGTTGACACAGATTTTATTTTGCCATGCTAGTTTGTTTGCACTTGGGGGCCATACTTTGTCAGTCTAAGTTAACGTAGCTGCTCTATCCTAACTGACCTGCTGCATTAAATATTAATATAGCACATTGCTGGCCTCATCACCCTCCTCCTCCTTCTCCTCCTTCTCCCCCCTCACCCATCTATTTGTCATCATCCCGCACACTGGCTTTATTCTTTTATTTTCTTCTGCCGCATGTCATGTACTCTCCTTCCAGTCATTTGGCTGTGGTGTCTTAGCATGTGGTTGCTCAGTTCTTGCTTCATCCACCTTCACTAAGGGTAGTTTCAACTCCAACTCCTCCTCCATCCTCTAGCCCGTATGACTCCATCTCCCAGCCGTTTCTAGAAATGTGTCAGTTCATCCGTCATTAGCCTGAATCTGCACCGCTGCCACTACACTTTCATATTTTCTTAATCTGATTGCTGTAAACAAAAATGAATTTTGACATAAAGCACCATGTGTGTGTGAGGGGGAGCGAGAATAAGTGAGATACTGTCTTGGTTTTGATGGTGTATTATTCATCAGTATGCTGGCTCTTGAGTAAGGCTGTATTTTAGCCGCTCTTTGTGCACGAGTGCGCGTGCGTATGTGCCGTGTGCATGCACATGGAATGATGTGAAACTGTACGCGAAGTTCACTGTATTTGTATAATTGATGCACAATGTCATCAGAGAATCTCTAGGTATGTGCGGTTATAATGTGGAGACACATTTGCAGTTTGTGTGTGTGTACACACGTGTTATGTTCATGCATTATTCATAGGTAAGCTTCTTGGTGGACTTGTGTGATTTGATGAGAAGGTGCAGGTCTGTGTCAACGTCTCTTATCCTTTATAATTCAGCAACCAAGCAACCACGAGCAATTATCATCTTCTCCTCCAGTTTTCCAAAAAGACTTTCACCTCATTCATTCTAAATTCTCCACATGCCCGCCGTCCTTCGCTCTGCCCTCGCCGCTGAGGTAATGAAGGCACACTGCACAAATCTGTAGCTGAAAAAAAAAGCATGAGATTTGAGAATGTGTACCTGTGAAAGATGAATTCATCTGGTCGTGCAGTGAGACTGTTAATGTTATGATTTTTTTTTACACAAGAAGAAATAAGGTACCAGTGCTTTACTGCAGTTTGCAGGAAAAGCATGTGTAAAGTAAATGCATTTTGCTTTATGAGAATATCTATACTAGCCAAAAATAAAGCATAAGTTTTTATTTTAAATCAATTTATTAGACTGACACTATCATATATGTACATGCGAGATATTTACTATGAGGCATGGCCTCCTCTGGATGCAATGCACGCAGCACACCTGTCTGCCCAAGGTCTGTAAAAATGTCCCAATCTGTTGAGGGAATTGCTCTCCATCCAGGTTAGTGTAGCCTGCAGCTGTGCAATGGTCATTGGTTGTGGTTAACCCTGATGCAAATGTCGACCCAGCATCTCCCAGGCATGCTCAGTAGGACACGTATTTGGACTAAATGCTAGCCAAGGAAGTGTCTGGATATGCTCCTGATCCAGAAAGGCCTTCACTGCTCTGGCGTTCCTGGCAGTGTTTGGGTGGGCATTGTCCGGCTGTAACAGTCATAGGACAGGGTCCTCCTGGAAGAGTGGCACAGGTACAATTTGGAGGACCACATTTCGATACCTCTGTCCAGTCAGATCTCCGCCAACAACAAGAGTCCAGCATGCAGTCAGCTGCAGCACGGTTATTCATATTTTGGTTTTTGGTGTGTACAACTGTAGCTTGCCTCCACCAGTGTGTGAATGTGAGAGTGAATGAATAGTGGAATTGTAAAGCGCTTTGGGTGCCTAGAAAAGTGCTATATAAATGCAATCCATTATTATTATAACACAGAAAAGGAAAAAGGACAAAGAATCCTGAATCTAAATGAACAACACATTACAGGACACAATAAACAGCTGTAAAATCAAAGTCAACAAGCCATGTCTGGGTATTAGGTCTGGACAGTAAGCGGATTTTGACCTTTTCTTTGATCCGTACTCCGCAGTTGCTTTATCCACGCCCTGCTGCAGGCACAGGTCAGTGGTGGACAGCTCCACGATACTGATTCCTTCAAATATTTCTGTATTTCAAAACATTGTTTTAAAAGAGGGGCGTTCTGATGCCTCGGCAGCACTGTTGCGTCAGAGCAAGAAGATTCTTGGTTGTAATCACGAACAGGTGAAGTAATTTAATAATAATAATAATAATGGATTGCATTTATATAGCGCTTTTTGCACATAAGAGACATAAGATGCCTTTATAAGTTGAAACTATATGTGTATTGGTGTTGATATTGGCTATACTGATCCTGGGTTTGGTTGGTAACGGATCAATACCAAAATTTAGAGTATTGCACAGCACTTCTGGTTCCTCCTACAGTCCAAAGACTTACATGTTAAGTTAATTGATGATTTTAAACTGGCTGTATGTGTGAATATGAGAATGGATGTGTCTGTCTCTCACTGCTGTGATAGATTGGAGACCTGTCAAAGGAGTGCCCCGCATTTTAAACCGTGACCACTGCAATAGGCTGCAGCTTCCCTGCAACTCTGAATTGAGTGAGCTATTAAGAAAATAAATGAATGCTTAGCTACAATCTTTAAACTGTAGGAGTAATGAACAACTCGTCACTAAACCAACAAAACATCCCATTTCACTAAAAAAAACAAAAATCAAACAAGTCTTATAAAATGTGTCAGACTGCTACATAAATCATCATTTAAATAACTACACGAAGAAACGCCTAGACACAAATACTAGAAATGAAAAACAGCCGTGGCTTTAGCTATATCTGTGTAGCAGTTTACAAATATATGTCTGTGTAGGTTCTCAGTCATCCAGGCAGTTAGTAGTCTAAGTTGGTAATCTAAGGCAGTTTGCAATAATGTTTTGTCATAAATGTTTTAAACTCAGATATGCACAGGTATCCAAACACACTCGTGTAATTCAAACACACACAGTACATTTTTAACACCCCTCAAACAAAAAAAGAGCACAAACATTTGTGGTTTAACTACAAAAAAGAACAGAAAAAGATTAGAGGTAAACCTGCGAGTCAGGCTAAAAGTCCTCACCAACATCTCATGTGAGGTTTTATGGAATTAGCGCCTGTGGAAAGCATGTTCTCGAGTATCTGTCTAAAGTATGAGGGGTCTTTACAGTTTTAAAAAGGCAAAAATGAAACATCAGATTTTGAAACTCTGAAAATGTCTTTTTAAATATATGATCTTGTCTAAAAGCTGAGACAGGGACAATTAGGGATTATTAAAGTTATACCAAAAGAAAAAAAATACCAAGTGGAAAATCTCACTTTTAATTATGTTAATTGCCAGCAGGTAAATTTGATAATTGGGTATTAAAAGGGCATCTAAGAGAAACTCTTTTAGAAGTAAAGACAGGGAGGGTATCACTTTCTCTTAAACACAAACAATTTTAAAATAACCTTTTTCAGTGTGAAATAACAAAGGACATGGGAATTTCATCATCTGCTGTTCCCAATATCTTTAAAAGAGTCAGAGAATTCGTGAAAATCTCTGTACACAAGAGACAAGGCCAAAAATCAATATGGAACGGCCGTGATCTTTGAGGCGTCAGGCAGCACAGCATTAAAAACAGACACCTTTCTCTAGTGGAAAACACTCCTTGCTTCATCCTCTTTTGCCTGTCACATTCTTTCCATCCGTTGTTGGCATTAACCTTCAACTCACCCGAACTGCTTTCTCAACATTTATAGGTTTCATCACATCGAGTGAGTCTGAGTGATACCTGCGTGCCGTAGTTGTGCCTAAATCTGGCCACATGTTGATACTCTTATCCATGGCAACACAGTGCAAATATGTTTTTTTAACTAGCTTAAATGTCCTTGAAGTTTTCTTAAACACTAACTGAGATCAGTAAAAAGGATTTCTCCAAAGAATGTTTCAATGAGGACTATATTCAGAGAAAAGGACATTTTAAAAAAAAAACTGCAAGAGAAATGACACTTAAATCTAGTCAGTTCTTTTTTAAAATGTTTTTTTGTTTATTAATGTGAAATATGAAACTGCAAATATTGTATTTGCAGTTCTACAACTGCTTGACGTTCTCATTCACCCGTTCAAACATGAGCTCACGTACCAATGAGAGTGGAGCGGTGAACACTTTAGCGTGTAGAGGTTTGAGGAATCAAACCACCGTCTGAACTGAATTTCAAAGTGTATGGAAGTCATTGGTGACCTTTTTTTTTAATTTTTATTGAGTATCAACAATGTAGTACGAAGATATACATGTAGCAAGGCCACAATGCTCCTTTTTATATATTTACCCCACCCCAAGAACATGTTGGACACCGATCCAGAGGGGAAAAAAATTAAAATAAATAAATGAATAAAGTGAATTTAAATGAGATACAAGGAAATTCACCATATTTGAAGATGTGCACCTAAAGGGCAATAGTTTGCACAAAATTAATCATAATCACACAGGAAAAGGATGTACGGCAGCTGTCAAGCATCTATCAGGTGGCTATGGTTTTAATGTATCCCAAACTGCAAAGAATCTCTCCTTCGACCCCTTGAGAGCATACTTTATTTTTTCCAACTGTGTAAATTGTGTCAGGTCACTGAACCACAAAGCCGCTTTGGGTGGCTTTTTTTTTTAAGTTAAGAAGGAGCTTGATCAAGTCCCCAAAGTGATGCATATGGAGGAGAAAACAACCAACATTTTTTAACTGTTGAGGCAGAAAAAACACAGGTGTAAGTGATGCCAGTAACAATGGATGCTTCCCATTTAGGTGAGTCCTTTCCAGGTATTTTGCTGGCTGGTTGAAATGGATTGATGGGACACTTAATGCATCTCAATAGTCATTAGGGTTATTCATTACACCTGCGCCTATTCGGCTGGGATGAGTTAAAATGCAGGCACTGTAAAGTGACTTTTTCTTACTGGTGATAAGTTCACTAATGAAAGGACCAGAGGAAGTGTAGGTTTCTGTGAACTAATAAAAAAAACCATCTGGACTATTCATTTTATTGCTCCGAATAGAGATCTGTGAGCATATGCTACTATAATCTAATACACCTGCCCAGGAAAACAGAGCTGATAGATGCTGAAAGGGTGGATGATCACACATCAGGTTATTCAACCGGTTTATTCTAACAGTGTGCACCCTTAATGTTCTACTTAAAATCAGAAACTAATAACCATAATGGGGTGTCTGATGATACTGCTGATAACACAAAATGTTTGTACATAAATTATTTGATGCGGATGCAACACCAGCATTTATATAAATAAGAAATATAAGTGTGATTTAAGCTCTTGTTACTGGACAGTCTTTGCCTTTGCAACAGTCTTGCAGCTGAAAGCAGTGTAAGAAGATGTTGCCTCATACAGCTGATGGTAATTAAGCTTGAATTTTCCTGTAGAATAACTAGCTTCAGATCCACCACCTTCACTAAGAAATAAAACATATATTCTTAAAACAATCTGGATAATCTTACACAATCAGCTCTTACATAGTATATTGTTCTCAAAATGAGATGAATAGGACTTTATGGTGAGATGTAAGACTGCAAGTCTTGGTTAGATCCAGAGTTTTACTAGGAAGCTTAAATTGAGAAGTTATGCAAGAGGTCTTACTCTTAAATTAGGGAAAACAATCTTGTTCCTCTGCTGGAATATTATGTAAACGATTTGTTCAAGCCTGTTAACTGTAGCTCAGTGTTAGCTGGAGTATCCTATTATAACAAAGTTGGATATATTGCCTTAAAATGAGATTACTATTCTAATACAAAGGGCTTCTCAGACAAAGAAGACTCATTTCCTACAAAGAGGTTTCTTTCTATGGCTTTCTTTTTTTTTCTTTTTTTTTGGCTGTTCATTTTCAATAAAGCGCAGCTTCGATTACGATGACAGGTGTAAATGTACCATGAACATACACTCACTGGACACTTTATTGGGTATGCGTTGCTAGTCCCAGGCTGATTGGCTTCTGAAACACCGCTGCAGACTTGGACTGTTGGACTGTTCACGAGGACTTTTTCTAAACCTCAGTAAATTTGGACTGAGATGTGGTGACTATGGAGGCCATTTGTATACAGTGAACTCATTCGCATGTTCAAGAAATCAGTTTGAGATTTTTTGAATTTTGTGACATGGTGTGTTAACCTGCTAGAAGCAGCCATCAGAAGATGGGTACAACGAGGTCATAAACTGATGGACATGGTCAGCAACAATACTCCAGTAGGTTGTGGTGTTTAAACAATGATCAGTTGGTACTAGGGGGTCCAAAGCTACCAAGAACATATTCCCCACACTATTTCATCACTAGCAGCAGTCTGAACTGCTCATACGAAGCAGGATGGACCCACACTTTATGTTGTTTACACCTAATTCGCACTCTACCATCTAAATATTGGAGCAGAAATCAAAACTCATCAGCCTAGGCAATCTTCTATTGTCCAAATTTGGTGAGCCAGTGCGTATTATAGCCACAGTGTCCTGTTCTTAGCTGACAGGCTGTGGTCCTCTGCTGCTGTAGTCCATCTTCAGAGATTCTCTTCTGCAGTGAAGCTCTTCTGCATACCTTGAGTATAGAGAAGAGTGATTATTTGAGTTACTCTTGCCTCCCAGTCACTTTCAAGCAGCCATTCTCCTCTGACCTCTCAGATCAACGAGGCATCTTCACCCTGAAAACTCCCACTTATTCAATACTTTCTCTTTTTTGGACCATTTGGTATACAACTGAGATGGTTGTGTGAAAGAATTACAGCAGAGGAGCTTGTTTCAGACGAGGCCGTCCGGCACCAACAACAATGCACATTCAAAGTCACCTAAATCACCTTTCTTTTTGATTCTGAAGCACTATTTGAACTTTAGCAGTTTGTTTTGACCATGTCTACATGCCTGGAAGCACTGAGTTGCTGCCATGTGTGGGTAGATTAGGTTTATAAGATATTAGGTTTAACAAGCAGTTGACCAGGTGTACCAAATGAAGTGGCCAGTCAGTACATATAACTTTTAGCACCACCTAAGTAGCTTTGTGTGTGTTGCAATACAATGCACACAATGCTAAAATTAAAAACAAGATATTTTAGACTCCTTATATTCAGTTGCTTTATGTGTCCAACCAACAATCTCGAAACCTTTCAGGCTAGGCAAACTTATTTAAATGTGAAAATCGAGGTGCATAGTACAATAATTACCTAATCAGTGGTAAAAATCACTCATGGCTTGCTGGCTTCCTCGTTCCGATATTGACACACTTGCTGCATTTGTGCACATGCATTATTACAGTCATTTTGAGTGCACTCATTTACACATGAATGATTTAGATAATGTGGCTATTATATGTAAATTTGGTCTTGTTTACAAGACGACTCAGACAATCAGGCAAGTCGGACTTTGTTGCAATGTCAGGATGTTCCTTTGTTCCGGATCTTAACAATTTGCCTTGACAACTAATAATCTGCAGTGGTCAAAAGTAGAAAAGAGTGACCCAAAATCATCACCGTTATTAAAGCTCTGGCAGATAATTAGGTTGACCGGCTACCTGACAAATCAGATTGCTTGTAATCTCACTCGCAGCACTGATTTATATGTGAGTGTACAGCTGTGCACTTGAATATAAGCGAGTGTTAGTGTGTGGTAGTACCTGTGCTTGTGTGTCCCTCTTATCTAGGAAGAGCTGAGGATGTGCCTGTTGCCACACAGAGGGAGATTTCTTTTTTTTTTTTCCTTTTTCTAAGCCTCAGTAAAGTATAAAGACACACACACACACAGATGAAAAAAGCAAGATAGATCTTTTTGAAGTACAATTTCATCCTCTCCCCTTCCCACTTTTCTCCTTTTTTTCTTGTGGTTGAGGGAGGCGTGTTGGATCTGATGTGCGTTACGGCTACAGCCGAGAAATTTTTGTTGGACCAAAGTACTACGTGCGCAAACAGCATAGACGCACACATGCACGCACAACTGAAGAGAAGAACGGACTCTTCGTCTGTGTTCACGAGGGCTTTGATGTTTAATGTGTCACGTTTTTCGATGCCCTCTGCTGAAAGTGTTAAAGCATGTATGTGCGCGTGTGATCTTTCTGCCTGCAGAATAGAGGCACAGTCATAGTGAAGGAGGGTTTGATGTCAGTGTCTCTCTCTCTCGCTCACATACTTTTCCCCCCACTTCTTCTGCAGCAGGTATCTCAATCTCACTCAGAAGGCTGGAACATTTTTCTCCATCTCATTCACCCCTCTCAGCCTTTTTCTCTTTCTCCCCGTCCACACCCCCACCCCCTCCTCCTCTTTTCTCCCTCCGTCTCTAGTGGCTCGGCCGTGTTGCTGTCTGTTTGTTGGGGGTAGATTATCCTTCATGCAAATATACATTCTGCGATCATTAGCAACTTATTTCACACTCGGTTTGGGGTTTCATTCTGCTTAACAGCTGCTTTGGTTTTGATAGTGCATACTGCTCTTTTACTCTCACACAGTTTCCTCCTGAATCTGAGACGAAATGATTTAAGTGTGTATGGCATTGTGAGTTATTGCTCCAAAGCTGTGAACATTTCGATCCGCAGTTTAGAGACGATGGTTTCCAAATGAGACAGTTATAGGATGACTTTATATATTGTTGCAGTTAGCACGGGGGGGAAAAGGAAAAAAACAAAACATAATGACTCAAATGTTTTTAAGTCAGTTCACATGATTGGAGACATCAGTATTTGGCTCAATTACCTTTCAAGACAATGCCTGGCTGTTTGGTATATTGGCTACGGAGTGCTGAAGTGAATCAAACCTGTGAGTTATGAGGCAGTTATCTCCTACCATTAGGCCCCCTTGTTGCCGGCAGTCACTCTTCTTGCTGTGCAGTCTCACTTGTTGTCGGAATCTCTCAGCATCTCTTCGTCCCTTTCCCATTTTCCCTCTCTACTTGTCGCTTCTCCAGCTCTTGCAAGTCTCTCTTATCTCCCTTCTTCTCTCGGTCTGTCTTGCTGATTGTAAAATTGAAAAGGGCTCTAATTCTGGTTTTTTGCTCACATAGACTCCAGTGCCTTTTTTATCCCTTTTTCTGCAATTAATTTACTTCCTCTGAAAAATCTGCTGACTGTCTGTGCTGCTGGCCCCACATGTCATTGCAGGATGAGAAATCCACATTCTTCCAGTTCGGCGCGGCTCTTCAGCAGGAGGCTCTGCTCATGCTTGCTATCATGGAGGAATACGACTGGCATGTTTTTTCTATCGTCACATCCAAGTTCCCCGGGTACCAGGAATTCATAAGCACGCTGAGGGTAACTGTGGATCACAGGTAATGAAAACACCACACACAAACGCACATGTTGTTTTCTTTCCTTTATTTATGATAGCTGACAAGCTGTGTGTTATTGTTTAATGGTTTATTGTTACAGCTTTGTGCGATGGGACATGCAGAGTGTGGTGACTCTAGATGCTGTGGATGGCGACCCAAACTCTAAATCACACATTGCACTCAAGAGGATCCAGAGTCCTGTTATATTGCTCTACTGCTCCAAGGATGAAGCCGTGTAAGTGTTTGCGTGTGTTGTTTCGTTGCGCCATTTCTGTCTCTTTGTCACACACTGCCTTCACAGACTTCAGCAATGGATCTGTCTCCTTTGTTTGACAGGTATATAATGGAGGAGGCTCGGTCCTTGGGTCTGATAGGAGCTGGTTACATCTGGATCGTGTCCAGTCTCACCACTGGCAACCCAGACTTTACCCCTGAGGTAGTGAGGTCCCATATGTAGTAACAGGTGGCCACTTTTGTGTGGTTTGATAAAACAAGCCGTGTTTTTGATCCCAGGCTGTTGCAGGTCATCTGCTGACTATCCCAGATTTCCCCTCTTATTTATGAATGCTGACCATGATACATGGTCAGCTTTTTTGAGAAAAGTTACATAAAAAATAATATAATTCTCCGTACCCACAGATTAATTAATTGTTTCACATCTAGTTTAAATAAATAAAAACTCTGACATATTGTGTGTATGTATATATATATATATATATATATATATATATATATATATATATATATATATATATATATATATATATTAGGGGTGCAACGATACACAAAATTCTCGGTTCGGTTCGATACTTTGGTGTCACGGTTCGATATTTTTTCGATACAAAAAAAATGTTCATGCCTTTTTAATTTGTCATTTATTAAAATTATAAATATATATTTTAACTCAAAAGTACAGTTTTTAAATTTAACCCTAACCCTTGTGCGCGTTTTTTATTTTGACAGCGAATGCGCACCTGCGGACCACTTATGTGCAGCCCTGGTTATTTAGCTCGTCATATTGCAGCCACAGAAATTCTTTTGTCCATGAAACCATAAAGCTGCACTTTCTTTTTGCCTTATAGTCTCATTTGTCATAACTTCTCCGTTTTGTGGTAAGCTTTTCTTTGGCTGTCACTTCTTCACCCTGACCTGTCTTATTTGGCTCAGCAGAACTGAAATGCTTTTACACACTCACTCACATAAGCTCAGCGATTCTCTGCGCGATCAACCTCTCACATGTTTAAGCTTGCTGCGGGAGATTTCACTTGTCATGTTTGCATAGTAAGCTAACGATTAATAAGACGATGTCAGAGGAATTGGTGCACAAATTTTCATCACTCACAGATCAGTGCTGTCGCTCTCTATACATAGTTCGCACGATTGCAAAGTGAAAGCAAAAAACAAGCGCAAATTCAAACGCGATTTCAATATGTCACATATTGACAGTGGCTCACCGATGCCAATGACATAATTACCCAGCTACATTTCTGAAAGAATGCGAAAGCATTGACATATATTTTTCCTACAATAGCCCGACGGGCAGGGAAGAGATAGATTTTGGTAGCCCGACTGAAAAAAATCGCTAGCTCCAGGACGTCGGGCTAGCGATATTGCGAGCCCTGTATCTGATTGAGGAATCACTCATCTTTGGAAAAGAGAGTTTATTACAGAGAAATGTCTCTTTCCAAAATAAAAGCTATACTATCCGCTTCTTCTGGGCTATATTCTCAGCAGCATAAGGAGAATCATGTGCTAACAGCTGTCTAAATGACTCGGCTAAAGTTAGTAGCATGCTTGTTGTTTTTGTCTTTGCACTAGGATGATGTCGGCGTAAATGTGCAGTCATATTCGTTGTGTTCCCACTAGTGATTTCAGGTTAATCTCGTTGAAATGACCTTAACGCCACAACACGGCAAATCTCCGTTAACGAGCTACCGCCGATCGCCCCGTGCATGGGGCTAGACGGCCAACACGTTAACGAGCTAACTACGCTAACACACTAGTTCCCTCCCATGTAATTGAGCATTGCATGGCACATCCAACATACTGTTTTACTTTAGTCCATGACTCGCTTACCTTCAGGGTCATACGTCACATGAAAACCAAAATAATTCCAAACGCCAGATCTGAATGGGGGAGGTCCATGTTGCAAGGAGAGCTTAACTTCTGTCTTGCTAGCTTGCCCTGCACTCTTCCTTCTGACTATGCTGTCTGTGTTGAGCGCTCAGTGGATCTGCGCTCGACAGTGCAGCCTAGGCGGAGTAGTCGAACGCAGATTCACTGAGCGCTCAACACAGACAGCATCGTCAGAAGGAAAGTTGATAAAATAAATTACAAATGTTGTATTGTTCGATATATATGCGTACCGAACCAAAAGCACTGTATCGAACGGTTCAATATCGATACGAATATCGTTGCACCCCTAATATATATATATACAGTGGGGCAAAAAAGTATTTAGTCAGCCACCGATTGTGCAAGTTCCCCCACCTAAAATGATGACAGAGGTCAGTAATTTGCACCAGAGGTACACTTCAACTGTGAGAGACAGAATATGAAAAAAAAATCCATGAATCCACATGGTAGGATTTGTAAAGAATTTATTCGTAAATCAGGGTGGAAAATAAGTATTTGGTCAATAACAAAAATACAACTCAATACTTTGTAACATAACCTTTGTTGGCAATAACAGAGGTCAAACGTTTACTATAGGTCTTTACCAGGTTTGCACACACAGTAGCTGGTATTTTGGCCCATTCCTCCATGCAGATCTTCTCGAGAGCAGTGATGTTTTGGGGCTGTCGCCGAGCAACACGCACTTTCAACTCCCGCCACAGATTTTCTATGGGGTTGAGGTCTGGAGACTGGCTAGGCCACTCCAGGACTTTCAAATGCTTCTTATGGAGCCACTCCTTTGTTGCCCGGGCGGTGTGTTTTGGATCATTGTCATGTTGGAAGACCTAGCCTCGTTTCATCTTCAAAGTTCTCACTGATGGAAGGAGGTTTTGGCTCAAAATCTCACGATACATGGCCCCATTCATTCTGTCCTTAACACGGATCAGTCGTCCTGTCCCCTTGGCAGAAAAACAGCCCCATAGCATGATGTTTCCACCCCCATGCTTCACAGTAGGTATGGTGTTCTTGGGATGCAACTCAGTATTCTTCTTCCTCCAAACACGACGAGTTGAGTTTATACCAAAAAGTTCTACTTTGGTTTCATCTGACCACATGACATTCTCCCAATCCTCTGCTGTATCATCCATGTGCTCTCTGGCAAACTTCAGACGGGCCTGGACATGCACTGGCTTCAGCAGCGGAACACGTCTGGCACTGCGGGATTTGATTCCCTGCCGTTGTAGTGTGTTACTGATGGTGACCTTTGTTACTTTGGTCCCAGCTCTCTGCAGGTCATTCACCAGGTCCCCCAGTGTGGTTCTGGGATCTTTGCTCACCGTTCTCATGATCATTTTGACCCCACGGGATGAGATCTTGCGTGGAGCCCCAGATCGAGGGAGATTATCAGTGGTCTTGTATGTCTTCCATTTTCTGATGATTGCTCCCACAGTTGATTTTTTCACACCAAGCTGCTTGCCTATTGTAGATTCACTCTTCCCAGTCTGGTGCAGGTCTACAATACTTTTCCTGGTGTCCTTCGAAAGCTCTTTGGTCTTGGCCATGGCGGAGTTTGGAGTCTGACTGTTTGAGGCTGTGGACAGGTGTCTTTTATACAGATGATGAGTTCAAACAGGTGCCATTCATACAGGTAACGAGTGGGGGACAGAAAAGCTTCTTACAGAAGACATTACAGGTCTGTGAGAGCCAGAGATTTTCCTTGTTTGAGGTGACCAAATACTTATTTTCCACCCTAATTTACGAATAAATTCTTTACAAATCCTACCATGTGGATTCATGGATTTTTTTTTCACATTCTGTCTCTCACAGTTGAAGTGTACCTCTGGTGCAAACTACTGACCTCTGTCATCATTTTAAGTGGGGGAACTTGCACAATCAGTGGCTGACTAAATACTTTTTTGCCCCACTGTATATATATATATGAAGATTACAGATTAAAATATCAAATGTAATTGTGATAGATGTTTTATGATGGGCTGGCTGGTTTCGACTCTTGAACGCTGTTAAACTCTTTATAACCTCACGACAGCAAGATTCCAGGAAATCAGAGCTTCCAGCCAAAACAATTACTCTGGCAGTTGAACCCTGGTTGCAATATTGTGTTTCTACCTGTTTTTGTTTGTCCGTAGATCAGACAAGCAAGACAGAAATTCTTAATTAGTAGGGTTAAGAGGGGCTGGCAGGCAGATGCGATTACATAGACAAGTGGCGTTGTGTGTCTGTGCAGAATTCCCAGAATTTGTGAAACTTTATCTTTAATCCATGTATTACATATTAAAAGATGCTTCAAAGACAAATCATGTTGACCGCTAATACAGTTCATGTCAGAGCATACTAATTTACAGATAATCCAGCAAAAAGTCATCTTTTACACAACTTTGTACGTAACAACATATGATCAGTCCCAAAGGCATAAAATACTCACATCTCAAAAGCCTTTCAAATGTTTATTCTCCTAATTCTTCTCCATCTCTGGCTCGAGTCTTCCTGTTTGTGTTGGGTTTCCGCCTCTGATTTCTTTCTCAGTCATGGATCTGACTCTACAACTAAAGCCAAAGTAAAATGTAAAAACAAAGTACTGTAGGGTAGACAGACAGATTGCTGTGCCTGCATTTTTTTTCTGATGTTTGCTCAGTCTGCTTCAGAGAGATAAAGTTTGAGCTATACAGTTTTTTTTTTTCAATGACAGCTGCAAGATGTAGGCGATACCTGAATGAGTAATTCAGTTTATAGACATACAGTCTGTTCACACGCATCTAGTAGCCAGCTATGAATTATTTCCGGAGGACAGACAGAACCAATAAATCATCCGCCTGACACCTTTGAGAAATGCATATGGATGTTTCAAATCTGGGGTAAAAATGTCAAATTAAACTAAACTTGAAGCTTACAAACCATATGTGTCGTTTCTTAGATGTCCTCTCATCCCCCTCTCAGGTCTTCCCCCTGGGTATGATCTCTGTGTCCTATGATGACTGGGAGTACCCGCTCGAGACACGGGTGCGGGATGGGGTGGGCATCATTTCCTCTGCAGCCACCTTCATGTTGCGGGAGAAGGGAGAGCTACCAGAAGCCCAGAGCAGCTGCTACAGCACAGCATCAGACAGGAGCCCGGGGAAGCTCCCACCTAGTGCCCTGCGCAGGTGTGTGTAACTGTGGATGTGTGACGATTGCGAGGAGATCAAGGTCCAGGAACTTGCATAACTCGGTTGGCTTTGTGGCTGACTGTTCGGCAGCCTTACATAACTCTTTTTAATGTAGTAATGAGAGGGGAAGAGGAGAGAAAGGAAGCAGAGATGACAGCAGTGTTAAACACTGTGATTTCTAATGGCTTTTAACACTGTTAGATGTTGTGTACACGGCTGCTCGGTGTGTGAGCTCATTCTGCCTCCTTAGCTGGGAGACCTCAGGCAGACCTCCTTGTTGTTGCCACCCTGTGTTAACTAGAGCTTAGGATGTGTCTTGTGTATGCGTGTGTGTATGATAGTGTGAACCTCTGCGTGTGCACCTTGCTTCACATCGACTGTCATTAAGTTTGGATTAGAGCAGGTGTTACTAGCTTTGTTGTCTGGATTTCTTTTTTACTTGATCTGTGGGGGGCTCATACAGTGTATGTCAGAAGGTGTGTGTAGGTGTGCATACCAGCATGCAAGATAATGTACTCTTCTCTGAAGTCTCTGTGATGTACAGGCGCGCACATACACACAGAGAAACACAAGCATGCAGATTCATACTGAGCTACTGAGCAGTCGCTGCTACAGGGCCGTTAGCTAAACTGCCTCTGTAAAGTTTTTTTTCGGAGTGATATTGTGACTGCATCTTGAATATGAAGCATGCAGTGGCTAATATGCTGTTATAAATTCAGAAGTCTATATTAAACTAACTGAAAATATAAAGGTCATGTTGCTAGGGTCTGCACATTGGTGATGACTTATGAGCTGGCTCATTAGAATGAGAGCCACAGTGCGATTTTCACCATTATGGCTTTATTATCCCGTTTTTCTCTCCCATTAGGCCGCTACAGTGTATATCAAGGCATATACAACACTGCTGTTGTTGACAGGTTGATCCAATATAACTCAGACCTCGACAGGAACTCAAATGTTTATTCAGAGCTCTATTCTTACTGTCAGAGGTACCTCATTTGTCTCACTAACTTATTAGATAGAATTTGCATATTTGTCAAAACAACTGCAGCCAATTTTTTTGTGATAATAAACTGACAGGTTGGATTTCCCCCACCCTGATTCGGAAAAGTGGTGAGGCTGTGATCAGGATTCTGCATACATTAGTCTAGATACAATCTTGCCGCAGTGTGCATATAAACAACGCGAGGTGGGGAGGAATAGGACAACATAATCCGGCACTTAAAAGACACTATCAGACCCGCCGGATTTTCTGTCATTCTTGCTTGACAGGAATTAATATCTCAGACTCTAGTTGAGCTTATTTGGTCTCCACAATGATACAGGTTTTTACGGAAGGTTTGTCCTTGTTGTAAATTTCAAAAGGTTATTCTTTTTGATGGAACCAGTGTAGCGTGCAAACCCCTAAGCTGTCACTTTCCTCTAAAAATATGCTCTCTGCCATAATACAGAATTTGGGAAGAAGCCTGCCTTTCTTCTTTATTCATACTTTCATAAAAGTGCTCAAAGAGTATTTCAGCTAATAGAAAAGTGCTTCTCACATAGTGGTAGCAGGATCCACATTAAAAACTGCACTTACTGAAGGAGGGGGTTTCATATATTTCTATGATGCAACTCTTTCTTCCACGTACTACTTAAACCTCTACTGAATTTCTAGGCGATGATGATACATTTATATAAAAATCGCTGAACCCACTTCATAATGTAGCTTTACATTTCATTTTCATTACACAAGGAATCACAATACAAACAGGATCTGGTTCTCCTGCATGCCTCAAAAACACAGCGGCGTCTTTCGTTTACATCAGAAACTTTTTTTCCCCCAAAATGGTAACAAACCTGAAATAGGAGGCGACAGCAGTTTCCCAGAATAAACTGCCACAGCGTTTCCGCTACATGTACTCAGCCGTGGCGATGCGCTGTGACAAGGGCATCACCTGCTGCACCGGGAAGATTTTTCCAACACAAAAAAATATATATTTGTCTTGACGTGCCCCTTATAGTCCAAAGCATTGTGATCTGTGACAGAGGTAGGTCTGGTTGTAGAGTGAAGCCTGTAATGTTTGGCTGTGTAGGTTTATATTTAATTATTGTGTTTGCTGGGAGAGGACATAACTAAACCGCATATATCTATATTTACTTATTTATTTATTTTGCAGTGCCAGTACACGAGGGAGACGGGGACCTTTTGTTTACTTTTTCTCAGTGTGAGTGGAGCCAGCTTTCACAGAGCACAGGCCTTTTTCCAAGTCTTTGTAAGAACAGATGATTAATGTAGCTCCCTCTAATCCACTGTCCGACTACAATATTTATGTGTGTTAACTCTAATACCTCTCCTGGAGATGGGACAACATAAAATCCCACCTGTTTGAACTGGAGTGTAATTATCATAGTTTTCAGCTGCAGGGTGCGTGCTAAACAGTGCTCACACGGTTCTTTTTATGCATCTTGACTTGCTGTCGCAATATCTGAGTGCACGCATGACTCCTTCATGGCCCCGTGCCCTGGTTAGCTCACATAAAAAACCTGCTTTTAACTCTTCCTTTTTAATAGTAATTCAGATAATGTATGTTTAGATAGCTGATGGACTGAGACAGTTTTCTTCTGGATGAAAAGGGGAATCTTGTGCAGAGTATGAATATGTTTATAAAGCAGATGTTTGCCTTCTGAAATATTCTGTTTTAGCTGAATGATATTTCATTTGTACGGCATCACACGATGCGGTGTCGAGATGATTCAGACAATTTCTAATAAAACAGAACACAAGGTGTCAGAGAAAAGGTGTTGTCTGTATTGGACAGCTGCTGTCCTGCCTGTGATTCAGTCTTTAAGGTAAACGTTCTTGGACAGGCCTTCTCTCCCCTAGTGGGAATCCACACTATTATCCCAGTCCTCACATGCAGAAATCCTCTCCTTCTGAAAATTGTTTCACTGGAGCGAGTGTATCTTTAATCCCCATATCACTGTGTGTGATCATTTACTTCTCTCTGCTGCTTCGCTTTAGCGAGTGTGTAAACGTTTCAGCATAGGATCTGTTTGCGTATGCAGGACAGCTTTAGTGAGTAAAAGAGTGAGGGCAGCCTTGTTGCACCAGAGACTTGTCCTTCAGGCATATATCTGTGGAGAAATCAATGCAGAATGTTGATGGGAGAGATACATGGCCTCTGACTCTTCCCACTCCTACACACAAATATATGCACGCACACGCGTACACACTCAGGCATCTGCGCACACATGGTGGGTGAAGACAACATTGATTTGAAGTGGAGACACTTGCGGTGATTACAGAGTGCTTAACTTGTTATTCTGAACGTATTTGCTGTTGTGCACATATACAAACACTCCAGCAGATGCAAATCAACAACAAATCTTCCTGCACCCCCCCCCCCCCCCCCCCGTGTTTCAGACACATGATGCACGTGTGGAATGAAGGCCGAGATTTATCCTTTACTCCAGACGGTTACCAGGCCAACCCAAAACTGGTGGTGATCGTCCTAAATGTGGAAAGGAAGTGGGAGAAGGTAACAAATTAGTGCGAAAATTGAAAGAAAAAACTTTAATAAGATGTCTTTTTGTGGATTTTTGGAGTGATTTTTGGTGTGTTTTTCCTCCCGTGCTCACAGATGGGCCGCTGGGAGAATGGGACGTTGTCGCTGATGTTCCCGGTGTGGCCGAGGTATAACTCCTATGGGGACGAGGATGCCGATGAAAACCACCTCTCCATTGTCACTCTGGAAGAGAAACCTTTCGTCATTGTGGACAACGTAGACATCCTCACTGGCACCTGCATGAGAAACTCAGTGCCCTGCCGCAAACACGTCAAAAAGTAAGTACCTGCACCCACACCTGCCCACTGCCCACATAAAATCACAAGCCAGGTTGTTAGCCATACTTCGCTACAAGAGACAGATACCTGTTTGTTCTTCGAATAGGTTCAGTCTCATTAGGACACAGGTAGTGTTAGTTCATCTGTTTGTGTATCTCTTGGCTGAACAGAATCACACCTCTCTAACCAGTCTCAGTGTGTCTGACAGGATGATTGTCAATCAGCTGCCCTTTGTTCTTGCACTTTTTGGGATCTATACTGGGCCCACTCGTTTTTAGTTTATATAATAATGATTCACCATCTGTTTGTCCTCTAGTCTGAAATCCAAATGTACAGTACGTAGCTTGCACTGTAATCGAGGCAAACTCGATTACGCTTCAGCACAACTTAATACTAAACTCACAAACTCTGCATCCCATGTTACAACTTGACTGAAAACGTTCGCACCTATAAGAGGAGCAGCTTTCGCCTAGCTCGATTTTTGTATTCTTTTCCCGCTGTCTGTTCTTTGCCAGTGTTGTACAAGATAAAAGTCTTGTGTCAGAGACAGAACCGACACACACAGCCCGAGTTCTCATTTGGTTCAGAGGTAATCATTTCTGTCAGCATTAATAATTAATTGCTCTCTGTTGCTGTCAGCTCGCTAATGCCAATCTGTCGGTATACTCGATTTTTGTTTCTCCTGCCGCTTTAGTGGCAAGTGCAGCCCTCTGTGGTTTTATTGTTTCATTAGTTCGGTTTGATTTGTGTTTTATTTTAAATGCTCTGAATGTGTTGCTTGTTTTTAAATATTGCAATACAGCTAATTAGTAACCCTGCTTATTGTTTTCCTCATATTGCATATTGTACATTAACACTGCTCTCATTAAGGCCGTGCGTGCTTGGATCCTGGAAGAATGTGGATATTACTCATAATGGGAAAATTAAACCCCCCGGTGGTACTCTGCACCTTTCATGATTTGGGTTTTACGTGTGACTTGGAGAACTTATTCAAAATATTATTTAATACAGTTTTTTCTTCCTGATTTTTGTTTTCTTAAAGAGGTTGGCTTGAATTTATGGGTTCAAAAACAACCAACGGATCTCTCAGCCTGAGCTTGATTATAAGATCTTTTGATTCTGCACTGAAAAAAAGGCCATGTTGGATTTACTTGATTCAATAGTGGACATTGGTTGCACACAAATGTTTTGCTTTGGCAGAAACTTAAACAATTGTGTTCAATCAACGCAACTTTTTCATAATCAATAAACATGTGCATTTTGTGTTCATAAAACACGATTGAAACATGTTTAGATGAAGTAAGTTGAGCTCTTGGAATATTTTAATCCTTCACAATTTTGTCATTGTATTTCAACACTATTAAATAACATTTACCCCAATACTACTTGCTCATTTAAATACTACATGTTGTCTTCATATTACATAATGTTCAACAAAGTCTAGAGTCTGGTAAACATAAAAATTTAATGGATCTACAACAACTAACATCCTATCTTTATCCTGGTTGCAGGGGGGCTTGGAAATAACCCTGAATTGTTAGGCAGGGTACACCCTAGACAACTCACAAGTCTGTCACAAACAACCATTTGCACTTACATTGACAGGTAATTTAGAATCATCAATTAACCTAACTCTAACAACTGCACGACTTTTAACTGTGGGAAGAAACCAGAATACCCAGAGAGAAACTAGTGCAAACTAGCCAGATTGTGGATTTGAACCCAGGATCTTCTTACTGTGAAGCAACAGCACTAATTCAATTCAATTCAATTCAATTTTATTTATATAGCGCCAAATCACAACAAAAGTCGCCTCAAGGCGCTTCATAGATACAGACAAAAACCCAAGAATCATATGACCCCCTATGACCAAGCACTTTGACGACAGTAGGAAGGAAAAACTCCCTTTTAACAGGAAGAAACCTCCGGCAGAACCAGACTCAGGGAGGGACGGCCATCTGCTGCGACCGGTTGGGGTGAGAGAAGGAAGCCAGGATAAAAGACATGCTGTGGAAGAGAGACAGAGGTTAATAACAGATATGATTCAATGCAGAGAAGTCTGTTAATACATAGTGAGTGAGAAAGGTGACTGGAAAGGAAAAACTCAATGCATCATGGGAATCCCCCGGCAGCCTACATCTATTGCAGCATAACTAAGGGAGGATTCAGGGTCACCTGGTCCAGCCCTAACTATATGCTTTAGCAAAAAGGAAAGTTTTAAGCCTAATCTTGAAAGTAGAGATAGTGTCTGTCTCCTGAATCCAAACTGGAAGCTGGTTCCACAGAAGAGGGGCCTGAAAACTGAAGGCTCTCCCTCCCATTCTACTTTTAAATACTCTAGGAACAACAAGTAGGCCTGCAGAGCGAGAGCGAAGTGCTCTAATAGGGTGATATGGTACTACAAGGTCATTAAGATAAGATGGGGCCTGATTATTTAAGACCTTGTATGTGAGGAGCAGGATTTTGAATTAAATTCTGGATTTAACGGGAAGCCAATGAAGGGAAGCCAAAACAGGAGAAATATGCTCTCTCTTTCTAGTCCCTGTCAGTACTCTTGCTGCAGCATCTTGGATTAGCTGAAGGCTTTTCAGTGAGTTTTTTGGACATCCTGATAATAATGAATTACAGTAGTCCAGCCTGGAAGTAATAAATGCATGAACTAGTTTTTCAGCGTCACTCTGAGACAGGATATTTCTAACCTGCTTCCTGACAATATTCTAAAAATGTTTTCTAAAAGGGAACGGGGATACAATTTGAGGGGGGAATTAAATTTAAAACATCCTCGTATCCGTACAACATTAAAAAGTTTTTGTATACTGTATACTGTACATGTGAAGAGTACATGCAGTATACTAAATAACTGGGTTTAAGACAGTTGTTTGGATAAAGCTTTTTGGGCTTGATCAGGTGACCCTAAACCTTCTCTTAGTTAGGCTTAGTTATGTCAACAGGTCTGGGCTGCTAGGGCAACCCATGATGCACTGAGTATTTCTTCATTTTTTCACTCTCTATGTGTTTATACACCAGTGTGCATTTAATCATTAGTTATTATTCGACTCTCTTCCACTGTATGTCTTTTGTCCTGTCTCCCTCCCCTCACCTCCAGCCGCTAGTGGCAGATGTCCACCCCTCCCTGAGCCTGGTTCTGCTGGAGATTTTTTCCTGTTAAAAGGAACTTTTTCCTTCCCACTGTCGCCAAGTACTTGCTCACAGGCAGCCGTCTGATTATAGTCTTTACCTTCCAATAAAAAGCACATTGGGGCTACTGCTATTGTGATTTGGTGCTATATCAATAAACTTATTATTGATATGTGGTATTCTGTGAAACAAGCACCTTATCTTGGCATCAACACAGTGTTCAGTAGATTAGAAAATGTTGATCATCAGAGGCATTAAATTTCTTTCAGCCTTTTTTGTTTTCATACCAAGAACATAGCTTTCTGGGCAACTCCGGGGCACTCAGTTATGTGTAACAATTTTAGCAGAGGTTAATTTATGTTATAAAAAAAAGAACAAACCCCAGCCTGCACCACGCCTGGAGACAGAAAATGAAAAGATGTTTCATGTGGGACGCTGCCCAACCTTTTGTCATCAGCCATCTGGAGTGCTGCAACATCCACCAAGCCGGCCTCGTAAAGTATTCTGTTCAGCAGAACGCTGCAGCCTGCCCTGCCGTCAACCTCCCCAAGTTCTCCCTGCGCTCCCCACCTCCTCCACACTCTTCTTCCTCACTGGCTACCGGTGGCTGTTCGCATCGAATTCTAAATTCTGGTCCTGGCGCTCAAGGCTCCTCGGGGAGTCGTGCGTCCATATCTGCAGGCTGCGGCCTATCCAAACTCACCAGCTTGTGCTTTGTGCTCTGCTACAACTGGCCACTTAGCTCTCTGCTCCCTGCGGCAGCTTCGTCGTCATTTCACCTGGCCTTGACTTCTTCTTCTTTTTTTCTTTTTTTTTTGCTCTTGCTCTTCCCCAACAGCAAAATGTCCTTTCTACTCCAGGCGGGAAAGCAGAATTGCTCCATATCCTGTGTTGTAAAATATTCCCTTGAATATCTTGATTCCTCACTCACATTAAAAACAACCCTCATACCCGTTTGCTTAAATTTTTTTCTTATCATTATTTTTAGCAAGTCTTTATCTGATATCTGATGTCTTTATCTGGATCCCAGAACATTTTGTTATCTGTTATCAGCACTCTTGACAACAGTATCACAAATTCACACAGGCTTTGCCATGCTACTTCATTTAATGTGATTATTTTATGTGTGTGTGTATATATATATATATATATATATATATATATATATATATATATATATATATATATATATATATGACAACATAGTACACTTTTACTGTTACTGTCCACCTCATTGATTGATGTTTGTTCTGCACTGCATGTCATTTGTGTTGCAACAAATTGATAATTTTTCAGTTGATTTAAGATGAAAATGATGAAAAGATATTTTTGATAATAGGCCTTTAATAACATCAAATATAGATTCCTCAGATGTCATATCAGTTCAATGTGTTTTAACGTACATGACATTTGTTTTTAAGTCAGCCCAGCAGAGAGCTTTTGAGCCTTTTTTCAGCAGCGGCATGTCAAACAATACTGAGGACTCTTCTCTTTGAAAGAACTTAAAAGGCATTATTGTAGAGGCTGAAATATGTCGCATGCCGTCTTGAATGTATAAACAAAAAGAAGATATTTTTCAGATATACAGTGAAAGTAGAACTTTCTCAATTAAACTCCTCTTGGATTTGCTCCATTTATCTACTTTACAAATGGACACCTCGACCAGTGGCTCTCCGTGACAAGATAAGGCAGCTTTTCTATTTTGCTCATTTGCACATTTTGGATGTCCAGTTTGGAGCCCCTAAATATGCATTATAATCGACTGAGGTTAATTTTGTCACTTATTGAGTACCATATGTGTGCTTTCATTAACCACAACACAGCCCTAATGTTCAACTAACATCTCTTTTCTGAAGCATTCTGTGTCATCAATGCGTCGGTTCATCCAGACAGCAGAAAATAGTTGAAATTGTTCAGGATAGTCATTAGCGTGGGTTAGCATAGATAGGATAGGATAGGACTGTCACTGCTAACCACAGGGGAAGTGCAAAAACTCACCGGTAATTACTTTCTTTGAAGATTTCTTTAACAGCCGGAAGCCACCATATTAAAGGTTTTGCATCTGTAGAACTCAAAGAAGGCAGACGGGAGATGCCTCAGAGAAATGGATGCATCATAACAACCTCTGAGATTATCAGCACTGCAGGCAAGGACTATTAGACATCTGAATCACCTCTCATACAGAGCTTAACTTGTGACCTTAACCAGTCATCCGCTAGAGGGGATTGCTCTAAAATCTGAGGTAAAAAGACAAGTTTCTTCTACACTTGTCATGTTTATGTGCAGCACTTCATGTGCAGATGTCCATACATCTGTATACAGTATCTAAACCCCTACAGCTGCTACATTTACACAGTCACTACTTCCATATCATTTGCATCTGTTTGTTGTTATGAAAATAATCAAAGAGATGTACTATATGTGAACCTCAGACAGCCTGTTGGTGTGTGTGTATATGTGTCTGTGTGTTTGCATGTTCAGAGAGAGCCCAGCTGGGAAAAACGAATGTATACAGTATGTGTGCATTAGAACACCTGCGACACTGAGATTTTACATACTCAGACTCACTCACGCGTACGTATACGATGCTTGCTCTGGCTCTTTCTGTCTCTCTCGTACACGCAGTAATGATGCGCCGCAGATACAGTCGACTGCAGTTAAAGGATCTGTTAATCCTTTGATGTGTCGTGTCTTTGACAGTCGTTCTCGGTGTTCTGTGCGCGTGAATCCCTCAGTTCTTCATGAACTTTCTCCTGAATTGGAGTCAGCGAAAAAGGCAAGTGAAAAGGTCACAGAGCTGCTGCTCCCATCCGCATACAGTACGCTACATCAAAGATTGCTGACATGGGAACGGAATTAACTTTTCATGGAAATGCTTTTGAAAATGCTGGTAGGGTTTAATAGATTATGAGAATCATTTGATCCAACAATGCAGTTTAGTTCACTGCTCTGAGGTCCTCGGGGACGGCTGTCAGAAAAGTTTATTCTGTGCATCCTATGTGTGCGGCTGCGGAGTTTTTTGGGGCAGCATCTTCCTACAGACGAAAGCTGAGAAACACCGAGGAGGCAGAGCGAAAAGGACACAGAAGACAGATGAGGAAAGGACAGCTGATATTTTAATTATGTGGGTTGGTTGTTCTGTAGAGCCTGGCTCTATTTAAAGCCCAGTAGCTTATGCTCGGTACCCCTGTGTTTTCATCTGGTTTGGGTAGCTGGCACTAAGGGAAACACACAGTCCCTCACACACAGACTGAAAGCTCTCTCTACCCTTTAGTAGTGTCATAATTCTAGTTTTACAGTTTGATGGAACCACCAGATGTGGAGCGAGCAGGCAGCTCGCACAGTTACACACATAACACTCAAATGTCCTCTGATATAAAAAATGACCTAATTCTGTTTGTGCATATGCTTGTTGCAGTAACAGCACATCAGGAGGCGCTTATATTAAGCAGTGCTGCAAGGGTTTCTGCATTGACATTCTCAAGAAGATAGCCAGGAATGTGAAGTTTACCTATGATCTCTACCTGGTCACCAACGGGAAACATGGAAAGAAGATCAACAACGTCTGGAATGGCATGGTTGGAGAGGTACTGCCTGTCTCTCTCTTAATAAATGAATGTATATTCTGTGAGTCTGACTTTCTGTGCAAGCATTTCAATTAACAATGATATGAAATAGAACTTTAAGTATAGCAGTGACGTAGTGCTGCCTGCTAAGTTTTTTTTATGCTTACGCTACCAGGCTACTTTTGCAAAATGAAACCTGTTCTCTCTCCGGGCGTAATATAATGATGTTCTGTGAGATGCCACCTGCGTTTCCTAATTACACACAAGATGTCGTTTAGAGTTGGTTCCTTCACATACTGGCACACAGATATATTGGCAGCCTTTAGAAATCAACAATGCCCACGTTTTCACTTAGTAGCTAGTTACAGCTAGTTACAGTTTGCCAGCACTGGGTTGGATTCCCTTTTGCCTTCAGAACTACCGAAATTCTTCATGGAACAGTTTTAGCAAGCCGCTCGAAACATTGCTCGCTGATTTTGATTGTCTAAGATGTGAAAATCGCATTTCAGCACATCCCAAAGGTGCTCCGTTGTTTTGAAATCTGTCAACTGTTGAGGCCATTTGAGTACACTGATCTCACTGTCATGTTCAAGAAACCAGTTTGAGTTGATCTGAGCTTTGTGACATGGCGCATTATCCTGAAGCAGCCATCAGAAGACAGGATGGATCCATGGTTTCATGTTGTTGACCTTTACTTCCAAAAATCACATTAGAAATCCAGACTGATAAGACCAGGAAAATGTTGGTATGCCTGTGCAAATTGTAGCCTCAGATCCTTTGTGTGGTCTTCTGCTGCTATAGGCCATCTGCTTCAAGGTTGGACACTTGGGACCTTTGTGTTTTGTATTTAATTTGGCTTATTTTCACTTTCTGCTTTGGTTTAGGCACCAAACGAGACTCCCAAATACCCACATTTAGTTACGTTTATTAAAAGATGCAGTGTAAAATATGCTTCTTCACATTAGTAATGACACTTGTTGACAAATGACAAGTTAGGGGTGACAGACCTATCTCACTAACCATAAACCGGTCTGTCAGGGCATCGTGGGTAAATGAGCCATGCTAGTTTGGCCAAATGAGTAATAATTGATGGTCCTAGAAACGTGAATGGGCTGAGAGGCAAGGGGCCAGTTAAACAATAATATTTAGCAAAGTAAAAATGAATAAGCCGTAAGGGGGGGGGGGGCATTTTTCCCACTTTCATTTCCTTTAATACCGATAAAAGTGATTCTTAAAAAATGGATTGCTAATGGGGTTTTTTTTAAAGAGGCTCAGTAATCGCAATTGTTTTTTTTAATTAAATTAATTAATGTCTCAGTACAAGAGCAATACTGTTTAAGTGGGATGAACTTGAAATAAACTGCAGTGCCTGTGTTAATTCTAATGAGGGAACTTGTAAATCTAATGACTTCTTTTTATTACTTTAAGGACAACGATGGAGCCCTGGGGGCACCGAGGCATGTTTTAGACTTTGGCTATAAAAACAATGCGATTAGTTGGATCAGTTCAATGTTTCTGGTTGTTTCACATAGTTTGTTATCAATATGAAAAACATAGAATATCAGCTTTGCTCTCAAACCTACAGTTTGCACTCTCAGATCTCAAAACACAGCACTGGGAGGTACTCTTTAATCTGTTTTGATTAGCTTCAAAGTGTAACAGAAATGCAACGACTGCCCAGCCGCTTGTTTCTTTTCACTGAACAGTTATGTCCGTGGGTCCTGATTTAAAAAGGGGACAGGACACCATCAGTCTTACCCAATTCCTATCAATTATCTTATCTGGAAATGATTTATTCAGCCACAGATCATATTAAACCTAAACGCTGCCACAGGGAAACCTTTAAACTGAAATTTACACCAGAGATAATGAAACCTGACATTACGATCCACAGATCGTTCACGGATCAGACCACTAGAAGCCTTTCAACAATTACATTTGAAAAAGAAAAGCATAATATTTTATTTCCTACTAAAAAAGACATCTTCATGAGCAGAATGTCCCTCTGTCACAATACACTGAGACATTTACAAATGGTGGCACAATGAAAAAGACAGCTGTACTTTCACTTTTCATCGGATTGGCTGGAGCTGC
Source organism: Aulonocara stuartgranti (assembly GCF_965226115.1). Lineage (NCBI taxonomy): Eukaryota > Metazoa > Chordata > Actinopteri > Cichliformes > Cichlidae > Aulonocara > Aulonocara stuartgranti. The sequence goes on along the minus strand of NC_138944.1, from coordinate 30,270,441 downwards.
CCTCCAACTACGGCTGACATTCCGAGTTATACCCTGTGATACAATGTGATATTTCACATCCAAAATAAAAAGCAGGAAAAAGTCAGAGTGAAACTGTGTGATGTTGTCCAAATATTTACAGAGCTCACTGTATTTATTTCTGACAGTGTAGGCAGTAAGTCATGCTCTCGGTATAACAGTGCTTCTCTCTCTCTCTGGTTGCTAGGTGGTGTATAAAAAGGCAGAGATGGCCGTTGGCTCGTTGACCATTAACGAGGAGAGGTCGGAGGTCATCGACTTCTCTGTGCCCTTTGTGGAGACCGGCATCAGCGTCATGGTGTCACGCAGCAACGGGACCGTCTCGCCTTCAGCCTTCCTCGGTAAATCCATCGCTCTCTTTTTAACTCGACCCCCTTTTTTTTTCTTTTATTCTCTGGCAGTCCCCCAACTCAGTTGACTACTGGGGGCAGAGAAAAGGGGAGGTGCTTACATGTTGGCGAAGTCTTGCACATAAAATGGAATATTTTATTCAGACAGTATATGCTGGCCAAATTCCACTTGTACTCTTGACTTTATCTGAGCCTCAACACCCTAAGCACATTAATATTTCTACCAGAGCAGAGGAAGTGGAGCGTGCCAGCTGTTTTTTGAAAAGTCAGCTCAGACAAAGCACTCTTGATACACCCCTCCCCCCTTTCCTCTCCCCTGCCTTCTCCTCCTCTCCAGTTGTTCAGACGACTAGGAATTGAAGCGCTCCTCTGTGGTTGCCTAATGTCTTGTATTGTCATTGGAGCGAGGCAGGGAGCGAGGGGATGTATTGGACCATGCGTGTGTTGGTCCCAGCGTGTCAAGCCATGTGTCAGTATGCACGTGTGTGTGTGCTGGGAGAAAAACAAAAACAAGATATTTTTGCGATATTATATATACATACATATATATTTATATATATTTATATATTGGGACGTTTGTGTAGTGAGACAAGGATGTGTGGAGAACGAAGGTGCTGTGGCCGTATGTATGTTAAGGGGTGAATGCTTTGTGCGTGTATTTATGTTAAAGCTTATTGTATGATTGCGTGCATGTATGCATGTGTGTGTGTTTAAGCAAATGTGTGTGTTGAGCCTGCGCCAGGGTATCAGTGACGGTTCAGTATCTCGCACTCATATTAGAGGCACCTCAGCGCACAATCTCTCAGGGTTGGCTAACTCTGGCAGTCGCATACTTACACATGCAGTGACACACACACACACACACACACACACACACACACACACACACACACACACACACACACACACAATTTGTCTGGGTTCAATGTCTCTGGCACTCATCCCGCTCTCTGAACTCCTGCCCTGCTACACACCAAACACACAAATAGATCACATACACATGCCCACAGCAGGGCACAGCAGATCACTCTGGGCTTGGTTCCTCTCTCTCTCCCCCCCTCTCTCTCTCTCCCTCTCTCTCCCTTTCTCTCTCTCTAACCCTTTCCTCTACCATCTCCCCCGCCCCAGGCCTCTCCCTCTCTCTCAGCTCTCATCCAAGGGAATAATGAGAAATATGGAAATGTGCTCCGTCAAACTCTCTGTGACTAACTCTCCCTCTCCTTCCCTCCTCTCTCACTCCATCTGTATCCCTTTTTCCCCTCTCTGTTTCTTCTCTATCATCATTTCCTCACTTTATCTCCCCCCTCATCCCTGTTTTTTTGTGTGTGTGTGCGTCTCTTCTTTTATTTCCGCGAGTCTGTCTGCCTCCACTTTCCCTCTACGTCCCTCACTCCTGCTCCTCCACGATATCTCGCTGTCTCGTGTACTCGATTTGCCTTTAACTCTTTCTGCTCCCTCTCTCTCTCCTTCTCCTTCCTCTCAGAGCCCTTCAGTGCATCGGTTTGGGTGATGATGTTTGTGATGCTGCTCATTGTCACAGCCATCGCCGTCTTCCTCTTTGAGTTTGTCAGTCCGCTGGGCTTCAACCGCAACTTGGCCCAAGGCAAAGGTAGACTTACACACACACACACACACACATACAAAGAATATCACACCAATCGTTTTTCCCAGGAGCAAGACGCCCTGAAGCAAAAGAAGTGACCTACTCTCCCAGAACTACCAAACCTGGAATCTGAGGCGTCATCAAAAACCAAAACTTGGAGCTTCCCTGTCGGCTCTGAATTGGAGATTAATGTTGTACAAAAGGTTGTGACTTAATTTAACATTTAAATCAGCTAAAGGCCGATCCAGAAGTAGCAAGTGAATGTTTTTTCCTTTGATTTTCCACTCAGCACTTCTGAAAGTTCAGGAAATCTATACAATGTGTTTAGCTTGCTGTTTTTTTCACCTCCCACTGATTGAACAATGAGTGCTTGGTTTAAAACTTTGTAACTAGATTTTTAACCTGAACATTTAGATCCATTTAGATTTGATTGAAGCCACAATTTGGAGATCTGATTACCTCTTTTGCTTTTTTTCATCTTCTTTTTTGTCTTTTCCTGTGAAACATATTAATCTGAAAAACATTCATTTGGGTTTGGCTCAACCCACCAAATTGGAAATTAGATCAGTTAGTGGACAAATTTGTTTGAGACTTTGATTTGATTGGCCAAAAACTTTTTCCACTATTTCTTTTTTTTAAAACCCAAGAAAATGCTTGTTCTTCACAGTGACATTGAAAAATGCTCAGGTTGAGTGCATTTTTACAAAAATCATCCCCCTGATTCTATTAAATTATAAAGCACTTTTTCCTTCATTTACAAATTATGTCTCTATTCTAAAATAGGCTGCCAATTATAAACACGTATTGTTTTAAGCATCACATGATGGTGAGGAGAAGGAGGTGGAAGAAGAACCTGTGCAAAAACACAGTCGGGTGTAAGAAAAAAACAAGGGTTTTCTGATTCTTATTGTTATTATTATTTTTTAAATTCATTTAAATACTTGGAAGTTAAAAAAGACGTTAGAAGACGTTACAAAAATTTATTTAATTCTTTAGTTTTTCATTTTTCTGTTGCAAATCAAGGTCAGTGAAATTACCATATTAGTTACCTTAGGGTTAGGGTTGGGCTGGTTAGATGCCATGATGTTGAGGGGCTGGGAGAAATACATATAAGCTCTTCGACTTCACAGAGAGGGGTTGAGGCCATTTTGGATGTTTACTGAAGTTTGGTTTCTCACTCGAAAAAGGGTTAACAACCAGTTGCTGTTGTTTTGACAGTAGAATGTTTCCCTTGCTCAACAGGACTTCCTTTGTTGTATTTTTCATGTAAAATATTGCAACATATGTTGACAGTTTGTTCTGGACCGCAGGCCTGACCAGGCTTAGCACTCGGACTCGGTCATGCTCTAGTATTACTCACAGAAAGTATTTTGGTTTTATCTTGATGAAATAATATATCATTTAGCATCATTCATGATTAATGGTGTCTTCACAGATGTGCACATTTGCATTAAAGCACTCCATATACAATATCAGATGGCAGCTTTTGAACTGTAAGTAAAAAAAAAACAAGCTGAATGGCCCCTCTCCTCTTTAGCCCAGAGCACACAACATCTCTAAGTTGTCCATGAAGAATTTCAAATATTGATTCCCCCAGACCACAGGACCGTTTTTCCCTCAACTTGAGCTTTAAATTGTGTTTTTCTTGAAGAGTTTGAACTTACTGTTAGTGCAGCAATGACCTGTATTCACCAAGATTTTGATTTTCTGTAGTATTTCTGAACCCGTGCACAGAAATTACCACACATTACTGTAATCATTTAATAATAAAATACAATACAATTTTATTTATATAGCACATTTAAAAACCAGAGGTGCTTCACAGAACCAATTAAGAGCAATAACAATGTATATGTAGATAATAAAACCCCCAGTTTACTTTGTATTTTTATGTTAAGAAACAGCTACTCACGTTACCAAAAACCCTCATAAGTTCTGCTGGGTTTATTTTCTTTAGCATTATACAACTTTTCCAGTCTTCTGTTGCCCCTGTCTTAACTTTCCTTTTGAAACATGCACCATTTTCAGTTAAATGTAGTTGAAATGACTTGTAAGTCATTGCATCATTTTTCTAATTTACATTTTACACAAAGTTCAAACTTTTTGAAGTTCATGTTGTGAGTTTAAGGTTTTGTACACGGGTCCTTTCCCCGTTTTTTGACTTTTTCTTTATTGTTGCTCCTTCTTCTCCCCTGCCTGGTCCCTGTCTCCGTCTCTCTCACAGACCCACATGGCCCCTCATTCACCATTGGTAAGGCCATATGGCTGCTGTGGGGTCTGGTGTTCAACAACTCTGTGCCTGTGCAGAACCCGAGGGGCACCACCAGTAAGTTCATTGTCTCGGTGTGGGCCTTCTTTGCTGTCATCTTCCTGGCCTCCTATACTGCCAACCTGGCTGCTTTCATGATCCAAGAAGAGTTTGTGGACCAAGTCACTGGACTCTCTGACAAGAAGGTGGGGTTAAACACACACAAATGGACATGTAAACACACACGCGCGCACACACACACACACACACACATTCACAGTCAGGGTTGCTCTTGTAATGGATGCCAGCCCTGCAGCCAGACAGGACTCTCTAGGGAGCGCCCTTGGGCTTCAACAGCCCAAACCCTCTGGCCGTAGCTGTCACCACACTAACACTGCCAGCACAGCAGACCTACAGGCACACACACACACACACACACACACATACACACACACACACACACACACACACACACACACACACACACACACACACAAGCTGCATAGATCAAAGCCGTGTGTGTTTGTGTTTGGATGTGTATGAGTGTGTGTGTGTAGTTTCCTGGGGCTGGCAGTGTCAGCAGAACCCCAGCAGTCTTACGCTATACTGGACACACAATGATGATGACTGATGAGTCCACTCCACTGTCTCTCCCACCTCCTTCCTCCTCTGTCTCTTCTTGTCACTCTCCACTCTTCCTCCTCTCTCCTCTCCCTCTCCTTCGTTTTCACACTTTAGCTCCGACTCCTACTCTCGACCCCCCCCCCCCCCCCCCCCATTTTTTCACTCCTACTTTGTCTTCCTGCTGTCTCTCACCACTGCTCTTCATCTCTGAGCCTTTCTGTTTTAAAGTTTCTCTTTCCCTCTTTGTGCTCCTGTCTCACGCTGTCTTTTCCCCCTTTGAACAATATGTCACTATTTCGCTGTACTTATTTTTCCTCACTGCAGTTCCAGAGCCCGTACTCTTATTCCCCTCCATTTCGGTTCGGGACGGTTCCAAACGGGAGCACCGAGCGCAACATCAGGAAGAACTACCCAGATATGCATCAGTACATGACCAAATACCATCAGACCGGCGTCGTGGATGCACTAGTCAGCCTCAAGACCGGGTACTGTTAACTTGTCAAGCCAACTCACATCAAGGAAAGATTCTTTATACCTGAGGCGGTCATTCTGTTGGCAAACACCACATATGCTTAAGAACATGTGAAAACAAACACAAAAAGAGTCATTGCATCATGCAGGAACTCGACCCCATGGGGCTAAACAGTAGCTTATGCTAAAATGCTGCAGTAACTGTGCTGAGTGTTTCTGTCATTGACATTGTCTGCAAGTGCTCATTATAGAGTCTTGTTGCTGCTGGAAAGAACGAGCTGCCAAAACAGGGAGAGTGTAATTTGTTCTGGTGTTCGCTACCTTTATTCTTCCATCTAAACACACACTAAATAGAAGGATGGCTACAGTGCTCTTATTTGTTCATTAGTTTTGCAGGCTTTGATCTTTCTTCAGAAATAATTTTCATTTCTTTGGTTTTCTTGTTCCGTAATAATTACTTTATTGATACTGCATATGAAAGAAATAAGGTTTGTTTTTTAATACACTAGGCTTTGTTTATACAGCATCAAAACTGTATAATGAAGACGTTCAGCAGCATCATCAGTATTTTGCTAACTTATTAGGCAAAAAAAAATGTTGTTTTGACAGAGAAAAATATAAACACTTGGGAGTCTGAGTTAAAATTTCAGTCCAGTCATGAAATGGTCTGTGACGCACATTCAGGACGCTCTCTATCCTTTAATTAATTTATATTGTTTTCCAGTGCTGTGCACAGTTACACAAGTGAATATTTGTTTAAAATTATCTGTGGAGCAGCAACTCTCAGCAACAACAGATCGCCCATGTATTCATTTCATACAGTATATGCGCATTTACATCCAAAGTATAACTTATATTTATGCACATGTCTAGCCCCAAGGTATACTCATTCTATTATATAAAACCAAAATGAAGTTAAGTGCAGGCTTCTTCTGTTATATGGGATGATGATAGAGGGTCCTTGTTGCCTTGTATTTGGTCAATCATTCATCAGGCTCTATTCTGTCGTTTTTTTTTCCTTTGCTGAGTTCAGATGTATCAGGCTCACATCTGGGCTAGTATCAGACACAAACTGTGGCCTCTTAGCTAGCAGCCCATAGTGTCAGTGCAAAAACAAGATCTAAAAACTGAAGGGTACAAGCCTGTTTATGTGAAAAATATCAGTTACACAAAATTATCTTTCCTTCTTGTATTTGTTTTTCACTGAAGGGGGGGGGGGGGGGGTTAATCCCTGGAGAGGTACGTTTTTCTTGGTTTTATGAGAAAAAGGCAAAAGTTCATACAAAAACTATAAAAATAGTAACTTCAGTTACTACTAACCAATTGTTACAGCTATTGTACAACTGAGCATTTTGGAAGTACCCCTATTCGTTTTCTTTCTGACTGTTTAACAAGAGTGATGCCACTTTGATTTCTAAATGTAAGAGTTTAAGCTAGCTGCCAGTTAGCTTAGAGCAAAAACAGCTGTCCTGACTCCACCAAATGTCATGAACACTACACCAAATGATATCAAAAGCTGAATAATTAGCACAATATTAGTTTAAAAAAGGAAGCCTAAAGACTACACATTCTGTAATATGTAAAGCTAACTGGCTTTAGCTTTCTATTAAATCAGTGGATCTCAAACACTTTCAGAAGGTGAAAATGGCTCACGTTCAAAATCTTGCAATTTTAATTAATAACATTAAATATTATTATTAATAATTTAGTTCACAGTAAAAAACTGAGCCAGTCTGACTGTCAGTGAAGTAAAAGTTTGTACAAGTATTAGTAAACTCTTTTTTTAGCTCATCTGGCCAAAGGAACAGTGAGGTGTCTGCCACTGTGAGACATCCATCATCTGCCCACAATTCACAAAAAGCATTACTCTTCCAACGTTATTGGTGAGACTTTCATCTAACTTGGACACAATGATCACGTAATGGGACTTCACCCAAACCGAGCTCCAGGTCCTGATTGTTGTTTTATATTCTGGCTTCAATCTGTTAGTGCTTAATAAGTATATTGTATACTACTTACAGGAAGCTGGATGCTTTCATCTACGATGCGGCGGTGTTGAACTACATGGCGGGGAGAGATGATGGGTGTAAGCTGGTGACCATCGGCAGCGGTTATATCTTTGCCACTACAGGTTATGGCATTGCCCTGCAGAAAGGATCCTACTGGAAACGCCTGGTTGACCTGGCCATACTGAGCATCATAGGAGACGGTAAGCCGTGGAGAACCATCTCAGTCACACACTGTACTGAAATTGAAAGTCTCTAAGTTGTTGGAGGACTTTGCTCAGTTGTGCCATCGCTCAGCTTTCTCCTCCTTTACCCCTCTCCCTCCAACACTCAGCCTCCCTCCTCCCTCCCTCTGTCAGAAAGCTATCAAGGGCTAGTCTTAACACACCATTTCATCATCATTACTCTCCGGGTTTGTGTGCGCGCATGCGTGTGTGTGTGTGTGTGTGTGTGTGCGTGTGTGTGCCCACCGTGTCCTGTTATGTTTACTCCTCCAGATTGTTCTGTATAATAAGCTGTGAGATGGTGCGAATGGAAGAAAGAGAATCAGTCGGACAGAAATCAAACTGCTGAAACCACTAAAGCGCTTTGCTTCACACACGGCCATTTTATTCAGGGCAAACACCCTCGTGCTCAAGCACACGCGTTCTCAGACACACTCAGTTTGATAATAATTCCTCCCAGCTTTCCTTATCACTCCATCACTATCAATTCTTCGCCCTCCTCCTACAACCTCTTTTTTCCATTCCGCCTCCTGTCTCCTTTCCATTACGATCTATTTACCACTTCACCTCTCGCCCCTCCTCCCTTCTCCCCATCTCGCCTCATATGCCTCTTTTCCCACCACATCCCTTTCTTGCCCTCTGCCACCCATCACCTCGTTCACTTTTTCTCCTTACGTCTCGAATTCCTTTGCCTTCATTCCTCACGTTGTTCTTTTTTCCCCTCCAGTGTTAACCCTTCACATTCATCTTTGCAACAGGTGAGATGGAGGAGCTGGAAGCTCAGTGGCTGACTGGGATCTGCCACAATGAGAAGAATGAGGTAATGTCCAGTCAGCTGGATGTGGACAACATGGCAGGGGTCTTCTACATGCTGGCCACGGCCATGGGCCTCTCCATCCTCACCTTCATCTCGGAGCACCTTTTCTACTGGAGACTGAGATACTGCTTCACTGGTGTCTGCTCTGGAAGGCCGGGCATTCTCTTCACTATCAGCAGGGTAAGAAAGAGGAAATCATCACACACCTGGAAGCGTGCACAGGAACCCACATTTTCACAGCAGGAAGTTTTGGTTCCTAGTTTTCAAAATCTCACGCAGGACTTTAATGCTTCAGTCACACTGGAGCATTGCCAGCATTTTTGAAGCATGGACTTGCAGTCTTGTTGCCTTTGATTGTTTCACAGACAGGGGCCAAGTCTGCAACCACTCACAGTCAGTTCAAACAGACTTTGACGAGTTGGTCACCTCAACTATGTGCAGTTGGCTGCCAAATGTGAAAATATTCAATGCAATGCAATCGTCAGTTTTCCAAGTCACAAGGATGTCTCCGTCCTCTTTTACTCTAGTGTGACTGAGGAATAGATAGCTGCTGTTAGAATTCATAGCAGTGAATGGCACTTAGTGATAAAACAGGGCCCTATAGGGTATAACAACTGATGTACAACGCTCATTCAGACTGCAAGAAAGCACTGGATTTTCCTATATCAATAATGGGATGAGGGCTGTGAGTGTCTCATAATGTTATTGATGTTTAACAGCACAGCCGGCTAACAGAGTTCTCTCAAAGAAAATCCGATAAAGAGAAAAAGCGGGCTAAACATACAGAGAATCTGCAAGAGAAACAAACATAACTATATTTGTAGATTATTTCAGGCCGAAGCAGAGAAATAACAGGGAAAAACAACTCAGCACATTATTGCGGCTGTGAGGGCCGGTGGAGAGCATTTGTGGTGCCTAACAGCAATAATTCAAACAGCACAGTAAATTTTAAGAAATGATTAGTTTGCTGCTGTCTTGTTGTGAAAAATTTCCTCTAAAACAAAGCATCCAAATTTTAATCCATTCTGTAATTTGCCTAATCTTTATGCTTATTCCGGGGCATCGAAAATACACACAGGGATGTGCAGAAAGGACTTTTCTAACAGATGAATCAGAAACTCACATAAATCTACGGGCCTGTGTGTGTTGCTGTGATTCAGCTGTCTGAAACTGTCTCAAACACAAACAGTTGTTACTGTTAGGATACAATAATTTTTTGCACGTGTGTGTGATTAAAAAGGAAGGAAGGGCAGTGTGATAATGGAGCCCAGCTGAGGCAGAGATGAATTTACTGCTGCGCGCACGGGCGACAGGATAGAGGAATCAGACAACTAAGAGGACGCGAGTTCATTTACATACACACAACGCCCTTCTCTCTCACACGTGAAAGTTAAAAAATATAGTGAAAGAACAAAGATATTCTCCCAGTTTCACCACTGCTAAATGTCATCCTGTTTGCTGATAGGCTGATGGCATCCGATATCAAATATTCTGACGTTCGGTGCGTCGCTGGCTCTCTTCTAAAAATGGCAACACATTCGCAGGTGGAGTGAGATGAGGGACAGGCTTGACCAAACAGGGGTACACATTGATATATGCACACGCACACACAAATACACACCCAAAAAGCAAAATGGGCACACACAGACAGACCACTATTTCATTATTCATATGTCATGTCTCTGTGTTAGGCAGGGCTTTTATTCCAGACGAGCAGCATTTCACACATTAAGTGTTTTACAAAAAGAGTCCTGTGTGTGTGTGTGTGTCTGTGTGACTGTGTGTGTTTCTTGGCGTGCACATGCTGTTAGAGCAGCGATACTGGAGGTTAAGTGGCTCTAGGAAGAACATCTCCTTGCACTCAAAGGCCCCCTCCAGTGACATCATCACCTAAATTTAATTTTCTAGGCGCCTCAGAAAGCAGTTCATCTAAAAAAGTGGTGATTATCTCTTCTAGCCACATTACAAAAACAAAATGAGGTTAAGGTTTGCAGTAAACGCACTGGAGAGAGGATGCAGAGGTCTCTGCTAATTTACCTCACAAGGAAATTAGTCTCGGGGATTGTCTGAACTTTTTTTGTGAAGTCACTGGGTTGTGAATTACACTAACTCTCTATTATCTCTCCTATCTCCCTCCTCTCCGGCTCTCATTTCCTTTCCTTTTCTTCCATTAATTTCCTCTCCTCGTCTCCTCTCAGGGTATATGGAGCTGTATCCACGGCGTTCATATAGATATGAAGAAGAAGGCACCAGAGCTGGGCTTCAGTCCTCAAGCCAACATGCTGCACCTGCTCAAGTCTGCCAAGTCCATCGCTTTGCCTTCTCCCAAACGCAACACAGTCGTTGTGCAGCCCAGCATCATAGACATGATGTCAGGGAAAGGTACTCAGTACACTCAGAGGGTCACTTGGAAATGTCCTTACTTCTTAAAGACAAGTCTATTTTATCATTTTAAATGGCATTGGTTAGATGTTGTTAGTGGTTGTTGGAATCATTGATGATAAATAACAATGAGCGGTTGAGGTGCCTTAAAGGTCGTCAACTGAAAGAATCATCCAAGCGTTTATGTGCTGGTTTTGAAGAGTGAAACCGACTGTTATATGGCCTGGTGTAGACAAGTTTCAGAAGAAAGTGTTCTTGTTTGGGGGGCATTTGGAGACGAACCGATGACTGATCCAATTTATTGCTTCTTAAATCAACAGTTTTCAGCCGGGCTAACACGATCAGTTTGCTGTCTAACTTAATAAACTTGCATTAGGCAACGCAATAAGCAATTCACACACTGTTGCTGGCAACGGGCCTCTGTTTTCCTACACAGTTATTCAGTTAAAAATGAATCATAATTTATGATGATGTCATGAATCATTAATCATCATTTGCAGATCTTCTGATCAGGTTCATGTTATATTAAATAAAAGCTTTAATTGGAAGAACAAGGGCATTTCTAAACCATAGAGGGGTTCTACTAACTGTATTTTCTGAGCTCTGAGCTCAAAACTAATATATTGTGCCAGCGCAAATCAGGAAGCCGTGTCACCTGTAATAAGATCGTTCACATAGCATCTGCCTTTTCTTTACATTGTCTGTATGCGTGAGTAAAGGTGACTACTTTCACCTTGCTGACTGTCATGTCCACGCCTTCCTCGTGATTAGAAATACATTAGATGTCACACATTGCATGTCGAGGCAGTAGATGATGTATCAGCTGACCTGGCTGAGCATCCAACCAATCATCCATATTTTGTATCTTCTGTCTAAGGTGCATCTCTCCTTGTCTCCTAGGTAACTCCCTCCATACTCTGCCTCAGAAGGGTCCTGGTCTCTATAGCAACGCTGCGGGTCCACAGGGCTTCCTGTCATTGTCCGGGAGGCACAAAAACCTCCTCAATAATGCTGCGCCATTTCCTGGGCAACAAAAAGCTCCACCCCACCAGACCAGCCCCAACAAGCCCCAGCTGTCAATCACAGATGACAACGGCCAAACCCGCCTCACCGGGGCGGGCCTCACTGCATCAAAGCCCCGAGCCTTGTGGAAGAAAAGTGTCGAGACCCTGAAGACTCAGCCGAGCGTCGTATCTCCAGGCCACAGCCCCGCCCCTGCATCTGGGCCCGGACCACCACAAATGAAGAGCCAGCGCTACCTACCCGAGGACCCACAGCACTCGGACCTCTCGGAGTGCTCCAGTCGGCCACCGTCACACAAAGATTCTGACTCCATGGCAGCAAGGGGCGGATTTAAGCCAATCAATCAACTGAGGAAGAGGGGTGGGGGCGGTGGAGGAGCAGGCGGTGGAGGTGGAGCATCCAAGATCTACTCCATTGATTCAGACCAGGCCAGTCTCCAGTCCGTTCCCCCATACCAGCGAGACAGCCAGGGGGGAAGTGATGAGCACCCTTACCCCCCTGACCTGTTTCCACCTGACAGCACATACCCGCACACACTCTCCCACCAGTCAGACGCACCCATTTTGCAGCTGAGCGCCAGCCTCCTACACCACAGTCACAGCGCTGAGGCCGACCTGCACTCTCTGAAGGATAAGAAATACAGCACCTACACTCACAGCAGGTATTTTATTTAGCATTAATCGCACATAAAGCCCCGTTTAAGGTGCTTGTTTTGTCTCTTTGTGTATAATCAGCTGCGTCTTCTCTCCCTCTAGTGTGAAAGAGAAGGTCGGAGGTTCATTCGAAGCCCCAAGCGCAGGTCCAGGGACGCAAAGTGTCAGGCCCGGCCACTGTCGCTCCTGCCTCACCAAGCTGAGCGGTTACTCTGGCCTCTACACTGTTCGCTCGCCACAAGCTCGCTGCGATGCCTGCGCCCACCTGGGGAATTTGTATGACATCAGTGAAGACCACCTGCACTCGCACTACTCCCACACACACCCTCACCCACACAGCGCGGACATGTTCACGCACTACCTTCCCCAGAGCGAGCTGGGCCTGGTGGGTGAGGGGGACGGGCTTGTCAGCCACTTTGAGCCCACCCCTTCCTCCCCGTCCCCTCTCCCCACCTCCTCCTCGGCCCAGCACCTCCAGCTGAGTCGCCAGCACTCTTACGAGAATGTGCTTCCGGACGGCATTCCCGAGCGGCAGTCGCAGGCCCACATGCGGGGGCTGAGTCTGCCTGACAGAGATAGGGAGAGGGAGCTGACCCTGGATGAGGGGGCCTATGCTAATGTTCTCACAATGCGCTCTGATCGTCCGCTGAGCAGCCGCAGCCCCCCCTCTCCCTCACCCTCCCACCACCACAGTTTGGACACCCCGATGCCTCTGCCGCGGCGCTCGAAGAGCCTCTTCCCCGACCGCCCATCCCACAACCCCTTCCTACAGTCGGCGCCGGGCACGGCACAACGCGATCCCGCCTCCCAGGCTACAACACGAATGCCACTGAGAAATTCCGCCCATGAGCTCTATAAGCAGCGAATGCCTGTGTCACTTACTCTGGGTAACCATGGCAACCATCACTTCAACCAGCATGGCGGCCAGGTCGACCAACAGGTGTTCTACCCTCCGCAGGAGCCTCCCGTTGTGGCCTACATGGTCCCACCTGCTGCCTCGCAGCCAATGAGCTATGTGACAGCGCCGCGAGCCTCGAGCGCGGGCGGCAACCGACCCCGGCTCTACCGCCGCATGCCCAGCATCGAGTCTGACGTCTGAGAGTCACACGCAGCACACTAAAAATCTCACTGAAACACACTAACACGCACGCATGCAAAGAAAGAGGTGTGTGTGACCGGACGAGGCAGCTCTGATTCTAAGCACATGCACAAGAAACACACACACAGACAGACACGCACACACGGGTGAAAAGCGGGAAGCTCGGGACTAAAAAGGTTAACAGCGAGTAAATAAATCATTGTTTTCTTTACCACACCCTCCATAGGTCAGAGATGGGAGGGCCACAGGGACAGCTGGAGGCACAATACAAGATGAAGAGAGTGTGTGTGTGTGTGTGTATGAGTGTCAGTGTGTGTACCAGCCTCGAGCCGCGAGCAACGAGGCACGAACTGACAATTTGTCCGACAAGACGGATCGACATCCTGTGGAATACGAGGGACACTGTACACGGTTTCTTAACGCCAGCAGTGGGACGTAAGGGAACTTGTGATGAAGTGTTTGGAAGACGAGCCGACCTGTCACGCCCTCTCACCAGCCTCTTGGAGATAAAGGGGACACACAAGAAACCCCTTTCTTTCTGAGATTACACACACACACGCATATTTAACCTAAACACACCCACCCCCTCTCTAGGACTCTCCTGTTGCACTATGATTTCCAGTCAACCCGTATGTTGTCTGAGCCTCCAAACTGCACTGCCAGCATGGCTTAAAGAGTAGTAAACTTCACTTAGAGTAATCCTTGACTTGAATGGAAACCACTATCTATGTAACAGACCGGACCGGGCAGTGGGCAGCTGGTCAGGAAACAGGTCTGAGAAGTGTATCGGCGCCCGCCCGCAGACGTACAAACACTCGAACACACACACGTGCTGTCTGTTGTTACGGGGGGGGGACCACAGACTGTTTGTCACTGTTGATGTCAGATAATTGAACATTCCAAAAAGTGGTCCGAACGCGGCCACCAGTTAAAAGCCTCTCAGGATGAGGGTGTGTGTTCTAGTGTTTTATCGATCTAGAGACATACAGTATAGCATCCTTGCTTCCTCTCTTAGCTAGCCTTCAGGTCATACTGCATGCTTCCTACTGCCCTGTGTTACAGTTAAACTCCTATACAGGGTCATATATGCACACATCCATACATGCAGACACACACACATACACATACGCAGTAGTCTAGGATAGTAGTGTAGGGTTGGGTGTGTGTGTCGAGGCTACAAGATAGCTTCATTTTGTGCACTTTGTAGATTTTATACCCTGCCACCTACACAAGACGTTTGACCAAAAACACTTTTATACTGAAAAATATGAATATTCTCAGTCATTCGCTGAATAGATGTTTTTTCTTTTCTCTTAATTTCTTCTTTGGCATTGGGGTTTAGGGCACCGTTCCATTGTGAGGTCGGACATTTTACAGTGTTAGATAATGGGGTACAGCATCATGCATACAGTATACACAACACAAACTTGAAATCTTTCTCTTCTTTTTGAACTTTTACCCGTGCTCCATCTTCTCGCCCTGCCCCCTCCCACTGATCCTTTTCCTCCATCCCTCTCCTTAACCAGGTTTCCTCCTCGATTCTTCTTTTTTCACTCCCCCTGCTTCCTCCTGTAGAGTAGACCGAGTATGAGAAGATTAAAGTTCAGTCGTGGTGTTTTTAAAAAAGAAAAAAGAAAAAAAACTCAACATTTTGCTGGAAATCACTTAACATCAGTAGCTGTGAGAACTCGTTCGGCTCTCGTAGGATCCCAGTGCTTTTTTTCTAATAACTTTCTATGTCAAGCAAAGGAGCCGGTTTTAATGTCTCCGTAGTGAATTTAGAGGCTGAGTGTATCGCTGTTGCAGATTTACTCATCTAATGAATGCTCCTGGACGCGCGTCAGAGTAAGCTGGTACTTGTGTGGCTCTTGTGTTGGCGAGAACACGGCGCTGTGTTTCAGCACTGAGAGTCACGTGGCAACGCGGAGAGTTTGCAAAGTGACTCGTTACAGAGGCAACACTCGCGCACACACAGACACACTCAACAAGCTGGCAATGTGTGTATGAGTGTTCTAGAAATCCATAATCTACTGAGTAAGGGCACTGATTTGTTTTTTAAATTTATTAATTAATTTATTTTTTAACACAAGGATTTTGATGGAAAAAGGACTTGATATCCCATTAGCTGAGCGTCTGTCTATTCTCTTTCTTTCTATGCTCTATTCTCTCTCTCATACGCGCGCACACACACACAGGCAAACAACGCTCACATATATCTAATATATATATTGGCTGCAAAGAATGCGAGAGAGTTTGAACAAAAAACAGCACCTTTGAACGGTGAACGCTGCCCCTCTTTTGGTAATCTTAACAGGTTTGATGTGTGAGTTATATGCACAATATCAGGTTGCAATATTATACTTCTGTACAGAGAAAATCTTTGTTTTAAATGTTAGAAACTGATTTCATTTGTTTGATTTGAATGGTATTAAGTGTTGAATTCATTTCAATAACAACGTGGCTTTTTAATTCTGCTTCTTAAAAACAAAAAAAGACTGGCATGGTTTAGATTATCGTGATTTTGTTTGCTTTTGTTTTTTTGGTTTTTTTTTCATTTATTTCTTTATTTTTCCCCTCTGGTGTGTTGCTGGTTGGGACCTCACTGTACAGTCGTCACTGCTGGGTTAATGACTAGTTAACTATGCCTGTTAACTAGCTGCACGTAGCTGGGTCATCTGATTCACACTCAATGAATAATGATCGTCCAGCCTGTGTGGTTAATACAAAAAAACCCCTCCCACCCACGTAGTTCCACTACAAGTCTGTGCTGTTTTACCTGTGAGCGAGTGTGAGTGTGTCTGTGTGCGTGTGTGTTTTACACCGTGCAGTCATTTATATAAGACAGAGGATGTGTGTATTTACAGGTTGTTTGTGGTGTGTGTGTGTGTGTGTGTGTGTGTGTGTGTGTGTGTGTGTGTGTGTGTGTGTGTGCTTGTGTGCTTGTGTGCTTTTCTGGACTCTCTTCCCTTCGTCCCACACGTAACCTTCTGACCTGGCTCTTACTCATACAACACAAATACAGCTAGGCACACACACACACACACACACACATGTTGCGTCTGTACCGTTGTGATTAAGCGAGCATGAGGTATGCGTTTTTGTATGTCCACCATCACAGGTTTTTACACCAACCTTTTGGTTTTACTTTCAGATTTTTCAAATTGCATGACGTGCTCGTGTTTCTGGTGGTACATATTTTGCTGCAACACCTAAGTTCTCCCTGAGTTAGACCTACTGGACTACACGAACCAACACGTACCCTTCCATGTCTTGGTCAGAGGCCTGGATGGTTACACTTCCTGGCTCCTGGCCCCATGATGTCAGCGGTAAGGCACCCGGCTGGCTCCCACATAGCCGCTATCGAGGAGCACACTTAGTGTTCCCGGGGCTCAGTACAGATCTCAGTTTGGCCCAGGTGTTCACACACAAACACACATACACTGTACTAGGTGGACAGAGTGTGTTGGTGTGTAGTCCTGTGGGTCTCCCTGCCGTGTATCTCACTTGTGTATAAGTTCAGGGGTTTCTAAGCTACTAGTTGTGTTGTAAATACTACCTTGTCACTCAGTACCTCTGTACAATCTGTAAATAAGTAAAGGTTACATTTTTCTACTTGTCTGGGTTGTGTCAGTTCTTCAGTCTGCCACTAACGAATTCATCTTTAAAGTGTTAAACATGAAGTTTAAGAAAAATAAAACACAATTATTCATTAGCCACTTTTAGACTAAACAGATCCAGAGAACCAGGAACCTTCCTGGCATTTCTACTGTCTGCATTAGCAGGGCTAATAGGAACTCTGAGGCGATGTAATGGCCAACCATCAGGTGGTGTCTTCTTGTTTTGATGCTTTATTGTCTTGTAATCCTATTTCAATGTCTTCATTTTCTTTATTATGTGCTTTTGGCCCAGAGACAACCTTTCACAGTCCTTGTAACTGACAGAGGAATTCACCTTCCCAATCTTTGCAAGAAATTCTGAAACTTCTTCGAACCCTGTTTTTTGGGGCTGAGAGTGGTCCTATAGACATTTTCTTTTTGTGGGCCAGTCCCCTAAGTTGGGTTTGCCTAAGCTCCATTAACAAAAAGCCAGTCATCTTTTTCCATGTTCTTTTGTATCCTCACAAAAATAAGCTCTATGACTATCCATCCATCCATTCTTTTCCACTTCAGGGTCCCAGCTGTTATAGGATAAGGTGGAGTGCACCTTAGACAGGTTGCCAACCTGCTGCAGGGCTAACACATACAGTCAGACAATTATTCACACATTCACACCTATAGATTTGGAAACATCTGAAAATGTACATGGAAATACAGTATGGAAGGCAAAATAGCCTGAACTCGTAGCTTTCTTCTCATTTCTATCAGTAGTCTCCAGGAATAGTTCTCCAGGCTTTTACAGGGACAATCAAAGCTCTTATTTTGAATGTTGGCTGCCTTTTGTTCTGTTCTCTGTCAAGATTATCCCACACCGCTTTAATAAAGCTGAGGTCTGGGCTCTGGGGAGGCCAATCAATGACTGACAGTGCTCCATTGTTTTTCTATCCAGGTATGATTTTAATGAAGCTGTTGCCAATCAGATGCTTTCCAGATGCTGTTGCTTTGTGGATCAAAATCTGTCAATATATTTGTGTTCATAATTCTATCCATTTTGACAAGATCCCAAACACCACTGACTAAAATGTAGCTTCAAACCACAAAAGAGCCTCCACCATATTTTACAGATGGTTGTAGACACTCACTGCTGTACCTCTCCTGCCTTTCTCCGTACACATTGATGATGATCTGCACCAAAATGTTCAAACTTGCTGTCATCACTCCTTAAAGCCTGTTCCCTTTGATTATGAGTCTAGTTCTGATTAACTTCTCCCTGTTTACCCTCAGTATGAAAGGCTTCTTGGTAAAAGCAATATATAAAACATCATTTGTTACATTTTTAAAAAGGGCAGTACTTAATTACTCCCTGGAGAAAGTATTTTGATACACTGCTCGTTACATTATTCAGTCTTACATGCTGACACAAACCCCTACCTAATGACCTAATGAAAAAAAATACATCAAAAAAGACACAATCATAGCTGTAATGTGATTACTGAATTTAGAAAAACAGTGTGCATTATCAAAAAATGAAACGTGATCACAACCGACACTTGCGTTCATCCAATCAAAGTACCAAAAGCATCGAGAGGTGGCAATCACAGTGTAACGCATCTATCACTATCGCTGCTATCATGACAGGTTTCCAGTGACAGCGATGATATCGTGATACAAAGATACTGCAGTACAATTTGCAAAGCCATGATGTATGACTTGCTTCTATCATCTGTGTCACTGAAGAAGAAAAAACACTCCAGTGAAGACAAAAAAGCAGGATTCCTGTATCCACTTCACTGCAGTCCCATTGTGTGTGTATCATTATTACTGTTATGTGTTAATTCAATTACATAGCTCACTGGTTTGCTTTTCTCTGCTGTCCTCCATTCTGCCCCTTTGAGTGTTTTTTCCAACACTTTGCTCTCATAAGCGCAACAACGAGGCATCATAAAGCAGTAACTCTGCTAACTCTCCTTCATGTTTTCTTTACAAAAAAATATCTGTATTTAGCACCACTGTATATAAGCAGTATGAGCCACAAAAAAACCCTCACTAAATCTAATAGCTGCAATATGATGATTCCCAGTTTCGGCACTATAGAAACAGAAACTACCTCCAACATTTGTACTTGGAAAAATTCCTGCTCTCCAAAACTACCCACTGACTTATTAATGTGCGATAGATAAAGCAGGTTATGCTGGAGGAGGATAAAGAAACCTGGCAACATGAGACATTTAGTATAACTCGTATGCCCCGTCAGACTGGGCCTCTCTGTCTGTATGTATCTCCTTCCATCTCTGCAGTTTACTGACTACTCAGAGAAAAGGGCTTTTTGGATTCTGCTGCAAAAGAGCTCTCTGTCCCTCTCTCTGTAGGCTTTCATAATGCACCCCTGGTGTGTGTGTGTGTGTCTGCGCGCACGATATGTGTATATATACGTGTGTGTGTTCAGATCAGTGTTCTGGTAAAAAGCTTTATTTTTATATTTTTGTCTCCCTCAGGAGACGGACGCTCTAATCTGGGTTGAAGTGGGACAGGAGAGGGGAGCAGGCAAGAGCACGTAGATACACAATCGCGCACGCACAATTCTATGCGTGCTGCAAATCGGCACACACCGAGGCTGGAGGATCTGTCACAAGCCACAGACCAGCTGCAGCCAGAGGAAAAAGAACGAGAGCAGAGAACAAAGACATGAGGACTCCCGCTGCAGCCATCCAGACTTTCTTTGAGATGTCTTTGTGTGGAGGAAACATCACAAAACACACCACAGAGCATCTGCACAGGCCCACATGAATGTATAATTGTGCACAAGTGTGTGTGTGTGTGTGTGCTTCTTCCAAGTCTAAGTGCGAGGACCACGACGGCCTAATTCTTCCTGACGTGATCCATATGCTCGTATCTAATGGACAGAGCAACAACACACACTCTCAGACTCGAGCCTCTTCCTCTTTTTTAATTAATAGAATGGAGCCACCCCACATGTCAGGCTATAATGTAATTACTGTAACACACAGGGGCAGAATATATATGATCATTGCCCACCTGCAGTAACTTACAACGCATTCTTAAATGTGGATATTCCTGCGGATACACAGACATAATCCCAGGGCTACACACACAAACACACACACACACATCTGACTGGGCCTTCTCCCACATATAGCCACTCTCTAGGGGTGTGAGATGAAGCAGATAAATGAAGATAATTAATTTCCTGGATTAAGAATGTCTCCATCTGAGCAAGCCCCCGGCTGGAGAGGAGTCAGAAGGAAAACAAGAGGAATAAGTCAGAGAGAAGAGGATGATGGAGGACGATGAGGGTGATAGTGCAGACTTTGACAGGGCCGCTGTAGGCTGTTGGCTCTTCCCTAGACTCCAAACATCCTCATTAACCAGCAGTCAGCCTACTCACTTAACACGTGTGTTAGCATGCACTCTTGTGTTCTTAAACTGCTCTGATCGTGTGTGTGTGTGAGAGAGAGAGAGAGCAGCATGTCAGCCTACACACTAAACAAACCCATGAAAATTCATAAGGACCTGGCGACGCCTACTCACTAATACTAAAAATACTGGAGTGAGTTGAGCCTAGTCAGAGGAGAGGAAAGGGGAGGAAGGAGAGTGAGAGAGAGAGAGAGTGAGGAGATGAATAGAGAGGAATGAGAGCGAGCGGCAGAGGAGGAGGGGGAGGGAGAGAAGACGAGATAGGTGTAACATGAAGCAGGGGAGAGGAGAGCAGGAAAAAAATGGGAGAAATAATAGTTACATCAACTGCATCAAAACTTGGAACATCTATTCTCAGCCTCCAGCGGTCAGCGCTCACTTTGTGTGCGAGTGAGCGAGTGTTTCAGTGTGAAAATGTTTTCCCACTTTCCCTTGATATCTTGAGCTTGAGGAGAGAGGCAGGAGAAGTTTCCGTTTTTTCCCTATGTCGACATTCACAGGCCGTTCTCGTGCCTATCTGATGGGGATTGACAGCATTTTACCGTCAAAGTCATCGGTGCAGCAGGGGGAGGCAGGGTGGGAGGGATGGGCAGTTTTGGATTTGGAGTTTTGCCTTTGGGACTTGAATAGTCAAAGGAGGACTTTTTCTTTCTGGATGTCTGGATCGGAGCCGGGCTGCTCCTTTCACGACTGCAAAGGTCGACTTTAGGACGGGTTCAGTGAAGCTGACAGATGACGTTTGATTGACAGCGCGGCTGTGTTTCTCGAAATCCCTTTTTTCAGCATTACATCTGTGAAAGGGATCAAAATCAATACAGAGTCAGAGACTACGTTTTATAATTCCACACATTCATCTTCCCTGTCAAAACCTGCCGCCTACATTACCTGTAACGCAACTCAGAAGCTCAGCCTGCAGTAGATACAGAGGTCCCGCTCTTTCTAGCTCCACACCTCCAGACTTTTTTTATTTTCATTTGAGTCAGACTCACCTGAGACACTGCAATCACCGAGCAGCTTATGAGACCTACAAAGACATTGATGTTTGAAATCATTGTGGTTCTCTCTTAATAACTAGTTGTATCTTATAGTCAGTAAATATTCTTTAAGGCTTAACAGTTGAATAATAACTCATTTAAAAAGGCTCTATCTGCTGGTCATCAGATATGAAGTGCTCACTGAGTAGTTGCTGACTAGGTTTTGTGATTGGTACACAGTGATTTCTTACAGCATTTTTACATAGCAACTGGTTGCTGTTGAAAACAACACACATAAGAGCAGAATCTCTGTAAAAGTTGGTGCCAAAGCTGAAAACCAGGGGATGTTAATGCTGTGGAAATATTCCTGCGTTTTCCACTTAGCGTTCCTATTATGTGACAATTCAAGATGCAGCCTTCTTATGTAACCGCTTCTCACTCTTTACAGACTCCATATTAAAAAAATCAGCTCTAACAAATGTCTTCAAAGTCAGCCAACTAACAGTCTGAAAATAACTCTATTGTTAACCAATCAACAGTAAGCAGTGTTTAAAGGTTCTCGTTCAGTATAACAGTGCGTCTGGTTTTAACTTTGGCTGATGAAAGCACTGATATCTTGAACTTATACGGTGCTTGATCTGAACCCTACTTTTAACTGAAAAACAAGTGATTATGGTAACTCTGGTATTTAGCATGCATGGGTAACTGGACAGACAGCACAACAATGTGAAAAACTAAGTGAACCCCATGACTCAGTAGCTTATAAAACCGCCTTTAACAGCAATAACTATACATTTGTGTTCTGTATGACTTCATCTGTCCCTCACATGATTTACAGACAGCTCTCTTAAGGTCCCACCACACCATTTCAATCAGGCTTAGGTCTGGATTTTGACTGGATCATTGTAACACATTGTTTCATTCAATTTCTTATTCAGATATTCTGTTGTAGATTAGCTGCTGTTGGGATCATTGTCCTGCTACATAACCCAGTTTGGGCCAAGTTTTAGCTGTTGGACAGACGGCCTCACATTTGACTCTAGAATACTTTGGTACACAGAGGAGTTTATGGTTGATCAATGTTCCCAGGTCCCGTGGAGCTGTGGCCACTTTGGTCTCATCTATCCAAAGAACATTGTTCCAGAACTCTTGTGGTTTGTTGAGATGCAACTTTGCAATCCTAAACTGTACAGCCATGATCTTTTTAGGGAAAAGGGACCTTCTCCTGTCAATCCCTCCAAACAAGTAATTGTGTACTTACTTTTTCCACTGGACCACACAGAGCCCTTTCAAAGCTGTATTCTTTTTCACATGAGTGTACATAAAACATACTAAAACATACCTAGAGATCTAACTGAAGCTTCACTGGCGAGAAAGAATTTGATCCAAGACTGTATGTTGTGGTTAGTAGTGATATTGAATGGTATCTTCTTACTAATTTAATTGGGCTCGCCATATTTGCTGCTGGGACAATTTCTCTGGATCAGCAGATTTGACCAGTGGTTTTGTTTGTTTGTTTGTTTGTTTGTTTGTTTGTTTGTTTGTTTGTTTTTAAATCTGAGTCTTTGCAAATTCTCCAAGCTTACTGTCCAATACTGAATGCCTTTAATGTCCGGGATAAACGACTCCTTTCACATCTTTGATGTGGACTTTCTACTGGCTTTACTGAACACTGACAGCTGATGTATGAATGACACCACAGTCTCTGTCAGTCAGCTCAGTTTGAGCAACAAAAGCAACATGGCCTCTTTGGTAGGAAGCTATAAATCTGAAATAAGCACTGTGTGAAGCGATGTCACTCATGACTGATGACAACTAGTCCCTGTCTCACCTCCTCCTTCTCTCTCACTCACACACAGAAAGAGTACCTACCACGCTATGCTTATGCTAATAGCTGTATGCTAATCAGGGCGCTTCCAGGTGCAAAAATAGACACAGAGCATTTAGAGTAAATTTAGCTTCAATAACCTGGCTAATCACACTATTAATGTTACATACAGCCGGTTGCACACGTGCGCAGTGTGTGGCATTGTTGGTACTCTAATAGAAGGTTTCCACCTGACTGCTGCTGGCTGAGGGATGCTGGGAGGCAGGAACAAGGAATTGGACAAAACTCTGCTCCGTGTGCATCTCTGCTAGCCTCTCAACGCGTGAGAGTGTGTATCTGTGAGAGCCACAGCTCCCAGACTTCACGCCGTTTTGTTGTGTTTGTTTTATTTTGTCTCGTCTATAAATGATGAAGCTCCAGGCGGGAGAGAGAGAAGCACTCAGCCCTCCCCGGGGGGGAAAGTGCTTGCCGCTGGGCATCGTCCCCTCTGTATCACCCACCTCCTCTTCCACCCCTGAACAAGGACAGTTTGTGCATATGTGTGCATAGAATGTACAACATGTCTTAACATTTTGGAGGCACTTTTTCATTCGAAGCATTCATTTTATGTCATGCTGCTTTACTCATTAGTTCAGTGACACAGTCATTTGTCAGAGTCCAGCCTGTAATTCATCTAACATCTCTTCAAACACTCCTGTTTACGACATGGCTGACCTTGTGAGAGATCAACATGACCATCAGCAATAATATTTATTGTTCGTGTCATCTGCTTGGTGGGAAAAAAAAAAGTTTTAGCAATATTTTGTCGCCCAGATGGAGAGAAATCTTTCTGTCACTTAATCTGAGTTTGCTCGGTGAGATGGGGATGAGGGCAGCGTCTCGACTTTGATGTGGCATCAAATCATGATCTGAAAGATGCCAAAAAGGCATGATACAGTACCAGGTGTACAAATGCTGTAGGTCCTGGATGCAGAAATGTAGATAACTAGTCAACATGCTGCCAACAAAGCAAAATAATAAGTGCTTTGTTATTGTGAACACCAGCCAAAGATTATAATCAATAATGCAAATTGGTAAAAATGCACAAAAAAACAAGTTTTCCGCAGTTTGACTATTGAAAATACCTTTACTACTCATTCTATTTAATGATTTTAAGGGAAGAATTTGACAGTTAGATAAGAAAACTGACACCAACACAGATTTTTTTAAAAAAGATTATGACACTGGGTTTACATGAAAGACAAAAAATAAGTAAACAAAGGAACAACTGTGTGTTGGGTCAGAGAGTGAAGGAGCCATTGTGATGTCACTCACTAGTATGTGAAGCCCCTTTGTGAGGCGTCATAGTTTTAACATTTGGGTTGCTGTCCTGTCGGTCTTTCACAGTGAGAAGTAATCGTATTGGGATGAGAGGGTCCAGTGCTAAGACATTAGCTGCTAGCAGACAGCTACAGCTGGCATCTAGCTGTCAGTCAGACCCCTAATAATACAAATGTTAAGCCTTAGGGGGGGAAAGCTATATGAAGAGGGAAAGAGGCTTAAACTTATTTTATGCACCAAGCTGTAAAAATGTTTATTTCTTACGGAGCCCCACAAGGGACATGGGGAAAAAAAATTACGATGAACTTTTGCGAGATCT
Source organism: Aulonocara stuartgranti (assembly GCF_965226115.1). Lineage (NCBI taxonomy): Eukaryota > Metazoa > Chordata > Actinopteri > Cichliformes > Cichlidae > Aulonocara > Aulonocara stuartgranti. The sequence goes on along the minus strand of NC_138944.1, from coordinate 30,245,451 downwards.
CGCAAAACAAACTCGGGATCTCACAAAACTTTATGCAAAACTTTACGCAAAACTTTTGCGAGATCTCGCAAAAGTTGAATTCCAACAATGGCAGCAGCTACGTAGTTGTAATATTACTCTTTCTGGGTCACAAAATAAACTTTTAAGATATTTTGAGGCGTGAATGTAGTTGTGTAAACGTCAAATACCTGCTCGGTTTACAAGACATCACACATTTGCAAAAGTGCTGCGACGTTTTCGGAGATCTGACACCCACCATCTCGAAGCTAACGGGAGGTCGAGACCTACTACAGCCGGGAGGAACACCGCTCTCCCGGCACATCGTGCCTCGACCTCCCGGTCAGCTTTGAGCTGGCGGCCTCCGAAGAACGCGGCTAAAACTTTTGCGAAATTCCGAGTTTGTTTTGCGAGATCTCGCAAAAGTTCGTCTTAATTTTTTTTTTCTCCCACATCCCTTGCGGGGCTCCGTAATTTCTTCTCTAGAGTTGGATAATTTAACGTGGAAGTGTAGGGGGACTGACTCACTTTTGGATCAAGCTTCAAGTGGCCACTAGAGGAACAGCAGTTCCATTTTTCATCCCCTGCAGCTCTGTTTTCTGTGGAGTCACTTATATGGATATCACCTTACCTTTCACAAAGGCACCATAAATATTCAAATCCTCTTACTAATTATATATAGTTTTCAGTCATTATACTCAGCTAAGTGGATCGCCTTCTGGATCTAGATCCGTACTCACACACAGACATGATGGTGATGTCATTTTTGTCAATTTGTCAAAGGACAAGTGAGCAGCAAAATAGCTCGATGGTGATCATGAGCTCTTCTTAAAATAGCGGTACAAAGTAAAACTTCAGTTAATGTGATATTTCATTGGACAATGACAAAAAGTTGTGTTGTTGGCAATGTTTTTGTTGAATAAGCCCTTCACACAAACCTTTTGTGGAGTGGTAAGAAAGCTTTTCTATCCTCTGTTATTAAGGTCCATTATTTAATAGTGATTTAGTCCATGCTAAAAACATCCTGTAAAAAACAAAAGACAAAAAAGGTCAAAATGAACCTAGAAAACGCATTTGGTAGCCTCCAGTTCAATCACAGGTGTCTCCCCCTGCTGGCCATTAGAAAGAATGCAGGTTTAAAAGCACTTTTTTCCACTGGCTTCATTTTTAATACATTACAGAACTCTGTGTGCTGCAAAAATGACTCAAGGAAATCAACTCGTACATCTTTTGTTTTGCAGGTCCTATTATCACTTTTTTATTATTATGAAGACACGAACATTCGCTGAGGAATTTTAAATAAATTTGTCTCATTTAACTTTGCAGTATCTGTACCCACGCTGACCCCTGTCTGCACCTCCCTCTGAGTTTCCTTAAAGTTTTACAAAAATCAAATGCAGTTAGTGATTTGTTAAAGTACTTGTCACTGTCAAACATGGCTTTCAGTTGAGTAAGCCGCTTTTAAACTGTTCAGCAATGTTGGCTGAGGCAATAAATTATGCAGCTCCGACCACAAAGATGTTAAAAAATGGAGTCATGTGCGCAGTTGAGGCGAGCTCTGCAGCTTTTAACCGTCGTTGACTCACTGTTTTGGAGCATCTCACGGTCAGAAGAAGCCTGTAAGTCCACTCGACAAGAAGAATCCTTGTCCACACTTGTATTGAATTATGTTCCCACCAGGAGTAAAAGCCAAACTGGAAGACTCGACGGGAGGCGGGGATCACACTGTAGAAAACTCACCGCTGGGCCTGATGCATGTTCCCCACTGGCTGAATATGGATTTACACTTGAATCCCTCCTGCTGCGACACCTCGAACGGTGAACATTGTCTTGATCTGTTATAGTTTACATTGCTGCACACACACACACACACACACACACACACACACACACACACACACACACACCTAGTCTAATGTTGCTAAATAAGTTCAACACAGAACAAAGATTTCTGATTGTCTTTCACGCTGCATGGACAGTCCAGGTAACACTGTGTCTCTGTCCAAAGTGTTTGAAGAGTTTCATGCTGTCTGTAACATTTCCTAACCGTGGGAAGCCCTCAGCCTGCGTCAGATCTTTGTTACTTAATCACTCAGACATTATTTGTTCCTGTCGACTGGGACATACAAACTGTGGGAGGTTTTTTTTTCCCTCGCTGACACTTTGACAGTGTTTTGTGGGTGTGGGTCTGTTTTCATGTGATCAAAATATATGTGTTCTTTTCTGTTTATGAGACAGTTAACTGTGTATGGAGGTGTACACTTGTTTATTAGGTACTGCTTGTTACAGTTTTTTACAGACGCTAGGACACATGTCTCAATACTTAGGTCACTTTTGCAAAACTCCTCACACAGTGAGCACAACAGAAGTCTATGTGGGCTAAACTGAGGACCAGTTATCATTGTTTTGGCACAAAATGCATTCAATGACTACATCTCTCAAATTTCATGAATTATCTTCTCACTCAGACACAACTGCCAAAAATCTTTGTACGTACAGGACATTTTGCATGTGCTTACATACTGTTTTCAAAACTGTTAAACATATGGCCAAAACAATAATACAATGCAAAACTTAAAAAGACAGCAAAATCCAACAGCAATATTTTATTGAAACATATTTTACAGTTTTTTCTGAATGCTTAAACCCTAACTGTGATTCCTGTAGCACAATCTCTAAAACTATTCAGACTTATAGCAAAACCACTCACTGAGTTTGCAAAACTAAAAGCACAAAAACTGCTTTGCACTCAGTTTGCAATTTTGTAACACACACTTTGCAAAACTGCAGGCACAATTCACTGCACAACACTCAATTACCAAATTTCCAACACACTCCTAGCAAAAGTATACACATGTATGGCTATCATTAACACTAATTTGCCAACTGTCTGGCACACTTTCACATGTGAAAACTTTTTTAGATAATTAGTTCACTTTGCAATCAGCCTAAGCACTATAATACAGGTAAGCTGTGTGTGCGGAGTACAATGGAGGGAGCAGAAAGAGTGAGAAGTAGAGGAGGCCGAGGAAGAGGACGTGGAGGTGAAGAAGTAGGATGAAGAGGACGACAAGGACAAGGAGGAGCAAGAGGAAGACGAGGAGGGGGGAGAGGAAGGGTAGGAAGAGTAAGAAATAGAATTGCTGATGACATCAGAGCTACAATAGTGGACCATGTAATCAACCGTGGAATGACCCTGAGGGTAGCTGGCCAACGGGTCCAGCCTAACTCGAGCCGCTACACTGTAGCAAGTACCATAAGGACATCTTGAAATGAGAATCGGTGAGTACAGTCACTTCGCACAAAGATTTGTAGCACTGCCGTATGCCAATGAGAAACACACCAATACCATTGATGTAAAAATACTGAAATTGTTACTTTACAGAATTGCTAGATGACCAGATGCTGGGGGCAGAGGAAGCATGTTCACTGCAGACCAAGTAACCCATATAGTCATTATGGCGATTGCAAATAATCCTACACTTGGAAATAAACACTTGTGTTCGTTTTGATGTGTTTGAATAAACACCAGTACTTGAAGTTTGGATCCCTCTATGCTTATGGATCTATGACAGAAGTATGAGCTCAAACTGACATAGCCTACCTTGTGCACAGAGAAAGCAAAAGCCAGATGTGTTTTGTATTTATACCATCAGTGTGCAGTTGGCGCATTGTGTGCTTAGTCAGAATCAGAATCAGAATCAGAATACTTTATTGATCCCTGGGGGAAATTATTTTTTGTTACAGTGCTCCATTTTAAACCAACATTAAGACAAGACAGACAATACGCTAACTAAGAATAGTACAATATATACATATATATACATACATACATACATAAGTCACTTATAAATAAATATTTGGAAAAGAAACATGTGTAGCTGTAGCAGCAAACAGTGTGTTAAGTGGATGCGTTGTACAGGGAGATGGCCACAGGCAGGAATGATTTCCTGTGTCGTTCAGTGGTGCTTTTCGGTAATCTCAGTCTCTCACTGAACGAGCTCCTGTGACTGACCAACATGTCATGGAGTGGGTGGGAGGTGTTATCCAACATTGTCTTTATCTTGGACAGCATCCGCCTCTCCGACACCACCTTGAGGGAGTCCAGCTCCATCCCCACAACATTGCTGGCCTTACGGATCAGTTTATTAAGTCTGTTGGCACCTGCGACCCTCAGCCTGCTCCCCCAGCATGCAACAGCATAGAGGATCGCACTGGCCACAACAGACTCATAGAAAATCCTCAGCATTTTCTGGCAGATGTTGAAGGACCTCAGTCGCCTCAAAAAATAGAGACGACTCTGGCCCTTCCTGTAAAGTGCTGTGGTGTTTTTAGCCCAGTCCAGTTTATTGTCAATGTGTACTCCAAGGTATTTATAGTCCTCCACAATGTCAACACTGACCCCCTGGATTGAAACAGGGGTCAAGTGTTTCCTGGTCTTCCTGAAGTCCACGATCAGTTCCTTGGTCTTTGCCACGTTGAGCTGCAGATGATTCTGCTCACACCACGTGACAAAGGAGTCGACCACAGCCCGGTACTCTGTCTCATCATCCCTGCTGATGCATCCAACCACCGCAGAGTCATCAGAAAACTTCTGAAGATGGCAGGTCTCTGTGCAGTGGCTGAAGTCTGTGGTGTAGAGGGTGAAGAGGAAGGGGGAGAGGACAGTCCCCTGTGGTGCCCCTGTGTTGCTAATCACCTTGTCAGACACACACTGTGGGAGACGTACATATTGTGGTCTTCCTGTCAGGTAATCAACAATCCAGGACACCAGAGAAGCATCCACCTGCATCGCTGCTAACTTATCACCCAGGAGGGTCGGCCTGATGGTGTTGAAAGCACTGGAAAAGTCAAAAAACATGACCCTCACAGTGCTCGCCGGCTGGTCCAGATGGGTGTAGACACGATTGAGCAGGTAGATGATGGCGTCCTCTGTTCCGAGACGAGGCTGATAAGCGAACTGAAGGGGATCCAGATGTGGTCTTACTATGGGTCGCAGCTGGTCCAGGATGAGCCTTTCCAGGGTCTTCATGATGTGGGAGGTCAGTGCCACGGGCCTGTAATCCTGGGGGCCACTGGGACGAGGCGTCTTTGGTACAGGGACGAGGCATGATGTCTTCCACATCACCGGGACCCTCTGCAGACTCAGACTCAGCATAAACAGTTTATGAAAGACTCCACACAGCTGGGGGGCACAGGCCTTGAGGACAAGGGGACTCACTCCGTCTGGTCCAGCAGACTTGCCTGAGTGAAGTCTCCTCATTTGCATCTCAACCTGGTATTGAGTGAAGGTGATGGGTGGGGGAGGGGTGTCAGGAATCTCACAGGAGGCAACATGTGAAGAGAGAGGCTGGCACAGTGGTGTGGCTCTGGATTCCAGGCTGACTGCAGGTGAGGTTGTGGGGGTGGGAGCAGACACTGTGGTGTCGAATCTATTGAAAAACAGATTCAACTCGTCGGCTCTATTCTCACCTCCCTCAGCTCCCCTGCTGTTGGTTGGCCTGAATCCAGTGATGGTCTTCATGCCCCTCCACACCTCTCTCATGCTGTTCTGCTGGAGTTTCCACTCCAGCTTCCTCCTGTAATTGTCCTTAGCCTCTCTGATCTTGTCCTTTAGTAACACCTGGACCTTCCTCACCTCCTCTTTGTTGCCCCCTCTGAAAGCCCTCTTCTTGTTGTTGAGGAGGGCTTTGATGTCCTTAGTCACCCACGGCTTGTTATTTGGGTAACAATGAACAGTCTGAGCTGGAACAATGGAGTCGGTGCAGAAAGTTATGTAGTCTGTGATAGTAGATGATGGCTTGTGTGTACTGTTTGATACAGAAACACCATTTTTACGAAGGTGTGAAGAGTTAATCTAGCTGTGTTTGCTTTTGCAAGAGAACTACGATGTTTTGATTATTGGGTGACAGGTTTTCTTATTTGTGTGAAGAGTTTTGCAAAATTAGCCAATAGTTACAAAAAATGTGCTTAAGCAATCAGAAAAAACTGTAAATCTAAAAATGCAGTTTAACCAGCCACAGCTGATTCTCATTGTGGATGAACATCTACACAGCTGTTACTCCTTCAATTTTTCAACTCCTTCAATTCTGGCATGCCAGAAGATTCTTTCCTAGGTGTATTGCCCTAGATGACATAAGATGTGATGTGGATGAGAACCTGCGGCCAAATGGAGAAGACCGAGTAGATTAGCATTACTATTGTATGTGTATCAGTGGATGGTGTGTATACAAATTCTTGTATTTTGGGATTACTTAGTGCAAAAAAATAAAAATACATAAACAAATATTAACGAATTCTGCATGATGTCTGATTCATTCCAGTAACATATATTGAAATTATAAACAGAGATGTGTCCTTGTTTTACACAGGAAAACACTGTAATGCTACATGTTGTTAGTGTTTTTTAGGTCATTGTTTTGTGGGTGACAAAGTGTGTTTGTCGGCTGTCAACCTTTGCTAGTGTTCTGGAAGAATGAGGTTATTTGAGACCTGAATAAAGTGTTTTGGTAGTTGTAGTGCATTTTGAATGTGAAATGAACTGCTTTGCCAAGCTGACGGTCAGTTAGGAGAATTGTGTGAAGAGTTTTGCAAAAGTGACCTAAGTATTGTGAAATGTGTCCTAGCGTCTGTAAAAAACTGTAATGCAGTAGAATCTAATCAGCCATTCAAATGGTGGCAGTACCCCGATGCCGGGAGGCAGGTAGTTGTGGTCAAGATGACACGTTAAAGTTCAAACTGAGCTTCTTTCAAGGAGAAGAAAGGTGATTTAAGTGATGTGGCATGGTTGTTGCTGCCAGACAGGCTGATCTGAGTATTTCAAAATACATCCATCTCTTGAGTTTATAATATCCAACGAGTTCAGTTCTCTGGGTGAAAATGCTTTGTCGATGCCAGAGGTCAGAGGAGAATGGCCAGACTGCTTCAAGCTGATAGGAAGGCAGGAACCTGAAGATGTAGTTCACACAGGCTCACCCAAAGGAAACAACGGGAGAATTGAAAAACATCGGCTGGTCTGATGAGTCTCCGTTTTTGCTGCTACATTCAGATGGCAGGATCAGAATCTGGTAAACAACATGAACTCATGGATCCAACCTGCCTTGTGTGAAAGGTTCAGGCTGCTGATGGGGGTTTAATGGTCTCAGGGTACCCCAGAAGGTTGATTCTGTTCATCTGGACATAACGTTTTCAGTGGGAGAAACGTTTCGTTACTCATCCCTGTGACTTCTTCAGTCGGAGACGGAGACAACTTGGATGAGTGATGAAAGATGAATCTATGACAGTAGTTCAAAAAGCAAAAGGGGGGTTCAGCCCAATACTAGGTAGGTGTACCTAATAAAGTGGCCAGTGAGCGTATACCACCTTGTTGTTGTTTTTAAGCTAGGAATTACAATAAGCTTTCATGCGCTCACAAACTTTACAGGTCTATGTACAGACGATCCTGAAGCACAAACTTCTTGGATGGTCTGTACTGTTATCAGTCCACGCTCACATTAGAAAGTGAGGAATGCTGCTATCTTCACTTTGGTGTTGGCATCTTCAAATGTTTGATGCCTTCATCCTTCATAGAACATCACTCAGGGAATGACATGATTCATAGTATAGAGGCAGAGCTTTTTCTCTGCCAATTTTTATTCTGATCTCTTTGTGTTCAAGTCTTAGTGTGATAACGAATGAAGATGAGAGGCTTTTAAATGGAAAAAGAATAATAACGTGGTTAGCCAGCATAATGCTGCCTCGAGTAAAGTGTAGATCAACTTTTCCAAAGTTCCCCAAATCCAGCAAAGATGAGGACAGGGCTGCTGGAGTTAGCCTTTCTAAGTCACTAACCTAATCAATAAACTAGCACACTAACAATCAGTTCTCAAGCCTGTATTCTTTGTCTTTGATTGCTTTGTAGTGTGAAAATTGAGTAGCTGTCACACATGTCTGGAAGAGCTTTTCACACTTTAAATGAAAGAAGAAAGGTAGATTTCTACGACCCAATCACAACAGATATTTTGGCTTGTCGCTGAAAAGCACAGACATAATTAGTGGTGTAGAAAACGATGCCTTTAGGTGAGCTGCTCACAGGGTGGAAATGTGGTCTGGTTTCTTGTTGGTGGCTGTAAACTTTTGTTTCCCATTGTCTGTCCTGTTATGAGACAAAATGTCACCGCCCTTTCTCGTGGATGTGAGACCAGCCAAGCAAAAGGGACTGCGGACGTTTAAATAATTCATATATCGACCCCGGCAGCAAAGAGCAGGTGGGATTCAGAGCCCCTGTTGAGGACCTTTTAATCAAGGGCTGGATTAAAGCGAAAGGGAACTTCTAACATATGACTCATAAGACCACCTGGAGGAGTTGATTATGTTTGCCATTTTGAGTTTACGTTTGGCTCAGCGGGAAACAGTGAGAAAAACCAAGGCCGGCAGAGAGGCCAATGCAAATCACAGCCCTCTTAGCAGCGTGGAGTGGCTCTGAAATGGCTGTCCACTCGTCCACTTCATCACACGTGATTGTGCAATTGACATCCTACGTTTAACCTGTCCTTTAAAGGACTGGGAGTCACTCACAGCAACTGCAGGCATTTCAAAACCTTTAAAAAAACATTGAAAAAAAGTCAGCGTTAGTGTTTTTTCTAAATTGCAGTAATTGTGGCTGGGAAGCTGTACAGACTAACCACTACAGTGCATTTCATTGGGCTCCTTTCTGGCTCATTCTACTATGCTAAAACGGATGATATGATACATGAAATTTTACTACATTTATTCTTAGTCATCATTCTAATTAAGAGATTATTCCATTCATTCTCTTAACCGAGTGAGTGAGGCCGGAGCCTAACCCAGCCGTCGTAGGGCAAGAGGCTGCCAGTCCACTGCAGGGCTAACACAGAAAGGCAGGCAACCATTCATGCTTTAATTCATACCTACAAACATAAGGCTTGGCCCAAACTGGGTCATGTAGTAGGACAATGATACCAACAGCAGCGAATCTACAACAGAATAACTGGTAAAGAAAAGAAAGAAGTTGTTACAATGATCCAATCAAAATCCAGAAATAAGAGTTAATTATATGACAGGACGTTTAGGTGTGCCCACTGTTACCATTTCCACTTATCCCAGAGTTTAGTAATAAGGGAACTTATTACACCAACTTAAGGTCAAATTTGCACTGAATGCTGATTTCTTTTTGACAATCTTTAACCTCCTAGGACCTGGCGTCCACATATGTGGACATCACATTTTGGGTTATTTGGACCAAAATACTCAATTTTGCTCTACAAGGGCCTGATATCCACATACGAGGACATTATCCTGCTACTGTTCTATCAAATTTTTAAACAAATATCCTCATATGTAGCTCTCATTTTTCTTAAAAACAAAAATAAGGTAAAAAAAAAAAATCTGGTAATTCTTTGTTTTTGCATTCATCAGGCCCCAATATGCCCAAATATCAAAGAGAAACTAAAAATGCATGCTGTGGAAGAGTTCGGGTCTTAGGAGGTTAAAGGATGATTCAGGTCTCACTGTCTAGCATGAGTGCTGTGGAGCTTTGATACCTTCCAGGTCTTGCTGAGTCTTACTGCGTGAGAGCGCCAACGAGCAAAACTGTCACCTGGGTCAAAATTGTGGCGTTTTGAAAAGTGTTTTGTGTTCATCTGTCCTCTGATAAAGCAGCAGCCACTAAGTGCTATTAACGGTCCAAATTTAAAGGACTAGTCCTTCACTAAAAAACAAAAATGTAAAAAGAAAATGGATTCATTTTCTATTAGTTTACAACTGAGCTGTCACTCACTTTGACTCAATTTCCAGCTGCCATCCCATCACTCTGTGTCATCTGCTCCTTAAATGCCTTAGTGTCTAACAATATGCACAAAGGCTGACTGCCGATGGCGATGGACGGAGCCAGCTGAACTCTGGAGGCCACATCTGTGTGTGTGTGTGTGTGTGTGTGTGTGTGTGTGTGTGTGTGTGTGTGTGTGTGTGTGTGTGTGTGTGTGTGAGAGAGAGAGAGAGAGAGAGAGAGGATGTACTCCTGTCTTCTGTCAGTGCCTAGCTCTTATAAAAAACAGTTCATCTACATGCCCTCAGCGGCATTATACATCACCAACAAAGTTGTTGAGCTGGGTTGGCTTGGCTTTTTCAGCAGGATTTGTGTTTGCTATGAAAATTGCTGAATATAACGTGCATAAAGGGAACATACACAGTGGTGTATATAAGGTGTCAAAACTCATCATTAAGGGTACGGGGGTCATCTTTTTTCAGTGATTATCATATGACGCGATGACATAATAACTGATTATAAAAATGTGCTTTTAGCAATGCACACACACACACACACACATTATAGGTCTCAGGGGCTGCACCTTCAGGCCAGATTAGTTTGAGTGACTCAGAAGCAACTCTCCTGCTGTGTAATTGAACACAACTACTGTACCGTCTCTACGCGCGCACTTAAAGAGATACAAGCAGATGCGTACACAAGCACTGTGGTTATTGTGTAAAAGGCAACACCAAGAAGAATTTGGGATGAAAAAGTTTGAGAAGGAGGAGTGAAGAAGGAATATTAAAGTGAGAGGAAAACAGGGGGAAAGGAGCAAACGAGAGCACAGAGAGATGTGAGGCAGAGGGGTGCGAAAGAGAGAATAAAGCAGGGGAGCCTTCTCTTTCCTTAAATACTCCTGCTGAGATGCTGCTCTGCTGATCAAACAACGAGAGAAAAGAGGTGAGGGGGCGCGCGTGGGAGGAGGAGAGAGAAAGAAAGAGATATAGAGAGCAGAAGAAAGGGAAATAGAAGCTGCTGAGCAGAGAGAATGAAAAGGTATAGGGAGGAAGACGGGAAAGTGAATGGTGGCAGTTGTCAAATTTGGATTGTAAGAGGTGTGACGGCAGGAGCAAAGCTTTGGCTACGAGATATTAGTGCCCTCTCAGCTCTCAAGCCATCCACTTCTTTTTCTTTTCTTTTTTTTTTTTATCTGTCAGCTTTTGTTTCATCACTGAAAAGTCAGTCATATACCTGCAACAGCAGCAGAAACACTGACATCAGCCCTGCTGGCACTACGCTGACGTCAGTGACAGTGACGACCGCCATCTTAGGGATCTGCAGCGGGGAGACAGAAAAGAAGACGGCGTTCAAGGGCCGGCTAAACGTGCTCACACTGTGCATGTTTTTTCAAAGAGAATTTGTACCCCAATGTACTTGGTGACAGCAGACACACACACACACACACACGTGTGTGTATTTATACACATAAGCTAGGCTGACAGTCAGAATACACACTTGTCACACTTTGAAAGTAAGATTAGGTGATATCACAGTGATTTTTTCAGCCTTGCATCATGGAAGTGGAAACGTGACAGAGGAGCTAAAAACGTGCAGCTAGCGGCTTTGTTGCTTTGTCGGTTGTTAAAGTGATCTATCATCGGCGCGTACATTTGAAATGCAAACACACAAATTGCTTTTAACAGTGAATTCACATGTTTCCAGAGTCTTCACAAAGTTAGCACAACAACAGCCTCTGTGGACCAAACTGTGAATCATTTTTTGCGTTGGCACATAAAGTGACCGGATATTTTAATATTCATGAAGTCTTTTCTCACCAGCAAAACTCATTAAATGTAGCCGCAGTCAGATGCTTTTGAATGGTGCTTTTGATGCCTTCGACTGGACACCACTTGTGATTAACGCACTACTTATTAGCTAGTATGTGACCACTGGTTTGAAAACTGGCAAGGATGGACTAAGAGTGGGTAAAGGAAAAATACTAATTTGATGATGGAGGAGGCTGTGCTATTTGTTCTGTATTTGTGCAATAAGTGTAGAGACATGATCAAACAACATGACGCCAACAAAACAAGTGAAGAGCACGGACAGAATACATTAGGATAATAACACCACTGAAACACTTAGAGCAAGGTCAGCATAATAAGCAGTGTTTTCTATGGAGGAAAGGCTGTTTTTGATTGCAGAATATTTAAGTGCAGGGATTCCCAGGAGATCTAGATCCAGCCTCTCCAAGGCCTGTGCTGCTAACCTTGTGGTGCACTCCATTTATACAGCGTTGCCATTTAAAGACCCGTATCCAGTCAGTGTGGAGTCTGTGAGCAGTTATGTGCAGATGAGTGACTTTTTGTCAGCATTTATTAATATGGTTCGTCAGCAGGGTCTGTCTTAAATTCTGACATGTCTATCAACAAACACTATATTGTCAGTTGTATTCACTTACCCATCCAAATCATTCACTTTCATGGCCACAGGTGTATAAAATCCAGTGTTGGGTGTAATGTGTTACTAAGTAACGTGTTACTGTAATTAAATTACTTTTCCACTGAAAAAGTAGAGTAACTGATTACTGTTAATTTTTAGGTATTTTAATTACAGTTACTTACAATGTACTTGCGTTACATTGTAAAATAATTAAACTCGCTGAATATCATTATTTAATTTCAATAATTTATCTTCTAAACGTAGAAGTAAACTCTGCCGCTTTAACATCGCTGTAGTGCAGCTGCGCGTCATTTCGCGCCAGTTTGCGGCATAGTCGTATTCTAAGGCGGAAGCTGTCGGAGTCGGCTGAAGCGAGCGGCTGTTTTATGAAATGGACATATTCCCGTATAGGGCTGGGCCATATCATACCGTTCACGGTAATACCGGTATAATTTTGGGCAACGATAGAAAAATGAAATATCGCGATAGAATATGGGTAAAGTGCCTTTGTTTTCATACGCACACGTCAGAAAAAGCATGGCGACGAAAGCGGCTCGTTGAATGAAACAGATGAACCAGAACTGGTTTGTAAAAATGCTTCAACTTCAGTGGTGTGGAACTGGTTTAGCTTTCGTCCGTCAGATACACAACAAAGCACTATTTTTGGTAGAGCATGCTAGCGGGCCGTCGTTATTACCGTGTTTTTTGGAAAATACGGCACACTAATTTCCCTTGGGATGAATAAAGTATTCTGATTCTGATTCTGACTTAAAATCAATCCTTTGATTTTTCTGAAAATCGACAGTGCCCCTTATAATCCCGTGTGCCTTATGTATGAATTCTGGTTGTGTTTACTGACCTCAAAACAAGTTTATGTCGTACACGGCAAAAATCTGTCAAATGTTTGAGTATGACTTTGCTAAGCTACGAACCCGGACTGCTTGATGGATTGTCGAAGCATTACGGCTTTATTAGGCAGGAGCCTCACGGAGTGATACATACTGTGCATCACCATAATATTACCGTATTGTGTGTGTATAACCTCTTTTTAGGTTTTGTGGATATTATACACGGTTATGCGGCGGATATGTCGGCCAATTTCCACCGGAAATGCCTTTTGGTTAAACTGTCAGCAAGGAATTTGCATTTGCACTGTTAAATTTTTATATAACTTTAATGCACATAAAAAACAGCTGCTTGTTTAAGTGAAAATACATTGATGTTTGTTTGTTTTTTGCACTAATAAAGTTGTGGAGTTGTAAAGTATTTTGTCTGGTGTCAGTTATATCGTCAGTTATATCGTTATCACAAATTTTCAAATGTATATCGTGATAAATATTTTTGGTCATATTGCCCTGCTCTACTGCCGTATCTTCACATTTCTGAAGCAAGCAGACAAGAACATTACAGTAATATGTAAAAACTATCGGCCGCTGTTAATAGCATGATTAATCTACCGAAGCGCCTGACACGAGAGCATAGACGAACAATTCTGAGTGATCCTTGTTCATCATCCATGGATAACACGCGGCTACTCCTGCTAAGCAGGCAAAACTTGATTTTACTTCAGCAGCACAGAAAGCGTCTGAAGGTGAGCTTAAAAAATGATTGCAGGCTACATTGTGGAAGAGATGCTACTGCTGCTTACTGTAGAGTCTACGTCTTTAAAAAAATTTATTTATTATTTAAAGAGTTTAATTTCTATTGTTTGTCCACTCAAGGTTTATAGGGATTTTAAGAAGTATTTAGTTAAATTACTTATTGAGTAATTAAGTTAGTGTTGGGTAATTACACTCAACAAAAATATAAACGCAACACCTTTGTTACTGCTCCCATTCCCCATGGGATGGACGTAGAGACCTAAAATTCATTCCAGATACACAATATAACCATCCCTCCCAAACAGTGGTCACAAATCAGTCCAAATGTGTGGTAGTGGGCACATCTGCTATATTGAGATAATCCATCCCACCTCACAGGTGTGCCACATCAGGATGCTGATCTGACATCATGAGTAGTGCACAGGTGTACCTCAGACTGCCCACAACAAAAGGCCACCCTGGAATGTGCAGTTTTTTGCGCTATTGGGGGTCTGGGGACCCAGAACCGGTCAGTATCTGGTGTGACCACCATTTGCCTCATGCAGTGCAACACATCGTCGCATGGAGTCTATCAGATTGTCAATTGTGGCCTGTGGAATGTTGGTCCACTCCACTTCAATGGCTGTGCGAGGTTGTTGGATATTCGTGGGAACTGGTACACGCTGTCGTATACGCCGGTCAAGCACATCCCGAACATGCTCAATGGGTGACATGTCCGGTGAGTATTCTGGCCATGCAAGAACTGGGACATTCTCAGCTGCCATCTGCCCTGAACAATGTGAACCATGATTCATCCGTGAAGCGCACACCTCTCCAACGTGCCAGACGCCATCGAATGTGAGCATTTGCCCACACAAGTCTGTTACGGCGACGAGCTGGAGTCAGGTCAAGACCCCGATGAGGACGACGGGCATGCAGTTGAGCGTCCCTGAGACGGTTTCTGACAGTTTGTGCAGAAATTGTTTGGTTGTGCAAACCAATTGTTCCAGCAGCTGTCTGGGTGGCTGGTCTCAGACGATCTTGGAGGTGAATCTGCTGGATGTGGAGGTCCTGGGCTGGTGTGGTTACACGAGGTCTGCGGTTGTGAGGCCGGTTGGATGTGCTGCCATATTCTCTGAAACGCCTGTGGAGACGGCTTATGGTTGAGAAATGAACATTCAATGCACGGGCGACAGATCTGGTTGACATTCCTGCTGTCAGCATGCCAATTGCACGCTCCCTCATTGCTTGTGGCATCTGTGGCATTTTGCTGTGAGACAAAACTGCACATTCCAGGGTGGCCTTTTGTTGTGGGCAGTCTGAGGTACACCTGTGCACTACTCATGATGTCAGATCAGCATCCTGATGTGGCACACCTGTGAGGTGGGATGGATTATCTCAATATAGCAGATGTGCCCACTACCACACATTTGGACTGATTTGTGACCACTGTTTGGGAGGGATGGTTATATTGTGTATCTGGAATGAATTTTAGGTCTCTACGTCCATCCCATGGGGAATGGGAGCAGTAACAAAGGTGTTGCGTTTATATTTTTGTTGAGTGTAATTTACCCAACACTGAAAAAAATCAAGCACTTAGGAATGCAGACTGCTTCTACAAATATTTGTGAAAGAATGGCTCGCTCTCAGGAGCTCAGTGAATTACAGCGTGGTACTGTGATAATATGCCACCTGTGCAACAAGTCCAGTCATGATATTCACTCACTACTAAATATTCCACAGTCAGCTGTATTATAACAAAGTGGAGATGACTAGAAACCTCGGCAACTTAGCCTCAAGAACAGTGTGCAGACTTGGCAATTTGATTGATGAGTCTGGGTTTGGAATTTGCAAAGTGTAAAGTCTGGTGAGGGGGTTGTTGTTCAGGAGTTATTATTCCAATGAAAGGATTCATTTCATGCTCCCAACTTTGTGAGAACAGTTTGGGAATGGTCCCTTCCTGTTCCAACATGACTGTGCACCAGTGCACAAAGCAAGGTCCATGAGTGAGTTTGGTGTAGAAGAACTTGACTGGCCTGCAGAGTCCTGACCTCACCCCAACAGAACAGCTTTGGGAGGAATCAGACTGCAAGCCAGACCTTCTCGCTTGCAGCCTGACCTCACAAATGCACTTCTGTAAAAATGGTGAAAAATTCCCATAAACACCCTCCTAAACCTTAAGGAAAGCATTCCTAAAAGCTTGACAGAAGAAGACTGGATGTTTTTAAGTTGTTTGAAGACATTTCACCTCTCATACAAGAGGCTTCTTCAGTTCTACAACCAACATGTGCAGAGTTCCAGGTATTTAATCCCTAACAGTTGTTGTCAATTAGGAGGTGGTCACTGACTCACTATTAATCATGTGAGTCATCACATGAGCCAAGGTGTGAAAAAAGACATGGGTCATTACCACCAGTTTTTGGATGAAACCACCGTGAGACTGTGCCCCACCCTATCACGTGACCTATTGAAGTCACCTGAAACAGGTGAGACACCTGGTAAGAGATCTTGAGACTGTAAATTGTAGATTTGCTGCTGTGCTTCAGATCATTCTCCTGTTGTATGACCACTTTAGATCAAGCTTCGGCCTCCTATTTGACTCAAGAATACTTTGGTTTACAGAGGAGTTCATAATCGACTCAGTTACTGCAAGAGGCCCAGGTCCCTTGGCTGCAAAACACTCAAATCATCAGCCCTCCATCGCTGTCCTTGACAGTTCGTATGAGGTGCTGTTCAAACACAGCACATGATCAAACCTCTGCACTTTGTTAACATAAGCAATGCGGCCATGTTTGTTTTCGATAGAAGAGGCTTTCTCCTTGTTCAGTCTCTTTCTAACAATGCTATCATGAGCTCTAACATTTAACATGCTAACTGAGGCCTGTAGGGTCTGAGATGAGCTCATGTTTTTTTCTTTGGTTTTTGTTTTGTTTTTTATGGAGGACGTCGGCTAGTTTTTCTGAGCATTGACTTCTAGGAAGATTGACAACTGTCTTGTTACTGTCTCATCAGTGCCTGTTTCCATTTGTGTTTTGAAATGGTTTCATTCCCTTCCCGGGTGGATGTGTAGCAACAGCTGATCAGTTAATCAAATACATTTAATTAGCTGCTTCTGGCAGCTACTTACCCTCTTAATTCCTATGGAGGCAGTAAGATTATACATTATTTTCACACACTGCTTCTGCATTTTGGCTTTGTGTTTGTGAAATAATGGAACAGTATAATAATATATCATGTTTGTAGCTTGTTTATTTACCTAATTTTAAGGACTTCTGATTGCAAGATTATTTTCTAACTTCCTGATATATAAAACGTTACAGTTTAAAGGGGGTGTTGACTATGATTATGAATGCAAGTCCAGAGATGAAGAAGTGTGAAGACAGACAGACCAGGGACTGGAGCTAGATGTTTCAAAACTTCTATAATTTCCATATAAAACATCCCAAATTAAGTCTCACCTGAATCAGACTTTAGTGAAATATATTATTTAAACTCAAAAAAGCTCCACACTGTATCCTTACTTGGACTTAGCTGCAATGAAGTACCACTGAAGGCTCATTTGACCCAATAGGCTAATTAATGTATATGTGCCAAGTGCAGGCTAATGCCACACATCACCCTCCATTATTAGCATGAATGCTCATGAGTTCATATGTCATGCATTTATTCATAGAATAATTCATGCTGATTCCTGCACATATTATTCCGGAATTACGGATAAGTCACGTACACTTGTGCTAAAGCCCTACATTACTGGATCATGGCTCATTTTCATCAGGACATGACAGTCGATGAGCAGATGTCCTTTTTCACTCATCGTGTCTTTTAAAGATGTTTCTCATTTTTCCCACTGCTATAACAAGGGAGAATCAGTATGATGCTGCACTCTCACACTGACTTTTTGTGTATTCAGAATTCATCTTCACAAACGGTGGACTGCCTTTAGTTACACCACAAAGCCCACATAGTAATTAAAGCCAAAATGAAGCCTTGTATTTTACATCAATGCAAGATCTTGTCATAGTCATAAAAAAATAAAGGAAGATACTGTGGTTTACTATGGAAACAAGTCTGAAAATATAGCTTTCAAGAAAACATCATATTGTGGCTCTACAATTTTCCAAGTACTTTCTCAACACTTATCCAGGTCGCAGCAGAGCAGATGACTTCCTCCCTTCAACTTCCCCTGGAAACTTCCTCCAACTTCTTCCAGATCCTCCTGCGGGATTAGGGTTGATTTGATACCAGGCAACTAAAACCCAGCTTTCTCACTCTGAGGGTAAAAAGACTGAACAGCTCAAAGCTGTGACCCTGGCTCCTCACACTCCTTCAGCACTTCTAACAGGATACCTCAGGGAAACCGGGGATAAGCCGTTATAAATCCACAAAACACAGGATTAACAAATTCCCCAGACTCCTCTGTTATTAGTGTGAGGAAAATGTATTGGTCCACTGCCCACTGGTCAGAAGAGTTTTAGTCTGGTTTCTCCGGAGCCTCAGGACTCTGGAAACTAAAATCTGCCCTGAACAATTTCAGAGGTGACTCGCACACACGGGAATCACGAATGGTGCGCCGACGCTTTTTCACAAACGGTTGCAAATTATGGATGACTCGACAGGGCGTTCGTATGCTCACGCACGGGTTGCTCGGTGTGGTGTTTGTTTTGATCTGTGAAATGTGTCAAAACGAAGCTGGGGGAAATGATCTCATGTTTTACATTTCAGCTCGCATGTTCCAAATCTGGTGAAACAGTCCTTGGGTCCTCGGGGAGAGAGCAGAGATGTGAAAATGGACAGAGCTCCAAGTAGCGCTGTGTGCTGGCAGAGATGGAAAGGTGGTGTGCA
The DNA here is from genome assembly GCF_965226115.1 of Aulonocara stuartgranti. Classification (NCBI taxonomy): domain Eukaryota; kingdom Metazoa; phylum Chordata; class Actinopteri; order Cichliformes; family Cichlidae; genus Aulonocara; species Aulonocara stuartgranti. The sequence continues at coordinate 30,226,839 of NC_138944.1, read as the reverse complement.
TTCAGATAAAGGAGAGGTCCAGCTGTAATCAGTGGCTGCACAGATCGGCTCACTGTCACCGAGTCAACGGGCAATCTTGATGTGTTTGAAGCAAGCCTGTGCAGAAACTCCTGCGACCTGCGTGCTATAGACGTAGAAGGAAGGAATCCTACCAGATTGGCTTTTTTGTGTGCTTTATGAGTGTATTTCATCCTAAAACCTGCTCAAAATTTAAAATAAATGACCACCATCCATGTCTGCCACACACACACACACAAAAAGAAATGGTTCAGCATTCGCTACATATATTAGGGTTTCGCTTAGGTATAGATTTTCATATTAGTTTTGGTACAATAGCTGTGTGCCCTGAGCATTGCTAGCTGCTGTAATCTTTCATGCTATTGATCCATATCCTGACTGCTGAAGGGCGGGTTTAGCTTTGTCTGAGCTAAACATACATTTCGATATGTGACAAAGGCAAGATTTTCTCTATCATCTTCAAAACACAAAGGGAACTCCGCTTTGCTTAACGACAGTGCGAGCGATTACAGCAGCCGGTTTCTATCAGCGTGTTTACATGTGGCAGAGTTTAAACACTCAGAAGCTTTCCTTTAAGCGTCGCAACATGTCAAGATGAATCTAATCCACCCACGCATCCTCCACTTACTTACAGGTGTAATTTCATGAGAAGGCAAGGGGACTTGTCATCGCTCATATGTCATGTAAATCATTTATGCCCCTCAATTAACTCTATAGAGTGTCCATTGCAATCTCAGCTCTCCTCAGACCTATGAGGGAAAGAGACACAGACAGACAGAGGCTGAGGTCAGAGGTGGCAGCTGCACAGTGTCTGCTAAGTTGTTTAGAAAAGTGCTACATGGAGTTCAAAGCCAGTCAATTTTGCAACTACTTGTAGATGAAAACCATCTGGCCCACCAGTGTTGGGTAAGTTACTTTAAATTAGTAACTTAGTTACATTACTAGTTACTTCTCTCAAAAGTAACTCAGTTACTTCAAGTTACTCGTTACTTTCAAAGTAACTAGTTACTAGGGAAAGTAAGTTTGGTTTTACTCAGACTTCTCTTGTTAATGTGTTGCTTCCATTACTTTGCCAGTCTTCTAGCTTGCTTACTTGCCACAAGTGCACTGTGCCACCTACCAATAGAAAGGAAAAGATAATGTGCATATTTCCACGAGAGAAATCCCACGCCTGGACCGTCATTGACTACTGCCATGATTCTAGCCTACTCCACAGCGTCATGTGCGCCTTTTACATCCAACACAAAAACTGCAGTCATGGTGCTTTCGATTGTACTCAGAACTCGGAAATTCTGCCTTCTGAATAGGAAGATGTAGGTAACACCAGACTGCAGATGAGCTGCATACAGGGCTGGACTGGGACAAAAAAATTGTCCCGGGCATTTTGACTAGAGACTGGCCCACCATTATAGGAAAAATCATAAAGCCTTTGAATGAAAATAAACACTGTTGTGACAGTGATGTACACTGTTTTGATGGTATATATGCATCAATCTATCAATCGTTTGTTGTAAGATTCAGATAATTATTTTTTAAAAGCTAGACATTTTAAATGAGAATAAGAAAGAAAAGTATTTCTTTGTGCCCCCCTCTCCCTGTTAATTCCCTACCTGGCCCCCTGACAACACTTTGCTAGATCCGCCCCTGCACAGTTACCAGCTGTCAGCTACCTAAAAAAGGATCCTGGTGTTATTTGTCTCTCAGAAACAGTTCATAACTTCCCTTCAACTCATTCATGTCACCTAAAAGGTAAACCTGTTTCTCCATCACAGCTCTGATGATTCAGTAAGGACGTCTCCTGGTTTCATCTTCATGTTTCCCTCTCACCAGATAACCAAACCATATCATGACCAGCAGCTTTTTTGCAGCTGTGGCTCCAGCAAACATCAGCTGATACTAGAAACTAATATTAAATAAATTCTAACAACAGCTGATCAAGCTTAAACGTGCTGCTGTTGTTTAGCGCGACATCCGCTGGTTTCCTCTTTCGGCGCAAAGTGAGCGATAAACAAACAAGAAAGCCGATCAGCTGATCATTGATCAGTTTTCATGATTGAAGTAGAAATGGGAGAGGGAAGGGGAGAGGATGAGAGAAGAAGAGGCAGCTGTGCAGCAAAGACACAGAATAACTCCAGCTTTGTGCCTTTTTCATTGTAGCTGAAGTCCGGGACAAACTGTTCCTTTTCACCTCAGTAAGAAACACGTAATATTTTCTCTGAATACCAGACGGGACGGTTGGCAACTCTAATAACTTATGAACAAAATAAAGTTCAACATCATTAACTTCATAGCACCCACCCAGCTGTATAGAAACTCCGTCATGCTAGCTAGCACGCAGTACGGAAAAAGTCAGAATAACGAAAATAAACTCCACCTAAACTTGGTTCATATCTGACCCAGATGGACTGCAGGTCATAACTTCTTACCTGAAGTTCAGTTCACACTTGGACCGGCGGCCGCCTCGGGTCTCTTTTCCTTCTGCGTCCCCTTTCCTTCATCCACCTGCTGGCTTCCACCACTTGCTAATGTTACTGAATCTGTGGAAGCTCCGCGATAGCCACCACACGAAGTAACGAGTAACGACCCTATCTAAATCCCAGTAATGACTAACGCGTTCCTGATTTTGGCATAATAACTAGTTACCGTGCTCGTTACCACAATAATAATGTAGTTACTGTAACGCGTTACTTAATAACGCGTTAGTCCCAACACTGTGGCCCACACAATGTGCTTACACATGGCCCACATACCGCAAAGAATGACGGCCCTTTGGTAGGCCCAGATCTGGTTTGCCAGAGGTGGCCCACACATAGGCCAGCACAAGGCCAGTTGGAGACACACTGGTGGTCCTGTGCTGGCCCATGTGTGGATTACTTCTGGCAAACCTGATCTGGGCCACCAAAGGGCCGTCATTCTTTGCGGTATGTGGGCCATGTGTAAGCACATTGTGTGCAGCCACGGGCCAGTTGCAGACACACTGCTGTGTGCTGGCCCAGAACAGTTTCAGCTCTGGCCCCAGATGTCAGCCTAATGTGTACCTTAATCAAGCCATGTAATAACAACATTTGCCGGAACAACATAATGAAAAAGTAACATGTTGAAACTCCGTTCAGACAGTGAATGGCCTGATTTTTATATAGCACTTTGAGTTACTCTGCTAGATTACTGAAAGTGCTCTATACAAAGTGCCACATCCACCCAATCACACACAGTTTCTCTAAACTGAGTGCTTCCTAACTACATTCATACTCTTGACATCCAGACTGGAGGAGCCAGGGATCAAACCACTAACCTTCCGATCAGTAGGTGACCTGCTCTACCTCCTGAGCTACAGCCACCTGGTGGTAAACATGGGTAAACCCTCAGTAGGTTTTGGATAAAGTGTACGCTCACAAACCTGTCAAACCTGCATAGCAGTATATTATTGGAACATGGCATTTGGGTCTTCTAACTAAAACAGGAAAATGGGAACATAAATAGTGCCATCATTGCCAGACCTGTCCCACATCTGGTTGACCACTTACCGTGCCAGAAGTCAGCCAGCAATGCCAGCTTGACACCACATCCGGGCCAGACCTGTCTGCTATGTGGGCTGTAACTAAAGCTGGCTAATTCAAGCTACAATCACAATCATTTTCATGTGTATTTTTCCCCCTTTCGAGATATAACACGACTGGCATGTTGTACATCAGTGACAAAACTGAACTTTTAAAGGCAATTATGGCAAAACCAAGGGGCACAAAAATGAACCCTTTAAACTGCAGTTACTCAAGAGGCCACCTGAGATTCCCATCAGACTGCCATGTTAAAAAACTTCAAACTTTACAGCATTAAAAAGCATGTTTATAGCCTGGTACAGTTCTGCCTTATATTGAGATTTTCGTGACACTTCACTAACCATCTTGGAAGGGAAGTTGTGATGGTGTCGTGGCCACGGTAGGACAAACACTTTTATCAAAGAAACTTTTTCTTTTTTCAAAGCCCATGTGCAAAGATCTTTATAATCCTCCTCTCTCTGACACTCCCTCCATCTGGGAAAAGCTGCTGTTCCAATATTTACTCTCATTCTATCGGTAGGCCGGCCACATTGTGTCTTTCCTTTGGGTTTTTGCTTCTTTGGTGAAGGTGACTCCTTCTCAGGGTGTGAGAGTATGATCCTTCATATTAGAGTGTAAAGGTGCAGGTGTATTAAAATTTGCTTCCATGCCACACAAACACCTATGAGTTCTCTGTTCCTCTGCCTTTAGCTTATTCACATGCATAGCCACATTCCCATTAGGCGGAACAGTGATGTCCTTCAAGATGATGGAGCAACAAAAAGATTTGCCTCCTCCTTTAAATGGATTCAGTCTAAGTTTATGAGAAAGCATCAAATTGATGGGAGACATAATTGTCAATTATTTAATGTATATTTATGACTACGACATTTAAAATTAGTGCCATTCTAAGAGTCGAAAAGGAGAATACTCGTGGGACTTCACGGCAAGATCCTCTCTTCACTCGATGCTTGGCAATGGGACTTTACTAACCAGCGGCTGCCTGTGTCCATCTTTTATACTGTCGGTGGTCAAAAAACCTCTAAAGCTAGCTAATGTATTGCCACAAAGAATTCCATGGAGAATGCCAAACTGTTCACTGAATTATCAAATAAATTTTGCATTTTTTCCCCCCCCATTAGACGTCGACTGCTGCTCATTAAGTCTGAATTACAGCACACAGTCACTGTTTAGGCCAGTATGTCATGTTAAGTACCACACACAGAGATTCTGGTGTTTATAATGTGCATGAATAATACCCATTAAGAGCACAGTGCACATGGTGGTGAAGGATATAATTGTAGTGTCTTGAGCAGTTCCCAGCAGATTGCTCCCCCAAAGCTGAAATGGAAATTATGCCTTTTCTAAATGAGCTCTCTTACTGACCTCCACCGAGGAAAAACGCTTAGACCCTTTTAAACCATCGAGAACTACTTTCCAAATTACACGTGTAGCCGATGTACAAATTCCTGAAAAATGTTCTCCTTCCCTCAGACAGTTATCTGGCTAAAGAGCAGTGTGTCCCTGTACCTGCAGAGCACAGCCCGGTCAATGAGCTGCCTCCTCCTTCCGAGTCACCACAAGGATTTCTCTGTACTTCTCTGATGCTTCCTAACACATGTCTTCGAGCTCCCTCTGAACTCAACCTGTTCGTCTCACACCTTTCTGCTGAATTCTCTTCATCTCAAAGAGGCTCAAAATACCTCTTTTCTCAGCTGGACAGCCTTATGCAACATTCATGTCCACCAGATGATTCTTGGGTTTCTGCAGTCATTTATTTTTTTCGCTACTTGGAGGGAACAGTGCAGGGAAGAAAAGGGGGAGAAAAAAAACACACACAGCCGTGACATATCAACAACTGGAAAAGGTTTGACAAAGGAGTGAGTAAACACCTCCTGCAGCAAAGGACCTCCATGTGTAGTTATTGCATCGTGCAATTTTACTTTAGACTCTGGCTGTTTGCCTGCAGCTACTTTCAGGCAACAAAATGTACAGAGGAAAAACCTTTGACATTCATTTAGAGACGTGTTCCTGGGCACCTGACGACCCCGTTTGGGCCTCAACCAACTCATTCTTTGTTTTGTAGCTAAACTGCTCTCCTGAGTTTAGCAGCTAATTGCCTGTCAACCAGTGGGGCTTGTTAGAGCAGTTTATCTTTTCTTTAGTGGAAAATATCTCCCTGCTGCTCAATTTTGGTGACAGCAGAGAGACGAAACAATCAAGTTGCAAACCAAAACAAGAAGCTAAAAAGCTGCACGTGGAGCTGCGACATGAGATCAGGGTGAGGACGTAGCAGTTATGTCACTACAAGCAAAAAATTTCATTTGCAGTATTAAAGATAATTATTAGGAAATTGAGTAATCATCCATCCAGTCTATCCCAGCTGTCATAGGGGGAGAAGCAGATACACCACAGACAGGTTACCAGGCTGTCTACCACACACACTCACACCTACAGCCAATTTAGAATCTCCACCTAACACGCATGTCTGTGGACTGAGAGAGGAACCCACACGGCCAAAGACTTTCTTGCTGTGAGGCAACAGAGCTAACCAAGTAACCCTCAGAGCGTAAAATGAAAGAAAAAAATACAAAGAATTCCTAATATCTTGTAATTATCGTGTCTGCAAACTCACAACAATACAAGTTAAAGCCATCTTTGAATTACCAGCTTCATTACAGAACTCACAGCTGATCCACGATCAAAATGTTTATGGACTGATTTTCTCCAATTCATTAAAAAAAAAGAAAAAGAAGAAGCTTCAGTGCCAGCAAAGCTATGCCCTTAAACTCCAACAGAGGAGTGCGACAACTCCTGGGCTGAAAACAACAATTTTATGTTTTGCAGACTCAGTTTTTTCCCCCTGAGTTAATGGCGAACGGGCCCGCCGAGCCCCCCTGAACTGTGAGCAGTCGACCTGCTGAGGTGCTTGCACGGGTTGGGCCCAGTCGAAGGCTAATGGCTCCCAAAGTCACACCAGGTGAACCTGCTGAAAAATTTAAACTGCACCAAAACGGAATACCACCCCAAGCACAGAATATTGGAAAAAATGAAGCAGTGCTGAAGAGAGGGCAAGTGGGACTGTGAGTATGTGCGTGAGGGCAAGCGTGTAGGAGTGTATGATGAGTGAACATGTAGCTGCGCTGATTCTATCAGACTCTTGTCAGGTCCTGTTGGGTTTTTCTATATAAAAATGCGAGCTAGGAGACTTGTGCTTTACTTACACTTTTGGCTCTATTTCCGATCTATACATCTCACACACACACACGCACACACACACCGTCAGTCTCTTCCTGTTTTCCCCTCTACTTTTCCCCTTTTCTCACATCATTAGTCTCTGCATGTCTCTCCTTGTTCTCTCCCAGGAGCTCAGTGAGGATTTGGGCCTCCTCTCCTCCTAGACTCACCTACATCCTTTCATCCTGTTCCCTCCTCTCATGCTCCTCACTCCCCTCTCCCTCCTTTTCTTCTTCTCTCCCTCTCTCCTCACTCCTTGCTGAACCTACTTCCTGAGCCCCCAGCCCCCCCCCAAAAAAAATAAACCCAGACACACACACACAGATATTACACACGGTGCACACGCATACAGAATCAAGCCCAAACCCATCTGCAGCCAGCAGCACAACATCTAATCCTTATGCTTGGGGAGGAGGGGGCCTTGCAACCATTCCTGCTCTTTATTTTTTTAGTGGTATTATTATTATATTTTTTCTGCCCAACCATTCATTTTCTTATCTCTTTTCCTCTTCAATCATTTTCTCCATCCTTTAATGCGTGCCCAGAATCCCGCTGTGAGATGCTGGGGTTTTAGGACGAGCTGGAAAGGTTTTCTCCTTTCAACCTTTGGTGCCCAGTCCAGGTCTTGTCGCTCTCGCGCTGTGAGGACGCACGCAGACAGACTGACACATTCATACCACATTTTCACTCCTCGACACACTTTCAACTGAAATAAAAGTGAAATAAGCTGCTGTGGTGTTTAGCTGGGGTGAAACCTGCAGCCTGTAATCTCTGCGTGCCACATGACTGGTGCCTGGCGATGCTGCCGCTCCTGCTGCTCTGGCTGCTGCTGCCTCCCTGTGGCCGTCAAAGCGAACTGCAACTCCTCTTCTTAATAATAATGACCATTTGATTTTTAGAGGAGTTGCATCACGACCCCCCCACCCCCCCACCCCCCACCCCTCTCTCTCTCTCTTTCTCACACACACGCACACAGACACACACGCACACCACACACACATGCACACGCCACCGCCACCACCTCTGCCTCCCCTCTCCATCTACGCTGCCACCAACAACACCAACACCACCACCACCTCAACCCCTCCTCTCTGGGTTGGATAAATATTGCTGGAAGATATATAACGTGTTGCTATGGTGATCAGCTCTTGGTTTGTTTTTCTCTCTCTCTCTCGTCATGGCGTTTGTGGAAGACGGGGACATGCTGGTGCGCAAGGGAGCTCTGAAGATCTGTGGGTGCATGTGTGTGTGTATCATCATGTTTATGTTTGAGAGAGAAAGATGGAGGAGTGGGCTGAGAAGATGTGTGTGTGTGTGTGTGTGTGTGTGTGTGTGTGTGTGTGTGTGTGTGTGTGTGTGTGTGTGTGTGTGTGTGTGTGTGTGGTGGTGGTGGTGATGGGGTGCTCCTTTTGAAGAGGAGAAAACATTCACAAAAACACAGCAGACCCAAAAATAGGAGACAATCTCTCAGACCTTGTGTTTTTATGCACGCCACGCACCGCTCACCTACCGTAGCCTATGTGCACAAAACTAAGAGCCCTGACTAGCAGCCGTCTCTGGGGAGTGTTTAACCTCTCTTCCTCCTCCTCCTCTCCTTCTTCCCGGTTTCTTGCACCACCTCTCTATCTACCACCACCACCACCACCCCCTGATCTCCGGCTGATCTGTCTCCCTGGGGACGCATTTGCAGTCTGCCTGATTGGCTTCTGTTTATGTGCATGAGCTAATGTGTTAATGTGCCTGTGTGTGTGTGTGAGGGTATGAGCATGCTGTCCTCTATCAATTAGTGCAAGCTGGTGCAGCAATTACCATCAACCCATTGTGTTTGCGCCGTGTATGTCGACGCACACGCACACACAAGGGATAACAAGTGCATCACTGATCGCCAGCTGTCTGCCATTGAAAACTCCCTAATGGTCAAGCCCACACAGACACACAATCGCTGTGACAGCCTGGACGTTTGTTTAGATGTGTGTGTGTGTGTGTGTGTGTGTGTGTGTGTGTGTGTGTGTGTGTGTGTGTGTGTGTGTGTGTCTCTGATGGTTCACAAGATACATACCAGCTCTCTCTTTCAGACCAGACGGCATCCTAGGAGACACCTATATGTGTGTGTTTATGTGTGTGTGTGTGTGTGTGAGCGCAGCCCAGATGGCCATCTTCGAGGGGTTTTTCTGGAACATTCAGGCACTTGTTGCTTCTCGTCATGTCTTTTTCTTTCACTCTCTCGTTCCCTTTCCTTCTCTCTCTCACACACACAAACACGTGCACATAAAGAGGGCTTCTTTTGAAGCGTGAAACAGCTTGCGGTCAGCTCTGCTTCTCCTCCATGGTTCCATCAAATTGCAGCCTTTAGAGCTTTCAGATACATGATGAAACAAAAACAACCGTGTCGTGTCAGCGCAGGAAAGGAGGAACAGATATCCCAGCCGGATGCAGTGTAAGGCAGCGCCGGTGTCTATCGCGCATCTCTGTGGCGGTTGGAGTGGCAGAACAAATCAAACTTTGGTGTTTAATTGGCTGAGTCTAAAAAAGTGGGAGGTCAAGTGTTCGCTATTAATCTGGCAACTCTTTCTTTGGGACATCTGAGTCCTCCTGTTCATTCTTTGGCAGTGAATTAGTGGAGGGAGGTGGCAGGACTCAGTTTTGCAGAACAATTTTGCATGTGTGCTCAGGTCAAATAAAACTGCTGTCAGATCAGGCAGAGACAAGGAATGGAATACACAGAAAGCCTGCAGCTTTCACACGCATATGAACTTGAGTGACATCCCATTCTTAATCCATAGTTTTTAATATGATGTAATAATTAATATGAACAGCTTTAAAAAGTCTTTCCACAAGGTGTAAGAGGATGTTTATGGGAATTTTTCACCATTCTTTCAAAAGTGCATTTGTGAGGTCAGACACAATGTTGGATGAGAAGGTCTGGCTTGCAGTCTGATTCATCCCAAAGGTGTTCTGTTGGGGTGAGGTCAGGACTCTGTGCAGGCCAGTCAAGTTCTTCCATACCAAACTCACTCATCCACGTCTCCTTAGACCTTGCTTTGTGCACTGGTGCACACAGTCATGTTGGAACAGGAACCTGAATTCAAGGATTTGGATGTATGAATGAATACTTTTGGCAATATAATGTATCTGAAGATTAATGCTATAAAATGGGGAATCACTTTTACCTTTGTTATTTTAGCAGAGTAGCTGGGTTTCTCTGTTATGGGGAAGAATTCCACCCTAAATGTGCATAAAATCCATGGTGCGCCTCAAAGTTATCGATGATCGAATCAGGAGAGAGTTTACTTATTTTAGGAAAACAATGTGGGGTTTTTGTTTAAAGCAGCAGACAGTTCACCCCCTGCCTCTGCCCAGTACTAAAAATCCCTTATAAATATAAAGTTACTTTCCATCAGTCTGCATCGGGATCAATGTTCCCTCTAATTTTTCATGTGTCTGAGCGAACACACAAACTCCCTGAGCGGTCGCTTGGACCACTGTGAGCAACAGCAGACACGCCAGCATCAAATCCATCCTAGTTACATGGTTGATCAAAATAATCAAATTACAGCATTTATGTTAGACTACCGTACTTTTAATTAACTGCTTCAGCCCACTTACAATGAAAATTAAAAAAAAAATCTTGTTCATGACCTGTGTAGTATGTTAACACTATTGGAAGTAAAAAATAATAATAATAACCTGAGCTCCAATTTTGAAAACACAACTTTCTTTTCTTTTTTTTATATAAAGCTCTGACTTGTATTATGAGTATGAGTCTGTGGTCTGTCCTGCAAAATACAGTATAATGACCAATGTTGGGCAATTAATTATATAGTTACTTCTTCAAAAAAGTAACTGAGTTATGCAAACAAGAAAGTTTTTTGCATATGTTTACCTAAAAATGCAGTTAAGTTGTTTTTTTTTAATAAAAATAAATAAACATTTCAAACTATTTACAGAATAATCAGCTGTTCTGCATCAAATCTGATGCCACACAAATTATTTGTGCCAGTCCAAAAAACAATTTCTGTCCACTATGAGATAAAGGAGAACAACAGCCTGATACCTGCAGGCCTGACAGCAGGAGATGTATCACTGCTGTAACACCTGTAACATTTAGCAGTCGCCTCATTGTTCTGACACAACAAAACTATTGACTATACTACACACTAACTACACAAGATTTGCGCTAAATGTGGCAAATCTCTCACATCTCAAAACATCACCGTCACTCCTAAAACTTCCCCCTTCCTAAACAACTAAATGCCATGTTGCCATCTCATTTGATTGGGCGACATGGTACATTTTTCGACCAATAGGAAAGGGTAGTGGTGGTGGCGAGAGGGAGGCCGGGGGGTTGGTTTTGCTTACAGGGAGAGCGCTTTCCAGCGTTTTCCTTCTAAAACGCCGTTTTTACCGTTTCTTCCCGCAGTAAATATAAACAACGACAGTATTCATGAAGAAAACCAAACATTGCATATTTTTATCATAACTCTGGTTTTAGTGGCCTATCAACACAATTTAAAAACTGGTATAAAGTCCATACCTTTTCTGTCAATTGTTCCGTCTGTCCTGCTCACATCTTCAGTCGTTGTACACGTTGTCATTAATGTGGCTTCACTCCACATCAGCCACGCCGCTTTGCTAAAACACCGGTGTCGGTACATAAGGACGCTGTCATAGCCTGTGAGTCGCATTATTGGCTGGACTATGGGATAAGGTGGCATCGTTCTAATCCCATACGGGAGCAGCCAGTCACTGACTAACACTGCAAAACAGAATTGTTAAAGTTTTCATTTTAATTTCAATTCAGGTTAGATTTGTGTGTGTGTGTGCAACACAGAGTTTCTGTGAGCAGAGACCATGCCAGCAGTTTAGAGGGAACATTGATCGGGATCCACGTACGCATAAAAATAATAGTGTAACAACAGACAAGCTTATGAAGTGAGTCAGTGGCTCTCATAACTGGGGATTTCTTATCTGTACCTGTCTCACCTGTGCTTTGCAAAGGTGAAATGCTGTCAGATTTGGTATGAATGCTGCTTGCGGGTATAAAAGTACAAAAGAAAAATAGAAAAAGTTAAGTGAAAATGGCAAAAAAACAAAAAAAAACAACCAAAAGTATAAGCACTGAGTGTTTAATGGAGATGGAACGTTAACTGCACAGAGAGAAGAGTTTGTGTGTTGATTGAAATGATGGAAGCGAGGGGAGAAGAATGTTTCATGGTTTCGATGCTGTTTATCTTGGCTGCACGAAACACAAAAAAGGCTGAAAAAAGACACACAAAACTGTATCTGTAAAGGTCTAAGCTTTAAAAAGTGTCAGATATTCACGACAGTCTGTCCGTGACAATAAGAGGAGGGTATCGATAAGGTCTTATTGATACTAATGCCTTCATCAATACTGTTTAAAGATCTGATTCTTTATCAGCTCACTTATTGATTCTTTATACAGTGTGTATGTGCGTGCGTGTGTGCCAGTGTTTTACTATCTCCCAGTCTGTAAACACACAAAAAGCAAGACGCATGAGTGACTCAAGTTTCCGAAAGCTTTGCTGAGCCTGACATCATTAGTTTGTAGTGTGCAGCTGTCATGAAAACATGCCAGCACTGATAAAAGGAAATGATAAGCTTGGAAGTACTGGTGCCAGTGGATGGGACGATTTGGCACCGGTTCTTGATTCCCTTCCGTTCCCCTAATCTCATTTTTCCCTCGTGTTAAATGATGCCACTGTCTCTATGAACTAAGTGCATTACTACTTCTGCTCATCAGCTATGTGCAGCAGTCTGTCAGCTGCAGACTAACACAGTGAGTCACCACTAATGGCATCTTAACTGCTATAAGAGAAATAGGTTAGCCTTTGTGGTTTGTGTGTCTTTTGGTGGATTCAAAAGTGGATCAAACGTTTGTCCTTTGCAACTCTCGCACCTTTGATGCCAAATGTGGTTAAGTAACCAGGAAACCTCCAGTTTGTTTTGTTGCGGGTAGACAAACAATTTTTTAGTTCACGTAACCGATGAAACACTAGAACTCTTGTGTAAATGTAAATTTGTCTGTTACTGTGTACTTGACACACATGGAGAAATGCCAAACTGCCTTTCGGTGTTCTTGTAACAGTGACAATAAAAAGCTATTCTATTCTAGAGTCATGTTTTCTGATGTTAGAGTGAGACAAAAAGCATATTCTACATTCACTGTGTGAACTGAAAAAAAAAAATCTAATTACCAGGTTGAGAAATATTACAAGAATAAAAAGTTGTTTTTAAACAAAAAAATAAAATAAATCCTGCTGTTAGCCTTTTCCTTTTATTTTTCCTGGTTCCTCATCAAATGCAGCACTAGCATTGCTCACTTGCAGCTTGTTCTTCCCCTGGTATTCATATTTGTTGTTTATCTTTGTTTGCCCTTCAACACACCTCCCTGTGTGTAAATGCTGCCAATTTACAAATTTGCATGTAAGAATTTCTTCTAGATTAACGAGATTGTTTTTATTAAAACAAACTCCTGTCATGGAAGTGTCTGCTTAAAACTCTTAAAGCAGTAGCATGTAGTTTGTCACCCCCCTGTGGTGGCAACAATGAATTGCACAATGTTAACAAACCGAGGTAACCTGCTTCTGCAGACTGAGCGCAGCATTCAGATGATCCTTTATTCTTGGTATCAAATGAAAAAGGCATGAGTTAACAGAGAAGCACTGCGACAGCTAACACCTGAAAGGCTCAGGTTTCTCCACTTCGTCCTACCCTTTAGTGTTCTTTTATGACCAACAACTGAGGCATTTTATTAAAATACCACAGAAACGAGAAAAACTCCTCCTGCACTAAACACAAGGAACATAACTGTGAGAAAACTCAAACAAGTTGAACACTTGTACTGTTCTTTAATGTCAGAATTGTTATTGTACATGGACATCCTAATGGATTTGCACTCCTTTTTACAATAATGTACCACATATAACAGCACCTACATGTTATGTACACACATTACACAAGATTGTATCACAAAGCAGTGTGAAATCAGCAAAAACAAGTGCCTTGTTGACTCAACACACCCAATAGTCCATGAGCGGGCTAAAGTAAAATATCACAGCCATCGGCCCTCCACTAGCTCACAGGCAGCTCCCCCCTGTAATTTTCTAGATTTAAAGCTGAAGTCACAGGTGTGAAAGGGTTGTAAAACAAGAGACGAGTTATTGGCAACAGTCTCCCAGTTACTGTTGGGTCATATGCAAACAAAGATGCAGCCTTTGAAACACTGTTACTGCTCAGAATGCAAAAAATTTGAGAGCCTGTGTTGTATCGAGTTCTCCTGGACGCTGATATGGAAACTGTGCGTAGCGCATTTGTATTATTTGTAACGTTACAACAGGTAACAGCATGGTTAGAAAAAGAAAATGCAGAGATAAAAGACATAAGATGCATCTCACTTTCCCCACCCCGTCACCCCATTTATCTGTGTGGATATGAATGACCTGCTTCGTGATAAAACCCTTGCTTGGACTGTAAAGAGCAACTGAAGAAAAATAAAATGGGATGAATTTCATAAAAGAGAAAATTGTGAAGTGGAAACTGAATTTGCCAGAACCCTGCGTCCACAAGCGTACACACACACACACGCGCACACACACTCTTTGTTGCACAAAAACCAGAGATACTGTAGCAGCTTTCTCAAAGGCGAAGACAAGTACGACACAGTAAGTGGCATTTCTGCTGTCAGATACACAAACACAGCAGCAGAATGAGATGCACACGCTGAAAAGCGTTTTGAGTTGAGCCACGCGGCAGGGAGGCAGTTTGGCCTCCCAAGGAGCCCGGATTCAGTCTGGATTGGCGAGCACTCAAAAGAGGAGGAAGTATGCCTGAGGAAAGAGGGGAAGATAACTGCAAACTGCAGGCAACAGTCTGGTCCATCTGATCACTGAATGTGAAGCACAAAGGAGCCCGGCCAGAACCCCACCCCCCACCCCCCAAAAAAACAACAACCACCATCTCAACTGAACATTCTGCACGTCGAGAACTTCAAGTGTAACGTGTGCTTGCCTCGGTATCAGATCGACAGAGGGCTAACAAACAGGAAAGTAAATCTGCTAAAAGGAACAGAACTCTACCACTGAGAGGACGTGTGAGACAACACCAAATTTCCTGCTGAGAAAATGAGTGGGTTAAAGGAGGGGCTAAATATGTACGCTGAGAACAGTTTTTTCTTTATTTGTAGCATTGCGACTAAGGAAGATTTCAGTGGTTGGCCAAGGCGCGAGTCCCCATCGGCTGTCCAGTTGGCCACTGAGGAGCAGACAGAGGAGGGATCAGTGGTGTGGGAAGAGTTCAGAGCATCCGGTTACGTTTATGCGTGGGTGAGTCTGTGATGACATCACTACAGGGGGCAGGGCCTCGTTTACGATTGGTGGTGGAATCTAAATGGAGTGCCATCTCCTCAGCTATGAAGGTGTTGAGGTCCACATCATGAAGCCCGTTCCTACGACGACTGAGAGACTGTGCAGGGTGAGTTGGGGAACCAGGAGGACCAGAACGCACAGAGATGCTGGCCATGGCACCACTAAGGCCTGGAAAAGAAGAGATGGGGAAAAAAGAATAAGACAACTTATATGAATTCGAGCCTTGCAACTTCATAAAGCGTTCAGGTGCTTTGACTAACCATGCAGTGCGATGGCCTCTCTAAAGGGTTGCAGGTCGGTCTCCACTGAGCTGCCAGTCTCCGAAGGTGACGGTCTGCTCGCAGATACCATGGAAACTCTGGGTGGGGCGCGAGCTGTACGAGGAGGTGGAACTTTGCCACACAGGAAGCTAATGAGTTCTTCTCGTCTTATAGTTCTTCTGCGTTTTTTCGCCCATGCAATCACCTCTTTATTCCTGCGCTGATAGCCTAAGTGGATGCCCAGGTCATAGCTCCGCTGGCGGGCCTCCATACTCTCTGATGACATACAAGGATGCCTAATTTCAGTATCTCTGGACACAACAATCGCAACTTGTACATATAAAATGCTATAAAAAGGCTGAACCACATAATGGTTAACAGTATCATTTTACTTGCCTTTATACAGATTAGTGACAGCTGTGGCTGCATTTTGGAAGGGCACCCAGAGGGAGAGTCCTTGCTGTTGACATACTCGATCTGTGAATTACAAAATTATTCTTTAGCGACAAGAACAAAAGGCAGACAAACAAAAAGAAATGAGAGCTAAAAACCAAGTGAACGAACAGAAAATTAAATGAGCAATACATAAATATCTACTCTATAAACAGATGCATAACGTGTAGAAAAGGTCAAATTGCAGCAACGGGTTCGGTTTGTGGTCTGCTGGTATTTTGATTTTTATCTGAGACTTTATATAGTCCCATGGAAAAGTGTTTGTCCCCTCTTTAAAAAAAAATAAATAAAAAATGTTAAAACACCTCTCTGACAAAATGAAGTAGGCTTCAAAAGATATCAAAAAGCAACAAATGATGCCATGACTAAGGAAACTCAATAGCCAAGATATCAATGACTATGTTTCTATCAGCCTAAAAGTGGTTTCAAAAGCACTTCTAAAGGTGAATCACAATGAGATCATTATACACAAATGGAGAAAACACAGTGGTGAACCTCGCCAGGAGTGGCCGGCCTACCAATATTACTCCAGGAACGTACACACTCATCCAGGAGGTCACAAAACTACCAAGATCATCATCTAAACAATTTGGCCTAATTTGGTTCAGTTCAGGCCAGAGTTCATAATATAAACAATAAGAAAGAGAGTGGGCAAAATTGACACCCATGGGAGAGTTGAGGGGAAAACCACCACCTTGTGTCACATTTACCAAAAAACATCTTCATGATCCCCAAGACTTCTGAGAAAATGTTCTGTAGACTGATGAGACAATAGCTGAAACCAGCACAGAATGCCATAAAAAGAAGAGCACTGTAACAGTAAAACATGGTTGTGGTACTGTGATGTTCTGGGGCTGCTTTGCTGCTTGAGGTAGATTTTGCTGTAATTGATGGAACGATGAATTTGGTTCTCTACCAGAAAATCCTGAAGGAGAATGGATGGCAATGAGTTAATGCACTGAAGTTCAAAAAATGAGGAAAATCTGTACTCCCAGAAATCAATGGGAGATGCGACAGATGGCTGCTGTCCCATTGTCAAACAGCCAAAACAAGAAAAATATTACTTAATAATGCAGTTCTGACACCTGTGCACATTAAGGTTCATAACTGCTTTAACTGTGTAACTGGAACTTTTCTGCATCTGTGCTACAATGACTAAAGTATACTCCTTTTCTATAATGGGACGCTTTTATACCCTATTTAAGGTGAAGATGATAAACTTTTGTAACAGTTTTTACTGTCTTAACTAATGTTCCACTAACGACTGAAATTGAGGCTATGGTTCTCTTCCTACTTGTACAGATGGGGACTGAAACTAAAAATGTGCTACAAGATGGCCACCGAGTTGCTTCTAAAATGATTTTACTTTTAGTTCGGCAGGGCTGTGGTGCCATGGAGCTAAAGAATAGATACCATTTAATCTTCAAGAAACCATGGACTTTGTCACCTTTTAACATGTATGTGTCTTTGCAAACACTGACTGACGCACACAACAGGAAGTCATGATCCACATATCCATTAATAGCTTTCTGGCTACAATGGAAGACACCCTAAAGACTGAGTCAGCAGACTGGCTGATTGACCTCAGATTTGAGAAACACTGTTTGAGCATTTTCAAATTCAGTATCCACCACAATAAGTCTCAAGGCTAAAACTAAAACTCTCAAAACTATGCATATGCTTAGGATGCTTAAGTAAAATTATGTGAATATCAACAACTTGTGCGATGTTTACCTCCAGTTTTTTTATTTTTAAAAGAAATGCAATGATAGTATTTTCATGACCCAAAAAATAAATGCAGTTTTCCTGACTAGAAACTCTTACATTTTTTCTGCACTGGCTGCTCATAAGTGTATTCATGTACAGGTGTGTTCCTGATTTTAGGACACACGGGGAGGAGGGTCTTGTAAACAGAAGTACCTGACCAAGCAGGATTTCTAGACAGTGGTGGACAAACATCGTAATTGTACTGGTGAAATAGAGCTCCATAAATATTGAGGATAGGACATCAAATAAATCCCATATACTGGTGATCAAGGCAATTCGAGGCAACTAAAGCATTTAACACACAAAAACCCCTGCAGGACAAATCTGAATAACTAAGGGATCACAATTTACAGCGAGTTTCTGGTCCTGATGAGAGGCTGTCAGAGCAAAAAAGACAAAAAAAAACCCCAAAAAATAAAACAACAACAAACAAACAAAAAAAAAAAACATATCTGGGCAGGACAAATTTTCAACAAGAACATTTATGGTAATCCTTTCGCCATTTTGTTCTGGTAATGAAAATCATTGCACCCAGAAAGAGGAAACTGAACTGCGTCTTGGTATAAAACGTCTTTTGTGTCGTTAACTTCTGGACGTCCACAACACCGCTATAATAAAAATGTACGACTAAGCGTCAACAAATGTCTTGTTTTCAGTCTACCATCTCCTCCCTGTGTTTCGCCATTTTGACTAGCTGTATAACTGATAACCGGCAGACAAAACACTTTTTGTGTAAGCCATATCGTGTACATAACCGACGAACAACTGTAATAAACCCGTGACGCCCGCACCGGCAAGTTAACCCGTTATTTCGGGGACATTTTAGCGTGTCTTCTTTTCAATCCCTTAAACCAGTGAGACCTCTGACAGCTAAGGCCACCGTGAGCTACATTCAGCCTTGTTGTCCGACGCTCTGACACGGTGACCGGCTGTTAGCGGCTGCTAGCGTTAGCATGTGGTATAGTTAGCTAGCAAAAGGAACAGGGTCACGATAATCAAGACGAGAAGCGACGAAGACTCGATTTTAAACTCTGTTTGAAAGAATACACCTCCCAGTCCAACTGCAAACTACAACGGTGACAAACAACGCCGGTTGTACTTTAGAGAAAAAGCTGTGAATAGTGCCCTTTGTGTCTCTCCGCCCAGCGATAATGTTAGCTCAGGCGGCTAGCTTAGCTTGAATTCCGGCATCTTCTGTACATACCTTTGTAGAGCTGTGCTACCGCCGTGGCTGAGTTCTGAAAGAGGTGCCACAGCTTTTGCTGGCTTTGCTCGGACTCCTCTTCGTTTGGCGCATCCTGTTCCGCCTCAGCTAAGCACTGCCGTTCCCATTTCGAGAACCAGTGCTCGGGGCCGTGCTCTTGGATCTCCGCTTCTCCCTCCTCTTTCCTCTCCTCCATAGCTAACGTTAGGCGTTAGCTAATAGCTTATAAGCTAACCTTCGTGTAAAATACAGGATTTTTAATTTCCCGGCTGTGCTATACTTTTCTGTGCTATACCGGAACAATACGTCAAAGTACACAAAATAAAAGCCAGAACTGCTGTTATAGCCACATTGTAGATATTTAACACCCCACCCGTACACCCAGTGCTAAACACACAAAACTGAGGAACGCAATGACAACACCTCGGAATTTCTGGAGCTTGCCCCTCCCATTATCTCAATGTGCTGAAAATAGATTGGTAGAAACAATTTTATAGGCGGTGCTTGATGCTGAACACGAAGCCTGATTGGACGGTGACAAAAAGACAAATTGTCGGAGAAAAACAATGTTGATCCCACCCAGAAGATTTTCTATAGCCTGTTACAGTGGATTCCGTGCGTTAGGGGGCAGCCCGACCATGGAAATGTCGTACATGTAATCAGTGTGGTCAAAGGTCTAAGGACACCCTGTTTGTGCTCATACTTTTTCTTTGTTTTCGTTTTAAATTCAAGATCAGTATCAGTAGACTGAACAGTAGTCACTGAGACCAAGTAACAATCATGGTACACAAATACTCCTAAATACTCAGACTTTCTCAAACAGTAGCTCACAAAGTGTGAAGTCAGAAAACAGTACTTTTCCTAATGCTGCATTATTTATGTTACATTAGCAGAGAAACGCAGACGACGCGAGGAGGAGGACAGGCAGATACAGACTATAAATACACACACCAGGTAATCAGGAAATGGCACACAGGAGGGGACACAGCTGGAACTAATGGACATAACGAGACACAGACCTACAAAGTAAAACAGGAAACACACAGACTGTTTTACAACACAAAACTCGGGGACCCGAACAGAGCACAGAGGGAGACACAGGTAGGGATAATAAACACGACAACCAAACCCAAAGAACTAATACAAAATCAGAATAAACTAGAAAATAATAATAATAAACTCACAGCGCTGGGTCACCGACCCAGGACCATGACAGAATTTGTGCTTGCTGGCATTAATACTGCTGTCGCCTTCATGAATATGAATAATCGTACTGTGTATAAATTACCTGTATAAATAAACATGTATTAACGTATAGGTATGGTAGAATGGCTGACATCTGCAATACTTTCATAGGGGTAATCAGCATTATACTATACGCATATCACCAGCTGCCATCAAATTACTTGCATAGATTGTAATGCTCATGGGTGGAATTACTGCTGTGCTTGTGATTTTGAATGGGAGAGTTCAGTGCCACATGATCACAGTAAGCCACAACTCTTTAAGGATTGAGAGAGTCCAAAGTTCCGATGGGTAATAAGAGATATCTTTTGGTTACATTTTCACTCACCTGTATCTCCTTCAGCCTGCACAGGTCTCTGTGCCAGACTGCTTCTCTCTTTTGAACCCAGCTTCCAGACTCTCTTTTCCTCTCTTTCTGCTAGCAACTCCATTCTTTGAACATGACTAAGGGGGAGAATAGTATCCGTGTTGATGACTACTTTCAGGACCGGGGTCCAACTGTCACATTCAGCAACCTCCTCTACTGTGTTCAAGAAACAAAGTTCTGCCGCAAGATGGGGCCCGAAAAGATCATCCTCCATGATGTGAGGTAGGACATGCTGGTTACCCGGGAGAATGTGAATGTATCTACATATACTTTTATGTGATATAACAGCTTTATTACTGTGTGGTGACCGATAACATGCTGGAACTATAGCATGTGACAGTCAACGTTTTTACGCTGGTCTCATAGAAATACTCTATGCACTTTCCACGTTGTTCTTTTTGAGCTTATACGTTGTTCTGTTGTTAATCAGGAAAAGAGTCAAAGATGTTCTGGCAGGTTAAAAACCTGAGCCAGACTGGATTCACTCTCATTACACCTAAATATATGAGTGACAAATTCAAAAAAACAAAAAACAAAACTATAGGTGGTTTCTTTTATGCTCCTTGACTTGGATCCACTTGAGTTCATATTTATTAAGCAGTGTCACTGAATGGCTTGATGATCATGAAAATATCAATAAAATATGGCAGTTGCAATCACCAGATCCCAACTACCTAAACGCCTATGGTAGACTTTGGGTCACATTGGTCAGTATCTTTGAAAAGAATGGGGTTTACCCCTCAAGTAGATTTCTAGAGACCTAATGTGCCATGACTAAGGAATACTGAGGTGCAGTGAGTCTGTTCTAGTGACGTGTTTTGGTCTATCACCTTGCTAAGTCACTTTGTGTTGATTTTTCCTTTAATTCTTTAATGTGTACAGGTCAATCAGGCAATAAAAGTGTAAATAACATTAGTTTTCAGTTGCAGCTCTACTTTTTCAATATGCTGTAACTTAGAATGCTAAAAGTACACATGTATGTGTTTGGCCGTAGCGTTTTATTTTCATAGCATTGTCATCTTCTTTTATTTTCTGCATTTTGCAGAAAGCATTGAAAGAAATGAACAGTATAACCTCCAATGCTTGAGTAGAAAGAATGTATCTTGTGGATTATGTATTAAGGATCACTAAAGCATTGCATGACTTGCTGCAGTGGGATCATAAGACCGGGGATGAATGCCATCATGGGTGCCACAGGAAGCGGTAAAACATCGTAAGACATTTCCCTGCAAATACATAGTCAGTAGTTTATAAGCATGAACAGGCCACCCAATGATGTGTTTTGTTTTTTTTATCCTGATCGCAGACTCCTGGATGTACTTGCAGGGAGGAAAAATCCAGCTGGACTGCGTCAGGGAAATGTATTGGTGAACGGCAAAGTCGTCACGTCTGACCTGAGGCTCAGCTCTGCCTACGTGGTTCAGGTACACAGATGCAAACAGATGCATATTTTTTAACATCACACACTGGTGAGTGGTTTATCTACGTCGCCCTTTTGGTTCCAGGATGATATTCTGATGGGGACTCTGAGCGTGAGAGAGAACCTGCTTTTCAGTGCCAACTTGCGTCTGAACCCTAAGGATCACTCCACAGCAGATAAACACCAGCAAGTAAACACCATCATAGAAGACTTGGGCCTTACAGACTGTGCTGACACTAAGGTACAGAGCACCATGCACAAACTACTTTTTTTAAACTGTAGAGGAAATATCAAAAAATCTTACAGTATTTTATGCAAAATAACTTATCATTAGTGCTTTTTAAATCCTATTACTATGAGACCACAGTACCAACTAAACTGTATATAATCGCTACAAAAATACATTGAAGTTTGGTGTTTTGGTGTAACTTACATACAAGAAAAGTTACTCTCCCATTTTATTTTGAAAAATCAAACTTTATAACAGAAGTATCACTCTAGTTTGTCCTTTTTGCACATTTTAGATGCAAAGCAAGTTTTGCGTGTGTGTATTCAGATAGGTACGGAGTTTCTGCGTGGTGTATCAGGAGGGGAGAGGAAGCGGTGCAGCATTGGGATGGAGCTCATCACGACTCCCTCTCTGCTGTTTCTGGATGAGCCGACCACTGGCTTGGATTCTAACACTGCAAACTGCATCATCGGTCTACTACACAAGTACAGCGCAACTACTTAACTATCACTCATTACACACATACACAAAAGACACAAATAACACAAAACCGAAGCACGCTGTATAAAATTAGGTAGAGTCAAACAGCAGCGTGCTGTTCATTGCTATCTTTAGTTCACATTTACACTATGCTGGTGTTTCTGGTGTAAATGATCTCTTTATGTCACCATCTACTGCCGTCTGTGTAATAAAAATGTCCAAAAATGTATGAAGGTTGTCCAGAAGAGGCAAGACTGTGATCTTCTCCATCCACCAACCCCGATACTCCATCTTCAAACAGTTTGACCACCTCACACTGATGCATAAAGGGGAGGTGGTGTATGCAGGAGCAGCAGACCATGCCCTGATGTACTTCACAGACCTTGGTATGTAATGCATGAGTTTGTATATTTACTGTAAAAGTTGGAAGACTCTGACTGAGAATCCTATAAAAAATGATGAGCAGTTGAATACCAAAGGGAAATATACAGTATATGAGCTGCTGAATGAGGTCAGAAGTCAGGGCATGACTTAAGTCCTGTTTTATATTTATATGTTCATACTTAACTTTGTTCTACAGTGTGAAAATGATCTGAGATTATTTAGATAATCCAGCCCTGAACTGGGTTCTTGGATTCATGAATGGATGTAGCACTTCCTCAAATCCAGATTTTGTATGCTTTTAAAGTTGAATGAGGTTTTATCAGTATGTCTGTGTGTGCTTTGCACAGGCTATCAGATTGAGCCTTTCAACAATCCAGCTGACTTCTTCATGGACATCACAAATGGAGAAACAAAATCAACAGTACAATGGGACATGGCAGGTAAGTAATAATTCACAGTTATAAAAAATGTTCTCCTACTTCGCTTCTCCAACCACCAACTACTTTTTGCTGAGAGACACACACAAAGACAACCTTCTAAAATAGACAAATCACTCTTTGTAACACCAGTTAAATATCCAAGCATGGTTTGGTGCTTCGTGAGTAAGAAAAAAAATCAATGTTGGATAAAGTTATTGGTGAAGTTACAGTTTTAGACATGTCGGTCACAGATTGCTCCAACAGCATTTCAAAAACTATATTCTACAATGTTTTTGCTTCATAACACAACCTGCCGCATACTGGGCGGCTATAAAAGCCTCACTTATTATAAACCAAGCTCATGTTTGTGCAGCATGTTTGAACTTTGAGTTGGGAGGCAGCTAGGTTTACTTAACGTGACGTAAAGGAAGGTTTGTGTTACGTAACTAAGCACTTCTGGAGTAATTGCTCAGTTTTACATCTCCAAACCCATCTCACTTAGATTTCTTGGGTGGCTGTTATAAATCCATGTTTTTATTATGCTGTCCTTAACTTGACACTGTGATTTCCTCTCTCACCCAAGAGAATTGCAAAAACCCCTTAGCAATAAAGTATCAGCAGTCCCAGCTGTACCAGAATATGATGGAGGAGCTGGACCATGTGAACCAGAGCATTGTTGACGGGGTCACAGGTGAAGACAAGCCGGCCAACTACGCCACCTCTTTCTTCTATCAGGTGAGCAAATCGTCAGTTGCAGAGAACATTTTTTAATTTTAAAATGATAGATTATTTTCTGGTTGTTGGAAATCTCAGGTCTCATTAGTTTAATGATTAACAGAAGCAGACGTGAGTTTATTAGGTTATGTCACAGAGTTTACGAGCCAGCTGTTATCTCAGTGTGCTTGGCTGTGTGCTGATCCGACTCAGTTTTACTGTCTACTCATAAAAAATGTTGATAATTATCCTCTTTGTGTCTGTGTGTGTGGTGCATCTGTGTGTGCGTGAGCTAGATGCGTGTGGTGTGTGGCAGGACAGTGTTGAACACTCTGAGGAACCCTCAGACCTCCTACGCCCAACTGGCTCTCAACATCTTCTTTGCCATTCTTGTGGGACTCATTTATTACCAAATGCCCCTGACACTGCCCGAGGCTTTACAGAACAGGTACACAACAGTGTGCTTTGTTTAATTCAGGGTATCTGCTCCATTTTCACCTCTGTATTCCACATAATATAATTTAAAATGTTTTTAACCGTATATTGTTGTAGGGAATTATTGCAGGGCCGCTACTGTGAAGGCCACTTGGTTCCAGATAGTCAAATAGTATTTGCCTACCTCCTGATTTTCATATTTATTTGCATATTTGTCGCACTTATGTTTCCGATCGTCAAACAAATTTTAATGTTAGATGAAGATAACCCGAGTAAACACAAAATGCAGTTTTCAAATGATGATTTTATTTATTAAGGGAATAATCTATCCAAACCTACATGGCCCTGTGTGAAACAGTGATTCCCCCCTAAAACTAATAACTGGTTGTGCCACCCTTGGCAGCAAGACATGCAATCAAGCATTTGCGATAACTTACAGTGCTATGAAGAAATTTTGGCCCACTCTTCTGCACAGAATTGTTTTAATTCAGCCACGTTGGAGCATTTTACACCGTGAGTTGTTTGAGGTTTATGGTCATGCCAAAGCATATCAATCTGATTTAAGTCCAGACTTTGACTAGACCACGCCAAAACCTTTTTTTGGCCATTCAGAGGTGGATTTTGTGGTGTGTTCTTAGTCATTGTCCTTCTGTATAACTCAAGTGTGCTCGTGAGATTCGGGGCATGAACTGATGGTGACACATTCTCCTTCAGGATGTTTCTGGTAGAGAGCAGAATTCATGTTTCCATCAATTACAGCAAGCTGCCCTGAAACAGAAAAACAGCCCCAGACCGTCACACTACCACCACCATGTTTGACTGTCAGTATAATGTTCTTGTCATGAAATACTGGGTCACTTTTATGCAGATGCAACTGGACTCAAACCTTCCAAAGAGTTCAGCGTTTGTCTCATCAATCCAGAGTATTTTTGTGGTTAGGGTTTTGTGGATAATCAAGATGTTTTTTGGTAAATGTGACACAAGCATTTATGTTCTTTGTGGTCGCTGTTTTTTTCCACTTGACTCCCCCATGGATGCCATTTTTTCTCCAGTCTCTTTCTTATTGAATCATGAAGACTGAGCTTAACTGAGACAAGTGAGACCTGCAGTTTTTTTGGATGTTCTGAGGGGCAAATCATTTTCACACAGTGTCAGGGAGGTTTAGATAGTTTATTTCCCTCTTAATAAATGAAATCCTGAATAAATGAATGAGATCGCGAATACAAGCGGCGGAAATGGGCTTCCTCCGAAGGGTGGCTGGCCTCTCTCTTAGAGATAGGGTGAGAAGTTCGGCCATTCAGAAGAGGCTCAGAATAGAGCCGCTGCTCCTCCACATCGAAAGGAGCCAGCTGAGGTGGTTCGGGCATCTAACAAGGATGCCTCCTGGGCGCCTCCTGGGTGAGGTGTTCCGGGCATGTCCCACCGGGAGGAGGCCCCAGGGCAGGGTATCTCTCGGCTGGCCTGGGAACGCCTTGGTGTTCCCCCAGATATACTGGAGGAGGTGGCTGGGAAGAGGGAGGTCTGGGCTTCTCTGCTTGGGCTGCTGCCCTGGCGACCTGGCCCCGGATAAGCGGAAGAAAATGGATGGATGGATGGCTAAATGAAATCCTGCATTTTACATTTACTCTGCTTATATTTGTCTAATGTTAACATTTGTTTGATGACACATGTAGGTGTGACAAATAATTTTCACAGTAATGTATCATGGCTGACATGTTCTTAACTTTTTAAACCATTGTCTCTTTTGTCTTTTAATGGCAGGAGTGGAGCGTTCTTCTTCCTTATCATCAACATGGTGTTTGGGAATCTTTCTGCTGTTGAACTCTTTATAAATGAAAGGGCGATCTTCATGTGAGTGAGACATTAAGCTTATGTGTGCCCTTTAGAAGTGTGACTTGTGCTATTCTGTATTTTTCTTCAGTCAAAGCCAAAGCTGCTATATTCTTAAATCCACCATAGTTACAGAGATGATAAATCATAAAAACAAGGCATGTAGTTTTGTTTTCATAGAGGTTACACGACATTCCAAAAACAACTGGACATTGCGATTTTTATTCATTATTACTCAAGTCAGAGAAAATAGTTCATTTGTTATACAGTGTTTTCAGCTGTGGTTCACTACACATGTCTAACTATTGCACAGGGACCCCTTAAAAGAAAGAGCCTTTTACAAGAACCCAATCAGATTCCTACAACCAATAAAGCACTCTTGTGTCAGTCCAAAAGGGTCGCTGGCACCATATGTACTCTAAAACTTCTCGACATATAATTCAGACCAGTTGTATAGCAATAAACAGAAACATACTTTGGGAAAGTTGGGTGATCCCTGCAGTTGTCTGGAAAATGCAGGGGACACCAGGAAAATGCAACAGTACTCTGAAAAGACAGAAGGGACTAGAGCAAAGGGTCTTTAATTTTTCCAGCAGAGCCAGTCATGCTCTGTTGGCTATATTTCATTTACAGTAATGCATTCACAAAGGACTACAAATAAATCCGGAGCTCTAACCCTACCTAACTCTAACATTGACCCTGAAACTGAGTCTTAGCCCTCAGACAGGCTTTTAAAGAGGTGTGAAATAAAACAAGCTGGCCTCTCACTGATTGTAATGGAGAAAACTCTCACAAGAATAGCTGTACAAGTAAACAGAATAATTTTGTTTATGTGTTTTTCCATCTTAAAGGTGACAAATGATTTCTATCACTTGCTCATATCGTTGGGAAGAGCCACTGGTGAGAAAGGTGTTACCCACCATCTGCCTGCAACACACACATTTAATTAGTGTGTCTGTTTTGTAGTCCTTAGGCTTTATGACTGCCTGCATGAGACATATTTTTTGGACATTTGTAAATTGTAACTACCGGTATGACAAAGTAATCTGGGTTATGCTCTCTCTGCGAGGACTCTGGACTAGAGCCCCGTTAAGAGAGGCAACATAACCTCATTAATACTCATCAGCTAATTCATCTTGGCTGCTGTTCGCAAGAAAACCAAACTCACATGGCAGTCATCTCAGGGGCTGGAAAAAAACAGCCAAAATGCCAAAACTGCAGTTCCTCTAGCTGCCACTTGGGGCTCTTTTCAAAAGCAAGTCAATCCCTGTAGATGTTAAAATAGACTTCACAGCAGTAATTAACATGTTTATAGTCTTGTGAAAATTAAAAAAAAATGTTTTCGAGTTTATAGATAATTGATCTCCTCGTGATATCTGTACTGGGAGTAATTGTTTTGTATAACTCACCCATTTAAATTGCACTGAGGCTTAAAGTTTGTTTTATTAAAAGCATAGCTTGTCAAATCCATTTACTGTAAAAGTTGCTGGGTGCAAGTGATAGGTGGCTGCCAGCACAGCCTGTTGTTGTCGATAGCTAACTGGACTTATAGCCAGGATGTCCTGACCAAGTGTGTGGTGTTGCTGCCTTTTAAAGCATTTTTTTTTTTTTAAAAATTCAATCATCAATGAATTAGCGTGAGCTTAATTTTAGAAGAGGTGCATGCTTATGAGTTGCATCACACTTTGATATAAAATATAGCTTAAAAAAAGTCTTTCAAATTGTCAGTGAATCTAACCCTTTTCACCCTCTCACATTGTTTTTGAGTTTGTTTTTTTCCCTGTTAATGTTTGTTGCAGTCATGAGAACTCTAGCGGCTATTACCGTACCTCCGTCTACTTCCTGTCCAAGATCTTTGCTGATCTCATCCCCAATCGCATGATTCCCATCATTGTGTTTTCAGCAATTGCCTACTACATGATGGGTAACATCATCCTTGCATGCAAGCAGACATACACATACAAAACACACATTGCGTCGTATCATGAAAGATGTTCTGATACAGTCAGTTAGTACAGAGAGGAGCTGCTGGTGTTTCATTCACATCCATGAAATGTCTTATTTAGGGCTAACTCCAAATCCACAGAGTGGTTTTGCAGTATGAGTGAGAGTTTGGATGCAGTAAATTAGTGAATAAGGAAACAGCCCAGTTCCTTCTGCACAGGCTGAGCCTCATCTCAAGGGTGTTCCAGGTTTGATGAATAAAATCTGGATCCCCATAATCTACTTCCTAATTAATTGAGCCGCTGTTGATTAATTTTCATTTGGAAGCTTCCATTTGATCTCACTGCCACTGTGCCAGGAGCAGCCCGCTCAATAATTTCCTGTCTTCCTGTGTGCACGTGTCCACCATTCCTTCAGGGTTGAAGCCTGCCTTTGAGACGTTCCTCTGTTTCGCTCTGACCATGTCTCTGGTCAGTCTGGCAGGAGTTGGTCTGGCCTTCCTCGTCTCAGCGAGCGTTTCTACATTTGCGATGGCAAACATCCTCATTGCTTTGCCCTTCGTCTTCATGATGGTGAGATGCTAAGACTCATATATGACATGTACAAGAGAGGAATAGGCACTTAAGAGTTTCATTCCCTCTTTATGTTTTAGGTCTTTGGTGGTTTTCTCGTCAATCTCAACGCCATGCTGAGCTGGCTCTCTTGGGTGAAATGGATCAGTATCTTCAAATATGGATTGGATGTAAGACACGGAAAGCAAGGGAGGAGGATTTGTGTGTGAGAATGAGACCACTGGGGCTGAATGTGCCTTTATGTGAAGTGAGGAGGTTGTTCAGCCTGATCTCTTTGTCTCTCTTTCTTAGGCTCTATACATTAACGAGCTGAAAGGACTGTTTTTGTACAGCAACAACACAGCGTGAGTGAAATAACGTAGCTACTGTTTAAAACTTATGCACACACTTGCACACACAGATTAAATGTGTCTTTGTGTCTTGTGCTTCAGCATCTCAGGGGAATATTTCCTGGAACAGCAAGGTATCGACTACTCCGTGTGGGGCTTCTGGAGGAACGTGGTGGCCTTGCTGGGAATCATATTTGTCTGCATGTGCCTGGCCTACGTCCAGTTGCGACGAATCAACCGCTGGAAATGATGCCCATTCATGTGTCCATAAGCAGCAAAGTATATTTCTTAGTAATTTAACAACAACAAAAAAAAAGCAACACTGGAGAGTTTTGTATAGTTCCACCAGACTGAGCTTTCTTTTACTATTATTTATTATTTCAGATCAATTTATACTGTAAAACATTACATTTAAAATCTTTTACTCACTTAAGCTCTAAAGTAGGGATGTCAGACTCATTTTACATCCCGGGTCACATGCTGCCCACATTGATGTTAAGTGGACCACACTAGTGAAATTCCTCTTTCTGTCATTGTAAAGACGTCTAACTGTCCATTTAAAGTCCCTTGGAATATCATAGAAGAAAAACAAGTGAAATTTCAATAGTATCTCAAAGTTTTTTGCATGATAAAGAAATGTTGTCAGAGTAGATGGAAGAAACCTGTCAGCACAAATTAAAAAAAATGTGTTAAATTAAAGAAAAATTTGGTTTAGCTCATTGCTCAGACTCTCCTGTAATTACAAAACTGAAAGTTTTTGTTAATTCTCAGAAAATATCCTATTTGTTTATTTTTTTTACATTATAAAAAAATGATATTTCTAAAGAGACAATGAAAAACATTCATTTTTTCTGTCATTTAATTCCAGGATGTTCTGTTCATCTGGACTTTGAGTTTTCAGTGGGAGAAACATGTCATTTCTTAAGAAGTCACTTGGATGAGTGAGGAAATATTTCTCCCACTGGAAACATAACCTCCAGATAAACAACTTTCTGGGATTTGCTTACCTTGATGATTGAGCTTGCATCAAGACTTTCATTTAATTGTTATATCTTATGTAATGACTTCAGTGTAAAAGTCCAAAATTACGCCCTCCTTTATGGGCTCAAATTGTGGTCATAAATAATTTGTACTTGTAAATCAGGATTTGTATGTGTAAAGTGTGTGTGTGTGTGTGTGTGTGTGTGTGTGCGTGCGTGCGTAAAAAGATTTGTATGTGGACTTAGCCAAAAAAAACTGTGTCAAACTCTACAAGTTACAAGTACGAATTTTGACCCGATTTTTTCTTCCTTTCATCTGATTGGCCAATGTCATGTCAATCACAAATGTAACTATCCAATCAGAGAACAGATGGGTTTGGCTGTCGGAGGGGGTGCTTTTTTGAACTGCAGGTCCTTGAAGGGTAATACAGTTTGAAGCTGGAGGATCTCTATAAAAATTTCTGATAGCAGCTAGGTCCCCTAACTTTCAGTAGCTGTTGAAAGGATAAAGTTGTGGTATATCAGTGGTTAGAAATACCATTATTACTTTAGGATTAGTTTAACACAAAGTCCGGGCTGACCCGGGAACATTGCTGTGAGTCGCAGTGCTCAGCATAAAGGTACTTTCACATCGGACGTAGGATGTGCTGCTAATGCTAACTAAAAGCAAAGGATCCAGAATTTGTTGCGCTGGCTGCTGAGCTCTGTATGTATGCTATGCCACATGTATGCTAATTCATAACAAAGAAAGCTTTGTAACTATCTCCACTAGTGAAGACTGTAATTTCCAAAACACTGCAAACAAATCTTTTTTTACAGACACACAAATTCTTTTTACACATAAATCCTGATTTACAATTACAAAATATTTATGACCTCAATTTGAGCCCATACTCCTTCAACTCCTCAACCGTCCTGTGGACTGGAGTCGAGTCTTTGCCCAGCCAATGCTGGCCCTTGGCCTTATGATTAAGGGCCCTGCTCTATAGCATTAACCATCACACGTGTTGTAACATTTGACTCCCAGGTGGATAAGCTGATATACTATGCGCACTTGGTGTGTGCACGAGGAAATGTCTGACAACTGCCAAGCCAAGACCTTAAATCCGTAGAAAGCTACTTAGCGCTTTCTTAGACAGTGTTGGTTACAAAAACAAAAGTACAAATGATTTGTCTTTAAAAAGTTTTAAAAGTTTCCCTGTTTTTAACTTATTAATTTCTTTTTTTTTTTTTAATTGACTGCAAGTCTTACAAAACGTGATACTGATCAAATGACGGTAAAGGTGCAAACTGCTTAGCTGTGAAATTTAAAGTGAGGGCACAGAAGACTAAGGAAAAGCATTAAAAATCAAAGTAAACGCTGACTTTCCCTTTAATTACACTTCATCGGTTACTCTTCTGACATTGCATAACTGCGGATAAAGTGTCATCTTGTGCGAGATCTTTATCTTTATCTATCTTTATTAGAGACGATCCTGTGACGTGCAAATCCTCCTGAGGCTCGTGCATCACTATAGATTACACATTGCAGCAGCTGTGTTGCTCTGTGCACTGCACCTCACAGCGCATGCTCGGGCAGTCAGTGAACAGTTGTGTCTTCTCGTCCTTGCACATTTGCACCTTGTTAGAAAGCCATGTGTCAATGAAAATATATTTTCCACAAAATATTTCAGTGGATCTTAACACCCAAGGCTCAAAAACACAAAATAAAAATAAATATTTTTTTCTTCTGCATACAGCCCTTGTAGTTGTAATCCAATAGTATAAAGAGATAGCCACGACACCATCATGCTGAATGACATCACATCACATTTTTTTATCCTGGAAATATGTATGGGGGAAATTTGACATTTACCATGACAACGAGCATTTAATCCCGGGCGCTCGCTCATTTCCAGTCACCTTCAGAAACTTTTCACGCTGCTCGCGCTCCGACTCAGCCTGTTCCCCGCCGTCATTGGTGCGTTTTCCAGCCCACGTAGCCACTCTGTACATTTGAGCATCACGCGCTCATCCACGCCGTAGTTCTCCTCTTCCTCGTACTCCACGTCGTCGTACTTGTGCCGCTCATTCAAAAGGGAGATTTTCAGAATTGAGTTTATGTCTCCGAGCTCAGCGTCAGTGCTGTTTTTAGCGGGGACTCTGCCGCTGTGAGAGCCGTTTCTCTGCCTTTTGGGCACGTTTTCCCTCCTGCGTCGGGACTCCGTGGCTCCTCCGGGAGCCAAGGTGGATCCACTCGCGGGATTTCTGGCGACTGAACGTTGCCGGTGTTTCTCGCTGTTTCTCCGCTGCAGCAGGAGGACAGCCTCGGGTGTGAGAGTCAGAGTGAAACGGACCTCCTGCTGATCCTTGGTTCTCACAGGCTTCACCTGTGAGTCACTCTTTACAGAAGTGTGACCAGAGTGTTTGTGCTGCTGTCTTTTAGACAGACTCTCTGAGCTGGTGACAGGAGATCTGCCTTTCTGGGATGAAGGCAGCGAGCCTTCCCTTCTGTTTGCCCCTGACACTCCTTTAATTGTTGGCAGATTACTCCTGGGCTGACTCTTCTTCCCCAGCTGTTTCAAGTTCAAAGCCAGCCTCTCCTTCACTGAGCCGCCTTTGTCTTCTTTCAAAGCTTTGGTCACAGCAGATACAGATGAAGTGTTGTTGGTGGGTCTCTCCTTCCCAGCGAGTCCTGACACAGAGCGCGTGATGGACACTGGCGGTATGAAGGGCATTTTGGCAGCGCACAGCATCAAGTAGGAGAGGAGTTCACTTTTGCTTGTGAAGTGTCGAAAGAAAAAAGAATGGACTAGGGAGGAAAGTGATTTCCTGACCGAGTTGAGATACTCTGATGCATCTTCAGCCATGCAAGGGTCAGCTGGCTGCAAGTGCGTCACTGCCTCGCGGATCCACCAGTGCTCCTCTACACAGGAATAACATTTCCTGATGCCTTATACCTGAGCTGTGAGTGGGAGGTTGTTGGCATGCTTTAAAAAAAAAAAAAGAAAAGGGCTTGTATGATGCTCATTACCCTGAGGCTCAAACATCTAAAATAAACCTACACCTCTAATCCTCTAGAGTGATTAGTGAGAGCACGTTTACTATGCACAGTACAGGTGCACATGCAGGCCTAATCCTCGCTGGATGTTTGGATGTGCAGTGAACTATGCAAACAAAGGTCACTTGAAACATTAAGCTTTTCTCCCTGCTCTGCATTTTAAATAAAACAAAGAAATAAAGCTTGAAGGATTGGCACAGAACACATTTATTTAATAGGATTCTTTCACAATTTGATTAAAACGTTTAAAATATCAAATTTTACACAACAGGAACTCGTGTGCTCTTATGTCTAAACGTGCATTTGACTCCAGCAATTGTGTGTTCACTCGCAGCACCGCTTCTTGTGCACGTGAAGAACCCGTCGACAGCGTGGACAACTGTGGTAGGCGTCCTTAAAGTGGTTTACAAAAAATGGAATCAGGCAGCAGCCGAGCACCAACCTGTGAGGCGGAAAGAACCACATGCTGATCTCTGACTTTTTAGAAATCGAATGTGTGATCGATGCTGGGATACAAAAAACAACCAGACTGAAGTGTTTAAATGCCTCTCACCCGCATAACACAAACACAAGACACACGAGCCACGCAAAAGTCCCGGCTTTAAAGGTGACCTCTGTGGTGACCCGAGTCCTGCAGGAGGGGCAGGTTGCCAGACCTGGAGAGCATCGCAGCTCAGCTTCATAGCTCACAAACTTTGCCCTGGGTGTACGTAAAGGGGCATCATACACTGTTGAGAAGAGGTTAAAAATGAATGCTGACATGCAACCTGAAGGGGATTGCTGCTAATTTTTTTTAAATGTAAAACTAAAGTAAAGTAAGTAAACTAAAGTAATAAATTATTAAGCTATGTTTAAACTTAGCAGTGAGCAAAGAAAATGTGACATTACATATTCAAAATGGAGGTAGAAGAGCCTGTACCTGGTACAGCTGAGAGAATATTGTTGGGCAAGCAAACTCCTGAAGACGAGGACGAGGAAGGCGGTTGTGGTGGCTGTGCTGGTGGTGGTGGTGGACGGGTGAAAGGTGAGTGGACTTTGTAGACTTTGACATCTTGATCCGATTTACAGTCCTCTGGAAAAATGGATACACAGTGAGGTTTTTGTTTTTTCAACCACAGGAAAACAGACTAAGCAATGCTTGAGATGAGAGGTTATTTTTACCTGGTAAGAAGTATGGCGTAGGTGCAGGAAACAGCTTATCCACATTTGATTCCATTTAAAAGGCCTGAGGGAGCGTGAGAGGAAAAACAAGGGAAAACTCCTAAAATGTGCCTCCTGTGTTTGCGTCCAGCAGGGATTCATCAGCAGATGTACCAGGTGCTGTTAATTGAATTTGCCTCTGATTGGTTCAAGAAGGTATTACCCATTGTTCAATAGCGCCATGAGCATGTTAAACAGGTAGAAAGGTCTGGGGCAAACCTTCCCCCAAACAGCCATCTTGCTTAGTTTTATTCCACTGGAAATTGGTAAAAAATCAAATTTTGTTTTTTTTAAACACCAAAGATAATCTGTTCTTTATGAGTAAGACCAGATGTGCTCTATTATGCAAAATAGAGCTCCTCATTTCTTTGGATGCTTATCCTTATCAGGGTTGCAGGGAGGAGCCAATCTATGCTTTTACTGCATTAACAGTGTATTTGTGATCATTGTCATGCTGAAAAATGAAGCCTGAAAAATGCCAATCAGATACTTAACAGACTCTACTGACTTCCAACATATTAATGAGGACTTGGCCAAAAGCTTCACATTTGGACTCATCACTCCAATAAGACCTGGTGCCACTGATTTTCTGTCCAGTTCTTGTATAATTTGGCATACTTCAACCTTTTCTCTTCCTTAAGAATGACATCTTGATCAGATACTGTTTATCTGTTATAGATGGTTTTTAGGCCTACTTCTTCTTTTGTCCTTCACTTGTCCAGTTTCCTCAAACATTTTAAGAACACACTGCCTATCATGCAAAGATATGCCAATTTTTCAGCCAAGAGCTCTTTGTTAATCCTTTCTTTGGTGGAAAAATACTGAAAAAAGCCTGGAGCACTATTGCTCAAGACCACTTTAAAAAGATGACATGAAAAGCTAAATACAGAGAAACTAGGGGTGGGTCAAGAATTTTACAGTACCATAAATATTTAAAACCTGGTTTTAAAATTCCGAGTCGGTGATTCTGTGTTTTGGCAAATCAAATCACTTTTATTGTCACATCACATGTGCAGGTACATTGGTACAGCACATGTGAGTGAAATTCTTGTGTGCGAGCTTCACAAGCATTATTCACACATTATCAGACAAAACACACCATCTAAGCCTGATGAAGTCCTCTAGTCGTGTTTAATACAA
The DNA here is from genome assembly GCF_965226115.1 of Aulonocara stuartgranti. Taxonomy (NCBI): domain Eukaryota; kingdom Metazoa; phylum Chordata; class Actinopteri; order Cichliformes; family Cichlidae; genus Aulonocara; species Aulonocara stuartgranti. The sequence continues at coordinate 30,191,252 of NC_138944.1, read as the reverse complement.
CACTGATACAACGGCCACAAGTCTGTGCTGTTTTGTAACCGTTTAAAGCACTCTGGGTAAAGCACCAGAGGAGCTCTTCTCGGGCTAGGAGTAACGTGAGATCTAGCGACGTGAACGAGGTTATTCACTTGAATGTAACAGCTAGCGTAATGATGCTAAGCTAGCTGTCAGCCTGGCATCCACGGGTTTTGCTGCAGAGTTTTAGCTACCGGATGCTCCCAGTCGTATCCTGCTGGCCGTCTTGACATTCCCCTCAACATTCCTGGACGAATTCGTGTCGACTGACCAGAGTCCGCGAATTCAGGTCCACTCCTAATCTAACCTTTCCCCCCGCTAGCGTGATTTAGCTCACCGGCTAACAAGAGTTCAACACTCGGGAGAACCGGACTGACGAGGTAAGTTAGCATATGGAGGCTAGTGGGATGGACAGGCTAATGGTCTAGCTGTCACCGGGAGTAAAGGCTTCTTGTACGAGGAAAAAATAATCTTAGAAAGGAGGCCTTCTGGTAAGCGTGTGGACACAGTCGTTGTCATTATATCCCTCAAAATTCCCCATCTTGCTATTAGGTCTGTGTAACACCGGCGAAATGTGAGCTAGCAATTTGATTGACTTGCTAGAAACGTTTTGCTAATGTTAATTTACCGAGGGAAGCAGCTGACCTAGTAATGGTAATATTACCGGAGCTAGCTTAGCAAGTCCGTACTGGTTTAGAAGAATGTTGTACGTCTGTTTGGGGCGAAAAAGGACTTAAGTGAAAGTCAGCTTGCTAACGTTAATTTGCCATTATTATTTAAGAGAAACTAGTAAAGAAAGCTTCTCGGTGACAGGGTTTATCTAAAGAATCCAAGCTAGCGGCTAACACGTACATTACGAGTTAGGGTGCTTTAAAAGTTAACAGTTAACTAGCTGTCCTATGTGAGCAGTGAACCAGCAGCTTCCATTATGTATGCTGTAATTTGTTTAGTTTTTAAGTCTACCGAGACATCGTTCTGGTCTCCTGCTGGCTGGGAGTGTGTTTGCCGTGTTTTGCTTTGCTTTGTGAGTTTTTGCTGTGTGTTTTTGCTTCGCAGAGTTCAACTTAAGGACCACACCCAAACATGTCCCTTCATCAGTTTCTGTTGGAACCCATCACCTGCCACGCATGGAACCGCGACAGGACACGTAAGGCTCTGAGACTGTAGCTATGAGAAATGCTCACTTTAACACAACACATTTCAAGGTTAAGGTCTTAAAGTCTTTGTCTTCATTGGGTGGTCAGATCACAACTACAAAGAATGCTGTTAGAGCAATTTCATCTGAACAGAGATAAGATTGACTCAGTTTATTTTGGGTAACACAGGTTGGAATTTGGCATGTATCAGAAAACTGGTCTAACTTGTTTGTTATCTGTGTGCTCATCCTGTTAACCAGCTGGTTTCTTCTGTTTTGTTTTCCTTCAGAAATTGCCATTAGTCCCAATAACCATGAAGTTCATATCTACAAGAAGAGTGGCAACCAGTGGGTTAAGACCCATGAACTGAAGGAACACAATGGCCATATAACAGGTGGTTAATCAGATGTTTTTAAGACTGATCGTTTGTTTTACTTATTTAATGTGACGTTTCAGTCCACGTCTCACCCAACATGTCAGTAAAATTAATGTTTCTGAAGAATTCTTTAATAAGTAAAACCACAGCTAAGGTGGGATTGTGTGATCCTAAAGGGGTTTCTTTTTGTCTAAGCTATTAGTAGAGTTGTTAGTGACTGCATATTGGCTGTGTTATAGGCATTGACTGGGCTCCCAAAAGTGACCGCATAGTGACATGTGGAGCAGACCGTAATGCCTATGTGTGGTCCCAGAAGGAGGGGGTATGGAAGCCCACACTGGTCATCCTCAGGATCAACAGAGCGGCCACCTTCGTCAAGTGGTCTCCATTGGAGAACAAGTTTGCAGTGGGCAGCGGTGCTCGACTCATCTCTGTCTGCTACTTTGAGTCCGAGAACGATTGGTGAGACTATTAATCCAGCAGTGGCATGATTTAAATGCATTGATGTTCTGGTGAATGTTGTGAATAATGTCTTTCTTTGAAAGTGCAGCATTTAAGTTCAGTATTGCAATTTATTTGAATTATTAGTGCATTATTTTGAACCTATACGTCCAGACCAAACTGCTTTACCTCAATTTTCACACCTGCTTTAACAGGTCAGAGCAGCCACACAGCCTGTGTGAAACGCTTATCTGAGGTGTGGCTTGAACTTTCATACAGAAGTGCGTCATCAAGAGTTGGGAGGCATGTCTCTCTCAGCAGTTATAGACTGTGAAAAATTCTGTTGGTAGCCACATTGACTTGCTACCAATATCATTACAGAAATGATACTTATCATTATAGTTATAATAACGCTACACCTGTAAATGTCATGAACACAAAAGTAGAGTTGATTTTCTTTCGTTGGCATGTTCTGATAGCATTTAAAGAAGAATGAGGGTGATACATGTGTGCTAAGCAATCACAGCACAAACCCAGTGAAGGCTATAATTATGTGAGGACGTTAACAGAGCATTAGGTGAAGGGCAGCCTTTCTCTGGTGCTCTCTACTTATCTCTGGCGCAGAGAGAGTGCAGTGCTGCAAGGAAGTCGTCATGCAAATGTAGAGGTAGGGGGTGTGGTCCAGTTTAAAACGAACTGGGAATTGAATGTCTTCACCTAGTGTAAGAGCAAAGCGTTGCATTCCAACCAGCTGATGAAGATACACTCCCAGGATTAAAGGACTTGTTTTTTTTCCTCCACCCTGTACTTATTACTTCCCTTTTATTTTTGCTGTGCCTCATAATTGATGAGTCGTTTTTTTGTTTTTGTGGGGTTTAAAGATTTACATGTCCTGCTATAAAAACTTTGCTTCTTCGTGTGGTTTTAGGTGGGTTAGCAAGCACATCAAAAAGCCAGTTCGCTCCACCATCCTCAGTCTGGACTGGCATCCAAACAATGTCCTGCTGGCTGCTGGCTCATGTGACTTCAAGTGCAGGTAAAAGATGGTTCAGGAGATGAAGATTAGAGTATTGAAAACTAGCTAGGCGGCTTTGTCCGGTTTCAATTTCTGTTTTTCATGCTGTCTTCCAGCCCGCTTCCTTGCTCATCTCTCCCTCTCTGGTCTCTAGGGTGTTCTCAGCCTACATTAAAGAGGTGGAGGAGAAACCAGGCCCCACACCCTGGGGCAGCAAGATGCCATTTGGGGCTGTGCTAGCAGAATTTGGAGGAGCAGGTCTGACACCCCCCCCTGCTCCCCCCCCCCCTTTTTTTTATTATTATTTATTTATTTATTTTTAGCCTTGTCGATATTCTTTTACAGTTGCTCTGTGAACTTACCAATTTGTGTGTGTTTTGTGCCTTCTTAGGTGGAGGGGGTTGGGTCCACTCTGTCTCTTTTTCAGCTTCTGGTAACCGTCTGGCCTGGGTCAGCCATGACAGTACTGTCACAGTGGTGGACAGCTCTAAGACTGCCAGGTATGTTTAGTTGTTACCTGTATTCTTCTAAAATGCACATGGTTTACTCATTCTTTATATAAGAAGTCAGAATTAAAGCTGACTTCTTATATATATATATATATATATATATATATATAAATAAATATATAAATAATGGTGTCGCCTGATAGATGTTGGGTCTGAATGTCAGCACATCTCGTGAAATTAGAGTTGTCTCCGCACCTGATTGTGGGATTTGACAGATTCACTAACGGCAATTATGCAAAAAATGTAAAAAAAAAAAACAACAACAATCATCTCAAGTGAGTAAGTTACAGAAAATAATGCAGGGGGTAAAAACACAATTTGCACTTTGAATTCTTAACATTGACCACAAAAGGGCAAATGTTGTGGCCTTTAAAGCAAACTGAGTAATGCCATAAAGAGATTACCATTGTTGCATAATCATAAAGCAGTTAGTGAAGTGAATCCATCCCAATCTCATCTGAAACAAAACCCTTTTCATTCATTTAAAATTATCCCACACTCATCGTGTTGCCAAAGGTACCCATCCCATATTTTTCTTTAATATATATGATTTTTTTTTTCTTTAGCTACAATTAATTTTGGGGTGTTTTAAACTATAGTATTCAGTAGCCTGTGCCTGTGTTCTCTTTATCTTTTTAAGTGCAATCGAATCAGCCACTCGGACCATATTAATTTTATTTTGTTTGTGTTTAGTCCTTCACAGCTGAAGACGGAGTTCCTTCCTCTGCTCAGTGTCATTTTTATTTCAGAGAACAGTCTAGTAGCTGCGGTAAGAATGAAGCATATGGTGGCTGCATGTTCCTTTGCACAGATTTCTAGTGATCCAGGAGCGCTGTAGTAACTCTGCTGTCTCCCTCCTCAGGGTCATGACTGTTGTCCGATGCTGTTCCGTTGCGACGACGGTGGAGCGCTGACATTTGTGACAAAGCTCGACCTCCCCAAGCAGAGCATCCAGAGGAACATCTCTGCCATGGAGCGCTTCAGGAACATGGACAAGAGAGCCACCACTGAGGACCGCAATACTGCCCTGGACACACTGCACCAGAACAGCATCACGTAGGTCACCCAGAAAACTAATGCACGCATGGGTAATGCAAACATTTTAATGGTAATTTTGGAGACTATATCCTATGGTGCAGTTGAATTATATTATGAATCCTATTCATTTTAACCAACACCCCATCTCCAAACTTTAGCCTGTACAAAACACAGATGGGTTTTAATGTTGGGCTCTAGTATTTTAGTTCATCAATACTAGCTTGCTGGTAAATGAGCACTTGGTGTTGAATCAATGCTGTTAGGCATCACATGTTTGAGAAAACAGATGATTTTAGGAGCTTTCCATTGTTCTGCATCCACTTCTATTATTATTATTTCTATTCTTTATACATAAAAACAGGTTTTGCAACAACCTTACATACTCTGTTTGAAAAGTATATACAGTGGGGCAAAAAAGTATTTAGTCAGCCACCGATTGTGCAAGTTCCCCCACCTAAAATGATGACAGAGGTCAGTAATTTGCACCAGAGGTACACTTCAACTGTGAGAGACAGAATGTGAAAAAAAAAAATCCATGAATCCACATGGTAGGATTTGTAAAGAATTTATTCGTAAATCAGGGTGGAAAATAAGTATTTGGTCAATAACAAAAATACAACTCAATACTTTGTAACATAACCTTTGTTGGCAATAACAGAGGTCAAACGTTTACTATAGGTCTTTACCAGGTTTGCACACACAGTAGCTGGTATTTTGGCCCATTCCTCCATGCAGATCTTCTCGAGAGCAGTGATGTTTTGGGGCTGTCGCCGAGCAACACTGACTTTCAACTCCCGCCACAGAGTTTCTATGGGGTTGAGGTCTGGAGACTGGCTAGGCCACTCCAGGACTTTCAAATGCTTCTTACGGAGCCACTCCTTTGTTGCCCGGGCAGTGTGTTTTGGATCATTGTCATGTTGGAAGACCCAGCCTCGTTTCATCTTCAAAGTTCTCACTGATGGAAGGAGGTTTTGGCTCAAAATCTCACCATACATGGCCCCATTCATTCTGTCCTTAACACGGATCAGTCGTCCTGTCCCCTTGGCAGAAAAACAGCCCCATAGCATGATGTTTCCACCCCCATGCTTCACAGTAGGTATGGTGTTCTTGGGATGCAACTCAGTATTCTTCTTCCTCCAAACACGACGAGTTGAGTTTATACCAAAAAGTTCTACTTTGGTTTCATCTGACCACATGACATTCTCCCAATCCTCTGCTGTATCATCCATGTGCTCTCTGGCAAACTTCAGACGGGCCTGGACATGCACTGGCTTCAGCAGCGGAACACGTCTGGCACTGCGGGATTTGATTCCCTGCCGTTGTAGTGTGTTACTGATGGTGACCTTTGTTACTTTGGTCCCAGCTCTCTGCAGGTCATTCACCAGGTCCCCCCGTGTGGTTCTGGGATCTTTGCTCACCGTTCTCATGATCATTTTGACCCCACGAGATGAGATCTTGCGTGGAGCCCCAGATCGAGGGAGATTATCAGTGGTCTTGTATGTCTTCCATTTTCTGATGATTGCTCCCACAGTTGATTTTTTCACACCAAGCTGCTTGCCTATTGTAGATTCACTCTTCCCAGTCTGGTGCAGGTCTACAATACTTTTCCTGGTGTCCTTCGAAAGCTCTTTGGTCTTGGCCATGGCAGAGTTTGGAGTCTGACTGTTTGAGGCTGTGGACAGGTGTCTTTTATACAGATGATGAGTTCAAACAGGTGCCATTCATACAGGTAACGAGTGGGGGACAGAAAAGCTTCTTACAGAAGACGTTACAGGTCTGTGAGAGCCAGAGATTTTCCTTGTTTGAGGTGACCAAATACTTATTTTCCACCCTGATTTACGAATAAATTCTTTACAAATCCTACCATGTGGATTCATGGATTTTTTTTTTTTCACATTCTGTCTCTCACAGTTGAAGTGTACCTCTGGTGCAAATTACTGACCTCTGTCATCATTTTAAGTGGGGGAACTTGCACAATCGGTGGCTGACTAAATACTTTTTTGCCCCACTGTAGTCTGTGGTAATGTGCACACTTCATGTGGTTCTAGTGAGCAATCAGACATTGTGCAGACAAAATTTGGATGAGCCGTAGACACATGACTCATCACTCAAAGTAAAATGCAGAGCCATAAGCAGCTGATTTCAATTAATTCTCAGGTGATCTCTGGTGTCAGATCTGCTTAGCTTTACGTGTTTTCAAACAGGAAGCGTTTCAATCTCTAGGTCACAGGTCAGAAGTTTTATTTATGTAGTGCTTTTATTGTTTTAAGGTGTAGTTTGGCATTGCAACACTCAAATGTGACCAAGAGGACCGGCAGTAATTAGCTGATATTTTGCAATATATTCTGAGAAACAAGTTTGTTTGCTTTCTTCAGTGTGATAAGATTATTCATGTTACTTTGGAAGTACAGTAAGAGCTCCAGACTTCAGTTTTGTTTTTGTTTTCCTCTAAAGAGTTTACTGCTGCAAAACTTGTAGATCAAGTCAAAGATCAGCATCTTGAATGCTGTCGTAGCAATGTTTGCACAGAATGGAATCTACTCAGTCGTAATTTGCTAACACGCCTCAGCCTGTTAGCAGGGAGTGAATGTGGTGAAAGCAGGGACTCAAAGAAAAACAGGGAAACAAGAGACACGCAAAAATAAGAAAGGCAGGTCCGATTTATATTTGAATATTGTACACAGTGTGAAATTGTGTCTGGTAAAGAGGTGTAAAACAACCAGGAAAAAACGATTAAAAGCACCTACTGAATCCATTCATGATGGTGGTGTTTTCCACCTTATATGTGATATTTCAGCCACACCCACAGACTTCCCGAAGCCTTTTTGTCACCACTACCATTTAACTAGCAGCAGATAAGCATTTTAGCAAATTTCCCACCAAGATCACAACGATAACAAAGGCTTGTCAACATCATCACCTGTGTGTTTGTTTCTTAGCCAAGTGTCTATCTATGAGGGAGACAAAAGGGATTGTCGCAAGTTCTGCACCACAGGTATCGATGGAGCAATGACCATTTGGGACTTCAAGGTAAAAATGCACAGAAACAGTGTTTTTTGTGAGTTAACTTTTTCTGAGTCTTCCATCACTAACTCTCTGTCATGTGTTTTCCTCCTCAGAGTCTAGAAGCTTCTATCCAGGGTCTCCGCATTATGTGAAGAAACCTTTTGAATGAACGGAGAGACGCTGCGGCCTCACTTCTCCCCCTTTTCCTCCCCTGCCCTCACCCCTCTTGCCCCTTTTCCGTCTCACCCCGGCCCTCCCTCCACTCCTGCCACGCAGCCAGTAACATACATACTTTATCGAGTGTCTGCTGAAGCACTGATCAGACCATAACACACTCTTGTGAGTGTGTGCTTAAACTCACTCACACACATACACTCACTACACACGCTGAGCTGACGTGTGACTTCACTGTTGATTTTTTTTTTTCCCCCCATTTTGTTTGTTTTTAAACGAAGGTTAACCAGGTGTCAAAGTGGGAAGGTCCTCTGACACGTATTAGACGTGACGTGAAATGTGTGTTTTTATGTTCTCTAACCTCCTGTACCAAAAGTTGAACACTAAAAGGTGCATTTTATCCAAAATCAGACTGTATTCCACCTCAGGCTAACCTTAACATGCTCTCGGAATAACAACATTTAGTAGACCGAAAGTAGACGTTTTACTGGAGGATAGTTCGTATTCTTCAGCGGGCGAATTTGCTTTCACTAGGACCCGGGGTTACTGATATTCTGAGTACATGTTGCGTGTTGGCTTTTGGGAGTTGTACAGAATCTGATGGTGGAGAGAGAAAGCAGCTGTCTGAACTCTGTGTGGAGTGACAGCTGGCCAACACTAGGCTCTGTAGCTCCTACACTAAAACCACACAAGATGGAGGATTTCTATGTAACTGACCATGAGTAGACATGAAATAAAGATGAAATACATTTACAGTACTCAACTCAAATGACTGTGCTCTTCCTTTGTGTATGTGGACAAATGGTAGTTTGTGTGTCAAATTACAATATGTAATCCATATTTCTGCTTGTCATAGGTTAGTGAAGGCCCAGCTAAATGCAAATCTTGGAGTTTCTGAAAAATTCTGGAACATTGTTTCTCTGTGCGGATTTTTAGTAAACAAGGTTATATCTTCTTTCTGTGTCGGCGTCACCGCAATGATTTTTAGCTCATTTAGCTGAAGGACAGACGAACAAGTTGGGCATCCCTCCACAGTTCACTAAGATTGCTACTCCTAGAGTATTCAGGTTTTACTGAAAGGTGTACGCATCGATCGCCTATTGGGTCTTTACTTAAACTGTGCTGAAGGTTTATATTTGGTCCTTTCACCAGTTTCACAGGAATCAACTTCTCATCCTAGTATTTTAGTGAAACAGGATTGAGTTGTCCTGGATATGACTGTTTTCAAGACTCCTTGAATCCTCTGTGGATTTTTAATTCTCATTGTATTCAGTGCAACAATACAATCAAATTTATCGCTTTCTTCCCCCATACTTTACCTGTTACAGTGAGCTGCAAATTGTGAAGAATCATGAGTGGGATGACGTAGTACGCCGCTGACATTCTGGGATGTGAACGCACTGAATAGTGGGTGTTATCGTGGGTCATCTTTTTCATTGTCTTTGTTGGCACTTCAAGATGACCAGATGAGATAGAAATCAAAACCTACAGCTTCCCGAAGCTGGTGCAAAAGTAAATAATGCTTCTAAGATTTCAAAAAAATCAAAGAAATATCTTTAACCTCAAAGGACCTGATGTCCACATATGTGGACATCACATTTTGGGTTGTCTAGACCACAATGCTAAATATTGCTCTACAAGGGCCTGATATCCACTTACGAGTAATGTTCCCTCTAATTTTTCACGTGTCTGAGCAAACTCCCTTGGACCACTGTGAGCGACAGCAGACGTGTGCACTATGGTCACGCCAGCATCGAATCCATCCAAGTTACATGGTTTATTAAAATAATCAAATTACAGCATTTATGTTAGACTACTTTTAATTAACTGCTTTAGCCCACTTACAATGAAAATTAAAAAAAAAAATCTTGTTCATGACCTGTGTATGTTAACACTATTGGAAGTAAAAATAACTTGAGCTCCAATTTTGAAAACACAACTTTTATTTATTTATATATATATTTATATATATATATATATATATGACTTATATTGTGAATCTGTGGTCTGGGAGAGAGTCCTGTAACTCTCTCTCTGCAAAATACAGTATATAATGACCAATGTTGGGCAATTAATTATATAATTCTTCAAAAAAGTAACTGAGTCTTGCAAACAACGTTTTTTGCAGCAGTTTACCTAAAAATGAAGCCAAGGCGTTTTTTTAAATAAACATTTCAAACTATTTACAGAACAATCAGCTGTTCTGCATCAAATCTGATGCCACACAAATTATTTGTGCCACTCCAAAAAACAATTTCTGTCCACTATGAGATAAAGGAGAACAACAGCCTGATACCTGCAGGCCTGACAACAGGAGATGTATCACTGCTGTAACAGCTGTAACATTCAGCAGTCGCCTCATTGTTCTGACACAACAAACTATTGACTACACGACACACTAACGACACAAGATTTGCGCTAAACGTGGCAAATCTCTCACATCTCAAAACACCACCGTCACTCCTAAAAAAAAATTTTTTTTGTCACTCCTGAAACTTCCCCCCTCCCTAAACAACAAATGCCATGTTCTGATTGGTCGACATGGTACATTTTTCCACCAATAGGAAAGGGTGGGGGGTTTGGTATTGTTTTTGCTCACAGGTGGAGAGTGCTTTCCAGCGTTTTCCTTCTAAAACGCCGTTTTTACCGTTTCTTCCCGCAGTAAATATAAACAACCATAGTATTCAGGAAAGAACCAAACATTGCAAATATTTTTTATCATAACTCTGGTTTTCGTGGCCTATCAACACAATTTAAAAACTGGTATAAAGTCCACACTTTTCTGTCCTGCTCACATCTCCAATGGTTGTACACGTTGTCATTAACGTGGCTTCACTCCACGTCAGCCACGCCGCTTTGCAAGCTAAAACACCGGTGTCGGCGATGGACGCTGTCATAGCCTGTCAACGACGTTGATTAGCTGCGTATGTACGAATGTGAATCGCATTATTGGCTGGACTATGGGATAAGGTGGCATCGTTCTAATCCCATACTGGAGCAGCCAGTCACTCACTGACTAACACTGCAAAACAGAATTGTTAAAGTTTTAATTTTAATTTCAATTCAGGCTAGATTTTTTTTTGTGCGCAACGCAGATTTTTCTGCGCAGAGACCGTGCCAGCAGTGCGCAATTGCGCACGCGCGCAGCTTAGAGGGAACATTGCTTACGAGGACATTATACTCCCACTCTTCTATTGAAATTTAAAACTAATGTCGTCACATGTGGATATCAGGACCTTCTAGAGTAAAATCAGGTAAAAAGATAATTCTTTGTTTTTACATTTATCAGGTCCCAATCAGTCCAAATAGCAAAGAGAAATTAAAAATGCATGCCATGAAAGAGTTCAGGTCTTAGGAGGTTAAAGAAGGCTTCACCTGCTTCCTCATTCGCAAGGGGTCAACACGTTTTGTTTTTTTGAAACCCTTGAAAGTCTCAACCATGAAATAATTTCCAGAAAATGGACATATTTGAGCCTTCTGACAATTTAAATTGTAAACCATTCTCTATATTATCATGTGAGTCACACTGATAATATAGAGGTCTGTGCCAAATATGATGTGCTTGGTGTTAACAAGGAATTTGTGTCTCCTTCCAAGATCATGTTTTTTTTTTGTTTTTGTTTTTTTTTTTCTATTTCTTTTTTTTAAATGACATCAGAAACAGCAGTATGCGACATTACGTGATGGCAGAGCTTCAGTTCATCCTTTGTCTTTTTTTTTTTTTTTAATAAATAGGACAGGGGGAATGAATGAGAGAAAGAGGGGGAGAGAAAGAAAGAAAACCAAAGGGGAGAAGAGACGGTGAGAAGGGGGGGAAGAGAGAAAAAAAAAAAAAGAACTCCTGGGTCACCTGTATGGAGAAAAAAAAAAAAAAACAAACAAAAAAAACAAACAGAGGAGACAGCAAACAACAAAGAGCAACATAATAATAGAGAAAACAAAGCACCATCACAATAAACTAGCTAGTCATAGATATCAATATTTACTAAATAATAAACGATATTGTGCAGCACGCAAGATAGACAGCGCACAGTGTGCTTTGAGGCAGCAGCCAAGAAAGCTTTAGTCCGCGTCTGTGAATACCCATGTGTGCATACCTGTGTGGATCAGCATGCTTGCATTCCAAAGGTTTCTCCATGTAATGATCTGCTAGGGAGTGTGGGGGGGCCACAGCCCCGTCCTCCAGGGTGTGAAGCGGGTATGGAGGAGATCAAAACTCCAGACATCCAGAGGCCCCCAGAACACAAGAGACCATGGAAGACCAACAGAGGGGCAGCCGCGCCACTGTTCCAGTAAGAGCTGAGGAGAGTCCCAGATGAGGGCTCGCCCAGCAGCCGCGGAGCAGAAGCCAGGGGGAGTTGCAGTGACACGCCCGTGAGCTCCGCCGGCCCCCAGCTGTGCCTGAGTGACCGAGCCCCAGGCCGAGAGGCCGGGGGCACCCCACCTCCAAAGGGGCCCGAGCGAGCCCCAGGCCCCAGGCCCCGACAAGCGGCTGCCAAGGAGTGAGCCGGTGTGTACCCGGACGCCCACCCCCAGACACAAAGAACCACCAACACACCGACACCTGAGGGAGTCCGCCACCGGCAGGGGAAGTGGTGGTGGGTGGAGATAGGCCTCCAAACCTTGGAGGGCCTGAGGTGTCCCCAGAGAGGTGGCGTCTGATACCCAACCTGACATATAGACACAGACATACAGGCACACACAGACACAAACATCCATTCCCACCCTCATGCTCTCATATGCACTCACTCCACACTCAACCAACGTGGAGACAGACATAAAGAGACGCTGTACACACGATCACACTCCCCAAGCGTACTCTACAAACCGGGTCTAGGTACCCTTGCCCCTGGAGGGGGGAATTGCACCCAGACCCAAGATCATGTTAATGGGTGTTTCACTCGTTAGGTGAAACTACTACCACTGTGGATCTTTAAAATATCCTTTTTACTTTCCACACATACTCACACATAATCAGTCTAATTGTAATTGTACAAGCAATTTGTTAAACGAGTTGACAGTATTTTGGCAGTATTTGAAGTCATTAAAGTCCCAAAATTAAAAAGAAAAATAATACACTGTCTCCCAATAAAGGTTGGGAAATTAAATGAAGTGTCTTATGAGTGTGTGTGAGATTTAGGCCCATTTGAAGTTCATTAACTCCAAATTGGAAACAAAAGTACCTGTGAACAGAGCAGCTCACCCGTATAAAACAAGTAAGCAGCACGGCATGAAACTCAGTCTTAACCTTAGCTTCAAGGCTCTCACTGACTGCCAGTTTTATGCTTTTCCTTTTAATCCCAAATGGAAATTATGAGGAGTAAGGAAAATCTGCTGCTGCCAAGAAAAAAGTGATTAAGGCAACGTGCTTCTTTAAAAGCTTGAAAGAAACGCTTTGACATAGCAGTTAAAGTCTAATGAATAGACGAAGTAGTAGTCCAGTCAGTGTTCAAAGAAACATTGACTGGACTTACAGTAAAAAAAGATTTCAGATCTATAAACGCAACAACAAGAGCTCCAGTGGTTTCCACACACACTGTTTGCAAGTGATTGTGCAATAAAAAGCAAATTAACTTGTTTTCATAGCTAAATGTTTGAGGTTGCACTGCAGTGATGCAACGGGGTAAAACTAGTTGGCGTGCAATCATAACAAGAAGATAAATGAAGAACAGGACACATAATGTAACTGGTAGACAAATAATAGCAAATCCAGTGTAGAGCCAACCCCTTTCTCCTCCTGATGCCACCCTCTCCTCCCTGCAGATTCCTCCCTCTTCTTTCACTTCCTCCTTTTTCTTTATGCAGACAGCCCCGTACGCCCCTCCCCCTTCTTTTCCGTGTCTTTCATGCTTTTCTTTTCCTTTTTTTTTTTGCTTCCCCCCCTCAGATTCAGCCTCCTCCTTTGTGCATAACTTTGTATTGTGTTTATGCCCCTCCCTCTTTTACTACTTTTAACACTTTTTTTCTGTTCCTGTTTAATAATGTTAAAGTTCAATTAAAGAAAAAGTGCAGTTTTGGTCCCCCTTCTCTCACATTTCTCACGCCACGCCCATGATTTCTTTATTTCCACCCTCAGAACTGAAAAACCTGCAGAAACTTCCTGCCTGTCTCCCCTCTCTGAGCTTCACTGTACCCTCCTCCACTTCCCCCTCTGACCTCTCCTCCCCTCTCTCTCTTCAGTTCAGCTTCTCTCTCTTCCTGCACTCACTCTGTCGTTGGCGTTCGCGTTGACTGGCCAGAGTCCGCGAGCTGAACACCCTCCACTTTATTTGATCCGCTACTTTCCTCTGCTTTCTCTGCTCTTTTTTTTAAAACTCTCTCCCATCTCTTCAGCTCACCCATTCATCTCTGTCCTGCCCTCGGGGGTAAGTAGCCTAGAAAATATTTAACAGTTGACTGAGTGTGCTTAGGCACTCACTCACACACCCACCCACCCACACACACATATTTGAGTATAATGCATTTTCTGCAAAGAAATATCCAAAGCGTGCTACAGGCAATCGTGCTTCCCACACATTTGTGTTTTAGTGTTTGTAAAGTATCTGATAGAAATGAAAGAAATTTGATTTTTTTTTCCCCTGGTTTCTTCCTCCAATGGTTGAGTGTCTTTTTCTCTTTTTTTGTGGGGATGTCCGTTACCTTGGACCTGCATAGTTTCTGTCATTCCTCTGAAAGTCTGGATTTCATTAACACGCTCTGAGTGAGATAAGTTTAGCGTGTTTCACCCACAAACGGAGTTTAAGTCAGTTCATTACGTATCAAACACTTTGGATCATTTCACGGTTTCATTCAATAAAAAGACTTTTACATTTCTTCGTGTACTTCAACACTTCCTGCTTTCAACATGAAATGCAACTTCTGTTTTTTTTTTTAAAGACTTGACAGCCCACCAGCCTCTGGTTCCTCTCCTACTACTTCCTGATCTCCTTCTAACATCTGATTGGTCATGGCGTACCACAGCTTCCTGCTGGAACCAATTAGCTGCCATGCCTGGAACAAAGATCGATCCCGTAAGTCTGCCCGCCCTCTCTGATTGGTCACTCTTTTGCTCTTCAGTGACTTCCAGTGGTCTCATCTTTGAGCTGAGCACAACATCATGGGTGCATATTGCTCTGACTACAGTCTGTGACAGATGGTGTAATAGCCCAAGGTTTGCGACTGGCTCCCAGGTGGGAGAAGGTATTTCCTGTTTCCTGTAACAGTGGCGGCGGCGTCTGTAGGCCTCTCTGAGTGGTTCTTACTCTCCGTTAGCTGGAGGAAACCAGAGCCTTATATGGATGTTTTTCAACAGTACTTTGGTTTCTGGGCAAAGCGGATGTAAGAGACGCTTTAACCAGGCTGTTCGAGTTTCACTCAGGTTTGCAAAATGAACAGTTTAGTCATTCTGTGAAAAAAAAAAAAGCACACCGAAGTAAGCCACACTGCTGTTCTAGGACAAACACTGCTTCACTGACTCATCTGCTGACTAAAACATGCAGCCTTTGCTACAACGTTACAAAAAACAAAGATCGCAGGTCTTGTGCGCCTTCTATTTAAAGATGCTGTGTGTCTGTGTGCTGCCTCCAGGCTCATACATACAGTGTTTTTTTGTTTTTTTCTCTCTTCTCATGTGCCCACTCAGCTCTTCTGTGTTACTCCCCACTGAGCAGCCCGCTGTAAAGCTTCTCGTGTCAGTCACGCTGTACTTTGTCCATGATGAATATTGTGTTCGTACGGTTGACCATCTGTGCTGATATGGTTTGAAACACAATCTTCTTTGTTTCCGCCACAGAGATTGCCCTGTGTCCCAACAACCACGAGGTCCACATCTATAAGAAAGATGGGACCAAGTGGACCAAAATCCATGAGCTAAAGGAACACAATGGGCAGGTGACAGGTGAGACACAGCAACACTAAAACTAGTTAGGGACTTTCTGACATTGCCTTGTTTCCCAAAGGGTCAGATCCGCATGTTTGTTTGGTCTTGGAAGCAGCACTGGCTTGAGACAAACTGAAGTTTGGTTTGCATGTAAGACGAACGTATTAACCCCTAAACCTCAGAGCCACTACTCAAGTTCACCAATTCTGAAAGTGAAAATACAAGATTTTGTAGAATACTTTAGGTTTTTCTGTGACATCGAGCACAAGTTTCCATCATTTTTTGGGATCTGCCTAAATCGATATCAAGGAAATGGCCATCCAGCTTTCCAGTATTGCTAAATCTGTGGTTGCCTTATCCAGTGGTACAAAATAAATCAAGCTGTAGGAACATTTCCCCACCTCTATGTGATTATTAATGCTCATATTGCTTAATGTCAAGCATCAGATCAGCCATTCCCAAAGTCAAGAGTGCTGCGGCCTCCTTAAAAACCAGGAAATACCACAATCTTTAATCTTTAGTCTAATCAAAATACAAGAGGAAGTGATGTACTTCCTTGAAAATTTTATTCAAAAAACACAAAGAACACAGGCTGTTGTCTATAAATCGCTAATGCTACCCAGTCATATAGAAAGCATTTAGGCTAATGTGTGACCCACCTGCTACTGGGACACAAACTTCAAAACAAGAGCAGATAAATATATATAAATGTACATACTTGTGAGTAATTTTTACGTGAATTTCTGGTGTAACTGCAGCCCACCTGCAGTACCTTCACACTCCACCAGGGGCGACTTAGATTAGCAGAGGTGACAGCTAGCACATAGCTACCAGCTAACACCTGCCCCTATCAAAGTGCCCATGCCCATAATAATGGATTACTTTAAGCTTTAACACAAACTAAGTAAGTGAGTTATATGAAAGGTGCGGCTCAATACTTTTGTTGTAGTGTATGCTCCTTCTACTGAGACTTCACTGGTTTCACAATTTCCTGTCATTGTCTTAAGCTACTCTAATCAGCTGCTGGCTATGTAGATTGCCAGTAAGTATAAAGACATCAAAGTAGATCCCAGTCACTGCACAGTTACTTTTATCTCTTTGAAGATAAAGAAAAAAGACTCTATAGATTTTTAGTCAATTATTTATTTTGGATGCATTTGAGACGTTGATAATAGCATAGCTCTTCTTCCTTTTCTGCCTATTTGATGTAATATAGAGAAGTGAGTGGAAATGTGTTCCTGAGAGTTTTTTTAAAAAAATCTCGCAGGTATCGATTGGGCTCCGGAAAGTAACCGCATAGTTACCTGTGGAGCGGACCGTAACGCCTACGTGTGGACCCTGAAAGAGGGAACGTGGAAGCCCACCCTGGTCATCCTCAGGATCAACCGTGCCGCTCGCTGTGTGAAATGGTCACCTAAAGAGAACAAATTTGCTGTTGGCAGCGGCTCTCGTCTCATCTCCGTCTGCTATTTTGAGCAGGAAAACGACTGGTGAGCGAATTCACTAATATATGCAGAAAGCTTTATTTGAATACTAAGAAGCGCCCTTGGAGAGAGTTTAGCAACCATCTCTTGTTATCTGCAGGTGGGTGTGTAAGCACATTAAGAAGCCGATCCGCTCTACAATCCTGAGTTTGGACTGGCACCCCAACAACGCCCTTCTGGCTGCTGGATCCTGCGATTTCAAATGCAGGTATGTCACAGACAGGCTTAGCTTTCAGCTTTATTAAAATTACTTCGTGTACAGCCCAACACTGATGCTACTCCTAGATATATAAAAAAGGAAAGTCCTCATACAGTCCATGATATATGGCATGTGGGTTTCAAAATAACAATATATCTCCACCCTCACTCTCACAGAGTGTTTTCAGCCTACATAAAGGAGGTGGAGGAGAAGCCTGGGCCCACTCCCTGGGGTAGCAAGATGCCCTTTGGGGAGTTGCTCTTTGAGTCCGGAGGGTCTCCAGCAGCAGCTCAGACTTCAGGAGCAAGCGGCGGCTGGGTGCACAGCGTGTGCTTCTCGCACTCTGGCAACCGCCTGGCCTGGACCTCCCATGACTCAACTCTTTGTGTGTCTGAGGGCGGCAAGAACGGCACGTAAGTGAAGGCAGAGCAGTGTAGCTGGGCGTGTTGTGTGTTTACATTGCTTTGTGTGCTCCACTCTGACTTTTTGCTACAACTTCCACAGGTTGACCAGTCTCAGCTCGGAGACACTTCCTCTGCTGTGTGTCACCTTCATTACTGAGAACAGCTTGGTAGCAGCTGTGAGTATTCATTTATTCAGCACACACAGCAGTTCCTTTAATTTAATGTAATTTTATAATTTTATATCCCAAACTTTTCTGGCCCAGTGTCTCCATATAAATAATGTAAATAAATGAATAAATAGCGCTTTCTGGCTGTATCTATTCTAGCATCCAGAATAACAAACAAGAGTCTAGTCTCTCATATTTCCAACCTGATATTGTAATATCTCCTTTTGTATGTCTTTTCCTCTAGGGCCATGATTGTTACCCGGTGCTGTTTGTGTATGACGGTGCCAAAGGCAGCTTGACATTTGGTGGCAAACTGGATGTTCCTAAGCAGGCGGCCCAAAAGGGCATCAGCGCCAGGGAGCGTTTTCAGAACCTGGACCGTCGAGCCTCGGAGACCCAGAACACCGACAAGGACCTGAACACTCTCCACAAGAACAGCATCAGGTCAGGAGAAAACAAATGCTTCGTATCCATGAAAATTAAAACCCCCAAAAAGCGAGTGGTGATGTGTGGTTGGGTATGAGAGGGGATTTGGTTAAAGTGATATTTTTTTTAAATATAGCTATGAAAACCCTAAAACAAATGATATGTTACTACTTGGCTTTCTCACGTCTCAAACAATATTTCAGCCAAATCTCTGTGCTGGAAGGAGGAAGAAACCAGTGCACCAAATTCTGCACCACTGGTATGGATGGAGGAATGGGCATTTGGGATGTCAAGGTAACACACAGACAGACACAGACATGCAGGATTGCCAGGTATTGACTACCACAGTGATTTCACATGTCTGTCAATGTCTTTTCAGTCTCTGGAGTCTGCCATGAAGGACTTGAAGATAGTCTAAACTGAAGTTTACATTTCTCCGACCAAAGTTGCTCCCGGAGTTATGGAGAAAAACTGCTGCCTTATTACCCAAAGCTTCTTGGCCTTATTTTAATCAGGTATATTTTTTATATATGCAGGTTCAACGAGCAGACTTCAGTTCAAACAGTGTTTGCGATCTCTCTGAAGCTTTATGCTGAGCTTGTTACATTCAGTGCTGTATACAGAGGGACTGACCACATGTCTGCAAACGGTACTTAATGACTTAGATTAGAGCTCAGCCTGAGCTGACTGCTTAAAGCAGGCATTTTCTATTAATCAGAATGAAATGCTGCAATAATTGTTAAACGCTTATGCTGGTCATAATATGCATTTAATAAAAGATTACTGTTAAAGTGCTCAGTAGAATCTGGTTCGTTTGTGTGTGTGTGTGTTTACGTCTGTTTAAATCTGGATTAAGGACTTTGAACCTTTCAGCTCATTGTTTATTTGTCTGTACAGATGGACAACTTAAGTTCAAAGTTCGAACACTTACAGTTTTAACTGAGAAAAGTTGCTGTCTCGTGTGACGCAGATGAGATAATTTTTTTCTAACCTGGGGAAAAGCTAATATTTTGTATAAAAACAATGTTGTAATGTAATATATTATTCCATTTTTATAAAATTTACATCCTAAAACGTACTGGTTAGATAACATAATGCCTAAAATTAACGAACACAAGTTTGAAAAACCCGCCATGAGTACAAAACAGCAATTTTACAACTTCTTGGTGTTATATATCAGACAGTTTGGCGATGCCCTGCTATACTCACGTTTCATTAAAGCAATCAATTCGTTAACCTCTTCAGACCAAATGTCTTATCTCACCGAGTCTTTCAGTTAAAGCGAACAGCAAGAATTCCTGTTGCTGCTGTCGTGCCTGTAAACTGTAGGTTGAATCAGGTGGACAGAAACGTGGGATTATTACATCTGTAATGTTGAGTTTACCCATCCCTACTACTTTCAAACCCCACTGCCTAAGAGTAATGAACATTTGTATGTGAGACACAGGATCAACATGACTCCACATACTCATGTATTCAGTCCCGGTTCTTTAAAAGCACTGATGGGTTTTCAGCCAAATGCACATCTCCTCATCCACTGCAGTGTCTCACGTGATAGATCGATGCTATTAGATTGTTAATACAGGTACAATACTGTCTAAGCTGTTGCCGTTGTAGCTGCTCATCGATTGATGGGAAAACATCCTGCTGCACAAACTTACAAGTGTGTTTTGGTCTTGTTGATGTTTAAAAAAAATCTAATCAAATACTTTTTTATCTTCCTCTATAGTGCTCAAACTATTAATTTTTTTTAAATTAACTGTGACATGAAACTCCCAGGTGTCAGCAGTGAATATTTAGCAATTAACCATACAATATATATTTATAATTAATAGTTTTCCAATAGATCAGGTGGAGCAAAAAGTATCCCTCTGAGTAAAATAAAAAAAAGCCAAAAACAGAGAACACCTATCAGCTATCAGACCTCCTGCCTCTTCCTAAGTTCAAGCGACCTGCCAAGGTCAGGTTTGAAATGATAAAATAGTCAAGACTGAAGCATCAACGGGGGAGATATTCTGACCTGTAATGTATGTAAGGGGCTGCCAGTAAATAAATAGATAACTGAAAAACGTGTCAGTGTGAGGAGCTATTTCTGCCCCACTTGGTTCCTGTAGCATATCTCATTAATTCCGCCGCAGAAACAGAAAATTACATAAATGAGATGTTTTTATAATTACATTCAGATTCAGTAATTAAAATCTTGTATATTCAAGATATCTGGTTCTTTATTAAAAAGCGACAGTCCACATATTAGCAGCAAAAGTCTCTATGTGTCTCAAGGAAGACTGAAGACCCAGCCAGATGACATCACAGTGACGTCACGGGGTTATATTGTTCATACCTGGTAAAACGCCGCGCAGACTAGGAGCCGTAGCTGAGTGTCGCTTTAAATAATCCTCCTCTGACTCGATAATTAGATGCGTTAACGTCGTCGCCTTATTACATAATACCAGTCCCTGAGAGCGCGCCTGCGCCTCCACCTAGAGACCAAAGCAGGAACTGCAGGCACGACTTGCCTCTGAATCAGCCCCTCATCACAGAATGATGTGGCAGCCTTCAGTGATGAAGAACAGCCCCCCTCACCGAGTCGTGATGAGGTGAACCGGCGGGGAGAGAGAGAGAAAGACAGAGAGAGAGAAAGAGCGAGCAAGCATCAGCACCGACTGAGACTCATACCCTCGTCCCCCCACTGACGCCCACACTTCCGGACTGGACCCTCTGGAGGCGGCTGGGTCGGGATGCATGCGTCTCCCAGTGCTGCTTGAGATGTGGATAAGACGACGA
Source organism: Aulonocara stuartgranti (assembly GCF_965226115.1). NCBI lineage: Eukaryota > Metazoa > Chordata > Actinopteri > Cichliformes > Cichlidae > Aulonocara > Aulonocara stuartgranti. The sequence continues at coordinate 30,170,220 of NC_138944.1, read as the reverse complement.
CGGTGAAAAGGCGACGTGCTCGTTACCTTCCATTAAACCTCCTCGCTGCAGATCTGAACGCTGAACTAATCAATTATCGGCGGCCAACTCGCCCATCACTCACAGGGGGGATTCAGGCTTTGGCCACACTGTCTGTCTGCCGTCAACTGTTGCCTATTTCCTCTGTAAATGAATCTTGTAAGGTGGGTGAGCTCATTCAATATACGGTTAGAGACTGGAGATGAACAGAAAGGCTGCTTTTTGGTAGTGATGATGATGATGAGGTCCAGGATGCTCATTGGGAACCAGCTGTAAATAACTCATATGTATTTTCTGCATGTCTCATAATTAGTGATGTATCTTTTTCAAATTTCTATATTCAAGCTCAGGATTTCTTTTATTTCTTATTTTATTTTAAGCAAACACACAACCTGCCACTTCCCCCTTCTCTTCATCTTGCTACTTCTTCCTTTTTCCTCTTTCCCTGTGATCTTTGTGACACAGAGGAAAGGCCACCCCCTCCTCTTCCTCAGCCTTTTCAACTTTATTTAATATCTGGCACACAGAAGCCAACTGGATCTAGGCTGAGGCTGTCCCGAGGACAAACGAAGTAGACCAATGTTGCAACTCAGAATTATTTTCATTCTCAGCTCATGCTCTGCTAATCTGCTGACTGCTTTTATGCTATGAATCAGCTGATCATCTGTTCTGTTCGCTGTCCATTACAACTTCCACACTCTGAGTTATATGTTTAGTGGTCTTGTTTTTAGCTCCAAACCCAACCAAACTGAATTGATGTTAAAAAAAAATGCTTCCAAAATAGAGTCATAGGTATATATAGAGAGATACTTTATTATTATTATTATTTGCTTCAAAAAATAGGCCAACTGAGGCAATTGTGGGAGTAGTATTTGTTCCATCTCGCGAGCAGAGACTGTAATTCCCACAGCTCACACATGAAGTCATGTGTGCCACATTATGGGCTGAGGCGAAATTATCATGCTGCTTCTTTTAATCAGATATGATGTCAGTTGTCTTTTATGAGTACATCACAGCTAAATATATTTTTAGCTGTTTCACAATGCGGGGCACTTTAAGGAAGCGTGTGGTGGTTACTTTTGTTATGTAACATTTCTAGATTCATTTATTCATTCAAGCGCTGTCGAACATGTACCCGTCACAACTTCCTGCCACAGGACCCGGGCTGGCTTTTTCTAAGAAAACACCAAAACGATTAAATGATTCAATCAAGACGTCAGAGGAGCCTTAACAAAAAAAAAAACAGAATGAAATTTCCAGTGGTTTATCTTCACAGCTGTGACTAACTGCAGCTTCTCTATGTTGTGTATCAGTTTAAAAAAGAAATGTTTTTGGCCTTTGGATGTATTAGCGTGACAAGACGGGGGGTAATCTCAAAAGTTTTGAAATAGCTGATAGATCAGATTTTCCCAGCTTTTTGCAGTTAGGTTTACTAGGATATATAGCTTAAATGATCAGATTTTAATCACCATTGTGGTTCTTTAATCTATATACTGTCTAATTTAATCCAAGACCTGTTTGATTTACAGTGCTATAACAAAGAAAAACAGTTATATGGCAACTGTTTTCAGCAGTGTGTGGATGTTAACTTTATTATAGATTTACATAATAGCACAAAGACCCATGAAGTAAAGCAGTGTTAATTCATGTCCTGTGTTAACTGGACCGAGGTCTTCATGGTTCATTTAGACCACAGAGACGCAGAGATGTCACGGGGTTTCCACAGCTCTGCTCTGCCCCATGAGTGAGTCCCTCTGCCTGGCCTCTGGCCTGCTAATTATCAGCCAGCTTGATAAAGTCATTAATGACCTGACCAGGCCTGCTGGGCCTGGCACTGACACACACTTGTATGTGTGCGCACTACAGAGAGTAAGCCAGACAGTGTGAGGCCAGTGTTGGATACAGGGTGGGGAAGTCTTTTATTTGGGACAAGACGGTGTTTCTGGGCTGGGCCGGTTAGTATTAATAGCTCCTAATGAGTGTCACTCTGAAAAACAAAGCAGCAAATGGAGGAGAAAGGGAAGTGAAAGGTGCTGCCATCCTTTTTACATCATCTTTCTTTAGTTCTCCTTGTGTATATATGTTCATGAAGGATCATGAATGTCTTATCAGCATTTTGACAACAACCACGCATATACCCACAGCTGTGATATTCCTCTTTTTAGATTATTTAGAAGTATTGTTTCTGCAGCCGCATGCATGCACAGCTCCTCAGATAGACAGCATAATTAGCTGTTGGGGGCATTTCATAAAAACAAATGGATTCTTTGAGGTTCTGAGCGGTATTCCCTTTCCTTCTTTTTCATGTCTTACGACTTACAACATGTGGATGTGCACATGCTTACATTTTGTGTGTCTGCAAAGACATCATTTGCCTTCCCTGCATGTTAATTTCATCATTGGGAAGCAGAGAGGAGCCATGGTGGGGGAACGGGAGAGGGAGGAGGAAAGAGAGGCGAAGAAAGAAAGATGAAAGCAGCGAGGAGTTTTCTGTTGTAGGGAAGAGGGGAGGACAATCCCTGCCTGTGGTTTCCATGACAACAGTGACATCACTGTCAGGGTGCTACCTCCTGAACTGTTTGAGTTTCTGTACTGAGTGTTCGCAATCAAACGAACAGATCGGAGTGTGCGTGTGTATGTGAGAAAATGTGGGCATGGCTGTATGTGTGAGCCGTTTCTGAAAGAGATCAAACCTCTGCTTCAGTCGCTCTGTGGTTACCCACTGTTGCCAGGCAACGGCAGTCATGGCAACAAGTTGAAGCATGTAGTAGCGTTGCTAAGCGAAACAAGAGGGTGGGGTGGATTGTTAGCATTGAGATACAAGTGGGTTTAAATATCATACACAGTAAATATGGTCTGCAGCTTAATTCTACAAAGTCCTATTAAAGTGGACCCATTACTCTTGTTATATAAATTCTGTTGCAATGCCAGATGCTCATTACAAACATGGACAAAGCCTCAAATAATTACATTAGTGTATGTACAACAAATGTTGGCCAATAGCTCAGGCTTCAGACTGACTTTTTTTTACCCTTGATTCTGTATCATGTCAGTGAGAGTAGATAACCTAATTTGATCATCCTGACGCACTCCCAGGCTTGGCTGTTAGACTCAAAGCCCCGCCCACCTGTTGTTCAAACCTTGTGAGGAGCAGTCTATTAGAAAACAGTTGGCGTAAAGCGAGAACAGCTTGTTTCAGTCAAAGGATGAGTTAAGTGTAAGGAAAAAAGGAACATATTGAAATATGGATTATGCAAAGAGTCCAATTTTATTTTATTTTTTTAAACTAACCTTTAAGCAAGCAACATGTGCTCCATAAACCCCAGTAACATCCGAGGTATATTTCAAAACAACACCTAACAGCTTAAACTGAAATACCCATTTCTATAGAATACATATTTCATTAAATATTGCCATAAATTCAGACTGAGAATTTTTTGGAGTGTGTGTGTGAAATTTTTTTAATGCCAAATTACATGTACTGTTTCTGTTATATTTACTTATAAAGGAAAGAGTAAAGTTAATGAGTAAATAATTACAAAACAGCAATATTGCTTAAAATTCAAATTTTGCATATTTGCATAAATGACCACTAAGTCTGAACAGATCCATTTGTATGATAGAGACCTTTGGCTTCGGTTAATGAGCGACCCAGTTTGTATGTATTTTTAAGTGTAGATGTTAAGATGATGAAGCATTTAAATGTGAGCAAATGTGAAATGTGTCATTTGCATAAATGCTGCTGCCTGTAATAAAAAGAAAGGTAGCACTTTATAGTACAGCTCAGTAATAACATGATAATAGTGGTGTAATAATCAAAAATTTGTAACGCACAGTTAAAAAAACTGTCCAAAGAGCTGCACAAAACAATAAAAACTTCAAAAATAATAGTACAAGATCACAAATTTAAATGTGCCCGCAATACAAAATAACCACCACCAGTTTCAGATTATGAACCCAAGAATACCATGAAATACAGCTATGTTTTCAGATTTAAAGACGGCAATAATTGGAGCACTTGCAATGAACACAGGAAGCTGGTTCCACGATGATGGATGCAACTGAGAAAGTCCTTCCATCTGTTTGAGCCCAGAACAGAGAACACGAAGTCAGAGCTTGTCACTATATCTAAGAAAAGAGGGATTGTGTGAAGGTGAATAAGAGAAATCATATAGGTGAGTGCCTGACCAGTGAGAGCTTTAAAAACTATTTATACATCTTGAATTTAATTCTTAAATGGAAAGGGACAAAATGTAGTGAAGCCATTATGGGAATGATATGATCTAATTTCTTAGCACCAGTTAAGTCTAGATGCAGCATTTTGAAGTAACTGGAGGCAAGATAGAAACTTCTAAAGGAGACCACAATACAGCAAATTATAACAACAGGCAACAGGCTCGAATTACTTTTTCTGTGTAAGGATTAAATAGAAAATATTTGAAATATTTGACGATAAAGCTCTGTTTTGACAACAGATGACAATTTGTTTGTTAAAATGTAGCTCAGGATCCAGATTCTTCACATGAGACTTAACACAGAGAGAGAGGGGACACAGTTTATAAGGAAGAGAAAAAGAACCTCCCAATTTATAGGAACTAAGAATGAATGAATTGGCTCTTGATTTCCATTAAGGATTCAAGAAGAGGAGTTATAGAGCCAGGAAAAGTGAACCCAAAACAGACACTTGGGGGACTCCGTAAAAAATAGGAGTGAACTCAGGAGACAGGAAAGGAAGGCTCTGTGTTTAAGATGGGAATTAAATTGTTTCAAAGCCATAACTTTAATACCTGGCTTTAAATCCAGACTGGACAGGTCCCAGAAGGCCAGTGGAATTTAAAAAGAGTAATAACTGGGAGCAAACTACCTTGCTGTGTGAAAAAGGAGATAATAACCACATAATACTAACCTTCATGCATATAATTAGAAGATAATATACAATAGCCTATTGATGAGCAATGGGAAATTATCATTTTAATACACACAGGTTATCAAACTGTTAACAAAATTTTACTGTGTTGTCACTAACTGGAATTATCACCACATCATTACCACCCTAGTTATTACACTATTATATAAATTTCAGCTAAGTATTGCACAGTAAAATTGTTAATAAATGTGATCATTTGCAGGTATATGAACAATCGTGTTCCTCCTAACAAGAGATACCAGCCCACCGAATATGAGCATGCTGCCAATTGTGCCACGCATGCGGTAAATGCACACACACACACACACACACACACACACACACACACACACACACACACACACACACAGAAAGTGATCATTAAACCCAGTGAAAATAAGAAAAATCATCATTACATAACATCAGCAGCATCATGCTCGTGTTTACAGTCAGTCCTGCCTGCCTCTTTGTGCCTCATGTTTCATTTATGCTATGAATTCATTTAGTTGTGGATAATCCCCAGCCTGCTGGGAAGCTCAGTGTTGCACTTCCAGTCAGAGGACCAATGGGAGCGGCTGTCAGCCTGGGTGTATGGGGCGGGGCTCAGCTCACTCTTCATCATCTCCACCCTCTTCCACACTGTGGCCTGGAAGAAGCGCCACTTACGGTATATACTTATATACACACACCCACATATATACATTGTAGCACAATATCTGTGATGCATTGGATTATTTTAAATATATCATTTTTAATAATGATGTTTCATATCTAAACAGTGTCACTGAGTCGTTTCTGAGCTGTTTCTGCTCCCTCTTCAGGTCTGTGGAGCAGTGTTTTCACATGTGTGACAGGATGGTGATCTATTTCTTCATCGCTGCTTCCTACGCCCCTTGGTAAACAAACTAGCCTGCTAGGCGTGTGTGGGTGTGTGTAAACTGTATATATAAGTAAGTACATTATTCAAATTTTATTTATATAGCTCATTTCAACACTTGTGGTACAAGGGGCTCTGAATATGAATAAACACACAAAAGATGATTAAAATCAACATAACAGCAACAGACATAACACAGAACCCCCAACAACCACCACCTCCAGCACATATTACAGATAGCAAATAGTGTTTCCAATAACTGGCACTCAGAGAGTGTTTGTTGAGCTAACTGCAAGGAAACTAATCCTCAGTCTGGGTCCGTTGTGAGAAAACCTATGCACCCTCCTGTTGTCAGTCATGATTAAGTTACATAGACTGTAAATAAAAGATGACATTATTATTATCTCCCCCCCCCCCCCCCCCTCTTTTCTTTTTAATCAAATGTGACAAGCAAGTGGATCTGACTTAAAATTGGTGTTAACGGTGAAAACTGCTCTACGCGGTTTACAAAGCGTCCATTAGTTCTGATTGGATTTCATGTCATCAGAAGATTTTCATTTTCATCTCATTTTTATTTGGAGGCAAAAGTGTCAATACGTTTTAGCCTGGTTTTTGTCCTGTTTTGTGTTTCTGTTTTGTTTAGTTATTATCTTGTTTTTATAAGGGTGGCTGTAGCTCAGGCGGTAGAGCAGGTCATCTACTGATTGGAAGGTTGGTGGTTCGATTCCTGGCTTCCCCTAGTCTGCATGCCAAATATCCTTGGGCAAGATACTAACCCCAAATTGCTCTCCGATCCATCCATCAGAGTATGAGTGTGTGAATGCTACTTAGAAAGCACTAAGAACAATGTGCTTGTGTGAATGGGTGAATGCACAAGTTGTGTAAAGCGCTTTGAGTGCTCAGAAGAGTAGAAAAGCGCTATATAAGATCCATTTACCATAAGAAAAAAAGGTTGGTGGTGAAAATTATTGGTCAGCGAAATTAAAACTGCTGAAAACACTGCAAACTTAGGATCTTATCAGTGACAAGTTAGCCAAAGCATATCCTGTTTTATGAGCTGATTGGAATAATAGTTTAAAAAATAAACATCATGCTGTATTTTAAAAGATCTGCAATTAGAAGATGAATCCATGAGATTTCGTCATGCATTGTCAAAGGTATGTGCCTTTTTTGACGTGACGCTGTGCGCCACGTTATTGTTTACATGACATTAATTTCTAAAATAGTGGATATAGACAAACTACCATTGCTGTTACTCTGACTATCTGCAGTTTTACGGCAGTTTTACGTGTGTATATCTAAGTATACACATGTAAAACAGCAATTATTGTCCCTCCATTTAGAACGACAGAGGCGTTCGAAGTTCACTCGGGCGCCTCTACATTCAACACAGACGCTGTCACAACCCAAATCCCAACGTCGGTTTTGAATAAATTTACTTTTTTGAAAAATTTTAATTTATGTACGCTATATGCATTTTGTTCATTCCTAAGTTGTGATTCTATACCAATCAAAATACTGTCTTTAATAATTAACATTTGAAATGCTGAAGGCGTTTCAAAATTAGCTGCTTTTCCAGCAAAACAAAAACTTTACTGAAGTACTTAAGGTTTTGTAAGGGTACAAAACCCTGTTTAGTCTTTCCCTCCCTTTTATTTTTAGCGTTTACATGTGGACAGAGATATTTTTTCAAAACTGCATGTGTAGATGGCATTTTTTTTGATTGATTGATTGATTTTTTCAACAGGCTAAACCTGCGAGAGCTGGGTCCCTGGGCGTGTCACATGCGCTGGTTAGTTTGGGTCATGGCGTCTTTTGGAACCACCTACGTCTTCTTCTTCCATGAGAGGTCTGCTCACATATTTATTTTCTTAGTATGTCAAATATTTAAACTTCTTTTAAAATTGATTAAGCTTTTTCCAAGCTGTTATTAAGATTGCCTAACTTTACGCTCAGTAACACCCGTGCTCAGTAACCCATTGCTGTCGTAGGTATAAGCTCATGGAGTTGATCTGCTACACAGTGATGGGAGTTTTTCCTGCCCTGGTCATCCTCTCAATGGTGAGGCCACTCACATTTTCTGCTGCTTGATTGGGTTTAAAATGACCCATTAAACAGTTTAAAAATAATAAACTTAATGCCTCTTCTCAGCCGGAGCAGTCCGGGTTGTGTGAGCTGCTGGTCGGCGGGGCCTGCTACTGTTTGGGGATAGTCTTCTTCAAAAGTGACGGCATTGTCCCATTCGCTCACGCTATTTGGCACATGTTTGTAGCTATGGGAGCGGCCATACATTACTACGCCATCTGGAAGTACCTCTACGCCCAGCCACCCAACCACCAGGTCCACACCTCCAGATGACATCAGCACTGACCTCACAGGAAGTAACTCCTGTTTTTGAGCGGATACGAGGGGCTGTCCACATTCAGGGGCTGCCTCATGTTGAAGGTGGGGGGATGGGGGGTGGGGGGGGTAAACATGCACTTTTCAGTGTGACAGAAACCAAAACTAATGGTGCATTCAGGTCCCTCTCATCAGTTCGAAATGTCTAACATTTCCATGTTTATCACCAAAAAGTTGCCTTCAAGCAGCCAGTGAATGAATGGGTAAAACGGGTCCAAATCCAAATTAAATCTTTTGCATCGTCTTCACACTCCTACTTTTCTAAAAATAGCACCTTTAAAAAGCAATTTAAACTACTTTACTTTTTCTTTGAGGATAAAATAAAATCACATCAGTGTGCTGAAATAGTATAAAATAATGTAATGGAATACAGCACAGTGTGAAACACAAAGAAATACTTTAAGCCCTGTTTTAAGACAACAGTTAATTCATGCAGGTCTTGCAATTTTGCTTTGTTTTGCAGGTACTTCTCCTTGTTTAGCTTTGAATCTGGGACAGGAAGTACAGCTGGCCTAGATAATGACTGATGGAGTCAAAGATGTGAGACCTTAATGTGACAGCTTTGATTCAGTCTGAGGCAAAGCCCAGTGTGGAAAATATTCATGAAACACTTCCCCGCTTCTTGGAAAACTCAGAAAAAAACTCATGTGTCTGTATCAGTATTTTATTCATTCAGATCTTCTGCCGTCTGAATTTTAGACAGGAAGTTAATCAACCCTTTTTAATTTAATTCTTACTAACCGATGACCAACTGAATCCAGTTACCTCCAGTGATGCAATACCTCTTGACGTTCTGAGCTGAGAGGGCAATCAAATGCACCATTTAGCGGTTAATTATCACGTTTGGTATACATGAAGGATAAATATGGTGAATCTGAACTTCAAGGCTGGCAGCTCCTGAACTGGGACCCCCCCCCCCTCCCCAAGATCATTTTAGTTTTACACTTCTAACAGTATTTTCCAGGACTTTGGTTTCAGGGGTTAATCACTATTCTCGGAGATTTCTCTCTGTGCCGTGCGCGCCCAGATTTAGTGTGCAGAAGCGGAATTGAGGGCATTGTCTATTTGTCAAGAGGAAGATCACTATTAAAATTGGCAGACTCGACTCATGAGATTAATTTTAGTGTTTTTAGTTTGATTACACTAAGCAGGCTGCAACATCAGTAATTTACTATTCCCAATTCAGAGCTCTAAATAGTATTATTACTGCTATTGTTATTAGATGTGCTATCTACACCATAGTACTCTGTATGATTTTAACAATAGCTGCTTAAGTCGGTGACTTCCTGTGAAGTTTTTTAAACATGATCGTAGAGGTTTTTTTTCTTTTTCTTAAGTTTAACACTCAGATATTTGTAGTTTTAGTCTTGGAGACTTTTACTCGTGTGCTTCCACATATACCAGTCGCCACACTTTCGATTTTTGAGCATAAACACTGAATTCTAATACTGTTGTCGATTAGGTTTAGTACGTGAAGATACAGTATTTATCAGAGACATACAGTACATGCCGACTTCATCTATATTTTCTTCTGATCTTCTCGTTGTGTTACTCGATCATCTTCTCAGTCTTCATCCTAAACGAATGGAAAACAGCTGATAGCTACAACATGGTTGGAGCTCAAACCACTGTCTGATTCAGCACTGCCAGAAGACTTACTGCCGTTAACCGATAGCACACTACTACCATATATGTATGTTTCACACTTGAAAGGAAACTGAAGCTATAGTATTGTTGAACAATCTGGCCCGATAATAAAGGCATCTCAGGTGCGTGTGTGTGTGTGTGCTCGCGCGCGTGTGCTCGCGCGTGTGTGTTTGCCCAAGTGTTTGTGCCTGTGTGTATCCTATACTATCTGACTACCATGAATCCAAAGCCTCTAACTGGCTGAGTCTATGTTTACACATGAATGCATGTACCTTGAACACATCAAAATATATCTGAAACATGTATGTATTCTTAGCGTCGAGTTGTACGTGCTGCTTCGTGGTTTAAAGGACGAAGCAGAGTGTGATTAATGTGGCGAGAGGATTTTAAAAGGTCGAAGCAGCTGGTATTTAAGGGTTGTCAAAAAAAACTTTTTCATTATAGTTTCACTGCAGTATGTCGGATCATCTGGGCTTAAAAGTCCAAGGAAGCCACATTAAAAAGGACCACTGCAGCTGCTATGGTTGTTTGCAGCTCTAAGCAAATAAATGCATTTTATTTATTTATTTATTTATTTATTTATTTATATGCTGGCACCTCCCCATACAGCTTCACCTGCTCACTCACAGCTGCCCCAGAAGTTTTCTGCAAGTTTTACATATATGGATTTACATAATGGATAGAAAAGATTTCAAATCTTTACACCTGGACTCTTTACCCCTTGAAAGCCCGCTAGCAGTAACCCTTAAAGCTCTTTTCTGTCATGTTTCAGGGCTGCTTATAGAACAAAATGACTGGGCGTACATCAGAAGTCAGGTCGTATCTGCCTGTGTAGCTACCTGGGAAAACCTGGAAACTGCCTGTTTGAACTATGAAATAAATGCCAGAAATTTTTTATTTTTTGAAAAAGTAGAGTTTATTGAACAATCTGACAAAAGTTTTAATTTGTATCATTTGTCAAAAAAAACAAAACAAAAAGCAGAAACACTGACACTGACTAAAAAAATCTCACAACAGCTGATGTATTAGATATGACACACTTAGCATTACAGGGCTAGTAGTCGTCAGAAGGTGTGAAAACTGGTCATTAAGGGCAGAGGGGAGGTCGTTTGTACTTCAATAACACTTTAAGCGACGCTGCACAACCCCCTAAATTTGCTGCAAAACTCTGCAAAAGTTTGCATTTGGAGTTAAATCCATCACTGTGATGAGCACTTATGACATGCTGTTTATTTGCCCGTGCAAGTGTAGTAGGTCATGAGGTAACGCATAAGGTGAGCGTTACCTTTAAATGTTGAGGTCGACACACAAACCTGGATTCAGATCCAAACCGCAGCTCAGTTTTTCCTCTATCGCTCAACGTGTTTTAAGGATAAGCCTCTAACTAGTGGACAAAAACTGACAACCAGCACAAAACTGGACTGAAAACAAGTTATTTTATAATATCACCTTGTTTGTGTAGCCACTGTTGCCTCAAGACATCTAATAATCATTCTTCATTCTATACTGAAGGGTCCAAAAACAACACGATGACACCAAACCTTGAATAAAAGTGATAAAATAGTCTGAGGGTGACACAATACTTTATCATTTTGTACATTTGAGACCCTAGCATGAAGGGAAGTGCGTTTGTCGCACGGTGGATATCTTATTTAAAACTGAAACAGAGTTACTCTGGAGTATTCGTGCTCTCAGTGTTTACTCGAGTCTCTGGGATGAACCAAACAACTGAGAGAGTTTACAGTTTGTCTTGTATCCAAGCCAGGTCTGGCTGCGGTGAGATAAAGTAAAGGATTTGATGTGTGTCTTGTCTTGATTACAGTATGTGTCTCATTCAGACATACACCCCACCTGCCTTTGTAAAGATCTTTATAACAGCGTCCGCGAAGCCTCGTGGACCCTCTGTATATTATTTATAGACGCTCTGTGATTGTGGAGCTGCTGACTCTGTTCTCAGTCCTGCTGGTGTTTCCTTTCTCGTCCTACAGGACTGATTATATTATCTCACCCTTATTCTAGTTTTCATATTGGTTATTGTGTCTGTGGTGCTTTTTGTGCTGTGATAAGCCGATATGATGCCAACAATGCTTTTATCTTTTCTATTTCTCTTGTAATAAAAAAGCTTTTTTCATGCATTTTTATGTCGTTTTTTATAGTGTTTCACCTTTTTTGTAGCTCATGTAAGAAAAAAAAGGTTATTTTCACAAGTAGTTTTGTTACACCAAAAACATATTACAAAATGAGCTCCAGATGTATCTAAACTACATTATAGCGACCAGTCTGTCCTTTGATCTTGTTTCATACCACTTTAATTCAATCAAGAGTCATTCTCAAGGAGACTGAAATAAATTGAGGCAGACTTATTTTATATAATTAGCCTCATATGAGGAGAGGAAATGAGACACCAGAAGAAGGGGGAAAAAAGAAGGTATACATACAGTCACAATAAAAAACAAAGTACAGAAATTATGAGGTTTTACATGTTGATACATAATAAAAAACAATCTGGTCCACAGAAGGTCTTAAAACTAGGTAAATCCAATAAGAAAATAAAATATTTACAACACTATGCAGAAGAGTGTGAAAAAGTAAGTGCACCCATACTGCGGCTACATGAATTAAGAGGGTAAGTGGGGGCAGGTGCCGCTAATCAAATGCACCAATAGGCTGAACTCTATTCTGCTCAATAATAATTTTATCTCTTTATAATCTTATTGGTGTGGTGTGGCCCCCCACAGCAGTCCCAGTTTTCTAATGGGGTAATTTTTAAGCCCACCCCTGTACTTAACTGAACACCAGCAAGTATGAGCATCTCTATGAAAGTAGGGGTTCTCTTACTCTGCCAGAAAGGACAGACATTAGTGATAATCTTAAGAGGAAAGAACTGCTCTGGGAAGTCCATCATTCCACAGCAAGAATTTTGGCTTTTGTGTTTATTTTGTAAATAAATCATGACACTGTGCAGTATCTCATGTTGATGTTCATCTGGGGTTGTATAAGTCATTTTAAGGTAAGGATTTTAGTAAGGATTCGATCATTTCTATTATATATTATATATAGGGTGCAATACTTTCCACGACTGCAGATCTATTATCAAGACGATTACCCTATTTTATTTTTTAAGTGGAATATATAAAACCACGCGTTAAAAGACCACGTTGTTTCCTTCGGATCTACCGTTGTAGTTCGTGCTAGTGCCGCCTCTGTCCGCCAGGGGGAGTCGCCTCTACACGCTCTGGTGCCAGAGCAGGTGTAGCGAGGTGAAGCATCGCGTGTGGCTCGGCTGTTTCCGTCACGGCTCGGCAGTGAACCGCTGTGGATGTGGGAATGCGGTTGCCGGAGGCTGTGGGCATTGCTGGACACTCGGCGGAGATGTACGCACGGGAGCAGGAGCCCACAGCGGCTGGCTGTCGTCCAAGTTAACGGGCTGTTTTGGGGATGTGGGTGGGACCCCCGGACGGCTGGGTGTCGCTCGGAGCAGGGGAGCTGGGTGTTCCCCCCCCCCCCCATTTATAGAGCCTGTGATTTTCCTGCACGGTAGAGGAATAAGAGAGACACCAGGAAGGATTCCCCAGCACTATGGAGCCACGCACTGCAGACAGCGTGAGTACAAACGCACAGACACCGGCAGAGCCCCCGGGGGACTGGGCTCGCCTCTGCTGGAACCACTCATCAACTTTTCCGCGACCTATTTTATTGACAGGCAGACGCGTCGCTGCTTTCTGCTCCCCGATATGTAAAAAACAGGTTTTCTTTCTCTCTCTCTTTGTTGAGCGTTGCGCAGATGTCCAAACAACATTGAGATAAATTGATAATTAATTGTGTGTAACGACCTCGCGCAGTAACACAGACGCACCTGCTGCCGTCAGAGATCGGCTGCTGTGAGTTTTCCGCGCCGCGCCTGACGGCTCATCAGCGGATTAATTTCTGAGGATCTTCTCCTGCCTTTTGTTGCCACGGCGGTTGCTACTGACGACCAGTGAATCCAAAGTCGTAAACAGACGGACCGGCTGTAAATAACGGGCTGTCACAAGTTTAGTCCTATATTATGATGTAGGCGTGGGCTTTTTCCTTAGCGCACTGCTTAAATCTGACCTTCTGCTGGTAAAGACAAGGACAACCACAAGTCTGTGTGACATGGTTACTAAATGTAACACGACCTCCTGGGTTACTAAACGCAACCCAATTTACCAGTGCGAAAAGGTATCCCCTCCCTCTGTGTGTGTTTCTTTCTGCGTGTAGGATTGAGTTAACTGCAGCCAAGTAGCCAGATTACCATGGATTAGCTGGCATTTAAAATAGTCACGTTATCCCACCAGTCCCTACACAGTCAGCTACAACAACACCTTTTAGGTTGCCTGCCAAATGTTTCTGCAGTAAAGGAACTTAGGGTTGTAAATGGGATGCAGTTAAAACGGGTTGGATGAGGTTCTGCTTTCACCTGATGCAGCTGATTCCTGATGAGACCCCTCACTACAGGTCTAGCGGTCAAAGGAGTTCATGCAAAGGTACGAATGAAGCTGACCCACCTTAGGGGCATAGATGGGAAACAGACTTTTTAGGATGTAGGGTATTTTAAAAAGATTTGGTTGTTTGGTTGGTTGGTAGGGTAGGGGTCCTGAGGTGAAGGTCCTGAGCCACCGCTCATTTCTTTATATTTGGCTTGGAAAGGTGCAACGATTTACTGAAACGTGTTGAACAAACGTGGAAATACAGTTAGTGAAGCAAAAACACCCAGCTTTAAAGTCAATATTTGGTATGATCACCTTTATTCGTCACACAACCTGAACTCTCTTAGTTAAGCTTTCTTGTCATTTCTTCTTCAGCAATATTTCTCCAGGCTTCCTGAACGACATTCGAAGCTCTTCTTTGGAGGTCGGCTGCTTTTTGTTCTGTTTTCTGTCAAGATGATCCCCACACTGCTTCAATAATGTTGAGGTCCGGGTTCTGGGGAGGCCAATCCATGACTGAAAGTGTTCCACTGTGTGTTTTTCTATCCAAGTATGACTTTACTGCACTGATGGTGTGTTTGGGATCATTGTCATGGTATTACATGATGGATCAAAATCTGATGGTACTTTTCTGTTTTCATAATTGCATCAATTAAGACCACTTTTAAGAAAAACTGCAAAATATAAACAAAAGAGGGTTGGCTCAAGATTTTTGCACAATACTGTATATATACAAATTAAATATAAAAATAAAGAAAATCCATTTGAATAATTTAGCAGTGTTTTTAAGTGCGGGTTTTAGGCTTTCAATGTGGTGATTTGCTGCTTTACTCTGTTCTTTGTAAATGAAAAATAAATAAATTAATAAATGTGCTTCCAAGTAGTCAGCCTTAGGTCATTTATGTTCTGTGATTGTTTTATTTAGTTAGTTTATTTAGTTTTATTTAAAAAAAATTAAATGCACAAAAAAGCATTATTCTAATATACTAAAAAAACAAGTAGTTGCAGAGAGAAAACTCTGTGTGCCATATGGGTCTGTTTGCTGTGCACACTATATAATCTACACAAAAATAATCTATTAAGTGTTTATTCGTTTATTTTGTTAAACATAACAACCACTGCAGACACTGCTTGATTTTCAAAAAGGCAGTTTCATTGCAGTATTCAGTGTTCCCCTTCAGCACAGAGCCAGAGTCCTGGTCGGCCTTTTTTTTTTTTTTCAACCAAGCCATAGTCAAGAGTCTGACGTGAAAACAGCTTAGTGCTTTCAATGAAATTATTAAAAAGCTAAAAGCAGACGGTATTATTTAATCCCAGAGGACGTAGACGGGCTGTTAATGATGAATGGGATCCTTCAGCTTTGACCTGAACATCATCTGTTTTATTTTTCCAGCGTGAAAGGTGACAGTGAAATGAATTGCAGAGCATATGACAATCAGCTGTACACACTGTGCTGCTGCACATAGAGGCAAAAATACTATCTGCATCAAGGTACTCACCACACACACACACACACACACACACACACACACACACACACACACACACACACACAGAGTTTTGTGTTTGTTTTTGTCTTCATGGTCTGTTTACAGTGGATACATTTAGATTTTCTTTATCGTCACCAGCTACAGATATTATGTGTTTGATGTAGTTGTATGTCGAGTGTTATTGCATGTTTTTCTCATATTTGTGTGCATTTAATTTGGAAATTGGGCATGCACTGATCCAGCTATTTCCATTTCAGATATTATATTGTTATCTTCCCTTCTGGTATCTTCGGATACAGTTGCTACAGATACAGATCTAATTTAGTACCAGTGTTAGATTAATAAGCTGTGTTCCTCACTGTGATGAAGACACCGGGAGCCATTCTTTTAAATGTAGGCAACCTCAAGCTCAAACAGTTTTAAGAAGTTAATAAAATGAAGAATAAAAAAAAAGGGTTTTATTATTTGCACTAGTAGCTCAGTGTGAGAGTCTTTACTGTGTACTGGTGTTATTTATGGTTACTCTAGTTTCTGCTTTTCCTGCTCCCAGTCTCACTGTGACTGCATCTCCTTCACAAGTGTGTGTGGAGCTGGTTGGTGTCAGGTGAAGTGGAACAATAGCAATCAAGTTGACAGCAATATGTCATGTTGACTGTAAGTGCAATACAAGTTTCACAGCAAGAGTTAAACTGCACTTAATGAGAGTGAGAAGTTTACTGGGAAATCTTCATGTCTGAGGCTTTTCATAAGTCACATGACCACAGTTTGCTAAAGTCAGAAACTGTAGCAAACATGCAAAGAAAACTTTGAAATGACTTTAAATTGATGCACTACTGCTGACTCGTTCCAGGATAGAATTAAAAAGAATAGACTGGCTCCTTAGAACGGGCCAGTGAACTGATATCTAGTCCAGGTTTTTGAGTCAAGATCGGCTGGATATTCGATCCAAATATCGGATCGGTGCATCCCAACGTCAAACATCTAATTCCTGTGCATCAAATTAGGAACAAAGCATCTAAAAGTGTGTGTTCTTACTCACCAGTTGTGGAGTCTGTGAAGCAAACCGCAGCATCATGTTCTACGGTTCTTCTTCTGGGGCGAGTATGTCCCTGCCGTCCAAGAGCCGCTTGAAACGTCAGAGCAGGACCTTCACACAGGTACTCACACACAAACACTCGGCATTTACAAACATACTCACAGAAGAAAGCTTCAAAACGGAGGTCAAAATAACTGATTAAAACAAATAAAGTGAAATAATAGTGGTTGCTTATTTGATGTATCGTGAACACTTAGTGTCAGTTTAGCTTATATCCCAGCTGCATTCTCCTCCGATGTGTGAAAACTCTTCATCGTGAATTTCACTTTGCTTAGAGGTCTAAAAAAATACATGCATCAAATATGATTCAGTTGGCTTTAAAAGGTTAAAAAAGAAGGCGGCTGGCCTTCTGTTTATCATGTACACCATCATATCGGGTGAGGTGCTAAAAAAGGCCTGGTTCATTACCATCACTGGAGGTTAAGGCTAAAACCATTGTGAGACCTTGTCGCCAACCCATCATGTGACCTATTGAGGTCACCTGGGATGGTATTTCAAGACTACATCGCAGGGGGCTGATAGCTGGCGTTTTGGGCCACCACCTCTGCTCAGTGATGGTCGTTCACAGTGGACATAGCTGGACTCCTTTACTCCTCTTTCAAAACCATCTGTCTTTTCGGTCCAAAAGGTGAACAGTGGCATTCTCGAAGAAGGGTCCTCTGTTCTTTAGGTGCTGGTGTACAGCTGCACTTTAAGGACAAGTGCAAAGTTTAAGGTTTAAAGGATCTCGGTGGTGAAGTCGCAAACGTGCAAGGGATAAAAATGAAGCTTTGAATGGAGAGCAAAATCTAAGAGCACCATAGATGTTAATGAGAGGACGACCTTGTAGAGGGCAACCCCCAAATCTGTAAATACAGCCTGGTTTTCTCTGCTTCATCAGTCTCTGCTTTGTACTATATAACCAAGAAATGTCTAGAAATTCTGACCAACATGGAAGAAATACACTGCATAAACTTTTAGCACATGTAAAATAAACAACTACAGAGACTTTATGCAGCACAGTTGACTACTTAAATATCTTTATTATTTTGTATTAGGAGATATTTCAGCTCTCCATTAAAAATGGGTGTGCTTTATTTTGTGACTGTGCATGCTGGCTCACTGTCGTGACTTGGCGGGGCGCTTGATGGACCTGAGCCAAAGTCACTGTGTCACCTGTGCTTCTCTTGCTATGACAAGTCACACTGCCTGCCTTAAAAACGTGTGGTGAGCACATCTTCATCCAGTGTGCTGATGAGGATGTTTATTCCTGAGATAACATAAAGCCAAAGTCATACACGTGTGTTTTTTAATAGCTTGGATAAACATGCAGATCCTTTTAAGAAGAAACTGTACATAATGCCTGTCACTGGGTGGCCCTGCAGTACATTCACTGGTTTTGTGTGTTTGCCAGGTCCTGTACCGTACGTTAAGCTACAGAGACCGTGTTCCTACAGACACTGGAACAAACACCCGAGGGGACCGGCGCTCGACCACTGAGCCTCCGGAGCGGCCGGCTGACGACCCGGCTGAACTCTCCACTCAGAGCTCGGCCCCCGGCGTGTTGAAGATTTTCGGAGACGAAATCTGCGCCGGTGCCAACTACAAGAGCGTCCTGGCCACGCCACGCTCCAGCGCGCAGGAACTTGTGAAAGAGGCACTCGAGCGCTACTCGCTCAACAAGGATGCTGCCCACTCTTATGTCCTGTGTGATGTGATCGGACGTTTCGAGGGAGGGGGCGTGATCGGTGGGGGAGAAGGAGGAGGAGGAGGGTGGCGGACTGAATGCTTGCGAGCGCTGGGGGACAATGAAAAGCCGCTGTTGCTCCAAGAGCTGTGGAAACCCCGAGAAGGACACGCACGTAGGTTTGAGCTGCGCAGGAGAGCAGAGGTGGAGGAACTAAACGCTAAGGAGAAGGATACGATCACGGCTGGTGAGGAAACACACAAAGATGCACAGACACACACACCCACACAGGTAGTCAAGTACACACTCAGCAGCTGGTCTAATTCCCTTCCTTTCTTAACGTGTCAAACTCAGCAGAAAAGCACAGCTCGTTAGCTCCTCTGCAGTGTGTGTGTGTGTGTGTGTGTGCGCGTTCACGAGTGCAAGCGAGGGAAGATGCAGAATAAAACCTTTTGTCATAGTTATTATCCTGATGAAGATATTGTGCCTGCATATGTTTATACGGAGGTGCTGCGAGGAGGAGGTATGTAATTTAGGTTTCTATCAGAGGCACAAACTCCTGTGCTTTTTACACAAACACACACACACAGCGCAGTGTGCAGGTGAGATGCTGGACAGCTGGTCGATTGATTGAGTGAAAGCTGAAGCCTTCAAAACCGGAGGTGTGGATGGGTGTAGGCACTCTGGTGTTTTGTAATGATGACACATTTGTACTACAGTGAAACGGTATCACTTCCTATTAAAGTACCTGCACGATGCTGTGCACACCTGGGCGAGATTCTCTCTGTTCAGTAGATTCAGGAAGCTCAGGTAAACAGCAGTTATGACTTTATATCTGCAATGCAGCACTATGAACGCTGATCCACACTGAGCTGTGTACCGTTGTTGAAACCATGATGTGACCTTTTATGCGTAATTGGTTTACTGATTGATGAAAAGTTTGCCATTTACACACTCACACGCAGCAACTGTGGGTTTTTTTGGTAGAGATGGAGCGAGTATTTTCAGCCTCACTGTCACACATAGCTGCAACACATTTCTCATGAAGCATGCCAGGGTTTACTGGTTGCTATGTCAACTTACGTGCTGGCCAGAGAGTCGCTTAGTAATCTGCATGAGGCTTGTTTATGGAGGGATGTATTACCAAAGATTAAATAGCCCATAACATTTTCTAAATGTAGGCTCTCGTGAGGAAAAAAATGGATAGTGGCAAACTATCCAACTCAGAACAACAGTCACCTCGAGGCACTTTATATTGTAAGGTAAAGACCCAGCATTATTAGAAAAGAATATCCCAACAATCACTGTGGGGAAGCACTAGGTGACAGTGGGAAGGAAGAACCCCTTTTAACAGGAAGATATCTGGAGCAGAACCAGGGAGGGACAATCTGCTGTTTCTGGTTGAAGGTGAAGGAAACGAGGAGTGTTTTAGGGTGTTTTCACACCTATAGCTCATTTACTCTGGTCCAAATCAGTTGATGGGTTTGTAAGCTTGTAGCTTGTAGTTTGTTTTCACACACAAAAAAATCCAAGTCAACTCCAAGCAAACCATGTGAAAGTATTCAATCTGCTTATTGGCCACATGGGTCTGGGGTGGAGCAACAAAAGTATATACAAGAAGAATGTCCTATGTTCATTTAGCTACTAATTGTTAGCCGTACAGCCCCTTACACATCTGCAGTACCTTGACATATCCCTACGTACTCCTGGTACTTGGGTTGGGTGGAGGTCTGATCACGTTCACACCATAAACGAACCGCTCTGGAGTTTGTTTAGAACCACACCAAGACCGCCTTCTCCAAAGGGTCTCATGTGGTTGTTTTGATCTGCACCCGAGTGTGATCGCACCAAGAGGGAACATGAAACAGAGTGTTCAGTCTGTCTAATTTAAATTAACTAAACCCTGAAGATGTGAAAACGCGCTTAAATTCAGTTCAGGGATCCTAACATTTGCTGTTCCGTCCTGTTCAGGAACTATTTTTGTCATTAATAATTTAAATGTCCAATGTTGGGCATATTTCAGAGCATTTTGGTAGTGCTGGCATCTTTGGTAGTTTAAAAAAACAGATGCGACAAGTATTATGAACAAGATTTACAAAGTAGACTTAATTTTTATTCAGTAAGACTAAAAATGAGTCACTTAGCTCATAAACTCATAAACAGGAAAGTGTTTAGAGAAGTTAAGACAGAACAGTTTTCCCACTGATATTATAGTCCTATGTCCATGTTTCATTGTGTCTGTGAGCCAGGCACATTATAAAAGGCTGACTGTCTGTATGTTAGCCCTGCGACAGATTGGCACACTATGATAGGATAGGCTCCAGCCCCTACAACCCTAAACTGAATAAGTGGAAGAGAATGGATGGATGCATGTTTTGAACCTGGACATTAAGAGCAAGCAGAGAAACTAACTAGCTTTCTAAAAAACCTATTTGGACACAAAGTTAGCAAACTCATCCTATAATCCAATTTGTCTGGTTAATCTATACAGTAGATAATTTTATGCCCTGGTGACCATTGTTTTATTTAGGTAACGATTTAAAATGACTCCCCAAATATGTGCCTAGAGGGAAGACGGCTGCCTAGTGTTGAGACTTACTTCTAGAAAAGGCTTTAAAGGGATTTCAGAATGGCATGTTGTGCCTGTCTCTGGTACTGTTGGATAATTGTTTTGGTTAGTAGAGGGACGGTATTTGTGCAGACAGCAGCATAAGATCTTTAAAGCATAAGGTTGGTGGGAATTTTTTTATTTTAATTCTAAGAATTTTAATTTTAATTAAAAACCTGAGCAAACTTTTCTGAAAGGTTAGTTTATGTGGTTGATGAGAAAAATTATTGTGCTAATAGAAGTAAACTGCAATAGTCACAGACGTATCACGGTGTACGTGGAAGTTAAATACACAGGTTTTGACTACGCTAAAAGTTGTGTCAAAGGGCGTGATTACATCTGTGTACTGGGATAAGGGGACTATAGTCTGTCCCTCACTATATAATTTCTCCATTGTCATAATGTTTTCCACTTTGTTTTGTAGGATTTTAACCAGTGAAAACTCTTTATCCCATCAAATGAAAAGCATTATATGTTCTTAGCCTTAAATGTTCTACCTGCCACGCCACTGAGGTAATCTGCAGACATGACATTTCTCTTCTGCAGCATCATCCACATGAATGGGTTTAAAGCAATGATGGCACTGGTTTAAAGGGGGATTCTTACTGTCAATGTGTTCATATAACCAACAGTGAGGTTGTGGTTGGTGACTGTACTGGCCTCAGTTCATTATATAAAAACAGTAACAGCTGAATGATAATTTTGTAAACAGTTATTTTTCACATCTTTCTTTTCATTGGCTAGTCACAGACATGACTTCTTCTTTGTAACTGTGCTTTTGACATTGAAGCTAATACTTTGAGTATATCGTTTAATAATCTGCCAGTTGAGGACCTGAGGCATTTGTTTCTCAAATTAGACTCTCTCATCTACTTGTCCTTTTGCTCAGTTGTTAACAGGGACCTCCCGGTTCGCTGTCTGTTCCGCTTAGAGCTAATTTGAGCTGTGCTGTCAAATGAGTGTTACAGTTTTTGTAAAAGCAAAACCAAATAACTTTTTGCTGATGCATCAAACACTGAACTAACCACATTTATCGCTCTTTTAATCAGCATGGTTAACATGATCTGTGAGCATTTTAAACTTAAATCTGGTAACACAGCGTGGGGCTGGAAATATAGACTGTACATAGGCTTGGGAAGCCCTATTTTGAATCCTCAGAGTTAGCACGTCATGTTGTTTTGGAGATACAGATACAGATATCAGCAAATTAGTGTTAAGCAGCATGATAATAGCATACTAGAAATTAACTCACCAACAGTGGAGCAGAGACTTGATGAGCACTGGCTCTCATGATGCAGTTGTTGTTTTTTTTGTCTTTCCCATAAAGTTTGAAAAGACAAACACAGCGGAGAGGTCTGATTGGGTCACTGGAATTGGCAGAGGTGATGCTCAGCACACGTAGTTCGGCTACACCTCCTTTTGTTGGCCAATCAAAAATCTGATTAAAAAAAATAAAAAGTTTAATCTCATTAAAGGCATTTCTGATCATTTAACGTTAAAGGTTAAATAAGAACAGCACTATTAGCTTTAAAAATGTTTAGTTAAAAACTCACAGAGCATTTGTAGTTGACCTAAAACATTTCAGCTGTAGTGTTTCCACTATACTGAGTTTTGGGAGGAGCAAATAGTCCACCACACCTCCCACACCACCACCACTGCCGGACACCACCTTGTCTTTCTGTTTTCCCTGTTTACTCTGTTTTCTCTGGGCAGCAGTCGTGGAAACAGTAGCGTAGAGACTGACGCAAATAAAATTCACTACAGTGTTTGCTGTAAAGGAAGGTTAGATCAGCCAGTGCCACAGTGAGGCGCAGGGATTTTTATTTTGTTTCGGGATAAAGTGAACGCTCTGTGGCAAACACACACATTAGACTTTGTCTTTGGTTAAAATGAACAATTTATTGTTGGATTTGGCATTTTACAGGAGTTGTAAACAAATGAAGTACAAATTATCACCAGTGTTATTCTTTAATTAATTCTTCAGTGTTTTTGAGACATTTTTAGCTCTATGTGGAAAAACGCAGCTTAATTCCCCTTTATATAGTGTCTGAGAGCAGCTTTATCAACTAACATATTAATGCACATGTTCATTTTCACACTAACCTTTTCTCAGTGGTGCTATAATGCTAACAGAATTCACAGCCCGAAGTCTTTTTTGTCTCTGTCTTTCACTCGTCTCTCTGTGTGTGAGGTGCATGCCCATGTGTGAAACTTCTCACACACACTTTTTGAAAACGAGATTGCACTTTAAAGGTACTCCAGGATTTTCAACGTGTACTTAGCACATCACGGCCAAATTATTTCACTTATCATTAGATGCGTAATAGCTGTAAAACCAGCTATAAATGTGTTACAAAGGTCTCGTGGCCTGGTTCAACTTCCCATGATACGCTACCACACCGTCCGCTTCATCCACTGCCTCCACCTATCATTATCTTTCTGATAGATTTTAAGTTTCCAGCAACTCAGTGCATGAGCTTCAGAAACAGTGCTGGTGAATTAGCCGAGCTTTGTGATGAAATATGGTTTACTGAGCTTCTCTTTAACACAGGCTTTGTGTTGGTGTAAGCCACATATGTATAAATAAATGATAAATGAAGATATTTGATCGGGCTGCACAGTTATGAACAAAATGACTGTCACGATTATTTCGATCATTATTGAGATCGTGATTATTTTCCAAGCTTATTTAACATTTCTCCTTTTTATTCAAATAAATTCAGTTTATCTCTTTACACTAAAACCTTAACACTAAATAAAGTCAGCA
This sequence comes from Aulonocara stuartgranti, assembly GCF_965226115.1. Lineage (NCBI taxonomy): Eukaryota > Metazoa > Chordata > Actinopteri > Cichliformes > Cichlidae > Aulonocara > Aulonocara stuartgranti. Next base: position 30,146,294 of record NC_138944.1, on the reverse strand, counting down.
GGAGCGCTGCTTTCACTTTTACATTGTGCTTCATTCCTATTAATTAAAATAAGGTGTTTATTTACCTGACCTAAGTGCATCTCTGTGAAGCAAAATATAGTTCTTCACTCAGTTCAGGTTACCTGCATGATGGACGTGAATAAAACTTGTAGCAAAGTACTCGACAGGGGTGAGAGCCGTCTGTATTTCACCTGTGATGTTTTGCCACGGTATCTTGTATCTTTTGCGTTCACTACTCTTTGCATATAATTTATTTTCAGTTGCCATCACTGAATAAAATAGAATAGAATTCAACTTTATTGTCATTGCACATGTCACAAGTGCAAGGCAACGAAATGCGGTTTGGATCCATCCAGAAAGTGCTTTAGACATAATATAGATATATTACAGAATGGGTCTATTATATGTATGAGGGTACAAAAATATGGGTCTATTATGGGTATGTTACAATGTACGCGATATGAAAGTATGTTATGAATATGCTATAACTATATGTACAGGCTATGAACAGGATATAAATATGAACATTATACAGAAATGTGAACTATAAAAACTATGCAGAAATATGAAATATGAACTATGCAAGTTATAAACAGTTGTAGAATTATAATTACCGTATTGTACAGAATGACTGACTTCCCCTAATTTCTAAGTATTTCCAAACGAGGTGTCTATTTTTTAGGGAGTGCTTGATTTTCTTTTACTTAGCATTTTAATAGGCGGCACATTTTCAGTATCATTCAGTCATGTTCATTTAACTGTGGGAAGTGATCAAGATTAAGATGAGTAATAATATTTCCTGATAATTAGTAATGCACTCATGATGCCTATGCTAGCTAGCCGCTTCGCTCTGTGTGCTTTTTAAAAAAAATTTCAATCCACTCATGATGTAAGTAATCATGTCTTGGCTAGAGTTTGTTTCTACCAATGAACAGTTAACAGCAGTTGTTTGCAGGCTGTGAAAACAGGGATGATTATGTTCATGCAGTGAGCAACAAGTTTTCTCTTTATTCCCCACTAAAAATTAAAAGTACCGTATCCAGGGTGCACCTTGCATCTTGTGCTCTCTAACTGGGATATCCTCCAGCATCTAGTGACCCTGAATTGGCTCATAAGGAAAATGGATGGTTAAAGAATATGCTAAAAACTCAAGTGTAACCCTGATGGTGGATGTGGAGGAATTGTTAAACCCCAATTATCATCCATCAGTGGTATACTTGATGCCATTTTTACTGGTTTTCCTCCCCTTCAGAGCCAGCAGCAGGCATCCAATTTGATATCACTGCACAGCATCTAAACAGATCAAATTTAAAGATTGAAACACGCTAAGTTTCTAATGGAAAGTGCAGCTAATTTGTCAGTGATGTGTTAGAGTGAAAAAAATCCTGTGCCTCACACCTTTAACTGTGTATCTCTCTCTCTACTAACGGCTGATGTTTCTCACTTAAAGCACAACAGACTCACTTTGCTCCACAGTGCATGTATTGTGTCTTGTGTTGTGCGGATGGCGTGTGTGTTTGGGGGTTGTTTTTTGTCCTTGGTGTGGGGGTGTTTTCTCACCTTACCCCCCTTCCTAACCCCTCCCACCCTGCTGTAGGGCCCAAAACCCCACAATTCCTGGTGGCTCTAATGGGTCGGTCTGGGCTGGGCAAACACAGGAGCTCCCCCCTGCGGTGTGGTCGAGTGGTACAGTCCAGCTCTAAAGGTGGGGACTGGCCTCAGGTAGGGTGGCTGTCAGTCATTGCCATGAAGACCACCTCTACCTGCGTTGTCACCAGTGCCACCCCCATTGCCAGTGGTTTTCTCGTGTGTGGGTAAATCTGTGTGAGCCATTGCATGGCCTCAAACGTCCTCAAACTCGAGCCACGACGAGCTCAGTTCACCTTTCATCTGGTTCACTGTTGTCAGCTACATGTGCTGCTCCATCCAGCACCATTAACTTCATCTGACTTTGACTGTCTCACTCCTGCCTGGATTTGTTTTGTTGGTTTTCACTCAGCTCACACATGACGTATGCATTTGTGTTACTGAAGTCTGAGAAAATGCTTCAACCAGACCTACTCAGTTTCCCCATCTGTCAAACATACATGTTAAGAAAGTAGATACCAGGTTTAAGCACACTTTCTCCCTTTTCTCTTCCATTCTTTGCCTCTCCTTGCTCCTCTTTATTATTCTCCACCTGTTCTCCCTCTTGTCCTTCTCTCTCCCTACGTGTTCTCTGGCTTGCTGTTCATCGTAGATATTAATGCCCAGGCTCGTAAGCTCCAGAGGAACAGGGCGAAGGGGACGCTGACCCTGCCCCGATCCAGCAACTCATCCTTCTGTCGCAGCCTCAGCGAGACTAGCCTCAACCAGGTGGGGCCTCCTGCTGAAGATGATTGATTGTTAGTATTTACTGAACTGCTTATGAAGTGCATTCAATCTTAAACGTGTGCATGCACATCCATCTGCAGCTGGGATTGGGAGAGGAGCCCAAGCGTTATTACTCCACCCTGCCAGGACCACTGAGAGGCCGAGAACGCGAGGGGACCTCCAGCAGCCGGAGAAAAGAGGAGAGCAGTCAGGGAGGAGGAGGAGGAGGGGTGAAGCACTCTCTGTACCAGTCCCCTCATCTTCTGCTGCTTCAGGGATTCAATCGGCAGGTGAGGGTACTCACAAAAATCAGACCTCTAGTGTGTCTGATTTTTGTGACCTTTTTTGCTTTCTGTGTTGCAGGACTGCCTGGTGTATCTGCTGAACAGAGAGCAGCACACGGTCGGTCAGGAGACTCCATCAGCTCGTCCCAACATCTGCCTCTTCTCCCCCGACATCCTGCCGCTCCACTGCCGCTTACGCCGAGTCCCCGCGCCCCGTCGCCACGCCAGCAACAACAACAAAGGAGAAGAGCAGGGGGAGAGTCAACGATTCTGCGTTGCAGTCGAGGCCGTGCTCAACGCCACAGTCCTGGTGAACTTTTCCCGCTGCGAGCGCTCCACCACGCTGCGGCACGGTGACCTCCTTTCCTTCGGGGCACATTACATCTTTCTGTACAAGGACCCCACAGGTTCTAAGCCACTACCCGCGCAGACCTTGGCACGCCTTCGCACGCTGGGTCAGCTTTACGATGCAGGGGCGGAGGAGGGAGAGGGCGGGGCTCAGACTTGTAAGATGTGCGGCTCCGTGCTGAAAGAGAGAGCAGCGCAGGTGTCGAGCACCCCGGCGGTCAGACGCGGTTTCAAACCTCACCTGGTGAAACCCCGCAGCGTGGGGACGTCAACAGGAGGGCCAGTTACTGTGTCAGGGGGTGATGGAGGAGGAAGAGGAGCTGGAGGAGGTCAGAAAAGGAGGCTGCAGCTGGAGTTTGACCAGGCTCATGAAGACCAGCTGCTAAACAGGATTGTGTCTCTCATAGAACCTGGAGGTCAGCAGCCTGGCTTACTGTAATATAAAGATTATCAAAGACATCAACTGAACCTTTTTTTTTATCTGAGGTCCAGTTAAAATGATTTTCTAGCAAAAGTACCAAACTGTATTTTGTGGTTCTTTATCCACAATATGTTATATGAGACTTTTGCTGCCCAGTGATGGAAAACATTTCAGTTCAAGCTCAAAAACGTGGAGAAACTTAATTTGAATACTAATAAATTCTCAGTAGATGAACTCAGGCAGATTATTACATTACCGCCTTATTTGTGGGAGGACAAGGAGAGTATTTCATCAGCAGTTTTCGTCCTTGTCCTGCTGCGTACAGATCATTAACAGTGTCAATGCAAACATAAAAGTTTAAGACTTGAACAGCAGCTTCTGGTTTTACGATTCCTGACCACGTTACTCTTCATATGCCTTCCAGCTGAAATTAGCTTCATTGAAGCCTCTAAATTATTCAGTGTGTTTTCAATAAGTCGACCTGTGTCCTCTGCTCAGGAGATGACCACAAGCTGACACCTGCCTACCTGCTGTGCATGTGCATACAGCACTCTGCATCGACATTCCCACCTGGAAGTTTCGGAAAACTGCTGCTCAAGATCGTCCGGCGAATCCAGAGCATAGCATGGGTCAGTTTCAGCTTGTTACTGTGTCTGTGTCTCTCTGTGGTCCCTCTGGCCTCGTGTGGAGAGGAACTGGTCAGCCATGTCAGGTCAGGTGAATCGTTAAACAGGCTGCCGTATCATGTTTTATACTGTGTTACACTCCAGCCGTGCACAGTCGTCTGTTTTAACTAAACCCCTGCTATGCTTGTTATTTGGCTTTCACATAAAAAAACCTAAAGCAGAAGATTTTCACCCCCTGAGCTTTACTTTAGGCAAATACTCATTTTACCCCTCCAGACACTTCTTCGGTAGTTATTCCTAAAGGGATCAAATTTACCTTCATCTCCTCTACACTTGTTTCCCAAACAAGTCCACTTTATCCAGCATTGCATAAAGATTTGATGCCACCTTATCTGATATTTTAATACCTTACTGTGAATATTTTGTGACCTTTTTTTCCTGCACTTTGCAATAAAATGTAGGAAATTGTCCCACTGCGGTGAGAACAGCTCCCTGATGTGTCTCATCTTATGAGTTTAGTCAGTTAGTTGTTGGACTAAAGCCACAGTCATTAAAAGAACAGTACTTCAGAGTGAAACAATCTTTCCTGAAGGTTTATGTTATATTGAAAGTGTGAAATTTATAGAGCTGTGGAGTTGCTTCAAGTGAGGTGGCCAACTGCTGCAATTACACACTGGAGGAAGCCCCAAAAATGTATTCAGTTTATGGCTGTTGGTTAAAAGGAAGGTGTGGTTTATTTCTCCCTTTTTTTGTTTAATTAGTTTTGTTTTGTTTTTTTTTTTCAATTATAATTAGGGTGGTTTTATATTCAGGACAGTGGAGCATGAGGTAATTCTCAACATGTGTCACTATGGGTTTGTAAATGATAGTGGTGCTACTTCTTACTGTAGGTTAGTAAAAGCGTCATGAAGTGTGCTTCTCCTACGCACGCTTTAAAAGTTTAATGAGCCCTTAATTGTTCTGTGTGTGTGTGTGTGTGTGTGTGTGTGTGTGTGTGTGTGTGTGTGTGCGTGTACGCCCTGCAGGAGAAGACAAAGGAGCTGGCGCAGAAGCAAGCTCAGCAGTAAGTATCAATTTCCAGCTCGTGTTAAAAAATAGGAAGCTGACGGTCTCATGTGCATTTTATTTTGTGTGGCTGCCTTGAGCCCTGACCTTTTATAGAGCATTGTTTTGAACTTACCAGAGACTTGGGACTCACTTATCATTCAAGACCTCCCAGAATATTTTTCTACTATGAATATATATAAACATATCCATCAAACACTCTCTTATGATCAGAAAGTACAGAAAAATTCATCATTGTCAGGGATTACGTTAACAGAGTTCTCTGTCATTAAAAGATCTTTTAACCTGCTACAAACTAGTAAGACGTCGACTGTGCTCGTGTGAGAATAGCACACTTCATAGTCTGGGAGCAATTGGTCGTCTTTTTTCTTGCCTCTTGCACGTTCTAGTCAGGCAGCTCCCTCACCTAAACCACACTGTGTTATTGTGCATAGTGAGAATGCATCTGAAGCAAACTATCTTCTGCTGTGTGCTGAATGTGAAAATGTCCGATTGGTGGCTAAGTCCTGACCCGACTGTCCAGAGGTCACGTGTGAAAGCAGTTCATGTAGGAATGTGCATGGTGTCGAGAAGCCTACCTGACTGTGTGTAACTTGTCTCTGCACGTCCAAGTAGCCAGGACCCGGCCTCGCTGTCTCTGCTCAGCATCTCAGACCTGGTCCCAGACCTGCAGACCATTTTCTTCTGGATGTCCAACTCTATCGAGATCCTCTACTTCATACAGCAAAGAGCACCAGCATACACACACAGCATAGAGACACTGCAAGGTACGCACACACATACGCAAAGTCAGAATGATGAGTGTGGAAACAACTTGGAGTCATTACTCACACTGACATACAGTAGATACTGACACAGCTACAGCCCTCCCTCTCTCTCTCCCTGTATATATCTTAAATGTGACTCCGTCTCCATCATCTGTGTCTAGGGTCAAAGGAGTCGTTGCTATCAGCGACCATATCAGCCAATGAGGAGGCTATGACAATCTTGGAAGAAGTAATCATGTACACTTTCCAGCAGTGTGTCTACTATATCACCAAGGTAATCTGTCAACACAGCAGCGATGCTATCTTCTAAATGACTAAGAAGGTTTTTGTTGTGTTTTTTAAATTGCACCGGATGAATAATAACACACCTTCGTGGGCACAAAGAATGCCCGGATGGTGTGAACTATTCTGTAATTCCGATCACCTTCATCATAATGTATTTCTGTTTTCGTGTGTTTGTGTCCAGGCTCTTTATGTGGTGTTACCGGGTCTGTTGGACTGTAATCCATTTCCAGTCGACAGCTCTGAGCCCTGCTGGAAAGGAGGCGTGGGGTTTCCTGAACCTGTGCGAAGGGTCTTGCAGGTAGGGATGTGCATAGCTTTGTATAAGTTCGGGTTTTCAAGGTCATGAGAAGTTAATTTATTAAAACGTTAAGACACCAGTGATATCTTTGTTTTCAGAGTATTTGCACATATTAAAATTATTTTTATAAAAGATGCTTGTCATGCACATTTTAGGGCTACTACCCTGCTTGGATTGCCAACATATATAGATTTAGAGGCATACAACTGAGGACAATGACAGAATTTTTAATTTCGTGTCTCTACACCACCACAGTCTATTTTAAGTCAGGCAGTCAATATATGTGCAGACTTTGAGCTTTAATTCAGGGGTCGTAAATAGCATCCGGTCCAAAGCCAGAACTATTGCATTAAGTGTTCAGGAATTACAAACATTTTTATTCAAAAGTCTGGAAGTCTTGAACCCGTGGACATCATCACATGATGATTTCCTCTCTCTGAGATGCTCTGCCAGGCCTTTCTGTCTTCCTCCATACTTTTCTCTTCTCATCATTCTTGTGCAAATAAATCTTGGTTTCATCTGTCCAAAGAATGATGTTATCAGGCAAAGGCTTTTTGGCTTTCCTTTTCTTGAGTGTAACCAGTAATTTTTACCTTGTAGTAATCGCTCTGTATTTCTATTGCTAAAGACAAATTTTGATGGTAGACCTTGACAATAATACACCTACCTCCTAGAGAGTGTTTCTGATTTGGTTGGATGTTGTGAAATTGTTTTTGTTAACCACGGAAAGAATTCTGTGATCATCCACTTTAATTGTCTTCAGTCATTTTCAGTTGGCCAAGTCATTCCTTCCTTTTAATAATTCCCCAGACTGTTGATTTTAACACTACCAAAGTTTTTGATATCTCTCTGAAAGGTTTATGTAGATTTATCAGGTTAAAGATGTCCTCCTTCTTTTGCGTTAACAACTCTTTGTACCTCATATTAAAAAATGCAACTTCAACACCTGGAATCGAAACTAGATCTTGAGAGAAGAGCCCTCACCTGGCTGTATAAAACTGTATAAAATGACTGTAACCCCTAAACAGATAAGGAAATACTTAATACTTATTTAACCCCTTCTGAAAGCCTACACAATCCTATAATGATTGTAGGATTTAAAATCTATTGTGGTAGATTTTATGCATCATTGTCCAAATACTTATGAACCTAACTGTAGCTGCTTAGGTATACTGACGTATAGGAATAGAAGCTACAGCAAAGACTATGAAATCTATGGGTGTGTATGTGTGTGTGCAGGTCTTTCAGAGTGCGCAGGAGCTTCTGCAAGGCTACCAGGTTCACCCAGAGATCCAGGCTCAAATGTTTGCTTACCTCTTCTTCTTCTCCAACGTGTCACTGTTTAACCAACTGATGGACAAAGGTATAGAAAAAGCATACACACACACACACACACACACACACACACACTCTCTCTCTCTTTTGCATTTGCATTAGACCCTCCGGGTTCGTACAGTTGTGAAAGTATATGAGAGACACAGTGAACTAAACTGTGTCCTTGTGTCCTTGTCAGCATTTTGACAGGGGACTAACCCAGATTTGTCCTCAGTGCCCTTCTCCTATCTGCATTCTGTTTCTCCCCCTCCTCTTCCTCCTCCCCCACCTCCGTCTTGCCTTCCTTCTTTCCATCTGGCCATCAGGGGGTGAGACAAAGAAGAGTGGAGATGGGATTGGGTGGAGGCGAGAGAGAGCAGATAGAGCAGGGGAGGAGTGAAAAAGGGCGGAGTGAAGGGTAAAGGGCTGGAAGGTCGTTCGGTTGTTATGATGACTTTGCTAATAGGCTCTTACCTTTCTTTAAAAATAACAACAACAAAAACAGAAAAAAACAGTAATTTACTGCCAGCTGTGTCTGCATGTCAAGCCAGCTCCCCTCGCCCTCTCTTTATATCGTTTGTCTTACACACACGGACACATACACACACACTCAGATACATGCTATATGTCTTCATTAGCTCGTAGAGACAGGACAGATCACATGTCTGGCAAAGGCAGAAGGAGAAATACCTTTAATACATGCAGGGGCTACACCGTCCCCCATCTCATCTCCACCTCCCTCTCTGCCTTGCTGTCTGGCTTTCTCTCTGCCTCGCTCCCATTTTTGTCGCTCATTGATATTTCTCTGCTGATGGTGTCCATGGTAACAGAGAAGTGAGTTTGTAGCAGGTAACGCTGACGTTCGCACTGGGTGCTCCGCAACCCACTCACACACACATGCACACTTGTTCACATTCAGCATTCAAAAACCCTACACTCACATTGCTCAATCATACAGCCGAGGAAAGATGAACGGCGTGGCGGAGATGTTCGTTGTGCTGTAGGGAAAACTTGCTAACAAATTATAATAAATGCTGTTTGGATGGTTTGATTTTGGGGTATACACGGCATTATCACACCTTTTGCCGAGAGGTTAAGAGATGTCTGGTCAGTTTGCGATGCCTCTCATATAGATTTCTGTATGCCTAGACATAAGCCTATTACAGCGGAGGGTGTGTGCGTGCATCCAAAACATATGGCAGAAGTTATGTGTGTGTGCGCGCAGTCAGCAGATAATGCTGCCAGTTCATTGTCTGCCTGAAGCTTCCTGTCATGTGCTGCTTGTAGTGATTTTGGGGGGAGACGTTCAGTTTAGGACTGTGTGTCTGTGTGTGTCCTAAAAAAGGAATTTAGGAATCCAGATCATTCCCTTGACTTTAATGTCCTTAAAAGCAAAAGTTAGACATGTTTGGTAGAAACAGAGACTGTATATTAAGGATGGAAGTATCGGTGATGTGGCTTTGAAGTGCTGTTTTAAAACTAGACTTGCTGTGATACTAGATGCCATGAGGGGGGATTTTACAGAGAAGGCAAAAACACTGCACTCTTCTATAGCAGACACGCCCAAGCCACACTCTGCTTTATCTTTGATTGTACTCAACATCTACTGTAATGTACAAAATAAAGATCACTTTGTATTAAATAAGTAGCGATTGAGCCCATAAACTTATCAGGAAAGTGTTTACTCAGAAAAAGTGAGCCGTGGGTCATTTTACAGTCTGACTTATTTTCATAACCAGACCAGTCTCCCCCTGGGATCTACACCCACCCAGGCATCCCGTGGCAGCTTTTTTATTGAATTGTGGACATTTCTGTTATAATTTTACTACATCAGTTTTTACAGCTGCCCACAGTTTGTTATCTAGCCTGTTTTAAATAGTTTTATATAGGAAGCGGACGGTTTCATTGAGACATTTCATGTATGGGTTCTGGGAAATATTAACTATTGCAGGTGCAACAGTTATTCAGTTCATCATTTCTGGTATTTGTAAGTAATGTGCCAAAAACTCTCTTACTTTTAGGTTTTATTTCTCTAATGTCAGATGCTTTAGGAAATTGTACAGGGATTTTTAGACATTTGCCTGATTACAGAAATTTCTTTACCTGTTGAAAAGTCTGTTGGATGGATCATTATAGCTCACCTGGTTGAACAGATGACCCATGTACCGAAGGCCAGAGTCTTTGCTGAAGCGTCCGGGTTTCGAGCTTGCCTCAGACTGTTTTCTGGATGTCACCCCCACCCCCCACCGTACTTTCCTGTCTGTTTTACACTCTCTTATCTAGAAAAACTGCCAATCTTTACAGTAAATGGATCGGATAAATGTCAGCCTTGGACAGTGGTGAATGGCATCTTACTTGCCTGTTGGCTCATATCAGCTATAATTTCCATTATTTAGTCAATATGGGCGTATAATGCTGATATTGGGTAATATTTGGCTGATAAAATTGTGATTGCCTTGTCATTGCAGAATTATTGCATTATATATTGCTGTGTATGTTTACTATATATAGAACTAGTATTTAGATTAATTATTGCTTGTTTTGACTTGCAGACTACAGATTAAAAAGGAGATTTTAACCACATCTGATAGATTTTTTGCACATTTGCTCTGATTATGTAAAATGTAGGTATTAAAATATTTGCAGGCTCTGAAAAAATGACACCATTGGAGCGCAGTTATTTTTCATCGTTTCTACTGAGCCCCAACTCGAGCCTTAGCTCACTTTGAGGGGGTGGAGGGGTACATACCAGAAAGTATTAAATGCATTAAAGCTGCAGTGAGGTAATGAAACAATAGGATCCCAGCTTCAAAAGTGCTAGACTTATAGTCATCGCCTGCTTAACTTGCCACAAAACTTCTTTTCAGTTCTTTGATGTGCGGGAGAGAAAAGGAAGGATTACACAAGCAGGAGCTCAGTCAGCTGAGCCCTTCTGCAGCGGTGCATTTGTATTCTGCGAGGAGTAGGCGGTTGCTGGCTGTTGCTATTGTTCCACCTACTGCAATCACAACCTAATTAAAAATTAATGTCTGTATTGCCGAACAGCACACATGCACGCAGACGTAAGATCTCAGAAGCACACATTCTGTATTTTACTCTGCCTTTCTCATGCGCACACCCTCAAATAAAAATCTACTGCAGTGTTTCTGATTAAATACTCAAAACGCTCCCTTCTGCTCGTGTGTGTGTGTATGTGTCTTTGTGCACGCAGGTCCGTCTCGGGGTTGGTTCCAGCGTTCCAAGATGCTGCAGATTCAGGCATGCTTGAGGATGGTCATGGAGTGGGCGAGCAGGTCCGGTCTGGGACATCTGGCTGAAAAATTCTTCACCAAACTCAACAGCACAGTGTCCATATTGGCCACACACCCCCAACAGCTCACTCAGGTAACACACAGGGAAATGTCTTTTTTGTTTGTATATGATGAGCCTCACATTGCTATAAGCAATGGGGAGGGAATACGTGGGCGTAAGCAGAAAATCTTAAAATAAAAAATTAGTCTCAAGTTGTAAATGAAGTGATCGATCAGCTTGTGATGAGTGACGTCCTACAAAACCCTGCTAATAAACTTGTGACTCCCCTGACATCCTCTCATCTCTTCAAGTCTGGGATTTATTTCTGCTCTTTGTTTGCAGTTGGGGTGGCGAGCGCTGTCCAGTGAGCACCCAACTCTAAAACCAGTCCAGCTCCACCGCATTCTCACTCAGTACCAGCTCACAGCAGAGATAGGCCCCGTTCCAACATGGCAACCCAGCAGCGAGGACGAGCCGTACATATACAGAACAGGTACGTTTGTGAGCTTGTGTGAATTTTTCCGGCCAGAGACGCTGACAACATTATGACAACACGAAGCCCTCGTGTTATGAGTTGGGATTATAGGTACAATAAATACTGGTCTGAATCTCGTGAGTTGGCAGTTGGAGGCCTGTTACTGTCGTGCTAAAGGTCAATTGTGTAATGGTTTACAGGGGTTGTTGAGCAGCTTGTAGAATGAAGGAGAAGATCAAGCAAAAACAAATACACATGAATGCGAATGTGGATAAATCTGTTTTAAACCAGGACTGCTACTGATATTTGGTCGTTTAAAAATCTTATTTGTGGGCCGATATTTTTATTTCTTTCACACAAAATATTTTTTTTTATCTGTTTTATCTATTATTTATTAGTACACACTAACGTTACATGACAGTACAGTTTAAAAATGAAAAAATGATGGTTTTATTGACACGTTGTTGTTTATATGTTTACACTTGGGTCAGCTGGTTTGTGGCATTACCATCAGAGAAGTTGCAGAGTGCCCTCTGGTTGACAAACTAAGAAACATCAACACTCTTGATGTAATTGGGAGACTTTCCCTGTTGTCTCTTTCCTTGCTGTATTTTTCATTTATTGGTGCACATAGATGCCGATATCACTATATCAGGAAATAGCTGAAATTTTTTCTTACGTGTTTGACAAGCAGCTTTATAACTAAAGGAGCAGAAATTCTCAGACAGTACTGAATCACAGTGATTTAACACAATTACTCGTTGACTTTGAAAGCAGCATGCACTTATTAAGCTGTCAAAACAACATTTTTAACATTATTTCCTCTGTAAGTGTGGATACTAGCTCTGCATGAGTTTTTATGCCAGATGACCTTCCTGATGCAACCCCAGAGATTTGTCTCTTTCTGGGATTGAACTAAAAAGCTTTCACTTGTTAGGTGAATGTGTAAATCAAAAAGAAAAATAGGTTGCCTGCTCCAGTTTAGCTCCACTTTTCCCATTAACTGAGATGCAGGATGAAGGGTATCCAAAGCTATCCAAGACAAACTGATGTTCTTACGCTGCAGAAAAGGTCATGTGCAGGCGGCATCTCGACTTAAAGGCGTTTAGTCATAATCCTACAGGTGGTAGCTTTGTACCGTTGGCTCCTCAGCCAAACAGATGCACCAAACGTCCGAGTCTGAGGTATTTGACATCACATAATGAAGTAATAAAACTACCTTGGTCTAGCCTCATATTTACCTGTTAATGGGTGAACAATCTAACACTTTGTGAACTTTGGGCACTTTGTTGAGCGAGGAGAGCAGAGGAAGGGAAAGATATGCACTGATTTGTTATAAAGAAGACATAATAGTTTTTGTGCCCAACAGTTGATTTGGTTCATCTGGACGTAGCGTTTCAGTGGGAGAAATGTTTCATCACTTCTTCAGTCTCAGCTGACTGCAGGTTTCCCCAATCTTATAAACAGTACATTTGCATAATGACTGAAACTGGCACCACTGAAAGAACAATGGACTGGGAGGTCAGTTCCTTGATCATTAATATGCAAATTCTCATGACCATTGATCAATTATTTCATTATTTATAAGATTGGAGAAACCTGCAGTCAGCTGAGACTGAAGAAGTCACTTGGATGAGTGATGAAACGTTTCTCCCACTGAAAACGCTACGTCCAGATGAACCGAATCAACTTTTGGGGATACCTGGATGATTGAGCACGCATCAAGACGAAATAGTTTTTGTGATTGTTGGAAGACAAAATTGTAATTAAAAAACAAGGATTATTGATGACCTACTCATACTTCAAAGCATTTTGAGGTTTCTTGAAACCAGGATCAGAACTGGTAGATAGAAGAGAGAGTGCTAGATACACGTTGCGTAAACTTGTGTGCATTCAATACAGTTAATGCTAACTAGCAGCTAGCGCTATTTATACTAATTGTGCATTGTGTATTGAATATGTAGTCCTTCAAGACAGCAGCACAGATTTATGTTAACATCAGTGTTTGTGTTTGCAGTCGACCTCCTGGAGAGCTTTGAGAACCACCCTCCAATTGTGCTGCCCAGCTCGGGCTTCAGAGTGGACCTGGACAGCGAGTGTGTAGAAGACAGCATCTACAGACAGCTGCTCTACATCCGGCACTACCTGTGGGGGCTCCGCACCAAGACGCAAACACACACCAACACTCCCAGTGTGCAGACACACTCCAATGGAACCAACACAGCTGACTGGCCGGAAGTTCAGGTTCAGAAAGACAAACATACACACACTCAAGTGTGTACTTGAGTACACCTAGTAATCCAGGCCATGTGCCTCAGCAGCTGTGGCTGTTGAGGAGTTCCTCGTAATCCCATAAATGAAAGACAAAACCCTCTATTCCAGCCAACCCCCCCCCACACACACACACACACACACACACACACACACACACACACACACACACACACACACAGAGAAACCTAGACATGGTTAAATCATGGTTAATCTGATTAGTTTTTAGGCTGTCTAATTAGTGGGAACGGCTGACTAGACCATAATCCCTAGTGTTAGAGCACCCTCATATGTACACATACCCGCACACAGAAAAGTATGCATTTAAAAGTATGCTCACTGGAACATTAATATGTGCAATGATAATGCATTCAAATTTTAATCATCTCAAGCTGATGGGTTTTCATGCAGGAGCAAAGCTTCAGCGATGCTCTAAATATTCTCGCAGGTGAAAGAAAAAAGGAATAATTGTTATTGCTATCATCTGCATCCTCACTTTAGATGTCAGATTATCCTCTAAAGTCTGTCTGTCCCATCTCAACACAGAGGGAGCTGCTACCTCCGAGCCACAGCAGTCCCCGTTCAGGGGGTCCAGGGGACGACGGGCCAGGAGAGCCAGGAGAGGAGAGAGGACGGGACAGACCCTCAGGCCAGTCTCACACACACAGCCTCAGACGGAACGGCACCATTCACCACCCTCGAACTGCAAATCCAGACCCGTCCTGCCTCCTGACTCCTCCCAATACCCCCTTGTACCCTGAAGGAGGAGGCGGAGGAGGGCCTGTGCCGCTCATCGGCACCAACGTTCAGACCAACGGCTGCACCGGCAGGACTGTGGCTGAATGTAAAAAGACCAATGGACTCATCACCAACGGACTGGAGGGTAGGCCACGTTATTTACAGGAGGTGGACAAAATAGCAAAAACTAATGTGCAGATTTAATTTTTTTGATAAAAACACAAATAACAAGTACCAGTGTGTAATCAGACCCCCCCCCCCTTACCAAAAAAAGAACAAAGGCTTCACACAAGCTGATTTTTTTTGTACTGAATTGCATAATGCGCTTTATTATTATTTTTTATTATTTTGTCCACCCCAGATGTGCAAGTTTAAATCTTACAGTTAATTTTAGATAGTGAGCATGCATGTGTTTAAAAAAATCAGCAACATTTCAGATCTTCAGCAGTAGATACCTGCAGATATTGACAACCTCTGCTCTCGTTTCTAAGTTTCAAATCCATCCATCTCACTGCGGCAAAAACCATTATTAATTAAGGTCACAGGAATCCAGAGTTTGCTTTGGCACTACACCCTCTGCAGAACAGAATTAATGAAGAAACAGCAGATTTACATTGATCAACCATGTTACGGTCAATACCATGTCACTCAGTGACGTGTGTGTGCGTGTGTGTGTGTGTGTGTGTGTGTATTGCGGGAGGATTTGTCACAAACACTTTATTAATGTGGCATGTTGTACATTTTATTACTGCTCAGTTTAAAACGCCTTTATAGCTGCACTGAAAGGGCATGACAAAAAATGCTGATTTAAAGTGTGTGCAACAGTAGATCCCCTTCACTGTGTAGTGAGTGTGACCTCTGCAGGCAGAAGCATGTGTGTGTGGTATAGCAGCTGCACCTTTGCACATGTCTGAATATCCGCGTGTTTCTTCTGCACAGCAAGTCTAGTGTTTTTTTCCTGTTTGTCCAACCCCATAGCGAGACCCTGTGTGTGTCTGTGTGTGTTTTGTGCCTTTGGGTGTCTGTGTCCTCTGCAGGGTGTATTAGTGGGTGTGAATTCCCTTTCCCTGTATCCTCCCCCGGCGTCCCCTCCCTTCCTGATGACTTGTGTGTGGTGTTTGTAGTGGAACTGGACAAGGGACCCTACGGACTGGGCATGGGACTCATAGACGGCCTGGTAAGTAGACAAACGCATTTTTCACAATATATCGAGTTTTAGCCACGTGCTTTAAAAATGCTGGGTCACTAACATATAGTATATAGTATAAAGATTAGATCTAAGTATATAGATTAGATTATAGATAGTTTATTCATTCCCGGGGGGAAATTCACAAATTTCAGCAGTATCCACATGCACATGCTAGACATACAATAAATACTGACACTGATAACTACTACTTTTTCCACATTTTAAAGTTACGTATTGCAAATAAATTAAAGTGCAAAGTAAATTAATACTTTGTATTCATATCCTTTATTTATTGTTTAAGAGCTACCTCCCTGAAAATGTCATTTTTACCCTCCTAGGACCTGGCGTGTGGACAACACATTTTGGGTTGTCTAGACCAAAATACCAAATTTTGCTCTACAAGGGCCTAATATGCACATTATACTGCCACTGTTCTCTGCCACTGTTAAAACGAATGTCCTCATATGTGGATCTCATTTTTCTTAGAAACAAAAATCAGGTATATTAAAAAAAATCAGGTAATTCTTTGTTTTTACATTCATCAGGTCCCAATCAGCCCAAATAGCAAAAAAAGAAATTTTTAAAGTTTTTAAACACTGTGGTTTTATTTTGATTGCTTACATTATTTTTACTTTGTGCACAGAAACAAAATTATTTCACAAAAACCAAAAACTACCAGGGTCAAAATTATTAGCCCATTAATTTTAACAGTCACTTGTGCATCTTTTTTGATGGATAACAGCCTGCAGTTGTTTTTGTAGTTTTCAACATGTCTCACACACGTCTCCTGAGCAATCCCAGCCCATTTTTATTTGGCTAATATTTCAAGCTCCTCCAGATTTGATGGTTTTCAATTCACTCCTCAGATTTTCCATGACATTCAAGTCAGGGTTTTATGCATGCAAGTTAATAACCTTTACTTTGGTTTCTGGAGATTATCGATTATTGTTGTTTTATAAGATAAAATCACAACCTACACCCAGTTTTGCTGCTGACTGCTTAGGTTTTCTTTCACCTTGACGCAGCTGCAGACGCACTGAAGCATCCCCACAGCATGATACCTCCATCACTGTGTTTCACTGTTGGATAGTGTTCTTTAGCTTGCACTCTTCTCCATTCTTTCTCCAAACATGACCAGAATCTCTGAGGCCAAAGAGCTTTAGTTTTATAATTCTGGTATGCATCATTTTTCACCAGGTTGATCTTAGCATACAGTCTGGCTTGCAGGTGTCTCTTCTGCAGAAGTTGAGTTTTTTTTGGTCTTCATCCTCACAGTCCAGTGACTCTAGCAGGGCTCTAGGGATTGTCTTCTTTGAGACTACAATTCCCAACTTAGCTAAGTCATTCACTTGCGTCCTGGCAGTTGTTCTAGGGTCTTTAAACACATCTCTCACTAGTTTTCTTTCCAGAGCCTTGATGCTTTCTCAAGTGACAGCTCGCTAAAGTTATTATATTGTGTGCAAATTGGAAGATAACACTCAGTTTTAACTTTATTTTACAAGCTTTGACTATAATTCTGTTATTGTGTGCAAATTTTCCTACCTATAACAAAAGGTTGTTAACGTTAGTGTCTAGAAAAGGACCAGAAAACCAGACCAGACTAACTAGAAAAGGTTCAATGGTAGAGGTAGTGGTGCTGGGTTTTGTATACTTCTAAATATCAGTTTAAATCAGCAGTTATCAGTAGTAGTGAATGCACACAGCTTTAATGGACACCTGCCTCTGGCCAAGTACTTTCCCTGGCTGTGGCATCAATCGATTTCCTTTGCTTTCTCCATCCTGCAGCACACTCCTCTCAACGCTCCAGGCATTTACATCCGGACTCTGATTCCCGATGGACCAGCCGCCTCTGATGGCAGACTGAGGATTGGAGACCGCATCCTGGCGGTGAACGGTACCAGTCTGATAGGAGCAGACTACCAGAGGTAAGGGAGAAGTTATAGTGGAGGCGTTAAACAGAGATAAATGATACCACTGAGTTATCACTGACTTCAATGACAATGAGCAAACTTTCCACATTGCTAACCACTGCTGTCAGCCTCTTAAGCAGATTGATTACTTTGATTGGTCGAAGCTCAGACAGTGATGCCATGTTATCCTCACGTTTCTGCTGAGCATCAGGTAACCAGACTCTGTCCTTCTCCCTCCGCTTCCTCCCGTTTGTGCCATTACAGCGCGGTGGATTTGATTCGTCTGGGAGGGGGTCGACTGCGTTTCCTGGTAGCCAAGTCCGACCCAGAGGTCTCGGAGAAGATCAGCGCCTCCTCCTGCTGATTACCTCGGCCTCCCAGCTAAGACATGCACAACATGCTACACCGGACTGGAGATACGAACTAACAAGGAATACAGATGTGTGCACTGACAAACGGGATACACACACCACTCTCAGCCAAAGGAGTACCTACGCCTCATGAAATATGAATGTGAAACCCAGCGTCTGCACGGCTCAAAGCCAAGCAGATTACACTCCACGACTCCACTGAACAGCTGCCGTACCTGCTTCCCTCACGCAGACTCCTGCTGGGTTTGTATAACAGACACAGTCTTAAACCCTCGGTGACTTCAAAGGAGTCCGCAGCGAGGAAAGTTGCCTAATTAATCAGCGTTTGAGGTGGGTTAGGTCTAACCAATCAGTATGCAGTGTGAGGCGGTTTAAAGCACAGCGGATTCTCATCAGTCAAGCCCAGAGGCACGTGTGACTTTTGCCAACAGTATTTTTGAGTCGTTTCTATTAAATTCCAGATGTAAATAGCACGCTGAGATGCCTACCCAGTTCTCTGAAACAGGTAGACACAAACTGAAGATGTACTTTAGAATTTTAGAAGTATTTGCAAACAAAGTGAGCCTCAGTGAACCCCTGAATGTTTTGTAAATCCATTTGTTGTAGCGAGCAGTATCAGCGTCTACTCCACAGACGCAAGTTTGTGAACGAGTGTTGACTTTTGCACTGAAGAGTGGAAGAAAACGACAGAGGCAGTGAACTGAAAAATCACGAGTAGTACAACCTCGCTCTCCCGTTCCACCTGTGACATCGTACCTGGACTTCACCTTCGCTGGGGGAGGGGGCACTTAGTTAATAACCACTCCATGAAGACCACATGCTCCACTCCAGACTCTCAGCTGCATCCTTGCAGTGCATTTAAACTGCAGCATAAACAGCTGTTTGTAAATATTCAACATTGTCTCACACATATTATTTGGATCTTCAGAAGATGAAGTCGCCTTTGGGAACGACTCGTGTTGTTGTGGGTTTTTTGTTTTTCCTGAAATATATTTGAGACACTAAAGCCTACAGACGGAGAAAAGGGAAAGTGCAGTCATTGGTTGTAAACTTTTTTTTTGTATGTCATGGTTTGCTCAACAACATTACAAGAAAAGTGGTAGCCACCCATGCTGTTTGTGCTGGTTTTAGGTTAAAATATTGGGCTTGGATAGCTGCCTGGAATCAGATATAATTCTCTTTATTCTAATTATGCTTTGAATAAAACAAATTTAGCAGCAGCAGTTATTTTACTAGACAAAACATCCCAGCTGCCGTGGTCGTATAGTACAACATAAAGTACCTCCTGCCCCCGATCACTTTACCTTGATAGAAAAGATCAGAAGGTGAGGACGAGATGAAGAGAAGCCTGGAGCTCAGAGAGAGCTCGACTGCACTTATAAGAAACCTTTTAATGTGAAGGTGGATGTAAGCCTAGCTCTGCTGTGTAAAAACTACAAAGTCCTGAAGATGGACTACAAAAAGCACCCATGTGTCAGGTTGTTCCATGCATTTGGTGGAAAAAATGAAGTGAAATTACATTTTTGACAAATTCGGATTCAACCTGCAAAACATCGTCCTTCACCTCGTGAAGCCTGAACCATGAAGTACCTGATAGAAAAATGTTTCTTTTTTAAAACCGAAGCTACAGAAAAAAAAAGATAAATTTGGATAGTTTTAATTTGTATTGTTTTTGCTACATTTGCCATTTTTGTGTGATTTATTAGTAGTTGTTTTTTTTTAAAATACAAAATAAAAATCAAACTGATGAGTGTATATGATACACTTGGCATTGTGGGGTTAAGAAGCAGCTTATCACAGCGGCGTGATGTTCAAAGTTCAGCCGTGCCAGTTACGGTATCACAGTGTCTATCAGTTATGAGACTGCATCGTTACATTTCCTTTCTCCTCCTAAAGGAGGCATGAAAACACCTTTGCTTTATAATGTAGAGCCATGCTGACACGTCCAGATCCCGTCACTCACTCCAAATCCTTCCTCAGCAAATCCAAGTGTTGGACCACAGCATCAGCCAGTGCTACAAGGGTCACCTGACTGACCATAACCACCAATCACAGCAGGGCATCCATATCTAGCTTTACCTTACCATCTGATAATGTTTTCTAGAGTTGTAACTGGCTGGTTATTTGCACTGTGGATTTTTTTTAAGCAAAGTGTGAAACTCTGCATGAGATATTTGCCAGTTTTACTTAAACCATAGTTTTGCTGATCATTTCTGCAGTTTGAAACTTGTTGGGTGTTTTCATTGTTTTTTTTTCCCCAGTTTTGTTTCTTTCTTCTTCTTTTTTGCAGTAACAGTTTCCTTTTGTGCGTTTCAGGGTTTGTATGGCATTGATCTCGTGCATGTTGACCCTCTTTTGGTCATTATTTATACTGTTGACAATGACTTCAGAATAAAGATTGTTGGATACTCGAGTTTTGAATGGAACAACACCACAACACAGACTTCAAATTCATTCTTACACCCGACGGCAGACACTGTCGCACAGAAGAGCGATGACAACACAACATTTAAGTCAATGAGGAACTTTAATTTGTGCTACACATTTGAACAAATCACAAAAACAGGAACATTTAAAAATACATATACTTTTCTATTTCCAGAATGTTTACGTATTGATGACTGCTGTTTTTTTTTATACATATAGCAAAATATTTTTTCTCTCTTTCCAAAATAAGAAAAAATACCTTTGAAGAACTTTGTCATTTAGCAGATAGAGCAGCATACAATCATTACGCAACTTTTTTTAAAAATGTATTAATTTTTTTCTAATAATGTGCAACAACAATCACTGAATGCCTGATTCCCAGCTATAAACGAGGCCTGTGTGAGGGAATTTGAGTGGAGAAAAAAAATCTAAAGAGAGTGAGAATGTGAGGATTGAGCAAAGAGTGGAGGAGAGGGAAGTGTTATAGAAAAATCTAATTGTGGCAGGAATCGCCGACAGCTTGACTCCTCTTTGGAGGCTGCGAAGATGAGAGAGTGCTTGGTGAGGAGAGGTAGACTGGGCAAAAGAAGAAGAACAAAACTGTAAAATGAATTTAAGGAAACAAGAAAAAGCAACAGTGTGTGAGCCGAGAACAGTAGGTGGCAGAAGTACCAAACAGAGTGGAAAAAAAAGAACTGTTGAAATTTGTGGTCATGTGTTGGTCCCGCCCTTCCCCTGACAAAAAACCCCCAAAAAACCTGAAACGAATCTACCAATGCAGCGCAACTGTCACCGCTGTAGTGTCGCCGATCGTCAGCTGTTAAAGCACTAAGTTACTCTAAAACAGTAAAGCCGTCTAAAGGTTAAAATAAAAGAACAAAAATGTAGAAATATTTAAGGCTTTTAAAGGATTATTACAATAATGCTTCTCTGTGCTAAGACGATCCAAAAAAAAGTACGCCCAGGCTGCTCCGTTTGCTTTTTTTTTTTTACCGCTACTGAAACAAAAAAATTTAAAACAATCAGTTTGTCTACATTAGGTTAGCTCCACTTCAATCAACTCCATATAGTTGCCCGGTTCGCTCCTTCTCTCCCGTCCAGATGCTGCGATCTTCCTCAATCAGAGAAGCCTCGCGCCGATAAACCGCACTGGACTGAAGTGAAGCAAAAACTGCAAACTGCTGGTTTGTCATAACCTGAATTTCCTCGTATCTGTTCTCCAAAAACAACATACCTTTCTCTTTTTTTGCTTTTTGTTTGTTTGTTTTTTTCTTTTAAAGCAAAGGCAAGAAGAGAGACGTCTCACATTCTGCTCTTTAAAATGAACGTCTGCCTTTTCTCGTCTGAGACCGCTCGTTTGATGCCTTCTGTCTCGCCTTATCCTTGGAGAAGAGCCTCATGAAGAGTACAATCATATTCTTAAAGTCTCCTGGGCCTTAACAACCTAGTGTGGGTGTATGCAGCTGAGTCCTCTCTAGCCTTCTGCCCACGACTGTACGAAACGACGCGATTCGTCGACTCTTAATGCTGACGGCCCTTTCTGTGGTCGCGGGGCCGTTCGGATCTCACGTTCCCTGGTTTTACGTCAGGCAGCGACTCTAATGAGAAGCGCAGGAGAGGTGAGTTCTTTGGCCTGAGAGTGATAAGTAATGTATCTGCGATAATATCCAACATTCACGTAGTAAGAGTAGTGCTGAAATGATTTTATTATAATTAATAACCTTAAATCTGTGTATTGTCAGTGAATGATGGATTACATTTTTAAAAATTGTAATTCTAAAACTTCTTTTTTTAAATTTCAGCACAAATTCCAAAGGTTTCCTCTACTTTTGACCGAAGTGTGTGTTCTTATGAATTAATTCCCTTCTGAGAGACCGCCTGTCGGCTACAGTCGTATCAAATAAGTATAAAAGGCGACGCGTTAAGGGGGCGATAGAGAGGCTGTCCACTGGGTATCTGGTGCAAGGCCCTGAGTTTTACTGCCTAGCGTCATGGGTTTGCGATGCCATGGCAACAATGACAGGCTGCTGACCGGGTGTGGCTTGATGCTGAGCAGATTCGGGGCCGCCATCGTCCTCCATCTTTGGCCGCTTGGCCTGGGGCTCGCCTGGTTGTCCAGCTAAAGTTTCTGCACTGGGCTGTCTGCTCACCAACACCGGAGGGGAGCTAGAGGCCTGAGCAGCCAAAATCTGCAGAGGACTACTCAGACCTGAACAGGACAAAACACGAAACAAGAAAATAAGCAAAGGATCGTTTTGTGCATTTGTGAAATGGTAAATGAACTGGTTTCTACTCTAGCTGAGCACTCAAAACACGTTTTACTGGTCATGTCACACAGAACTTTCTAGCCCAAGTGCCTTATCTAACATGTGCATGCATATTAGATAAGGTGGTGAGCGGTTCAATATCTTGCTTTAAGACACTTCAACATGTATGCTGGAAAAGCCGGGGATCAAACTACTGACTGCTGATTAGTAGATGACCCGCACTGAGCCTCAAACCCCCAGCTGTGTGCTGTAAAGAGGTCGGCCTTTTTCTTGAATATAATGAAACCTTATTGTGTTTAAAGGACAAAAAATACCATCCAAAAAAAGAGTCTTACCAGATGCATTAGCAAGGCTGGTTGCTGTGACAACAGCAGCAGTGGTGTGTTTGCCATTCTGGGTAATGGGGCGAACGGGAAGTTGATGTAAACCTGGGGTCAGATTACGTGCTTCCCCGGCCTGCACCGCACTCTCCACAGTCTGGATCACTCGCTCTCTGGTCAGCTGGGCTTCTGAGGACAAAGCGTACGATTCAAACATGGGAACCCGTCAACAATCCAGCCAGATTTTGCAGTAATCAAACATTTGTCAGAATTTAGCATAATTTCCTAAATATCAGTTCACAGTATGCACCAGTTGGATGCTGTCCTGAAAATGCAGATCTTAAAAACATGACATAATGAGCAACAAAACACAATTTCACATGGATTTACACCAAACAAACCTCATCTCTTCAGGGAGAGTGATAAACGTGTCTGATTCTACAGCAAATGGAAATTAAGGTCGCGAAACTCAGAGATTTGGCTACTGTCAGCTATACGCGCTACAAGAAATATCTTGCGTTGCTGATTTGTGCAGTGAAGCTGAACAGTAAAGGTGTGACTGAGGAATAGCCCAGTATTCCCAGCACTGGACGGTAAAAACAAGGGGGCGTTAAGGATGTGAACAAGGCCACAACAGCTTTAAAGACTTGAATACACTTTCCTGTGTATCACATTACAAAGGATTGCATCACGCAGAAAAAGCATTTCAAAAATAGATTCTCTCCCACCCCCCCCCCCAAACGGCCGTACCTCTGAGATCACTGTTGCCCTCTACTCCTCCAACAGCGCTGTACCCATTTGGAGGAACGCTGGTAACCACCCGCACCATGGTGACAGAGGGCTGAGAGGAGCTTTGGAACACATGGATGGGCTGGACTTGGCCACCGCCACCTGGAAGCAAAGCAAGGGCTTTCCCCGAGCCCGAGGACAGCGCTGTAGGGTGATGGGGAGTGGCCATGATGACAGGCTGAGCACTGACTGGGGAGCCTACGCAGAGGCAGACACAATTTACTTGATGCGTTTTAGCAAGCTTGTCATCTGCGGATCTTTGAAAGAGATTTTGTTTGCACGCTTACCTGGGGCGCTCTGAGAATACCTGTACTCAGGTACAGATGCCAGTTTGTTAGCCAGCTGTTCGTGGTGGTCGTGGGGGATAGGCGAGCCCTCCCTGCTCAGACACTCGGGAGTCTGCAGCCCGCTTGAAGGAGGAGAAAGAAGCCCCTGGTGGGTCGGGGATGCTGGAGCACTCCTAAATAACAAAATACAGAAAAAGCAGAGAAATCAAATAACTAACCAACAGACTTTTAGTAAGACATGCAGAGCTCCTCACTGTCAGCACCCTCTACTCATTCAGGCAAACCTCAGAACCACACTTACTTTGTTCTGTCCAATCAAATGATCGCAAGGAGCAGAAGCAGAGAGAAGGGAGAGAGGGTTAACTGAATCATTGTGCGTGTCTGTGTGTGCAACTTGAAGGCCACGGATGACCCACTGCAAAGCCCACCTTGATGACAGGGGTCCAAACGGGGTCCTAAAGCAGGCCACCCCTCTTTGCCGTCTCTTCCTGAAGGCCTGCTCCACCAGCTTGGCCTCGGAGGCAGAATCCAGACGCCAAAAGCTTCCTTTCCCCGGCTCGTCCTGAGAGCGGGCCACTTTCAGGAAGTAGCGGTTCAGAGACAGATTGTGTCTGATTGAGTTCTTGAAAAAGGAAAAACGTTTTGTCACTGGAAACAGAAGCATCAGTTTGAAAGAAGAGAAAGTTTCTTCCCAGCTTACTCGGGTAAAAGTTGTATTTCTAGACAAGACTACTGTACCTGCCAGCCCTTGTCTGCAGTGCGGTAGTAGGGGTAGTGTTTGGTGATGTATGCGTAGATGCCACTGAGAGTCAGCTGCTTGTCTTGGGCCGAGGAGATGGCCTGGACAATCAGCTGTGCATAGGAATAAGGTGGCTTGGACTCATCCTGGCCCAAAAAAGATAGACACGAGTCTAAATAAACATGCATTCATAATGACACACTCAGCTTTTTTTCTAAGGTTAAACATTAACAGTCGATTTCTTAGAAGCAATCAGGCCTGGATGTTTACCCGGGGACTGTCACCACCAGCTGACTCCGCTCGCTGCTCACTCCCCCCACTTCTCTGCTCAGCAATACTTCGCCTCTGCTCAGAAACAGCCTTGGCAGCATATTCGGCTGCTAACTGGAGGTCGGAGGTGATGTTGCGTCCGTAGCGATACCCCGATGACCCCGCCCCGCGCGGACTAGCTGGACAGGAGTTGGGAACACTGGGAAAGAGAGAGAAATAGAGGAAAGGGTTACCACTATGGTTTATGGCTACATGAAAAATGACCCACATAAGATGAGAGGCTTAATCTTGCAGTCAGTACAATACTTGTTTCACAGGCTTACAGTCACATTAACAACTGTAACTCAGCACACAGACAAGACAAGCCAGATTTTACCTGATAATTACATTAACTTCTCCAAGAACACGGGATTACAAAGGGATTACTATTGCAAAAAGGTAATTAGATTGCTGTTACTTTCCCGTAAGCATGCTGCATTACCAAACCGTGATTTTGTTTGTGAGAGTGTCTCATGACTATGACGTGCGAGCGTGCGACGTCCGTGGTAGCAACAGATGTGTGTAGATCAACAGTGGATAATATGGAGTGCGGGACAGAGTACAACCGTGCAGCGTAACTCTGCGTGGGAAGAAAACTTCTTTCTACCGTGAAAAATTAAACTTCAAATCTAAGCAAGCACCAAGGACGCTGCCACGGGAATGTGAAATTCACAGAGAAACCCCACATCTTCCCACTGACATGGCCACTGTGGCACCGGGCAAACCTCCACCTGCCCCACTCCTGCTAAACAGGTGAAAATTGATTAAAGAGCAACAGGACTTAGTGCTGCTGAATCTCTGATTTAGTTAAATGTTTGCTGTGTTTTACTTGCATCTATTTAAAAGAATGAGTGAAAACACAACATATTATTTTATTTTATTTTATATGATGGAATATGCAGAAAATAGGTTTAAAAATTTTAAACACATTTCTTGCATATAATTACATTTTTGCTTGATGTAATGTGCATAAAGTTAAAAGATTAAAACTGATTAAACAAATTTTTAAAAGAGACTTTTTCATTTGATTCAATTTTATATGATGGTTTATTCAGAAAAAACTGAACTGGGCTGAAAGGTCTACAGTTTTATTACCTGTTCGGGTTGTGTATCATGTTTTTAAAAGTAAAAAAGTGACAAATGATCTACATGTACTGGTCTTGTCCCAGTCTTGTTCAGTTCTGGACAGAGGTTTTCCATGTCCAGGATTATCAGTGTGATGAGGCCCCTTTCTTGCTCTGTTTGGCATCAGTGGGAATGAGGTGCTTCTACTGGCCTCTAAAAGACAGGCGCTATCATTCTGTTCCCTGTTGGCCCCTCCCACTCACAAACAGTGGTTATACGACCTCATGTCATGTCTAAAACTGGAAAAAATAAGACATTCACTCCAAAATTCTTTCAATTTTTTTTTAATTTTTCAAATTTCAAAGCATTTCAAAATCTATAAGAATTTTTCAGGTGCATTCACTTTTGTCTGTGTGCAACTCCCTCATGTCAGGTGTGGAAATACAGTGTACAGGTCTAGGGCAGTGACCTGGGTGGGAATGAATGGGATTATTTTGCAGGGACTATTATATCCGGGGAAATATTTTACTTATATATTTTTTTCTTTATTTCACCTCCCCCACTTTTTTCTTTTTAAACATTTTACAGCCTCAAGTGTTAATGACCCCAAATGTAAAAATCATCTGTAATCCTTCTCTTCTCCTTTTGTTTATATGTATAAAGGAAAAACTGTTAAAAAAAACAAACAATGTCGTTTTATTACAAGTAACTACGTAATAAAGTAACTAATTACTTTTGAAAATAAGTAATCAGTAAAGTAATGGGATTACTTTCTTGGAGAAGTAATCAGTAATTAGTAACTAATTACTATTTTCAAGTAACTTGACCAACACTGGTGTCAAGCTCATACACCGGTCATTTCCAGCAGGTGTGTGTGTGTAGACAGCAAAAATCTGACAGTTCAGTCATTTCAAGATTTTATTAGTAAATCCTTAAAACCATAATTATGTCAGAGTGCAAAATGAAGACTACACAATGTAATAGTGAGGAGTAACTAAACTGTACAGCGTGAAGGCCTGTTGAAGCATTTCTAATCTTCATTTATATTTTGCATTTAACATTTGTAAGATAAGCATTTTTAAATTTTGTTCGTTATTTACCATTTCTATGAAATTTGAATAGGACTGGAAAAACACAAAAGAATAAGAATCCACACCTCAGAGTAAAGCAAAACACACAAAAGAGAGACGTGAACTAACTGTCATGAAATGATGTCCTTGGCCACTTCATGTGGTTCCCAGTAAAACTTAAAGCAACTGTTTCATTGTCAACCCTCGCCTCAAATGATTTACAAATGTAGTGTTTACAAAATTAATTATTAATATATTATTAATTAAATTAAAGTCCAGTAATAGTTATTTTCCTATATATCCATACTGACATTTATAATGGCTAATAAACAGAAATGAAAAAGTAAAGAGGAGATGGAAGAAATACCCTTCGAGCATGCTGATGTGGTCCAGTTTTTAAACCAGAGGGCAACGTGTTTGGAAAAGCTGCAAACAACCAGCTCATTCGGGCGCAAACAAATAATCTACTCTTTGTTGTGACAATGAAACAAGTTTATTTTTCAAGTCATGTAAATATATGTGTTAGTAAAGACTCAGAAATAATTACACATGACAAATGTTAAGAAAATAAGATTAAATGTCATGTGTCAGAAAGAAAGAAAAAATATTGGCCGATATATCAGATTTCTTAAATCACCAAATATTGGTATCAGTATCAGCCTTCAGATCTTATACTGGTTGAGTCATAAAAGGCTTTGCCTTACACACAAGAACTAGATCTGAAAAAGGAAAAAAAAAAACAGAAACACACAACAATGACCATAAATACATTAATTATTAACTCGGCTTTATCTGCTGCTGTTGTGAAAGAGAGACAGAGAGCACAAGGAAATCCCAGCAACTTCTCATACAGTACACACCTGCTTCTGTTAGTAAAGTAAACAATGGTTTCTGGGAGAGTCAGTAAGCTTTGATTTGCCTCTAGCAACAAAGAGCCACGGATACAGACGGGGGGGGGAGTGTGTTTTTAGTTTGTGGCTGGAGGAACTAGGCTGCAAGCTCTGTTTTCATAAACTCAGAGCTGAAAAATGAATACGGACTAACACAAACATATTTTTGTACTTTTCGGAAGTACAAAAAATACTGAAATCTGTATCCGTCAGTCTGCTAGGACTTTGTTATTTGTGCCTCCACGGGGGAGCAAGGGTCATCTTTGCTTTCCCCCGGACACTCTTAAAACAACCATCCCCCCGCGGGCCACGTGCACGAGGCCCTGCATTACAAGAGTGCATGCTGGCAGAGAAAGGAGAGTGCAATTTTACGCTGTGCATTTAAGTTGCCAAGCAGGAAAAGTCACTCTTAGCACCCTGTAAGAGGGACCACGTGCTTTGACACAATACTCTTCCGCCATACACAGCGGTGTGTATGTACCAGGAAGGCTGGCCCGACTATGTGCCCGAAAAAGGCCACGGTGAGAGTGGCGCAGAAATGTTTGAGCGAGCGTCTTTAGTGTCTGTAGTGTGTCTGTAGTGTTTCCACGTGCGAGAGAACAGGAGCTGAGGGTTGAGTTGGAGGGGCAGGGGGCTCGGAAAAGGAAACCACTAATGGACGGGAAAACGGCCCACAAGCAAAACAATCTGCCCTCGATAGCCAATCGCAGGCCTCGAAGCGGCAGCCATCCCATATAAGGCAAGCACGCGCGCTGACATTGGTGGGGATGCATGATGCAAAGGCAGAGAGAGACCACCAGAGGGCACGCACAGCTCCGTCGAACACTCACACATGACGTGTATATTTACAGAGCACAGATTTCTTTTAAACATGTGCCTTCACAGCCTATGAAACTCAAGCTTTCTCTCTCTGAGTGCAGATACAAGCACATCTTCAGCTAGAGTGCATGTCAGCAGCGCACAAGACACTACACTTTTGTTTCACAAAAAAGAAACTAACAGCTCATCTGAGAACTTTCATTGTACACCCAGCTTTGTTTTAAAACTCCTCCAACAGATCCTCCTCTCTCACTGATACCCATTTACATAAATAAGACACCGAAAAAAAGATTTTTTAAAAAGGGTTTGTATTTAATTTACTCATTTCTTTTTTATTCTTTTTGGTTACTGTCTCCTGTTTCTTTTTATACAAGTACTGTCTGCGTACTTACGCGACCTCTTCCACTACAGTACAAGCTTTAATAATTAACCAGATAATACAAGTTTTATTATCCGGTTAATGCAAGTAAATCAGTCTTATTGAGATATCCAAACTCTAAAGGTATGTTTTGATCAAATTTGACCAAACTAACAAAAAAGTGAAACTGAGGATACATCCTGTATATTTCTCTTTCACTGAAGTTTCGTTAGATTTCCAAGTTCATAAAATTGTTTCCGCTTCCAAGTCGATTTTTTCTTTTTGTTTTAGTTAACTATTTTATCCCCACATCTCGCTTTTAGTTTGATTTAACTATAAGAAACATGGTTGTTAACACATTCACGTTACACACCGACACCAGGAGGAGACACAAACTCTGCATCTCAGAGGTGTTCAGCTAATTTTAGAGAATCCACCATAAAACACGAGCCAAATCAAAGCGTGTGCTATAGTGATCGTTTGGGAAATAAGGGAGCAGCTAAAAGTACCTCTAATACTAATCAATACTTATTGGAAAATAAATGTTTTCTTAATTATTGGGGATTGAATGAAAAGGCGCATTGAACTAGTTTGGCAAGAATTCCTTCCAAAGAAAAACATCCTCCTGCTTTAACTGCAAATCCGGACGGCCTACTTTGCATTTATGAACGCTGCTTGAATTGATCAGCGTCCACGTGATTGTGTGTCTGGTGGCTTACCTGATGGTGCCTGTGGGTGAGGGCAGCGGAGAGCCAAACGCCCTCATGTGCTCTTCGTGCTGCTGCGCCGTGGGAATGCTGATTTTAAGAGGAGAAATTTGGGGCAGAAGCGAGCGAGCGGGAGACTGCTGCTCCCTCTCCCGGTGCTCCTCAACCTCCAGGAGTGACATGAACTGGATCTTGATCGCCGTGCTGGGAAAACGAAACATGCACCTAAAGAGCAGCAGGGAGGGGAGGGCCACAGGACGGAGAGAAAACAAAGCAAAAAAGAGAGATGATGTCATGTTGGTTCAACCAAACAGTAAAGCATTAAAACATTAACAGATCAGCACTTCAGAGTTGTGTTTAAACCTTCTCGTCAATGACAATTTAAACATTTCCTGTGCAACTAAGTAACTGTTATTGCAGGGGGAGATGGTGAGATATGACTGAATTTGAGAAGAAGAAAAAAAACAGCTAAATGACAGGTGGTGACATTGTTTTGTCAACCAACATCTCCAAGGGCAAGAATAAACATTCAAACTCGACATCATTACACGTTTTACAGCAAAACACAAACACCCGTGCAGATCTCCCTTAATAATAAATCATAATGAGACTGCACTTCCCACGTAACTACAGGGGTTTGTTTACATTTCAAACAATATCACACCACCTCTTGTGGATAAAAACCTCGACAAAGCTCCCCAGGCCTGCACCTCCTTTTCTATTCTGCTTTTAAACAGGTCTGAACAACCTCCTCAATAAAAAGCGAGGATCAGTCACAGGTCCACGTTAGTTCAAGCCTAAACAAAGCTAATTACATGTGTGAGGGATTTGGTAAATGTTTTACAATGGAAACTTAATGATTGGTGACTGGTTGTTTCAATTTCCTCCCAACTGACTCTGGCAGCAGGGTCGTGTCTTTACTGCACCCTTTCTGATCTCACGGCAAAGATACTGAAGCCCCGTTAATTCTACAAAAGAAAGGAAATATCCACAAAGGATCAGAGTGTTGAAAGATGTTCCAGACACACCAGTCTGATAAAGAGAAAAAAAATTACATGAAGAGAGAGAGAAAAAGATGAAGCGTTCTTCCTGAAAACCGGCAGCTGTCACTGGATTCTTGAAAACACTGCTCACAGCTGTTTTGGCCTATAGTGCTCCATCCTCCAGCACCAGGTGCCCGGGCACAGATAGCACGAGGCCCTGCGGCAGCCCTGCAGAAGCTACAGCTTTTGACAGCTGAGGTAGAAAAGACGCATTCAGCAAACAAAAGGAAAAAAAAGAAAAACATCTTTCTTCTGGCCTTCAGCTCAATGTCAGACAGGCAGAGAGAAAAAACTCACAGGACAGTTCGACTCGATTTCACTAAAGTAAACAGAAAACCTGGAACAAGCTTGAGTAGTTAAACTGGACCAAGAGTTAGCTTCTTAAGCAGCAGCAGTAGTAGTCTACTGTGTGGATGCATTACTCCAGCTAGCTAATTTAGGACTTATTAAGGAGCTAAACAAATGTAAGATATGGAGGAAAATGGGGAACATGGCTACTGTCTGAAACAGGACTGTGCACTAGGGGTGGGCGATATATCGAATATACTCGATGTATCGCGAGGTTTTCCACATACGATGGTTAAAGTGGCTTTATCATAACCATCGAGTATAAGTTGCCATGCAAATAACTGTGCTGTCTGCATGCAATTCACTCAAGTTTTTTTAATCCCACACGCTGCCAATGCGCACAATTTCCTACCCGGCACACTGAGCTGAGCATAGGTGTTTATATTTCACCAGATGGAGAAAAAAATATGGTGACAGTGCGATTTTCAGATGAGCGAGAGAAAAGACACTTCGCTGCTGTTCGGATTTCACAGGAAGGAACAAAATTCTGTAATTTGCAAAACATGCCAACTATTGTCGTAGCAGTACCACGAATTTATTCCACTGCAAAATTAAGACCGTTTTAAACTCTGCATGTGAACATCTCCCCACAGACCAAAGAAAAAGTTAAATAAACCAGCTGTGATACCTGTGACTGTTCTTGGTCATCCGTTTTTCCATAGTCACCTTCTAGACTTTTGTTTCTATAATTTGAGGAAGTCTTGTACAATTTTATGTTAAAAGCAATAAAAAAAATTTTAAAAAAAGCACCTATTTAGTTTTAGTTATGTTTTTGTTGTCTCATGAATTAGTGCTTGAGCTCCTTTTTTGTTGCTATGATCTTTTGTTTGTTAAAGGTCTAATGTTGACCACAGAAAGAGACTTACGGTCATAGTTTTGTCATTTGTGAAAACAGTGTGTGCAACTGATGGTTTAAAAAATGGTTAAAATAAAACATTTCCATTAATTTTTAATTTTTTGTATTCAAGTCAACACTGAATGGTCGCTTTGAATAAGTACACAAGTACAATTTTAGGTACTATATGGTTGAAAATGGTTTGAAGGTTAGTTAAACTTACCATGATATATATCATGTATCGTGATACAACCAAAAAATATTGCAATATCAAATTTTCCTCGCCAGCCCTGCTGTGCACTTTATAGCCAAGCTGTGGCAAACAAATGTTGTGTTCAAATAAATCTGCATAATAAATAAAGCAAGTTTGTGCTTTTTTTCAACAAAACTGTTTAATACATCATGTTTTTTCTAAAGTCTGCGAGTAATTATGTTAAATAATCTTGATCTCAATGCTGACCAAAATAATTGCGACCAATCAGTCCCAGCTTGCAGCAACAATACAGTAATTTTTCAAGATAAAAGTCAATACATGGCAGATATCACCAAATTATAAATCTATAGATTTTATTGCACATTTCAAGTGATGCTGACCACAGAGCATGATTGGTGCCCCTGTCTGCACTCTGTGCTTCTTGTCACAGAGACTTAATTGGAGGCTGACAAACTGATTATGAGATGTGACATTGGGATAAATCATTGGAATGGTATATGGAAATGTGTCCCAAAGAATAGATGACTGACATTGCAGTCAATGGCCTGCATTTGTATAGCGCTTTTCTAGTCCCTAAGGACCCCAAAGCGCTTCACACTACATTCAGTCATTCACCCATTCACACACACATTCACACACTGGTGATGGCAAGCTACATTGTAGCCACAGGCGCACTGACAGAGGCGAGGCTGCCGGACACTGGCGCCACCGGGCCCTCTGACCACCACCAGTAGGCAAACATGGGGTTAGTATCTTGCCCAAGGATATTTGGCATGCAGCCAGGAGGCAGCCTGGGATCGAACCACCGACCTTCTGATTAGTGGCTGACCTGCTCTGCCACCTGAGCTACAGCCACCCCAATCCATCAACTGATGCACACATGGATATAAAACAGGAAACATTATATTCAAATACATTCTGACGCCTACATTCTGATGAGATTGGAATTATTTAAAAGTTCTATGTTTGATCCATTTAATCGATTTTCATGATCTCTGGAATTAAAGATTTACTAATGCTACACTAAATTTATTTTTGTGTCAAGTTCTTACCAATATTCAACGCGGAGCAACAGACACCTTACCATTACATCAGTCCTTCAATCAGACCTAAAACACCATGTTAACACAAATAAATTCAATACAATTTGGAAATAAACTGGATATTAATTAAATAAACAGGCTTTAAGCATCAACTAATTGTTGTTTGATATTCTTTATAAATACTGTGCTACCCTTCAGCCTCCGAGTAGACATACCTGTGTTATAAATGTGAAAATTCTCTGATTTTCAGAAAGGTTGACCTCTGACCTTGAAGTCAAGGTCACTGAGATTTTAACTTAACAGAGTTTTTCAGTAAATGCAACCATTGCTTTGATTTGAAAATTTTACGTTGCCTCCTATACACATACACATATACAGCGGGGAAAATAAGTATTTGACACATCAGCATTTTTATCAGTAAGGGGATTTCCAAGTGGACTATTGACACAACATTTCCACCAGATGTTGCCATCAAGCCAAATATTGAAGTCATACAATCAAATCAGAACATATAAGTATACAAGTTAAACCATAATAAATAAAGTGAAATGACACAGGGAATAAGTATTGAACACACTTTATTCAATACTTTGTAGAAAAGCCTTTGTTGGTGATTACAGCTTCTAGACGCCTCTTGTATGGATAGACCAGTCGTCTGCATTGCTCAGGAGTGATTCTGGCCCATTCTTCCACACAAACGGTCTTTAAATCTTGAAGGTTCCTTGGGCCTCTTTTATGAACTTTAATCTTCAGTTCTCTCCATAGATTTTCTATGGGATTTAGGTCAGGTGATTGACTGGGCCATTCAAGCAACTTGATTTTCTTTCTTTGAAACCACTTCATTGTTTCCTTGGCCTTGTGTTTGGGATCATTGTCTTGCTGAAATGTCCACCCTCTTTTCATTTTTAGCTTCCTGGTAGATGGCAGCAGATTTTTATCCAGAATGTCCCGGTACATCTCTCCATTCATCCTGCCTTCAATAATATGAAGTCTGCCAGTACCCCTTGCTGAAAAGCAGCCCCAAACCATGATGCTTCCACCCCCAAACTTGACTGTTGGTATGGTGTTCTTGGGGTGGTGAGCAGTGCCATTTCTTCTCCAAACATGGTGTGTAGAATGACTGCCAAAAAGTTCAATTTTGCTTTCATCTGACCATACTATAGTCGTCCAATAATCCACAGGCTTCTCCAAATGCTGTTGCGCAAATTTTAACCGAGCCTTGACATGCTTTTTGTTCAGCAATGGAGTCTTGCGTGGTGAGCGTGCATGGATGCCATGGCGGTTCAGTGCATTGCTTATAGTTTTCTTTGAAACAACAGTACCTGCTGATGCAAGGTCTTCCTGAAGTTCTGTCCGAGTGGTTCTTGGCTCTTGGAGAACCCTCCTGATTATTCTTTGGACTCCTCAGACAGGGATCTTGCGTGGAGCACCTGATCGTGGCAGGTTTATGGTGAACTGATGCACTTTCCATTTCCGGATAATGGCCCCCACAGTGCTCACAGGAACATTCAGCATTCTGGAAATGCACCTATAACCATTCCCATCAAAATGCTTTTCAACGATAAGATTACGAAGATCTTGAGAGAGTTCTTTGCTTTTACCCATCATGAAGTCTTTCCTGTGTGCCTTCTGGGTAATGAGGAGCCTTTATAGGCCATCAATTAGGACTAAAGCAGCTGATATCAATTAGTACTGATAGGGGACAGGATTTCTCTATCAATACTGACAGATTTCAGGTGATCTCCTGGCTTTCTATGTCATTTTGCCCCTTGTTATCTCCATGTATTCAATACTTATTCCCTGTGTCATTTCACTTTATTTATTGTGGTTTAACTTGTATACTTATATGTTCTGATTTGTTTGTATGACGTCAATATTTGGCTTGATGGCAACATCTGGTGGAAATGTTGTGTCAATGGTCCACTTGGAAATCCCCTTACTGATAAAAATGCTGATGTGTCAAATACTTATTTTCCCCGCTGTATGTATATTTGGTTAATTAGCAACCAAGGCTTAATGTCTATTTGGTATAACTTTAGCAAGCACTTAGATCTGTTCAAAATGCAATCTATTATAAATTTTATCTTGATTTAACTTCTGATTTTTACCTATTTAGAATTGCAGGTTAAATATTTTCTTATGTGTTTAAGTCTCTGTGAAATGAAGATGGAGAGGAAGGTGGGGAGAGAGAGCTGGAGAAGCCATGCAGCGAAAGGCCGATGGTCAGCTAAACTGTCGAGCTTTTTCCTTCATTTTCCATACAGTCCGTGTATCTCACCTTGTTGGGTTTGTCTAATAAGCCACTTAACATTCAAGCAAAACAAAAAACAAAAAAAACCCTACAAAGGAAGTTCAACATAACCGGGCTTCTTTCATTGTGTTAGCAGACTCGACAAAACCTAAACCCCAAGATTGAGTAATTGTTACCACAACTTATTAACTTTCTCTGTTAAGAGAAGCTTTCCGCTTCAGACTCTGCATGCTGCTCATGTGAAAGAAGAAGAAGAAAAAATAATAATAATAAAAAAATAAGGTGCATTTCACAGGTCACGTGACTTCTTCCACACACAAAAAATGATCGCTCTGAATGCTGCCTACTCCAGGGAAAACGGAAGAGAAAATGGTGATTAAAAATCTATAAAGACCATAAAAACACTACAAATAAGACAAAAACTTAATGGTGCAGAAAATTGTTAATCTTTGAATTTATCACACATAGCATTAAAATAAACCAAGGAATTATTTTATCACTGAGTGCGCTCTCAGTGCACATTATTTTTAAGGTGACGGCTGCATATTGGAGCTCTGAAACTTTAAACTGGAGCCATTTAAACGTTAGCTTACTGTGCCACAGCGTAACAATGGAGACGTGGGAATTTAGTTTGTCACAAATCAAAGTGATATTACTTTTATATATCTGGTGTGTGTTCTATGTTCCAATTCCAGTGGTGTAAAAGAGACTTGGCAGCAGATTAGAATCAAGTACAACAACATTTATACTTTTTCTGCTTCACCAAATAAATACATGCATTCCTGTGAAATGCACTGTTTGTGTTACAGTCACTGGTTTTAGTAGGTACAGCTTAACAATTTGGACATGTAACACACATTTTCAGAGTATTGGATTTAAAACATGCTGTAAATGAGAGAATCAGTGAAAACATGGCACTTCCAGACATTTTTTAACAGAAACTCAGAACATAACCTGCTCCTGACCATGTTATATGCTTAACATCGGTAACCACGGTGATTTAACCAGGTAAAAAGAGAGCCACTTTCATGACACAGAAAACACGACACAGCTCGCTAAGCCATCAATTAGGGCTGCCACAAACAATTATTATTTTTGCGATTATAGAACTATCATTAGCTTACAGCTTTAAGTGTTTAAGGTATGTGCTAACTAAAAATAAAGACAAGATGATAGTTTATTAAAATTTTAATGAAATTTGCAGATTGTTTCGGAGAAGTTTAATAAACGCAGCCGTCTGCTCCTTGCTATCTAAAATATAACGGGACACTGGAGTATATTCTTGAGCATCTCACACTTCTGATAATCAGCTGTCTGCTTGACGTTTATTCAGCTGTGTAAAAACTATAACTTTAATCTCAGCCAAACCGATTTACTCAGGAACAAATAAAATACTGAAAACAATAACATTTTTAAGTTATCCAAGTGACTTATATATCGTGTTTAACCTGAGTAGCAAAAGATGGCGGTGGGTTTGAAAACAATTTGTCGGGAGTCCGGTGTTCTCACGGGCTCTAGTGAGCCTTGAACCCCGGCTAGCTATCGAGCTAGTGGGTAACAGCCGTCTCTGAAAACGCGAAGCGCTTTTAAAAATATGTGGTGTCTTGATAAACTGAGCAGATATTTGAAGTTTACACAGCAACATTCCCGTCTGAAAATATGTTAAACGTTTATTTTGTGACCCAGAAAGAATAATAAGAGTAATATTAACCTCCTAACGGTGTGTTCACACCGAACGCAATGGACGCGAACAAAAACGCCCCAAACGCCCCTAATTTGACGCGCGCACATTCGCGCCTCAACGTGTGTCCAAGAAAAATCCATCGCGCGTGAACCGGAAATGTGGGAGGAAGTTGTGCCAGACGGTATCTTTGCAAGATGGCAGCTGTCGAGCTAGCGCTTGAAGAGAGAGTCTCCCTTCTCTATGTACTGTGGAGAGCAGAGCAGCGGCGTAAAAGACGTCCTCGCCGTACCTGGGTCCATCAGGTCCTCCAGAGGCGTGAGCAGTTTGGTGAGTTTCACCATTTGCTCCAGGAGCTGCGCCTGGATGACGGCCGATTCCAGCGATATCACCGTCTTCCCCTTGCCCAGTTTGAGGACCTGCTTTCCCGCATTGGTCCCAGAATCGCCCGCCTAGACACCAATTACAGGCACTCAATCCCACCTGCAGAGCGCCTGTCCGTCTGCCTGAGGTTAGCAAAAGTATTTAATACGGTAGTCCTTTATTATTTAATTCGATTTATGCTGTTATCAGTGTTTGCAATGATAGCATGGCTGTGGTGTCATATCAATGTATGCGCTCGGTGTTTGCTGATATCAAACTGTAGCATTAGGACCACTGAGTTAACCTTTGTAGTGATACTCACTCCTTTTTATTTAGACCTGGTTTAATTCTGGGATAGTTGAATATTTGTATATAATCACCGCAGACTGTTTTAGATTATATCTAATATATATATCATGTAATTATCCTTATAATTACAAAATGTTTTATGTAAGATTTATGTTTTGTAATTTGGGAATTTGAATAATGTATTTTGTAACTGCAGTACACATTATACTCATTTTAAACAATTTTGTCCAGGTTCCTTGCCACCGGGGACTCCTTCAGAACCATCGCGTTCAGTTTTCGAGTTGGTGTGTTCACGGTGAGCCAGATCACCCCCCAGGTAGCGACGGCCATCTGGGACTGTCTAGTGGACGATTTCATTGCTGTGCCTTGAACTGAAGACTGGCGGTCCATCACAGAGGGATTCCAGGAGCGCTGGAACTTCCCTCTGTGCTGTGCAGCTCTGGATGGGAACCACATCCAAACAAAGGCACCCCATATATCATAGGAGACACACACACATTGATATACACTAAATATTTATTCCATTTCTTTTTTGTGGTGCCCAAATTTATGCACCTGCTTGATTAAACAATTATTGCACACTTTCTGTAAATCCAGTGAACTTCTTTTCACTTCTCAAACATCACTGTGTGTGTCTCCTATATGATGTATTTAACTGACATTTTTTATTGTAACAACGATTTATACAGGAAAATGATGGCTATTAACAATGTTGCCCAAACTTTTGCATCCCACTGTATTAGTATATTTTGTCATTAGTATAATATGAAATAAATTCTACATGTGTCAAGTCGTGTGCCAACGTTTGCTGTGTAGTAGAACTGAGACATTAGTCATTATAAAAATTTATTTGAAATAATATTAAAATTCTCACACAGAAATATATTTTATATATTTATGTTTAATGTAAGTATTTACAGAGAGACAGGAATAAAAACGACCAGCTGCTCTCCAGAGCAGGAACAAGGCTGAGGAGGAAATGCTCCATTGGAGACTGGTGTGGACTCTTCAGAGACTCCAGGATGGCCAGCTCCACCGCCGATGGACCGTCCTGGGACCCGTCCCTCATCTGCCTTGGAGCTGTCCTCCTCTGTGGGCCTGTAAAACAGCACAAAACAAAGAAATGAGGAGACTGCTACTAGATTTTAATTTCAAAAACCAAACAGGATATATTCAGATTGGTTGTAGACATTTAGTAAAGGTGATCACAAGGCAATCCCACCGAGTAAAAAGCTATCAGTGCTTGCTGTACATCTGATGCTACAATTGTGGTGCAGGAGCTCAGGGACTGGGGAGCCAGGAGAAGCAACTGCGGATGCTCTGCTGCAGAATCAGTTCTATCAATACAGTATTAAATGTTAACAGGTTGAATATAATAATCATAGAGTAGACAGTGGTCCCTCATTTATTGCAGCAGGGGTTCTCAGAATAACTAGCCCCTGGCCACGCACTTTATACACCGTTTTCCCCACACACATGAACATTGGTCACAGTTCTCACAATTGATTCTCAAAGTGCAAACCTTTGTAGATTGCAAAACGTAAAAGTATTATTATGCCGCGGTTTGTCTTCATCTGCCCGCCACTTTCGTGCGCCTTTTTCCCCTCGCGGTGCAGGTGTCTATTTCCGAATGAGGGTCATAGTTATGGGTGTTTTTGTACTGTTTTTTCTATTGGACGTAATGGTTATCAAAACCAAAGGTGATAAATTTGGCAAGCGCAGGAGACACGACACGGAGCAGATTTGTCAATCAGGCTGCAGAATGCAATGCTGTACTGTGCAATAAAAAAATCAGCGAAAAAGCGAAGCAGTGACGGATGAGCGGGACCACTGTGTGCTGTTTATTAATAAACAATAAAATATATTCCTAAATGACAACATGCATAAAAGCAGAACGGTATTTGTACGTCAGTGGGAAAATAGCAGTGGCTTTCTAGCTTTTGTGCGGCTTCCCCAGGTCAACAAAAACTTTAGAGAAAACTTAAGAGAAATGAATGAACTTACCAGGTTGCCCGATCTCTTCACATATCTTCCTCCAAGCTCGGTCCTTTATATTCCTGTCTCGGTACAGAAAGCAGCTGGTGTCGTACAGCTCCGGGTTGTTTGCTACCGCATTGATTAGCCTTCCCCTCCATTGAAGTATGAAGGGCTTTAGCTGGATCTGCCCCTTTGACCTAGGTCACAGCCACGTCACCAGGCTCCTGATTGGTTGTCGCGGCACGATTTGACGCTGGAGTTCAGATTTTTCCAACTCGAGCGGTAGACGTGAAACGCGCGTATGCACAAAATGCAACACAAAAACTCACGCGTGTGGTTTTATTCGCGCGCCAGACGCGCTACACTGACGCAGGTTTCACGCGTTTTGGCGACGCAAATCTGCTTCCGAATTTTCTCGGGACCCGCAATCGCGTGTCATCGCGCTTTTCCATTGACTTTACATGTAAAGCTCACGCTCCATTCGCGTCCATCGCGTTCGGTGTGAACACACCCCGAACTCTCCCACGGCATGCATTTTTAATTTCTCTTTGATATTTGGGCATATTGGGGCCGGACGAATGTAAAAACAAAGAATCACCAGATTTTATTTTTACCTTATTTTTGTCTCTAAGAAAAATGAGAGCCACATATGAGGATATTCATTTAAAATTTTGATAGAACAGTGGCAGTACAACGTCCTCGTGAGTGGATATCAGGCCCTTGTGGAGCAAAATTGAGTATTTTGGTCTAAATAACCCAAAATGTGATGTCCACATATGTGGACGCCAGGTCCTAGGAGGTTAAAACTAACTAGCTGCCGCCATTGTTGGAAACTGAGCAGGGCCGCGATGTGTCGCGCTATGAATTCTGGGACAGTTCCTTCTTCTTCGGGGTTTAACGGCAGCTGGCATTCTTCTTTGTCACTAGCAGCATGTTGCAAAAAAAAAAAAAAAAAAACATGATTTGTTCTAATTTCTTTAGCTGAATGTATGAAAAGTGCCAAAGATAACAAAGTTTGTCTGGATATAGAATATTTTTTCAAAAACTAGGTGATCCCCAAAGATCTATCTGCAGCAGAAAGCAGTATTTGTAAGCCGTGTCGTTAAAAAAAATGTAAAAATAGGAAGAAAAATTTGCAGGATCTCAGTGATGCACAGTTGATGCATCTACTGTTCACTGAAGCCTCATTAGAAGTGGTCTCAGTGGAAGGGTGGATATCAAGAAGGCATTCTTTAAAAAAGGCAAAACTGGGAGAAAAGGGTGAGGATTGCCAAATTACAGAAGAACTAGACTTCTAAAAACAAATCAGAGGCAACAGGTCTTACGAAGTGATGAAATCAAATTTGAAATTTGAGGTTCAATCAGCGTGCATGGAGGAGGTCAGGAGGGAGATACAGCATTTAATGTCTACAGCATGGTGAAGGCTCTGTCATGGTTTGACAACAGTGTTAGAGATCTTGTTTGAAATTATGGAACTATGAACACAGAAAAGAACCATCAGATTTTGATCCACCATCTGGAAAGCATCTGATTGACAGTGGCTTCATTTTTCAGCATGGCAATGATCTCAAACACATGCTAATGCAGTGTTTCATTGCGCACAATGAAACACTCAGTCATGGACTGGCCTCCCCAGAGCTGAACCTTAATATTAATGAAGCAGCGTGGGAGCATATCGACAGAGAATGTAATAAAACAAAGCCAAAATCTAAGGAAAAGCTTTGAATGTCATGTAAGAAGCCTGGAGAAATATTCCTGAAGACTACTTAAAGAAATCAGAAGAAAACTGCCTTAGAAAACAGACTGTTTAAGAATAAAGGTGGTCATATCATGACTTTTCAAGTTGTTAAAATTGCACAAACTCAAAAACAGAGTTTCCAATTATTGAAACCTGCAAACATACATGGAAATAAATCATATGAGGCAAAAACAGCCTCATATGATTTATTTCCATGTATGTTTGCAGGTTTCAATAATTCTCAGCCCCCATTTACCATTTTCATTGGAAAACATAAACCAATGAAGGGTGCTCAAGACTTTTGCACAGTCCTGTATAAATTGATAAATTACTATACACGAGTGGCAATATGTAGCTGATAAAACACAAAACGAAAGCAAAATTAAATTTACTTTTTTAATCTAACCAATCATTTTAGTCACTTTTTAGGGAAAGTTGCACAGCATTTGTTTGCTCAAGCTTCTTACATTAAAGTGTTTGTTGCTGCTTCTGTCTTATATAAGGGTAAACTGAATTTTAGAGCAGAATTTGAAGGACTTTTTTGCTAATAGTTTAATTTTTCTTCCTTTGAGAAAATTAATTCTAATAAGCCACTATCGTTTGTTTAGATCTGCACTTAATCTAGCTCAGTCTTTTTTTTTTAAATTAAATGTCTCAGCAGGATCATAATGAAATTAATTTGCAAAATCATGACAATGCAGAGAAATTGTTGTCTTTCATATTTTAACTCGGCGCAGTTTCGCTAGCTCTGTAATCTCGAGAAAACCCTCCAGGGCCAAAGCAAACCAAGCAAACATGTCTGTGGCCTTGGCTCGCAAGTCAGTGTTTACTTCGTCATGTGCGCCTGCAGCGAGGATATCGCCCCAGTCTGCACTTCCGGTTCAATAACCGACACACCCCCAAACAGTGTTTCGAGCCAATCAGAGAAGACAAAGACACCCCCCACCCAAACACACTCATACTGCCTCCACCCTATGATTGACACATACACAAAACCGAAGATTTCCGTTTGTAAGCTTGCAACTGTACTAAACAAACCAGTGAAAGCAACGTGTGTAAACGCGACAGCTCTGCAACCGCAGTGGAAAAAAAAAAAAGCTACATTCCACTGTACCCGAGATATACAACAAAAAAAGAGGAAAAACGTGTTTCAAGTTTCAACATTTACCAAAAAACTCCCGTCTTCCTCGAAGAACCGTGAGATGACATGTCTGGGATGCGTTTGTTTACATTAATGTTTACGTGACACGTCGGCCAATAGTCTGAGAGCTAGTAGCGAGCATAATCACTCAGAAGCTACAAGGTGTGCTGATTCGTTTATTTTGAAAATTAGATTACTTTAAAAAGTTATTTCAAAGACAATATAACACGCCGTATTTATGCAAAAACACCAACCAGTTGCAGCACTTCGAAAGAAAAAATAATAATTTACTAACTGCTTATGCTTGTCAGCAGGCCGGGGAAATGCAGCTAGGTTTGCTAACGGCTAAAACTAGCTAGACTGATTCACTCATTCAGCGGGTTGAAGGCAAAGCTGAAGGGGTCCACTAAGAACATCCGGGCAAACTGAATATTAATTGAATATGACAACATAACATCGCTGTGAGTTACACTGGAGACCTGACAACTTATCGTGTTCCACCTTTACTGTCCAGACCTAGGCTGCCATTACTATGCAACACCAAGCCGCTCTGGTAGGGGTGTCGTGACAAACTTTGTACCCCGGACAGGATAGGTGTCCCGTTTGGCCCTGTCATCGTGGAGGTCGTTTTGTATTAATGTTCTCCCCGTCAGTGTTCAGAAATCTATTCGTGAGGCTAACGTGGGTTTACAATTGAGTCGTTTTATTGTTTGAAGTAACCGCTAGACCTCCACTGTTAATGCATAAAATAAACTTTAGTGTGAGAAGCCCTGCGACGTCCAGCCACCGTGTTATCACGGGAAGCCTGACTGCAGCGGCTAGGCTTAGCTGACCGCACTCACTCTCTGGGTAGCGGCAGTGGTGGCGCCCCTCTTCGCTGGAAGACCCCGTCCACGAATACACCGTTCTTGCCCAGG
The DNA here is from genome assembly GCF_965226115.1 of Aulonocara stuartgranti. Taxonomy (NCBI): domain Eukaryota; kingdom Metazoa; phylum Chordata; class Actinopteri; order Cichliformes; family Cichlidae; genus Aulonocara; species Aulonocara stuartgranti. The sequence continues at coordinate 30,102,382 of NC_138944.1, read as the reverse complement.
CACCGGAGGGAAAAGCCACTCGCCTCGTCGTAGGTGATCTGCAGGTGCCGTCGGGAAATGAAACTCGAGTGACCCATGTTGATGTCCACGGAGCCGTGAGAAGAGTTCCGGCCTATGGTGACCGTCCTTTGGCGCATGACATACTCAAAGTCCCGGCCCTCGAGCCTGGCCAGGGCCTGCGGAGGAGTAGAAGCGAGCCGCACGGGAAGAATCCCGGCGTCTGTGCGGGCATCCATCACCGGAGGACCCAGAAGGGCGAACGAGGGCTGGTGAAAGGTGTGCGAGGTCACCGCGACGCGCACCGGGCTGCACGGAGCCGACTGTAAAGCTAGCAGGGCTCGAGCCCCGGTGTCATCCCGGTAGTCTGCCATCTTCTTTTGGAGGGTCAACACACTCGCACGCGCACACACTTAACTTCTCGCACACACAGAGTTGCAACGTGAGAGTTTTCAGCCAGGGAACTTGTTCACTCCGTGGCTGACGAACAACATGGAGTCCGGCTCAGTGGAAGAACAGGAGCGGAGTCTCCGGGAACCGGACTGGTGCTGCGTTCAGGGACACGTCGTCATAAGCTCACTTGACTGTCACACAGCAACTGAAAAGCGACAGCACACACTATGTTGGCGTACCTTAAAGTAATATCACTTTCACCTTTTCACTAAAGGTTTCAGTGAGAAATATTTAATCCGACATCATGTGACGGTTCAAACATGTGCTAAAAGATCTGTTTAGTGCTACGCATTGATCTTTTTGGTTCAACCCTCTGTGAAATGCACTAAATAACGATTTCCTTGTATTTAACGATTCCGAAATGCCCAAAGTTTAAAAAAAGAAGGAAAAAAACATTTTGCACTTGAAACTGAAAGTAATTTGTGTGATTTCTTTGCTTTGTTCCCCATTCTTTAGTTTCTAGTCTAGCCCTGTAGTCTAAAACTGTGTTTTCATTTCACTTTTTTTTTTAAAAAAAACACGATTTTTATTGGTTTATTAGGCTGTGGGTTTTTTTCCATTACCGTTTTTGTAATCTTACCTTTGTTTTAGGCCTGTTTATTATTTATGCCTGTTTTATCTCTATTTGTATAAACACTGACCAAAATGAAACACGGATCTCATTTGGTGCCCCAAACAATGAAACATGTAAATATATTAGTTTCATCACTTGGCATCCATACACAGAAATGTGTCTGTCTCCACAACCAAATAGGTTAATTATTTACCAATTTAGGGCACCGCTCCAAAGGTTATAGTGAAATGAGGCACAGTACTTTCAACTTCATACTGTCAAAGTGAATGAAAAACATTACTTACAGGATATTTTATTGTGCTTTAAAAACATTGCAACCAACTACTATACAGCATTACGGATTTTCCATTTCAAGAAAGGTCAAATGCAAAGTCATGGTTTTACAGTTAAGAGCTTGATTATGTCAAAATTGGATTAATAGTTTAGGGAAAGTAATCATTAGAAAATTAGCAAATATTTAGAGGTGAAAAACGTGTTGTCTCTCTTTAGAGAGGCATGGTTCCACATGAGACAGAAATTCAAACAGATTTGCTAAGAAGTGACATAATTATGCATTTTAAAAATAAACCCTTTTATTAAATAATTGTGTTACAGAAGAGACTTCTGAAACAATACATTATGAAACAATCCTTACAAACTGCTATCATCATGCATATCATTTATTTATGTAGTATATTTGAACACAGTGCAGTGTTGTTTCTTAGATTTTTTTTAAACAGTGTATTTAAAACCAAGTTGAAAATAAAAACAAAAACAAATGCAATGGAAACAAACTGCACTGCAGTTGCACAAAACGGCTAAAATAAACATTTTAGACAGCATAGCCCGAAACAAAACTCAGCAATGATTTTAAACGAAAATGGCAGTGAACGCCACACCTGGGGCCCTCTGAACGGACATGGTTCATGTGGTCACAAAAGGAAACTGGTGGTTGTGTTCAGTTTCATCACAGACTTTCTAGGATGGTCTCTTGAGATTAAAATCTAGCTCTTATTCATAACTGATCATTCTCTTTCACTTTCACGTCTTTCCTGGATTCTGGTTACGGTTAGTGCCCAAAAGACTGCACGTACTGTCTAATATAAATAAATGAAAACGATGCAATTCTCATATTAAAGCTTCTAAAACACAAAGTATATATTATTGTACATTTGGGCTAAATCCCATTTTAGTCTAATCAAGTGATATGGTTCTATAGTTGTGATGTAATGGCGCGGATTTCAGCTATTTCCAGCGTCATGTAGTCCTCCAATCCAACCTTAAGAACATTTAGTGTTTGCACTGTAGCTGGTTTGCCCGCCTCAGATTTTTTTTTTTTTTTATCTCTAGCCTCTGTTTATAAACATGGAAAGAACAAGATGGACTAAAACCCGGAGAATGGATCAGTGAAGGGGCAAGAGCACATGAACTTAAGGGGAAAAGTGTCCACTCGAGGGCGCTGTTAGAGCAAAAAAAAAGAGGCTATTTTACTTCAGTGCTTCATACAGATATACATTTCTTAAGGTAAAGCTTTTTTTTGTTTGTTTTAACATTTGGTAATTAATGCTCTTACACAACAGCAGAAAGCACTCTTGTGTCTTTATCCCACTCAGGTCGTCCCCATGATCTAAGAGCCTGAGTGGTTAAGAAATGGGCCTGACATTTTAAACTTCTCTTCATTGGCTCCCTTTAAACCTAGAAATCAGGTTAAAATCCACCACATGCCTGTCATTAACCTTTTTCTCCATTTTCCTCCAGAGTTTTAATTTTTTTTTCCTATTTCTTGTTTGTGGTCTCTCTGTGCCCCCGACCAGGCCCCGCCCTGAGCCTTGTTCTGCTCGCTGTGTCTTCCAGGTCAAAAGAAATTTGTCCTCCACATCATCACCAAACCTTTCACTAAAGCAATTATGGGGTCTCTCTCTGGTACTGTAGGGCATTCACTTTAGGTCATATAATACCTTGAGTTGACTGTTGTTGGAAACTACATAAAATTGAATTTTAACATTTATTTTCCTAATGTGAGCAGCAAAGTGACTACATTCAGAGTTATCTGCAGCGCATAAAAATGACAGGACAGAGTAGAAGAATCTGGACATTCTTTATTGATTTTCAAAGATCAGTAAAATGGTTCATCTGTCACTCAGTTAAGAAAAAAGATGCAGAGGTACACTCTTGTACTGTTTTGGTAAAAAACTAGCATTTGCTTCTGTACACAAAAGGTTTGTAACGAGCACAATTAAGAAGAGAATCTTTCATTATCATTTTTATTTTTAGCAGGAAGGTTAAGAACGTGGCACCAGCTTCAGTTTGATTGGTCGTTTTGGTTGTAGCAGACCCTGGATGTCCAACTCAAAGGGGATCTGCAAGGAAGTGACATGTAAAATAAATGACAAATACACACAAAACTCTGCCTTCTTATTTCAGATCTCCAAACAACTTAAGGTGGAAAGCTGATGGAAAACGTAGAAATGCGTAAAATCCAATTGTTTTATGAAAGTGCTGTGCCAGTTCATGGCTTTTTATCTTTGGACTGATGTACACTGTGGATGCATCGTCCACATCACTATTAAACTAGCAGTGAATAATTTTGGGACAGGGCTCTTCATACAGCATAAAAAAGGCAATGGCAGTTAGAGAAGATGATCTGGGCTCTCACCTCGGTCTCCTTACACACAGAGAAGCTGTACCTCTGGAGGATCTCCACTATTGCAAGTTTCATCACAACCAGAGCAAATCGCATCCCAATGCAGTTCCTCGGGCCTGCTCCAAAAGGCATGTAGCTGTACGGATCAATTGTCTCCTTGTTTTCCTTGCTGAACCTGAGAACACACACACACACACACACACACACACACACACACACACACACACACACACACACACACACACACATTATTAACAACAGAAACTGGGTTATATCCCACAGAGCTTCATTCTGCTTTGTCACATCAGACACCTTTCCGTACCTCTCAGGTTTGAATTTCTCTGGTTCAGGCCAAATCTCGGGGTCCCGGTGCATCGGCCAGGTGGGTACCATGACAACCATACCTTTTGGAATCACAAAGCCATTTATCTCCACACTGGCCTTGGCCACACGCTCCAAACGTGAAGCAATGGGGAACAATCGGAGAGACTCATTGATGACACAGTCGAGATACTCCATCTGCATTAGTTCCTGGTACTGGATGGGAGCCTGAACACAAGCACATAAACATGTCTTTCTGAGCCACTTCTTGATATCACCCACAAACTGGACTTTTGTGGAGTAGGGGTGGGTTTCAATTGTCGCTTTTCCGATTAAAATCCATTTTAGCTTGAATAACGGGATACTGATTCATTATGTCCTGAATAGATTTTAAATATACATGTACTTCGCCAGAATCACCAGAATCTCATGTTAATGTTTTCATTTCAACAACCACCAAACAGCTAAAACAGTAAATGAGAGCAGATAAACGGATTCGACACAAAGACGTAAACAGAAAGCGTGGATCCGACTCATCAGAGTCTGTGAGATGTCGGCTTTCTCACCCGACAGCAGGTACATGGACACGCGGTCAGGGCTGAAAGAGTCTGAAGCTGCAGGTTTTGTCACTTTCCAACCAAAATTCACTGAACCAGCAGCAAAAGAAGATCAAAACTAGCTTCGCATTAGATAAATATCCTCATTATTCCCTCTTACCTTTGCTGTTTTGCTTCCACCACGATAAAAATCCCACTTCCTGCAAAGCTCTCTCTTTCAGTGTATTTCAAGAACAGTTTACCATCTCAAATCTCTGTTTTCTGCATTATTCACTTGCTTACCCACCAGTCTACCGTTGTTTACAGCGCTGTTAGTCGCAGTTTTTTTAAATGACTTCTGACAAGAAAGTCTAATTTCTGCTGTTAATTCCCAAGAAATATGAAACCTTTAAAAATGATACAACAATCATTGCAAAACGCCTACCTGTGTCTCAAATAACACCTAACTTTGCACTGCTTCACTTCCGCAGCATCAGGTAATGTTCATATGTTGATTCAAGGTTTTCTTCAGTTTATGATCTACTGCAGAATATTTTTAAGGCTATCTGCTATAAAAAGCCAGGCCAGGAAAATCTACTTCATGTTTTTCTGTGTTTTATCTTTGACACAAAGGCATCTGCTGTGATGCTCACACCTCTGATGAAGTGTCACAAGTGCCAGTACTGATAAATGATCAGAGTTATAATATTTCTGACTGTCTGACGCAAAATTTACCCCCATTCAAATCGAATCAAATCGTGGATCGAATCAAATCGGAACCTTGTGAACCGAAATTGAATCTATTATAGAAATCAGTGACGACACCCAACCCTATTGTGGAGTTCTTCTGCCCTCTAGTGGTACAATTTAAAAACAGCTGTTTGGATTTCTGGTTGAGAGACAGTCTGTATGCACTATTGCAATGTAGTAATTAATCCAAGAAAATACACGAAATAAGGTCAAAGGAAATTAAATTAAAACAGCCTTGAAAAGAAATTAAAGAAAAAAACATAAAACTTCTTATAGGTAAATTTTGAGGTTTATTATGAACTTGATCATTATGCATTCAGAGGGCCCGGTGGTGCCAGTGTCCGGCAGCCTCGCCTCTGTCAGTGCGCCCCAGGGCAGCTGTGGCTACATGTAGCTTGCCATCACCAGTGTGTGAATGTGTGTGTGAATGGGTGAATGACTGAATGCAGTGTAAAGCGCTTTGGGGTCCTTAGGGACTAAGTAAAGCGCTATACAAATGCAGGCCATTTACCATTGTTAAAAGCTGACTTCTTCTTCTGTGAACTTTTTATGTTGTTTGCAAAGGAAGCTTGTGTTTATTGTGTCTTTGTGAAATGATTTTAACACCACTTTGCAGCCCTCCTTGGCTATCACAGCTCCCTGAGACAGCTGGATTAGCCCCCATCACCCCACGACCTTAAACTGGATAGAAGGAAATGGATGGATTTTCGTGTATAAATCAGGATGTGTGTTTGCATTAAAAGGGAGATGAGTCAAGCCTAAATCTGGAGTAAGGTGGGATCTCATCAAAGAAAGGTTTTTCTCACTTTAAGACTGCTATTCAGTTCCAGATGTTTTCACTTCTCACGTACCTTGTTAGGGAAGGTTGCATCCACCTCCTCCTGCAGCTTTTTCATCACCTGAGGGTTTGTTGCCAAATTGTAAGACAAGAAAGTGAGAGAGCTGCTGGTCGTTTCATAGCCAGCAAAGAGGAAAATCATTGCTTGGGAAAGGATCTCATGATCTGTCAGACCTGAGGAGGTAGGAGGGATATACACGTTAGAACAGCTTTAAGCTGGTTTTTCCATGTGTGGAGACGTGTGTCCGTGTATCACCTTTATCCTGTTTGGAATTATTATTTTGCTGAGAGTCGATCATTAGCTGGAGGAAGTCCACTCGAGTCTGGAAGTCAACAAACACAGTCTGAGAACAGCTGTGATTTTATGTCAGAACAGGTTATTGGTACAAACACAAACTCACAGCTGTACCTTTTGTTTGCTGCCCTCACGATCAATCTTGATCTTCTGTAGTGCAGCGTAAAAGAAGTCTGTCACAGATGCAGGGAAAAAGGAAAACTCCAATTTTTCCAATATGGGACCCATGAAAGGAAAGAAGGCTGAAATTAAACAAACAAGAGGACATTTATTAATGGAAGATGAAGGACAGCAGCTGCATTGATGATCTTGCATGAGCTGCAGTTATAAAAATGTAATGAATACTTTACCAACAGTGAGGAAGATGGGGTTGAAAAAGTCAAATTTCAGCATCTTTTTGATGTTTGTGACAAAAGGATCTGAGGGGTTGTTGAGAGAGTCGATGTCCACACTGAAGGCGGTGCTGGTTACCACATCCATACTGTAGGGTCCGAAAAACCTGCAAAACCACACAAACACATCAAACATGACCTTTATTATTGCAGACTTAGAAGAGATGAATCTGCGTTTTTTCTGATGTATTTAAATGAAAACAGTATGAGAGTTCTCACTCTTTCAGCTCTAGAGGTTCATCTTTATCTGCTTTCTTTTTCATGCTGCTGATCAGGACGGCTGAATGCTGCTTCATGATGTCAAACATCTGAGGCACAAACAGACAAAAAACAAAAAAGTCAACCCTGAATGCAATTTCAGCAGCACAGAGGTAACACTGTTTTTCTACATCTACATTCGGACTGAACAAAATCCTAAAGAAGGGAGCATTCATGTTAATAGATGTCTTTTTTGGCATTGTATTGTTTTCAGGGCAGAGAGGGACGTACCTCTTTCAATCTCCCAGAGGTGAAGGAGGGAGAAAGGACGCTGCGGATCCTCCTCCACTGATCATCCTCTGCAATGGACACAGCATCATACAGCGGCCCATTCAGACGGAAATTCTGCAATAACATTCAAAGCAGCTGGTGATGAGGACAGACGGTCAGATTTTTTTTTAAAAAGAGACTGATTGAGTCGTATAATGTCCTTACTAACCCTGCGGTTTGTGAAGAAAGAGTAACACTCCTTTATCAGGATAGTTTTTACCATAGCAGGATCAGTGATACACAACACGGGCTGACGGCCATCAAAAATGCTGTACAAACAGTGAGGGGGGATTAATAAAACAATAATTAATATGTTTATTTTTCATGTTCACACACACACACACACACACACACACACACACACACACACACACACACCTGTAAAACTGAAGCACAGATAATAACCATATTCTATATGCATTCAGAGTCACACAAACACACACTGTAGAAAACACTACTTACCCCCACATTTTCCCATATTTCTTATAACTTTCTTCATCAAAGTTAAAAAATCCCTGGAAACAAGAGCGATACAAAAGATCTAATTATTAAACACATCATGAGCTGTTTATGACGTAGAACACTGAACAACACCAGATCACACAAAGATCAAGTGTGTAGTGTTGGCTACACGGGGGCAGTACGTGACCATAGGTCACAGTGAAAGTTAAAGAAGGTGGGGCTTATCAAATGGACTTCAACTACACCAGAGAACGATGATAACACAATTAAAAAATGTGTGTCATCTTTCAATTAGTCTACAAATCGTAGAAAATAGTACTTGGATCATTATGCAAATATGACCCAGGTCAAGCTATTACCAAGACTTTGGAAAATGTAGATAAACTGAAAGAGCAACGAAGTCTGGTTCACTGATCTAACACTGTGCACACAGGCAGCGTTCAAAGTGACGTGTGGATCTGAGACATTAATATAGGGATCATACATTTGAAACAGTCCACAGTGGATACAGTATATGCAGTATATACAGTATATACAGTATATACAGTGTAAGTGTTATTGCCCACCTTTCTATATTTCAACATGGTGCCAAAAAATGGGATAGGTGAGGGCCCAGGGACTCCCAGTCTCTTAAATGTCCCATATGTCCAGCAGGAATACCTGTGAAAAACATGGAACAGGTGTAAGAGAATAAAAGAAGAACAAAAAGTGGAAATAGCTGAACACATCCAGTAATCTTTAAAACTTACACAAACAGCAGCGTGATGAGGGCAGCCAGCAGGGTCCACGTCTCTGCGGACAAGAAGAAGAAGTACGCCATGTCTGCCAAGTTTCTCTCTTCTCTTCTTCTGTTTTTTCTCTTCTCTCAGTGGTAACACAAGCGTCCTGACCAGAGCCTTTTATATTGTGCTGCACACACATGTTGCATGAGAAAGGGAAGTGTGTGTGAGTTTAACCAATAGCAGCAGAGAGCGTCAAGTGAATAATTAACAGAGAGAAAGACTGAGGAGCATTTACTGCGTCATAATCACGAGTAGTAGCTCTGCTGTTTGTGACCCTGCAGTTTTCAGCCCTTCATTTTTGTACTTTATGAGTTTAAAACAAACAAAAGAAGCACAACAATGCAATAAAAACAGCTGTGATTAGCATAAAGGTTTTGTTGTTTGAACTTTAATCTTATTGTATTTGGTATTTGAATGTTACAGAGCAGTCACAGTCAAGTCATTACGAACATTTTTTGGTCAAATTGTTTTATATAAACAGCTTTAAGCTTATACTGTACTCACAGAAAAAAAAACATGTCCAGGCATGTACTCACATCTGTGGGTGAAAGTTCTTTTCCTGTTTTCCTTCAGCCTGGAAAGAGGAAAGAGGCTGGTTTATGTAACAGGACTCCTCTCTGAGATCAGATTACTTTAAAGCAGCCGAGCAAGAGGGAGCCATGGGTTTTGTTCTTCTCTTCTCTTTGCAAACATGGATACTGCTGATCACATTTATCTGCATATTTGTTATGTGAGTTAATGTTTACAGTAAAACAGTTTAAATTTAAGCTGGCAACAGCTGAATTGGTCAAGACAAGCAAGTTAACAGTAAACAGTGTTTGAGTGAACCTGTGCACCTTCATGCTTTAACCCCTTTGATGTTCTTTCTAGGTACGGCCACTGGACCTTTGGTATATTTGAGAAGATGGGGATCCCGGGTCCAAAGCCAGTCATGTACTGGGGAACAATAGCCAGGCACAACCGTGTATGTAAATCCTTGTGATTGCTATTTGTAAAGATCGAATGATTTGTACCAAGTTCAGAAGGATACAGTGAATAATGTATAACATATCTTGGTGATAAATATGCATTTCCTGTTAACAGGTTCACTACTTAGATGACTACGAATGTGCTCAAAAGTATGGGAGGATATGGGGGTGAGTTTGTAAAACTGTCCATATAAGAGCTTGTGCGTGTTTTTAATTTATTTCTTTGTTTTTGTCAGCACAACTGGAGCCAAAGTTCCTTCAGCAATTAAAAATATTTTCCATGACAAATACCTCCCAAAATGCAGATGTGTTCTGTGTAAATGTTCAGTGTGTATGAGTTCAGGAAACCCATGCTGGCTGTGATGGATCCTGATATGCTGAAAACCATCCTGGTGAAGGAGTGCTTCACCTACTTTACCAACCGCAGGGTGAGAACACGAACATGAAATGAACACTGACTGAAACAAAACACCCAACAGTCTGTTATAGTAAAACTTTGTGGTAACTAGTAACCCTGGGATATGATTGTTTTTTGTTTTTTCCAATAAAACGATCAAAACAATCAAAATGATCAAATCATCCTGCTGGAAATACAAAATTTCAAGAAATGTTTTCGCGAGTTCCCTCAGTAACAACAGAAGCTGAAAACACTGAAAACTGTGAAAATCCTCTGCTCACATAATTTCCATCCATGTTTCAGATAAACTCTATTCATGATTATGATAAATACCACTGCACTTGAATATGACATACAGTCAAGCTTTGCTCTTTCGTACCTTTTATCGCTGGAAAAAAGTGTGATATTCGACCCAAAGGTGGTTGAAACATGCTAATGTTAGCATGTGTACATACAGCATACAACAGTAACATATCAAGCACGCTCACTTTCTGCTCTGATATGGCTCTTTAGCTTTTAAAATTATATAATAACACTTTTAACATAGCACATGTTCAAAGATGTAACAACTTACACTATCAGTCAAAAGTTTGGACACACCTTCTCATTTAATGTATTTTTATTTTTATTTTTACTACTTCCTACATTGTAGATACAAACTGAAGAAATCAGATATATGAAGAAAGATATATGGAGTTATGTAGCAAAGTCTTATATTTTAGATTCCTTAAAGTTGCCACCCTTTGCTTTGTGACAGCGCTGCAAATCCTTGGCCTTGTTTCAATGAGCTTCATGATGTGATCACCTGAAAAGGTTTTCACTTCACAGGTGTCCCCTGTCAGCATTCATTTGTGGAAATTCTTGCCTTCTTAATGGGGTTGGGACCATCAGTTGTGTCAGGTTGGTACACAGTTGACATCCCTATTTGACAACTGTTAGAATTCCTATTATAGGAAGAACCAATCAGCTAAGTAAAGAGAAACGACAGTCCATCATTACTTTAAAAACTGAAGGTCAATCGAGAACATTGCTAAAACTTTGAATATTAATGTTCCCAAGTGCAGTCGCAAAAACCATCAAGAACTACGACGAAACTGGCTCACATGAGGACCTCCCCAGGAAAGGAAGACCAAATGGTAAATGGCCTGTATTTGTATAGCGCTTTTTCTAGTCCCTAAGGACCCCAAAGCGCTTTACACATCCAGTCACCCACCCATTCACACACTGGTGACGGCAAGCTACATTGTAGCTACAGCCGCCCTGCGGCGCACTGACAGAGGCGAGGCTGCCGGACACTGGCGCCACCGGGCCCTCTGACTACCACCAGTAGGCAACGGGTGAAGTGTCTCGCCCAAGGACACAACAACCGAGACTGTCCAAGCTGGGGCTTGAACCGGCAACCTTCCAATTACAAGGCGAACTCCCAACTCTTGAGCCACAATCGCCCCCAAGAGTCACCTCTACTGCTGAAGATAAAATCATCTGAGTCACCAGCCTCAGAAATTGCAAGTTAACAGCACCTCAGATTAGAGCCCAGATAAATGCCACAAAGAGTTTCAGTAGCAGACACATCTCTACATCAACTGTTCAGAGGAGACTGTGTGAATCAGGTCTTTATGATCAAATAGCTGCTAAGAAGCCACGACTAAGGAAAAGCAACAAACACAAGAGATTTGTTTGGGCCAAGAATAACAAGGACATTAGACCAGTGGAAATCTGTGCTTTGGTCTGATGAGTCCAAATCTGAAATCTTTGGTTCCACCTGGCGTGTCTTTGTGTGACACAGAAAATGTGAACACGTGGTCTCTACATGCATGATTCCCAGCGTGAAGCATGGAGGAGGTGGTGTGATGGTACTGGTGCTTTGCTGGTAACACTCTTGGGGATTCATTCAAAATTGAAGGCACACTGAACCAGCATGACTACCACAGCATCCTGCAACAACACGCCCTCCCATCTGGTTTGCGTTTAATCGGACCATCATTTATTTTTCAACAGGACAATGACCCCAAACACACCTCCAGGCTGTGTAAGGGCTGTTTGACCAAGAAGGAGAGCGATGGCCTGGCTTCCACAGTCACCTGACCCAAACCCAGTCGAGATGGTTTGGGATGAGATGGACCTCAGAGTGAAGGCAAAAGAGCCAACAGGTGCTCAGCATCTCTGGGAACAAGACTGTTGGAAAACCATTTCAGGTGACGACCTCATGAAGCTCATCGAGAGAATGCCAAGAGTGTGCAAAGCAGTAATCAAAGCAAAGGTCGGCTACTTTGAAGAATCTAAAATATAAAACATATTTTGAGGGTTTTTTTGTTTACTATATGATTCCATACATGTTCACTCATAGTTTTGATTTGCATCTGCGAATCCTTTGCCTTATCATTGTACAAGTATTTACAGCTGTTTGCCAAACACGTGCAAACATATAACCACGACTTAAAACCACTATCTCTCTAGAACTTTCGTCTGAACGGAGATCTCTATGACGCAGTGTCTCTGGCTGAGGATGATCAGTGGAGACGGATTCGTAACATCCTCTCTCCCTCCTTCACCTCTGGCCATCTAAAAGAAGTAGGTGGAGACATATGGAGGTTACAAAAGAGTATTATTTGTCTTCACCATTGTTTCACTTGCGTTCTTTTCCTCTGTTCAAGATGTTTAGCATCATGAAGCATCATTCGCACAAACTGACAGACAGCCTGCAGTCCAAGGCGCACAATGATGAGGTCATTATTGTGAAAGAGTGAGTGATACCATCCAAGCTACGTTTGTAAAACATTAAACCTCAGATTTTCCCCCAAGATGAAAAATAAATGTGTTAGCTAAAGGAACTTGTGGGCTGATTTTGCAGCTGTGTGGAGCAAACAGTTGAAGGCCTTGAATGTGCCACTGCTGAGTACAATGTGTGCATTCCAGCTTCTTTGGATCCTACAGCATTGACGTGATGGCAAGCTGTATATTCAGTGTGGATTTTGACTCAATCAAGAACCCTTCAAATCCCTTCATCACCCACGCAAACCAGATGTTTAAATTTTCCATTCTTCTTTATATTTTTCAAGGTACTGCCTCTGTTTTGTTTTGGGTTTTTTTGTCTTATTATTAACAGATTTATTTGGTAACCAAACGTTTTGACCCATTTTTTCTTTCTCAGCATGCTTTCCAATTTTTCTTCCTCTCCTGGAGTGCCTGGGTGTCTCCTTGTTCCCCAAGTCTTCTACCGCTTTCTTAAAGTCAGTTGCGGAGAAGGTCAAAGCCGAACGCATCAGCTCGTCCCAGGTTTGGACAAACACAAGCTCGGTATCGTCATAAATATAGTCTTGTCTCGCAGCTCATCGAATGCTTAGCTACAATGAAACTTGCAGAAATCCAGTTGAGAAACCACTAACAGATGACTGAAACAATCTCACCTCATGACCTGTTTACATGTTTTAGTCACATCGTGTGACCTTGATTGTTAAATAGAAATATCCAAATATGCCTACCAAATCTCCTGTGATCTCAACATGGTGTGCCACACATGCCTCACATATAAAAAGATCACCAGAAGATGCGAGGTTTCAAATTTCCTAAAGAGAATTATTGGCGCCAATTCTTAAACTCATATTCCCTGATTTTAGTTTTATGGTAAATCATTTTTATGTGTGTGTGTTTGAGGTTCACCTTCACATGCGGGCATTGTTTCAAGTGCTTGTTCAGATATGATGTAAAAGTCATTTAATCAGATGTGTTTTCGTATGACCTGTTTTAGGCTTCAGATGATATGCTTCAGCATTTGATCAAGTGTCAGACAGCCAGTGAAAATGACAAAGAAAAGAAGCATAAGGGTAAAAACATCACTACACATAGAGTCCCTGTGGTCACATCTATGCACATCAGATGTCTCATGCCCTCTTCTGTTGTTCCTAACAGGTCTTACTGAACACGAGATAATTTCCCAAGTGACCATGTTTGTGTTTGCTGGCTACGAGACGAGTGCCATCGCTCTTGTTTTTTTAGCGTACAGTTTGGCACGAAATCCTGAAATCATGAAACGCCTTCAAAGTGAAATAGACTCCACTTTCCCAAACAAGGTAGAATCAAAGTTTCTGATTATGGAGTTGTTTTCTTAATATTATTTGATGAAAACATTAAATCAGAGCTGTCTTTAACCAAAATTGTGATTTGTAACAACCTTATAGGGTCCAGTTGAGTATGAAGCTCTGATGCAGATGGAGTACCTGGACAGTGTGGTCAGTGAGTGTCTGAGGTAATGAGCTTTTACTTGTGCTTGCTGAAAGAATATACACTATGAGACCGCGTGGTGACAAAGAGAGAGCGTAGGAGCGTACCACAGCCAATAGGACCTGAGTTACAGGCTGTGTAAATGTGTGATCTAAGACAGTCCAGCACATACTTGCAGGTTGTGAGAGGGCATGCAAGCTGGGACATTGCACATGGATTGCACAAACACCAGCATACAAGAATAATTTAAAAAAAATTGCCACCTAGTGAAAAAACATATACTCATACCACATCAATCCAAATGCCAGTAGGAGTGCTTGTGATTGCATGCTTAGTGAAATACAGACATTTAAAAAGTATTCCCATTTTGTCAACAGGCTGTACCCCTCAATTCCACGTCTGGAACGAGTGGCTAAAGAAACTGTAAAAATCAGTGAAATCACAATCCCAAAGGGCATGCTTGTTATGGTTCCAGTCTACGCTCTGCACCGTGACCCGGAGCTGTGGCCAGAGCCAGAGGAGTTCAAACCTGACAGGTAGTTAGCAAATTAGCAAGTTAGCAATTTATCTTATCGTTCTGAAGATAAATAGCAACAATTCTGCAAAGCTACTTATCATTTACTTAAGTCATGCCAACAAGGAATTTCCAAGTACAGCCTTTCTCACTACTGGGGATTCTGAGGGATGTTGAGGGTTGTTTACTCATGCAGTCATTCACTGCCAAGATTAACCCTGTAAAACTTAAAACAACTAAATAATCCACAGAAAGTTACATTTCAAACAATTCAGTTTTTATTGAACCTTCTAAACTAATGTATTAATTCATAAATAACAGTTTGCACATTTGTTCCATAGTTTAATATCATTTTTGCTACATCTGGCATTTTTATGCAATTTCTTTCTCACAGTAGGCCTGTGTCAGGTTACTGAGGAAAAAAGAAATCACACACAAAAACATGATATGCTTGGCATTACAACATTAAGCATATTTTCTTTTGTAAATATCTTTGTATTATATTTTAAAGGACATGTTATTAGGGCAGCATTTAAACACTTCTGTTATATGATTCTATTAATCAATTTAAAGCAGTCATAGCAGGCAGAAAAAATCATATAAATTGTGGGTATTTGACATATTTTTTCAATTTGTTTTACAGATTTAGTAAAGAAAACAAGCAGAACATCAACCCGTATACTTACCTTCCATTTGGGGCTGGGCCAAGGAGCTGCATGGGGACGCGATTTGCTCTGATGATGGTTAAACTGGCCATGGTGGAAGTTTTGCAGAACTTCAGCTTCTCAGTCTGCAAAGAAACAGAGGTGACTGTGTGTAAATTGCAAACTTAGCTTGACATAATTTCCTTCGTGCAATAAGAAAACAACATTTGCTGTCAAAAACTGATGTTTCTGATTTAGTGAATTTGTTCGTTCCTCAGATCCCCTTAGAGATGGATGTTGCAGGCTTTGTCTCTCCGGTTCGACCAATCAAACTAAAGCTGAAGATGCGTTCCATCAGCTCAGCAAATGTGGATCCATGTAACTAGAAAGCGCTCAGAGATTAAAATGCAAGAAAAACTCTGGGTATGAAAATACCAATTTAATATATTTTATTAATGATCATCTACTCATTTCTTGTCAGTTGGTTAGAATTTAAAAAAGCAGTGAATAATCACTAATCACTGACATGTCACATCATTAAGAAGTAATGACACAGAGTGCCTCACTAACATACAGAAAAAGGTGGAAGATTTACATAAATATTTGGAAAGAGACAACTTTTTAAAATAATTTTGTTTCTGTACATTACCATGATACATTTTAAACGAAACAACTGAGATGCAGTTGAAGGGCAGACTTTCACCTTTAATTCAGTGGGTTGAACAAAAAGATTGTGTAAAAGTGTGAGGAACTAAAGTATACTTTAACACAATCCAATCATGTCAGGAGCTCAAAAGTAATTGGACTAATTAAATAAGTGAAAATACAATGTTCATTTCTAATACTTGGTTGAAAACTCTTTGCTGGTAATGACAGCCTGAAGTCTTGAACTCTGATGCTGGGTTTCCTCTTTTTTAATGCACCACCAGGCCTTTACTGCAGCGGCTTTCGGCTGCTGTTTATTTGGTAGACTTGGATATCTCCCTGGAGAGTGTTGTTCACTTGCTGGTTGTTTTCAAGGGGTTTCTCTAGGAAATGATTCTGCGATTATCCACCACTGTTGGCTTCCGTTGATGTCCAGGTCTTTTGGTATTGCTGAGTTCATCAGTGCTTCCTTTGTTTCTCAGGATGTACCAAAGTGCAGATTTTGCCATTTCCAATATTGTAGGATTTGTCAGCTTCACAGCTTAAGGATGGCTTGTTTCACTTGCACGGAGAGCTCCTTTGACCTCATGTTGTCTCTTCACAGCAAAATCTTCCAAATGCAAGCAACACACCTCAAATCAACTCCAGACCTTTTATTTGTTTGATTGATAATGACACCACGAAGGAATTGCCCACACCTGCTCATTAAATAGCCTTTGAGTCAATTGTCCAAAACAAACAAAATCACAGATCTATAATGAAAGGGTCATGGATGAAGGCTTAATTTAAAGGCTTTAATTTTACACATGTTAAATTACTCTTTCATTGGAAAAGTGATACATAAACATATTTGGGAGACAGCATCTCTTAACTGTGAGAGCTCTAAAAAAAAGCCGAGAGAGTGGGAGGAAGAGAGTGGGTGTGGATGCTGCTTATCTTCCTGGAGGAGCATTTTTCATTTGTTTTATTCTTATTAACCCTGCTGTTCATTAATAAACTATTCTTGCAACAGACACAGCTCATCCTCCGTGGTTTTCTTTGAGTGCATTTTCCTAAGTCAACTAAACACAAGCTGATTGAGAGGCTCAGGCTTTACAGCCCAAAGCTTTTGACACAACTCAAACAGATGACCAGAAGACATAAAGACACTTTTCCAGTGAATGAACACCCTTTTCTATTTAAATTCAAAAACTCAGGTATCTGAGCCAAAAGCCAAAATGACTGTAACGTGATTACATGTAGACATGATCCACGAAATGAAGCTTATGCGTAAATTCAATAAGGAAGCTCTGTAATCAGCCATCTGGCTGTTTCCTGGGTGTTAGTCTGCTTTTCTGTTCTCTGCAGCTCTGTGACTTTCCCACGCTGTCAATCTCAGTAGCGTTATCATTACTCTGGTCCAATTCTGTCATGATGGGTGCTTGGAGTCCAATTGGCAAATACATTAATTCCCTAATCTCCATAAATCATGTTCAAATCCTCCAAGTTGATCTCTCCTTATTGAGCTGCAACAAAAAAGTGGTGGCGCTCCGAGAGGATATGAAAACAAAACACCCGAGAAGTGATGTGACGTTTGTAATCAGCTCTTTGGAGAATTAAAGGTTATAATGTAACATAATACTGTAAAGCTTTGTGGTCTAATCATGGTGTATTTTAGTTACCGGCCCCGGCTCGGACAATCTTGGTCGTTGTGTCCTTGGGCAAGACACTTCACCCGTTGCCTACTGGCTGGTGGTGGTCAGTGTTCGGCAGCCTCGCCTCTGTCAGTGCGCCCCAGGGCGGCTGTGGCTACAATGTAGCTTGCCATCACCAGTGTGTGAATGTGTGTGTGAATGGGTGGATGACTGGATGTGTAAAGTGCTTTGGGGTCCTTAGGGACTAGTAAAGCGCTATATAAATACAGGCCATTTACCAGAGAAATATGATTGTGCCCTTTTCAGATTTTATAGATTTCAGCTATTTCCAGGATCCCGTAACCTCTTATCTTGTTCATATACGACTTTGCATTTCCTCCTCTCACCCCAAACTGATCTAGCTAATGGCAGCCCTCCATGAGCTTGGAGGTTTCCACTTGTTAAAACGAAGTTTTTCTGTCCCACTGTCACCAAGTGCTTGCTTGTCTGATTATTGGGATTTTCCCCTGATTGTTGTTGTAATTTGGTGATATATAACTAAAACTGAATTGAATTGAAGTGAATTGAATTGATACATGCTTTAGACAAAAATAGAAATTGTTGATTATTCTTTACAATACGTTGTCATAAACTCTTTGCCCATACTAAACAATGACCGTCCACAAGGGCCAAATGCCTGACTGCTACGTTTTTGTCTTTACTGGATCTATGTTAACGCTTTAAAGCCTAAACCATGAAATAATTGCCAGAAAATTCAAAAAAGAAATTAAATAGAGTGTTTAGTGCACCTGCAGACAAAATAAGGTAGTACAAAAACTGACATGGTGTTTATGTACACAAGAAACATCAAGATTAAAATGAAGAAAAGTCCTCTTCTTAGACGAGGAGGGTTAAGAACGTGGCACCAGCTTCAGTTTGATTGGTCGTTTTGGTTGTAGCAGACCCTGGATGTCCAGTTCAATGGGGATCTGCAGAGAAGTGGCATGTAGAATAAATGACAATAACACACAAAACTAACAGTCAGAGAAGATGATCTGGGCTCTCACCTCGGTCTCCTTACACACAGAGAAGCTGTACCTCTGGAGGATCTCCACTATTGCAAGTTTCATCACAACCAGAGCAAATCGCATCCCAATGCAGTTCCTCGGGCCTGCTCCAAAAGGCATGTAGCTGTACGGATCAATTGTCTCCTTGTTTTCCTTGCTGAACCTGAGAACACACACACACACACACACACACACACACACACACACACACACACACACACACACACACACACACTATTAACAACAGAAACTGGGTTATATCCCACAGAGCTTCATTCTGCTTTGTCACATCAGACACCTTTCCGTACCTCTCAGGTTTGAATTTCTCTGGTTCAGGCCAAATCTCGGGGTCCCGGTGCATCGGCCAGGTGGGTACCATGACAACCATACCTTTTGGAATCACAAAGCCATTTATCTCCACACTGGCCTTGGCCACACGCTCCAAACGTGAAGCAATGGGGAACAATCGGAGAGACTCATTGATGACACAGTCGAGATACTCCATCTGCATTAGTTCCTGGTACTGGATGGGAGCCTGAACACAAGCACATAAACATGACTGATGATAGAGACATAGTAAGAAGCTGAACCCTGTGCTGATTTTATATATGAGTACAATATATAAAATAATATAATCACCATAACACAATATTATTATAACACATTATATCTACTGTATGATTTACTTTAGTTTAGTTATGCTAGAAAGAAATATATTGTCTTATATTAAGAATTCTGTGTGGTTACCTTGTTAGGGAAGGTTGCATCCACCTCCTCCTGCAGCTTTTTCATCACCTGAGGGTTTGTTGCCAAATTGTAAGACAAGAAAGTGAGAGAGCTGCTGGTCGTTTCGTAGCCAGCAAAGAGGAAAGTCATTGCTTGGGAAAGGATCTCATGATCTGTCAGACCTGAGGAGGTAGGAGGGATATACACGTTAGAACAGCTTTAAGCTGGTTTTTCCATGTGTGGAGACGTGTGTCCGTGTATCACCTTTATCCTGTTTGGAATCATTATTTTGCTGAGAGTCGATCATTAGCTGGAGGAAGTCCACTCGAGTCTGGAAGTCAACAAACACAGTCTGAGAACAGCTGTGATTTTATGTCAGAACAGGTTATTGGTACAAACACAAACTCACAGCTGTACCTTTTGTTTGCTGGTCTCTCGATCAATCTTGATCTTCTGTAGTGCAGCGTAAAAGAAGTCTGTCACAGATGCAGGGAAAAAGGAAAACTCCAATTTTTCCAATATGGGAATCATGAAGGGAAAGAAGGCTGAAATTAAACAAACAAGAGGACATTTATTAATGGAAGATGAAGGACAGCAGCTGCATTGATGGACATGTTGTAGTGGTGCCCAGTTTGATCCCAGGAGGAGACACAAATCCTTTAGACTGCACCAGGAAAAAATCTGCCAAAACAAACACGCAGAGCTACAAGCCAAGGTAAACACTTGTTGAATAACGGGAGCAGTCAAAAGGAGCTTCATGTATCAAAATGAATATTTTACCAATAGTGAGGACGATGGGGCTGAAAAGGTCAAATTTCAGCATCTTTTTGATGTTTGTGACAAAAGGATCTGAGGGGTTGTTGAGAGAGTCGATGTCCACACTGAAGGCGGTGCTGGTTACCACATCCATACTGTAGGGTCCGAAAAACCTGCAAAACCACACAAACACATCAAACATGACCTTTATTATTGCAGACTTAGAAGAGATGAATCTGCGTTTTTTCTGATGTATTTAAATGAAAACGGTATGAGAGTTCTCACTCTTTCATCTCTAGAGGTTCATCTTTATCTGCTTTCTTTTTCATGCTGCTGATCAGGACAGCTGAATGCTGCTTCATGATGTCAAACATCTGAGGCACAAACAGACAAAAAACAACAACGTCAAAAATGTTGAAACCGGATGCAATTACAACAGCACAGAGTATATATTGGGACTTCCAGGCCATACTCGGCACAGATGTTTCTGTATACTATGCAGACTTGGTTATGGCGTTCCATGAATGCCCTGCCTGCTAGCATCTTGCACCCTGCCATCATGAGCTGGACTGTCTGAGGGGCATCTTTACACAGCCTGCACCTGGGGCCTTGTCTGATGTGATAGACCCCAGCCTCTATGGATCTTGTGCTCAGAGCTTGTTCCTCTGCTGCCATGATTAGTGCCTCTGTGCTGTCTTTCAGTCCAGCTTTGTCCAGCCACTGGTAGGACTTCTATCTGCCGATGGTACATACCATGCAGGAGCCTGTCCTTCCATGATGGTTCCTCGTCTTACTCCTCTTTCCCAGGTTTCTGCTCCCTGAGGTATTCACTGATGCTTCAGTAGGGGCCATCTTCCTGATGTATTCATGGCTGTTCATTGTCTCATCCTGGACTGCCTCCTTCCTTCTGCTTAGCGTACAGCCTCAGGTTGCCCAACTTGGGGTGAGTCATAGGCCTTCTTGTAATCAATCCAGGCAGTGCACAGGTTGGTCAGCCTAGTTTTGCATGATTCTTGATGAAGAAGGTGCCTAAGAAGCACAACAAGCTGCCCATACCTGAGGCCTTGCAAACTGCCAATTAAAGACTCATAGCCTTGGCTAGTGCCTTGAAGAGGTATACCAGAGATAGAAGGCAGGAGAATAAATCAGCTGTAATCCCCTGAGCCATTCAAGGTGTTCTCTCAGTGGCAAGGGAACAATATGAGAACAGCCCCACCAAGGCTGGGGATGGAGCAATACTGGAAGAGCATAAAGTACTTTCAATCTACAGAGATCTACAGAGATATGCAGACTATACAGTATATTTATGTTACTTAATTTTTATCCACCACACGAGGGAGTATTATTGCCAGCATTATGTTATGCTTGGATAATGACAATAAAGAAACTTGAATCTTGATGCTATGTTTACCTTTTTAGGTGAATGCTTTTTGCTTCTTTTGTTTTTCAGCATGCAAAAAAAAAAAAAAAAAAAGCCAGAGGAGGCAGAGAGTGGGAGAGGGATGTACCTCTTTCAATCTCCCAGAGGTGAAGGAGGGAGAAAGGACGCTGCGGATCCTCCTCCACTGATCATCCTCTGCAACTGTCACAGCATCGTACAGCGGCCCATTCAGACGGAAATTCTGTAATAACATTCAAAGCAGCTGGTGATGAGGACAGAAGGTCAGATTTTTTTTAAAAAGAGACTGATTGAGTCGTATAATGTCCTTACTAACCCTGCGGTTTGTGAAGAAAGAGTAACACTCCTTTATCAGGATAGTTTTTATCATAGCAGGATCAGTGATACACAACACGGGCTGACGGCCATCAAAAATGCTGCGTACCACGACAGTAGAAGAAACAAGAAATAAAACAACTGAACATGCGAACAAGTGAAAGTAATACATTTTTCACTTTCACTTTCACACAGGTCTGCATGATTATTATTTACATCCATAGAAAAGCAGTCATGTACTGTAGACAACATAACTTACCCCCACATTTTCCCATATTTCTTATGACACTCTTCATCAAAGTTAAAAAATCCCTGGAAATAAGAACGAGATATACGGATGATTAATGAAACTTACCAAAAACACAGGTCACGTTTAACAAAGTAGAGACATTACAGGCATAACTGCATCAGTGACGTTAACTTCTAATGATACTGAAGTAACGTTGTGAGGTTTTCTACTTCCTGAGTTAACTAGTTAATCCAGATGTCTCAGTGGCTTTAATCAAAAGTCCGTCACAAGCTACTCAGATATTATTGCTTAAGAGTGCTTGTTGTTGTGTACAGCAGCCAGTTTGCATGTTTCATGCCATACAAATGTGTTTGACAACAGGTGCCTAACATTTAGAGGGGTCAGGGTGAAAGGGTCTTTCATAACCTGAAAATAACTGTACAAAACAACAGCTAAATAAAAAAAACTACACTATTCAAATATGATTGTAGTTGAAAAACCAATGAGCTATTGGAAGACATTGTCCTCGGTGTATACAGTGTAGGCTGGTATCGTAACCCACCTTTCTATATGCCAACATGGTGCCAAAGAATGGGATAGGTGAGGGCCCAGGGACGCCTAATCTCTTAAATGTCCCATATGTCCAGCAGGAATACCTGGAACAGGTGTAAGAGATTTAAAAAAGCAGCACAAATGGTACAAATACCTGAACACATCCAGTATTCTTTAAAACTTACACAAACAGCAGCGTGACGAGGGCAGCCAGCAGGGTCCATGTCTCTGCGGACAAGAAGAAGAAGTACCCCATGTCTGCAACGTTCCTCTTTTCTCTCAGCGATTACACAAACCTATGTGACGAGAGGCTTTTGTCTCCTGCTGCACATACCTGTTCTGTGAGTAAGGAAGGGGCGTTGGAGCCGATCCAATGGCAGGAGGAAGCATAAACAGAGACAGAGCTCGAGGAGCATTTACTGTGTATCAGTTAGTTTGATTAGCTCTGCCATGTGTAGTACTGCAGTCTTCATCATTTGTTATTGTACAGCTTGGATTAAAAAAGAAAGAAACCAGCTTGGATTAGCATATAGGTTTTTCTTCTCCTACACAAGAACTGAATGTTTTTCACATCGTAGTTTCTTCAATAAGTGTATGATTCAAACACCAAACATCAAGTCATTCAGCACGCTATCAGTCAGACTGTTTTATGTATACATGCTTAATTCCATACTGTGCTCACAGAAAAGCATGTCCAGACGTGCTCGGTGCTTTCTGTTGGTGGCAGAAAATGCTTTCACTGCTTCTTCCCAGTATGTGCTCACAGCACAGAAAGAGAAAAGAGGCTGAAGAGTTTTCTTATTCTTATTCGTACCAAGGGTAGGTGCACAGTTTTGCTAAACCAGTGACAAAGATACTTCTGAGCCCCTGAAACAAGAGCCATGAAGTGGTTACAGGAAGAGGGTGACAGATGAAGCAATTTTAAACAAGAAGCACTCCCAGAGCGCAAACCTCCACCAAGGCAGCTCACTCTCTAGACAGTATTTACTTTTCAAGGACAGTACTTTATTGTCTGTATATTCATTTTGTCTCATTTGTTCTTTTTAAAAGCACTTTAAGAAGTTTTTTTTTGTGTAGTTTAATAGCAGATAAGGCAAGGATGATAGATGTTTAGTTTGATTACACAAACATCATGTAGGTTGGACGAATAACAGCTATTGATTTGGTAATAACTTTATATGAATAGCTTAAGCTTTTTATATAGCTTGTTATATAATATTATACTTCAGTGTATTTCTAACTAGGAAGCTCTTTCAATACTTTCTTTAAAGGCATATGTTGGACATTTTAGAGTCATCTTGAAATAAAGGCAAATGTAAATGTAAAAGTGAGGTCAGATATTATATATTTGGATGCGAACTATAATGTGATATTTACAATCCCAATGTACCAGGATCACTTTCTAAAAGTTGCCAATACAAAGACAGGCAGAACAATTTTAAGCAGTTTTAAAGATTAAAAAAATATTTTATGAAAGTTTGACCTTTTGACCTTAAAGAAGAGGTCAGAGGTCCAAATGTGATATTTAGAATCCTCATATACTATTCCCTGTATACACCTATATGTTGCCAATACAAACAACTGCAGTAAGAAACATAGTTTTAAATAGTTCTATATAGCATTATTATCACTTTGATGAACACTGTACTGCCTGTGTAGCTTTATTAGGTTTTATACAGTAAAGTGATATTGTGATCGAATATGCTAAATTGCACTGCATTACATCAAAAGATTTGGTTTTATATTGAAGACGATCATAACTTGTCCATTTAAAACAAAGTCTAAATCCCAAACTAGAGCCTTATGAATAACACAATATGCCTGTGAAAGTCCTTGAATTAAAGTACCTTGATTGTTTGATTTAACGTCAGCTATGATAGTGTACGGAGGCAAAATTAACAAATTACCCCCCCAACCCACTAGTGTTAAAAAAAATGCACCAAATTGGATATTATCTGAAAACCAATGCTTGGAATAACAAATCAAATCAAACGCAGTACCCAATGATGGTGTAACGTACAGGCTCTTTCATTTTCACCCCTTATAAATAGAACATGCTTGCGTGAGCCTACATGTTGTGTAACAGGCGGTTTAAGATGAATTGTACTGAAAGAGTGCTTCCTTCCTTAAATAAAATCATGAAAACATGTAGTAGGCAAGTCCAGATCAATGCAATAATTGCATTGATTGCCTTGCAGAGCGTTGCTGACACGCTAACACAGATAAGTGCAAACATGTGACTCCACGTTCGCATGAAGACAGGTGTAAAGGTGAACCAGGTGAAAAGGTACCTGGAGCTCCAACAGAGGGAAAGGTTACTGTTGGGGATGAGCAGTAATCAGTGTTTTTCCTGATGTTTGTAAAGTCTGCTCTGTCCTGTGTATTTTTTGCTGAATGTAAATAAAACGTTATCGTGTAACCCTTTCACACAGTCTTTATAGCTCAGACATTTTCAGTAACACAGTGTAAACACACTCCTTGTGAACATGAAGGAAACCCTTTTGCCACACATTCGGTCGTTGCGCAAACAGCTGGCAGAGTCACAGCTGATGCCATAAATGGACAGCATGAGCGCCGATCCTGAGTCAAGGTCAGAGTGTTAAGCTCTATTTAAAAATCACCTCTCAGACGCACCCAATGACTTTAATACACAACTCTTCATCATATTTTATGTTTCAGAGTTCACAGTCTCTGGCTTGGAACTGAGTCACTTTGGCTCTTTTCATCTTTCCATATCCCAGACTTTAAAATATAATTTAAAAAATGTACATTTCAAAGTCTTTCTATGACTAGAGGCCAGCTATTTGATCCAGCTCACCAACAAGTTGTGATCAGTTGACAGTTCTGCTCCTCTCTTCACAAGAGTGTCCAAGATATACGGCGATTACACGATTCAATTACAAAATCAGAGATTAGGCTACCTGGTGTTAGGTCCACTTATGGACACCTTTATGCTCAGACTTGGTGCTCATTATGGACCAACTGTGGTTAGCACTGAAGTTCAGGAACAGAACCTCACTTGGGTTCAGACTGGGCTGTTCCTCCCAATCAAACCATTCAAGTTTCACTGTCATTCCAAAAAAGAGATGGTTTTGTATCCAGCAATGGAGTCACTGCCCAGGGCACGTTCCAGCTTGAGTTCAACCCTGTTCAGAACTCAAGCTGACAATTGAACCAAGGCCCACAATACCTGGTTTCTCCTAACCTCATACACTAGCTCAGGTTAGTGAGTTAAGTGACCCTTTGTCCCTGAAGCCAGTTTGGGAAACCTGTGATCTGACTGCTGCACATTCTACATTGCATCAAACAGCCCCTCCTCTTGATGGTTGGCCCACAGGAAAGCAGGTCCATTCAGTGGTTCCAGGCTGGGCCTCTCCTGGTGCTAAGGCCCAGCCAATTCTTCTCTTTTATTGGATAGTGTAGCAGTGAGGAAACTGGAGAGAAAGAGCGAGGAAAGGCATGCAGCAAAGGGCCACAGGTCAGACTCAAACTGCGCTGCTGCACTCCAGCCATGTGGTTACCTGTTCACCCACTGAGTTAAGTGGCACCCAGGCCGCTCAGAGCGCAGTTTGTGAGGATTACCCTTTGTGCGTGAGTTGATATCCCAGTGTTGGTGTTGTTTCTACATCATCATAATAATGTTGGTCCAAGATCAGCATAGCAACTGACCAGTGAAGTTGAAGCTGGTTGGACGGCCTGAGGATGTCATGTCTCCTTTTTTGCAGATATGATTTTTTTGCCTTCATCAAGAGATGACTTCCAGCTTGCACTTGGGAGGTTTGCAGCTTAGTGTGAAGAAGAAGTAATGAGATGTAGCATCTCCAAGTCTGAAGCCATTGTTGTAACCCAGAAAAGGGTGGTGTGCCCACTCTGGGCTTGGTATTAGTTGTTGCCCCAAGTGAAGGAGTTAAATAATCACTGAGTCCTGTTTATGAGTGAGGGGAGATGCTGACAGGTAAAGACAAACTGGTGCCATGTCAGGAGTAATGCAGACAGCATACTCAGCTGTTATTAGGAAGACAGAGCAGAGCGTGAAAGCAAAGCTGTTGATTAGTGGTCAGTCTACATTCCTCACCTATAAACTGTGAATAACAACCAAAATAATTAAGTGCAAAGAGCTTAATACCAAGGGTGTATGGGCTGGTCTTCACAGACAGGGTGAGGAGCTTTGTCATTCAGAGGGACTCAAGAGTAAAGCCAACACTCCTTGAAATAAGCCTGTTAGGGTGGTTCAGGCATCAAACTAGGAAAGACGTCCAAAACTGGGTGTTTTGGACAGGTCTTACCAGAAGAGCCCTGAGGCAGATGTAAGGCATGCTGGACAGATTACATCTCTCTTCTTGAAGAGCTGCAGGTGGTGGATGGAAAGAGAGATTGCTGAGGTTGTACTGCAGTGCCTGTGTGTGGTATACTCTGTAGCTATAAGATGTGGCACACATATTACTCTACATTACAAAATAAAGCTTTTGCCTACATTATCTTCCAACAAATCTACAAGAACAAATCAATATTGCTACAGAATATTTTAAAAAGTGGATTACACCACTCTGAGTAGATTTTAAGGGTACATTAATTTTTAGCCCATTAATTTGAAACAGGACATCCCTGAGCCCACGTGTTGTGTAACAGGCAGTTTAAAGTGACTTAAAATGTCCTTTCTTGTCATTATAAAGCCCTGAAAACAAAAGAAAAGAGCCCAGACTGAAGCAGTAAAAACCAGTTTAACAGAACCTGACACAGGTAAGCACAAGTGTGTGACTCAACATTCACATGATTGCAGGTGTAAAGGTGAACCAGGTGAAAAGGCACCCGGAGCTCCAACAGAGGGAAAGGTTACTCTCGGTCTGTGTATTTGCTTAAAAGGATTTAACAGTGAAGAAAAAACTAGATGATTTTTCTTCGTAGAATCAACTTTAACATCTAAAAGAAACTCTTTTCTTCTTTAATCTTTAATATAAAAATGTCTGCACTGCTTTATGACACTAAAGAATTTGTCCATCCCTGGATCATGAGCAATAATCAGTGTTCTTCATGATAAGATCGGTCTTGCTGTTTTTTCTTTTTGCTGAATGCAAATAAAACATTATAATGTAAGCCTTTAACACCTTTGTGGCTCAGACGCATTCAGCTACAGTGTAATTGAAATCCTCGTGAACATGAATGAAAACCTTTTGCCACACATTCAATCACTGAGCAAACAGCAGCTGACGCCGTACACAGACAGCACGAGCTCTGATCCAGAGCGTTAAGCTTCATTTAAAGTCGCTTCACAGACAAACCCATCAAACTCTGTCAAAGCTTTAATAAAAAACTCAGCGTCATGTTTTATGTGTTTCAGATGCAGATGTGAATGAGCCAGTATCAAAGATAAAAAGAGGCACGGAAGTCTCTTTCCCAGTTCCTGTCTTTTTGCTCTTTTTTCCTACTTTCTTCCTTCCTCTGTCCTTTCATTCCAATCCTCACTTTGTCCTTAGATGGTGGTTTCACAGCTTCACAGTCTCTGGCTTGGAAGTGAGTCACTTTGGCTCTTTTCATCTGTCCGTATCCCAGACCCTTCTGGTCTCTCTTCAGCACAGTAGGCACTGGCTGTTTGGGCCCCTCTCCCTGTGGCCCCAGTCCTGTTCCTGGTTTCCAGCCACAACGAACCATCATCTTGAAGCTGTTGCTGGAGGGGGGGAGGCAGTAGTAAGGCGTCGGTGGAGGGCGTCGCAGATTGAACTGATGCAGGGTGGAGGAGAGATGTGACAGCAGGCTGCTGCTGTGCTCGCTACGACACACGTCGCACCACTGAGGCTGGAGGGAACTGAGGATAGATGAAAAAAAGACAACATGAGCCCGAAAAGAAACATGAAAGAGCCACAAACTGACTTCTTCTCCAAGTGTGTGTAAACAACAGCAGAGATTTTACCTGCTGTAATCTTATCTCACTCGCGTTTGTGCTCATTCGAAATCTGACCTCACAATGTGATCCTGATGTTGGTGAATGTTGGCAAATATCACTGCTATATTATTCAGCATTATTTGATTTTTTTTTATGGTAATTCACTGATTTGATTCCATGATCTCTGTGGTTAAAGTCCAGCCTTACCAGGAAGCTTGTTTAGCTCACTGCTGTGTATGCCCTCACATCTGTGAACACACCCACACAGTGAGGAGGGCAAAAGGACTGCTGTTATCATATATAGCGGCAGTGCTAAATGCACTAAGATAAACTCTTGTTGCACAATTTGACACCAATAAGCGCTAATCCTTCTCCTGACTGTAAAATGTCAAAAGTAGAAATTATGTAGTAATTTCTGCTTCACCATCACCAGAGCTCAAGCTTTTTAATACGAGATTTAAACCCAGACACGATCAACGATCCAAAAGGCACCAGGCAGCGTCTCTGTCGGATGGATTAAAACTCCTGTACCATTAAATGTTTCTCACCATAGATTTTGAATCAAGGATTTTTCATTGATCGCTTGGAAAAATTTGTGTCATTAGATTATCAATAAACAAACATCGTGTGTACCCTATTCCTCAGATATGAATGGTTTAGATAGATATTGTAAAGCCTGAATGATTTTACTGTGTGGTTATATTTAGATTAGAACTGTGTACCAATGAGAGTGTGCACACCTGCTATCAGACGGTGTGTCTCTCTTTGGTCTTCTCCCGTAGCTCAACAGCTCCTCCAACACGTCATTGTGACCAGCTGTGAAAAGAAATGAATGAGTTCAGTTCAAGGTCTTTATAGTCATCTTAAAACTTGGAGCCATGAAACTGAAAAAGACATAAAAACTCACTAAACCAACATTATGTTATTGCAAAACTAACTATGTTTTAATCTTTGTTAGTATAGTCATGTTTGACTACACTACAAGCTTTTATGGTCATCTTTATTCAGACTACAGTGGTGCATTTATGTTGCAAAACTGTCCTGAATTTTTTTAATTTCCACATTATATTGCCTTATAATAACAATTATAATAACAATAATAATAATAATAATAAATAAAAAGATTAAAACAGTAAAAGTAATGAAAATTAAACAAACAATTTCAAACAATAAGAAGTAAAAGTGAAACAGCTGAACCCACTGTGAATGAAAACTGACCTGAATTCAAAGAAAAACATCAAAATGAAATAGGAACAAATACTTAATAGAAAATCCAAAACTACAACAACACTGGCTCAGCTTCACTGCACACACAAACAGATATCGACCACTAATGATCAGATCTGAGCAAACATCTCGGAGCTGAATAACCGTCAGCTGGCACGTCACTATTTTTCCTTTCCTTAGCAACCAGTTTTGACCTGGGAGATGACTTTAGGGTTTCAACCATGTTTGTTGGTTATACCTTCCAGCGCCAGGTCTTTGGCATCCCTCCCCTTTGTGTCAACCACTCCGACCCAGGCCGCTCCGTGCTGCAGCAGAAGTCTCACAGCAGATCTTTGCCCTGACCAGCTTGCACACATTACAGCTGTCCAGAAGAAAGTATCCTGCAAGGGTGGAAAAAACAATACACTCTTTAAGCAAAATGTATCATTTCCCCCAAATGAAACAGAATCTTCATTATCATACCTGGTAGTTGATGTCGACCCCCTTTGAGAGGACCTCTTTGAGCCCAGGGATGTCTCCCTCATGGGCAAAGCGCAGTAGCCGCAGACCCAGCAGCTCCATGGTTCTTTCTGAGTGTCCAGTCTCTGATTGACTCCCTCCACTCTGGCCCCGCTGTGCTTCCACAGCTCTCACCCTCCTCATCGCTCTTCTCCTGGACTCTCTACTCTCCTGTCT
Source organism: Aulonocara stuartgranti (assembly GCF_965226115.1). Classification (NCBI taxonomy): domain Eukaryota; kingdom Metazoa; phylum Chordata; class Actinopteri; order Cichliformes; family Cichlidae; genus Aulonocara; species Aulonocara stuartgranti. The sequence continues at coordinate 30,072,002 of NC_138944.1, read as the reverse complement.
AGTCTGACCTTTTGATCCATCTCCCCCTTTCTCATCTTTTGTTAAGCTTTCATAGAAACGCTTGGCCTCTTCCCCGCTGAGTCCGCTGCTTGTTTTTGAGCTGGACTGTTCCGCTTCAAAACTAAAAAGATCCTGCTCTCTGGCAGGAGTAAAGCCGAAAGCAGCCATAAGGAGTGACCGTAACTTCAGGTATCTCAGACAGGACGTTTTGTAGTTACGTGAAAGAAGCAGATCTTAAAGTCAGCGGTGTTTATATCTAACTGAGATATAAATGAGATGTTATCCAACATTGCAGTTTCCAAAAGACAGTTCACATGCTGGTACTGGATTTAGCCACATATTACATTTAACATTATACTTATAACAGGAAACTACCAGCCTCACAACGCTAGTTAGCATCAGTAGCTAAACATTAGACATACAATCGTTTCGGATTACCAACAAGATTCAGTCACCCCAAAGTCTCCTTAAAGCTCGTTTATGATGAAGATATAATATAACCTAGAGCCAAGTGTTAAACAGCCGATTACATTAAAACTTCTCGAGTCGATTCGATAACAGGAAGCAGTTTCTAAATAATGTCCTTATTTCCGTGGAAAAACAAGTGTGAATAACAGTGAGTGCTGCCACCTACCGTCTACTCCTTTACACTGCACCCTTTGATATCTCTCAATAACTAAATATATAATTCATAAACTCAGACGTCACTGCCACCTATTAAGCCTGATGCTGCTTTCGTTTTTACTTTTTTCAGTTTATATTTTTTTCATCCTGCCTTAAAAAATTAAAAAGAATTACTGGCCTTTTATTTCACTAAAATAGTTTAACATGCTTAATGCATTCAACATACAAGTACCACATTAATACGTGAAAGTCCTTTTTTAATCTACATCAATAAAATTCGATCTATGCAACTACTGTTCACACTGTGAGAATTGCATGGTGAAAAAGGTAACTAACACCTGTGCTTCCCCCACGTGTGATGTGTGGAAATCTTCAGACGTGTATCCCTTCTAGGAGCATATCTCGGCAACTGTAGTGTAACATGTTATTTCATGTCAGGTGATTTACACTTTGCATTCAGAGGTTGTTTTGCAAACACATATAGACAGAGGTCTGATTAAAATCAATATATCATATTTTAGTCTCAGTGACTGTGTTTTGTTTTTTCCTTATGTTAACCTGGCTGTTTCCTGACTACTTCGGACAATTTTATTAACTCATTTCCTTTATGTCATCATAAATCTTCATTTGGTCTCGTCTTTCTTCCTTGCTTTCGTTTTATGCCAACAAATGCAAGCTGTATGTACTTCTTTACCTTCCACAAAAGATCAGCCCTCCACAAGAAACAAGAAAAACTCCCCAAAACAAAAACTTCATCCTATTAAATTAATTAAATATGGAAGATTTACTGCAAGAAATTAACCAAGAATTGGTACATGGCACATGTAACACACAGTTTTATTTTTTACTCCACAGAAATATACTGCCACACAATAGTCTGTTTTCAAGCTGCCCGAAATGTGGGTGATTTTCAAAAGCTATCAGGGCAGTCGGGCCTGCAGAAGCTTTGATGAAGAGGAGTCCTTTTTTTTGTAAAATAGCAGACCGGGCTGGGTAGAAGACCCCCTCCTTTGTTCTGTTTTCTGCTCGCGTACACACCTGAAAACAATAATATGCCTGTTGCCATCACTGCTCTTTACAACACGACAGCAGCAAAGTCTGACACAGTGCTGCTGCTTCATTCTCGTGAGCAGCATCAAAAACGAAGAGCACTCAGAGAGCACAACGCCCACCTGAAAGGCAACGTCTTTACTAAAACTCTATTTTATTCCATTTTATTGGTACGGCGCCACTGTGTGGTCATACTGAAAAAGTAAAAAGCGTGTTGTATAGCTCTCGCCATGTCCTTTCATATCATAGATTACTCGATATAGTTTTGATATAGCAAACCTGGGTACTCATGTTCCCCAACGCCTAGTATATTGTTGTAAAGTTTAAAACTAATCCATTAAAGATTGTGGGTAACATTAAGTTTTTCACATTTGTTGTGACCTGACCCGAATTTCACCAAAACTAAATCAGCTGCAGCCTGTTATTGGCATTTACCATCAAAACAAAATTAGAAAATATCTTGAAAACTGTGAATTCTTAACTGCTAACAAAAAGAACCAGTCACATACTTCCTCCCCCTTGAGGGAGAACTATTTTGTGTCACAGGACTTGACATCTGAAGCGAGTTTGAGTAACTAACAGATGAAACATGAAACGATGTCCATTCCTTTGTTTCTTTGGACACATCTGATGTGGTTTCACGGTCTCACAACAAGTACTGGTGAAGTGAATACGTTTTATTCTTAGGACACTTTTCCAAACACAGTTACAAAATGCTCACTTTCAGAGAAGCAAAAAGAATCAGACGTGTAAGATATGCCCACACATACAGATAAAAATGCTGAATCGCGATCGCTGAAACATTTTGGTGTCTGAGCGTTCAGTGTGTGTCGGCAGATGTGTGTGTCGAAGGCCAAAGATTTACATGCTGGTCACGAGTGTGACAGTCTGTAAGACCAGGGCGCTTTACAAAAGTGCTTCACAAGGGGGATAAATCAGGCACACGAGGGAGAGCCGTGAGCCTCAAAGAACAAACTGTCATGCAGAGCTTTTGTATTTCAAGAGTAATGATACGACTTCTTCAGTCCAGCTGTGAAACTTGCAGAAAACAGCAGAGACAAACTGTCAGGCATCTTACTGTACACACAGAAACCATTTGTGACACCAGTACTGTGGTTCTGCATGCTTTTCCCCATTAAGCAAAGTTTGGAAGCAAAAAGCAGCACATTCATGAACTTTTCAGAACAATCTAACGAGAAAACACAAATCCTGATGCGAAATGGGCTCTCTGCGTTAATTTACAAAGTTTTTTCAGTAGTAAAGAAATGAGCATTTTTAGAAGTGGGAGTTTTCTTCTTTTTTGCTGCTTTTCTGTAATTTGTCTTTTGTCTCCAATAGGCGTCGCATTTTGGCTCAGTATATGTGCTATAAGAAAGTTATAAAGTGCTATGTTTTTAGGTTATGATAGTCATGTTTGAGTAGGTTTGCAAGACACAAGAAAAAACAAACAAACACATTAAACAGGTTATTCTCTCTCACAGCATTTAAGACAGATGAACAGCAGCTCTGTGACTGGCTTTTCATCTGTGACTCAACATCAGTTTTCACCCTCACTGTCTAATGTCAATGAACAGAATTAAATGATTTGTAAGCCACTTAGAAGTAAAGAAGTGAGGGGTTGAGTGGGCTAACTCAAGAAGATCATTAAAAGTAAGAGTCAGAATTCAGAGAAATCTCTGCATGCAATAGGCGGGGACAAAAATCATACTGGAAGGCTGTGTTTAAAGTGACATGTGAGTAGTGGAAATCCTGGCATGGGCTCATAAATCATTAATATGACCAAAAAGGCATTAATCTTGATTCTTCTGAAAAGCTCATAAAAAATGATGTCTTTCACAATATCTGCTGTATTTATACTTTGCCCATTTGTGAAGTTTGGCTTCACAAAAACCTCCAGTTAAGCACTAACAAGTCTTTACTGGGACTGCCAGAAACTGATCTGTTAGTGTTGTTCATAATCCAAACCAATTATGTTACCTCATTTTTTATGTTCATGTCAGCCTAAATTTGCCTTAGTTATGCTTGCAATACATTTTGGTTTTGTATTCTTCCTCAAATATTAGTAAGGCATCAAACTCCAACAAACATGCAAAACCACTGGTACGGTCATTTCAAAGTAACCACCAAGCCTTTGTTGTTTTCCTTTCACTGCACTTAGGGGTGGAATTTACTGATGTGTCTGTTTCTGTCCCCGGTCTGTGTAAAAGTCTGTGCACAGTGGGGGCAGGAGTACGGTCTCTCCCCTGTGTGTATCCTCATGTGAACATTTAGTTTGTCTTTGCTAATAAAGCGTTTGCTGCAGCAGGTGCACGCATACGGTTTATCTCCCGTGTGGTAGCGCTGGTGCATCTTCAGCTCTGTCATGCGGCCATAAGTTCTACCGCACTGGGGACACTCGTAACTGGGCCGAACCTCCATGTGCTGTCTGCTGTGTAGGCGCAACCCGCTGGACGACCTGAAACTCTTACTGCACTGGGAACACTGGAAAGGTTTTTCTCCTGTGTGGATGTGCACATGTAGCTTGAGGCTCGCTGCGGATGGGAAGCCGTTCCCACAGATGGAGCAGAGATGAGGTCTCTCCCCTGTGTGGATCGTCAGGTGTTTCTCCAGCTTATTCTTGTTCAGGAACGTCCTCCCGCAGACGGAGCAGGTCTGCGGCTGCTCTCCCTCGTGTGAACTCATGTGTTCCGTCAGCTCCATCAGGGTGGAGAAAGCAAAATCGCACCGAGTGCAGGAGTAGGGCCTCTCCTTCTTGAATTTCCTGTGTTTGAGGCAGTGCTGCTCTAGATCTTCCCTCTCCTCAAAGGTTTCAATACAACAGGTGCACTGGTACGGTCTTTCTTCAGTATGAGTCCGCAGGTGATACTTCAAAGCGGTTAACTGCAGAAAGACGGTGTCGCAGTGTGGACATTTAGATTCGCGCCTGTTATGGACCATTAAGTGCCTCTTATAGTGGGAAAGCTTGAGGAAGTGTTTGCGGCACAGTGCACAGTAATACTGTTCGCTTCCATGACTTTGCTCGTGCTTCTTCAGAGCATACTCAACTTTAAACTTCTTTCCACACGTGCTGCAGGAATAAGACTTCTGATGCACCGCCATGTGTACCTCCAGTTCTTCAAGACTACCAAAGGTTTCATCACACTTTGGGCAGGTCCCCTTGTTTTCTTTCACATGTACCTCCAGGTGTTTGTTGAGGTCTTCCACAAAGGCAAAGTCTGTCTGACAATCAGGGCACGTGAAACACTCCCCATTCGATGCTTTCCTATGAGTCACTATGTGCCGTTTCAAGTGATACATTCGGCGGAATTCTTTGCCGCAGTCGCCACAGACGAGGCTTCGAGGACCCGACGCGACCTTCTTGTGTAATTTAAGGTGACTCGCAAGCGCAGCCTTCTCCTTGAACTGTTTATCGCATGCGAGACATGTCAGGCCTTCGACTGCGTGGGTTTTCTTGTGCGCTCTCATATCGAGCCAGCTACTGAAACTTTTGCCACATTTAGAGCAGATGTATTTGCCCAGATTGTGCTGGTTCCTCACATGTCGGGTCATGTGGTAGGACTGGCTAAAAGTCATGGCGCAGACAGGACAGCTGAAGGGTTTCTCCTTTGTGTGTGTCCTCATGTGTCTCATGAGTTTGTTTGGCCCTCTAAAGCGTCTGTTTATGCAGATGGGACAGAAATGGCCTTTTGTTTTCGCAGTGGCGGTGGGGTTTTCTTTCGGTCTCCCTTCATCTTGAGATGGTGCTTCATCGGAATTTCCTTCTTCCATCAAAACATTCGCTTTGGATCCCGTATCCTGAAAATCCCTGTTACCGAAAGCTGGATCGTCACTTGTTATTTCTTCAATCTTCACTTCGACTCTCTCGATTTGCTGAGAACTTTGTCCCTCTGTGTGGGTAGAGAAACTTTTGCTGTCTGACTCGACATGACTAGAAAACACGTCGCTGTTGGATAATTTTTCACGACATTCTGGATATGACAGAACATCTGACTTGTGCTTCCTCTTGTGACTTTTCAACTCTGCAAAGCTCTCTAAAGTTATCCCACAGGCAGTGCAGACATGCTGTCCTGCACCGTGCTGGTTCCTCAGATGTCGGGTCATGTGGTACGACTGGCTGAAGCTCATAGAGCAGACAGGGCAGTTGAACGGTTTCTCCTTTGTGTGAGTCCTCATGTGTCTGGCAAGCTTGTGAGCGTCTCTGAAGCGGCGATCGGGGCAGATGGGACAGTAGGGACCTTTTGGTTTAGTTGAAAATGGATCAAAGTCCTCATCATTGGTGTTGTCGTCATCCTCAAAACCATCACTAGTTTTGTTGTACCTGTGCTTGTTCAGCTTGTGTAAAGATGAAGATGAGGCTCCATTTTCATTATCGCAAGTCAGATTGGTCTCACTAGTAGTCTGAGACTCTGCATCATTGTCATTATTACAGAGCTTATCATTGATGTAGCAGTTACCTTTGGGTTTGAGTGACTGAGTTTTAGTCAAGCGCGTGTTTGTTTTTGACCTTTTTTCCCCACGGCGAGGCCTTCCTCTTTTAGCTTTTCTTTGAACTGGTGGTTCTAAGTCATCTCCAATGTCCACGCTGACTTCATGAATATCAAACAGCTGAGATCCATTTAGCAAGGTTTCCACTTCTTTACCAATAACTAACGCTGTGGTCAAAGTCAGACTTTCTCTCCCATTCAGAAGCCTCTCTCTGAGCTGTGGGTAGCTTGTTTTCTCAATCAGCTGATTCAAGAGGAGTTCATCCTTCAAGTGTCCATAACTGCAAGGCCTGAGCAGCTCTTCTAAAGCAGACACAAACTGATCTACAGTCTCTCCAGGCATCTGAGCCCTTTGGTGGAATTTAAGGCGGTGCATCTGAGTGGTGTGATCAGAGCTGAAGTAAGCTGTCAGTGTTGATATGGCTGCTGCGTAGGTGGTGTCATTTTGGATCAGTGTTGTGAAGATACGCTGCCCCTCCGGGCCAAGGCAGTTCTGTAAGAGCAGACACTTACTGGAGTCGACCAGCTCTTTTTCACTGAGTGCTTCGACATAGTGTTCGAACGCTTTGAGCCATTTAGACCAAAGCAAGGCTGGCTCACCGTGGACAGGCAAGAAAGGTGGAGGCGGGGACAGGATTATCAGCAGTGGCTCTGCAAGGGGCTCCAAAGCAGGGTCCTGTTTTATCACATCCTCATCTACCTTCACAGATACTTCACTCATTGTTAGGTTTTATGAAGTTTGCTCACAGGGGCTAATTTTTTCCTTCTCCCAGTCCAGTAAGACTTCACTCACTCTAAGACGTCACTCTGTGAACTCTGTGTTCCTGCCATCCGAGCTCATCTAGGAAAACAGTAAAATATACAAACACAAATTAGCTTCAGGCGTAGTTTCTCCACATGCAGATTATTTCACTAAAATACACGCCTCACTATAATTACAGCAGCTTAATACCACAGTCTAATAATAACTCACACATTCATTGAGGTTATTATTCATTTTGAGTTCATTTATGTTAATAAAGGAAAATAGCTTTACTTGTTGTAACTCTGACCTTAACCTTAAGCATGATTTGGGCGAAGACTAATTAGATCATCACTGTGTGCAAGTTTCACTACACTCTGACCAATAACGTAGGAGTGGCAGCGATTCTTGAGAATAATAGTTGGATGGTTCTCTGTGACTGAATTAAGTTGCATTATTGGTCGGTGGGATGAATGTGTTAGCAAGGTATGTTGAGCCTGTAGTCAGAGTTTTCTGTGTTATGCAGACGGCTCTCATTTTACTTGGCTAGATCACCATGCTGAATTTTGCATTTCTCATAAACTGGTTGAACTGGCTGTTCAGAATTTCAGTTTCAAATCAGCTGAAAATGCCACATTTTCATTGATCTTATTTGTATTTGCTTTACATGTTTTATATGTGCAGTAGAGCAGGGCGATATGGCCAAAAATATTTATCACGATATATATTTGAAAATTTGCGATAACGATATAACCGACGATATAATTGATGCGAGACAAAATACAACTCCACAACATTACTAGCGCAAAAAGACAACCTTCCATTTATTTTCACTTAAACAAGAAGCTGGTTTTTATGTACATTAAAGCTTTATAAAAATGTAACAGTGCAAATGCAAATTCCTTGCTGAAAGTTTAACCAAAAGGCATTTCCAGTAGAAATGGGCTGACATATCCTGAGCATAACCATGTATAATATCCACTGAAGTTAAAAAGAGGTGCTTTGCAACATTAAACTGCAGTGTGCAGTACGCATTTTTCGGACCATAAGGTGCACGGGATTATAAGGCACATTAAGCGAAACAAAGCAGTCAGATAAATCAAACTTGATTAAACTCATTCTTCTTGCTTCCTCCACTTCTGTACCATTGATTCATTAATGTTGAATTCTCTGGCAGCTGCTCTATTCCCATGTTGTTGCAGTATATTAATGACTAACCTCATATTGTGGATGGATTATCTCAGTTGTTCTCCTGACTGAAGTTTGGTCCGTTTACAGCATCCTGCCATGCGATTGCATTTGTCTCTAACCATGAAGAACCTTCACGTTAACTTTTATAAGTGGAAAAGTGTTAGTGTTCGTCCTCCAGCTTCACTGTTTATGTTATGCTAACATAGCTGTGTCGCTAGCGATCACGTAGCACATCATTATATACCAGCTAGCCCAACTTCAGTAACCCTACAAACGTCACTGCTGTTTAGTTTCCTGTCTTCATTTATGTTGGAAGTGATAGCAGAGCTGTACGTTTGATTTTTTTCAGAAATCTCTCAGTCAGAACATGCAATATCATGCTTAGGTAACTAGCGAAACTAGCGAGCTAACTTCCGCTAGCTTCCTGCTAACTTCTAACTCCGTTAAATGTAATAACTTTTGTTTTCATGGATGCCTGGAAGTTAAACTTTATAGTTACACCTGGTAAAGCAGCAATGCTGATCGTTTTATTAAAGATGAAAGAATTTAGACAGTTTTTAACTCTAAGTGATGCTGCAGTGTTGTTTGACCTGAAGCATACGGAGTTTAGGACCCAGATTACTCCCAGATTTAAGAGCATCTTAGTCCGACAAATACGACAATAACAACGGCCGCTTGCATGTTCTGCAAAAAAAATGTGCTTTGTTGTGTATCTGACGGACAAACACCAAACCAGTTCCACATCACGGAAGTTGCACCATTTTTACAAACCAATTCTGGTTCATCTGTTTCACTCAACAATCGGCCATGTGCGTATGAAAACAAAGGCACTGCGCATGCGCGTTTTACTCCCATTCTATCGCGATATTTCATTTTCCTATCGTTGCCTAACATTATACCGGTATTACCGTGAACGGTATAATATGGCCCAGCCCTATCACGACATATATTTGAAAATTTGCGATAACGATATAACCGATGATATAATTGATGCGAGACAAACTACAACTCCACAACATTACTAGCGCAAAAAGACAACCTTCCATTTATTTTCACTTAAACAAGAAGCTGGTTTTTATGTACATTAAAGCTTTATAAAAATGTAACAGTGCAAATGCAAATTCCTTGCTGAAAGTTTAACCAAAAGGCATTTCCAGTAGAAATGGGCTGACATATCCTGAGCATAACCATGTATAATATCCACTGAAGTTAAAAAGAGGTGCTTTGCAACATTAAACTGCAGTGTGCAGTACGTATTTTTCGGACCATAAGGTGCAACCTTGTATTGTGGATGGATTATCTCAGTTGTTCTCCTGACTGAAGTTTGGTCCGTTTACAGCATCCTGCCATGCGATTGCATTTGTCTCTAACTATCAGGAACCTTAACGTTAACTTTTATAAGTGGAAAAGTGTTAGTGTTCGTCCTCCAGCTTCACTGTTTATGTTATGCTAACATAGCTGTGTCGCTAGCGATCAGGTAGCACATCATTATATACCAGCTAGCCCAACTTCAGTAACCCTACAAACGTCACTGCTGTTTAGTTTCCTGTCTTCATTTATGTTGGAAGTGATAGCAGAGCTGTACGTTTGATTTTTTTCAGAAATCTCTCAGTCAGAACATGCTATATCAAGCTTAGGTAACTAGCGAAACTAGCGAGCTAACTTCCGCTAGCTTCCTGCTAACTTCTAACTCCGTTAAATGTAATACATTTTGTTTTCATGGATGCCTGGAAGTTAAACTTCATAGTTTCACCTGGTTAAGCAGCAATGCTGATCGTTTTATTAACCCTCCGGCTATCCTTTAAAAAAAAAAATCACACCTAATACCCTGGGGACCGTTTTCGGCCACGCCCCAAAAAATGCTATAAAAAGATTATATATTCATATTTTTTTCCACTTTAAATTAGCCTATCTTTTAAAACTACTTCTCCCTGAAATATTCATGTAAAGTTTTAATTATATTTCGGGGGTATTAACCCTTTTAATCGCAGTTTAATTACATGAGCGCACCGTTTTTTTAGCCCCAAAAAACAAAAAAACTAAATATTTTCCAAAAAAAACATTTGAAGTAATATTTGTTTGTTATTATAATTAGGCCTTTGGATGGTCCAAAGATTGGCACCAAAATTCATTTCGATCCACTTTTATTTTTTTTGCAGGAGCGCATTTCATAAAATGCACACACTATCGGTCCTAATCGACCACGCCCAAAAAAGTGCTATAAAAAATTTATATATTAATATTTTATTCCACTTTAAATTAGCCAATCTTTTAGACCTACTTCTCCTTGAAATATTCATGTCAAGTTTTAATTACATTTCGCGGATTTTAACCCTTTATATCCCGGTTTCATCCCATGAGCGCACTGCTTTTTTTGCCCCAAAAAACATAAAACTTGAATATTTTCCAAAAAAAAACATTTGAGGTAATATTCAATTGTTATTATAATTAGGCCTTTAGATGGACTAAAGATTGGCACCAACATTCATTTCGATCGCCCTTTTTTTTTTTTTTCAGGACCAGAAAATGGTCTCCAGGCGGCAAATGCTCCTCCTCTAGGCCGAAATAAGTGCATCTTGCCGGGGTAAGTCGCGACGATTACCGGGGCACGATCACCGGGGACCCCTTTTTCCAGCACACACGCCCGATACCACGTGACAACAAATACGTCATTTCCTGTTGACTAAAAAAAAAAAAAAAAAAAGCACCCTCTCACGGTCCTAGGGGCCGAAAATGGTCCCGCCCGATCAGCGGGCGAAGCCGCTGCTGCACGCCGGAAATGAGGCTTCATTTCCCGCAGGTCTCTCTAAGCAGCCTGCTGTTTTCCAGCAGGGGTCAAATGTGGAGCAAGGGCGCCACCCGGTGGACAAATAAAAAAAATTACAACTCTAAGGCCTCTTCTACAAAACAAAAACGAAACCTAAGCCGTCACCCAGATGTTAACGGTAATAATTCTGCAGTGAAAAATAGCGTTTATAATGGAAGTCAATGGGCCGAAAACGGTCCCCAGGGTTTGAGGTGTGGGGATTTTTGCTGCTCAGCCATTTTAGGCTGATTTAAGAAATTCACACTGAAATATTAAAATTGACAGAAAAAAACTATCCTTTGGCAAATTTGGTTATATTCCACTGAACACAGTGGAAATGGCATGCATTTAAAACATGAAAGTGGCACAAAAAGGGCTCAGGATAGCCGGAGGGTTAAAGATGAAAGAATTTAGACAGTTTTTAACGCTCAGTGATGCTGCAGTGTTCGTTTGACCTGAAGCATACGGAGTTTAGGACCCAGATTACTCCCAGATTTAAGAGCATCTTAGTCCAACAAATACGACAATAACGACGGCCGCTTGCATGTTCTGCAAAAAAATGTGCTTTGTTGTGTATCTGACGGACAAACACCAAACCAGTTCCACATCACTGAAGTTGCACCATTTTTACAAACCAATTCTGGTTCATCTGTTTCACTCAACAATCGGCCATGTGCGTATGAAAACAAAGGCACTGTGCATGCGCGTTTTACTCATATTCTATCGCGATAATTCATTTTCCTATTGTTGCCTAACATTATACCGGTATTACTGTGAACGGTATAATATGGCCCAGCACTAATGTGCAGCTTGTTAAGCTTCACCTTACTAACACCACAGGATGAAGCCCAGCTGTAATGCAAACTTCACATTGCATTGTCTGGCAAATTTACAAAAAAATCAATGTTTTTATGTTTGCTTCCACTATTTTTTTTTTTAACACTGCTGGAACACTTCCTCAAATAGTGTAACTACCTTTAAACTAGGTTATATTACTCTCACTTCCACCTTGCAAAAAGTAAAAGTGGCGTCTATGTTTTCTGAGTGGACTAGGCAGTGCTTAGCTGATTGAGTTTCTGTGAAACTCCCCTTTTTATTTGAGCACATGCAGATCCTAAAGTAGAAAGGCTGTGTTAACACAGAGAGATTATAACCAGCGCTGCGATACCTGCCACTGTCCAATTTGCACAAAACAGCTTCATCAGGGATTCAAACGGGCCATATTTTTATGGTAAGCCGTGGTGAGAGGCTGCTAGATGTCGATTGCAGTTGCAGTGAAGTTGCCTGTTTACCTGAATTGCACAGACCTGGAGAATGGTCAGCTGGCAAATGAATAGTGGACATGTGAAATTGGTCAAAAATAGAAATATGGTGCTGCACTGAAAACTGCCTTGTGATTGATTTGGTTGCCTGTACTTTGGAACACGTCAACCTGTCTGTAAACAATTACCAGCTGCTGACGAGCAAATGACTTCTTGTTCCAAAGTGACATCTTTTGAAACATGTTAGTTTTAGTAGTAGGGCACAAGGTGTCCTCTGCAGACAATCACTCCTCATACAGTCTGACAAACACTGTATCGTTTAATTACTGCTTGGTACCATCGTTAATTGTGACAGCCAATTTTGATTTAGTTTTAGTCATAATCTTTTGACTAAAATCTTCTTTGAGTCTTATTCATAATTTAGGGATTTGAATTCTTTCAGCTTTAGTAGAATAAATCTAAAGTTTATTGTTTATTGTAAAAGTCTGTGGTGAGAGTTGCTCCACACGGTTTACAAAATGTCTTATTTTCCCTGATATCAAATGTGAAATGTTTCATTCTGGTCTCCTGGTCCTCTCAAGTGCTGACGTTTTGTCATGTGTTCATGAGAAACCGGGCAGCGAGGTTAAACGTGTACGTCTAACCTTGCTGCACAAGGACACTACTTCTGACTGGATGCCTTCCAAACTCCTCCCGCCTTTCTACAAAACTTAATTGGTTCTGATTGGATCTCTGGAATATTTTTATCTTGGTGTATTAGTTGATGAAAGCCCATCTATGAATCCTCACAGTGGTTAGGGTCGTGGGGGACTGGAGGTATCCCAGCTACCATACAGTGAGAGGCACTGTACATGCTGGACCGATCGAACAGCCAGAATTACTGGTCAAAGAAATTAATGCTGCTTGGTGGTTAGTGAGTGTTTAAAGACAAGTTGCCGTCTTCCAAAAAATTACTGTTTCAGCTCCTTGTCCATTATGGCCACCCTCTCTTTAAGCCAACTTTTCTGCGTCCTTCAGTGGAAAAACTTCAAGTGCTTAATTATAAAAATAAGCTGGACATTTTGTCTTTTCCACGCACATCAGAATCAAACTGATCACCTCCCTCAAAGAAATAATCGCAGTAGGTTATACCAGTATGATGGTGACTCTGGCCCCCTCAAAGTGAGTGACTGCGGCGCGGCCCTGCGACCAGCAACACGGTGCACGCGCTAACGGTTTTTAACGTCCCTCTTCCACAGCGTCAAAGGGAAGAGAAGATTTTATAGCCACAGAGAAAAGAGGAAGCACTGAAGGAAGCATGAAGGAATGGAGGACGCGAAAACTCACCAAACCAAACTGGGTCACAAGTCACGGCACGGACAGACGGACGGACGCAGAGACGGTGGGGGGAGGGACCGCAGACTCAGCTCCGAGCCGCAGCCGTCAGCATCCCGGCAGCATGCTCCTCTCTGCAGCCGCGCACTTTAAAACACTCATTACATCTAAACGCTATGCTCACAACCAAAGCATGGAGTGAAAAACATAACCGCCATGTTAGCAGAGCTTCTTCCGGACACTGCCTCCCCTCTCACGGGGGTCTGTGTCAGCGCCCCACAGCGCCCTCAGCTGGCTGGAGGGGCGTATAATCCGCGACCCTTAGCCTTAACTTTAGCGGAAACAGCTGCTTTCTTCTACTAAGACCAAAGAGGTATTTTTATATTCAATACTTCATTAACGATTAACAATTTGTTGACCACTTAAAGTGTATCCCATTAAAACAATAACGTGTCTCAGTGTCTCTGTAAGGTGTTGCACATTTTCCGGATGCATCAATGGATTTGAATAAGGCAGAAGGTAAACAGGGAAGCAAGTTTAATGAAATCTCGTTTCACCTCATTTCTTCTGATTCTTTACGGTCTGAAGATTTCCATCAGTGTTAACGAATGCTTTAACTAATTAACGTTATTTATTAAAGTATTCACCTGCTGTCTGGGATTGAAACAAAAACATGGCAGCACAATCGGTGGTGGTGTGTTGTGAAGTACCTGTGGGGAATAAATGCACCGTGAGCTGCTCAAACCAGTGTTACAGACTTTTAATGAGACTTTAAAAAAAGTTTACAGTGTGCCGCACTCTTACTCAAACTGTTTCTCTCCTGTTTGAGGGATTTCTGTGCTTTGTGTGTGTTTTTCTTCGTCTCATTATTGCTGCACGCACACTTTGGGGACACAGGATCCAAACAGTGTTACTGCTGAAGGTTGAACAATATTTTAAGTATACTTCTGCATTTGGGAAGAGACAGAGGCATCAGAAACAAATGCATGCCAAAGCCTTTTATTGGTTGAACCGACTTTTAATTTGCAAATAAACCAAAAATTGCAGATTCACTGTGTTGCAGCTGTTATTAAATTAAATTAAACTTAATTTATATATTATCTGTATAATCACAACAGCAGTTCTTCAAGGCGCTTTATAATGTAAGATAGAGATCCTATGATAATATAGAGAAAACTAACAATCAGATGACCGCCTTTGAGCAAGCACTTGGCAACTGTGGGAAGGAAAAACTCCCTGCTTTACCCTATCCGATTGGGGATGATGAGAAACAGGACAAAAAAAAACAAAACACCAGGTATGTGAGGATTTCCATTTTATACTTATGTTTCACCCACTCCGATTGCATTTGACCACATAACTTTTCCTTGTAGATGAAGAGTTTTCAGGATTTCTCATAAAAGCATACTAAACTTGTCAGTGTCTTGGTAATGATCAAACAACTTTTAAAGCTGCTGTACTTTTAAGATCGTTATCCCGTTGAAAGGTCCACGTGCAGTACATTTTCAGCTTTCAGAGAAGACTAACATATCTTCAAACACTCAGCGTGTTGCAGAATTTAAGGTTAGATCAGTTACTGCAAGCTGCACAGTCCCCGAGGGAGTGAAGTAACCGGAGCATTTCCACCACCCTTACTCACAGTGGATATGACTTTCTGCTGCTTTGGCTTGCCCTAAATGTCTTCTTACTGCTGTGGTCCCCCCAAAACCAGACTGTTTTTTGTTTTTTAGTTTAAATATATGATATGTTTGCTAAGTGCGGTTGGGAATAAAATTAAAGTTTCTGACATGCACAAATCGTTAAGGTTTTATTTACATTGTAAAGTGTAAATAAATTACATTTATTTACACTACATTCACACAATTCTTTCTCTGCAGCAAAGGCTTTTCCTGACGTCCAGGTTTACACAGCAGATCCTGAAAGCAGCGTCTCAGCGCTGACATCTAATCTGAGCCTCCGACTGTAATTTCAAGGCTTTAATGGTGTGATAAATGCGGGGAACTGACTACTTTTTCTACCACTGATTGTTGGCTTTTTCAATGTAACTGAACAATTTCCAAGGGTTGTACTTGTTTTTTTTCAAAAACAAGACAATTTTCTGAAGAACATGTATTTTGATATATTAAAATTACCTTTTTGGACTTCTACCTTTAGGTTTTTAATGCGTGGCTTTAACCACCTTATACTGCAGATTTGAAAAGAGCGCAGCACGACTATAATGAATGCACTTTGCAAAAAGGCACTTCACAACACTGAATAAATCTTTAAATAAAAAAGAAAGAAAGAAAAAAAGCTTTGGCACCCCCCTTTCCTTCTTTTTAATAAAATCCCCACAAGCAAAGCATTATTCATTCCTCTGAACATGCTACATGTGAAAGCACCGCCTTAAATCGGTTTACGCAATGAAGACAATGATGCAAGGAGACACTGTTGCAACACAACGGACCACACAGACACACGGGTAAACAATGACCATTTATTCACACACTGTATGGGGCTCAGGCGTGACAGGGTGAGGCGAGGCTGTTGGCCGGCGGGGCGGGTGAGGAACCTTTAAAGTATACATGATGAGCAAAAACCTTACAGAGAAATTTTATTTGCACTTGAAGAAAAGTACAAAGTACATGTGTGGTCTGGATTGCTGCTCCTTGAGGTGATGGTGGGGCTTCATGAAGTTCAACCATACTCAGTCTGAAGGAGGAGAAACCTCTTAAACATCCCGGGCACTTGTTCCACTCTGTCAGTCACTGTGTCTTACACTAGTAAACGTCTTCTCCTCTCTCTTGTCAGTAAGTGTACGTGAATGTTCTCCAGTGCCGTTTACTTTGACTCGCACAAACATGGCCAGACTACATACAAGAGCACACGCAGTAGAAAGTAGAGTCTCCCTGTACAAAATCCATCTCACAAAATATACAAACATACGCACAGTGGCACACTTTGCTCAGCAGTGAACTACACGGACGGATGAACAAGCTTCTGAAATTAGCAACTCACACGCATGCTCGTACGCACACGTCTCACAGTGAAATTCATTTTATTTAAAAATGTAACCTCGAACAGAACAGATATGAAGTGTGTGTGTGGAGGGTGGAGAAAGCAGGGAAGGGGTCAACTCAGTGCAAGTATTATGGCTTGGGAGCACTGATAACAGGCAGTAGACGGTAAAAAAAAAACATGGTTTCCATTTAGTCCACACTGTTCTCAGAAAGCACTCAGCACCCTTATTATGGATGCTGAATGCCAAAGAAGCCCTGCCACGCTCACTCTCCATCCTTTTCAAGTTAAAAAACAAAAAAACAACTGTGATTATCGATTGTTTTCTTCTTCTGTGGTGTTCTTTTAAAGCTGACAGCTCCGAGTTTGTGTACGTGAACCAGCCTGTGAACAAAAGCTGCTCCGTTCTGTGCCGTCTCTTAACAACTCTCCTCAACCTTGAAGCTTCTCTCTCCCAGTGGGAGATACTGAAATGGTGCATCAGAGAGAGAGTGTGAGTGTGTGCGTTCTTGTGCACTTATGTGTAAAATACAGAAAACAGAGGATAATCTTTGTGCTGAAATCCAGGATCCATCAGCTTGAGGTTGAATTCTCTCTTTGACAATAACACATAGTGACTAATCTAGTCATCACTCTTGGCGGAGCGTCTCTGGAATAGGCAGGAATATCAGGTGGTGAATGTGTGTTTGTGAGCACAGTGACACAGAGGCGTAAAAGAGCTGCACACACACACACACACACACACACACACACCCGTCAACTTGGGGCCTGCGTGAACGGGGGGAGAAGGCGAGTGAGAAGTTTAAGTTTAGTCCTTCGGGGCATGAAGGGGTGATTCAACACCAGTCCGTCCCACGTCTCCTCACCTCGTCTTCTGTCTCCTTTAGTCCAAACGCACGCCAGCGCTCTCCTTTCCTTCAATACATGTGTACATGTGTGAATAGTATCTTGTGCGGATTTTGTCTCTAGAGTCAAACGAATGAGGAGAATCCCGTCACAGGCGTGCGTGACCCTGGCGGGTTGGTGTTGGGATTAACGTGCGTGTGCGCCGGCTGCCCCGTGGGTGTGTACGCGCCCCCTGTGCTGTGCTGGGTGACCACGGTCTGGTAGTAGGGTTCTGTATCTGCGGTAGCGCACTCCTCATAGCCAAAAGACGTGCCGATGCCTTTAAGTCCCTTGGGCTGCCGCTTCCAGGAGTTGTAGTAGGTGGGGTCGCTCATGTAGTGGTTAACGAAGGAGTGCTTCGGCTGCTCGTCCTCGTAGTCGCTGTCTGTCAGCTGGATACAAACCCAAACAAAGTTAGAGGTGGAAGTTTTTTAAGGAGACACAGACAGACACACAGCCTTTCAGTTAAATGATGCAGAACCAGAGGAATACTGTTTTTTTCTCTTGTCATAACCTGTCATTGGAATTACCCACAATGCAACTCCGAGATTCTGGAGTGGTACGCTAGTAGCATTTCATTTCCCTTCCAGGCCCTGGCCTCAAGCAGACGTGACGAGCAGCAGGTTGTTTTCCCCCTAAAGTTTTTTTTTGTACCTCTAAAGACCTATTAAGGTTTTGATGTGTAAAATTGCTGCACTTCCTTGTTGAGATGGGCTCTGATAGATGCCAGTGTTTTGTAATTTGATAGCCGACACTTAGGACTCAACAGAAAAGGCTGGACTTGAACCGAGGACGCTGAGAGCACAGGCTCTTCTTCTTGGATGGCACGTTACCGAGCCCTTTGGCTAATTCAGCCTGATCAATCTGCTTTGGAGGCAGAAGTCTGGAGAGCTCACTGATTCTCACTATCATTCTTTCTTCTTATTTTAACTGGCAACCGCCAGTTCTACACCTTAGCCTCCTACGCCTTGCCTTGTTCTCGAGTTATCGCATTCACGAGGGGTAAAAACATTAGCACAGTGTGTAACACTTCCTCAATCAGACACACAGAAGAGCTGCCCTTCTTTTAACCGTGTAGATTTTTACAAACCATTACAGGGATGGAGCTGATAAGGAGTGGCAGGGAGGAAATGAATTTTCTTAAACAAGCTAATGTTCACAGATGTAAATGTAAACAGACTACACACACACATTGACGAAAGCAAAGATGAAACAGGAAATTAGTGTAGTTCAGTTCAGGCTTGAACCAGACAGTTTATAGTCTGTACACAAAATGATGCCCTCTGTCCTTTAACAGAACAACACAGGAGGCATTGCAGACATGCAGAAGATGTTGTATAATGTAGACCTACAGACTTATGAAAAAGACTCAGTGCTATCCTGGAAAACTAAGGATGTAGAAGCTTGTAGAAACACCTGAGGAGCAATAACTTCAATTACTACTACTAAAGGTGTTTTTCCTGACTTTATCATCTCTGGCATCGTTGTGGAGGACTTTTGGCCTACTCTTCTTTACAACATTGCAGGAATTCATTTATGCAAAGCTCTATTTAGGTCCCACCACAGCATTTCAATCAGGTTGATATCAAGACTTTGACTGGAGCATTGCAACTCCTTGATCATTTTCTTGTTCAGTCATTCTGTAGATTTGCTGCTGTGTTTGGGATCACTGTCCCGTTACATGACCAAGCTTTAGCTTTCAGACAGATGGCCTCACATTTGACTCCAGAATTATTTAGTATCGAGAGGAGTTCATGGTGGACTCAAGCAAGGTGCCCAGGTCCTGTGGCTGAAGAAAGCCCAAAGGATCACCTCTCTGCTACCGTGCTTGACAGTTGGTATGAGTTGTTTGTACTAATGTGCTCCGTTTGGTCTCCACCAAACATGGTGCAGTGCATCATGGCCAAACATATCCACTGTGGTGTCGTCTGTCCAGAGGACATTGTTCCAGAAGTCTTGTTTCTTTGCTCAGATGCAACTTTTCAAACCTAAACCACGCTGCCATGTTTGTTTTGGAGACATCCTTGTGGTAACCCCTCCAAACAAAGCACACTCGTTCAGTATTTTTTCTAATTGTACTGTCATGACCATTTAACATGTAGCTCATGGATTTTTTGCAGTTTCTCTGAGCATTGCATAATCTGAGCTTGGGCAAATTTCCTGGCATGTCCACTCCTGGGAAGTGAACACCTGAATGCTCTAGACCAGCAAACTGCAAACACCTGGTTTTACAGAGGTGCTCACACTTACAGTTAATCAGGTCAAATTGATTATGCATTTAGTTTTGATGGAAGCAGTGAGGATAAACGTAGTTTTTAACAGCCCTCTATGCAGTCTGTCAAAACTTTTGTACAATATAAAGTCATGATATGGAAAAATCAAGACGTCAAAGCGATTAACAAACAGCAAACATATATGAAGAAAATGAGCCAATGGAACGCTCTGTTTAAACTGTGTAACTAAGAGGAGGAGAGGCAGACAGGTAGAAAGACATACCTCTGACTCAGAGACCTCAGTGGGTTTCTCCGTGAGTGTGGTGCTCTCAGTGAGCACAGCTCCATTGTAGTTGTTGCAGATATCTTCATCAGAGTAGTGAAGTCCACCTGGACTGGGCCTTGGAGGAGACCTGGACATACACAAAGAAATGAAATCTGTCATGTTTTGATCAAATCCTGGATTGCGTCCGTGTGACAGAGGTGAGTGCTCACCTGGTCCCGTTCTTTTTCAGGAAGGAGTTCTTGGTGTTGAGCGTCCTGCTGTTAAGCTCCAGAGCTGTGAAACCTCCATTGTCCAGCGTTACAGACTCCTCTGCGGTGGACACGTGCTTCCCTAAAGACGAAAAACAAAACAAAATAGATGGAATTGGTTCAGATGAATATTAAAAATTCAAAGTGGTTCAGCACCACATATTGGGATTTCTTCTTGCACCGGGTTTATTTACAATCTCCTGTTTATTTGTTATGTATCCAGCTACCTCTCAAGCCTCCAAATAAGAAGCAAATCAAAGTGGGATGTGAATTTGGCAGACAGGCAATAACAGCACAGGAAACTTTAATCATTCACCCACCAATAAGCATAAAAATGAAGCAATAAAAGGAGACAATATCATGTTTTAAATTGAGGGAAATATTGCACAAAAAAATAAATAAATAGAAATCAGAAATGCAGTCTGCTGCCGCGTGACTCCAGCTTTGTATTCACTCTGATTACGGGGTCATACGCGCAGCTCTCCCTCCCCTCCTACACCACCTCCCTCACCCTGTTTGATCTGCTGCCCAGAGGTTGTGCCAGGGTTTCTGTGGCAACTCTGGCTAACAGCTGTCCTGATGTAACCTGGACACACACACACACACACACACACCAAGTGACTGCGATACAGAGGCCCACGGGGAGGAAAACAGGAAGCGAAGCCTCTACATGCTTCAACAGAGTAACTGGGTAAACTAAGACTGCTTTGTTACTGTGGGGAGGGAGCTTGTTCTTCAGCACGTTAGTAATCATCCATGACTAAAACTCCAACCCTCCGGCTCGAGAGCTGCTGATCTCTCTCACTGACCTGTGGAAGCTGAAATATAACAGAGCAGTCCACATTTGAATATCTAACAGTGCGAGTTAGAATACTGGGCTTTCAAAATACCTGCGTCGAGAACACGTTCAATTTTCCACTTGTGAAATATATTGCATAAAAACATAAATATTAAAAATAACAAAAACCAAGACTCAACTTATGCAGGTTATTGTGTCTATTGTGCTGAAAGTCACAGGAGACATGATCTTTCCTGCTCAGTGTCATTCCACAGTCTGTTTAGTTTAGTTTTAGTCACAAGCTGTGAAATAAGCAGGCATTTGTGCAATTAAAACAAAAGTCTGCTTATTTTCTGTATTGACCTAAAGCTATGTCCCTAAATGACAAGAAATTACTGCTATTAGAGGGCTTTTTTCACTGAGGTGCTCCAGGGTGCCTCTTATCCTAAATCATCTTGGAAAGGAAACAATATTGCAAGAAGATCTAAAATCAGAATAAATGTGCAGAAGCATGCACCTGCAACAATAACTGGAAGATAATTTAATGAATCTGTGGACGATCCATGTGAGAAGCCTGCAGAGGCTGAGAGGAACAATCTGAGTGTGACTGAAGGCAGAAAAAACTGGATCCTTTTTATAACGAAGCTAAACAAACAAGTCTCCTTGTTGCTACACAGCTTAATGCATCCCGCTGCTCGGACACCACGAAAGCATCAGAGCCACGCACCTGTCCCGCATGCCTTGTACTTGCTGCTGTGTCCATGCAGCAGCAGCGTGAAGACCAGGACCAGGATGAGGATGAGTCCCACCAATGCCATGACCAGCAAGAACCACCACTCCTCGTAGAAGGGCCGATCCGACATCGCTGCAGGCGGAGGGACAGATATCAGGGACATGCTTTAGTCCATCTAGCAGTATCCCTCACTTTATAAATAATACTTTACTCTGTACAGAAGACTTTTCATAAATGATTTAATGCATTGAAAAATTGTGAATTATGTGACGCCTGTCCAATCATTTGAATACATAGGTGTAGTTGTGTGACCCTGCCTTTAGGTGGCAGCAAAACCACATTACAATCGCAGTTACCCTCCAGCACACTGTCTCCAATAGACTGTTAGGCATTGTGGAGCTGTTCATTAGCCTTGTCTCCAGCAGTGTGCGTGTGTGTGCGCGTGTGTGTGTGAGTGTGTTTACCAGCGAGAGCAGCAGAGGGTGCACTTGGCTGTCCATAACCATAGCTATTAACAGCGATGACTCTGAACTCGTAGCTGATCCCCGACCTCAGGCGCTCCAGCGGCACTGAGACAGACCTGCTGCTCGGAGGGAGAAATCGGATGAAGGAATCCCACACCCCCTCATCTACAGAGAGAGAGAGAGAGTGGGGGAAATAGAGAGAGAGTGAGAGAGAGAGTTGTGTTTTGATGGACGGGCCTTTTTCAATCTTTAAATGTGATTAAACAAAATTATAAATTGTCAGATTACATTAAAGATGATAATGATGATGATAATGTGGTGATGACAGTGATCACAGTTATTACCCTTAATGAAAGGGGCATATCCGTTATTATCAGCAGCAGAATTATACCACAGTCTCGGCTCGCTCTCCTGCAGAGTGCTGAAAACTATTTCACACACACGTTCCCTTCCTTTATTACACCTCTGGTAATCTTTATTAGAAAATTGTGGCTGACTTGATTTGCACAGCAGGTCTCTGTGAATTTGTAGAAACCTGCACTCATAACGGTTCGGAGCAGTGTAGTGTTTAAGCTCGCCCTCTATTAATTAAAATAATTAGCACGGATGATAAAAAGATGCGTGTCAAATGAGTCAAGGCTGACCCGCGCGTGCCGTCTGTGTTCGTGCTCACCTGAGGGACGAGCCTCAATAGTGTATCCGGTAACAGAGGCTTCACCGACGTCTCCTTCTGACCACTGGATAGTGAGGTCAGAGGAAGTCTTGGTGATGGACATGTCCATGGGTGACCCAGGGGAGCCTGTCAAAGGGACACATTCAGTCTTGTTTATGACTTAATGCATTTTCATTTCCTGGAAACAAACCATAACACTGGTTAGTTTATTAATTTATGGAAATAAATGTGACATTACATTACACAGAATAATCTAATAACATGATCTGCAGGCTTCATTTGCCAGCAAATAATAAACTAAGACCATTGTTATCTATTACAGATTAAATTCTTCATGGGTCATATGAGTTTGAGAGGAACAGAGCGCCTGATTTTTTAATATGCATGCCATGTTTAACGCAGTCCACTTCCCTACGTCCAATCATTGAAAAGATAATTTACATGTAAATACTTAGAAGTGTGTGTTGTCATCATTTTTAAGTAAAATGCAGACTATCTACCAATTTCCCCTTCAAAGTCATTTCTTTGTGCACCTCTGGACCTCTTCCAGTAGGGCTGTTTGTTTGAGGTCCCTGTCTGACCTCAAACTTACACAATACCCACCTTTGGTCTTTTGATGTCCAAGGCTAAGACTCATACACCAAACTAGCTCAAAACAAAAGACCACGCAAAATACAGAGCTGAAGTAAACTAATTTTATTTAGTTAATAAACTAAAAAGAAAAGTGGAACAGGCACGTCAGAAATGTGGTGAGTGTGTGGGTGCAAGTAAGTGATGAAGTATCTAAAAAAAAGTTAAACAGAAAGCAAACAAAACCCGAACCAGCCAAGCCCCTGCTTGCTGTGGGAGAGAGAGAAGGTTAGCCCTCAGCCCTTTGTAAAACACTTAGCCAAGTGCTAACAAGTGTGTTGGATTTTGGGACCTGCATCTCAAACTCTACACACACCTCCTACACAAAACCAGGAGGAGAAAGTTAGGACCAGGAAGAGTTCCAGGGGTCATCACAGAAGTTGGATCAAGTCAGGAGTGTGCACAGGAACAAGCTTGTTTTTTTTGACATTTTTTTTGACATGCTAAAACCTCATCGCTCGGGGTCACACTGTTACTGTAACGTTGTACTGCAGCATCCCGAGGCATGCGGGGGAGAACATTTGGCGGAAAATACATGTACTGTGGCACATGTGAGTTTTTGTTCAGATCAACATCTTTCCTCACCCGATTTGCTGTTGACAAAGAAATAATCTCAAAGATAAAATCATCTTTTAAAACCCCTTTTTCCATTATTGCAGACATTTGAAAACTTGGAAACTGTGATGAGCACATTTTACAGATTTTTTTGACCATGTAATTTCTTTAATTGTCTCAATAACCGATCATGTACAATACACTGCAATCTCTAGCTGAATCTGACATGACTCTATACAGCCAATCATACCTTTCACAGGCTGAGCAGTGATGTTTGCCTGTATTGGTGGGCCGTAGCTGACTGTGAGAGCTTGAACACTAAAAGTGTACGTTTCTCCTTTGATCAGGTCCCGAACCTTCAGCCACCGCTGCCAACTGCCTTTCACATCAACTGTCACCAATTTAGTCACCCCTGCAGACAATCGAAGAGACGTGTCAGCACAAGAATCAACATGTACTCCTGTGAGTGTGCATATGTGTGTGCATATGTGTGTGCACACCTTGTATAGGAGAAGTGGGCTCGTAAATGACCCTGTAGCCTTCCACCTGTCCATTAGGACTGAGTGGAGCTCCCCAGGATACGTTGACACTTCCTCCCGTCACCTCAGAGAAAGACAGGAGACTCGGCTGGCTGGGAGCTGCAGACACATAAAGGATGTTAAAAAAAAAAAAGACATCAGAAAATTTGATGCTGCTTTGGTTGCAGGGACTTGAACTATCATCACTACATACCTGACGGCAGGGTCCGGGCCCCGCGGGGGTCACTGGGCGGTCCGTCTCCAGCCATGTTGAAGGCTGTCAGTGTGATCAGGTAAGATGTGTAGCTGGACAGGTTAGTGAGGTGCACACGGGTGTCCGGGACAAAAATCACCTTCACCTTCTCACTCTGGTTCTGCTGGTCTCTCTCCCAGTAGTGGATCTAAAAACGCAGAACAGGAACTCTGTCGGCATCACTTCATTTCTCATTTTCTTCTGTTTGTGATTCACAAGCTGTTGCACTTGGCTTAGTTGCACTTATCGAAATTAACTAGTAAATAAAAAATATTTGTGCTGTTATTTTTGAAAGTATCCTAATTGGACCTTTAGTACTTTAGTACAATGCTGCAGGTTGCCATACTTCAGAACTGATGTCTTTAAAAAGCTATTAGTTCAGTCACAGTAGATTGAGCAACCTCCTTGCGTGATTTATGCATTTGGCGCCTGATTGTAAGTAGTTGTGCAATCGCCTGCTGAAAGGCAACCTGTCTCCAAACAGTTGCAGTAAGTGTCAGACCGACTGCAATCACTCTCAGATAGTCCAGAGTCCATCTGTGTTGATGAATGCAACTCATCTGGGATGTATCTCAACTGACTGCACTGGTTTCATTCGGGTTATATTCCTACTTAAAAGCCAGATTGCAGAGCACGTCATTTTGCAGCAACTATGTCACTATTTGTGAAGAAATTTCTTTATTTCTAGTTTAAATCTATTTAATGTGAATTAAATAGAGCATCAGATTATTTGCTGATTGCATAAAACTGCCAACTTGACCTCATTCAATCTGGTACCATTCATTGTGTTAAGTGCACATAATTCTGGTTGTGCTGTGGTCAACCACTGTTTTCCGTGTTGTGACTGTAGCATAAACATGGATGCTTCACATTTGAGCAATTAAATCTAAACTGTGTGAGGTGCTACTGTATTATTGCACCGTATTTAATTTAGGTCTAGTTCAAATATGTACAACACAATCCTAATGCCCTCTGTGAAGCGTTTAAAGACACTTTAAAGGTACATGGCCATTTAGCCTCATGTATTTGCAGACTGCCCATACTCGTGGGAATAATCAATAATCATAGATGTGCCCATTAAGTTTTATGACATCAGCCAGTAATGGAGACATATAGGCTACTCTGGCAATGACTAAAATGAAACCGAACAAAGGTTACGTAACTATTGTCCCCGCACAATGTGATCAATATTAATATTAAGACCATGAGTCTTGTAGCTTATAGCATGCATACATTACATTTTAATAAAGCCAAAATTTTTGTGCAGCTGCGGTACCTTGATAAATGTGTTACTGAACTGACTTTGATGAAACTAAACATTTTTAATTTCAGGTGAGCTTCCTCTAGTGAGAAAACTCAATATACTTGCTATCTTATTACCAGAAAGCAGCGATTCAAAAGCACATCCTGTCAGAAAATCTATTCGGTGCATTAAAAACACCGTAGCGTCCGTTAGATTTACGCGCAAGTCTCGGCTGAATGTAGAATATTTCTCTAGTTAAAAAAACACTAACGGCCGATTGTATGACAGGAAATGACAGGACGTTCCCGACACATTTGCCAAATTTGACACACGACTCTGTTAATAGTGTCTTAACATTAGAAATAAAGCTACACAAGAATCTTTAAAGTGAAATGAGAAATTGCAAAGAAGCCACCATCTTTTAGATGGAATTTTTCAGCTTTAAATGGAATAATCACAAGAAACCAAATAAGGATCAGAGCACAGTTTTGCTGGAAATGAATTTATGCAGCTGAAGCATGGACATTTTCTCCAACAAGCATCTAATCATGAAGAACACTCGGCTCACTCATTCTCAAGAAATTGTGGCCTTTTATAAGCACAGACGCACTGGTCTACTGGCATGCTTTGATTGATGTGCTGGACCATAAAGATGCATACCAAGTTTGGGACTGCTAGATATAATAATATGATAAATTTGATGTATTTGGCATTAGTATCATGTAGCAGTATGAAAGATTATGATAGATCTGCTTAAATTCTTTATAAAGCAATGAAAGGCAACAAGAACAGCAACTTTTACCAGGTCTGTTTTTAAATGCACGTATGCTTTTTCTGCCAAATTAAGACACTCAATGTTTCCGAAAACTGTCTCCATGCAGCTTGGTGTAAAAAGTTAAACACGGCCAGGAGCGATGCAAAGGGGGTCCATTTTGTTATTGCTCCTAATATAGACAGCACTACGGAGCACCATAAGCTATTTTTACAACTTCCAAACTTGGAGGTAGCAGCTTCCGAGTAGCACTTGAGGGCAGCATTATGCTGTAGCTGTCCTTCCACATGCTCTTAGAATAATGAGATACAGAATTACTCATCCATATGCTCAATTTAAAATCAAGATGTATTACCTCCTGCAAAAGGGGAGGGTTTCCATTTTAAAAATTTCATTTTAGAAAATAGGCAGTATCTCTCGTGGTACTTTAAAGGAATGGCTGTAAAAGGTCCAGGTCACTTTGTAATCCACTCCACTGTTGTTTAGTGGCTCTATTTTGGTATTCAGTAGGAGTGTGAGACACTTAGGATTACTCTAAAAACAATTTGAATCTGTCATGGATGAAAATGATCGGGATATTATTTGATAAGATCAAGAACCCTAAATGGATTTTCCAGCCATTTTCTTTTGTTGAAGGATGTTTAGGATGGATGGATCTTATCTTTTCCAGGCTTTGTTTCTATATCATTCCTGTTACAAATGACTGACCTATTTTTTGTGGGAATATCACGATGGATGTCGTAAGCTTGTAATTATCTTAGAAAGGAAAAAAACCAGAGAAAAATCTGAAGCCTGCAAACAAAGGACTGATTCATATTTAAAAGTTTGTCATTGATGGCCAGATTAACATTTTATAAAGTGCAACCTTTTATCTCTGCTCAGCAGGACCGGCACAGCTGGGTATTACTCATTACCCCTCGCTCATAATGTTCAATGTGATCGACAAGCTCTCTACAGCATTTCAGTCAACTAAAGGTACAATACAAAACACTTTCACATTAGAACGTCTAAAAACAACTCAACTGCTGTTCACAGTGTTTTTTTGACTTACTTGTGTACTTGCATTTCCCAAAAACATTCACAGTAAAGAGCCTGAACCTTTAAAGAACCTTTAAAGCCCATCCAGCAACAACATCTATTTGATGCATTAACAAAGCTTCCCTGCTGTTAATAATGCCACCAAGGTGCGTATCCACTGCAATGCACTGTTAGACTAATGTGTACTTCTACAAATCCATCACTGTGTTCAGCCTCAGCTGAAAGAGGAAGAAATATTTTTCTAGTAAAAAGGCTGTTTGTGGCAAAGGGAGCTGCCTGAGTGGCATCATGTCCCGTTTACTCGTGCATACTGTAAGGTTACAACAATGCTCTTCACACTCATGAAGTTTGATTGTTTAGGCCACAGGGAAAACAGCTGGTCCCCGTATGGTCTATCTGTAGCTCTTGGACAACATAATGGCTTCTATTTATTGGTTCCCTCTTAAATCCAGAAAAAAATAAAAATCCTTCTCCTCACATAAACAGACCCCACCTGATCTCAAAGACCTCGTAGTAGCGTATCACCCCAGCAGAGCACTTTGCTCTCAGATTGTTGTGGGAGGATGGAGAGTTTTCAGCTTTCAGGAATCGGGAGCCAGGAGCCTTTCTACTTTTAAGATTGTGCTTAAAACGTTTTGATAAAGCTGCCCCTGCCTGAGCCTGGTTTTGCCTGAGGTTTCTTCCTGTTAAGAGGGAGTTTTTTCTTCCCACTGTCGCCAAGTGCTTGGTCACAGGGAGGTTGTTAGATAGTTGGGGTTTTCTCTGTGAGCGCCTCGAGGTGACTGTTGTTGTATTTTGGTGCTATATAAATAAAACTGACTTGAACTGAATCAGTAAATATGATTTTTTTTTCCTTTGTCACGTTAGAATTTCACTGGAAATGATGGTGAAGACCAATAACTCCCATGCTCCCACACTGCGCAAGGATATCAAACTATGTCTTTTGCTAATATTTGAGCTACAACTACATACTGTGCGATTACACCGTAGCAAAAATACTTCTGCAAAGAAGTTTACCTAAAGTCCTACCTGCTCTCTGTGCTATTCATCTACCAGCGTGTTAACAGAAGTGAGAACCTATAAATTCATTAAACATTCTTTCTTTGCTCTCTTTCCTCTCATCTTAATCTCCTTAACCCCCTCTGCCTCACACTCCCCTCCCTGTGTCCATCCATCTCTGGTAGTTTAAACATATTCCCTCGATCTGCTGCTCTAATCAGGATTCTATGGGGATCACTTGCACGTCTCATTCCTTCACTCTGCAAATATTACATTCCCTTCTTTCTTCTCCATTCCTACCTCTGCTCTGGCAAAAATCAATGTGTCTAAAGCAGGACAGATAACCTTGTGTTTGAAGTATTAGGAGTGAGAGGGTGGGACAGGGGAGTTGAGGGGAGAGACGGCCAGAGGAGTGATACTCAAACCATTAAAAGATATTCAGATTCTTCCTTTAACTTAATTCTCTTGCTCTCTCTCGTGTGCCTACACGACACTTGAAGGCGCAACAGAGCAAAACCCTTCCAAGTCAAGACTAGAGAGATACTTTAAATACAGAGCCAGCTCTCTGTGCTTCTCTCTCACATGAGCACTCATGCTAAATACTTTGATGCAAGGGCAAAATTAGTCTTTGCATGTACACGCATGGTTTTCTGTGTTTGTCTGTGTGTCACCTTGTATCCTTGAATGAGTCCGTTCTGAGTCTCGAGTGGGGGCGTGTCCCAGGTCACTTCCAGGGTGGAGGGAGACACGGCGGACACTGTGATGGACTGCGGGGCCACCGATGGAGCTGCAGCAGGTGAGAATTTTCGTTAGACTCTTACTATGTGAGCCGGCAACTGTGTGTTAGAGTGGGAAGTAGAGAAGATCTGTTCCACTCTTCCAATTAGAATGAGCCTAAGGCAGTACCTTGTTACTCTACTGTACCACACATATGCATGAACACCACTCGGCAGTGTGCACCTGAGGCGAGAGAAAAGGCCATATCACCCCATTTCATCATCCCCCTCCAGCCTTTTCTGCCTCCCCCTCCTGCTCCGCTTGCTTATCCTCACCTCTCACTCCCCTGCTTGTGAGATGTATGGCCTACCAAACTACAAACATACGCACACACACATACACACCACTTGAATATGAATACAGCAGTGGTCTGAAGGAGGGAGTGTGAGATTGTGGGAGAAATTGCAAAAATGTACCAGCGCTACTATCATAATGTGCAAATCTGTTTACCTGCATTCGTGTTTGTGGTTTATAACTGCCTTCTTGTTGTGTGTATGTGTGTGCGCGTGTGTGTATGAAAGAGAGACAAAGAAAGAGAGCGAGGATCTATTTGCACTCCTGTCTGTCAAATGGATCCATGATTTGACTCTCCAGTGAAAGATAAACAGGTTGGGGCATCGCAGCAAAACAGTTGACCTTGTGCAGGATTTCAAATGCATGTACACATACGCGCACACGCGCACACACAAAGGCCCATGCTAGGAGGAATGGACAGGACAAAGAAAAGAAAGAGGATGACAGAGAGAAAAAGAGAGAGAACAAAGGACTGGATAATAGTGATAGAAAGCAGACACACAGGAACAAATTAGGTTTTGACACTCCAGGTCTGCTCAAGCTTTTTCCACAGCTTTCAGGCATTTAATCATGAAGTCTGAAAGCACACGGAAAGCTCTGGATAAAATCATGACAGCTAATGAGCCTAAAATGTAGACAGATCCATCGACACTGCTCTGTATCTGCTGCTGACAACCACGTAACGGACGCACCGAAAGCGCAGAGGAGGCTTGTAAGTTGGGATTGTTGTTGGAACTTCCAAGGTTAGGAATGTGCTTTCTTAAAATGCTTTTAGAATTTTTATTTAAATACCCACTTAAATGGTTTGACAAGAAAATGAGCAGCCTGCGTGGAGTGAGCTCTGTTTTCACACACCTGCCTCTCCGACAGACACTTCAACTGGGTTGGAGGGTGGGCTCTCTCCGATGATATTGTAGCTTGTCATGACAATCTGATAGCGTCTGAACTTCTTCAGTTCTACAAAGAAGTGATAAACAACTTGGCATTAAAGGTATTTGCACAACACGCTTACAAAGCACATAAGTTGTTTAACGTTGGCACTAAAAAATTGCCCGGAGTTTGGTCATAAATTACTTACGTGTCAACTCAAACTCTGTGAGCGAGTCACTGCTGACCGTCTTGAAGGTGCTCTTGGCTTGGAAGGAGTAAAAGAAAGATGGATGGAAAGTGAATCAATAAAGTTTCAAGTTCAACAATAAATTCAGCAATTATAATGCAATTCAATAAAATCCCCGTATTTAAGAGGGAAACGTTTGAAAGACTTTTATGCTTCGATGTGCTCGTCGGACTCATTGGACTTTGGGTGGAGGGACAATTGTGCGTCTGCCAATCTAGTCAAACAGATAATCAGTCGACCGTAAAGCACTTCGGGCTGTAGAGTGCATAATAATATTTTATTATTGCCTTGTTACAATGCAATAAGGACACCCTCGTAAGAAAAACAACTGTCCAAAGGCGGCCATTTGATCAATGTGTCCTTGCAGTGACACGTTTCATCCCAGATCTCAGTCCTGATGCATGAAACGCCTGAAAATAATACTTTTTCCTCATATTTTCTTTTCTTTAATACTTTTTGCATCTGAATAAATTCTTTTCAAACTAAAAATGAATGCCAACCTTGCATTCCAGTATTAATAAGATCTTTTTAATCCTCTCCATTATGGCTTATTTTGTGATTTTACAAATAGCCGGAGCTGTTAATCGCTTTAATTTCTAAAATCAAGAGTTTCAAAGCATTAAACCTTCAACCAGCCATGTATGATCTAATGAATGCATGCAGCAAGCTTTCTATATCTCCACATGTTGAAGCAATGTAAAAGGGGCTGCAGTCAGATCAATACTCAGCAATTAAAAAGTCAGAGGAACAGAGTTTTATAGTTGCCAGGTCCTAAGTTTGAGATAGTATTTGTTGCTCTGTCCTGCTTTTCGTTGGATTTGGGGAAGTTTATACTTGAGCAAGCAGAACTAGTGTTTCGAGACAGCACTAGATTACCCGTTCTGTAATCTTAAAAATACAACACATCCAAATCACAGCGGGATTATACGATTTAGAGAAAAACCTGCAGCTTTGGCATGAAGAGCATGAAGCAATCAGCTCCACATTTAAGAGCCCTTTAAAAGGTTTGAGCTAAAAACTGAGTTAACTGGAAACATTAAGCCAAATCTGACAAATACATTTTCAACACATGGACCTAACATTAGCTTAATTAGCTTGCTATTAGCCATATCTAATAGGACTTCCAGTCAAGGCTGTTTGTAAAATCCATAGCTGTTAGTCAGAAAACTGTTTTTGTTACTTCCTAGTACCCTCATTGTTAAAACACATACCACATCCACAGTTTGACTTGTACTGCATACCAAATCATCCCCTTCCTGTCTCCATCTCCGCAGCAAAAGGTAAACATGCCATTATCATCACGGTAGCATCGTCGTATCAAAAGCTGCAAACGGAGGCTGCTAGTTCGGTAGTTTGGGTTGAGATGCTGAAGTTGGACAGCAGAGTGTTATAGAACATTGTGGGTGTGTATAAAAGGATGGCAATGTTGGCATCCTTGCTGGATAAATTAAATAGGATTCAGAATGTAGTTTTAATGCAATACTGGTTCTCCTAACCAGCAGAGAAAAAAAATTTAACCCACGGCGAGGCGTCCTCCAGCAACAGCCTGATAACAGACAGTCTGATGACCGGGAGGGTAAAGAGCAGTTGTTTCCTTTAGTAGCAGAAGTACTCACTTGTAATGAGGGCACTTGTGTTGTTTTTGGTTGTCTGGACTTCTGCTTCTGTGAGAGTGGAAGCGTTTGCCGGGAGCTCTCTATAATAGAGCCGGTATCCAGTCAAAACTCCATTAACGCTGTCATCGCTGGGACGCTGGAAACATACAGACACACACACAAGCACGTGTTAAAACAAACAAACAACAAAAACAATGCTACTTTCTCAAAAAGAGATTTCTAAGCTTCTGAGAACTTTCTGTGTGTGTGCTTATTTTCATTTCCTTTGTGTAGTACAGCAACAGACAGGACGCTGACAGGCTGGCAGAGCAGTATTTTATCAGCATGTCCACTTTAAGGGGCTGCTGGATTGGTCTGGCTGTAACTTGCACAGAGAAAGTGATGCTTCAGTAGGTTTGGCACTCTTGTAAAGGATGATGAAATTGCTGGTGACTTTGTTTTTTCATTGCCTCCTTCTGCTTTGACGTAAAGCCACAAGGATGAGAGAAGACATTTCCAAGTAGAAGAGGAAGAAAGACAAGGAGTGAAGTAGCCAGGCTCTATTTACCATCTTCCCCTCTTTTTTTGCCTGTGTTGTTGAATGTTACTGATAGCTGAGGGATTCTTCTGCCCTATAACATCTCTCCTGCTGGTATATACTCATTAAGAGATAAACATTTCCCCCATCTCAGGACTGTGTGTCCATCTTAGTGCCTGCTTTGCCCTCCTGCCATTTTTCCAATCTTTCTTTTCTCCTCTCTGACCTCTCCTGCTTCAATATATAACAATAATTACACCCAAGAAATAAAACACATGCAGTACAAATTAACACAGAGGCTGTAAGGGGTTTTATCCTCAAAATAAGTAAATAACGTGCACCCGAACCATATGTTTTGTTGTGCGGCTCTGTGTTTATCAGGGATTGTTGGTGTGTCAGAAGTCTGAACTTACCTTCCAGTGCACCAGCACTGAGGTAGTAGTTGTCGGCTTCACTGAGAGAATCACTGGAGGCTCATTAGGCACTGGAAAGAAAACACAGAGAGAGTGTGGAGAAGAAAAAGAAAAGTCAGACACACTGCCCATCCCCTTACATCATATAATGTTTTCAAATCCACGTAATGCACCGTCTTCCCACTTCTTTTCTCCGATACAGTGTCAGCATCCCAGTTTCTCACCGTCCTGCAAAGTGGTGGCAGCCTCCGTCTCTCTGCTGGGGACGCTGTCTCCTACGTCATTGGTGGCAACCATACGAAACTTGTAAGAAGTGAAGGGCTTCAGCCTTTAAATCCAAGTACACACATATAAGAATTATTTAAAAAAATGTATTTTGACCAGTTTTAGCAGGAAAAGCAAGCGATACGAGATTCAACATCTTTTCAAAGGGATGAGGTAATGCAAATCTCATTGCATTTCTCCAATCCCAACTCCAATAAAGCTGGGATGCCGTGTAAAAAGTAATCTGTAATTTAAAAAAAAAAAGTTTTTAAATTTGGTGGCAGCAACAAAAAAGTTGGTACATGCCCATGTTTACCACTGTGTAGCGTCTCCTCTTCATTTAACAACAGTCTGTAAATGTCTGGGAAGTGAGGAGACCAGCTGCTGGACATTTGGGAGACGAATGTTGTTGCATCCTTGTCTGATACAGGATTCTAGCTGCCCAGCAGTCCTGAGTCTTTTTGTGTTTTTCGTGCCAGGATGCTCCAAATGTTTGCAGTTGGTTAAAGGGCTTGAGTGCAGGTGGGCATGTTTAGCATCGTGTTGTAGAAACATGCATGGCTATCCCTAAAAAAGATCTCTGGATATCTAGATATACCTTTCACTTTTCCAGACGTGCAAGTTGACAATTCCAAAGGAACTAAGGTACTTCCATATGATTTATTGCTCAGGACATCAGCCCCATGTTTACAAAATTTCTTTCAAATTTAAATTCATCCGGCCACAGAACAGTCTTCCCCGTTTTCTCAGTAATTTTAGATGAAAGTCTTTAGCCCAGACAGACAGCAGCATTTCTGGATCATGTTCACGTATAGTTTCTTATTTGTATGATAGAGCTTTAATTTGCAATTGTGAATGACAATTCATTATGAACTGTGTTCACAGACAATGATTTCTGGAAGTGTTCCCGAGCCCATGCAGTGATTTCCATGATAGCATCATTCCCATTTTTAATGCAGTGCTGCCTGAGGCCCTGAAGATCACAGGCATCCAGTAGTGATTTTGTGCCTTGTCCCTTGCACACAGATTTCTGTGTTTCAGTTTTCTGATTAACCTCTGCCCATCTTTCTCATTTCGGAGAAACTCCACCTCTCTAAAATGCTCATTTTTATACCCAATTATGTTACTGACCTGTTGCCAGTCAACCTAATTAGCTACAAAATGTTCCTCCAACTGTTTCTTTATAATTACTTACTTTTCTAGCCTTTTGTTGCCCCATGCCAACTTTTAAAATGTGTTGCTGTCATAAAATGAGATTTTTCACAAAATTGTAAAATGTTTAAAAATCCAATATGATTTCAATGTTCTTCCGTACCACACAAATAAAATACAGATTTATGAGATTTTAGAAGCAATAGCTGCATTCTGTTTTTTATTTACATCTGACACAGTTACCTAACAGGTTTTTTTTTTATATAAAACCACAGCAATGTACTCATTATTTTGCAGAAAAAACAATTTTATAAAAACTCCTACAAAAAGCCTCTTGTGTAAAACTGTAAATAGACAACTGGACATGTCGGTACAAAGCTGAATGTGACATATCTCTGCGAGGAGCCTCCTCAGGAGGAGCCCTGCCTTATGTGCATTGATCAAATGTGGCCAGCGATAACTTCTGACATGTCTTGGTGGATGCACCGACTCTTAATCCAACTCTCATGCTTTTCTGTTTACTTGAAAGATGTACCATTGCTGAGCACTGTGCCTCAATAACTCCCCTTAGCAATATGCTCGTGCTTTAATCTCTTATTGCTTTTTGTGACAGTGGCGAGGATGCTGCTGCTGATGGCAGGAAAGCTGGCCAGAGTACCAGCAGCTCTCCTGCTGAGAAGTGGCTCACTGGGAAATAAAGAAAAATATGAGAAGACTTGTAAAATGTGACTCCTTTCGGTGTCTGTTCGGGTACAAATGCTCTGCGATATTGTAATTTAATAGAATGCTAATTTGAAAGGCAGAGATGAATAACAATTGTCAAATTTTCCTCTGCACAGAAAGACAAAATGAAAAACAAATAAGATAAGTGGAAGGCAGAAGTGTTCTTGGCTTTTCAATATAATAACTAACTAAAAGTAATTCCACTACTCCCCACATGTCTACCTGCAAGGGTTTTCCCTCGACACAGGAGATTGCACAGGGCCAGTCTGAAATCCAGCAGGTGACAGGAAAACTGCTCCAGTCTCTTGTTGTATAATTATGAGCCTGGGCCCAATGATGGACAACTAAAGGCCCTGTGGGGCTGTGGTTATCATTGGAATAGAACATCAAAGGCACCAGGCTTAAACAGGGTGGGCTAACAGCACTGGGAGGACGTTAAGGACAATGTGTGAAAGTGTGTGTTTACTGTATATGTGTGTCTGCACATCAGCCTGGGGACTTCGATGTTTTGGTTCCCAAGATGTCTTGGTGGAAAACAACAATTAAGGATAGATAAGAAGTGAGTGTGAGCGTGAGCATGTGGAGATGTAAGCTAATTCCTCCATCCGGCGCTCTAATGAGAGCGTTCAGTGATAGAATGAGCTCGAAAACAACAACAGCAGCGACCGCCATCATGGCAGATAGACTCTCCCTGAGGCAGGTTGAAAAAGACTGACGCAGACACATGGCGCGAATGCTCTTCAGCATCTCAAATAGCCCTGTGATAGCTCGTGAAGGAGCACACAAAAACAGCCACGAAGCAGGCACGAACACACACACACACACACGCAGACACCACACGCTGGTAAAGCACCATCATAGTCCTGCTACTCGGACCATCAGGAAGTTGGAGTAGCAATCCGGTCTGACTGCTCTCACCCGCTGCCATCACGAGGGAGTAGAGAACAGAGGGACTGAGAGAGGGGAATGTAAAAGGAAGACATGCAATAAGACTGAAGCCCTCTTGTACAGGATGAGTAGAAGAAAAAATACAAGCCTGATGGTTTTTGAAAGCATTGGCTGTTGATGGATGGAGGGAGAGGAGAGGAGGTGGTGACAGCAAGAGGGATGAAAAATTGTAAAGGAACAGAAGGGACAAAAAGCGCACGCAAACATGAAAGCTCGGAGGCAGAGCGAGTAAGAGATGAAAAAATAGAGGTATTAAGAAAAAGACAGAGAGCAGCTCCTGCTGCGCCTGTGTGATTAGGTGACTGAGATCCTCCCCGTTTATGCAGTAATTATGATTACTCTGCTCTCCCTGGTGTTTTTGTTTGGTGGCATGTGTGTATGTTTATTCTCCACCAACCTTTTCTGTACTTCAGCTTCTAAACAAATAAAACTTTCCAGTCTCTATTATAATTCTCCGTTGTTTGCTTTAAATTCACAGCGTCTTCTTCTCTCTGTCCACTCCTCTCCCCCGAGGATGCATAAACATAAGATTTCTACAGATTGCTTTAATTAATTCAAGTTCAGCGTGTCATGCTAAAAACAATTTTGAATTTGGGGATCTCTAAGGAAAAAAAACTAACAAACAAAAGAGAGCCATCTATATTTTTTATTGCCATTTTCTCTAAGCCTGAGATAATCTTACTCACTCTTACTGATACTGCTGCTTTACTTTCAGTCTGACTGAAATAGCCCATGAAGGCATATTTTACTGGCTTATTAGATATATTCATTTTAATCCTTTTTCACACGTTACCCTGCTGTTTGTCCACCTCAGCCTGCTGGTACTGCAGTGTGCCACTCTCCTTATTGCTGGGTGGCTGTGAAAAATGACTCGACGGCACCTGTGACTATTCTGTTGTGACACATGGGTTTTGGTATCCCTCCAAAAAAAGAAGCTGTCTTAAACATGTCATTCCTGTCTTTGAGATCAATGTAATATTCAGCCACCAGCGTGATATTTTTTGTCGCCGCAGACTGTCACTTTCTCCGGATCAGTGACAAACACTGCAACTTGGCCAGTAGCCAGTCATGCTGACATTTGTTAGAAAAATCACTTTTTCTTTTGAGTTTTTGGTGTGAAAAGTGTAATAAAAAAACAAAATATTGCACTTTAAACTGTCTATATATGAAGTGCCACAAATTCAAAGGGTGATGTATCAACCACTGCAGCTGTGCATATGTGCATGTGTGCGTGTACCTGTCAACAGTCCAGGAGGTCATGTTATGCAGGATGTCAGCTGTGTGGGTTTTCCAGTCGC
Organism: Aulonocara stuartgranti; assembly: GCF_965226115.1. Classification (NCBI taxonomy): domain Eukaryota; kingdom Metazoa; phylum Chordata; class Actinopteri; order Cichliformes; family Cichlidae; genus Aulonocara; species Aulonocara stuartgranti. The sequence goes on along the minus strand of NC_138944.1, from coordinate 30,034,125 downwards.
CGTTGGGCAGCTCCTTGATTTGCAGAGTAAAGTACCTCAGCGGCGAGGAGGCTGAGCCACCGGTCACCCAATGGATGCGGAGTTGGCGAGATTCAACCTCATCTTGAGGAACGGACAATTTCCTGGGTGGGAGGGGACGCTCTGTAGACACGGATAGGAGGTTTGAAGAGGCGAGATAATAACATGAGAGAGAAGGTGGAACAAGTGATGTGACAAAGATAAGAACAGTGGAACTGAAGAGGAGGCAGGCGCATGAAAAAAACGAAGCTCCATGTGCAAAGGCTTCGAATATTTCCACAGCAGCAAGTCCAACACTTTCTTAGGCCAGAACTCAGCTGGAGGGATGAACACAATTTCTCCAAAAGAAAGAAGAGAGAGCACTTAAGAGCTCTGAAAACCACAGTCAGGATCCACATCTTAAAAGCAGTCAGTATGGCCGTGACATAAGTACGACACACGCACACAAGAAGCCAGGTAAGTCAGAGAAATCGGGTTATGTAGGGCATCAGAAAATGTGATAAAAATAAAGAGTTGCCTGTCTTCTTCTTTTACAACCATGCCCTCAACTATTGTAACTGCAGAGAGTACTGTAAACATGCGCAAAGCTTTAATGTAAAGATCTTTTCTTTCATCTGCTCGGCTAAGACATGGATTTTGTCTTTGTCATGCTCATCTTTACAGTCACCATGAAATCAGTTTTCTGGGCAGACATCTAGCTGCAGGGAAATGTGGTTTCTTTGATCTTTTACCTTGATTACAGGGAACTAGTCTTTTGTATAAATGATGTTTAAGAAATAAGCCTGCTGCACACAGCAGGTCACTCAGACGCCTGGATATTTGCAGGACAAATGGAGATAAAAATGGACAATCTGCTGCAAATATTTCTGTTGCACAAGGCACGGGCAGCCCACATTTATGTAACATGTGCATCAGCGTGAAAAAGTGCTGCCATGCAAACACGTGTTTATATGAAACAAGACAACTAACTACTGTGGCATCAAAGAAACCATTTCTCAACAGATTGCTTGTGTGTGTGCGCGTGCGTGCGTGTTTATCTGTGTCTTAGCTATTCAATTACAGGATGAAAGATGGCTCTGGGAGTCAGTGTCTTTGTACAACTGTGTTCACCGTACCTGTGCGATTAGCAGTACCTGTGCAGGCACACAAACAACAACACACGGCTGGGGGCAAAACTGTCTAATTTCAGGGGCTTCGGGTTATCGATTAAGTCTGGAAATAAAAGCATTATCGATTCTCTCTGAAGTTTAATTAATCTGCACTTATTTTCTCAAAACGCACACACAACCACACACCCAGGCAGGCTCGGCTTCCTTCATTCATCCTTATCAAAAGTAATTTGATAATTTGATTTGATCTGTTTGTCTCCTTCTTCCCGCACTCCCCCTGCTCTTCGCTCCCTTCAAAATGTGACTATTCTCTGCCCTCTTTTGTCTTTCTGATACCATCTGTGTCTCCCTGTCTGTTCCCCTTTTGTTCTGCTCCACAGTTAAGATCATGTTCTGATAATAAACTCATAATTGCGAGAACAAGTTCGGACCTTTCAGCACTTGCATATTATTTCTACACGAGGGAAGGAGAGGAAACACTGGGTTTTTAGTAGAGATGGCACGATACCACTTTTTTATGTCCGATACCGATATCATAAATTTGGATATCTGCCGATACCGATATGAATTGAATTGAAATTGAATTGAATTGAAAGAATGCTTTATTGGCCATATGCAGGTTGCCTCGCAGAGGAATAGGACCCCCCCCCCCCACATACACAACAAAGACATCACATGGGAATACAGTCGGAGATCGGCAGCGTTACAGAAAAAAACAGATGGTACCTTCCCAAAGGAAAAAGTACTATAGCTTACTAGGGTATATTAGACTTAACAGTTACTATATACAGTAATGGACTTCTATACATTTTATATCAGATTAAAACTTTGGGTGTAAGATTCAGATAATTATTTATTAAAAGCTAGACATTTTAAATGAGAATAAGAAAGAAAAGTATGTCTTTGTGCCCCCTTTTCCCTGTTAATGCCCCATCGGCCCCCCTGGCTAAACTTTGCTGGATCCGCCCCTGCACAGTTACCAGCGTCAGCTAGTAGAAAAAGATCCTGGTGTAGAAAGTAATATTAAATAAATTCTAACAACAGCTTATCAAGGTTAAATGTGCTGCTGTTGTTCAGCCGCTGGTTTCCTCTTTCTGGTGCAAAGTGGGCCAAAAACAAACAAGAGAAACGGGAGTCACGACAGAAAAGCCGATCAGCTGATCATTAAGCAGTTTCATGATTGAAGTAGCAACAGGAGAGGGAGAGAGAGGCAGTTGCTCCATATATTGGTTGTTAAGCTTAACGTGGGAATGCTTTACAAACATTCAGAGATGAACTTACACACTTGCTTTACTTCCCTCTGGGATCACTTCCTCGGAGATGAAACGCTGGTTTGGTAGCGAGGCTACAAATACACACAGCTGCTCTATCACGTGAGCACACTGCTCCAACGTGCAACGGTTATGAGCTGAGTTACGCCATGTCGCAAGTTTTGTGAGGTGCTTTTTTGATATTTAATGGATCAGATTACATTTTTTATTTCTCTCCGATATCAGATCCAGTAATTTACGTCAGTATCGGACCGATACCGATACTTAATATCGGATCGGTCCATCTCTAGTTTTTAGTAGAGGAAAAAGGAAAGATGAAGGGGTTGAAGGTAGCTGAATATGCTATGTTCTCTGTTACCTTCTCAGCTCTCACGCTTTTGGGTACAAACATCAGCAACGATACATATTTCCAAAACGGTTTCTCCCTAAGGCATGCATCCACACACACGTTCACGTGCTCACCCAAAAAGCCAATTTTCTCTTTCTAGGGATTAAGTTGGTCTCTTCAATATCATCAGAAAGAAATCTCTATTAGGATATTCTGTCTATCTCACAGCAAGAATGGGGCATTATGCTACTGAAGTGGAACAGAGAACCACTGAACTCTATTCTCAAGAAATCCTGATAATGACGCTGCGGATGTTATGATATCTGATCCAATTAAAATGCACCACACAAACTGATGGCTGCGAACAGAGTATCTGACAAAATGATTCCAGGTTTCCACAAAAAATCACTTAACTGTCATATTTTAATGCTTCTGTAGCATTTCACTGCTTACTCAGTGCTGCTATGCTGACAGAGAAAACAGCAGAGACAGAGAGAGAGAGATCAAGGATGACATATACCAAAGTCAGTTAGCTACGTCGCAACCAAACCTATTCATGCGTTAGCCCACAGAGACACCAGAACCATTGCAACTTCATTTTTTAAGTGAAATATCACTTACTGTATTTCACTCCGGGAGAAAGCTCGTATTAGCTCTGGAGTGCTCGATCTTCAACACCATCTGCCACATCTTTCCTTCTCCATTTTCTTAATTACTGTACTGTGCAAAAGTCTCAAGCCCCCTCTCAGTTCTTTATACTTGGAAAAAGCAAAATAGATGCAATGATCTAATGAAAAACTGAGTTTGTGCAGTTTCAATGAGCTTGAAAATAAATATTTGGTATGAGCACCTTTATTCTTCAACACAGTCTGAACTCTCCAAGACAAGCTTTCTTGTCATTTCTTTACGTAGTCTTCAGGAATAGTTCTCCAGGCTTCTTGGAGGACATTCAAAGCTCTTCTTTGGATGTTTGGCTGCTGTTTATTCTTTTCTCTGTCATGATGATCTCACACTGCGTCAATAATGTTGAGGTCTGTGCTCTGGACCACAACTTCTGTTGTGTCTTTTTGTGTCATACTGAAAAATGAAGGCAGTCAGATGCTTTCCGGACTGCATTACTTGGTGGATCAAAATCTGATGATACTTTTGTGTTGATAATTTCATAAATTTTGACAAGATCTTCAATACAACAGGCTGAAAACAGCCACAAACTATAATGCGCAAGCAGGAGGTTAAGCAAAAGGTACAACAGCGAATGTCTCCAGTCAAAACACATAAAACACGGTGGAGGCAATCGCTGTTGTACCTCTCTCTTAATCTCCTGCTTGCGCATCCATGAAGACCTGAATCAGAAATTTAAATTTCCCCATTTCCCCTCCTTCAGAGTAGCTTCTTGACCTCCACCTGTCCACTGACACTGTACAGTGGGGCAAAAAAGTATTTAGTCAGCCACCGATTGTGCAAGTTCCCCCACTTAAAATGATGACAGAGGTCAGTAGTTTGCACCAGAGGTACACTTCAACTGTGAGAGACAGAATGTGAAAAAAAAATCCATGAATCCACATGGTAGGATTTGTAAAGAATTTATTCGTAAATTAGGGTGGAAAATAAGTATTTGGTCACCTCAAACAAGGAAGATCTCTGGCTCTCACAGACCTGTAACGTCTTCTGTAAGAAGCTTTTCTGTCCCCCACTCGTTACCTGTATGAATGGCACCTGTTTGAACTCATCATCTGTATAAAAGACACCTGTCCACAGCCTCAAACAGTCAGACTCCAAACTCCGCCATGGCCAAGACCAAAGAGCTTTCGAAGGACACCAGGAAAAGTATTGTAGACCTGCACCAGACTGGGAAGAGTGAATCTACAATAGGCAAGCAGCTTGGTGTGAAAAAATCAACTGTGGGAGCAATCATCAGAAAATGGAAGACATACAAGACCACTGATAATCTCCCTCGATCTGGGGCTCCACGCAAGATCTCATCCCGTGGGGTCAAAATGATCATGAGAACGGTGAGCAAAGATCCCAGAACCACACGGGGGGACCTGGTGAATGACCTGCAGAGAGCTGGGACCAAAGTAACAAAGGTCACCATCAGTAACACACTACAACGGCAGGGAATCAAATCCCGCAGTGCCAGACGTGTTCCGCTGCTGAAGCCAGTGCATGTCCAGGCCCGTCTGAAGTTTGCCAGAGAGCACGTGGATGATACAGCAGAGGATCGGGAGAATGTCATGTGGTCAGATGAAACCAAAGTAGAACTTTTTGGTATAAACTCAGCTCGTCGTGTTTGGAGGAAGAAGAATACTGAGTTGCATCCCAAGAACACCATACCTACTGTGAAGCAAGAGGGTGGAAACATCATGCTATGGGGCTGTTTTTCTGCCAAGGGGACAGGACGACTGATCCGTGTTAAGGACAGAATGAATAGGGCCATGTATCGTGAGATTTTAAGCCAAAACCTCCTTCCATCAGTGAGAACTTTGAAGATGAAACGAGGCTGGGTCTTCCAACATGACAATGATCCAAAACACACCGCCCGGGCAACAAAGGAGTGGCTCCGTAAGCAGCATTTGAAAGTCCTGGAGTGGCCTAGCCAGTCTCCAGACCTCAACCCCATAGAAAATCTGTGGCGGGAGTTGAAAGTCCGTGTTGCTCGGCGACAGCCCCAAAACATCACTGCTCTCGAGAAGATCTGCATGGAGGAATGGGCCAAAATACCAGCTACTGTGTGTGCAAACCTGGTAAAGACCTATAGTAAACGTTTGACCTCTGTTATTGCCAACAAAGGTTATGTTACAAAGTATTGAGTTGTATTTTTGTTATTGACCAAATACTTATTTTCCACCCTGATTTACGAATAAATTCTTTACAAATCCTACCATGTGGATTCATGGATTTTTTTTTCACATTCTGTCTCTCACAGTTGAAGTGTACCTCTGGTGCAAATTACTGACCTCTGTCATCATTTTAGGTGGTGGAACTTGCACAATCGGTGGCTGACTAAATACTTTTTTGCCCCACTGTATTTGATGACGCCTCAGTGAACAGTATATCTATTAACTGATGTTGTAATTTGTTTTTCAACAATTTTTTTGATTAATGTTTTGTTTCCTTTACAATATTATAGAAGCTGTCTTCTTCACCCTGACCTGTCTTATTTGGCTCAGCAGAACTAAAATATATATCCTGCTGCTTTTACACACACACACACACACACACACACACACACACACACACACACACACACACAGCGATTCTCTGCGCGATCAACCTCTCACATGTTTAAGCTGCGGGAGATTTCACTTGTCATGTTTGCATAGTAAGCTAACGATTAATAAGACGATGTCAGAGGAATTGGTGCGCAAATTATCATCAGTCACCAATCAGTGCTGTCACTCTCTATACACAGTTCGTGCGATTGCAAAGTGAAAGCAAAAAACAAGCGCAAATTCAAACGCGATTTCAATATGTCACATATTGACAGTGGCTCGCCGATGCCAATGACATAATTACCCAGCTACATTTCCGAAAGAATGCAAAAGCATTGACATATATTTTTCCTTCCTACAATAGCCCGACGGGCAGGGCAGAGATAGATTTTGGTAGCCCGACTGGAAAAATCGCTAGCCCCGGGACGTCGGGCTAGCGATTTTGCGAGCCCTGCAGCAACATGACGAGCATCACGGCACTCAAATAAGAGGAAGACAAGAACTTTATATTTGCTTCTAAATTGAAGGAAATAAAACTGCTCTTTACTTCTGTAAAAGTCAAATCACTTCAAAAGTGTGTTTTTTTTCTGGCCGTCAGTGACCAGATCATTGTGGGAAGATATATCTCTTCTGTTTCAGTGTTTTAAAGACAAAACAGTGGGGGAGACCGAGTCCTTGCTAAACTCATACGTCTCACCACAGGCACGGGCTGTCATACTCAGCGATTGACTGTGTTTCAATTTTACAATTCTTGTTGTTGTAGCAGCTTATGCTCTGTGATGAGGCCACTGGCTGCTAAAATTAGATAAAACTCTGAAAGGGAAATTAGCAGCTTTTTTTTTCATCTCTTAAAGTCAAAATTAACATAAGTGCAAAGTGCTGGTAAAAACTCTTGATCAATAGTAATTACTTTGGGTGAGGATGTAAGATTTATGGCGTTTGGTTCTGACTTTCTGGCCCTCCTTTCGCTCTCCTTTAGAAAAACGACTTCGAGCCTCATTTTCATTCTCACCTACTAAGTGTACAGTTTCCATCCGCCCACAACTGAGCACGGTGCTGTGGATGAGAAATATCCCAGCGTTGCAATCGACAGTTGGTGAGAAAGGCTAATAATCCTGTCTCACTCAACAAGCCAGTTAATTTTGGCGTGTTCAGAGAAAGGTATAAACAGACGGAGTGCCACAAATTTCTTCGGATAATCTACAATTCTGAAAAAGTAACACTTCCCTTTTTAAGTGATAACAGTTACAGTCAGGCCCAGAGGTAATGTTATGAACTCTTGATTTTCATTATACCTCTACAGGAGGGCTAATACCTGGTGGCTTCAATGCCTACATTTACTGACAAGTCCAGGGGAGTTTCTAAATGTCATTTCTTTTTGTTCTATGTCACACACCCTGAAAAGGTCATGCTTTTTATTTTGTGCTAATATTTAGTGCCCGGTAACAATGAATTCGCCATGTCCAACCACAAACTGCTTAGGGCCAAACTTTCCGCTTTCTTTTCTTGTGTCTGAACTCCCTTTCTGAGGAGCAAACATGAACTGCAATGAATTGCACCTTTAATAGCAAGTGATGCTGCAGAGATCACAAAATATGAAAATTCCACACTGCTCCTGCATAACGATTACTGTAAGAAATCTGACAACATAATTATACTGGTAAAATCATTATGGTTGTCCTCTATAATAGAGCTTTCTCACAGCAAACATTTAGAAAATTGCAGTTAAAATTAATAACATTAATCAAGCTGCTCGTGCTTACAACTTTTCCCTGTTTATTCTGGTTTATTTAAGACATTTTATTCCCTTATGCATCACTACAGGTCAATATGAACTGTATTAGAGATTATTACTTTGCTGTGCTATGAATTCCAAATTAGATGCATGATGTATGTATGGAGAGTCTGCAAGACAGAAGCTATTTCAACCGAAAAGCTTACACCCCTTTACTCTTGCCGAAACTCTCCATATATTACTTCACAGAGGAATGATTTTGCAAAGAAGCAAAATGAACAAAGTTGTTATACGGCTCCATTAGTTCTTCTTCAGAATCAGATCACACTGTTCGTGGTGCCAGAGAACACCGAGTGGAGATCTTCACAGCTTACTGTAATTTCGACTTCGTTCTCAAGCTCCAAGCCGCACCATCGGTGACCCCATCAGTCGCATAGTGTTTGCTCGAACATAGCAAAAGATGTGTCCCTGTAGGTCCTTTTCATGCGGTCATTTTGACTCAGCATAAAGAAAAGCAGAGGCACTCGGGAGCTAATAGCATTCATGATGACTCTGTTCCATTAAAGAGTAAGCCCATCAGTGAGCCTGTCTGCCAAGCCCTGAAACTGTCACACACGGGGAATGGTGCCATCATTAAAGAGTATTCTAAGACCAACCTCAACAGCTCTGGATAAAAGTTTCAAACTAGCTGCACCAGCCTTCCTGCTGGGTGCAGCTGGTTTAAGTGTTAAATCACCGAGGGTCAGAAGAGACCAGATTTTCGATGGGTTGTTAAGTTTCTCCGTGTTTTTTTCCACACAAACTCAGGTCTTCCATTCTTACCGAGCAGAAGCAGTTTTGTAAGGTGTCATGGAGACAGATCAGCTATCATTACTGATACTGATGGCACCTGTAGCTGCTCTGACATCTCGGAGTATTTGGACTAAAAGAGGCCTGTCGGAAGTCTGCTTTAAAGTCATGAACTACATTTCTGGGAGCAGTGTCAGACACAGGTCATTAAGTCCACAGTGGAGACGGACAGTTTTTGTGCGTCTGCAAGTGATATATGTGAGCCAGCAGGTTGGACTCCTGCTATATTTTAAACAGGAGTGGTTAAAATTAGAGCAGTCAGATCCTGAATATGCGTGAGTGTCCTTTACCTCTGCGTTCAGTGGTAACAACCACAGCTTCCTGTCCTGCACCCCAGCCCACGGCAGTGCGAGCAATGAGTCGGAAAACGTAGCTCTGCTCAGAGGAAAGTCCTGTGACGGTGAACTGCCGAGCATTGGACCCCACCTCCACTGTAGTCCAGCGCAGAGGGTCCCTGCTGTCGAGGCGGTAGGAGATCTGGTAGCCTAGTGAGGGGCAGAAGGAAAGACAGAAGGAGGAGGAAGCTATTTGAAATCTGTGTGAAATTCTTGCGTGTGATTGTGTTCACAGAGCCCACAGGAATCAAAGAGAGCACAATATGAGGCGAAACCCCCCCCCTGCAAACATAGCTGCACAAAGCCATATCACGCAGCTTCATTTCCACAATAAAACATACAAACAAATATGTTTTTCTTCAGGTCATGAAACTACATTTGAACTCTGTTGGGATTTGATATGTGCAGCTTCTTTCCTTCATACTTACTATTTTCCAAAGACAAAGTCAGGATTTCAGAGCAGAACTCCAGTACACACTCACACATGCTCACGTTCCCCTACTCTCACAGTGTATAAACATATAACCTCTCTGTGTGTACCCTTGGCTGTGACCCATGGTGTACACGGCTCCAGTCTGTTTCTCTGTCTTATGTGCAGTAGGCCATGTAATAACACTAACATCCTTCAACACATGCACGCACGCTCAAACCACTGATCCCTGTCCAAGCTTTCCACAGGCCACTGGCCACTCACAAAGGCTTTTATTATGAAGATTGCATTGTACAGCAAATACACACTAGAAACACACAAGTGTGTGGATGTGATTAGTTCACAGTAAGACTGTCAGGATAATAATCTGCTCAGAGGCACCTAATCTGGTTGTGCGGGTGATAATCTCATCAGATAGTCTGATTAAATGTTAATGTGAATGCTGCACGTGGGAGATTACTGGATAACAGCTAGATCACAAATCCTCCTGCATCGAAACAATTGGGTCATAGCACAGCATTATGTTCTGTACCATCATTAAGCCATTGCTGCTCTCACATACTGGAGGCTAAATCTCTGTTACATTAAGTGATTGCATCACGTTAGAGAAAGCCCTTAGTCCTTTTTTCCATAAGATATAAAATGTACGATGCACTATATTTCATTATGGTTTGCATGAGCAGACTAGCAGACTGTGCATCTAATGTATACCAATTTTTTTTTTCTTTGCCTTTAGGGTTTTGAAAAGACTGGAGAGACAGACACCGATGGTATAACACAAGCAGACTGTTTTGAAGAGCAGAGCCACAAATGGAGAAAGTGTCACCAGAAGGACACCAGTAAGAGCTGAGAGAGGTTAATTTGATTTAGAAATGTTAAAGGGGATACATGCATATTAAATAAATGATCAGTATGAAGTGAATGATTGACCTTTTGTCTGTAATAGAGTGAAGTGATTGCGTGCAGATTGTTTCTGAATTCGCGTCACTCCAGAATCAGTGTCATGTATATTCCACTGGCTTTTTTTATTTTGTGACTTCACACTCATTTTAGAAAGGGTGATCAACAGTCGACACCAGAGATAAAGGTGTCTATCAAGTCTATGCTGGAAGTGTCCAGATGACTAGTGTTCAGATATTATTGTTCCCTATGTTATTTCTGTCAGAGCATCAAACGCCCTTCTGAACAGTTTTTTTATCCATCTCTGACCAATTACACATCTGCTTCATTTTGCAAAGGCTACCAAAAGAAGGAAATACAATTGTTAGCATCTACAAGAGAAACTCACTTGATAAAAAGACTATAAAGGACTATGATGCTCTATGGTCCTTGTTGGGGAAACATCACAACACATAGTTGTTTACATTATCGTAAGATATGTGGTCTATGATGTCCGGTTCCACCTCAGCCAGGGGTTAAGGGACTGGATCACAATGCATCACGGTAGACGTTCACGCTTTGGTTCAGTGTTGTTCACTGACTGACCAAAAGATCAAGACATGTTTAAACACGGTCAGCGTCTCACTTCTCATCTCATAAACTTTCGTACACCATAGTATTTTAAGCATAGTAGAGATATACAGATTGTTTTCCTTTAGGACCCGTTGAGGGTCTTAAATGAAAAAATAATTTTTTCAGCTTCCTAGTTTTTTAAAATTTTTATTTAGCTTGGATCTATGACTGAAAGCTGAACAGAGAGAGTACCTAATAAGTTAAAATGAGGGTTTTGCAGACCGTCTCAGTTAATCTGTTGTTTAGAGCTGCATTTATACTTCTTTACATTATGTTTCATGACCCTTAAAGAAGTGCTAAATGGCAAAATTATGGATGCATTAATTAAAGTTAAAGGGAATATTGATGCCTTGATTTGCTTAACTAATTAACTTCTGCATTTTTATTGCTACTGTTCTAATTTGTGATATTCTCATAATGTTTTCTTTCTCGTGCAAAGAAAATAATCATCCATCCATCACTGATTAAATTGCCACACTAATAAAGAGCTGGTAAAGCTTTTGCTTTTGGAGTTATGTGTTTAAAGGATCATTTCACACTAACTAATCTACAAGCCAGCACAGCTAATATAAGAGATTTTTAAAATTCAGACTGAATTTGGGCAGCAGGTAGTGATGCAATGCATGCAATGATGAGCATTTTAGAGGAAATCTTTAAATGTGTGCCTTTGTAAACTTTACAAAGAGACACACTGAAATGCAAACCAATGGGAGAATACTTTTTAGTATGCATTTTAGTACTCAGCATGTAAGTATTTGCAGTACAATTTGCACACATTTGAGTAAAATGTGTCCTCTATTTTATTACTTCAGTGTGTATGTGTGGCTGTATTATATTCATAGAAGGGTGAAAGAACAAAAATGCCTCACTGCACTGTGCCAAATTAGATTGTGCACCTTCTGTAGTCTTGTTTCTCCTCTGTCCACCTTCTGTGTCAGTCCCCCATGGGTGGAGAACCCAAGGAGAAATGAGGGAGTCATGAGGACTAAAGAAACCAGTACTCTACAGACCTTTGTATCTGCATAAACACACACAACACATGCTCAGCAAGGACACAGTAGGGCTGTATGTTTGTGTGTGTGCCTGTGTGATCGAGAGAGTGAGATTTGCCCTCCCACTCATCCTTCTGCTACAGAGTGGTGTCGCACTAAATGTCCTCCCGCTAACAATACAGTCACACATCACTCAAACTGTCCTGTTCAACTCGCTCTCCCACTGAGAGGACAAATACCACTCCTCACCCAGTTACTGCGTACACACACACACACACACACACACACACACACACACACACACACACACACACACACACACACACCCCTGTCCCTCCTATCACCTCTATACATCTACTGTCTGCTGTCTCTCCCCTTCTGTTCTCTCTCTTTCCAGCTCAGCAGCTCACACATTTCTTTCACCTCTCCTCCTCTCCTGGAGTATTTTTCCGATTCACACCGCACGGTGATAGTGCATGAATCTGCACATTTATTTATAAATATATATAGATGGTCATATTTATTAGGAAAGGTGCCTTAAGCACCTACAGCTGTCTTTTTTCAGGTACAGACACATATACAGAGACAGCGGGAATCTTTTCCATTTTACAGTTTGTACTTGTCACAGTAGATGTGTGTGTGTGTGTGTGTGTGTGTGCATGTGTGGCTGAAACTGCAAAATCATTTGCTACAAGCATGAAAAATGGATTATGATTTAAATTTTGCTTTCAAATATCTGCTCACTTGTATATGTGGGCGTTTGTTTTTATATACCTAATATGATGCCGTTGGGGGATGCAGGTGGCTGCCAAACCACCCTAACGGATGACAATCGAACTTCTGGAAACACCATCCTGACAGGGGGTCCTGGGACTGGAGAGAAAAATAGAGAAAGGAGTTGGCAGCAGAATTAAAAGATATTAATACACAATTTAAGAGAAAAGCAGCAGCGGCAAGAAAAAGAGGCTCAAAAGAAGTGCTTCAGTTCGGTAATGAGAAAAAGAGTATCTCAGCATCTGGCTCTTATACTGTAATATGTTAGCATTATAGCACACAGATGTACGTGCATATGCTCTCCACATATACACGCCAAAACACACACAGACACACACACACACACAAATATATACATTGAGTGAGTTTGTTACACATCTTTAAGAGGTACTTGTAAAAGACACAAAACAGAAAATGTAATTTCTTTCAGCCTCACTCGGGCTGTCGTTGTTCCTGATAAAAGCACATGTTCCACACCAGCAAATACATGTCAACGTATGTCTGTGTGTGTGTGTGTGTGTGTGTGTGTGTGTGCTTGTGCTTGTGGGTACAGTAGGTGTATGTGTAGGTTCATTATACATCGCCGGGAATTGACTTCCTCATTCTTGTTTCATCCTGAAATGAGAAAAACTTTTCAAACGTGACACCGTTTGATAGAGGAGAGCGAGTGTGTCTATGAGGGTTTCAGTCTGTGTGTGTGTGTGTGTGTGAGCAGATGTGAGTTTCTGTGCGTATGTGTGAGTGCCCAAGTGTACTTCATGATTCAGAAAAGAACAGGCCAGGTTACTGCCACCCTGAAAAGTCTGCCGTGGTTACCAGGTTGATGCAGAGGCGTGGAACACATGAAGAAAAATACCCACGGCTGGGTGATTAATGAAATCATTGATTATGTTCTTTCATGCTTCTCTAAAATGCCTTACTCGCTGTTTAGTTCAGCTGCAGCAAAGATGACACAAAGAGGGCCTTTTGTAATCAATCAATCTGTATGTAGGAGGTAAAAGTTATAACAAAAGTATCTGTAGATGAATCTGCAGAAGAATCAGAATGATCTCCTTTGTCTCACGATCACAGCAACTCTTTTATAATGCTCACTTCTCCTTTCTGTCCATGTAGATCCCTTGAAGGCCTGCGTTTGTGTTTGCCACTTTCTCTTCCCACACACCTCACATGATGGCAACAGATGACTTTATGACCTTGTAAATTCATAGCTCGGGGTTTAAGGCAAATTCACAGACTTGCCATAACCCCAAACACATAAATCTGTGCCCCTACCAACTTATTTATTTATTTAATAAACAAACAACTTTCAAAGTTTAATAAATCTTTGTTTTGTTTTTCTAAAGTCAGCGACAAATCATGTTGAATATTCACCAAATATTAAAGAAAACAGCTTTAATTATGATTTTTGCCAGATTCAAACAGCCCAAAATATCCACATACTACAGCTACAGAGGCAGGTGCACCTTCTTCTTTTTTTTATGCAGTTGGTGTGCCACAGGGATGCGTATTAGGACTACTGCTCTTCTTCATACAGCTAGGTCAATAAGTATTTGGACAATGACACTATTTTTGAAATTCTGCATGCAACACTTTCTTTCAAGACTTTGGTGTCCCTGAGTTGGCCAGAGCATCTCTTTTTAAGATTTTACCAGATTCTAAATTTGGTAGATTTATTTTGTTTTTTCAGCCTAATGATGGCTTCCCTCGCTTTTCTACTCAATCAACATCTGATTTGGATTTCATACTGAGAGCTCCAGTGAGCTTCTACCAAAAGTAAATTCAACAATTAGAATTAACTCCACTCCACAAAACAGCAGTAAACAGTTCCTAAACTGTTACAATACTTTTGTTAAATCCCTTGAGTTGAAAGTGAAAGTCTGAACTTCAAATTCCATGTTGATTTTTTGTTTCCTACTCCACTATGGTGCTGTACAAAGTCAAACGTTAAAAAAAAATACATTTTGTGTGCTCTTACGGACAGTGCTGCAGTCTGCCTTTGATGTTGCTCAGTCTTGTTCAACTCCTCTTAAGCTGTGTTAAACACAGAAAAATCCAACTTTATGGTATTTTCAAATTGCAAAGAGTTGCCGTCTAATCTTCCTAACGTCATAACTATTAAAAGGGCTGAAACTGAAGTGTTCAGAACACATATGTATTTAGGCAATATTACAGATCATATCTTATCATATAAAATTCACACTGATAGGTCCATCTAACAAGTACAAATCTCTCTCCCTCCAGGTGTGGAAACCCTTGACTTCTGCTACTTTTACTGGACGGGCATCTGATCAGCATCTAGAAAAAGTATACTACTCTCTTTGAAGGTTTATGGATGGATGAATTTGTATGACCACAGACTTCATAATGGCAGATTTTTCCTCTTATCTGTGTATATGGCAGACAGAACTGGTTACAATGCAGGAAGTCAATTTTAAAGGACTGAGAAAACAGTGCTCTTGGTCATGGGGACTTCCTTTGAAGTTGCAGTGACATTCGCTTTAAACTGAACCTTTTTGTTCCTGATGCATTATGGATCTGGGTCTTATTTGCACTTGCTTGTGCTGTGTGTCAGTTATATGCGTGTGATTACTTGTGATTGTCTGTAAGTGATAAATCCCACTTGGACACATCGCTCTTGAATTAGTACTTACAAGATAGAAGATATGAAAACATATATTAAAAAGCTGGTGATTAGACAGGGTAAGAGAAAACTGGGTCCTACCATCTTCTTTGGTTCTTAGCAGTATGCGGTTGCTGGGTGGGCCGTCACCCATACGTGTGTATGCCAGCACCTGCAGCACATACACTGTGTATTTTTGGAGGGCCCCGAGGAGCAGCGACACACTCCCCTCTCCTTCTGCCACCTGAACACTGGGGGGACCTTCTGAGTCTTTCTTGCTGTATAAAACCTGCACAAAACAAATATATCTCACATAAAAAAGAAAAAAAAAAACATACACAGAAATGAACAAACACGTCTAGCAGTCTGTTTCAATTTTGTTCAGTGTCTGTAGCCTAAACACTCCTATCTTAGATGTACATCAGGCTACTGCAATAATTATCTGAATAACAATAACAATAATATCCTATTTTTTTTATATACAGCACAGAATGCAACACAGTTTAAAGAAATTAAGTAATAAATTCCAAAATATAATCAGTTAAGGCTACAAAACAGCAGAACATAAAAAAAGCAAATTAAAAAAACAAACAAAACAACAACCGATGTGCATCTCTGTGTAGGGTCACAGCGAGGCAAAGCTTTGTTTCCAGTGTTTAAATGTGCAGGACAAAGCACCATTATGCTTAATCAGTGTTCACGTCTCAGTCTATTGCAGGTGATTCTTTACTTAGGTGAATTTGGACATCTGATATATTTGACTTTTTATAGTTTGTGATCAAAAGGTTTTTACACTACCTGGTTTGCACTGAGCAAACATCCTGGAGATTATTTTAAGGACCCCAAATCTGTATTTTCTAAGTTATTAAGGTGACACAATATTAGTGTTCCATCCATTATCTGCTTTGCAGCACATAACTGGGTCAAAAACACATAAAGTTATTCTCGGTTCTAAAAAAAATATTTGTTTTTCACACAGGCATACAAAGTGTATTTGTTTTTCAGCTGCTGGTTTAGTGTGCTTGCAAGTATTTCTAACACTAGAGTGGTGTGCGTGGAACTGACTCACAATACAGTGCCAGTGCTAATCATAGCAACGTCAACGATGGAGCGCGTGAGCCTGAGCGACGATGTGACTCAGCGATGTGTTTTTGACAGCCACGGAGGACAACGGCACAGAAAAACAGGCTTCATCACCTCAAACAACAAAAAACGATCCTAAAATTAAAATGACATTAGTGCCAGCCACTAAGAAAACAAAACGGTGCACGCTGTATTTTTACAGTTTCGGATTTTAAAAAAAATATGTCAGGAGCTGCTCGCTCTTGTTTTTGTTCTTCGTTTTTCGCCTTTTCTTTTTTTTAATATTCATGAGCGTGAACATCAATACCGCACACTTAAAACCATTTGAAGGAAAATGTCACCTTAAACCCAAGTGTCTAAAAACAGAAATAGTCTTAAGGAGTGCACAGCAGGAAGCAGCAGCAACTATTCAGCATCTACTAGCACATGGAAGGTGTTAAAAAGCTGCTGCTGGCAGTCACTTCCCATCTATTAACATGTTAGGCATGCAGCTCAGTGTGATCCTTAGGAGGCCACAAGAAAACACACAGATGTGGAGTGTGATGTGCTTTGGGCATGGTGGATGACCTGGATTCCACACAGCGTTTTTCCTTTTTTTAATAGATGGCACCGGTTTATATCAGACAGTCACAGCCTATTTTCCTTTGCAGATTTATGTATTTATAACACAACCATGTCCATGGGTTTGAGGATAAATTCTCCCCCTTTTAAATCTTTGTTCTGCTGTCTTGTGTTTGGGTGGAGATTAAGAGGTGAACTCACAGCTGCTTCTATATTAGCACAAATATTTTTCTTTATTTTTTATTTTTTCTTTTGATGAATGTTTGAGAGGCAACTTAAAAATGCAGACAATTGCTGTGTGTTTTCCTTTTTATTTAAAAGCCAAAGCAAGTGGAGTAAATACATCACTCCAGGGTGAGCTTTGGAGTCCAAAAAAACCCTACCCCGAAAAACAGGTGCACCCACACAGGTGTGACTGCCAGTGCCAAAAGTGATGAGAAAACGAGTGCACCCTGCACTTCACTATCAACACTGTTCTTCCAGCTCTTTCTCTGAAACCTGCAGCTTATGTCAAGTATGTCTTCGATGGGGCTCACAATGAGACAGACATGTCTGCTTTTTTTTTGGGAAATATGAGAAAGGGTAAAGCTTTAATTTGGCAGATGTGGATAGACTGCGGGCTATGTATCTTTAGTGGGTGGAAAGGCTGGACTTGAATACTCATGCAGAGTCTGTAAAGCACAGTCAATCCACGAATATGCACACAAGCATCCCATTTTCTTCCCTACACTGCATTTTATGTACTAAATTAAAGTAATTGCAAAACCAGCAGCCTTTGTGGATTATTGTTCGTTTTTGTGAATGAATAATCCAGCTATTGTTTCTACTACAACATCACACAAACTGCTGTTTTATGAAAGCGTATTAATCACTAAAGCCTCTCTCACATGCGTGCGTGTGATTACACGCAAATGGCCCCCAAACACACTTAGTGCAGCGGGGTGCTTTTAAAAGCATTAAAGTAGGAATAACAAACTGGAGCAATTACAGGATGTTTAGCTTATATCAGATTGTAAGATATATATATATATATATATATATATATATATATATATGTGTGTGTGTGTGTGTGTGTGTGTGTGTGTGTGTGTGTGTGTGTGTGTGATGGCTGCAGGAAGTGATAATGGACTAAAGAGGTCAAGGAGGGATGCCAGGATACGACTTGCAGGTTTTATTCACCTTATATCCCAGAATGACTCCATTCTTCTGTGACTGAGGGAGAGCAGACCACATGAGCAGGATCTTGCTGGAACTCACTGCCTCGGCAGTCACATTCACTGGAGATCCAGATGGAACTAGCGAGCACACAGAGAAACACACACACACACACACACACCGCTCAGTGCTACTTCACTCTCTGAACCAATCTTCGATTTTATCTCAATCATCTCCTCCTCCCTCTCTCCATCAATCTTAATCTCGCTGAAACAGAGGGAGAGTGTAGAGGGCACAGAGAGGTGGCAGGATGAGAGGAGACATGGGGAGGTAATGGGAGCACTTTATTCCTCATCCATCTGCCTTCTTATACCCAGCAAATACAATATCTTACAGAGATCTCTGCTTGCAAAGATGAAAGATGGATCAATGAGGTCTATGTTCATACCAGATTCTGTGGTCTGTGCTGCGACAGTTTGACTCCACGGTCCTGGTCCTATAGAGTTGAGGGCTTGTATCTGAACCTGGTACTGGGTAAAGGGATTTAGACCTTCTAATGTGGCCTCACTGGTGCCCCCAGTACCCTTCACATCCTCATTCCTGTTCTCCCCCTGACCGTCTGTCTTGGACACCCGCAGACGGTAGCCCACAGTCTCTGGACTGCTGTTGTACTCAGATTCTGAAAGAGGCTGGAAGGAAACAAACAGTGAGAGGAAGAGAGGCGCAGATTAGAGAGAAATACTTGTATTTATTGTTCCTGTCATGTTGCCAAGGTCATGTTGCATTCCTCCATACTTGTGCATGGAAGTACACACGAATGCAAGAAATCAGTATAAGACTCACATCACATGGAGGAAGCTGTTTTCACAACATTCTCCCAAGCAAATCTTTTATTTATTTTTTTCATCTGATTTTGCTTTTTGTTCCCATATTGACTCAAAAAATGCAGGTGAGCATGCCACAGCCCTGAACTGTAGAAGCATCACAATAATTTGTGCAACAATTTGTGAAGTGAGCATCAATCTACTTGAGGGCAGTTAATTAATTTCGGCAGCAATTAACTGACGGGATAGAGACTAAAAAAATAATGGTTAACATGCTGATACAACAAAAAAGGAAATGTGAGAAAGTTTTCAAAGGACTCTGCAGTGCTAGAAAAAAAACATACGTCCTTACTGCTTTAATAGGAATTCAGACAATAAGTATTGTATTTGATCATCAGCAAGTGTGAGCACCTCTATAAAGAGAGGTGGTTTGGCAGTTTGCTGGGCTGGAGTATTCAGGTGTTCATAACATACTACTAAATAAAAAAACAATGGCTACATCTCATGACAGTACAAATAGAAAAAGACTGTACAGGTATCTCTTGGTTGGAAGGGTTCCAGGAGAAAGACTCAGAATCAGAATCAGAATCAGAAGACTTTATTTATCCCCCAAGGGGCAATTAAAATGAACATAGCAGCACAGGTTAGGATTGAAAGCATGTGAACAAACCACAAAACTTCTGGAACAATGTCCTTTAGACAGACAACTTTAAAGTGAAGATGTATGGCCATAATGCAGAGCGCCATGTTTGGAGAACACAACACATCAGCACAAACACGTCACACGGCACCTTGTCGTTACTAAGTTACTACGAACTCCTCTGTATACCAAAGTATTTTAGAGTCAAATGTGACACCAACAGCTCCGTCCAACAGGACAATGATCCCAAGCACAGAAGCAAATCTACCATTCTAACCATTCAGAATTCCCTTGAGGTATTTCTTTCCAAAGTTAAATATTTATTGCTAGGTAAAAGTGTGTGTTTTAAGTGCTGTGCTGATAAAATCTGACAAACTCAAATTTCAAATAAGCCCCAACATAGCAATCACAAGTCAGAAACTGAAGAAAGCTATTTGAAATGTGAAATCGCCAACAACCGAAAATGTGAGCATGTTGTGAAATGTAGGAGCCCGTCACTTACGGTAACAAGCTGACTGAGAAAACGGCTCTCCACAATATGATGAACAAGTGAAAAAAAGGCATTTTTGTAGCACTCGAGAATATGGTTATTTTTGTTATTGTGTCAAAGTACATCAAAAAACCTTTTACCATTTTCTTCCCTTTGACATCCCATCTCCTGATCCTTTTCTCTCCATCTACTTCTTTTCTCCATCTTAGTCACCCTCTGTCATCTTCTTTTACTCACTTCCATTAACTTCCATTTTCATTTCCTGCGACCCTCTCTTCGTCTCCTGTCCACACTTTTTCTGTCATCTCATTCTGCCCCTGACCCACCCTTGATCATGCATTACTTCCACAACCATTACTCACTGTCCTAAGATCATGTCAGCAGAAAGTTCAGGTTGCTCACAGTATATAAGTCTGCAGCAGATTTTAACCAACACTGTACACAGCGTTTGCTCTGTCCTGTGCAACAGATAAGGAAGTGAGACACCCAGTCATTTTAAATACCCTGGTGATTTAGCTCAGCTTAGCATTTAGGAGCCATAATACAGAATGTCACATTAGCTTTATTACCCTTAATATGCAGCTTAGAATAATAGCCTTAGCTAAAACCATTGTGACGGTTCCATTACAGCAGAAAACCTAGCATAGCTGAGGCTGGGCGCTAACATGCAGGTAAAATCCCATTAGCATGCTGCACAGGTAGCCCATAGCACCTCAGTGTCTGTGTCTGATTTGACAGGCTCTTTTTCTCATTCCAACTCTTAAATGGAAAATACTCTGCTCTCCATTTATGTTATAATAGAAGGGGGGAAGGGGGAGTGAAGGAGAGATGGAGGGAAAAGAGAGAGGGATGAAGAGCAGGAACAAGAGCAAAAACAGAAAAGACAGTGAGGAGAAAATTACATTGCAGTTTGTACAGCTAGCAGTCCACATGGTGAATGGGAAATGTGACAGATTAGTGTTAGCACTGATAACCAGGAGAGACACTGATTACAGCCTGTCAACCACTCAACCTGTTCAGTCCTGCTGCTGCAGAGTGCACGTGCACATAAATATGCACACGAGAACTAAAGTGGGAGCAAAGACACCGAGATGCAGCGCAAAGAAACAAAGGCAGTCCCAATTAACCCTCTCTGAAGGAGTGTAAAGGGGCAGAATCAGGGTGGAAGGTTTCACAGTTTACTGTGTGTCTGGTATGTGTGTTAGTACCTTCCAGCTGAATCGCAGGCTGGTCTGTGTAGCAGACAGAAGGCTCAGGTCAGAGGGGTGTGTGTCTGGGGCAGCCTGTAAGGTCTTAATCAGCCTAGAGGGGGCGCTCATGGGACTGGATCCGACGATGTTCACCTGCTGCATCCTGAACCTGGTGCGAACAGAAAGCAAAGTTACAGGAATAGTCATTGTATACAAGGTGAGCTCATTTCACATAAAGCCAGTGAAAGCAGTTTAATGTCTTTTATGCTTTTCAGAGTCAGAAAAGACAATTCTGATAATATGATATTGATCAGGGGAGCTTAATAGGCTTGGAGACAGCAATTTATAACAATCAGGCTGTGGGGGTGTGTTCGGGTTCAATACGTTTCTTCAAATATTTTCAATTCAAGTCCCATCAGCCTCTGAGTGTAACACTAATTAGCAAATCTCGACGTGGCGTGGTAAAGTTTCTACCTGCTAAACATCATCACTGTCATTGTTTGTCGACTCTTAGGGCTCACTAATCACACAGCTGGGTGTGAGCGGCAAATGTTTTCATTTTCAAAGGTGATGGTGCAATCTGATCCAAATGTGGAAAAGAGGCTGCATCAATTATTAACAGGAGAATACAGAAACAGCAGGGGCACGAGTTGGTAATGACCAATCACAAGCCCCTCTGCTCATCTCATCCACTCCAAAAGCAGCCCCAGATAAATCAGGGAATAGAAGACAGAGGTTCATTTTCATGAAGCACCTTTAAAATAAAACAGATATGGATAAACATACATGCTTAGCAGTAGAATGAACAGACTGTGATTGGACCTGCAGGAATATTGGGCTTTGCACACAATTACTAAAGCAATTATTTGGGACTCAGTGGTTTTTCTCCACCACTCCGCTCCGCCACTTTATTAGCTACAGCTAGTGCTGGCATGGAGCCTTTTTGCCTTCATATCTGCCTTGACTCTTCATAGATTCAACGATCTGCTGGAACCATTCCTCAGAGATTTTGCTCCATATTGACATGACAGCACCACACAGTTGTGGCATATTTGTCAGCTGCACATCGGTGGTGATCTGTTCTATTGAGATCTGGTGACTGTGGAGGCCATTTGAGAACAGTGATACAAGTTTACATGGCTCATTATACTGCTCAAAACAACATTAGATAGATGGGTACATTGTGGTCATAAAGGTTGGCAACAATCCTCAGGTAGGCTGTGATGTTTGAGGGGCACCATTACACCATGACCAGCAGCCTGAACCAATGACACAAGGCAGGATGTATCCATGCTTTCACACTGTTTATGCCAAATTCTGATCATACCACCTGAGTGCCACAGCAGCATCATGCATGTTGTAGCTTCAGTTTCCTGTTTTTAGCTGACAGGAGTGGCTCAAGTGTGGCATTCTGCTGTTTGACGCAAAGTGTCTGATTATTCAAACAAATCCATCTGCCCCAACCATGGCACATTCAAAGTCACTTAAATCACATTCTTCACCATTCTGATGCTCCGTTTGAACTTCAGCAGGTGATCTTGACCTTTCTACATGTCATGTTTTGTTGCCATTTGATTGGTTGATTAGATATGTAGATTATTGTCAGGGTCCTGGGTCTGAGCAACCCAGGATCCCTGAGCAGTTATGTATTATATTATTATTATTATTATTATTATTATTATTATTATTGTTGTGTATTTTGGTGTTGCTCCCCCTTCCCTGTGCTTGTGTATATGTGTGTGTGTGGGTGGCTGAGCACTTGTTTATAGGCGGCGTCAGGCCTGGAGGGTGTGGCCCTGCAAGGGGACTGGCCACACCCGAAGCCACACACCTGCTGCTGATCAGGCCTCGTCGGGGGAGCTACTTAAGAGAGTCTTGGAGCTCCCACCGACGCGGGATCATTGCATGAGACTCCACGTTAGTCACCCTGTCTAAGTTTAGTCAGAAAGTGTATGCCTGCCATTTCTGAGTGTCCTGACAGCTGCGCTATTGTTTCCCGCAGGAAGAGCGTGGAAGGCACGGAGAGCAGCGAGCACCGGGGGGTGCTGACACGGGAGCAGAGAGCACACGGACTATTCACGGGAGACACGACACGGGAGTCTGGGAGAACACGGGGATTTATTGTTACGTTGTTTTCACTCTGTAAATAAACACTGTTTGTACATAGAGCACCGCGCCTGGGTCCTCCTTCCCCACTCCTTCCACGGTGTGCCATGCCATACCGTGACAGAATGATCCCGCCTCTAATGGACCCAGCGGTCTCCGAGGAGAGGCTCAGGAGGGAAGTTATGGACGAAGTGTACCACCTATGTGAGGTGTGGTGGGAGAAGCCAGCGGAAGGTTTGCGTCGCGCCGTGGAGAGGCGGCTGCAGGAGATGCTTTTTAAATTCCCCTGGCTGGTGGACTCCCTTAATGCAGTGGTCCTGGACTTCCTACTTTCCACCCTCCACCTCCACTCTCCTCCTCAGGCTGCCCACCAGCTCGGACAGCTGGTGGATTCACTGCCTGAGACGCCGGCCCCGACGCCGACACGGAAACGACGTTCGCGCCGCCAGCGTTCCTCACCGCAGCTAAATCCACAGACATCTCAACAGCCGGCTGTGGTGAGTCATATGGACAATTCATCGTCACTCACCTCAACTGTTTACTCTGGGGCTATGTTTATACGGTCAGCTGCCCGTCCGCTTTCGGCTCAGTTACCTGCTCAGCAGCCACCTGTAGCTGCGGCACAGCCAGCTGCCCAGCCGGTAGCCAAAGCGCAGCCCAGCTGGTCGCTGTACCTCAGCCAATCGCCCGGCTAGTGATCCAGCCGTCACCTGCTGAATCATCCCCCGCGACATCTACCTCACCGCTTACAGTTTCATCCTGTTCACCATCCACATCACCCGCTCAGCCATCTTCTCCACCAGCAGCAGCCTCCATTCCACTACCCACTCCAGTGGCCTTGTCCGGAGAGAGCGACCTCACACGCGTCCAACGCCTGATGGACTGGGTAACTCACACCACCAACACAAGGGCAAGAGTGGTGGGATTAAACGCCATCGAGGCAATCCTGGAGGGAAACCCCTACCTCGGCCAGCTCAAGGGAGTTTCCGCCTGCCTTTGCACCCTGCATAAAGCCCGGGGGGTAGTGCAAGCTCGGGAAACCTCAGACTTCGTCCAGCTGCAGCAGGAGCTCAGCGAGCCGGAGGAGCTCAGCGAGCCCGAGCAGGAGCTCAGCGAGCCGGAGGAGCCCGCACCGCCAGCTGTGGAGCTCAGCGAGCCCGAGCAGGAGCTCAGCGAGCCGGAGGAGCCCGCACCGCCAGCTGTGGAGCTCAGCATGCCCGAGCAGGAGCTCGGCGAGCCGGAGGAGCCCGCTCTGCCAGCTGAGGAGCTCAGCGAGCCGGAGGAGGAGCTCTCGCTGCCGGCCGAGGAGGAGCTCTCGCTGCCGGCCGAGGAGGGTCCCGCTCGGCCGGAGGTCAGCGGACCGGAGGGACCTCCACGTCTGGCGCGGCCTCCTCGCCGTCCACGTCCGATGCGTCCACGTCAGCGATCGGCGCGTCATGGACCTGGTGCCACGCCTCGCTGTTGCTCACCGGAGCAGCGACGTTGCCATTGGACCCGTGGCGGGCCACCAGAACCGTTCCGCCGCCACCGGACCCGTGGCAGGCCGCCGGAGGAGCAGCGCCGCCGCCACCGGACCCGTGGCAGGCCACCAGAACCGTTCCGCCGCCACCGGACCCGTGGCAGGCCGCCGGAGGAGCAGCGCCGCCGCCACCGGACCCGTGGCAGGCCCCCTGAACTGTTTTGCTGCTGCTGCCGGACCCGGGGACGTCCGCCGGAGCTGCTACGTCGCCGCCGTTGGGCTCGAGGTAGGCCCCCTGAACTCTCTTGTTGTGTTGATGGGCCGCCTGTGACTGTTTGTGGCGTCTTTTCGTTTTCTTTTTGCACCGCTGCGGGATGCGTGGTCTGACTTTGGGACTGTGAACTGGGTCGGTTTGCTGTTTTGTGGTTTTTGCTTGTTTTGGTTCTGGCCCTCTGTCCTGGACCCCCCGCCGCCCGCCCTGGGTTGGTTGTGCTGTTTTTGTTTTTGTTTTGGGGTCGTCGGGAGCCGACCCTTAGAGGGGGGGTACTGTCAGGGTCCTGGGTCTGAGCAACCCAGGATCCCTGAGCAGTTATGTATTATATTATTATTATTATTATTATTATTATTATTAATATTATTATTATTATTGTTGTGTATTTTGGTGTTGCTCCCCCTTCCCTGTGCTTGTGTATATGTGTGTGTGTGGGTGGCTGAGCACTTGTTTATAGGCGGCGTCAGGCCTGGAGGGTGTGGCCCTGCAAGGGGACTGGCCACACCCGAAGCCACACACCTGCTGCTGATCAGGCCTCGTCGGGGGAGCTACTTAAGAGAGTCTTGGAGCTCCCACCGACGCGGGATCATTGCATGAGACTCCACGTTAGTCACCCTGTCTAAGTTTAGTCAGAAAGTGTATGCCTGCCATTTCTGAGTGTCCTGACAGCTGCGCTATTGTTTCCCGCAGGAAGAGCGTGGAAGGCACGGAGAGCAGCGAGCACACGGACTATTCACGGGAGACACGACACGGGAGTCTGGGAGAACACGGGGATTTATTGTTACGTTGTTTTCACTCTGTAAATAAACACTGTTTGTACATAGAGCACCGCGCCTGGGTCCTCCTTCCCCACTCCTTCCACGGTGTGCCATGCCATACCGTGACAATTATGGGGTAGCTGAACAGAAGGACCTAATAAAGTGGCTGGTGAGTGCACATTAAAGACCAATAAACACGAGCAGGTCTGTGTCAAAAGTATCAGTCTTTATCCAACAGAGGGGAAAAATGTGGTTCTCTTTCAAACATTCGTTTCGGTGTCTCACTATGGGGAACGCTCTCTCAGCGTTGTCCTCAGAAGCCTCTATATCATTACTCCAGCCAGTATTGGCTGGCAGTCGTGACGCTTGCGTCAGGGAGGGGCCACCCTCCTCCCTATAAAAGGGTGTGACGCAGCGTCACCCGCCATTCAATTTCCTCTTCTCGCTTCTTAGAAACCTCATCTCTCCTGACTGCGAACGTGAGTGCTAGCTTAACTGTCCACACGAGCAAGCTAACACCTTGGTCACCGGGCGCCAGCACGGCTCGCGTTTCGAGTCGCCTGCTCTTCACCACAGAGCCAGGTCGGAGAGTGTGTTAGCTGCCACCACGCATCTAGCACAACAGTTAGCTGATCAAGCTAACTGTCTTTGCTACACACGGTCACCAAGCCAAGTAGCACAAGCGCTAGCCACCACACTAGCCAGGTCATACTAGCTCACCATAGCTACCCGACCGAGAGAAGAAACAAAAAAAAAAAAAAAAGGGATCAGCGTTAGCCGTCCAGCCATTCCAAGCTAGCTACACCAAGCTTCCTTAATATGGCAGACTGCAAACCGCTGCCCAGAATTTGCCCCTGCGGTTGCAAAATCTCAGGTTCAGATACACATGACGCGTGTGTGATGTGCCTCGGGCTGCAACACGCCCAAGCGGCTATTTCCACACCGGGTATATGCGAACACTGCGCTCGCTTCACCCTAAAAAGCCTTCGCCGAAGGCTAGCCCGCCAGGCTAGCCTGTCGAAGGAGGACCCAATGCTGTCTCCAATCGGCCCACCGATGGAGCACACTGAGTCCGCCACACCAGGCACCAGCTGGGGAGACGAGATGGATGTCGTCCTCCCGCTGGTGGATGATGCCGAGGTCAGCTGCGAAGCTATGCTTGATTCCCTCGAGGCTAATGACGAGCTACTCAGCGAATCCTCTGAGGGAGCGTCGGAACATCTCGTCTCGGACGAGGATGACGACGTTTTCTTTGCCCCCTCTGGTCGGAATTCTGCGACACAAGGGGCCGACTGTGATAACCCCGGCACACAGTCCCGCGGCGTGGAGCTATTTGACGTTGCAAAACGGGCAGCTGAAAAGCTGGCAATCCCATGGCCCGCGGTGACAACGGAGACCTCCACCTCACGATACGAGGGTAAAAGGCTCCCCAAAGCAAAGCGCACTACTAAGCAGGTACTGCCGCTTTTCCCCGAATGCGTGGACGAGGTCACACGCTGCTGGGAAAAGCCATTTTCGTCACCCAACCCCGTGCAGGGAGCGGCGGCGTTTGACTGCGCTGGAATGAAAGAGAAGGGCATCTACCAAATTCCCACAGTGGAGAATCTGGTGGCTTCTCATCTCCACCCGAACCAGAAACTCTCCATGTCATCTGGTCCGTCCCTGCCCTCCAAGGCCGAACGCCTGCAGTCCTCCCTGGCTGACAAGGCGTATAAATCGGTGGCTACCACCGCGAGGGCATTGAACGCCTCGTCGCTCCTGCTAGCCTACTCGGCGGAGCTCCAGGACCAGGCTGCTGCGAACCCGGATGCTAGCGAGTTGTGGGAAGAGCTGGGCGTAGTTACGGACCAGTGTCTCCACCTCACTAGAGCAGCAGTACAAGCGGCGGGCAGAGCCCTCAGCATCATCGTCCTACAGGAGAGGGCAAGATGGCTGAACTTGTCGGGGCTTTCGGACAGAGAAAAACGTGACATTCTGGACGAAAGCATCGACCCCGCTGGGCTTTTCGGGACCGCCGTTGCCACCATGCAAAGACGGTGCGAGGAGAAGAAGAAAGAGGGAGAGGCCCTCCAGCTGTGTCTCCCTAGGAAGACCCAGGCTGCGCCTCCACCCGGTCGCCGCACGTTCGCTCAGGTCACCAGCCGTCCAGCCGGCGTGCCGACATTTAAAATCCCTCGCCGCCCAGCCCCGCAGGTCGCGGCCCAGGGTCCTCTAGGATCGCAGAACCCTAAGACCCACTGGCCCAAGAAACACGTCCCGCCTGCTGCTGCTCAGGGTGCCCCACCACCAGCCAAGCAGTCGGACCGCAAGAAGAAGCGGACTGCCTAACATCCCCCACGGGGAGATTGGAGCCGGACCAGCCCGGGCTCCAAGTTCACTCCAGGGCTCAGTTCCGGAGCCCGTTCGGAGAAGTGTGTTCTGCCTCCACCTTTCAGCGCCTGGGACTCGAGTTGGATCCCACAGAGCGGATTTCAAAAAAGAGACGACGAAACGCTGTTCAGCTGAATCAAGCATGTCTGTCTCACAAAACACACTGTTTATTAAAAACTCACCCGTTGCATCCAGGCATGTTGCCAAGGGCACGGGAAAAATGTGTGAAAAACACAGAAAATATGTTGAAAAACATAATGCCCCCACGCACCCAGACACCACCGGGGTTGATTCCCTCAGTGGTGTCCGGCCCCATAAGCGCTGGTCAAGCGCGGGCCGCTCGCGCATGCGCAGTCGGGTCTGGTCAGAAGGACCAGTTTCCGCCACAAGAGGGAGCCAGCGCTCCGTCTACTGTGGAGCGCCTATCTTTGGGGCCGCTGTCAGCAAGAATAGAGAGATGGCGAGCTCTCGCTGCGCCAGAATGGGTTGTGAGGACATTAGAGCGAGGCTATCGTTTGCAATTCGCAACCACCCCTCCCAGATTTCACAAAGTGATTTTCTCTCTTGCAAAAGGCGAATCAGCCAGGATCCTGCAAGAAGAAATAACTACCTTGCTATCAAAGGGGGCAGTACGAGAAATACCCCAGGAGCAGAGCCAATGCGGCTTTTACTCAAGGTATTTTCTCGTACCCAAGAAGGGAGGGGGACTACGTCCGATACTGGACCTACGGGCTCTGAATCAGCATCTCAGGTCATACAAATTCAGGATGTTGACGACCACCACTCTGCTGCATGTAGTGCGCCCAGGCGATTGGTTTACATCAATAGACCTGAAGGACGCATATTTTCACATCCCTATTTACCCGCCTCACAGAAAATTCCTGCGCTTTGCGTTTCAGGGCAGAATGTACGAGTACCAGGTCCTGCCGTTTGGTCTCTCACTGAGCCCTCGGGTATTTGTGAAATGCACAGAGGCGGCCATAGCCCCACTGAAGAGGCGGGGCATCCGCATAGCAACATACATAGACGATTGGCTGCTGCTATCAGAGTCAGAAATAATGGGAAGGGAGCACACCAGGTTGACAGTGGATCATCTGATGGCTCTGGGTTTCACCATAAACTACCAAAAGAGTGTCCTGCAGCCAGCTCAGGCCATCTCTTTCATAGGAATAGCTCTAAACTCCGCCTCGTACAGAGCGTGTCTCTCTGTGGACAGAGTAAAAAAAATGCTATCACATGCCGGCATTTTTCAGTTGGGAAGATATCTCCCATTCAGAAAATGCCTGCAGATGCTGGGATTAATGGCGTCTTCACTGGCAGTCATTCCACTAGGCAGACTGCATATGAGGGAATTTCAGCGATGGGTTGCATCACTGAGACTGAATCGAAAGCGCCATACCCACCGCTATATCAGAGTGACAGCAGACTGCGCTGCAGCACTCCACTGTTGGAGAAATCCCACATTTCTCACTCAGGGGGTGTCACTGGGAGCTGTCACAGCCAGAAAGGTGGTGACCACGGACGCGAGTCTCACGGGTTGGGGTGCCACTCACGAGGGCAGAGCAGTGAGCGGCAGCTGGGACTCACAACAGAGGGGTGCTCATATAAATTGGCTAGAATTGCTAGCAGCTTTTCTAGCACTGAGACACTTCCTTCCCCTGTTGAGAAACCACCATGTTCTGATCAGAACAGACAACACCACTGTTGTGGCATACATCAACAGACAGGGCGGGTTACGTTCCCGTCCTTTGCACATGCTGGCTCGCAGACTGATCATGTGGAGCAGCATCAATCTGTTGTCACTGAGAGCCACTCACATTCCAGGAGCCCTGAACTTGGGAGCAGACTTAATGTCCAGGGGAAACCCGCAGTACGGGGACTGGACCCTGCACCCACATGTGGTGACCCAAATCTGGACCCGCTTTGGCCAGCCACAGGTCGATCTGTTTGCCTCGAGGGAGAACGCTCAGTGTCCACTGTATTTCTCCCTGAGGGACCAGGAGGCTCCGCTAGGGGTAGACGCATTAGCTCACAACTGGCCACATGCTCTGCTTTATGCGTTCCCTCCACTGGCCTTAATTTCTCCCACTCTAACCAGAGTGAGAGAGAGAGGGCTAACAATGATACTGATCGCCCCAAGGTGGATGAGGTCCCATTGGTTAGCGGAGATCATGCCACTCTTGTGGAGCGAACCTTGGCCTCTCCCTCTCCGACGAGACCTAGTCTCCCAAGCCAGGGGGGAGATTTTTCACCCTCACCCCGAGCGCCTCGCCCTGTGGGCTTGGCCCGTGAGAGGTTGAATCTGAGTACGGCAGGACTCCCCCAGGGTGTTATAGCCACTATTCAGAGTGCTAGAGCCCCCTCCACAAGATCATTGTATGAGAACAAGTGGAGGGTATTTGAGGAATGGTGTGGAAAGTCTCACACTCTCTCCTTTCAGTGCTCTGTGACAACAATTCTCTCCTTTCTCCAAGAACTGTTAGATAAAGGAAAGGCCTTTTCCACAATTAAAGTATATCTAGCAGCCATTTCAGCCTGCCATGTGGGCTTCGTAGATGGCCCGGTGAGCCATCACCCGCTAGTCTGCCGTTTCATGAAAGGGGCACGACGGCTCCACCCAGTGTCTAAACCTCTCGTTCCCACGTGGGATTTATCCCTGGTGCTGGGGGCAGTTTCACAGCCACCATTTGAACCACTAAACCAGGTGGAAATAAAAATCCTGTCTTTGAAGACTGCATTGCTCCTGGCCCTCGCATCTGCGAAGCGTGTCAGTGATATTCATGCGCTGTCAATACACAAAGAGTGCACCCGCTTCACACGGGATAACTCTAGAGTCACACTCAGGCCAAATCCGGCCTTTGTGCCCAAAAACCCTTATCTTCAATGCACCCCATTGGAGCTGGAAGCTTTTTGCCCTCCTCCTTTCTCCTCCCCTGAACAGGAGCGCCTACATGCTCTCTGTCCAGTCAGGGCTTTATGTACCTATATGGAGAGAACGAAGGTTTTCAGGAGGTCGGATCAGCTGTTTGTTTCCTGGGCTAAACCACATCTTGGCAAGCCCGTTAGCAAACAACGCATTTCCCACTGGATTGTTGAGGCGATCCAATTGGCTTATTCCAGCACGGGTCTGCCCCCCCCGGAGGGGCTTCGTGCTCATTCTGCCAGAGGGATGGCAACCTCTTGGGCCCTTTTTAGGGGTGTCTCTATAGAAGAGATATGTGCAGCTGCGAGCTGGGCTTCACCTTTGACCTTTGCAAGGTTTTACAGGTTGGATGTCACTGCACCGTCTCTAGCCCACACTGTGTTAAGTGTGGGTCCCCACGAGACCTCCTAAATTGGCAGTCAGTCGTTCAGATGGGCTTATCTGGCAATACGGGAGTCTGCATATCCCCATAGTGAGACACCGAAACGAATGTTTGAAAGAGAACTTGAGGTTACTCTATTCCGTAACCCCTGTTCTCTGATAACATGAGTGAGGTGTCTCACCAGATCACCCTCCTTGCACGAAGCGAGGAAGAGGTGAGCTTATCTTGAATGGCGGGTGACGCTGCGTCACACCCTTTTATAGGGAGGAGGGTGGCCCCTCCCTGACGCAAGCGTCACGACTGCCAGCCAATACTGGCTGGAGTAATGATATAGA
Source organism: Aulonocara stuartgranti (assembly GCF_965226115.1). Classification (NCBI taxonomy): domain Eukaryota; kingdom Metazoa; phylum Chordata; class Actinopteri; order Cichliformes; family Cichlidae; genus Aulonocara; species Aulonocara stuartgranti. Next base: position 30,002,393 of record NC_138944.1, on the reverse strand, counting down.
GGCTTCTGAGGACAACGCTGAGAGAGCGTTCCCCATAGTGAGACACCTCACTCATGTTATCAGAGAACAGGGGTTACGGAATAGAGTAACCTCAAGTTATTTAAATCACATTGTAATGTCTGGTGAGTTTTTTAAGTTGCGGATGAAAGGATTCACACTGCGTCACGTGTGCATAAAGTAAGCAGGTTTTTGATTTTTGCCATCCAGTTGATCTGAGCAGAGGGGAATACAATAATCCAATAAAACCCATCAATGGTGCTTCTGCCTCCACTATCAGAGCATCCCTTTGTTTACATTTGTGCTTTTATACTCTTAACAAAACTGGAATTTGGAATCTATGAAATTAAGATCTGACCCACTCCTGCTGCATACCAAGAGGTTTAAAATGAATGAAGCCTTGGTGGTTTAAATCAGCGAACAGTACAGATAACTTCAGGAGTTTGATCAACTACATCTGAAAAATTACATTTGTTTCTCTCACTTTTTTTGGAAATCCCTGGATTACATTGATATGTAATAATCCTTTCAGTTACGCAGCTATCAAAGTGCTGTAGTAGTGCTGTGGAAAATCATTTAAGAGACGTGTTTTGTGATTTTGGAGAGTCTGACTGTGTTCTATGATAATTCTCTGTGTCTGTGAGAAGATGTGGTCTAAGCAGATTTAGGCACAAATGAAATTTCATGCCAAAAAAGGTTCACACAAATTGAACTGTGCTGCCTAATCAGCATATAACCACACTTTCAGCTGTGCTCCTTCTTTGGGCAAACATGTTTGTCTGGTGCCAGAAAATTATCAAGCAGATGCAGATCCAAGAATACAGACTTTCAAAAACAGGCTTATTAAACCTCTATTAGCTGTGTGACCTGACAGATGAGCTGTTAGTGTGCCTGGTCACTGGTCACCAGCTGCCCAGACTGCTGTTGCATGTCTACTCGTTTTACCACATTTGTTGGAACCACATGTGTAGCTTAGGTTGGAGCACCGAGGGAGATGGAGGTTAATTGCACATGCGCTACTTGGATTTGTCATGGATTTTAATAAATCAGATGTGCTTCAGCTAAATTTCTGGTTATATTCAAAATTTTCATTGAAAACATATCAGACATACAAATATCTCTGCTGTGGGAAGAATTTAAGGAATCAGTAGAGGCTGACTGATATGGCATTTTCAAAAGCAGTACTGTTATTAGAGGATTTGAAAGTCTCATACTTGGATACTTCGGCTGATATATTTTTCTTTCTGGCACACAAAACAGAATGGCTCCCAAGGCTAGTGGTTTACACATTTGCCAAACAAGTAAAAGATTCCTAGTTTGACCCAATGAAGGAGCCACAAATCCCTTTGTGTCAGTAAGGACATCCAGTGTAAAAATGTTACCTAATCAAACCTACCGTGTTGAACCCCTGTGAATAAGGGAGCAGCTGAAAGTAGCTTACACTAAACAAACAGATTTCTCTAACATTTGTGTATTTATTTTAGACAGTACACTTTATAAGTTAACTTGTTTTATAGATACAGCGAGGGATGACTCCTTTACGCTCTGAATGATTCGGATCAGCTGGTTGTTGTGTTAGTGGCATTCCAAACACTTGTTGCTAGCAGGGAAGTTGTACAACACCCTCTGGTGGACAAACCATCCAACATCAATGCTGATAACATGGCTGAAGGGTGTTTCTCCTGTTTTCTTTATTTTTTAAACCAGTCATTATAAATACAGATACTGACATATCAGCCAATAGCTAATACAGCGTGGCAATATCAGCCTGCTGATAAATCAGGTACATTTAGAGCTGAATAAAAACCAGGACAGGCAACTTTACCTTGCTTAGTTTTTTGCAAAAACACTAAACTCGTAAAACATTGTTTTATGTCCTGATATTAGACCCAATCCTGCAATCTTATCAAGCTGCCTGCAAGCTCACAGCAATAGAGGAGTTGCTGCTGAGTGGTTGACTGAGACCACTGGACACTGAGTGTGTGTCAGAGAGAATTACATTTACCACTCAAGGTCCAGTTGTTGTATGAACTCATAATTCATATTTTGCCAATAAAAAAGCTCTATTGGTGAGAGAAAGATACCTCCTTCTGTTAGGGGCATTTCTCTCTGAGTAATGTTAGCGTTTCTGTCCTAAACAAACCCTCTGCTTTCTTTATGCTTTTATTGGAGATGAGGACGGGGGCCAAATGCACAAGTTCCAAATATTGGGGGACACATACCCAGAAAATTACAGCTGCAAATCAAAACAAGAAAACAAACAAAAAAAACTGTACTTGCACATTTTTTAAATGTATGTCAGACATCCACATGTAACTTTACTGAAGAGGAAGCAAAACTTACTGAATGGAGCACAGATTAACAACCATTTCAGTTTTCTGTGCTCAGATCAAATTTGTCCCATCTCATATATATATGATATTTCTTTCAGTATTTTGATCTGGAACTCTCCGCCAGAGTTTGTTTAGTTGACTGATGGTGCCACGTATTCAGTCAGTAAAAGTGACATAAGAAAGCAGAGCCATTAGGGAGTATTTGTTACTTTTGTAACTTCTAAAAGAAGCCGTGCTTCTGTGTGGCTTTGAACGATAAACCGTGGGAGCGTGCAGGTTGTGTAAGAGGCTATATCTTTGAGTTTTTGTCCCTGTATTGGGAGATAGAGAGCAGGGTGTAAAGAGGGACTTAAAGCAGGGGATAAGAAATACTGACAAGTGCATCACTTCATCTAACGTCCCAATGGTGTCGCCTGTGACAACATAATCCCTGTGAGTGTCCAGCGCGTGCATACACACACTGCAATCCCATTACAGATGAAGGCCGAGATACAGAGAGCAAGAGGAAGGCATGGTCAGATTGCCCGATAAATAGAGAAGATAGGCAGACAAATAGCTAGAGAAGGAGAAGGAAAGAGCGAGAGAGAATGAGAGGGGGAAGAGTTGCTGCTGTTCAGAATGGCGATTGATCACATACACAAAATACAAGCTCCCCCTGAGGAGGGATTACAGACACTCCGCTGTCCTCCTCCATTTCCTCCTCTCCTCGTCTCTAATTCCTTTGTCTCGTCTTCTCTTTAATGTGTTCTGCTGCCCTTCCCACTTTCTGATCACCTCTTTTCTCCCCGTCCTCATCCTTCTCCTTCCCTCTGGCTAGTTGCAGGAGGGTAATAAGGATCTGCATGCAGCAGCTGTGAAGGTGCTGACAAACAGAAAAGTCTCAGATGGAACTGTCTCTCTGTGTGTCTGTGTGATTTATCTAACTTCTCCTGAGCCCAGCAATACAGCAGAACCTGGTGCAGAGTGAGATGTGTTTGAGGAAGCTGTTGATTATATGTGTGTGTGCAGGTGGTAGCGTGGGATATGTGTGTTTGCTGCTCACCTGTACTGAGTGAAAGGAGTGAGGTCTGGGATTTCCAGAGTGTCTGCATCTGGCTGGTTGTCTTTTTGGTACACAACTTTCCACTCCTCCTCTTTTCCATCATCCTTCACCACCTGTTGAAAAGGTAATCAGATGGAAGACAGTTTCTCTTTTGCTTGATTTGTCAATAAGAGCTGACCACAAAAGTGTGCATGCAACACAAACACAGTCACACGCACCTGTCCTTCAACTATCCACCGTGATATGGCAGTCTTGCCATCAGGACCGGGTCGAAATCTCACCGTTGCGGTCCGAGGGCTGATGTTGGAGATGACTAAGTTTGAAGGAGCACCAGGAAGTTCTGCAGATAGAAAACAGAAAAAACAGTGCTTTAGCCTATATGCAGATAGTGCTTGCAAGATACCTGTCACTGCTGCATATTATTGATAATCATGCAGATATGTAAAACATTTACTGGAAAAAAAGATTATTACATGTTCCTTTTTAATGAGAACAGAAGTCTGTGTATGGCTTTAAGATGTCTTAAATATTCACTGGCAATTTCATTAGGTATAACTTTTCGACTAGTCATTAAAACAAATATTTAGGCAGCCGATCACATGGCAGCAACTCAGTGCATTTATGCATGTAGACATGGTTAAGATGTTTACTTGATGAGTTCCAACCAAGCGTCAGAACAGGAAAGAAAAGTGATTTAAGTGGCTTTGCATATGCTATGGTTGTTTGTGCCAGACGGGCTGGTATGTGCAATTTTCCCACAGAATGATCTCTAGTGTTTAAAGAGAATGGTCTGAAAAAGAGAAAATACTTGTTACCACTTGTTACAACCAAGGTATGCAGAAGAATGTACGACACGACGAACGTTAAAGCAGACGAGTTGCAGCAGAACAAGACCACACCAGGTGCCCGTTCTGGTAGCTACAGACAGAAAACTGGGGCTACAATTTGCATTGGATCAGCAAAAGTGTACAATGGAAGGAACAGGATTTGAACAGAAAGTGAATTTGGTGTAAACAACATGAAAGCATGGCTCCATCCTGCTTGTATAAACAGTTTCAGCTGCAGGTGGTGGTGCAATGGCGGGGGATATTCTCTTGGCACACTTAACCACAGCGTACCCATCTTCTGATGGCAATTTCAGCAGGAAAACACACCATGTCACAAAGCTCAAACCATCTCAAACTGGTTTATTGAACATAACAATGAGTTCACTGTTCTCAAATAGCCTCCACACTCAATTGAACAGAGTACCCCTGAGATGTGATGATGTGGAAAAGGAGATTTGTATTACAAATGTCGAGCTGAGAAATTTGTAAAAAGTTTGTGAGACTATCACAGCATGGCCCAAAATCTCCGAGGAATAGTTCACCTTATTCTGAAGGCAACCCACCGGTATTAACAAGGTGTAACTAATAAAGTGGCCAGTGGATTTAGATTTGAGGAAAGAAAACTAAAACACCTCCTACTGCAGGTGCTGCGATAACCACATAAATACACATCCAGTTAGAGACCTGTGTTTTGTCCAAACAGTAAAGGACACATGGACAAATGAATGAATTGTCCACGGCATGGAAGAAGACTGATTGTAGGATTGAAGATTCTGGATTGTAAATAAGAGCAGAATAAAAAATATATTAACACTGAAATGTTTTTATCTGCAAACAGATACAAATATGTAAAATGGCATAACTGACAAAAACATGTCTGAGAATTGCCACATGGCTAATGTGAGATAGAAAAAAAGAAGCATGAATCATGCTGCCAAGTACGAAAGCCAAAAAAATTCCTCCAGTACTTTTAATGTTTCCATGTTTGACCATACAAAAGTATGATTAAAAAGGTTGTTGTTAACTAAAGTACAAGAATCTCTGCATTTTTTTCTCTCTCAGAAGAATTCAGTCCAAATTTCCAAGGTCAATAACACAATGCAGTGAGACAGTGACACAGCACAGCAGTGGAGGTAAGATGAAGGTTTCAATATGTCCCATATAAAGTCTCTAAATGTCAAAATAGGCTGAATTCTTATGACAGTATTGTGGGAGGGCAATGACAAAAGTGAGAATCTGACTTGGTGGAGATGACCACCCCCACCTGTACACTCCAGCAGCAGCCAGTCAATCAGCAAAGTACAGAACTGCAGAGCTTATCTGACAAAATGTAGCTGGAACCTAAAGGATTTCAGTTTTGCTGTTTATTTTCTCTTCCCCCCCCAAAAAATATCAATGATTAACTGTGGAAACATCAACTTTAAAAAGCTTTTGGCTGTGATGATAACTTGTCTCGGCAAAGCTAATTAGACAGTAATTGTCATCCCCAACTGGCAAATGCTACACACTTGAAAGCAAAGCGTGACAGTATCAATAACTGCAAGAAAGAATAATTGGAAATCAACTATTTCATCTAACAGCACAAAAGAAATTCTCTGACAATAAAAAATCACTGATGTGGCCCAAGTTTGTTCAGCGACAACAAAACACGGCCGACTAAAAGTCTAAAAAGTTGCTTCTGTCTTACTCAGAATGAGAGCCGAGCTGAATCTGGCCGACAACAACCACAAAACAACTATTATTTTCTCCCTGTGGTGAGTTTTCTTTTTTAAAACCTTGAATAAATCACAGAGGAATAATGATACGTTTTGTATGCACAATTCAAGCAGAACTAAATATTCCTATTAAAGGTTTTTACAGCTCCACCTTTCAAATGCCACACGCGCACACTCACACGTTTTATAGCTTGGAATAGACTTCTTCACTGACAGCTGTTGAATTGAACTGCCATTGGTCTGGCAGGCGGCACATATGACAACGGCTCGGAAGACGGCGTCTGAAAATCCGCTCGTTTTAATCAGGAGCTAACAGATAAAATATGTGACAGCTTGTTTCTGTTAATGAAATTGGCATAATCAAAAATCATCACAATCCACTTTGCTTCTAAATTATCTCACTCAATCAAGACCGAGCACTTTAGAGCCTCTTTTCAAACACTTCTCTCGGCTGTGTTTGCTTAATACTTGGTACCTCTGGACGGCGTGATCTGCTGTAATCCATCCAATTCTGTTGCAAGCGCCGTGTTTGCCGAACACAACAAAATACACGTTTGTAAAGCCGACGCGTTAAGCCAAATGGCGTAAATCGGACAGATTTCGAAGAATACCTGAGAGGATTCCTCATTGAAACGGGACAACAAAACAACCGTCCAACCGTTGTGGAAACAAGGCATCATTTAGTCTGGATACAGTGCGGTTCATGTGTGCACCGCAAGACAAATTACAGCTATCAGCAAACTCTGCTCTGTAAATGCACGCAGCAAACTTGTAAGGGTTATATGTGGAAATGTTGATATCAGCTGCCTCGCGCAGATGAATGACAAAACTCCATGAATATATGAATAAATAAACAAGACAAGAATCTATACTCTGTGGATCTCTCTCTTCCTCTCTCGCTCTCTCGCTGCTCATTCTTTAGTTCTTTTTCCCCACCTAATATTCAGCCCTTCGTCTTTCCTTCAGTCTTTTGCTTTCATGAATTAATGAATAACCTCCAAATCTGAACTGTCTGTATCCATCTTGCTTTCACTTTTTCTTCTTTTATTCATAAATTAGTAATCAGAAAATGTTAGGACAAAAATCCCGCTGTATGAGCTGTGTTTTTTTCTCCATTCTCCCACACTTTGCTTTCCGCCTCTGAGTCCATTTCTGAGACACTTTGGTCTTCGACTCTTTGGAGATTGGATTTTCTCATGTTTTCTGTTCTTCCCTCATTATGTTCCTCCATCTTCTTCTTTTTCCCCCTTCTTCAGTCCTGCTCTTTGATTGTCTCTTGCCCTCTCTCTTCCATTGCTGCATTTCTTCCACTTTGCCATTTGCAGTTAATCAGCGCTAATAATGATTGCAACTTGGCCTAAGTCCAAACGCACAGAACACACAGACACACACACACACACACAATTGCAGCTTACACTAAAGCACTCTCTGAGATGCTGTAAATGACCGGCTCTTGTGTGTGACTGTGTTTGTCGATGTGTGCGCTCGCTGTGTGGGTGATGATTCATGGATTCACAGTAACAGCTACTTATCAGCCTGAGGGAAGACAATGGCATCGCAACAGCTCATCACTCATATTTACTCGGCTCCACACACACAAACAGACACACACACCCCCAGATACACACACATGAAAAACAGTTTTTAACATCCGCTGTCATAGGCACCGGTGCGTTTATTTATTGTACCTGGTGGGACCCCGGTGGAGATGGTGGAGGATGTGACCACGCCCCGTCCTGCAGCAGTGAGCGCAGCCACTTGTATTGTGTACACGGTGGTGGAGGTGAGGCCGGTCAGCTGGTACTGCAGGGTGGAGTTGGGCAAGGAGCGTTCCTCGCGACTTGACTCCACATTCGGCACTTCCCACCACAGCATGTAACCTGCGGGGTGTAGCGCACACGCTGGGTTAATAAAGGCGCATATAGACACAAGCAGACACAAGTACACACACAAGCACGTGTGCAAAAGCGCACACACGTACAAATAATGAGAGGTGCAGAGCCATAAAGGAGAGGAGAGTACAGAAGGGGTAACTCCAGTCAAAATCCTGTCTGTCCCATCGCATCTTTGCAGTCATGCATCACACTCCACCTTCAAATGTGTGTGTGAGTGAGGCCATTTGTGTGTAAAGCCCCGGAGAGAGTGAATGGTCCCTCATCTGTCTCCCTGCTCACCAGGTGCTGGATGAAAAGCAGGTTGAGGAGAAAAGAGTAAATGTGCAAGGTGACCTTGATTGAATACCCATTTTCTCACTCCTCTGAGTGTGTATGCTGACTGGAAAGCCACTGCTCCCTGTGCTGTCGGGTTGTGGTCCTGTGGTGGAGGTGCTGGATGAATGTTGGACAACAACACAAAGACACAAACGTGTAATGTAGAGTTATCGCTTAATTCACAGCAGCTTGTTGTGTTCCCCATTGACTAACAGAGCCAAGGAGGAAGTAGGGCTAAATTAATCTGGGGGAAAGTGCCTTGAGCTCTGCGATGTGCTGCACAAACAAGACCACGGGTGTTGGGAGGCGTGGGATGAGGGCATGTTCGAGACAAAAAGAGGAGACAAGCTGCAAAGGGAAAGGATTAGCTGATGATGAATCAGTTACACACAAACGTCTTCTTAGAGATGGGGGACAGTAAGAGACTAAGTGGAGGAAACTGAAGAAACTATAAAGAGAGGGGATGCTTTTATAAATTCACTTAGATTGGTCATTTGAGAAGATTACTTATCTCATCAAAAATGTGGGTAAAGGGGGGAAATTATTAGAGGCTATCTGCAGTTTTGTTTTGCTCCTTTAATTTTACTGTCACGTTGCAAAGATCTAACCGGTGATGATGCCGTTCTTATCTTCAGGTTCTGCCCAGCTGACTCTGAGCGATGTGTCCAAGATTTCAGTGAAGCTTAGACGGCGAACACGTCCAGGGGCTGAAAAACAAAACACACATATACACACGCACAGTGATGTGGATCAGGCAATTTTTGATTGCAAACAAGCACACATCTCTGTCGTACACAGCATATTACCTATGGCCTATGACTTCACAAGCCTCTTCCTAATCACATTGACCAACACACAGACACGCACACATACACACACACACACAGGTGGGTGCAACCCTGCCATTTCTCATTTCATCAATCGCTCTCTAACCCCTTCTCCCTGCAGAGCGATTAAGCTATTCATCTGAGACATTCAATAACTCTCATACACTCATACTCGTGCACACACACACACACAAACACACACACAGGCGGATGCAAAAAGCTATCATCAAGCAAGAATTACACCCACCGTTAACCCTGCCGACACGCCCAGCAACCAATCAATAACTGGCCACTGCTGTGTATGTGTGTATGTGTGTACGGTACATATGGCTACTAATATCCCTTTCCCACTCAATAATTACTGGTTGGTAATAATTGCTCGTCTGCCTGCCTATAGGCTATTGTGTTTATTTGATGGAGTGATGGTGTGCATGTGCACTTGTAGCTGGGAGTTGCAGCTATTATGTTTATCCATGGAACAGTGGGCTATAAATACCACTAAGCCTGAAAACATATGAGTCAATTCCCTTTAGAAAGACACAACGTAGAGAAAAAAATAAATAAATAAAAGGGAACCGGGAGACGTCCGGGGAAACTAAGAACAAAGAAATTAAAAATGAGTGAAAGGCAACTAAGAGCCTGAAAGAAAGCAGTGAGTGCAGGTGTATTGTGTTTGCTGGGTATTGTGTACACAGCTGTGTATCACACTGATAAAAACAGCTGGACTGAACGGAGAGCTAGCTAATGCACTTTTATTATTATTCACAGGGGAGTTCTTTGTGTTGTTTGCTGGCTTTATTCACGCTGTTGCTCATGTGTTGTGTCTGTGCATGTGTGAATACTCACTGTCCTCATGCGTCTGCACCAGAGTGGGCGGGCTACGGGGACCATCTCCAGGCGTTGTGAAGCAGAGGGTAGAGCCATAGTACCAGGTGAATTTCTTGAGGCCGCTGACCAACCCTGTGTGGCGTGAACTGGGGTAGTCTGGGGTGATGGTTACTATAGTAACGTCCTCTGGAGACTGCTCTGGCCACACTAGCAGCTGTGTGGTAAATTAGAAAAATTGTCATTAGTGACAGCAATAATAGTCAATGAATCCAACGTAAGTCCAGCAGGTCACCCCAGAACCCGAACTGTCCATCAGAGTTATATTTCCACTATTTTTGTCATTTATTTTGACTCAGCAGCTCCAGGCTACTGGATCCATTATTGGGAGCGCATTTATGAAAGAAAACTTATTTGTACCACAGTATGGGACACAGTGGATCTTTTCAAATTAGAATGATACCCGAGAGTTTTTGTCATTAAAGTTTAAAACTGCCAAATGCTACTGGCAAATCTGACAAACAACTAAACAATAAACATGTTTTATTCTCGAGAAAAGTTATTTGCATTCCAAACAAGCATACTTTTTATTTATCAGTGTAGCACTTCTAAAGTCTTGCCAGCAGGCCGTTGTCAATCACAGCAGCATCTGAGGATATACGCTAAGTTTGATAATCAGTCTAACTAAATGCCTAATGAAAGGTTAATTCATCTTTATAGTGAGACTTCATTTATATTCAGAACCCACTGCAGCCTGGCTTGCATTATTGCTTTAACCACAAAAACAAACAGTGAAAAGCAAACACTCACATATTCATAATGAGAGATAAGCCACGGGCAACACTATGATGGGGTGCCCATATTGATAGACCCTAATGAAAAAATAAATAACTGGCTAAAATGTGGACAGAACTGAATCTGAATGCAAAGCTGCATCTGAACTGTGCTTTGTACAGATGAAACCAAAGTGGAGATGTTTGGCACGATGCCATAATTGGGAAAAATAAACCAAAAACCCCCACAGCATATCAGCACAAACACCTCAGTCATGATTTGGGATTATTCTGCAGTCACAGGACCTGAGCACCTTGCAGTCACTGAGTCCATCAACTCCTCTGTACTGTATACCAAAGTATTCTACAGTCAATTTGAGTCCATCTGTCTGACAGCTACAGCTTCACAAATCTGCAACAGAAAGGCTGAAAAAGTAAAGAACCAAGGTGTTGCAATGGCCCAGTCAAAGTCCAGAGAGCTGTCCATAAATGAATACCCACAAACCTCAATGAACTGAGGCAACGCTGTAAAGAAGAATGGACCAAACTTCTGCACAATAATGTCAGAGGCCAATAAAGTCATAGAGAAAACAATGCTGCACAAGCTGCTGTCCTGTGGTAGTACACAACTGTCCACAATGGAGTCACAAAATGTCGAACCGAAATCAAGGTGAAGACCACATTTTCAGATATGTGCAGTAATAATGACTGCTAAGTGTGGCTCTGAACGTCAACATGCCATTGAGGCCGGAGGCCTCTATATGTCAGCATTTGATGACTGAAAAAACTCTGACCTGCATGCACAATGCCTCGCTGCTCTGTTGTCTTTGTGAGCTCTGCGATGTGCTGCCTCAAAGGTTCAAGGCTTTTTTTTTTAGGTTACAGTATTTTCTCTTATAGCTACACTGTTACAGTTTTTGCCCGTTGCTTGAACACTATAAACCCATGCTTAGGCTAAAGTAACACAACTTGAAGCTTTTGTTACCATACCTCAAACACATGTACCCATACCTTAAACAAAAGTGCTGCTTTGCACTCTGGTTGCAATTATGCAACACACTTACTCCTTTATGCAACACACATGGTCCTGCATACTACACTCTATTTCATACATAAGACACTTCGTTCAAAAATGAAATTTCAGGGTGCCATTTGGAAAACACATGTATCCAAAATACCAAACACATCGGGTAATTGCAACCACTCAAATATACACCTGAAGGCACTTACTTGCAAAACTGAACACCAATTAGCCAACTACAAAAAGCCCTCAGTTTAGCCATTTCAAGAACTTTGCAAGCATGGATGGAGGGAGAGCAAGAGGAAGAGGAGGAGGAGGTCAAAGAGGCCATGCACGGATCCATATTTCTGATGATATAAGAGCAACTTTGGTGGACCATGTCATCAACCACGGCCTGACTATGAGGGAAGCTGGGCAGAGAGTCCACCCACATCTAAGCCGCTTCACAGTGGCATCTGTAATACGAACATTCCGACTAGAAAACAGGTCTGTCTTCATCTCACTGCCTTCTACTCTACTCAGATGGTTTTCATAGTACTGTTCTACAGTTACCATATCAAGTGTACAGGGTATTGCAGGGTGCTAATGCTCCTTTTGCAGCCAAAGTGGTAGTTTCTGTGAAACATAGCATGATTACTTATATTGAAGTACAGTGTTGTACAGTGGATGATACAGTATATACAGTGAAGTACTGTAAGAAAAATAAGCAAACCGATGACAATATGTGGTTGTATTTCTCTAGAATGACTCGAAGACCTTCTGGGGGAGGACGCCAACGCCTGTTCACACAACGGCAGGAACTTGCTGTTGTGGACCTAGTGAGGGCAGACAATGCCATCCGTCTCCACCAGCTACGACGGAAAATACTTGCAGACAGGCGAGTGTTCAGCAACATAGACCATGTGAGCATCACCACCATCAGACGCATCTTGGGTAAACACAGCATCACCATGAAGCAGCTCTACAGAGTCCCATTCGAGAGGAACAGTGACAGGGTCAAAGGACTTCGAGCTGAATATGTACGGGTACGTGTAACTGTCCCTTACATTTACAATAGAGTATTGGTGAAGTCCAGTAGCAGCTGAATATGTACCATATCAGTACCACATGGATCCATTCTGAGAGCTACACAGGTACCTGTGTGATGGGGTGAGGGTGCTGTATGTGTAGCACTGTAGTACAGTGATATGTTCCCCTTTTTTTCAGAGAATCTTGGCCATGGATGGAGCTGCACAGCCTCATGAATACATTTTCATTGATGAAGCTGGATTCGACCTGAGCAAAACAAGACGACGGGGTCGTAATGTAATTGGCCAAAGGGCAATTGTGCACGTCCCAGGGCAGCGCGGGGGAAACATCACATTATGTGCCGCCATATGCCTTCGAGGGCTTCTGCACCATCATGCAATACTAGGTCCATACAATAGCCAACACATACTCACATTTCTAGATGCTCTCCATGATATAGTTGTACAGAACAGACCAGATCAGCCCAGGTTTGTGGTGATATGGGATAATGTCAGTTTCCATCGGGCTGCTCTGGTCCAGGCCTGGTTCTCCAACCAAAGTCAATTTGAAGTGGTATACTTGCCCCCTTACTCACCATTTTTAAACCCTATAGAGGAATTTTTTTCGGCTTGGAGATGGCGTGTATATGACCGCCAACTACATGCCTGCATGCCTCTTCTGCAGGCAATGGAACAGGCCTGCGGCGACATTCAGGTGACAGCAATCCATGGATGGTTTTGACATGGAAGAAGATATTTTCCCCGGTGCCCAGCGGGAGAAGACATTGCTTGCGATGTTGATGAGGTCCTGTGGCCAGACCCCAACAGACGGCGGGATCCATGAGCCCACGTATGCACAATTGTCATGATTTTTTGTTTACAGTATAGTGTTTTTTCTATTACTGTATTATGGGGGTGTTATGTATTTAGTAAAATCAGTTTATAGTTTGTGGCACTACTTTCTGTTATTGAGTGTAGAACACAAAGTGTGGTGTATGCGCGCATTGATATGCCTGCGCCTTGTTTTCCTTAGACTGGTTATTAAAGTATATTCCTACGACTAAAGAAGGCGTCGTTACTTACCAGTTAAGTTATAAGAGAACATAACAGACTGGCGACGAGGATTAAAACGGATCCCCGATGTGCATTGGACGACAGAGAGGGGGAAATCCTTGTGAAAGTGGCCAAAAAGACACGAAAAACGGTTAGGGCCAAAACAACTAACCCTCCGTGTGGATGCTAGCTCACCTGCCTGGCTAAAGAGAGGACGTGAGTAACATCAATTATTTTAAGTGAAGGACGCTTATAAAAATACCGAAAAATGTCAGGAGGCGTTGGACAAATGGACGTTTTCGATAATGGCACAGAGGATTGGACAACATACGTAGAGAGAGTTGAACAGTATTGTCGAGCTAATAAAGTAGAGGACGAGAGGAAAGTTGCTGTGTTACTGAGTGTGATGGGAGCGAAAACATACAACTTGTTGCGCAGCCTCATCACACCGATCAAACCAGCTGACAAAAGTTTCAAGGAGATCACAGAAGTGCTCCAAAAACATTTCCAACCGAAGCCACTGGTTATAGCCGAACGTTTCCGATTTCATAAACGAAATCAACTAAAGAATGAGTCCACATCGGAGTACATCGCGGAACTCCGGCGGCTGTCGGAACACTGTCAGTTCGGGGAGGGGCTGTCAGATGCGCTGAGAGACCGTTTCGTCTGCGGCATGAACAATGAAGGCACACAGAAACGACTTCTCACAGAGGATAACCTCACTTTGCACCGTGCATTAGAGATAGCGATATCGATGGAGACAGCAGCAAAAGATGCCGGAGAGCTTCAAGGAAAAGGCACGGAGCCGTGTTCTGTAAACAAAATATATCCGCAGCGCAATAACAAATTACCGATGTGCTTCAGATGCGGCAAGAAGTCACATGACGCTGCTAATTGCTGGTTTAAAGAGAAAGAATGCCTGCAATGTAACAAAAAGGGGCATATACAGAAAATGTGTAAATCAAAGCAGTATGATAAAAAGAAAAACAAAATGTGGAAAAGAGACAGAAAGCTGCATGAAGTAAACGAGTCAGAGCCAACTGATTCTGAGGAGGATTTGGCATGCCTGGAACTGTACACAATGCAAGAGAAAGATAACGATGCAATATGGCTCACACCTAAAATACAAGGGATTGAGTTACAGATGGAACTGGACACCGGGTCTGCTCTCTCACTGATTTCATATGAAGATTATAGAAGCAAATTCCCCAATCTGAAACTGAAGCACACCTCGGTGAAACTGAAAACGTACACAGGTGAAAGAATAACTCCTCTGGGAAAACTAAAAGTGAAAGTGGAATATGAGAAAAAGAAATGCAACCTGGAACTTTATGTTCTGAAAAATGGAGGTGTGCCATTATTTGGGCGTGACTGGTTGAAACACATCCGCCTCAACTGGAAAGAAATAAAGTCAATGAGACTGGAACGAGGCCTGAGTGCAAATTCTGTGGATGAAAGACTGAAACAGATCCTTAATAACCATGCCCAGGTGTTCAAAGATGGAATCGGCACCCTGAAAAATATTAAAGCACAGATCATACTAGAGGACAATGCAAAACCAAGATTCCACAAGGCACGCCCTGTACCTTATGCTCTACGCCCTAAAGTTGAAGCAGAGCTTCAACGCTTGGAAGAGCAAGGAATACTCACCAAGGTGGAATGGTCAGATTGGGCTACACCAATAGTATCAGTAAGCAAGAAAGCAAGTGACAGTGTGCGGATCTGTGGTGATTTTAAGGTTTCAGTGAACCCAGTTCTCCGCATAGATCAATACCCACTTCCACGGATAGAAGACATATTCACAGCAGTAGCAGGTGGCAAACACTTTTCAAAAATTGACCTTGCCCAGGCTTATCTCCAGATGGAAGTAGAAGAGACATCCAGAAAATATCTGGTAATAAACACTCACAAAGGCCTATATCAGTACAACAGACTGGTATTTGGTATTGCCAGTGCCCCAGCAGTATGGCAACGTGCCATGGATCAGGTCCTACAAGACATTCCAGGAACACAGTGTTTTCTGGATGACATAATCGTCACTGGTGTTGATGAGGAGACTCATCTGGCTAACCTAACAGCAGTCCTGGCCAGGCTAGAAAAATATGGACTGAGAGCAAACAAAAACAAATGTGAGTTCTTTAAGGATGCCATTGAGTATTGTGGACACAAGATCGACAGACATGGGCTCCACAAAACCAAGGACAAAGTTGAAGCAGTCCTGAAGGCACCAGAACCTAAAAATGTGAGTCAGCTGCGCTCTTTCTT
The DNA here is from genome assembly GCF_965226115.1 of Aulonocara stuartgranti. Classification (NCBI taxonomy): domain Eukaryota; kingdom Metazoa; phylum Chordata; class Actinopteri; order Cichliformes; family Cichlidae; genus Aulonocara; species Aulonocara stuartgranti. Next base: position 29,986,498 of record NC_138944.1, on the reverse strand, counting down.
GGGCTTAATTAATTATTACCACAAGTTTCTACCAAACCTTTCAACAGTTCTGCACCCGCTGAACTCTCTGCTGCAACAAAATGTCAAATGGAAATGGACAAAAAACTGTGAAGAGGCATTTAATGGCGCTAAGCAGCTCATTACATCAGAGGAGGTTCTGACACACTTTGACTCCAATCTACCACTTCGCCTCGCCTGTGATGCCTCACCATATGGCATTGGTGCTGTGCTATCTCACAAAATGCCTGATGGATCGGAACGCCCAGTTGCCTTTGCTTCAAGGTCCCTAAATGCAGCCGAACGCAACTATGCGCAGATAGACAGAGAAGCACTCAGTCTAGTGTGGGGCGTGAAGAAGTTTAATCAGTATTTATATGGACGACACTTCACCCTGATCACAGACCACCGACCGCTGGTGTCCATCTTTAACCCTCAGAAAGGTATTCCAACCATGGCTGCGGCACGCTTGGGCGTGACTGGTTGAAACACATCCGCCTCAACTGGAAAGAAATAAAGTCAATGAGACTGGAACGAGGCCTGAGTGCAAATTCTGTGGATGAAAGACTGAAACAGATCCTTAATAACCATGCCCAGGTGTTCAAAGATGGAATCGGCACCCTGAAAAATATTAAAGCACAGATCATACTAGAGGACAATGCAAAACCAAGATTCCACAAGGCACGCCCTGTACCTTATGCTCTACGCCCTAGCAGACGCTGCGTCAACCTCAAACAGCACCTGTACACGCGTGGGAGTGGCCATCCGCTCCATGGCAACGCATCCATATAGACTATGCTGGCCCATTTATGGACCAAATGTTCCTAGTTGTGGTTGATGCTCACTCAAAATGGCCAGAAATCTTCCCCGTAAAGCAAGCAACAGCTGCCAGCACGATCAATAGCCTTCGGTCACTGTTTGCACGCACAGGTCTGCCACAACAGCTCGTAAGTGACAATGGTCGTCAGTTTACTGGAGAGGAGTTCCAGTGTTTCCTTCGGAGTAACGGCATACGACATATCACTTCAGCTCCCCATCATCCTGCAACAAATGGACAAGCCGAACGGTTCATTCAGTCCTTCAAGCGGTCAATGAAAGCCAGTCGCACAGAGGGGAAGCCGCTACAACAGAAAATAGACAATTTCTTACTGGCTTACAGGAACGCCACCCATGCAACAACTGGACACACACCTGCAATGCTCTTCATGGGACGAAATCTGAGATCACGTCTAGATTTGCTGAAACCAGACATTCGCAAGAATGTCCAAGACAAACAGTCTTCCATGGTGGACGCAACAAGAAACAAAACTAGATTCTTCAATGCCGGACAAAAAGTTCTCGCCAGGGACTACAGAGACCCAAGTCAGAAATGGCAGCCTGGCACGATCCTGTCACGGACCGGACCACTGACATATACTGTAGATGTTGGAGCCAACTTAGTCTGGCGTAGACATGTTGATCAGATTGTAGATGCGGAAAGCCACATGGTTCCACAGCCACCTGAGAGCACATCTACACACCAAGATTCAGAAGAGTTTGCCCTCGCTCCACCACCTGAGGTTCAGGATTTACGTGAAGCTACCGATGCTCACACACCTGAACTTACCACACAGAGCACTATGGAGTCTGACCAAATAGGCAGACGGTACCCTGAGAGAAATCGCAGAGCACCTCAGAGACTGAACTTATAGGTTTCACGTTAATTCTGTAGGAAAGCAGTTCAAATGTTTAAGAGGAAACAACCTACCTACATGTTGTAAATCACTGAGTAGGTGTCATATTTCAGTTCAAGTTAAATTATTGGTTTACAACATTATCTGAAATATTTTGATTGTTTGGTACCTATTGTGTTCATCAAGGTTGGATGGGAGGAACTGTTATGTATTTAGTAAAATCAGTTTATAGTTTGTGGCACTACTTTCTGTTATTGAGTGTAGAACACAAAGTGTGGTGTATGCGCGCATTGATATGCCTGCGCCTTGTTTTCCTTAGACTGGTTATTAAAGTATATTCCTACGACTAAAGAAGGCGTCGTTACTTACCAGTTAAGTTATAAGAGAACATAACAGGGGGTTTTTTTGTTTTGGTTTTTTTTGCTTTATCTGAATTCATGGTACTGCAATGTACAATATTGAGTAGGTCTATTTGCTTTTTTGGTTGTTTGCAAATGTGTCTCCTGAAAATATGCCTTCTGAATGAACAATGGAAATCAAAGACTGCAGTGCTTTATATAAAGTAGACTAGTGTGTTCCCCCTGCTCTGTAAGTGTTTGCATATGATGCAAATATGTGTCATTTTGTCAACAGAGTTACATTTTGACAAAGGAATGTTAGGTTTTGATAGCAGAGTTTAGGTTTTGAGAGTAGAGTTTCAATTTGGTGCAGATGTGAATGGTATATTTCCCAGTGTTGTGTCATGTTTACTTGTGTTTAGGGTTTTGGCACAATGAGCAAAGTTTTGCAAAATGTGTTCAGGCAACGGGCAAAAACTGTAAGAACATTCCGACTAGAAAACAGGTCTGTCTTCATCTCACTGCCTTCTACTCTACTCAGATGGTTTTTATAGTACTGTTCTACAGTTACCATATCAAGTGTACAGGGTATTGCACAGTGCCTAGCGGGAGAAGACATTGCTTGCGATGTTGATGAGGTCCTGTGGCCAGACCCCAACAGACGGCGGGATCCATGAGCCCACGTATGCACAATTGTCATGATTTTTTGTTTACAGTATAGTGTTTTTTCTATTACTGTATTATGGGGTGTTTTTTTTTTTTGGTTTTTTTTTGCTTTATCTGAATTCATGGTACTGCAATGTACAATATTGAGTAGGCCTATTTGCTTTTTTGGTTGTTTGCAAATGTGTCTCCTGAAAATATGCCTTCTGAATGAACAATGGAAATCAAAGACTGCAGTGCTTTATATAAAGTAGACTAGTGTGTTCCCCCTGCTCTGTAAGTGTTTGCATATGATGCAAGTATGTGTCATTTTGTCAACAGAGTTACATTTTGACAAAGGAATGTTAGGTTTTGATAGCAGAGTTTAGGTTTTGAGAGTAGAGTTTCAATTTGGTGCAGATGTGAATGGTATATTTCCCAGTGTTGTGTCATGTTTACTTGTGTTTAGGGTTTTGGCACAATGAGCAAGGTTTTGCAAAATGTGTTCAGGCAACGGGCAAAAACTGTAATTGGACAACATGCTTGTGTCTAATGTCACATCGTGCTACCAGCATCGATGCAACTTTCTCCACTCAGTTACTACTGTGCATGAACAGCACATCTGCTATTTATTCAGAGAAAATGTCTCATGCTTGTTAACCATGCTGGTTTTTGGGGTGTTGTGGATTATAGCAGCACATCCTCTTGACATTACTTACTTACATGTTTCACTTAAAACAGCACAGTGGGACAAGCTTTCCAAAAACTCACCTCTATAGCTCCGTGGATCTAAACGCATTAAGTGAAAAAGAAATCTTTCAGATTACTACAGTAAAGGATCTGCTGTGCACATTGTATCACATCTAGCTGCAACAGGACACCAGCTCAAAAAGGCTTTGCTTTTCCTCCTAAAGGGTGCACCACTGCACCCAGTGTGTCACAGTAAAACAGCATTTTCTATGTTTTCAATTATAATTCTACTGTATTATCTGCACAGTACAGTGCAGTGGAGTAAGAGTGCTGATGTGGCATCCTCGAGCTCACTTTCAAAGGGTGCTGGGATGATTGGGTTTTCTGTTGATAATGTGTGTGTGTGTGTGTGTGTGTGTGTGTGTGTGTGCGTGTGTGTGTGTGTGTGTGTGTGTGTAAAGGTGTGTATTTAGAAGTGGGTTGCAATGGAAATGCATATTTTTGTCGTATAGAGATGACGTGTTTGACAGACAGGAAGGAATGAGTGAAGATACTTTCAAGGACAAGTAAATAAAAGACATGAAACTCATTAGAAGTGTCTGGTTCTTTATCTGGCTGAGAGTTTTGAGCTACATTATTAAGGGCATTGTATATAGTCAGTGATCTGTGGGGGTTAGGGTGGGGTGAAATGAGATGAAGCTTTGCTTCATATCCTCTTTTAATTAATATCATTATCAACTGCCCCTCTAAGCAGCACAACACACCCAAAGAAGCACACCCACGTGCACGGCAGCACTCACAGGCTGCAGTGGCAACATCAGAGAGTAACATCCAAAAGATGGAAAGCCATATAGTATTTATCAACCAATATTCCCACTCTAAAACAGACCCAGTGACGCAAAGCTACAATGATGTGTTTTCTTTGTCATCTTAATCAGTTCCTTAGGGGTTGGCTGCTACAATGAAGTGAAAAATAAATTGCCGACCAGAACTACATAAAGATCCCTCACGATATTCAGTCATTTTCTCTCACACGTCCCCATTTCCCTGCTTCTTTATTACCATTATTATTATGATCTTCTCTCTCTCTCCATATTTTCTTGGCATCCACTAATATTTCCCCTTTTTTAATCCCTTCTTTTATTTTTGCTCCAGCAGTAATTTTCTTCTTCTTGGAATCGACCCCGCGCTTGACTTGGATTACGACTTGGAGTAAACAAGAACACAGGAGCAGAGAGAAGAACATGACCTCTGAGCTGAACTCCATTTCTTTTCCAAACTTCAATTATTAAAATAGTAAATAAAATATTGAGTAATCTGTTTTTCTTCATTCTGTTTTTGAGAGTCAGGTCAAAGTCAGTCATGGGCAAACTTCAGTTTGTGTAGAAACAAAACGTAAAGATAGAGGATGACATTGGACATTTAAAAGAGTTATTTGGTCCTTCCAATATTTTATGAAATATTTCATTTTAAAGAAATTTGTCAACACATCAAAAACTGACTTAAAATGTAAGAAAAAAGAATAAGCAGTGAAGCATATTCAGAGACTTACCTTGTACCCCTGGTTGATGCCATTAATGAATTGCTGAGGTGGAGGGTTCCAAGTGAATTGGATAGTAGTTGAATTTATAGCAACAACTTGGACTTCCTGCGGAGGTGCTGTGGGAACTGAAGGCAGAGACAAAAACAGGGATGCTTAACTGCAACAGGTTCACCAAGAGGAAGGTTGTGTTTTTATATAGTGAAAAAAACATTATTAAGACTTGTAGGCCCAAGCTGCAGAACTGTTCTTTTTTGTTTTGCTTTTTCTTTTTAAATAAGTGGTAGCTGTAAAAATATGAACCCGCACCACAGTTCAATGATTTATGTGGAGGCTCTGCTCATTTAATTAAAAGAAATAACTGCTAAGCTTGCAAAATAAAATGGCAAACCTATCCCTTTGTTCTTTGCTTAAAATGAACGTATTGTCTGAAAAGCTCCACTAATCTATTGTATTTTGCATATTAGTACCTTATTAATCTCTATATGAACATGTCAACTCTGCAGGCAAAGTGACAAGATTTTGGGGACCATGACGTATGTGATGATTTTCTTTTTATTCCCCCTTTAAATGCATCTGCATTAGTAAACAACGACTGGCAAACACACAGGAAGTGTTGGCCTGGATATCTGCTGGCTACAAGGAAAGCCACGAAAAATGGGCCGACGTTCCCCAGAGCTGATGGGGTTCCCTGATTGTTGTTACCTTATAGGATTGACTGAATGAGATTAGGGTGTTGATGCATTACCGGCTGACTGTGAAAAAGGATGACTCACTGGATTTGCTAGCTCACAGTATCAACGTAACACCCATTGTACTAACCCAGCAGCCCTTTCAGCCATGAACTGCCCATTACGGCATGATTTACTGATTAAAAACAGAACTGAGTTGATTAAGGAAACAAGACGCTTGATCTATATTAATATTTAACAGACAAAAGGCCCTCCTATGACTCAGTGTCACAAAACACCTTTAATTTGAAGAACTCTTCCTCTCTTTTTTAAGTGGCTCTTTCTTTCAGGCCACAAAGCTTGAACTTTTTGTTAAGTGTGTTAAGCCTTGATGACATAACATCAATAGGGCAATTTTTTAAAGCTTTGGAAATCTGCCTTCAGAGCCACGGCAGCAGTCCCCTTTACCCCTTTCTCCACTGACGCAGCTCCCAAACTAGAACTGGTTGAATGCATTTCCACCAAAAAAAGACTGACGCTGGCGCCAAAAAGCTGACACCAGCACGGCACCGCAAAATTGCTGGGCCCAGAGTCAGAACCACGTCAGTGACTGTGGGAACTTCTCCAGTGATTTGCAGCCTACAGATTCTAACTGGCATGATTTTCTTTCCCTTGAAACGGCCCCAACTTCTGCTAGCAAGGTCATGAAATAATCTATCTGAACCTGTCGAAATGAGGACTAGGTCTTAAAAGGCTCTGCACCAGCACTGTGTTCAGCAAAAAGAAGCAGCAGTGACGGGTGTTAAATCACTCGAGCTCACATTTATCTTACGTATACATATGCGTTCATCCATGAAGTATTTATAGCATTTATTTGTCACATTACTATGTATTATTTATCTCTTAAAGAGCAGAAAAAAAGCCTGCAACCGTCCATGTTGCTGACAATGTTAAATAAATTTGATCCATCTGTGTTTAAGTTTGAATACAAGTTTAAAAATGTTCTGTGCATTCAAATGAAAGCAAGATGGTGACGATTTCAAATGACAGAATCTGAAACACGCACGAGCTCGGTCGAGGCATTCATCAGCTGCCTAAGAGTGAGTCGGAGAATAAAGAGTGCAACGCGATAAGATAGAAGCTGTGGAAAATACTGTGTATACAGCAGCAGTTTTTCATATGAAATGTAGCTTATTTGTTCAAGATGGAAAAAAGAAGGCTGGCAGGAGGTAAATACTGCAAACAAGCGCAGAACATGTTTGGTTCTCACAAGCTGAATGCATTTTGCATCACCCAACACCGCCTGTGCTGTTTATTTTTTCTTCTTTCCCCTTTCTTTTGTGTCCGTGTGTGAATGGTTCTCTGCACGTAAATCTTTATTTATTTATTTATTTATCTATGTTATGTGAACTCTATTAAAACAGTTGGTCATTTAGATGGAGGGTGGGGAGCAGAGTGAATAAACATCAAAGCCAGGAACAGAGAGAAAAAGGGGTGACAGTGAGATTTGTGTGCATGCGAGCGTGTGCGCCTGTTACTGAGTGCAGATGTGTGTGTGTGTGCGCGAGTGTCTGTGGGCACATGTTATGGTGATTACACAGTAAGGGGTTTATGCTGATGCTAGAGAGCCACAGAGTGATAATGTACTGTTGCATGATGGGAATGCCCTTTACATTTTACATTTGAGCTGAAGTGGCCAGATGAAACACGCGCACCCACGCGCACAAACACAAAGTGGGTGGAAAGAGACCAAAACAAAAACTAGTGAAAAATGGTGTTGCTGGTGATGTTGCAAGGAGGGGGAACAAAGAATGAGAAAAGTTTGAGGGAGACAGAAGATTAATTGATGTTAAAGATGCTCTCTCCCTCCCTGCCATGCTGATTGTGCTCCTGGGGACTGGCTTCTAACCCCTTGCAGCTCACAGCTTCAGATAAAACACTAAACTCTTCCCTTTGGGTGAATCTTAGTATGCGTGTAAGGCTGCTTGTGAGAGAGAGAGCAATGTTATCAGAGTCTACCACAGAGTTTAGCTTCATCCTTTCAGAGACACTGAGAGAGAGAAAATGTCGAATCCATCGCAGCCACTCCCATTAAACCACATTAGAATAATTAATGAGCCTAACTCCCTTTCCTGAGTCTATAAACCTGTCCCGAACTCTTGTAATAATGACTCTGAGTTTTATGTGCGAGCGTGCATGTGTGTGTGTGTGTTTGGCCCATGTTTAATACAGATAATATACTGTTGAAATAAAAGCCAGGAAAAGACGAACACGCGTTTAAAGGAGATTTACCCCGACAACCACTTCCTCTCATCTCACTTTACAGTCTTCACTTACATTCTTCCTCATTTCATACTCTTCCTTTATTTATGTTGAGAGACTTCAAAGCGTGTTGCTCTTTCCAGCCATATTTATTAAATGTATTATATGCCATGTTTTATATTTATAGAGCAATACAGAAACTCTTTCCCCATGAATTCCCCCCAGTTCATCTCAATGTGCTCGTTGGCCAGATGGGAGATGTAGTCCCTCCAGCATGTCCTGGGTCGCCCCTAGGGTCTCCTCCCAGTCGAGTGAAGCTGGTATGCCTGCGAGGAAATGCCTCAGGCACAACAAGTCTGAACCGCATCAAATGACACCCCTCTAAGTGAGAGTGAAGCTTGTCAGGTTATGGAGAAACTTCGTTGCAGGTGCTGGTAACTGATCTCAGTCGTCTGATCCCCACCCAAAAACATTAAACAGATGAGGATGTAAGTATATATACTCACTGCCACAATACGAGGGAAACTGAAAAATACAAATGGACCTTTACTGTCAGCTTAGCTATAAAACTATAGTCCTTTTTTATCTCTATAGTTGTGTTATTGTGAAAACAAACTGAACATTTAAGGCTTCGTTGTATTTTGGATACTGTTTATATGCTAATATCTTGTTTGTTTAATGCCATATTACAATGCATGATTTATTCAGCTTTGGTCAGATAATGCTCATGTTTGCATGTCAAGTTTCAACAGTCAGTCTCTCAGGAATAGCTTCCTTAACACTTCATTTGCAGGCGTTGCATTTAATTCGCATAGAAAGTGAACATGTGAATCCCTCGTTGTCCCCTGGATTACATAATACATAAAGTCTGCTCATAAGTCAAAGCTCATAATGTGTGATGGCTCTGATGTGAAGTCTTTTCCGGCCCGTATTTAAAGATTCACGGACCAAGGAAGAGTTCTTCTTGGGTTACTAACTCAACAGTGTCACAGTATTTTATATTTAGCAGCGTGCATATGGAGCAGTGATTAAAAACCTCTCAGAACGACTTGGTATATTTGCTTTGAGAAATAAAAGTGTGTGCATACTTACCTCCCTGCAGTGTGTACTCAGTGACAGGGCTGCTGTAGACACCCAGGCCTGCTCCTGTGTAGGCGGCCACCTGGATCTGGTACTGCGTCCAGATGATCAGATCTTTCAGCAGACAGTAGTTGGTCTCTGGGCTGCTGATGTTCTTCTCCTGGTAGTCTCCTGGCAGCCCTGCCAGACGGTACCTACACACATACACACACAGACGCACACACACATTTCAATATGTTGTTTTGCAGAAAAACAAGTTAGGAAAGTAAAGTAAATGGTATAGGCTATACAGTACATTCCTGTCCCAGTAAGTGTGACCACATAGGGAGTAAAGTATGCAATAGATTAATGTAAAAACATCAAATGTAGAACAAAAAACATAATCTTCAACCAGAAAATACTTTACATTAATATTTTACATTATTACTTATTTATGATATAATGAAATATTTTCAAGAAATCTCAAAGGTTTACCATCCAGAGAAAACCAACAAACACTGGTCACAGTTAGCTACCTCCCAAACCAGCTCAACCCAATATAGCTGCGTCACGCTAGCGTAAAAACAGGACAGCAACTTCCGTATGACTTAGGGAAAAAAACCAAACCACAGAAGATCATGGTTATCCGGTCACTGCACTGACTCCTTTTCACGTTCGGGTAGTTTCTGCATGCAGATAGAGGCAGAGACAACTTTTGATTGCGTTTGATGAGTTAGCATAACTCATGTGGCATGTGGCATGATTTGCAATAGGAGACTGAACTCGACTGGTTGTCTCCTATACAAAGAAATCCTGCTAGTTAATGTGAATTTTTGTGCATGTAGACAGCAACAGATTTTAGAGTTTCTGCTGACGTATACAGTTAATCACCGTATTATCACAAAGAGATGGCATGCAATTTCCACCTTGACCCCATTCAGCCACATACTGACTGCAGACATCTTATCTGAACATTTAAGACATGTTTTAATGACAGCGCTGGTTTGCTTCCGAATCCCATTTTGTAACCAAAATTTATAAAACAACAAAAAAACAAATGAAGTGAGAGAACTTTATTTCATTTGGTAAAACATGAGATCATTTTTAACTGTGGGGATATTATTTGCAGTTGGAAAACTGATTATTATTATGTGCAATACATGTTAAGTTTCAAATTTCAATAATGTTGTATCATGATTTAAGTAGTGGGATACTGTAACATGTATCATGGGGTATCTGGTTATTTTCCATCTCTAATACTGGACTTTCTGATACGCATGTTCAAATAAATGGAAATAAGCTATTTAGTGTACATTTAAACTTAAACTATGATTAACAATTTTCTGTTAATGTGAAGTCCTTCTACAGCTTCTTAAAGATGAAAAATCTCCAATGTTGGGTAGACATCCCTGACTAGTGCACCTCCAAGGCCTTTGCTTTAGTATATGTGATATAAACGTCCACTTAAAAGGATATATGACCCAACCAGACAGGGAGGTGTAATACCACTTTGGTACTGTACATATCTGATGGAGCTGAATGGAGTAATAATCCCCATGTCAGCGTTTTAATATGAAGCCTATTCACTGTAACAGGATATTCCTACGATTCACCGGCTGAGTCAGCGCTCTGTCACAAATACATGCTGTATACACACACGTAACATGCTCATATACACAAATACACAGACACAAAGTGAGGGGGCGCTGGAGGGCGACGGGGGATCTTTGCAGTGGAGAGGAGATAGACCCTCTCTCTCCACCTGATACAATGACACTCACACTGGGAGAGAAGGAGGAGGAGAAGGAGGGGGAGGGAATGATGTTGGAAACAAGGAGAAAGAGAGTGAGGATCTGCCAGCTGACACAACAAGGAGGAAGGAGATCCAAATGGGAGGGAAGGAGGTGGGAGCTCTGTCCTATAAAGTGGAAATGATATAGTGGGAACGTACGTGTGCGATTCCATTTTCTACTGATTTTCTGAAGTGGATGCAGATAACACAGTGAAGGAGGATAAAGACTAGATAACTTCTACTGCAATTACATGCAAATTTGTTTTAGGCAGCTGATGACGGCTTGATTACACACACTTTGTATCACATTTTGGGTAAACATCAAAAAGGAGGGATGGAGGACTAAAGGGCGGCAGGTGTGTCTGTAAAGACAGCTCTCCTGTGTCTGTCTATCAGACACACTCACACAAACAAACAATGACAGAAAGGAATAGGTATTAGTTCTTGACTTAAGCACAACACACTATAAAACTACAAGTATCACTAATGATTAACTAGTGGCAGAAATCTAATAGAATAGAGGTACCTGACTGATTTTGTCCAGCTCCAAGTGAAATTGAAAGCTGCAGAATAACCTGACTTTCCCACTTCACCTGACTTCACCCAAAGCTTTCAGGCACAGAGCTCTAAACTCTCCTATGAGCCAAACATGCTCACAGAGTGTGTTCAGCAGGGTGCAATTTGGTGGTATTGTGAAAAATACTACAAAAAAAAGTCACCTTAGCCATGCCAGCGTCTACAGTCCCATGGAAGTGACCGACCTTAATATGTCAACAGCTTTTCTCCATTAGGTTAAAGTACTGTGTGACAAAGGGCTTGCATTAATGCTAATAGCCAGTGAGTGGAGCCTGAGTAGGTCCAGACTTGCATTAATGAGGACGGTGGTGCGTGTAGGTACAGAAGGATGGAGCTGGATGAGGTCAAGTTCCACCCATTTGGCTCTGCGCTGAATACCACTTAGAAAATCCTCAATGTTAAGGTGAAACTAGCTGAACAAAAGTTTAGCAAAGAATTTTCTGGGGTTTATATATAAGCTATTCAACTTGTTCAGCATTATTTTGCTTATTATCAGTAAGAAACATGAAGCAGCCATTATTTGGGCGAAAGAGAGCTGTCGTATTGTGAATAAGCAAAAACAGTCAATCATGAACATGCTATGAAAAAACTTTACATTTTTATGACCTTATACTACAGCAACCACTGTTGTCCTATTCTGAGAGAGATAAAAAAAGGCCTCATCTAGAACACAATGTAACCAGAATGTTTGTGACGCAGCAGCTCATCCGGACTACAATTATGTTCTGTACAACGACGAATGTGACCTTGACCTTGAGCACAGTTTTGTTGATGACTCATTAAGCGATCATTGTGTGCAAATTTTCACTAAAATCTCCAGGAGTATAAAATGCAAGTAAAAACAAAGTACAGAGAATCCCTAAAATCTGTGCTTTTACAAAGTTTATTTTATTTTAAATGAAGCTGGTAGGAAACAAGGATTATTTAGCAGCACAAATAATGCAAGTTCTGACAGAGAGGAGCCGTAACGAGTCGGCAGTTCATGCACAAACTGCACCAAACTCACAGGACCACCAAGTTTTGCAGAAATCCCAGTGACACTTTCTGCTGCACCCAAGAAGGGAACAAATGTACGGGCCCACTCGCTAAGTCACATGTGCAGTGTACCAGTTCTTTCTGTTACTTTCACTATCCCTACACAGCACAACAACACCCAAACACGCGCATGTTTCTGTGTGTGTTTACCTGAGTACATATCCTCTGAGGACGCCATTAAGCTGGGGCTCTGGTGGAGGCTGCCACTGGACCATTATGGACTGGTTTGTGCGCCCACTGGCCACAATATTTTTCGGAGGAGCGCTGGGTGCCTCCTCTCTTAGCATGAGCCTAACGCACACAGACAGAGAGAAAGAGAGAGAGGGACACAGAAAAATTATTATGAATCGAGTTTATTAGACATCGCGTAATGAGAATATCAGTGTCGCCGTAGAAGTGTAGGCGCAGCGTTTATCGTTATCACGGGGCGTCCAAGCAATCACTTATCATACCGTCTGCAGAGGAACACTTTATAAGGCGAGCAGGCTAATAAAATTTTTTTTTAGCAACACTGTTTCCTAAATATCTTCATCTTTTATAGTCGAGGGGGTCAGTGTGCCTCCAAATCAGTGACGGTGTTTGTCAGTGGAGATACACGGGACGGAGCTGCAACTTATTCCAGAAAATCATCTCGCAGTTTAAGCAGCTCTGATGAATTCTTATTGAATTCTGCACTCAGCTTTCTCATTGCTTGTCTCCTGGTGTATCTTCCAATTTCCTTTAATACATTTGTTTTTCATCTCTTGCTATATTGTTCATTTAAAAACAGCCAGCGCTGCTGCTGCTGCTGCTGGGAACGCTTAACGCATCACTTCCAGCGCACCAGAGGATTTCTCCTGGGAATGATTGAGCTGAGATTGAGTGCTTAAAACACAGTTTTCATGAACTCCGTACAAGTTGAGTTGCTGTCGTGTTTTTTGTTTTGTTTTTGTTCGGCAACTTAAAGAAACAAACATGCATTTTCTGCCTGCGTCTTGCAGTCCGGTTGTTTATATTCTGTTTTATTCCTCTCATTTTAACTTTCAGATCTTCCTACTTTAGTTGAATCTGTATTCAAACGCTCTTGTCTGGATAGCGTCTATTTCACCCTCAACCCAACCACAATCCCCCGAGCAGACGAGCTACACAGTGTGACAGCAAAAGATACTTAAATCACTATTACTAGAGAATGAGCAAAGAGCTTGTCTTTTTATTTCCAGCGAGCCACTGTGATCCCGCTCTCCCTTTGCCCTCTTCTGTCTCTCCAAACCTTTTTCCCATCTTTACTTTGACATTTTGAACTACTTCTCTGTTTTTTTCTTCCCATCTGCAAACTCTCACCTTTCATCCATCATGTCCTTTGGCCTCAATTATTCTGTACTTCTATCTTTTACTCATCTCCTTCCCTCTTCTACTCTCCAATCACCCCCACCCCACCCCCGTGATTAAAGCTCCCGGCTCTCTCGCGGCTAGTAAAGCACACAGGGCTGAGCTGGTCAGCCTCTGGCTTTACAGTAAGCAGCTCAGCAAACATAATCAGAGCCATATGTGTTCACACACGCACATACAAACACTCCAAACAAATTTCTCCCAGCTTAAGACAGACTGCTACATCCGATGGTCTTTTTCCCTTCCGTGGATTATGTCTGGAGATTTACATTACCATCCCCCTCCAGCCTCCCCCTTCCTCCCTTTCCCCTCCGTGCCCCACAATCTCACTCTGAATGATTCTCTATAAGCTATCAAACCATTAGCTGTGGTATGGCTGTCTGTATTTGTGTGTCTGTGAATCAGTATGCGTCGATAAATGTGTGTTCACATCTATAAGCGTGTGTGTTTGTGTGAAAGCAGGGGTGTGAAAGCTGTTAGCTAGAGACTTGCACAGGCGGATATATAGCACAGGCCAGTGGTTTTACAGCTGTGCTTTACTTCCATTAGGTTAGGCACTGTCAGACACCAGGTGCTGTAGGGACATACACCTTCACACACACACACACACACACACACACACACACACACACACACACACACACACACACACACACACTTATAGTCTAATGGGCCTTGTGTGAATGAGATGGGCATTAGGGTAGCTGTCTGGAAATGGAGAATATATATAATCCACAACTACGCCACAGCTTTTGACTGAAATTGATGGTGCACATTAATACACATCCATGAACTCACGCTATACAAACAAGCCGCACACCCGTACTGTACTGAACAGAGCCACTCAATCACTGTTTGATTGCAGATAAAACACACAAACGCACACTGACACACTTTCCCTCGATGGCAGAAACTTCCCGTGAACTGCCTTAATTCCCGTCCAGCCATTAAAAGTAAATATTTCACGGAGTGGGTTCATCGTGAGGACATCAACCTCACACAGGAGATTAAATGCAGTATACATTACTGTTTGTTACCCCCATCCAACGCGCTCGTGCACAACAACACATCTATGAAACACTCATGCATATATGCGCTGCAAGTGAACAAATGAAATCCCAAACTTAACACAGTGTGACACAGTTTCCGTGTCCCTCATCGCTATGAAAAAAGTGTGTGTGTGTGTGTGTGTGTGTGTGTGGGGGGGGGGGGGGGGACATCTTCTGGAGGAAATGTGTGAGTGGAGGAGGAGGAGGAGAGAGAGTGACGGGGGCATTTTGAGAGTCCCTTTGCAGTGGGAATTAGGAAAAGTTTCTATCTGTGTCATTCTCCACAGTTTAATGCCTGCTGGCTTTCTCTTTAAATACATGCTCGCGCTTAAATTTAATGGTGTTACTGGGATGTTGAGCGTGGCCCCATTCCAACTTGATCGGCCAGGAGTGAAAAGGAGTGCTATTAAACAGAGAGCAGCGGAAATCCAAAGAGAGAAACCAGGTATCACACGACTGGGTGCAAAGCTGCTGAATAGATTAGCTTATTTTTGTCTTGTTTGACACTTTAAATCTTGTCTCCTTTAAATGTTGTGCTGCATTGCTGGAGGTTAAAAATGGCGAAGGGTGATGCACTAAAGAGACTCAGTCAGGGAAACAGAGATACTTCTGCGTATTCTCACAATGAATCAACGCCAGCTACGGCTCACATTTGCTACTGCATATGTGTTTTATGCTTGTCATTTCATATTATGTTCTGATCAATGGCACCATTTTTACTCTATACCAGCAATAATGCTTCAAAATAAATCTAATGTGGCAGCAGATGCTCTTTCAATGGTGCAGAGCAGACCTTAAAAGACAAACTGTTTTAAAAAATATATGCAAGAATATTAAAAAGACAACAGGATGTGGGGAGGTAGACTACTGACTGGATCAAAAGCCAAAGGATTATTTAACACTGCCTTCTTCAGGCAGTTAGTGACAGCATTCAGTCATACGCCGCTTTAACGTTAGCGCTCATCCTCACTTTGTGCTCAACTAACTAAAAAAACGCCGCTGGCCAAAGTTTCTCATCACGGGCTGGATTCTCTTGAAGCCTGAAAACAGAGGGGCCCAGAGGACGTGCGAGAGTCCGACTCCCTCCCAGATGGCTTTAATTAGAATATGCTGAAAGAGTTTTATGGATTTGTTGCCCTGTGATGCTAAAAAACGTTCTAGCCTCAGGTTCTTGTAAACAAATATTCAGGCCAGGCCAGAAGTGAAAGTTGCAGAAACACATAAACACGCGGAGTAGTTCTGAGAAACGATTCACTAATGATTTGATAATTAAAGGAATATTAACGAGCAATTCTCCCGTAATTCCGAACTGAAGAATGTACAGTTTAGAACATTATGATAAAACACCAGTGAACAGAGGAGACACTTTATTAATGAATAATTAGTTCATAATTTAGCTCTGTGACAGCGAGGAAAAGATTTTCTCCATGAGTGGCTCCTCCTGATTGACTCTGATCCAGCCGCTAAGTGGTACAGACTACTAACTCCTCATTCATTGCTCATTACTTAATCATTAATTACTTTTTCGTGCAACCCTAAGTTATGTGACATGTCATACTGAGCAGTTCAGCCTCATTACTTTGCAGATGCTCATGAACTATCATTACCTACTAGGATAGTTTTAGGTGCAAAATGATGGTCAAAGCCAGCATGATAGAGTCCGTAATGTCTAAAGTGTGTGTCTAACATCAATCATGGGGGAAAAATATTATAAATATATCTGAAGGTCAAGCTGAAGATAAAGAAATGAAAGCATAAAACATCAAATACTCCTGTAACTGTTAATAGCTGCTTTTAGCACTTTGTGGTCCTCACTTTTTCATTTTAACCTCTTGTTAGCAGTCACAAAACTCACACCATCTGAAGGCCACAGCAGCAATACCTATTAAGCTCTATGGAAATAAAGGCTGACCTCTTATGTTCAAGGTTAATTATGTAGTTATTCTAACAAAGAGTGAAAAAAAAAGAAACAGTTTTTAGTGTTTAGTGAAGTTCAAGACAGACATCCAAATACTAAAGCAGTTCTCTTAGATAAAACCAAAGAACTTTATCTCCTACTGTGCTTCAGTTTCTATTCACCTTGCACTGGCTGTTAGAATTTATATATAATACAGCGTTTTTTTCACATCTACCATATCGATCTTGCATATTCAATTAGCCTCTGATGTTACACTTTACTTTGCTATTTGGGATTTTTTTAAAAGGGTATATGACAGGACATTTGTTATTTTAAGGTATTTCAATTCAGATTTAACCTGGATTTTGTTTTTTACCTGTTTCTGGAAAGATGTTTGCAAGCACATGTCTAAGAATGGTCACAACAACAGTCTTGCAAACTATGAGAAGAAATAGTGATAAAAGTGCACCAATTGTTAAGGAGTTGAGGCTGATTGAAATCAGATATCAACCACATTAAACTGAGATCACTGTTACCAGCCCACGTTAAACCTTCTTCAGCCTTTAGTGCATTCCTGTTACATTTTCCTGTTACATAGATTTGCCTGAAGAAAAAGCCTGACCCATTTCTGCTGTCTTCCATATAATAAGTTAAAATGTCGATCTATATGTCTTCATTTCTTCCTGAAGCTCCAAAAGCATAATCCGTATGCGTGACAAACAAGAATGGGACAGAGGAAAGCATTTTATCACACACCCAAGTCTGATGTCTTTTGGTTCTGACTAAAAAAAAGGAGTGAAGGCAAAATGAACTGAAATAAGATGCTTTAAAGTGCTGATGATGCCTGGAGTTCCAGGCATTTATGTATAATCTGTCTTTCCTCTGCTAATGCTTCCTCTTTAAAGATGGTAATGATGTGAGTGCAGGTCATGCATGAATAAGTCTGCGCATGTGTTACACTCCAGATTGCATAATTAGGAATCTTCAAGAGTATTTTTCATTCAGAGGTAATGTTTTTCAGCTTTGATCAGCTTCATTCCTATACTTTTAGTTTCTCTCACACTACACCCCGTCGCTACAGTACTCTTGATAAGGGAAATTTAAAAGAAAAGAAAAGCAATGTAATGACGAGGCAAGACTGAGAGAAAGAAACAAAAAATGAGAGACAGCAGAAGCAGCTTGAAGTTCAAATTTTAATTAGGGCTTTTCTGTCATCGATATTACGAGCGATTTCTTTCCCCGATCTTTATCGCTCACTCTGTCCACATTACTGCTCTTTGTCATGCTTCTGCTTGGGTGCTCAGTGCTCCTGCAGGACATTGTGCTATGCCTAACTGTGTGTTATGTTCATCACACACCTTGGCATCTCTGACTGTGTGCGTCTTATCCCAGTGAACCAGTGAGTCAAGTAGATGAAAAGGAAAGTGTGTGTGTACGTATGAGATGAACAACGAGGACGAGATGCAGCCATCTGCTCTGATACACTGAGCAGAGATAACTTGTCTTAATGCCAGAATTTCACTTAGGGAGACTCCAATCTATTGACCGGACCCTCTAACAACCAACTCTGGACTAAAGACTAGGAAGCAGAAAGGAGAAAAGAAGGAAGAGAGAAACAGGAAGAAGACGAGTAATGACAAACAAGCACAACAGGAGAATTTACTGAGCAAGAGTTTGAAAAAAAGGAAACCACAGGAAGAAAAGATTGGAAGAGGAGCAGAGATAAGAGAAGAACATCGAGCTGAAAAGAGGCAAAGTGAAAGCAGACTTGTCTGAGGTTTGTGGATGTGCGATGGCAGCGCTCATAGCTGCTGTGACTGCCGAGTGTATTTGGCAGAACAACAACTGGCATCTGTCTGTGGTCAGTCTCTTCAGTAAGACAAAACCATGTTTGCATGCGTATGTGTTTGCCTACTTCATAATGCAGCATTGCATCTGTTGTATTATGTGCATGACTTAGAGACTTGGTATATCTGTGCAGTTAGAGGCAAAATCCTTAAGAGGCCTGCCACACCTCCACTAACCCTGTTTCACTGTATACAGTGCACCAGTGCTAAGGCATCATAATTACCCCCATTAGCGTTTTCCCTTGGGATAAACATGCAAACACACACAGACACACACATGCGTGCACAAGCAAACACCATAAATCTGCGCAGCCCTCTATTTGTTTTTCATTCTAAATCACACCTTTCATGCACACACATACAAATAGCAGCTTATTTAATCATTTTACCCCTTAGTTCAATATGTGCAATAGAAAGTGATGAAGACACACAAACACACACACAACCACACACAAACTTGGATATCTACAGCATGAATGTGATGAATATAAATTGCTCATTGCAAAGAAAATGGATTCTAAACAAAAAGGGATGCTCTCTTCATCCACGCCTTGTTATCCCTGTTTCATCCTCATTTCGAGTCCCATGTTCCCACTCATGTTCCCCCACAATGTAACTCACAAATTCTTAGATACACAAACTAGACCGTGGGGATGCAGGCACTATGTCTTTTGAAAGGTTGCATTTTATTCATTCTCAGCTTTTGTAAAGTAGCGTGATCAGTGTCTATTACACAGACATGAAATGATATTTTTTTACACAAATAATTGCATGTTCTGCACAAAAAATGGTCTTGTGCTTTTTAGAAAACATCAGTGAAATACTTGTTTGGGGTCACAACGTATGTAACGCATGTTTAATAAAGCCGGGAGTAGTAAGTGTGTTACTCGGACACCTCGCTCCGTCTCTAAATGTACATTAGTCGCTCTTACCTCTGCGTCTCGGCGCTGTACTGACCCCTGCCCACTTGATTGACAGCACAGAGTCTAAACTGGTAGGTTCTGGCAGGTGTGAGCCCGCCCACTGATACCTTGGTCACTGCAGGATCAACCTCTGATAGGTAGACCTTCCATGGCGAGTCTAGAGACAAGACACAGAGATTAAAGGCCGATAATATCTGGCGCAGGCAGGACAAACAGAGACACAGGGACACTCAGGAGCTATAAATCAAATGGAAAGAGGGGAGAAACAGATAAGAGGCAAAGTAAAGGAAACAGGGGGTAAGCTGGAGAGAATTATAAAGGAGAGAAGTAGCATATGATGCAACAAGAAGGAAAGGAAGAGAAGGATTAATAAAAAAGCGCAGATGCTGCTTCATATTGTTGCCAGCTTATCTCTCAGTCTTCCTGCTGAAGATACCACAGACAGATGCACTATTATCTCTATTATCACCCCAGCCACATGTATCTGTGCAAGCGAGACTGATAGCATGCATGTGCCATTTTAAGCACGCCCAGGGTATTAGAGCCATTGTCTGACATGAAAACACATTGTAGTTACAGTGGCCCATTTACTACAATACAACAACAACAAAAAAATCTAATATATAACAGAGAGAGTGGATAATCAGTGTGCAGAAAACTCTAATCCATTCCTCACTGTCTGGATTCATCCGTCACTAAACTCGACCAGACGTTCAGGTTCTCTCCATTCCTCATCTTTCTCTTTATCGCTCCCTCTTATTTTCCAAACTTTTCTTCTCCGCTCCCATGGCAATGCTTCTGTTTTTATAGATGCAGCAGAGCAGCTGGTTAATGGTGACAGCACAAAGCTTTAAGTCACATTGGCGGTGCCGCTACAAAAATGATCAGAATAAGGATCAGTTCAGCTTTTAGAGTCATGTGCCAAGTGCTTGGCTGTCTATGTTACATTCACTGCCCGATCCCCTTAGCCTACATCAGGAGTGAGCGGCTCAACAGCCAATCTCCCTCCACTTTGTTTCTCCTGTCAGTCTATTCCTCAACACCTCTTCCCTATCTCTCTATAATTTGATAGAGAGCCAGCCTGCTGTTACAACATCTGTACTGGAGAGTGGGTGTGAGAGAGAGAGAGGGAGAGAGAGAGAGCGAGAGAGTGGGAGAGAGAGGCTAAAGGAGGCAGGGAAAATAAGAGTTTGTTTATAGTGGATCTGCATGTACGCTTACGCAGCAACACCATTCTCCATATGCCAGTCTCTTGTAAATGAGTGCACGTCAGTGCTTGGTAGACAGAGAGTGAACAGATGTTCGCCGTTCAGGAACTATAAAGTATGCCCAGGGACGGACATACACATACATACTGTTCTCTGAGAGCTCCAGCACGTAGTACAGAAGAGGGGAGTTCCCGTCGAAAGGGCGTAGCCAGGACAGGAGAACGGAGCGGGAGTCCGAATCATTGAGGCGAGCCGTCAGGGAGCGAGGAGAATGTGGAAGCTCACTGAATATACAGACAAAAAAATAAATAAAAAATAACATCAGAAACTGTTTCAATTTCATCTGTCTATCAATTCAATCTGAGGCTAAACTTAACATAAAGAATGAAGACAAGGAAATAGTTAGGCTTTATCAAAGGTAGCAAAGGTAAAGTTACTGTATCTGCACATATAAAGCTGATTGTAAATATTAACAAGGTTACATCAAGCTTAAACTAGACAATGAAAGCTATAAATATGAAGTATTTATAAAATCATTCATTAGACAGAACCAAAGACTTAACTCATGGTTTTGGCCCATATGAGGCATCCATGCTTGTTTGATATTTTGGCTCTATTGTATCAAGACAAATGCACAGGAACATGAAAATTTGGAACCTCAGAATTACAATAACTTCAGTGTGAATCCAGACATTTGGCTAGACTGTTTCCTGGCTGCAAGCAATTGCCAGCTAGATTTCAAAAAGCCATTGCTCCCAGTCTATAAATAAACCTGCAACTCCATTTCAAGCAGAGCCACTTTAGTTCAAGGAAAATTGTTATTTCCCTCAGCAGTAATTTATATATGACAGTATGGCTCTGTTTTGGGACCTTTCCTCGTGTATATGTGGGAAGCCTGAGGGAGAAACATCAGCAAACCCAGAGCGTTAAACAGAGCTCACGTCAACAGTAACAGATATGAAGTGATTACACCCTCAGTCACACAGGCCTAGAGACTTGTCAGTGACCATATAGCAACCACTGGACACTAGGGAAAAACCTGTATTCCCCAAACAGTTCCAAGTGGTTGCTAAAAGTCACTTTGAAATCAAATGTTAAAGCCTCATCAATACAGGCCTAGAGACTGGTCAGTGACTTCCTAGAAACCACTGGTTGTTATGGAAAAGAGTCCATTCTGCAACTGATTGCCAAGTGGTTGCTGGAAGTTACCAGCATGAAATTAGTTGTAAAAATGCTGAACCAAATATCTCCATGGAACTGCTTTGGTCGCTAGCAGGTTGCTGCAGTTGCCAGTAGTTTGCATGGAAGATGCTGACGTGTCTGCCAGCACTCACCAACTACTTACTAAGTGGTTGTGAAACACCATGTTCGCCTTCAAAGTCAAAGTTAAAATGTGCTGGTTGAACAACCTGGTCTCCATTTCCAGTTGCCGTACTTGGGAGAGTAAATGGCAATTGCCTGCAGTCAAGCCAGTGTCTTACATGCAAACTACAGGCAAAAGTAGAGTAAAGTGTGCGTGTTAGTCCCCATAGGTAAATAGTTCCTCTGCATTTAACCCATTCACCCAGTGAAGCAGTGGGCAGCCACCAATGCAGCGCCCGGGGAGCAGTGTGTAGGGACGGTACCTTGCTCAGGGGTACCTCAGGGTAGCAGGTAGCAGTGGAGTCGAACCCCCGACCTTCCGATCATGGGGCCACCACTCTACCTACTGAGCTATCCCTGCCCCTATCCCTGCAATCACCTCGGTCTGATAGCGACTAAGGCAATCACAATCTCCATATTATTTTAGGGTCTTTACCTTACAATATAAAGCACCGTGAAGTGGCTTGTATTGCAATTTGAAATTAATCTTTTAGGTTTATGCAACCATCCAGTCTCTAGGCCTATGTGACTAGGGCCTAAGTTAGACACAGCATGAATGGTGGCTCTGGGGTGAAAATGGGTTGCAAAGCTGCTTCCATAGGAAGCAGCAACCGTACGCAGATCAAAGCAACTAAAATAAGCCTCCCCTCTATATTCTTTTGCGTAACCATACACTCATTTGAACCAACCCTTACTGCTTATACACTTATTACACTATTTTTTACATCTTAGGCAAATGAGACACAGCCTCAAAGAGCTTTATACTGAACTTTGGATCTGCTGGTAAAATTAGGTTATTTTTTTGACTAGGACATAATAGAATTTTCTCCTATTTCGGGTCTTTCTTGCAAGCTAGGGTCCCAAAATATTTATTGCTGCTTCAAATTTGCCACCAAGACCCAAGACGGGGACTGAATTTACTTATTTAACTTTTGCAAAGAAGGGAATACATGCTTTTTTTCAGACTGTCACACTTTTCCTTAATATCCACATCTTGACAAAATGTGTCCTGATTGCTTATGTATCATTTGCATCTCATAAACGCGTCTGTGACAATATGCAGACTGTTCAGTAGACAGATATTTGGTTTCCTGTGTTCTGTTATTCTATTAAATATGTGAGGTGCCATACTGCTAGCACTGACACCCAGGCTAGATCTTGGGTCTGAGCCAGGATCAGTTCCAGTGGGTGAAATCTTTTAAATATGGCGCTGCCTTGCATATATTTACTCTGTACGTGCACTGCATCACTGCGTCTCATCACATCTATTAAAAAACACATTTTCCACACATTTTCTCATCCCTGCCCTGTTAATAACAAAGAAAGCAATACAGGTATTTTCATGAAAGCAACATAGAAATCCACATATTTGATTACACCAATCTTAGCGTATCGTAACTCTTTTTGTAGACTGTGGGCTTGAAGGAGGAAAAGGAGAGAACAGCAAATCCTAGTATCACTACATATGAAGGCTGCAGGTGCTGGTAGAAATATTGAGACAACATAAAAGAACAAAATAAATATATTTACACTGAAACTATAATAAAAGAGAGAGTCCCCTGTGTATAGAATAGCTGTATCTCATATTCATAAGCTTATTAATTATTTCTAAGCTATGGACAACATAGCTTTCAAAGATATGTTGTCCAAGAGCTCTGCTTCGACAGCCTGCAAGGTCCTATTAAGGGCATCAGATAACAGGGTTTGAAAACATTTGCCTTGCTTCCTTTTTCCCTTATGAGCAACTTTGCAGTTTAACATTTAAGCACAGAAACAAAGGGAACTAGAGGAGATGTGGGAGAGGAATAAGACATACTGTAATGTTGTGAGAGGAAGAGGAGGAGCACACCAAGAAATAGGAAGGACACCAATGAATGAAGCTAGGAGGGAGCAAGGGGAAATGAGAATGATGTTTTCTTCTCCGAGCTGACACGATCATATTAATTAATGGATGAGCTTAGAGAACATTAGAGCAAGTACCTTCACACCGTCCTTACAAATCACAAACACACACATAGGCACAGACACACACTCACAGACACATGAATGGGTCTTACGGGAGTTGAACCAATAACCCGCTGGTAATTAGTCTGTCTCCTCAGCCGCCAGCGTCTGTTAGCCCCTGTGACCCATTGATACTGAGCTAACGAGAATGTCAGTCACACATGTGGATACACACAGCTGCGCACGCATACACCACGCTCAGAAACACGGGTGTATAGAAATCCCATCCAGGCCAGTATGTTTTTGCACAGCAATAAACACAGATTCGCTCTCTCCCTCTGCGTCTGACATGCATAACCTCTTGTCTCTCTATAATTTAGAAGGATGTGGACTCATGTTCATTCTCTTTCCTACCCGGCAATTATATTAATATATCATAAGTGCCTTTTAGAAATGTATTATTTAAGTGCCTATTAATATACAAATACCACTACCTGTTCTCTTAGTGGCTGTAATAAGGCTGAGTGGGTCGGAGCGTGGGATACACGCTGATATGTGTGTGTGTGTGTGTGTGTGTGTGTGTGCATGCATGTGTGTGTGATATGTTTTAATCTGAGCATACCGGACACACAAAGTGATGTGTGGAGTCTGCACAGGTATGTACACAAACATACCTGTGCAGCATACCATACATGCTGCACACTCACTGATGTATTATCAGTGAGTGTGCAGCATGTATAAAGAACATAACATTTAGGGGTATCTAATAACAACTAGTGTCTTTAGACTTTCAATGGCATGTACAGAGTATTTGATTTAGAGGCTCTGACCCTGCACTGAACACGGCTATTACTAGACCCAAGCAACTGTCTTATTAGACATGAAACAAGTTGACAACAATCATTTCTTTATGTTTGGCAGTGTACCAAATTACCCATCTGCTGCGTCGCCTAAATTGCACCTTGTATAGTCAGTCTTTTTTGTAGAATGCTGTACCATAAGGCGTACGTCCTGTCAGTCTCATCAGTAATTTGAATCAACCAGATTGCTCGCTATGGATAGACTGCTCCCTCAGGTTTTTAGACACTGTTACATCAAAATCGTTGCTGCGTCAAATCCTGAGGAAGGAAACCGCTGCTGCCAGAAGATAATGATTTATTCACAGTTTACTCAAATAGAGTTATCACAGAAAATTAAAGATCATCAGACTATCCTGAGGTGTAGGGTAAGTTAAAATATATTTATTATGTGCTTCTGAATTTAATAAAGAAACCCAATTCGAATTAAAAGAGAAGAATAGTGCTATTTTCTTGTCAGTGTATTAAACATGAAACTAAAGCAAGCAGCCTGTTAATATAACTCAACACAATGCTTGCAAAGAGGAAAATCCGTAGCCTGTAGCTCACGTATATTTTATTAGTTTACCTTACATTATCTGTTATAAAAACCCAACAAGTGCCTTTTATTTGTTTAAAGATTTTCAAGGATGGCACATTTGCAGAATGCTTCGATTACTCCAGCAAGTCAGCCTTGTTATGCTTCCTTTGTGTTTTATACAATTTAGTAGAGTTGTTGTAGTCAGTGTTACTTATTCAGTGGTATAACGCTGTTCTTTATCCTCTAATGTGCAGATTAGGTGGAAATAAAACTGTCTGTATTTTATATCGTAGTAAAATAAAATCCTACTCTAGGCTAATGATAAGTTTTAGGAGACCTATTGCATTTCAGCATCCCCCAAGTGTCTGTTTTTCAAAAAGCCCAAGGCTGTTTACTTGGCCTTGCAGGTTTTTGCTGTTAATGGCTAAATTTGTGGCCATTCTTAAGGGTGGAAAAGTCAAACAATGACCTAAAACAGAAGAGGGTTAAATATTGCAGAAGGAATTTATTCCCTGAACTCACATGACTTCCAGGCGTGCGGGGCGGGAGTCATTGCCAGCTTGTGATGTCACAGTGCAGGTGTAATCCCCGATATCACCTGACCACGTCTGGCTAATAGTGAGAAGGCCTTGGCGTACAGACACGCGCCCCCCACTGGTCGGAAGAACCGGCATGCCGCTTCGCTCCCATTTATAGCTGCAACAGAGGAAGAATTTGGGTGCTTCAAAACTCAAACACAATAGTTTACAAAACTGTCAAACACGGCAGAGAATCAGACTTGGTATTCATGTATGTACCGTCATTTTTTCGCACTATAAGGCGCACTTAAAATCCTTTAATTTTCTCAGAAATCGACAGTGCGGTTTATAATCCGGTGCGCCTTATGTATGAATTCTGGTTGTGCTTACTGACCTCGAACTGATTTTATGTGGTACATGACGCTCAAAAATCGGTGAACGTTTTTTTAGTACACCTTTAGTAAGCTACGAAGCCTGATGGATTGACTTGATGGATTGTCGGAGCATTACAGGTACCGTAGCCAGGAGCCTTGCGAAGTTAGCAGGAAATTAGCTCGCTAGTTTCCACCTAAACATGATATAGCATGTTCTGACTGAGAGATTTCTGAAAAAATGTAAATGTACAGCTTTGCTATCACTTTCAACTTAAATGAAGACAAAAAAACTAAACAGCAGATATAAACCTGACAAAAGGACCCCTGATGATCCTCTAATCGCCTGAGCCATTAGAGGATCATCAGGGGGTCCTTTTGTCCCTCTGTGGGGGGAAACTCCCACTAGGTTTATATCTGGGACTCTCCACCATTTGACCTTAGAACTGAAGAAGCTTCTCGGATGAGAGGTGAAACGTCTTCAAGCAACTTAAAGAAGTCCAGACGCTTTTCTTTGCAAGCTCCTTTGACTACGATGACCTGGATGACTGAGAACCTTTACAGACACAGTAGTAAACACTGAGGAACAGTTACCTGATACTGATTCTGGGGTCGTGTGTAGCGTCACACTTGAGAGTAGCAGTGGTTCCTTTGATAACACGCTGGTCTGTTGGAGGCACAGAAATGACTGTGCGATCTGGAAAGAGCAGAGAGGTGGGATACATTCTGAGGCTTGAATTAAATACAATTACAGTTTTTGCTCGTTGCTTGAACACTATAAACCCATGCTTAGACTAAAGTAACACAACTTGAAGCTTTTGTTACCATACCCCAAACACATGTACCCATACCTTAAACAAAAGTGCTGCTTTGCACTCTGGTTGCAATTATGCAACACACTTACTCCTTTATGCAACACACATGGTCCTGCATACTACACTCTATTTCATACATAAGACACTTCGTTCAAAAATGAAATTTCAGGGTGCCATTTGGAAAACACATGTATCCAAAATACAAAACACATCGGGTAATTGCAACCACTCAAATATACACCTGAAGGCACTTACTTGCAAAACTGAACACCAATTAGCCAACCACAAAAAGCCCTCAGTTTAGCCAATTCAAGAACTTTGCAAGCATGGATGGAGGGAGAGCAAGAGGATAAGGAGGAGGAGGTCAAAGAGGCCATGCACGGACCCATATTTCTGATGATATAAGAGCAACTTTGGTGGACCATGTCATCAACCACGGCCTGACTATGAGGGAAGCTGGGCAGAGAGTCCACCCACATCTAAGCCGCTTCACAGTGGCATCTGTAATAAGAAAATTCCGACTAGAAAACAGGTCTGTCTTCATCTCACTGCCTTCTACTCTACTCAGATGGTTTTCATAGTACTGTTCTACAGTTACCATATCAAGTGTACAGGGTATTGCAGGGTGCTAATGCTCCTTTTGCAGCCAAAGTGGTAGTTTCTGTGAAACATAGCATGATTACTTATATTGAAGTACAGTGTTGTACAGTGGATGATACAGTATATACAGTGAAGTACTGTAAGAAAAATAAGCAAACCGATGACAATATGTGGTTGTATTTCTCTAGAATGACTCGAAGACCTTCTGGGGGAGGACGCCAACGCCTGTTCACACAACGGCAGGAACTTGCTGTTGTGGACCTAGTGAGGGCAGACAATGCCATCCGTCTCCACCAGCTATGACGGAAAATACTTGCAGACAGGCGAGTGTTCAGCAACATAGACCATGTGAGCATCACCACCATCAGACGCATCTTGGGTAAACACAGCATCACCATGAAGCAGCTCTACAGAGTCCCATTCGAGAGGAACAGTGACAGGGTCAAAGGACTTCGAGCTGAATATGTACGGGTACGTGTAACTGTCCCTTACATTTACAATAGAGTATTGGTGAAGTCCAGTAGCAGCTGAATATGTACCATATCAGTACCACATGGATCCATTCTGAGAGCTACACAGGTACCTGTGTGATGGGGTGAGGGTGCTGTATGTGTAGCACTGTAGTACAGTGATATGTTCCCCTTTTTTTCAGAGAATCTTGGCCATGGATGGAGCTGCACAGCCTCATGAATACATTTTCATTGATGAAGCTGGATTCGACCTGAGCAAAACAAGACGACGGGGTCGTAATGTAATTGGCCAAAGGGCAATTGTGCACGTCCCAGGGCAGCGCGGGGGAAACATCACATTATGTGCCGCCATATGCCTTCGAGGGCTTCTGCACCATCATGCAATACTAGGTCCATACAATAGCCAACACATACTCACATTTCTAGATGCTCTCCATGATATAGTTGTACAGAACAGACCAGATCAGCCCAGGTTTGTGGTGATATGGGATAATGTCAGTTTCCATCGGGCTGCTCTGGTCCAGGCCTGGTTCTCCAACCAGAGTCAACTTGAAGTGGTATGCTTGCCCCCTTACTCACCATTTTTAAACCCTATAGAGGAATTTTTTTCGGCTTGGAGATGGCGTGTATATGACCGCCAACTACATGCCCGCATGCCTCTTCTGCAGGCAATGGAACAGGCCTGCGGCGACATTCAGGTGACAGCAATCCATGGATGGTTTTGACATGGAAGAGGATATTTTCCCCGGTGCCCAGCGGGAGAAGACATTGCTTGCGATGTTGATGAGGTCCTGTGGCCAGACCCCAACAGACGGCGGGATCCATGAGCCCACATATGCACAATTGTCATGATTTTTTGTTTACAGTATAGTGTTTTTTCTATTACTGTATTATGGGGGTTTTTTTGTTTTGGTTTTTTTTGCTTTATCTGAATTCATGGTACTGCAATGTACAATATTGAGTAGGTCTATTTGCTTTTTTGGTTGTTTGCAAATGTGTCTCCTGAAAATATGCCTTCTGAATGAACAATGGAAATCAAAGACTGCAGTGCTTTATATAAAGTAGACTAGTGTGTTCCCCCTGCTCTGTAAGTGTTTGCATATGATGCAAGTATGTGTCATTTTGTCAACAGAGTTACATTTTGACAAAGGAATGTTAGGTTTTGATAGCAGAGTTTAGGTTTTGAGAGTAGAGTTTCAATTTGGTGCAGATGTGAATGGTATATTTCCCAGTGTTGTGTCATGTTTACTTGTGTTTAGGGTTTTGGCACAATGAGCAAAGTTTTGCAAAATGTGTTCAGGCAACGGGCAAAAACTGTAATACACACCTGTTGAATCACACTACAAGGCACGGCCCTGTATAAAATGTGTACATTTAAATGTTCCTCAACAGTAACGAGATATGAATTAGTTTACAAGAAGATAAACAACACACAAGCGTGCACGCACCCACACCTACGCACATTATAACGCTGTGGAAAACAGCTGAGTATCAAATTACTGGTGCTTTGCTCCACTCAGGTGTTGCATATGATTTAGAGAGAGAAAAGTGGCGCTGGTGTAAAAACAAATGCACATGCAGAGTGGAGAGCATCTGTTATGTCCCTAACTCAGTCACCATGCACTTGTGATGTGACCGTGTCTCCAATAAATTGAAGGGTATACGTTTTACATTTATATCACAGCTCAACTGAAGTAAGGATCTGACAGTGTGTGTAATTGAACCCTGTTTAATCTAAAGCTGCCAGAACATATATTTATATGTATGCAAAAAAAATAAAATAAAAAAATCAGCCAAGCAATTGGTTTATTGGCTAATCAATCATCCTCTTGCTTGGCAAATCCAATGATTAGTTCAGTCAGCCAACTGCATCAATAACCAATCACTGAGCTGCTCACTAAACTGAACTAATACTATTGGACAGGTATGGATAAACTAGTGTTCCATGTCTGTTTTTGTCTGTTTAGGAAATGTATATTGAACGGTTTAATGTGCATTTGTTTGTGTGTCCGTGCATGTGTCTTACTCCACACGGTGAGCGTAGCTGTGGCGTTGATGGTTCCCTCCATGTTGGAGGCGATGCAGGTGTATTCTCCTGAATCCTGGAAGCTGACTGGCTGAACCTGCAGACCACCTGACTGCAACAGCGTGAACCTGGGAACCTGGACAGAGCCGCTGGCTAAGACCTGCGATCCTATGGAGGGACAAAATAATAAATTAGCCTCGAGGTGGAGAAAAGTCAGCACATTTTAATTACAAATATATTATGTCAGTGCGTGTGTGTGTCTCAGTGTGGGGTGTCTCAGTCTTGGAGCTTCATTGCTACCTTTCCTCCAGGTAATAGCAGGTTTTGGAGCTCCGTTCGTCTGGCAGGTAAACAAGGCTGTGTTGCCATCAGTCACTGTTTGGTCAGAGGGAGGTGATGCAAATGTGGGGGGCACACCTGAAACACACAGAGGGAGCACGAGAGAGCAGAAGGCAGAGCAATGAACATTAGAGGACACTGTGGATAAGGAGAAAAGAGAAAGACTTGAGCTACAGGATGAAAGTGTTTACCTGAGCACAACTGCACCCTCTCTGATCAATGGACGCTTTATTCACTACGTGTCTGTGCATAAATGTGGATGGCTCCATGGAGACTTTTAATTATAGCATAATTCTCACTAAACCGAATGTAACTTTCTAGCCTGATACATATTAAAAACCATTACATCAAAGTAGAGGGATCAAATTAATAATAATGATAATAAAAAATATATATACTGGCGGCTCCCCTCAGCCTCCTAGTAGATTCATTTGACCTCTGACCTTAAAGGTCACTAAGATTTGATCTTTATTAGATACACCTGTGGTATAAATTGAAAATCCTACGTCATCTCATTTGTACTATGTTCACAAATTTCCTCACATAGTGGGATCACAACAATACCTTTAAGTATTTACGGACTCTTATTGTCTAGTCATTTGACCAAAACAGAGAACACGCCCACACAGGACATGCTTTTAGTCAAATACATGTTATTAACTGTACATGTTATCATCTGTACAGATATGGTCCAAAGACAGAGGTTGGCAGCATTTCAGGTGTATAACACAGCTGGCAGTTTCTGGATGTTTGCAGGATTCAAAACCTATTAAGCTTTCCCTTATTTATTCTGATATATATTATTGTCATAGTTGTATATGGACAAACTTTAATATATCAAACCTGTGAGCTAAAAGCTCAGCATTCATACTGCTTTGCATACTTAGTTTCCAGCATTTTGTTTCTAGTCTTGACCTGTGATATGTCAGTGAGAGAACATATCCTTGGTATGGTAATCTTAGCCCCACCGCTCTGGCTGTGAGAACAGCAGCCGCATCCACATGGTGTTCAAACCTTTTGTTTACAAGTCAATCACAAGAAAGCTGGCAAGGGAAGAGAGCAAAAACAGGTTGTTTCAGACAGAGGATGAACTGAGGGGCTAAAAGGAAGGCTCAATCGTCTACTGTCTTTTCGGGGAACCCAAGAATGGTAACAATTTTACCTTGAGTTTCATGAAGCTCGATTGATTCCCCCCAAAAAATAATCTAGAAACAAAACAATGCTGAATTCCAGCGCTAGTAGTGAAGGTAGAAAAAGTCAAAGAAAGTGACAATAAAAAAGAAAAAGCTGGTACAGAAGTGAAGTGATACAAGAGTGAATAGAGAGTCAGAATTCAAGGCTGATGTAGGTTTGTCTATTCATGCTTCCATTCTTGTGTGTATGCATCAGAGAAACTCACTGGAGACAAAGAGCTGTGTCTGTGCTTGAGCCTCTCCAGCAGGGTTGCGAGCAAAGCACTGGAATATTCCTCCGTCTCCCGGCTGCACCCTGCGCACAGTCAGCCCATTTGCTGCGCTGACCTTGTAGCGAGGATTGGCCAGTTTGGAAAGAGGCACCGTGTCCTTATACCACTCAATCCTGGGCTGAGGCACACCTACATATATGAATGCACATGGCACACAAAAGCACAGTGTAAGAACATTTTTCAGTTTTCTTAATAAGCAGCTAGCTGACCTCGCTGCTGAGCAAACCACTCCAACTCCCACTAAAACACACACACACATACACTCATTTCAACAATCTTTCTTCTCTTTTATCCAATCTCTCTCTCTATAAATATGCATGTAGGCATAATGACCGCTAATAATATATTGATTGGACGGTGTGGGTGGTAGGGTAAGGGTGGCAGAAGGGTCCAGAAAACACTCTGAATAAAAGATGTGGGCAGCACATCGAAGAGCTACACTATCAGCACCCACCTGTCTGACAGACATGCCAAATATGACAGGCAGGGGGCTCATGCAATTACTCTGTCTCAAACCCTTCACACCAGTGTGTGTGTGTGTGTGTTTGTGGCTGTTAGAGCGAGCGATGAATTCCACACCGTTTCTCACTCTGTTGGTGTCAAGCTTTCACAGACACGCGTGACGTATTTTTCACCCCCTCCTCGTCTCACTCACTCTGTCACCGTGCGCTCTTTTCTCCTTCCCTCATCTCTCCTCTTAGCCTCCATCCCTCTCTCCATAGCCTGAGGCCCCTGCTATTTAATTACACTGCCACTGTATCAGATTACTGAGGAGGAACATAAACTCACTCAGTGTGTGTGTATGTGTGTGTGAGAGAGAGAGAGAGAGAGAGAGAGAGAGAGAGAGAGGGAGCAAGAGAGAGAAAGGGGAGGGTGTTGCAGTTTTTAGAGCTGTATCTAGCCCGGCTCATATAAGTGTTTTCATGTAATCCATTTAAAGACAAGAGTCATGAACAAGTGCAATTTTCAGGCTCGGTGTCAGCATACCAGCGTGCGCTCACAATGCCAAAAGTAAAGTGTCATTGTTCATGAAGCCTTCAAACTAAGGCACACACATATCCAATGATGCCAAACCCCTGCTAGCAGAGTCACCTTGACACAACTGCAACAGCAAACAGCAGGACAAGAGCTGCAAATCTCAACATTTGACTTGTAAAGTTGACATAGAAGAAATGAATGGGATGGCACAGTGCTCCCCCTGTGGCTGCATTGGTTCTCACCGTGTGGTCTGGTGGCCTCCCACAGTCTGGAGACTTACACGTCACAGTAACTGGTGATAGTAAAGTAAATGTGTGTGGATGGTTATCTGCAGTGTTGCATGTAATGCATTCCCGAGCAACGCAGTGCTTTTTATAGTTCAATGTAATGTGCGAGACAGTTTTAGTGAAGTTACATTTTTCAGTAGTGCAGTGTCGTAACAAGTTACTGTACTAAACTCACTAATTTTATACAGTTACAACCATGTTGTTGCTTATATTCTTCAGTTACTGGCAAGAGAGGTGCATGGAAAGAAAAAAAATAACAAACATGCCTTTTTCTTACTCCACTTGTGCTACAATCGACTGACTTTGGTTCATGTGCAGGGAGGAGGAAAATGGTAAAGCAGAGTACAACATGTGAGGAGTGGAGATATGGACATTGCTTTTATCTTTAATCCATGAAAGGACAAGAACACAATGGTAAAGTGCAACCTGCACCCAGGAGTGGTAACACAACTTCAGCTCTTTGGAAACATCTGCACAGACAGCATGCTAACACAAAGCTAGTGAAGAACCGAGAGTGATGTTAATGCTGAGTGTCTGGCAGCCCAGCAGCCAGAACCTGAACTTCAACAGGTAAAAAACACAATGATGAGCAGTCAAGCTGGCAGCTTTGTAGCCTTGATGTCTATTCACACCTGTTTCTACAGTACAATTACTGTGGTGATCACTTTGAAGTCTCTCCGAGCTGGTTTTTCAAATTTGCATTGTGTTGCCAGTTTTCTGCTCATACATAAACACTAAAAGAACACATTGTTTTTTATAAGATAAGATGTACAAGGTCCTAAACCCTAAGGT
This sequence comes from Aulonocara stuartgranti, assembly GCF_965226115.1. Taxonomy (NCBI): domain Eukaryota; kingdom Metazoa; phylum Chordata; class Actinopteri; order Cichliformes; family Cichlidae; genus Aulonocara; species Aulonocara stuartgranti. The sequence goes on along the minus strand of NC_138944.1, from coordinate 29,952,587 downwards.
TATTATTGTTAATTGAGTAACAGTGCATTTCACATGTAATGGAGCAATGCAAAAGTAATATAATGAGTAGTCTAACAAATTACTTTCTCCAGCAAATAATTAAGTAACATACTGCATTACTTTAACAAAAGGAAAGAAGAACATCGAATAATTACTTTATTCAGTAACAATCCCAACACTGGTTATGTGCCTGTGGTTGCTTAAATAGCAAAAAGCAATTATTAGTCTGTAAACAGAATTAAAAACAGTCCAAAATGTGAAGTAACACAAAGTGCAAACTAACAATAATCAAAAACACCAAACACTAGCATTATAGTAAAATCTAAAAGAAACCCCAAAGACACTGAATAGAAATATAACGTACTAAAAGAAAACTCCACAACAACACATGACGTAGAACCATCACATCCTCTCTCTCGCTTAGTGTCCGTCACCCAAAGTTAAAGAAGCAGTTAAGGTGAGACACTAAGTGCTAAACATGTTTTGCTCAGTCTCATTTTGAGTCTTTTTTCAGAGAAAACGATGTTAGTGCAAATTAATACATTACTAATAATATAATATCTAATTTTGACATTTAAACGTCACATTTAGGAAAACCTGTAATACTGACATAACATGTGGACAAAAGTATTGGGTCACACCTCTTAATCTTTGAATTCAGGTATTTTTAGTCTCGTTGCCACAGGTGTATGAAATCAAGCACTCAGCCATGCACTCCATTTACAATCAGTTATGAAAGAATTGGTCGTTCTAAAGAGCTTAAAAACTTTGAGCATGTGATGGCTGCCACTGGTTAAACAAGTCAGTTAGGGAAATTTCCTTCCTCCTAGATTCTCCAACTCTAAGCAGTATTATTGCAATGTGGAGGCGCTCAGGAGCCACAGCAATTCAGCCATGGCGGGGTCACCGAGTGCTGAGGTGGGTAAAGGCTCCAACACTCTGCTGACTCAATCACTGCAATGCCCCAAACTTCCTCTGACATTAACATCAGCACAAAAACTGTGTGCTGGGAGCTTCATGCATTTCCATGGCCGAGCAGCCATACAGTGTGCACCGAACAGTTCCTCCTGTCTATATCCTGAAGCTTTTTCTGAGGTATTTGTTCTCAGTCTTTATTTATTCATAGCTTTATTTATACGACAGTTTATTCCTACAAATATAGTGGAATTTGACAATTATTAGCTGTCTGGTGGGAGTATTTTCTGGTTTATGAAGTCATAAAAAGAGATTTTTTAAATCCCTTTGGTAAAAAACTCTTTGACTCTCATATATCAACAAAATGAAACAACAACTTGGTTTATCCAGTGTTCAGATTTGAGGTCTGGAAAATTATGCAAATACACACATATTTAGAGACATAATGCATTATTAGCATATCCAAACATAACATTTCAGAAAGTAACACAACTATTGAGCTGGGGAAGTTTGATGGAACCAAGTTAAACATTAGTGAGTTAAAGAATAATTAAAACTCCGACGTGTGAGTATGCATCAGCTCTACGACTCATGTGGTGGCACGCACAAGCAGCCTGTGAGACTCAGCACACTTTAAGTGGCTGCTGGATCATTGAATGCATGTGGAATAGCCTCCCCTGACACTTTTCAGGAATTTAGAAACTTTATCAAAATAATTTTCATTGTTTGTTTTATTTCATTTTCACACAGCAGTAAAGGGGCAGGGGAGGTTTGATGAAGTGTGAATCTAGACAATGACTGAGACAATACTGAGTGTTGACTAACAAGACTGAGACTAACGCTATTATCGTTTTAAGGAGAGTGCCTAATGGAAGTGTTACATGTTCCATGTAATAATCTGAGTCACCCCAGTGAGAATGCTGGTCTTCATCTTCTCATTTCACACTTCAGTTTAAAATTCCACTATTTATTTCCTGTCTGTTTCTACTGCGCGTTGTTGTATTTTATCGACAAAGCAAGCTTTCCTTCGCAGACAGCTGGACGTCAGCTTCAAAGAAACAAAGTGACACCTAGCTTTTTGACCCAACTTCCATCATGGTTATTATAAACAGGTATAAAAATTAGCCCCCCCCCCCCCCCACCAAAAATAAGGCTTATTACAAACTTAGATTCTACAACTTTATACATACAACTATTTATCTCATGCATACCTGCAGCCAGGCATGGGATCTCCGCATTCCTGTCGAGCTCTCCAAAGATCTTACTTTTTGGCTGAGCGGTCAGAGAGGGCGGTTCTGCAAAGAAAAAAAAATTGTAATAACACCAAGTCATTAAACAGCTACTAACAAGCTCTCAATTTAGGCAAATAAATAAATAAAAGGCTGAAAATGAAAATGTAACAGACAAATTTACAGTTTGCCCACTCCAAGTATTTATTCCTTAATAGAGGAGACTTGTAATGGAGCACCGCAGAATAGAAATGGTTCCCCTCTTGGCACTGAGTAACTTAAGTGCCAGTGGAAGGCAGGATTTTGTGTCTATATGCTCTGTGAAATGGCTTCCATACACAGCCACAAAAAAACACATTCGGGGAAGGTCCCAAGGGGCACAATCCTCCTCTTTCTTTCTTAAACAGCTCCATTTTGCTGCCAATGACTGCTCCATCCAAACATCTTCACCAGCACTGCTCTAAGTGCTGACAGCAGTGGTGAGAATAAACAAAAACCTTGAATGTAAATATATGCTTGCATATATATAATATTCTAATACATTTTACTTGCTATAAAAGAAGTTACCTACTGCTGCACAGACTCCATTCCTCAGTTTTTAAGCACTTGTTAATATTTACAAAGAGATGACAGCTGAGTCTGTGAGTCCACACAATGGTAGCAATTGTTCACCAGAGAATGACTGAGGAAAATGAAATGTCCAGTGTATGACTTAAATAATAAATGTGTATTTTGGCTTTTGCAACAATATACCTCTTATTGAATTTTAATAAAAGTTTCATTTGTGTGCTTTTCCCCCCGATAGGTTTAAGGTAATAACATGCAAACAATAAGGTTTTTAAAACTCTGCTGTCCCTCTAAGACTATTGAAAATCCCCTTTTTATCCCACAATATTTTCTTTTCTTTGCATCGTATTTCCGTGGACTGCATTTTCACTTATTGCCATCACTACCATGCAGGAGTTCTGTAAACGTCAGGACTTTCCATCACGTGACACAAGTCCGCTTTTGTTTTTTACTTGATCTTTCAGTTGGCGCATGGTTACGTTTAGTCACCAGAACTACTTTTTTTATAAAAGATCACAGATCATGTTAAAGACCTTTTCACAACATTCACCATATTTTAGAACCCACGCGTCATCCTATTTTCTTTGTTACCACACTCCTAAAAAGAGAACACTTGATTTCACTGCATCTAATTCGGATGTTGCAGAGCCTTTATTGAGAGCACGCTGCATAAAAGCGCACTGCTGAATGGAAGCTGGCGAGTTAAAATGCAGTCCCAACCTGGAGTACATGTGTGGCTGAAAGTGAGACCACCCTCACATCTAAACAGCAGACTGAAGAGAAAACACAAAGTTCTTTTTAGTTCTTCCAGGCAACTTTTAAACCCACATATGTGCATCACCTATCTTTACTATGTACTGTGCAGTTTTGCCTGATTTTTGACAAAAGAAAGAGGAAAGCGTGCAGTGAAGAGCGAACGGGAAAACAAGAGATAAATAACAGCCATATGGTGTGACGCTGATAACATAGCTGCATTATTCTCCTTCAGTCAGGTGAGTGCAAGAACCTAGATGCCAAAACACAACAAAACACATTTAAGAGTGTTTGGGTGGCTGGTTTTAGGGATTTGAGCTTTTGTGGATTCCCTGATGTCTGCCTGCAAAACAAAGACAGAAAACAACAGCAGATATATTGTTTTTTGCACCGCAAGTCGTTTGTACAGTATACAACACAAGGATGCAGTATCATACATATTCCGATTAGAGGATCGGGGCAGAAAAGAAATGAAATTGAATAATGAATGCCTTTGAGGCTGTCTCTTTCTTTCAAATAGACACATACACTATTCTGTTTAGGAATCCCTTTTATTGCATCAAGGTCTGTTGAGCCCATAGCAGAAAAAGAGGATCAGTACCAATGTATTCGTCAGTCACTTCTTTTCTGATACATATGAATGCATGCAGGCGTTTTCCCTGCCAGGCAGGCCTTAATGGTCCTGCCGGCCTAATGAGGAAAGATAACTAAGAAAAAGGAGTTTTTGGGGGGAAGACAAAGAAAAAGGATTATGAGGGGGCACAGAACGAGAATAAGTAGGGTATAAATATTCAGGCAGGTCTTCTGAATATTCTGTGGGCGTAGGTAGTCGGTGCTCTCTGCTTAGGTGCTCTTTCGCACAGACAATCACAGCAGAGTAAAAAGATGCTAAGAAACTAGAGGAGAGAAGTTTCGGCTCATCAATCACATGCTCCCTGCTCGCGTGTATGTTGTTTTCTATTACACGCACACACGCAGAAGACAGGAGTGGCTTGCTACAAGAGTGCTCTTGTTTGAGTGCTTTCAGCGTCCTCTTATTGATTCGTGACTCCAGGGAGAGGGGCTAATTGAGCTGCCGGGCAAACAGGCATATGTGGCCACGGTGCCATTTTGTGAATGTGTGTAAGCATGAAGTGCACACATGCATGTTTTTGTGAGAACACGTGGGTGAGTTTGTGTGTACATGAATCCAACAGCTGTTTGTGACTACAATGGACAATTTAATGGTGAATGTGGACAACAGATTCAGCTCGAGCAGTGCTGTAGCTGACAGTCACTGCCTCGGGTGCTCACAGTCCAGCTTCCAGGAGTGAAGTAAGAATAAATGGAGGAATAAACAGTGCCCGGAGCAACAAATGTACTAGGGAAGACAAGAGCGAGGCTAAAGCAGAAATTAATCACATGTTGAGGGCATTAGTGGACCTACCCAGGACAATCATGGATAATTTTGTTAGGCAGTGTGTGTACTTGTATTACTTATGTTATGAGGACATAAATGTCTTTACACAATAACACTGTGGGGACTCGCCTCCCTTTTTGGGGCAAAAGTCCCCTAAACATAGAGTTAGGCCTAAATATTCAGTTATTTAAGTTGTACTTTCGATATAATAAATAAGAGCTTAAGGTTCAATCTTCAGTTCAAGGGGCTGAACAAAAACATTGCGTTAACTGCGGAGAAACTACAGCAATTTTCATAAACAATCCCAGAGTTTCAGGCGCTCAAATGAACTAGACAAATTAACACATTCATAAATAAAATGAACATTTTCGACACTTTGTGGAGAATCTTTCACAGACAATGACTGTCTGGCGTGTGGAACTCATGGATATCAGCGAACAATGGGCAACCTTTGTGAGGATTATCCTGGCCTCTGCTGCATCCCTCTCTTCAGTGTTGTTTGTTCTCCCTGCCATTAGTCTTTTATCAGCAAAGTGAAATGCAGCTCAAGTGAGCTGAAATCAGTGCAAAATAATTTGCTTCCTGACCTAAAAACAAATAACGCTGGTTTGCTTTTACAGTATGCTGTGCCTCACTTTTCAAAGCACCGTCTAATACATATGAATGTAATCTCTACACAGTTCATCAGACTTCTAACATGTCTCAGTGACACTGGGAACATGCGTTCATGTGCATCACACAGATAATTTCACATGCTTCAAATTACAAAGTGGAAATTATTCTTCACCGTGGAAAGGATTCTGTGATCATCCACCACAGGCATCGTCATTTTACTTCAACAGTGTGTTTTTTTCTTCTAGGAATATACCAGACTGTTTGTGAACATTTGGAAAGTCCTGCTGTTTCTGCTCTTTTGGATGGGTTTATTTTCTTTTTATGAATGGCCTGTCTCACTTACATTTAGAATTCATTATGGGTTCACAGAAAAAGCTTCCAAATGCAATGCAAAATCTCCTTACTAATATGACAAAATAATGCATTTCCATGAAGCATCTTTTGAGTCTAATTACACTTAAGCCCCTGAAAATAGGGGACTGTGTATAAAATTGTCATTATCCCTCAACAGTTAATGCAGTATTTCAGTTCAATCCTTGGAATTAAAGCTGAGTTTTCACACTAAATCAAATTTGTCAAATTCATCGACTCCAACCTGACTATGTCATTTACAAACAGCTTTAAAAAATGTCAAACATATATGGAACTAATGGTAAATAACACAATCAACTCAACCCAACTTGTTTTTCGATTTAGGATAAGTGACGAGGATATGAATGTAAGTCAGTGTAATGTCATTTGAAGTGAAATGATGGAAATCTGAATGTGAGTGTGTCTGTGGGTGACTAAGTGACTGCTTTTTTCTTCTTACCCATTACAGTGAGGTGCGCTTTTGTCTCCACGGGTTTGGCAGTGCTGTTGCTAAACGACGCTTCACAAACATATAAGCCTGTGTCAGAAGAGGTGGGGGCAGGAATAATGAGCCGTTGCCCACTGGAAAGCCGACGCCCATCACGCTTCCACGACACCAGAAGGCGGTCCACCGGTCTAAGAGGAGAAGAGAAAGGAGGAGAGGAGAGGAGAAAAAGAATGAGCAGAACTGGGTGGCAGAAGGCAATTACAACATATTAAATCCATCAGTTTATTTGTCAATGAGGCAGGAAATGAATGATGACAGTCTATATCAGAGCAGTCAGCTCTACTCAGCATGAAGGAGCTTCAGTCAGTTACTCTAAATGTTGGGAAAGGAAATGGGTTTTCGTGTAAAATGAAATTTTGTTTTGGATAAACAACACGGGAAAAAAAAACATTCTTTTGTGCATTTATGCAAGACAGCAATGTAGCAGCATATTCTCAAGTCATAATAGTGCAGCTCATTTTTTCCCTTTTTCCAACAATATATTTCTTATCTTGTGCAGTGAACATGGACCCGATTTAGCATGACAACAGCTACTAATGTAACCAGCATCTGGAACTGTTCTTAAAATGCATTTTGCGAAGGACCGCTCAAAAGCTCAGGTAGGAGACAGGAAGCTATGAATTTCAACCAAAATGTAGTGATGCGAATATAAACACAAATACTCATTAACAAAATCAGATGAAAAACCATAGCTGCATTTGAACAACAAGATAGATGATGTTAGTGTCCAGTTTCTTCACTGTAACATTCACAATTAGTACATTTTACAAGTAGTACAGCAGGAATCATGACACAAACAACAGGAGCAGAAATTAAAGAGACAACAACGACAACAAAACGATTCATAAGCAAAGCTGGGTGTAAAATACATCTGCAGAATACTTTATATTAGAGATCATTAGCATTACAATGTTAGTATTAATGTTTATTGGATTTTTCCAACATTTCTTTGCCTTTTTTATTCTACTAGCAGTCATACTGTTGGTGGCAGTAGATGAAACTAACAAAGAACTTTATTAACAAGTCACAAAGCGAATGAAAAGAAGGCCAGTAAGTCAACCATGTTTGCATTCAATGCCTGGATGAATTTGAGACACAGTCTGAAGAGGTTAACGAACCAGAGGTTAACCAGAAGAACTTGTAGTATAGAGCAGCGGTCCCCAACCTTTTTTGCACCACGGACCGGTTCATGCCCGACAATATTTTCACGGACCGACCTTTAAGGTGTCGCGGATAAATACAACAAACTAAAACTAGTACTGGTACTGAAAAAAAGAAGATTTATTCATAACACACGTGAAAAGACCCAGGAAAACCGAGTTAACGATCAAAACGATAACAAAATAACGCTGAAAACCGATAAATCCTGAAAACCATACATTTCACACCTGAGCTTCTACTCTCGCGGCCCGGTACCAAACGACTCACGGACCGGTACCGGACCGAGGCCCGGGGGTTGGGGACCGCTGGTATAGAGAACAAATGTAGTGCTCGACCGACACATTTCGGCTCACAGCCTTCATCAGGGTCATCACGCATAATGGTTGCATCTGTTCAGACGACTTTTTTCTCCAAGCACCTTGGAAGTAAGTGAAGTTGTGCCAAAAACCTTTACTTGGTTTGAATTTGAGGTACACAAATCGCTTCTGCCATATGCAGTGACAGACTGTTTTGGACAGAAATCCACTCATTTGGTCGATGACATGGTCATATAAAACTCGTAGCAAAGTTTTTCTGGTGGAATCTGTTATTTTAGATGCCGTCCAAGTGTAAATAAAACACAACGAGCACTTTTTGTCAATCACATTCCAAATGTGAAGTGAAGACAAACCTGAATTTAAAGGCACCTAACCAGCAGATATGGAAAACATTTGAATATTTGCCGACTCGGTGGTTTCTGTCCCTTATAAAGAGTGAAAAGCAGATTTTAAAACTCTTCCTATTAGGTCTGCTGGGACTGGGCTTCCAATCAGCTTCTAATCATTTCAGCACTTTAGCAGGACAGCGCTATAACTCACTGATGATTAATGGAGGTGGATAGCCAATGCTTTTGGAATTTAGCACTACTTTAGATTTCATTGCTCAAACTCCTATTTCTCCCAGATATTGTATAGTATAGTTTCTCTCTTTCAGTTGTTTCCTGGGTACAAGTCTATCTCTCTGGTGTGAGAATTTCAGTGGGTACATCTCTGATAGCAGAAATAGTCACTAGGCTTTCTCTACGTTTTCAGAGCAGGCAATAAAACAAAACGAAGAAAACAAAAACCTCAAAACACACTTATTAGTGTTGAATTAAATATCACTTTTCTAATAGCTTATTAGACTGAGATGGTTCCTCTGCTGTTTTGTAAAAGCTACTGTAGCTACATTCCAGGTATCCATTATGTGTAATAGTCACTTGATTTTTTTATACCTTGAGTGCTACCCAGTGGTCAAGTGCCGGTCAAGTGCAGCAGAAAAACATTTAAAGGGGCTCTCACAAAACAGAGCAGCCAGCCTAGGTCAGACTTAATAACAAAATCTGACAAAACCCTTGTACAAACAGAACAAAAGTAGGGAAAAAATATCACCTGTTGAGTCCAGAAAACTCATCATTCTGACTGGCTGTGCTCTTATCTGGTCATTAAAGCCTCAGTGGCACTTTTCTTTTTTTCCTATTAATGTTGGACTCATAGGAAAACCTGCTTCTGAGTGAATATAACAGAAGATTATAATATAAGCATAAAAATACATTCTCATCACATATTCCAGGAGGAAAGTATGACTACCTAGATTCACTTAATAATTCTTTAAGCAATTTAAACTAACTGAATTGATGCTTTGCACTTAAAGAATTGACATAAATGATGTATTCCATGCCTATGAGTTCAGTGTTTGTATTGTAATACCTACTCTGAACTTCTTAAATACTGTCCCTGACAAATATTACCCATAATACAATACAATTAAAAAAAAGAAACTAATCAAAACTAAACTAAAATAATGGCTAGGATAATCAGTCGTTCAGGTAATTATTGTAAGCTGTGTGAGCTGGGTGACCCAATGTGAGTAATTTAAGTGAGAGGGGAACATTTGCTGAGCTACAAGTTTCCGAGGTGTCCTCTAAGTGACCTGGAAGAAAACAGTTTAGCAAAAGAAACCGTTCACCCTCTGCAGGCATGTTTGTATGTGCACGTCTGTATGCATGTATAAGGAGTTTACCTAGCATTAGCAATGCACTCCAGTATAGCTTCATTTCCAGCCACCACTGTTGTGTCTTTTGGACCAATCACGATAGCTGGAACCACTGGTTCTGACTCGGGATCTGCAACAGAAAGAGAAAAAAAAACGAGAGGCGGGTTAGCTCATAAACCGTAGACAGCAGCATGATCTCAAACACAGATCTCAATGGTCTTCCACATACGCACACCTCTACACTCTGACACTGTCCACTCAGTGTCGTACTATACCCAACTTTGTGTAGCAAACATGACTACACAAAGCTAGTCATCACAGTTTCCACAGTTTTAGTTCACCTGATTGTGAAAACTAAGCACAGCCCACGATTCAGTAGTTTGCAGAACCACCAAGTAATAACTTTGTGTATGAGATTGTCAGTCTCTCACGTTACTCTGGAGGAATTTTCTGTGCCTGGCATCATTGTCCTGTTTGACGCAATTTTGTCTAAATTCAATGCAGTTTTGTTTACATTCTGTTAAAAAGCATAGTTTACACTGGCTGAATCAATACAGAGAAAGCACAGATGCTGCATCGTCTGGATGAGCAGAAAGAGTGACTGCATCATACCCACTGCGCAACATCTCCAACTGGACAGTGTCTGCTCATAATGAAGACAGTAACAGAGATTGAATGAATGGCAATGAAATTTGAGGTGTGAGAATATAGATGTGACTGAGAAAAGACTAAAAGTTCTGATAATACTTTCTTTCGGTTTCTAAACAACTGTGTCCTCTTATCTCAAACATATTTTCAGTCATACACACACAGTGTAACTCGCTCTTATAAACAACAGCGTTCTTTCTGTCTGAACCACACTATCCAGTATATAATGATGTATTGGAGATAGCATGGCAATGTGTCTGAGTTACAATTATACTTCTCAGAAAAAAGAAGTACACTAGTGTGAGTATATGAAGAATGATTTATTGCCCAAATGGTATGTGGGAGACTGTGGTGTACGTGCAAGATTATGATTTTGTGTGTGTGCGAGAAAGTATGATTTATGGCCTGAATGGCCTCTCATAAGAAGAGAATGCCTTAGAATTGTTATCAGTTTGAAAAGTATAACATTTGTTCAGAATATAGCAAAAAAACCAGACAAACAGAAAAACTTATGTCAGTGTTTTAAAGATTTTGTGAAGCCTATACGTTACTGTTATGGCTCTGTAAGAGTGTGTGTGTGTGTGTGTGTGTGTGTGTGTGTGTGTGTGTGTGTGTGTGTGTGTGTGTGTGTGTGTGTGTGTGAACTTCCCTTGGTTCCCAGTGCATCGACTATATAACTGATGAATATGTAGATTTTCAAAAGGGTGGGGGGTGCGGGGGGTAGTAGAGTGTAAATTAACAGGCTAGTTCTGATAGGGGTTGGTCGGGGTAGAAGGAAAGGAGGGGGCATAGAGGGGAGGTGAGAAGCAGCTTTGATCTTCCCTTTGAAGGGAACGAGGAAAAGGTGGTAATTGACTCCCTGCTCTTTATTCCCCCCTCTCATTCTCCCTCTTCTCCTTTTTTTTTTTAAATCAGAGAGAAAGCGCTGAAAAGTCATATCCCGCTGTCACACGGACCTGTAATAAGACATGCGGTGGGAAGACAGGCGAGCGATGGCACAAACAGATACACACACACACACACACACACACACAGATACACACACACACTTGAGCGCCTTGACACCAACACTCAGTGAGTGGAGGCTGAGTCATTAATGTAGAAGATAAGTAAAGTGACACCAAAAGAAAGGTAGAATAGACAGATGGAAGCAATCGCGGAGGTCTCTATCACTCTTACTTTCTTCGTTGAACACATTGAAAGGTCTGGGCTCAGAAAAAAGAAGATGGCTTAACAGGAGTGGGTGGAAGACGCAAAGAGGCTGAGCGACGATGGGCAGGCCGAGGTAGAAGCAGATGGAACAAGGGTATAGTGTCCATTAGCTGTCCAGTGTAGGAAGATGGGGTCAGAGAGGGAGTAGTAACCATCAGCGGACCTTAACAGCAGCAACAAGGCCACAAGTAATGAATGGAAGGGGATGTGAACCCAACCTATTAACCTAGCCTGTGCGTCTGGGGGGAGCAGACCGACAAATCAGGACAGCAAGAACACTGGCATGGCAAGGGAGACAAAAACAAAAAACAAAAAGGGCTTTGAGGAGGGAGACCGGGTATATATGCAGATGGGGAAAAAGTGAGGGGGGACCGCAGATGGTCTTTTCCTTCCTGGAGTGACAGACACGATGGAAGAAATAGAGGGGGAAGCAAAATGCCATACGGTTGTGTGATCCTCGCTCTTCTCTTCTCTCTGTCAGCGTGTCTAACATGCTCTTTCTCTGGGGAAATCGCTTATCATTTCATCTCGTCTGGATCTCTTGTTCCCCACCGCCTATCCTCCCTCCCTTATTCCCTATCATCCTCTTATCTTTGCCTTTTAGTTGTTTAAACTGGGATTATTAAATTAATCTTCTTCAACTTAAACAAGGACAGATATTCAAACTGGCAGAGCGCATTATTATACATGCGCATTTAAGCTGTGGCAGCTAAAAGGCTCGCTCTAAAGATTCAACAAACAGAGTCCAGAAAGTTTAATCTAACTCTATTGGATTCCTCATTTAGCAAATGAGAAACACCATGTGGCAGAGGCAGGGAAAGCAGGAGTGATGGAGGGAGGGCTCGCAGGACGGGTTGCTGCAGAATGGAGCAATATCAGAACAACAACTTGGGGCTAAAAAGCTTCATTATAGAAAGAGGAATGATAAAAAAGAAGAGCTGTTGAAGCAAAAAAAACGAAAGAAAAAGCGGTAACAGAGAGGGAAAAAAACATAAATCTTGTGAGCTTCCTCCAAGTGTATGTGCACATGGTTCTGGGTATAATTTAGCACCAAAGAGGCATTGCAATGTTACAATGCTCTCGTCAGCGCAATCATTGCTGATTGACAGCAAAGTGCTGCTGAGGTGACACAGCTGTGCTAGGATTGGAAGTGTGTGTGTCAGATGGAAGCAGAAAAAAATCCTAAATTAAATCAAGGATCGGAAAGATATATATATATATATATATAAAAAGAGGGCTAGTAAAAGGATCGGTGCGGCTTTAGGGCAAAAAAAAAGATAGCGACTGATAAATGGAGAATGAACGAGACAGGGAGAGAAAGATGAAAAGCTATTCTATCCTCAGATTACAATGTAATCCCTCTTTGAATGGATTCCCTCAGATTACAGCTTGTTCTTCTATTAAATCTGTCAGTCACTGCAAACTCCCAACAGTGTCGGTGAGTCAGCTGGGATATATATATGAGTGTGTGTGTGTGTGTGTGTTTGCGCGTATTTGTGAGCATGATCTTTCTATGACTGGAGATCTGTACGCTTTAAGCCTTTCAGACAAATCTCTGCAGAGACCTCGAGTGCAGGGAGGGATTGGTTGAGGACTGAGCACACACATCTCTCTTTACGTACACACACGTGCAAAAATCCACACAGGAGGAAGCTGGTATTAGCTGGCTGTGTATTAATAGAGTTGTCAGATACGTGTCTGCATGGTTCACAGCCAACTAACACATATCACACTTTGAGTACACACACAAGTGAGGCAAAAAAGTTTGAGAAAAAATAGTGCGATGTCGAAAGAGGAAGCACGAATTTGGAGGGAGAAATGAAATGGAGGGACAGTGGAAATGAGAGGTTAAAAAAATAAAGAGCTTTTAAAGTATTTTGTAGGATACACAGAGAGGAGAAGGTGATCATTTGCTGATCTCCCTGGGGAATGCTGCGTGTGTGTGTGAGAGTGGGGTGAGTGTTTGTGCGTGTCACTGCGCTCATTAATGCTGCATGCTGACAGCTAAGTGTCATCATCTGACTACACTCGCCTTAGAATGCCAATAGAAAACCACAAGCCAAGACATGCCACACACACGCACGCACACTGTGCCACACCACACCAAGAGCTGGAGATCCAAGCCCCAAGGGGAGACAGACAAAGGATGGGATGCAGTGAGAGGACAGAGAAAGATGCCCGATTTTAAATATTCATCTCTTCCTTCAGCTGCCAAAGCTTCTATCTATCTTTGTCATCACTCTGTGCAAGTGATGAAAGCAGGAGATGGAAAGATGGGAAAGAAATGGAGGAGGTAGGTGAGGAAACCGGAAACACACAGCAGTAATGGTGAGGCAGCAGCAGGAGTTAGGCTCTGGGGAGTACTCAATAACTATTTGATTAATTTTTAGTATTTTTTTAGCAGCTTGACAAAACCAAATATGACATAATGAGGTAACATTTCATCATCTCTATAGTGAAATAAGCGTGTGTGCAACGGCTTCACGCCTGCAAACTTTTTTGAGCACACCGGAGGAAAAGATAGATGAATTTTTTTTTTACCCATTAACCTTTGACAAAATGTTAATTGCACACACACACCTGCAAACAGTTACAACACTAAAAAGACAACGTGCACAAATGGAATTATACAAGTATGTGCTGATGAAGAAACAGTAGCATGAGTTTAGCAGAGAAAATGTTGCCAAAATGAAGCAAAGCCAGCGAGTTACAGTGCTGTGAAAAAGTATTTGCCCCCTTCCTGACACATCTGTCACACTTATGTTTCAGATTATCAAACAAATTTTAATATTAGACAAAAAAAATAACCAGAGTTAAAACAAAAAGCTGTTTTTAAATTTCATTTATTAAAAGAAAAAAGCTATCCGACCCCACCTAGACCGGTATGAAAAAGTAATTGCCCCCCCATTGTTAAATTATGAATTTCATGATTAACCACATTTGTTAAAAAAAGCCAAGTTCAATTTCACTAGTCACACCCAGGCCTGATTACTGCTAGACCTGCAGAATCAAGAAGGAACTTAAATAGAATCTGTCTGACAAAGTGAAGTACAAAGTCATTGGGAACTATCAGTCTAGAAACTGTTACAAAGTCATTTCTAAGGCTTAAGGGCTCCAGTGAACCACGATGAGAGCCAATGGTGAACTAGTGTACCAATATAACTCCAAGAGCGCACCAACAACTCATCCAGGAGGTCACTAAAAAACTCAGAACATTTTGTGAAAAACTGCAGGCCTCACTTGTCTCAGTTTAGGTCAGAGTTCACGATTCAACAATAAGAAAGTGAGTGAGGAAAAACGACATCAACGGGAGACTCAAGAAGAAAACCACTGTGGACCAAAATAAACACAAAGGCTAATCTGACTTTTGCCAGAAAATATTCTTGATGACCTTCAGGCTTTTGGTAAAATCTTCTGTGGATTGACGAGACAAACGCTAAACTTTTTCTGTCCCGTTACATCTGGTGTAAAACTAACACAACACTTACTAAAAAGATCAATCAAACATGTTGGTGGTAGTGTGATGGTCTGAGACTTTTGCTGCATTTCGTCACTCATCCAAGTGACTTCTTCAGTCTCAGCTGACGGCACGTTTCCCCAACATTACAAACAGTACATTTGCACAATGACTGAAACCAGCCCACTGAATGAACAATGGGCTGTGAGGTCAGTTAGTTGATCATTAATATGCATACTGTCATGCCCATTGATCAACAATTACTTATCAAAGCCCACTGAGCAAAGACCATTCTGACCATTGGTCAGACCATTGGTTCATGCCCTGATGCCCCCAGAACAATGACCCAAAACACTACACCAAGTCCACACACAAATGGCTCAAAACCAAAATAAATGGTTTTAGAGTCGCCTAGTGAAAGTCTGGCTCTAAATCAGATTGAGACAAGTTGTTTTTTTAAAACCTCTCCAATGTGGCTGAATTAACATAAATTCTGCAAACCAAATTCCCGTGAAAGACCCATTGCCAGTTATCACAAACACTTCATGCGACGAAGGGTGGTGCAACCAGTTATTAGGCTTGACAGGCAAATACTGATCCAGATAGGTTTGGATAGGTTTTTTCCTTTAGAAAATGAGAAAAATTAAAAATTCTTTAATGATCTATAATGCGTACATGTGACAAATGTTTAAAAAAAGACCCTTTTTGAAAATCGGGAAGCTGGCAAATACTTTTACACAGCACTGTATAATCAAATCAGTGTACTTAAGAGCTCTGCTCACGATCAGCATTTTAAAAGTACCACTTTCACTCCTGCAAACACCTGCAGCGTGTGAGTCAACACTTTCCTCAGATTGGAAGTTACTGTCGTCACTACCACCTTCCCGCAGAGCTGAATGCGGCACCTCCTTGTGAGTCCTAGCACCCTGAAACCTTGACATCAAATATCAATGACGCAGTCTATACTCACATTAAAAATAAAACTCCACCCCATATGATCTGCCTCACTAAGCTTCCATTAAACAATGCAAAGCCTTAGAAAAGCCATTTATAACTGTATATGCACCATAGTGATAATGTCAGGCAGTTGCAGCAAATTGGCAGAAGTGATTCAATTACAAATGTAGTGAAGCTAAAGTTGTAGTCCTTCTTCAGCCTTGTTATGTATTTGAGAGTGGCACTAAAGATAGTGGTGGGGTGGATAAATAAGATAGATAACGCGTTACTAGAGGCTAACGGGTGTTTCTCCTAATTTTTGCCACGAATTTTGGAAGAATAAGTCCAAATGAAGATTGTTTTAAAAACCGCACATCTTATTTCTGCAGTGGAAACATTAAGGATAACGAGCCATATGTTGGGTTTGTTTAAAAACAACAAAATGGCATTACATCCAACTGAAAATCAGAGCAGGCACCCTGTTACAGGCAGACTTTATAGGCCTCTGCTAAATGTAAATGTTTTACTAACAGAGCCTGAGAGAACTGGGTTTTAGTTCATTTATGATTTACTTTTTTTTTTTATGATTTTCTGGACTTCTTATTGAAGAAGAATCAGTTTTATATCAAAATAAAAGAAAACTATCGTACTTAAACATAAGCTACTTGATTAAAACTTGGCTCTAACTAACATGGTGGTGGCAGATTTTATTTAAAATGTTAACATTATATGTTGTTGAATATTCAAGCATTTATATAAATTTAGCTATTACTAACATTTTACCACATTAAACAAAGTTGATTTCACCAGCTCTAATTTAAGAGAAAAATATTATTTCCTGAAACCTGAAAAAGTATATTTCAGGATAAAGGCACAAATTACTTCTATACCCCACCCTGCGTTTCTTATTAAATTGGAGCAGTGCTATACAGGCAGCTGCACTAGTTATTATTTTCTACGTATCATTTTTTCTTGACCTGTGAGGGGAGTCATTTGTCTTCAGCATCTCTGAATAGCCCATAAAACACACACATAGATTCAGGGTTGGAAAAATGAAGTCGATCCATAAGTGGCCTTCACATAAAATCTGCATTTTATGTGAAGGCCACCAGATGGCGATAGCTATGGTTGCAAAAACACACAGTGCTGTAGAAGTCTATGAGAAAACGGCTTTCTGACTTGACCTCTGTAAACATTTTTCTGCTGAAGAGGTCTCACTAGTTTGGGGTCACATAGAATCAAAAAGGAACAATAAGTCTGTTTTGAAAATCTTGGTCATGCTACGCATCAAAATATGAAACAATAGCTTACTGGCTAACAAACTGTTATTCATAAAGTAATTAGCCAATGAATGTGTGGTCTTTTCGAGCCACAGTGGAGAGTCTCCTCTCAAGGCCGATATATGCTGCTCCTTTCAGCTTCCAAAGAATTGCAAAGGATCTTTTTAGATTCCCACGTCCATTTAACTGTTAGAAAGCTAATGCTAGCCCGGTGATAGTGCATATCTTAACTTGATTGTTGCGTATGTCATCACAGAATTGCAACATTTTTTTAGTGTTGGTAGCAGACAGAATGGACAATCTCTATTAAAATTAACTGAGTTGATGACCTTGAAATTAAAAGATGTTGAGTTCTAAGTTTTGTAGCCATGAAGCAGAAAACAGTGAGATTTTAGTGGGGAAACATCCCTTACAGTTTGTTCTCATCACTTCAACCAGTGTGGCTTCAGTGAGCAGCTCTTAGCTCTCAACTTCTGGAGAGAGGAAAGGATCAAGGCAACATTTGTCTCTGTTTAGACAGACAGACAGAGCAAGGAAGATAATGCAAATGCAAATGGCTTCTTTACCTGTTGACCCGCGGTTTTTCTTGCCAACTGTCCGTCAGCCACAGAGAATGAGATGAAAAGAAGTTGGAGAAAAAGAGGGATAGGAAGTAAGAGAAATGGGAGACATATAATTTAGATTTCAAGTATTTACTTGGGGTGCAGCAAAAAAAAAAGCAATTCACCAAATACACATTAAAAGAAGCAAAAGAAAATTCAAGCTTTCACAAGTCAGCAGAGTCTCAGCGATTTGGAGGCATACTGGATAAAGAGGCTCAAGATGAGGGAGGAGAAAAAACACACAAAGGAGGAAAAACCATACACACAAAAGGCAAGAAACAGAGAAATGGATGACGAGGAGAAACAGACAGCAAGAAAGGGAAGGCTATGTTATCATGGAGTCCAGAGGAAGACAAGATGTTTGCAGCCCATCCATCAACTGCCAGCTACCAAATTTTGTGTCTCTCAGTCTTTTCTTCTCCCCCTCTATCTTTCGCCTTCTGCCTTTCTCCCTCTATTTGTCATAAGTCTGGATGTAGCAGGAGTGTAAGCTGTGAGAAAATGATGGAATTGACATTCTACTGGCAGAAAATCTACATTCACTATTCATCTATCAATACACTACCCCTTCACGCTTCTATTCAGCCGCTCAGCCACTCACTCAACTTTACAATACTGGGAGTGTGTGTGTGTGTGTGTGTGTGTGTGTGTGTGTGTGTGTGCGCGCGCAGTGAAAAATGTATGTCAGAGGCTTAATTTAGATTCTGATGCAAAGTTCGCTCAGCCTGTGCGTAGGGTGAGCACACACACACACACACAGTCTATAGCACAAGTGACAAAGAGTGAGCAAGCAGCTCATGAGGGTGAAAAAACGCTTCCTAAAACAAACTGAGGGAAAAACTTTAGAAGGATAAGCTGTTCAAAAGTTTTCAGCATTTCTTGTGGAAATAAGATAAATCGGTGGTCGGCTATCGCCAGGTATTAAATGTCAAAACTTGTTCCTATGAACTGAAATGCATCCATAAGACAAATTTGCTTCTTTTTGGGCCTTTTTTAGTGGCACAATATCTTTTAAGACTGATGCTTGTTGTGATGACACTCTCCACCTCTTGTGACAGCTGTGTTCAGTATTGGAGAGGAGGCGCGCTTTGTCTGCAACACTGGAAACACCTGTGATCTGTGTCGAGCGGCTCTCTTTTCACCAGCTAAATCACCATGGTAACTTATGCTCAACAGATAACCTGGTTGGGACTAGGTTATGTTTCGAGTTTTAATCCCTGGTTCAGAGTGAGATGCTTCGCTCGCGTTTCCTGAGACGGCTCGTAGTTGGCCACACCAAGGCGATTCCCATAGTCAAACACTCATCTCTGCTATCAAAGAACCAGGGACTATGTGAAGTAACCCAGTGTTTTGTCGAGCCAGCTGACACTGTGCCTGTGTTGAATTTCCTTCATCCTATACCCGTCTGCTTTGTGACATGAAATCAGGCGAAGGGCCACAGAGGACTAAGGAGGGCTGGATACTCAAGGCTAGAATTGCTCGTATAAACTGATCACATGTGATGTTGCTGTGTTTGCATTTTTTGCTCTGCGGTCACAGCTGACTGTTCAAAACTGTGGGCGTACTTTACTTCATTTAATGATAATGCAGCTAAATGCTATACACTGCATTTTAAAAAGTAGCGTCTTCTAAAGAGCACAACAGCAGCAACCTAAACATGAAGATGAAACCAGGAGACGTCCTTACTGGATCATCAGAGCTGAACAGGTGATGGAGAAACAGGTTTACCTTTTAGGTCACATGAGTGAGTTGAAGGGAAGTTATGAACTGTTTCTGAGAGACAAATAACACCAGGATCCTTTTTCTACGTAGCTGACAGCTGGTAACTGTGCAGGGGCGGGTCTAGCAAAGTGTTGCCAGGGGGCCAGGTAGGGCATTAACAGGGAGAGGGGGGCACAAGGAAATACTTTTCTTTCTTATTCTCATTTAAAATGTCTAGCTTTTAAAAAATTATTATCTGAATCTTACAACAAACGACTAATAGATTGATGCATTTATACCATCAGAACAGTGTACATCACTGTCACAACAGCGTTTGTTTTCATTCAAAGGCTTTATGATTGTTCCTATAATGGTGGGCCGGTCAGTCAAAATGCCCGGTCCGATTTTTTGTCCCAGTCCAGCCCTGTATGCAGCTCATCTGCAGTCTGGTGTTACCTACATCTTCCTATTCGAAAGGCAGAATTTCCGAGTTCTGAGTACAATCGAAAGCACCACGACTGCAGTTTTTGTGTTGGATGTAAAAAGCGCACATGACGCTGTGACGTAGGCTAGAATCATGGCAGCAGTCAATGACGGTCCAGGCGTGGGATTTCTCTCGTGGAAATGTGCACATTATTTTTTCCTTTCTATTGGTAGGTGGCACAGTGCACTTGTGGCAAGTAAGCAAGCTAGAAGACTGGCAATCTTGCTGGGTATCCAGTTACGGAAGCAACACATTAACAAGAGAAGTCTGAGTAAAACCAAGGTTTACTTTGAAAATAACGAGTAACTTGAAGTAACTGAGTTACCGTATTTCCCGGACTACAAAGCGCACCTAAATATTAGCCGCACAAGCTAAAATCAGGGGAAAATCCTGTTTTGTACATACATTAGCCGCACCTGACTAAAAGCCGCAGGTGTTTCAATGTTGACTTATCATATGTAAGAGAATATGCACAAAGGGAATTGTCAGGAAAGAGATGGCTGTTTGGAGACATCACTTTTATTAATATTTTGAAAAACAAGTTATGGGTACATATTTGCACATGTAGTACATAACAGTAGCCTACAGCACACCAGAAAAATAGATTCGGACTACCTTTTAGGCTCAGGTGCAGTGACACAGCTTTAACAAGAAGAAAAGTCAGTCATTCACCACCATCTTTCTCTTCTTCCTGCGCACTAAAACCACCAAAGTCCACTTCTCCAGTGTCGGAAACGAACAGGCTCAGGATGGCTTCGTCATCCACTCTCCGCTTCTCTCCTTCGTTGTCACTTTCAAAACCAAAGAAATCCTCATTGTCAGTGTCAGAGTCGAACACCCTCAGAAGGGCCGTGGCAGTGTCCTCTCCATCAGGCAGCAGTCCAGCCCTTCAAAATCCGTTGGTGATCGTGGATGTTTTCACACTTTTCCACGCTGTCAGAATCCACCGGTGGAGTTGAGCATAACTTGCTTTTCGCAAGTTTATCGCCGCTCATCATCCACGCCTCCCGCTGAACGCGTACCGCTACTTTGAAGTTTGTTTTTCGCGCTACTTCGTACGGCACTACGTTGCCTGGCGGACGGACATGTGACTAACATACCACTCTTGAACCCCGATCCTTCCGCCAGGCAACGTAGTGCCGTACAACAGCGGAACACACAAAACAAATTGTCTTACGATATGACAAAAATCATGGAAAATCCATAGAAAAGCCGCACCTGACTAAAAGCCGCAGGGTTCAAAGCTTGTGCAAAAAGTAGCGGCTTATAGCCCGACAATTACGGTACTTTTGATAGAAGTAACTAGTAATTTAAAGTAACTTACCCAACACTGCAGAGCACAGATACTCTGTTAACGTATGCAGTCTGTATTTTTTTTCCCAATTTTCCCCACGTCACTGCTTTGTTGGCAGCAGCTGAGTTGGTTTCAGTATGCGTGTAATCTCTTTATATTTTTTCTATTATTATAGTTTTATCTTCCTTTGTAAAATCAGACGCACTGCTGCCAGTAGACTAATTCATGTTTGTGGGTAGTCAGAAGATTAACGCTACCTCTTTTACGTGAACGTGTTTGTAGCCAGATTGATAAACCATGGGTTTACTTATCGAGTTGATAACTATGTTTGTCTCAGCGCTTAGCCTGATTGCCAGTGTGCCGGTGAGTGATGCCAGATAATGAAAAGATATCCTTGAGATGTTGAACTTTCTTCTTAGTGCACAGCTCTGATCAGTGCAGATGACATTTTTAGTACTAGCACTTTACTGTGCAGTCTAAACCTTCACGAGTAAAAGCCATTAAGTGTCTTTTATCACATCACCTGTGCAACAGGCTTAACTATGTAGAAAAAATAAAGCTTAACCCGCTTGTATCCACTGCTAGTATATGCAAAAAATACAGTAACTTGCTAGGATGATAATTTTTTTTAAGAACAAGCTAATGATAAATCAAAGTAGTGCTATTTGCCACATATCTGCAAATCTGGTCTATCTTTGGGAAGTTATGGTACAGTCACATTAGGGGAAATGATGGTCAGAGACCACAGCACAACCAAAATTATTGCAACAGTGTAAATTGAACTTGCAAGCTTGTTGTCTTTGAAATGGCTGCTTGAAAAGCAGAGACCAGGTCTGTGACCACTTACAGTCAATAACTGACTTAAAAGAAAAATTGGCGCATCGAGACAGCAATAAAACAACAATAAGAAGGAGTCATTTTGCAATTAGTTTGTGACTAAATCGTGTCACGTTGGCAAATACATGCAAACTGCAAAAATCACGAATCCAGTGACACGTGTTGCAAGTCGGTTGCTGTCTACATACACAGATATTCACGTTAAGTCCAGACAGGCGGTTGAGGGTGGTGCATGATTAAAATTTCAGTGCAATCACTGAGGAAACAATAATTTTTCCTACTCACAAGGAAGCTGCTATCCTGTTTTTACTCTAGTGTGAGCGAGGCATTAGCTACAGGCTGTGTGAGCAATCACCTCTCTCTGTAGTAGGACATCTGCAGGCATGTCTCAGTTAATGAAGGCTCTCTGTCTAAACAGAACTCAGCTTCATTAATGTGATTAGTAACGCCTGTATTTAACTAGTATACAGTGTCAAAATGGCTGCTTTGAAATGGATTTATCTATAAACTACATATGCCATAATACCAACAGAACTGAGTTCACCTATAAGCAGTTTTAAACAAAGCTGAACGTTTGTGAGGACATGGTTTAGTAGTGCTGTTTTAGACAAATTGCAAGGTGTACGATTTAAATTGCACACAGAGCATATATCATGTTTTCAATACAAATCTCAAGAATTGTTTCTTGAGATTTGTATTGAACGGCAGTCCTTTTAAAACAGAAAGTAAAGGACAAAATGTTCTACACTATTCCTAACACACTCAAACATGGCTTTTTAAGTGGAGAACAGTTTGTGCTGTCAAGTAGCAGTATTACTAAATCTATTATTTTGGAGAGTCTAACGGGGTGACAGCACACACATGTGGGCTTGCACAAACATGGAACACACACACAAATGCAAACAGACACACAGACAAACAGGAACATGCAGGATTTGGTCTGAGGGCACACACTCCTGCATGTGAATTCAAATGATGTGTCATTCTGAGTCATCTTCAGTTTCCAACAGGAACACAGAAACAATGAGGACATCAGGGGACAACAGACGGAGAGGAAGACCAAAAGACTGTGTTTGTGTGTGTGCGTGTGTTCACGACACAACAAAGCATCTGACGTTCATAGCACTTTTTTTCCCTCCGCTGCTTTCCCAATCTCTCTTTGTGTTTCAGAACCCTGTGAAATGCCTTGGATCATTCATTGTCTTAATCGATGTGCATTGCACTACTGAGATAATTACTGTAGCACAGGTGGCTCCTGTCATTTTCTGCCTTTATATCCAACATCAGCATCATGGTTGATATTAATCTTATTAAAACAGTTTGAGGTCATGTGAAAATATTAGTTTGTGCCTAAGTACGCCTCGACCTTGGGGAGGATTTGTATTCATTAATTCACTGTTGTGTATTCGCCTGCCTGAAGGACCCATAAACAAGCGGAGGTCACCGTGTCCTCTGTGAGTGGTAGCAAATTGTGCAAATGGATGTCGCTGCACATGAGGGTGTCTACAGTATGGGTTTGTGTACAAGAGGTAATAATTACAGTATCTGCTTCCTGTGCCTGCTATTCAGTACAACAATCCTGTGTGCTTGGTATGTGTGTAATGTGTGACTGTTTTAGCTTTCTGGATGACCTGGTGTGCTGGTACTGAACCTTCAGTCCCAAGCTCAGGGTCACCTATTTGCTGCAACACCCCGAAACCCTCCATGACTCACCCCAACCTCTCATAACCCTTTATCACATAAAATGCCCCAGTGGGCCTTTCTTCTTTCCCTCCATCTACATACAACAAGACAACCCTTGCCCCTCGGTGACAATCTATTCCCCGGCTCAGCTTCGCTTTGTTCCCCCCGCATCCACCCACATCGACATCCACTGTCACATTTCCCCAAGCAAAAGAATACTTTTTTAGCAGTGCGTTTGGGTCTTTTCTTTCCCTCCCTTGGCTGCTTAAAAACCCAAAGTTCAACCTCAAAAACCCTTACCATTCCAATTTACCCTGTCAATCTCACTCCCTTTTCTCTCTGTTCCTTCTTCCTGCTCCGAAACACACACGTGCTAACACACATACGTGCACAGCCACAAACACACACCTATTTGAAATTCATATCAGCAGCGATACAAATGCAACGCTCCAACTTCCAATACTGATACATTTACAGGGAGAAGCACAGGGACCCGTCTCGACACACAAACACGTGTGCGCACAAGCATGTAAAATAATAAGCTTGCTGGAGCATTGACCTCAGACCTCAGGGCAATTCCTGATGGACCCAGATGTTAAAATATGCTTTCTTTTCTTATACCGAGTTGTGCGTCTGTCTCTGAAAATCTAAGAAGAATTTGTGGAGACCTATCATTGATACACAGCATGTAAACAGCCGTGAGCAGGTTTACATAACAAAGTTTGGTTTTCATACAACCTTTACTCTCTTTATTTGAGCAAAATCCTGTCACTGGATCCGATTCTCCTTCCCTCTATAAATGTGGACTCTGGCAAGGTTACATCTTCCTGCTGTCTGCCTGTCTGTACCAAACACCAGCACCAGTTGACCTTTCCAATTTACCATGTCAATCATGCGCGAACACACACCCACACACACAGCCCAGTCTCTCATACACGTTCAGGTAAAAGTTGGTGTCAATCACCCTTGCGTGGACTCCCAAATGTCACAAGGTTTTGACATTCACTTTGCCGACAGTCTGAAAGGAAAAGAAGGGTTTGCTTATCCGTCTGTACAACCACTTTTTTCATTTAATGACAAATTAATTTCCACTCCTCGCTGTTCCCATTACATTAGACTTTTCAGGTTTCTTCGTGCCCAAACCCTCGTTAAACATTACCTCTTATCGCCTCAAAAGGCGCGGAAATGAATGAAAATGTGCCAATGAAACTGATAAAACAAACATCCAACCAGAAAAATAAAGTGATAACAAGAAAAATGTAAAACAGAAAACAAAACATGTAGCATATAATGAAAAGGGGAGATAGATGTGGCTTCATATTGTGAGCTTAATGACAGCATAACAAACAGATTCACAGAGGAGTGCTTGCTTCTGCAAGTTTTCTCCTCTGACAGGAGAAAGAGAATAAAACAAGGAGCCTCTGATCCCGTGAGAGAAAAGGAAGAATATTAAAAGACAAGTGAGAGATGAAAGGCGAGTGGTCGGATAGGGCAAAAGTTGACGTGAAAAGTTGTTGCTGTAATATGGCACAGCTTTGTGTTCTCCTGTCCTGTGCCAACCACCCTAGGGCGAGATGGAGAACGGATCACAGGAGAGACAAACAAGAAATGCCTTGCTACTAAATCAGGTTGTTTCCTCCTTCTTTTCTTCATCCAGAAAGCTGCAGGGCGACCTGCTATCTCACACTGCTTCATTGTCACCCCATCTTCGTCTTTATCCACCCTTCTCCCATTGCCCTTCTGTCACACAGAGTTGAGGAACTGTGAGTAAGAGGCCCTTGGCATAAGTAAATAAGGTTCATATGCAAGAGGATACTATTCCAGCTCACCATTCACTACTAAAAATGAAAATCACTTGTTCGTAGTCAAAACAGTTGTACCTACATACTGTGAGAGATGCCCAGTGACAGTTGTTATAGAGCACCAACAGGGTGTAAGGGCTCCTTCACTGCTGGTTTCCTGACCGACCTGTTAGTGCTTAGGCCAAATACACTTTATTGTTAGCATTGTATGATTCACCAGACATCCAAGTCATCAAAGGACATGCCCATAAGCCTATAGCATACAGCCTGATACACAGCACACCTTCATTAGAGCCATTCAGCATGAAGTACCTTACTGGCAAAGTCTGAATACGTCTTTAATAGTTTTTTTTAACTTGTATTCCATTCACGTAGAGTCCTTACAGTGACACTGTTTCATCCAATTTAGTTCAAAGGCATGAATCAAATAACCACAATCCCATCAGATATCAGAATTCACACAGCACCACAGGTACATACATTAATATCTGAATATGAATATGCAGAATTAATAAGCAAAGGATGAGGTTTTTGGTACCGACAGCTTTCTGGGGTGGATTTTATATATTAGACATATTAGGCTGGCCTGTAGGGTTTGCCAGTCTTAATTGTGCTCATAGATTAGTCCAATGCAATCAGTCTGTTTCAGAAAAATAAAGATTGATTAATTTAAGCCAATAAAATTACTTTAACCCCCCAAAATTACTTTTAAGCCTCAAGGAGGTGACTAGCAGTGATGTGGTGACCAGAGACCCTAAAAGCCAATGAAATTTAAGGGATGACAGGCTAAATAATTATTGGCATCATGGGTTAGTTTAAATTAAAAAAACAAAACAACAACGGAAGGGTACCACTAATCTGCATATAGGGAGTTGTTAAATACAAATATATTCGGAGTTAGGTAAGCAACCAGAGACTGAAATGTCCCCTGGAGCAACCATTGGCTTTATAAGGGGATATTATTTAATTCAATGTTATTTACATAACATGAATTCGCAACAACAGTTGGTTCAAGGCACTTTATACTGTAAGACCCTGCGGTATTAGAAAGAAACCCCAACAACCACACAACCCATGATGAGCAAGCACTTGGCGACAGCGGGAAGAAAAACTCCCTCTAAACACAAAGAAACCTCAGGCAGGACCAGGGTCAGGGAGGGCAGAGAAGGGAGTGAGAGGAAAGAGAAGCAAGCAGAGATATCATAATAAACATAAATAACACCTCCTTTGGGTGGTGGCACTCACCAACAAAAGAAGAAAAAAATGTAGGTCAAAATTTTGTTGTTTGCTAACATTGTTTTGTTAGACCATACCATCTAAAAAAACAGTGTCCAATACACGAAACAGGAAAAGTTGGGTTAGATATGTTATCCTGTATCTAGATACTGTATCTGCCCCAAGAGATCTGAATTATTGGGTGCTGTCTCCAGAAGCTAAGTTGCATGCTGACTGATGAGGGGGAAATAAATTGCTAAAGAAGCTAAGAAGCTCAATGTCTGTATTGAAATGGTGAAAAAGTTTTTCATAACGGCAGCAATTTACAGTGTCTCCCTGAAAATAATTTCAGGATAACAATCAGGATTACTGAAAGATAAAGACGGTTACTACCAATCATACTTTGGACAACTGAATAATAGTGAAGGCAACTTACTGAGCAATAGTTATAGCAGTCACATTATGCAGGCCCCTGAGTAGCACATCATAAATTCTCAAGTTTGCTTGCAATTTTCTACTGCAATCCACATGAAAAAGTGAAGGACAGCTGTGGGGAGTCATTAAATTTAGATGATATGAGATTAAAACAAACATCATCAGTAATGTGTGTTCTGGCTATTAGTTTGTAAAATGCCAGAAAATACTACAAAATGTCGATTAATGCTCTCCAGAGCCCAAGGTTACCATTAAAAACATCTTTTTTTTTTCTTCAAAACCTCCAAACAGTCATTTTTGAGTGATTCAGCCAGAAAAAAGAGCAAATGCATTTATGAAGCTATTTTTTTCATACCAATTAAATCTTCAAGCACAAGAAACAGAAGTGATACAATAATTATCACTGAGTGTCTCACCTGCAAATGTTACCTGCTTTCCTAAGTGTACACTGCACCTCATTCAGCTGTACCTCTTATGAAAATGCAAACGAAGACACATTAAACTGTTCTGCTTGTCGACCTCTTGCAGCAACAAAGAAAAGTGGAGCTTATTTTTATAGGAGACCGACTCTGTGCCTGCGTGTATAAGCACAGGATTGTGTGCCTCTGTCGTCATGTCTTGGAATATATATAAAACTATCCCTCAAAGGGCCAAGAACAGTTAAGAGTCTATGTCTGATTAATGGCTTAATTGATTAAGTGGCTCAGAGATTGATTGGTTGGGCCTGGCTATAACAGCTTCATTAGAACAGTGATAGATCAGTGCGATCTGGCTGCAGCTGTTCCGCCTGGCTCCGGACAGCTCGGCCTGGTAATGGACATCATCCGTCTGTCTCTGCACCACAATATGTCCGCATGCACACACTGCTGTCTGTGACTGTGTACGTGTGTAGTACATGTGAAGGCTGCACACATCTCCCCTTTTCTTCAATCACTCCAAACAAGCAGACAGGGGAGGAGGGGGTGGCGGGGAGGTAAGTCAGGATGAGGAGGAAGGAGGGGAAGGGCGGAAACTATTTTTGGATTAAAGGCCCTGTTGATCTATTCCTGTTTTCAGCATCCCCTCTCAATCTTCAACTTTTACACTCTGCCTCTCTTTCTTCCTTCCTATCCATCTGTATCGTCCTCAAAGCTTTGCTAGTTTTGCACTTGCTCGTTGCGCGCCTTTCTCTCTCTGGTACACAATCCTTTTCTGTCCACGTGTCTTCTCTGTTCAGTCTCATCTCACTTCTCTTTATCTCTCCTTCGTTCACTAATTCTTTGCAAGTACCCTGCTCGCTCAGAAACCCAGATAAAAACACTGTTAAGTCTACAATTTTCGCAGGCACGCACACTCGTGGTGTGTGAATTACTAAACAGATGTGAAGGGTGGCGGTA
This sequence comes from Aulonocara stuartgranti, assembly GCF_965226115.1. Taxonomy (NCBI): domain Eukaryota; kingdom Metazoa; phylum Chordata; class Actinopteri; order Cichliformes; family Cichlidae; genus Aulonocara; species Aulonocara stuartgranti. Next base: position 29,924,114 of record NC_138944.1, on the reverse strand, counting down.
CCTCAGTGAGTATTTAACGAATGCAGACGACACTTAAAAAGCACCGCCCGCACATTCAGATCACGGTGTCAGCTGAACACATGGTAGCTAATGAACAAATGAGGTAATTGATGTGACTTTAGGTATTCGTACATGCAAATTTGTCCATTGTATAACCATAAAACACTATGGAGTCCATCACTGACAAAGCTGTCTTTAGAATATTTAAGGTCAGCTTAAGCTCCATCTTGTGATGATTATACAGACTCAACCACCAGCTCTAGAAAAATGAAGTAATTTAATCTGTTTGGTCAACAGCTGCTTCCAAAAACCTAAAGAACGAGCTGGCAAATCATCAAAGCTGTTTCTCTGTACGCTCTTAAAGTTACTCACTGATGAAAGCAAATACTGTCTAATATGGTTCTAGACAGTAACACTACAACTACTCAACTTCAGTATATTGTCAGGTTCAAATGTTTTTAGACAGAAACACAGCTTTTGTAATTTTGCCTCTGTACACATCACAGTGAATTTTAAATAAGCCAATACATATGTGACTAAAATGCAGACTTTCAGCATTAATTCACGGTGCTGACTTAAAGTTCAACACATCTACAGAGCCTTTATTTAATCAACTTGTTAACTGCTTGTTATTCAAATGTGACCATTTGTATAAAAATGACTGTAATCCTGAAACTTTATATTATTATTTACAATTGTGGCAGTTTCACGGGGCAGAGGGTCCAACAAATATATGTTAGACCGTCAACAGTAACTCAGGAATAAAGACTAGAAACAAGAACTAGCATTTGACATATGGAAGGACACTCAAAGCAAGTTCAAATTAAGTTCAAGCTGGTCACTATATTTAAAGTTAACTTTAAAACTAACCATTCGGGACATTGCCTCTCTTAATGAAGGTGCTCATATAAAAATCCTGATGCAAACAGCTGGAATTACAAGAGGTAGCAATTCGCCTGGCTTTTACAAACAATATTTTATTCTATGCTGTCAAATTAAAGATCATGTTTAGTTGGAGAAATGTGCTGTTGGCTAGGAGACAGCCATTTCTGTGTTCATGCCAACAGGGCTGAGAGATTACTAGCAGAAGGCTCGACCTGTTGGGCTTTACCTGTGTTTACCAGATCGTTTAAATGAAAAAGATGAAACTTTTATCGTACTTATTTGTTACAATCATTAATAATAATCTGCTCTTTTCTCCTACCAATAAGCACCAGTGTTTTGTGTTTTTCTTGGGGATTCAGCATGTGAACAGGAGCCAACACTTTAGTTTTTTTAAGAATCTGCTTTATAACCTAAGGCACAAGCAAAATGAATCATTTTTTCTCTGAACTTCCATACAATATAAATGCCATGACAGAAAATGTTATCCATATTTCTCATACCTACAAACACACACAGACGAAACACAAGTCAAACAACGAATACGACACACTCACCTCTTTGCCCCGTTCAATCGACTGAGCGTATTTCCCTTCCTCAGCACCTCATCATCTCTCCTTCCATTTACCCATCTTTTATCTTTCTCCTCTCCCTCCAATCTAATCTTTCCTCTGCCGCCTACCCCATCATTCACCAGCTCTGTTTCCCCACTTAATGTCTCTTTTTCTCTTCCACATCTATTCTTTCAAATTAACATCTGCTGACTGGCATGCTACTCCAATAACCTTTTACACCCAGCAAGAAGCACTGACACACAGAGACAATCAGTATGTTTGGATTCACAATAATATTTCATTTATATTCAGGATCCTGTGAAAACAGTTTATGAAAACCCTGAAAATAGTCAGTATGTGCTAATACAAGCTGGCATGTGAACAGTATATCCCGCTGGTTCGCTCAGTTTGGAGTCATTGAGCCTCACGCTTTTTCACGCAGTGATGAGTATCAAAAAGAAAGCACAACTACCGAACACTGTGGGAAAACTTTACAATGTCTGTCTGCATCTGTGCACATTCAACATGAGGCCTTAACTCGAATAAAGCACTTATTAAAAAAATAAATGTTCATGCACACACAGCGACTGACGGGATCACAAAAACCAACAGAGATTATGCTGCTTATCTGCATGTACAGTCGCTGTAAAAAGAACAGTACTATGTATGGCGCATTCAAGTGAGTGTTAATAGAATGTCAAGGAGGAAAGAAATCAGCAGTGATCTTAGAGAAGCAATTGTTGCTGCCCATCAACCTGGGAATGGTTATAAGGTCATTTCCAAACAGTTTCAAGTCCATCATTCTACAGTGTGAAAAGAGTTTGTGGAAAACATTCAAGATTGTTGCCAATTTTCTCAGCAAATTCACTCCAAATTCAGACCGTGCAATGCTCAGAGAAACTGGAAAACATCCAAGAGCTACATCTCAGACTCTACAGGCCTCAGTTAGCGTGTTAAATGTTAAAGTTCATGACAGTACAATTAGAAAAAGACTGAACGAGTGTGGCTTGTTTGGAAGTGTTGCCAGGAGAAAGCCTCTCCTCTCTAAAAAGAACATGGCAGCACAGATTAAGTTCATTAAGTTTAATCTGAACAAACCACAAGACTTCTGGAACAATGTCCTTTGGACAGACGAGACATGAACTCCTCTGTATACCAAAGTATTGTAAAGTCAAATGTGAGGCCATCTGTCCAACAGCTAAAGCTTGGACAAAATTGGGTCAGTGAGGCAGTGAGGACAGTGAGGCAGAATGGCTGAAAAAGAAAAGCATCAAGGTGTTGCAATGGTCCAGTCAAAGTCCAGACCTCACCTAACTCATATGCTGTGGTGGGACCTTAAGAGACCTGTTCCTAAATAAACATCAATAAACTGAAGAAAATTTGCAAAGAGGAGTAGTTTTATAAACTGATCTGTAAAACCTTGAAAGTGAAAGAGGGTCACTCTATTTTCACTTCACTGTATCTGTGCTCATGCGCAGCAGTGCACAAATCTGATTCTGATACTGGATAAATAGCTGGATCTAAATGGACTGCTATATGGGCCTGATCTATTCAATACGGTTCTATTATTCTGCGTTTTCATCTGTATGTCATGTGATGCTAGGCCCTTCCATAAGATGAGCTCATAGATTTGGCATAGTGAGCAGTCAGCAGTTTGCATTTCACACTCGCCACGCCATGTTTGCTTATTTACAGTAGTTTGTAACCTAATTATGATTTAACAACAAAAGATGGCGACGTCAACGATGCTTTTCTCAGTCAACTCCCTCCTCTCCCCTCTCTGTCTCTCTCCTTTTTTCATTTTGTTTGGTTAGTGTTTGCACATGGTGACAAAAACTTACAGTAACAATGTGTGATCAGCTCGAGTAATGTTATCTTCAGCTGTCTATTGTCTGCTCTGCTCTGTGTGTGTGCGCGCAGAAGGGCACACACAGTGAAACAAAGAGCAGAGGAAAGGAGCACAACTGGAAATGCCAGCATGCATTTTTACATTTTTATATAGCCGGTTATTTTTTTCAAGGCAATGTTGTTGTTCCTTACAGGCGGAATAACGATTCCCAGTCTCTTCCTTACAGTGAGTAATGCAACTTAATTGAATACTGGCATCAGAACTGTACTTGAAATCAGCCAATAACCAAAGCCAGAGTGTCTGTATCGGCATCTGGACTGAGATCGTCAGCTCACTTAATTTCCTTGAGGGAGACCGTACACTCACACAGTATTTGTCCAGCTAGTCAAACTCAATAGTACCTCTGCTACATTTCCACCTATTTTCTCCAAAATAACAATAATTCCTCCATTCCCTCATGTTGCCTGTTCTATTAACACTGCTGCACTTGTTCTACAATTTAACAAAGAAAATTGTTCCGTCTGCTTCATTCTTGCTCCAAGATACACACACAGACACACAACAAAAACCCCAACACACACACAGGCTAAGCCAAAGTGAGTCGCTGTCACAACAAACCCCTGAAATCATAACTCATCGCATTACGACAACCTTTCTGCACCCAATTGTCCCCAATAAAATCAAAAGCTATCTGCTAAGAGCTAATGTTAGCAGAGCATAAAACACAGTCATTTATTTTTTATATGATTATGTCAACATCTTAATCACTTAAACATCTTCTTAATCCATGTTGGAAGATATATAAAACTATTTTAAAAAGGCACGACTGGGTCCACTGGGCCCCTTCTTAGACTACTCTGGCTAAAGCACTGGGCACTTAAAGACAAACACACCTACAGTAAATCTAAGTGCTGTCTTGCAGTAAACATGGTAGGCAGAAACCGGCATCACACTTTAAGTTTTAGAGCTTCTGCTCGCTCCTGTTTGTTGACCTCTTTACCTCCAGTATCTGCTTGTTCATTGATTCTTAAAAACTTCTCACATCCAGCGTCTGTGACCTTTTGTCTGTTTGCTTAGTCACTGGACACCTCGCTCACTACTTACTTCTGCTGCCTTCCTCTGTGTCTATTGACTATTTTATTAGGAAGAGGGTTTAAAGACCGTATGAGTGGGTGTGCATCTGGAAAATGCTACGTCAAAGCTGTATACACAGGCATCCATTCTAATCAGTGCCATCATGCTGTAAAACAAGCTTGCAATTAAATCCACAACTAGGTGGAACAAGTAGAGCACAGTTGTTTGTTGTACTGACACAGTCTATGACTCAGTTTCCTGTCCATCCTTCAATCACTCCATCTCTCTGTCTGTACACTTGGGTTTTAATTATAGAAGCACAGAGAAGCCTCATTATTTAGAGAGAGAGTGAGGGAGAGAGAGTAAGAGAAGGGACTGAGAGAGAGAGAGAAATAAGAGGGACAACAGAGGAACCAGACAGAGACGGGATGGGGATCAGGAGAGAGAAATCTGATCCCTTCGCAACTGAAATGTTTCAAATAATAATTCCAGACACAAACTGTCAAAGCAGGAATTCACCAAAAAGCAACAATTCATTAGCCGAGCCTCTTTATCAAAACCACTGAGTATTAGTGCCTATTTGTATGATTATGCATGTGCACGTTACACATCTGTAGACATCAAATTACCTTTCAATACAAACAAGATCATTGTAGTCCTAATACGTCCTCACACAAGGTTAGAGATTTCAAATTAACCCAGCAGGGACATGGTAATAAATCTGTATAAAAGTGTTCAAAGAATAATATGTACAGCATAGTGGTACCCTTACATCAAGGTTTATATGCTAATAAATGGTTCTATAATTCTGTAAAGTGACCTTCAGGATGGTTATCTGGTAATATCTCAGTGCCACTGGACAGTATGGTGCTTTTTGATGAGGGTGAAACTGCTATAACAGACAAACCAGTCAGAGCAACCTAGAAACAACAGTGCATATTGAGGCACGGTTGAGTTATGAATACCTGCTGATAGTAATCTAAGGGTACTGGGGATATCTTGAAACATCCAAAAGAACTCATCCTCACAACCTAAGTGTGCCAAATCCCAAAGATTGCCTTCTGGAGTCATTCTGGATTAACTTTAACATCAAACTCTATATTTTTCGCAAGGTTAATTATAATGTTTTAGCTCATCAATGTATAGCTATTAATCTAGCATGTCACTCTCAACCAAAATATTAACTCTAGTAACTGTTTAATTACATAATTTCCTTAAGAATTATTAAAGTATTCTGATTCTGATAAAAAGTAGAGTGACTGATGAATTCTATACCAATTTCACTCTACAACTACAACTGAAACAAATTTCCTCCAGCGCATTAAATATGCTGTCTGATATTCGGGTGCAATCACAGACGGTCACAAAGAGGGAAAAAAGTTATTTGGCATTTAAGTGTGAACGCAAGGTCTGAAGCCCATGTGGTACTCCCTTTTGTCTACATTAAAAAAAAACTTCAAATCAGACATCATGCTGTACCTGTTTGCCTCAAACCAAAGGCAAAATAATAAGACCAAAATAAGAGTCAGTGCCTGATGAAGGCTGACTCCTGGAAAGCTTCTACAAAGCCAGACCGAGGACATGGACACAAGGTACTAGATGCTGTGTATCAAAAATCATCATATGTTGTTTCTTCTTCTAGTCTACACAGCAAGCACCACCACCAGAGTTTTCCTGCACAGAGCAATACTTTTTGGGAAAAAAGAGAGCTAAAAGAAAAAATAACCATTGTTATAATACATATTTAAACCAGTTTTGTGGTTTTTATTGACTTAAGCCTAAGGGATTTCATTATTGGTCAGAAGAAAATACACAAATTTCTATCATAGACACCAGAGTCATTGGCGGCTATTTACAATTACCATTGGATTCAGACTATAAAATGCACATTTTAGCTTATCTGCATACGATCTGTTCACTATCTGCACACCATCGAGCCTCCATTTCTCTATATAAGAAATAGGTTCAGCTTGAGGTAAAGTGGAGAAAGTCATGATGTTATAAGACATGTTGCAAGAGAGAAGCCTGTAGAGCTAAGGTAAAAAAGACAGAATAAAGTCCGACTGAAGAAACTGAAACAACAGCACATGAGGAGGAAGCAACAAAAGGTGCAGCGTTCCAATTTTTTCCACAGAAGTGACACAGTTAAAAAAGCGAGGCTTGGGCTGAAATAACACAGAGTGCTGAATACTCTTTCCCCTGTGACATTCACTGTGGTTCAATAAAGAAAAGAGAGAGAAAGAAAACAAATGGTTTTAAATCAAACATCATATAAAAATCTAGAAGCCATATGAAAAATAAGAAAAAGAAACATCTTGTGAGCCCAAAATGAGAAACACTCCAATGATTGAAAAACATCCATGTTGTCCAGCATCGATGATAAAGTGCCAAAAAATTAGACTGTAAGTGATGATATCCAGCATTCTTTAATGAATGATTAAAGATGTGAGTAAATTAACCAAGACAGCCAGGTCTTCTTTATTTGTTTGTATTTTTGATGTGAGGGACTTCTAAGTTTGTTTTGTAGCATAAAAGTAAATTCAGGTGTGAAAATAGTGATAAATCACAGATTTGTGCAAGCACACTGTTTGTGAATGAGGCCCACTGCCTTCACTACATGTGAACTGATAACGCTTAAGTGTGTAGCCAAGCCTCAGAGGCTCACTCTGAAGAGGAAACTGCACCAAATCACAAAAAACCACTGAAAGTGTCATTTCTACTGTCATTCTAAAACCCGCGATTGAAAAACTAGTGTATATATTTGATAAGTGAGTGATCTGAAGATAATAAACGCATCATCAACCGGCACAACAAGTTGGCTCTGATTGTGGTTAAACACACACGCACACACTACATGCCACCGCCTTCCAGCACTTAACTTGCTATAATTATTACAACACCATCTTATACAAAACCAAATTAAAATTTTCCCATTTATCTGAGAACTGCTGCTGTTGCCAATTATAATCCGCTCTAAAAAGATTCTCCATATAGGAAGTCTTCTGTTGGCTAACAGGAGGGGAAAAAAAGAAAGAAAGAAAAAACCTGTGAAATCTTTGAGCCATTTTTATTTAGTTGCTAAGTAAAGTATACTAGCAGCTGCTTCCAAAATTGCCATATTTTCTGCCAGTAATTAATTAAGAGCATTTGTGTGGGAGAAGAAGACAGCACATATTGGTGTCACTGTTCACTGCGTACACCTGTGCTTGTATCACAGGATGGTGGGTTGTGGCTAAATAGAGTCCAATTTGGCTTTCGTTTTGATTTTTCAGAGGTCACCAGCCAAACAGTCTGACAGAGAGTCGCTACCCCCCACAAGTCTGCCTGTATTTGCCTTGCACTCATTTGACTAAAATCGCCTGGGATATATTCCCTAACCGACGCTAGAAGCTGCAGTCGAAAGCGCGCAGAGGCAGCTTGTGGCACGGATCATTACGCTGCCACCCCGGTTAGAGTGGTTTCCATGGCGTTCCCTGAAGCCTATCAAGGCATGATGCAGCAAAATGCAAAACACCTTGAGCTCATGATGAGAGCTGCAGCAGCCTCACAGCACACAGGGACAGAGGGGATTCTCTGATCTTTCTCTTAAGATTTTAAATGAGGGCTAGCAGGTCTGCGACATTATGACGCGCTTAAAACACGCACTTGCGCACACACACAAACCACTTCACCTTACAAAAACACAAATACACACTCGGGGACTCCAGGGACACAAAAATGCCTCCAATTAGACGCGCCACAGAGCAACCGGGATGGTACTTGGAGCAAACACACACATGCGCGGCTGCTCAGAAACAGTACAGTAGCACACGTGCACAGAAAGATCCGCAGCAGGCTCTCGTTTAAGAGTCAGTGATGTGGAAAGGAAACATCTGGATGAGAAGGAACATGATTACAGAAAGAAACAAATGACACAAAGACACACCCCCTACACAAAAATAACAACACAAATGTCACTGTGCACACACACTTACACAAGCATTAAATGCTTCAAACCCTCATTTCTTAAAAGCTTTTTTAAAGTGACAGTAACTTTTCTGTCATGTGCCATATGCTCTTTTAAAAGTCCTCACTTTTCTCTCACCTCTTCTCCTCTTTCTACTTTCCCAAATGTTACTCTGACTGTATATGCAGCTGTGTGTGTGTGTGTGTGTGTGTGTGTGTGTGTGTGTGTGTGTGTGTGTGTGTGTGTGTGTGTGTCTCTCTCTCTCTGGGTTATCCTGAGGTCAGCAGAGTCTATTGTTCAGCTTCTGACAAACGCCACTCTGTCACGACTCAGGGCTGCAGGGCGACAAACCCTGTTTGATGGAGGAAGGAGAAAAGAGGATAAATGGTAGAAACGGAGTGATGTAAAACGGCAGACACCAGAGGAGGCTTCAACAGGAGACGTAATCAAACTCAGACAGATTTTTTTCCTTCCAATCACCAAGTCAAGGTAATCAAACTCAGACTCATACACCCTCTATAATACACACATACAATGAATGATTAAGGCTGTGAAGGGGTATTTCTCACACACACACACACACCAACCCAAGCTCCCATCTGCTTCACATCACGGCTTTGTCTTGTCCCCTGTCTTGGAGGTTGCTCTTCTCTATTCGTGCTCTATTCAGCCACATTACAGTACACAGTACCTGAGAGAATCCTTGTTCTTTATTCAGCTGAATCAGTAACACAAATCATAACTGTGCAGAACTCTGAGGCTTCAAAGAAAAAAATGGAAATTTGCAAACAAATCTTTCCAGCTTCTTTGTGATGCAGAGATCATAATTCTGGAAACTTGTCTGGACACTGCAATAACTTCTGCTACTATAGTACTGCTACTACAGAGGTGTAGTACTGTATGAGGGGCATTTTTAAGGTGACTCCAAACATTCTATGCATAGAGATTGGTTCACTTACGTGCTTTTGCAGGATGCTTTGTCAAGTCTGAGCTTTGCAGTGAGTGATGGCACCAAGGTCGTGTCAGCTTGGAATTGGAGACACAGGCTTTCAACTTGTAAGTCAAAGCCTGGTCTTTTGGAGTGGACAGATTTAGAATTAGAAAGAGAATTTACAAGCCAGACTGGGTCTAATGAAAAGATACTATCAATTTCTTTAAGAGACTAAAAGTCAGGACATCTTGGTCTCGACGACTGCATTGATTTTTTTTTTTCTAATCTATGTCTTGCAACTCTCCCAACTTTATTCAAGCGAAGCCCTGAATAACTGGAGCACTCTATTCAAGTGAAGCACTCTGTATGCATGTGATATTCTACGCTATTTTTTGCATTTAAGCAATTATTAACAAGTGTGACATTACTGCCTTTTTTATAGAGCAGATAAAGGCAGCTGATCAACTACTGAGCCCAAAGCTGAGATACTGCACGTGTCTGCGCCCTTCCCCTTCTTTGTTATCCTGCACTTTTCTTCTCTCTTATAAACTCTGCATACCCTCCTTGCTCCCCAAAATCCTATCTACAAAATCCATACATGTGAGATCAAATGGGGTTTTTTTTATTATTTATTTTTTAATCTCACCATGTCTAAAATCTGGTGCCATTCCTGTTTCTTTGCGCTGCAAAGGGGCCGTCAAGGCATGTCGAGTGTTCCTGTGCATGTTGTCATGTCTGTGTGTGTGAGTCTCCCAACGGTGAGTGCACTCTTTGGGGACGCTGTGCTGCTCTAATGGTCTGATGTACAAATCTACAAAGACCTCGGCTGCTATGAAATGAGCAGAAGCACAGAGACATGCGTACTCTCTTCTGGGCAACAGGGAAATAGACTGCTGTTCTGACTGACAGCCTAAAGTGTATGTATGTGTAAGCGTGTGTGTGTGTGTGTGTGTGTGTGTGTGTGTGTGTGTGTGTGTGTGTGTGTGTATTAAACAGAAAGGGATAGGTAGTGATGACTGCAGGTATGCATGAAGCTCAAATAATTGAAGTAGGAACGCTGATCTCCTGCCTCTAACAGAGATGCCCTGAGGCCATTAGTGTTCATGTTCTCTCTAATGCAAACATACACAAGTACACAATGAATCAAGCGTGTGTACGTTGTAAATAATAAAGCAGAGCCACTCAATAGAGCCTGACCCCGCCTCCCTGGAGTGACTGTAGAGATGAGAATGTGCTGTACTGAATGGATATTGACGTGCCACGCGCTCCTTTATGAAATTCAACCTCTGTCAATCTGTCAAGTTCAGTCCACGGCGATAACTGACTGAAAATGTCGTCTCTAACACCATATGTTGTCGGCGGCGATAAAAAGCTCCAGGAGCTGTTTATTTTAGAGGCAGGCTGTACTTCCAGTGATTACAGTGTCTGACCTCTCACCAAGCTGTTGAGCTGCTATCAATTGTGGCTGTTCCAGCTCGACCACGGATGACAGTTACTGCTTTTTATTTTCAGCAGTCTAGGCCACACTTACAGGACAGTGGTCAGGGACATGCAGATAATGGATCTGTCAAGTAGGTAGGGCATGCAGCTGGTTGTCTGACACTTTCCTCGGCCCTTGCAGGCTTTGCGGATTAGCAAAAAGAATTTGAGTGTTGGTTGTGCCACAGCATGAATGTGACAGAAAGGTTTTACGAATGTGACAATATCTTAACTTTTCATGCCTGTTCTTGTGTCTGTGTGTGTGTGTCTGTGTACGTGTGTGAGTGCAGGGCACACACTTTCATCAACAGCAGTCCTGACATGAACAGGTTGTTGGTCATATCCTCAGTCTACACCCACGTCTCACTTCATTAAGTCTTTCTGTCTCTACCAGTCCTTTTTCTCCCTCGTTCTTGTCTGTTGAGCACAATGCTTGAATCAAAGAAAGAAAGGGGAGAATAGAAAATAGGTACCTCATTTATTCTGCTGAATTTATGAAGAGAAAGACACCATTTTTAGAAATATGACTGACAGCTATGAACTTCTGCCTTCAGATCCTCTACAGGCTGCCTAATGGAAAGAGAAGAGAAGAGAGGGGGTGACAGGAAATGAAGGGAAGCGACAGAACAGGAAATGTAAAGGAAGAGGTGGGAAAATAAGAACAAAGTGGTGGAAGACATGAACGAAAACACCATTTGCGAGAGTTCATTCACATGTTCTCTTGTGTCAGTTAACTAGGTTAAGTGTTAAACACTTTATTGACTTAAATTGATCTTTTTTCTCCTTCAAATTTCCTGACAACAACCCTCGACTCATCTGTGTCATTAACAGGCCCAGTCTCCTTCTCTCTGTGGCTATAATCAGTGGCATCTGTGTGCATTCAATAGCTACATAGTGTTCAAAACTATGCTTAACACCTTTTCTATTTCCAAAACCAACCAAGTGATCAATGTGATGCTTAATGTCAAAAAACAGCCCTGAGAAAAAGCAAATACATGAATAAAGATCTGGTATTTCCATGTTTCCTTGCTCACGCTCTCTTTTTCACACCCTGCACGATTTGCAACATTTTACCTCTTTGGTTTGTCCCTGTTTTTATCAAATTCCATGATCTTCTATTTCTTCCCTGTCTCAATAACAAATAACTGAAATATGCTTTTATATAGAAAAAGGCATTTACCCAGAAAATGTTTATTGTAGAAAACACAGTTTTCAACAGAAACACACAAACACACACGCACACACACAACCATGCATGCATAGCTGTTATGGCCGAAGACTGATCAGTGAAACCTAACTATACCCTTACTATTTCTAAAAACGCCCACAGGAGCACTTCACACTGACAGCTGTAACAAGGTACTGTGCCTAAATTTATTTGATTGTGTGTGTGTGTGTGTGTGTGTGTGTGTGTGTGTGTGTGTGTGTGTGTGTGTGTGTGTGTGCAGTTGTGACAAAGGATGCCAAAGGATACAACCCTGTAAAGAGAATCTAATTAAAACTCTATACAGCCACGAGGGACAGAGGGCTCCCTCCCTCCCTCTCGCTTTCATTTAACCATGGTGAACACTTCAAGTGAAGGACTGTTAGACAGTAGAGTCAATCCTCCGGCCTCCAAGGAGAAGAGATAGAGAGAGAGGCATACAGCAATAAAGTGATTCAGCGATAAAGGCCACGACAGAGACGGGAACACACAGAGAGGCTAAAATCCATCAAACTTTGCAGTTCTTCTGACTGAAGCCTGTTTCCGGAGAAATGAACAAAGAGCTGCTTGTCATTCACAACAGTGAACAACACACAATAAGTGCATGCTGTTTTTACAAGTAAAAGCACATTCAAAGCTTGCAGACTCAATGAAATGACTGGATCAACCACAAAGATCTAACTCTTTTAGTTTTTGACAGTCAAGTTTTTTGACAGGAAGCAAAAAGCTCAGAATAACAAGAAAGCATAGTACAGTAGAGTATACAACACAACTAACACTTCTCATGTTTCAAGGAAACACACACATGAACATCAACCAAGGGGAGGAAAAAGCATTTAAAGTAGGAAGATCATGGATAGGGAGGTATGGGAACCCGTACACATTACATGTCATCTAAAGACCCAAAGCCAATGCATGTTTCTTTAAAGTCACTCACCAGACACTTTATTAGGTACACCTCACTAGTACTGGGTTCGACCTTGTTCTGCCGTAACTGTTCCTGACATAGACTCAACAAGTTGCTGGAACCTTTGGTCTTTGGAGATTTTGGTCCATATTGACATAACAGCATCACACAGTTGCTTCAGATTAGTTGGCTGCACATCCATGATGTGAATCTCCTGTTTCACTACATCCCAAAGATGCTCTACTGGACTGATCTGAAACACTATCTGGTGAGTGTGGAGGCCATTTCTGTACAGTGAACTTATTGTTATGTTCAAGAAACCAGTTTGAGTTGACATGGAGCGTGATTCTGCTGGAAGCAGCCATCAGACGATGGGTATACTGTGGTCATAAGGCATAAGGGGTCCTCAACAGTACTCAGGCTGTGGTGTTTAAATGATCTAGTTGGTACTAAGGGGACAAAGTGTGCCAAAAAGATTTCACCCATGCCACCAGCCAGAACTGTTGAAACAAGGCAAAATGGATCCATATTTTCACGTTGTTTACATCAAGATATGAACCTATTAAATGACAATCACAAGACAAATTGAGACTCATGAAATGAGCAAAAAATTTCTACTTTTCTGTTGTCCAGTATTGCTCATCCCACATTTAGCCTCACTTTCCTCAGTTCCTGTTATTAGCTACTGCAGTAACCAATCTGCTTCAAGGTTTGCATCTTGTGCATTCAGAGATGCTCTTCTGCATACATTGGTTGTAACAAGTGGTTATTTGAGTTATTGTTGCTTTCCTATCAGCTTGAAGCAGTCTGGCTGTCCGTCTTTAACTTCTGACATTAACCCAGAGAAATCCTGCTCAATTAATAGTTTAAGTCTTTTCTCTGTCAGTCCCAGTAGATCAGCAGTTCCTGAAATTCTGAGACCAGCCAATCTGGCACCAACATTCAAAGTCAGTTAACTCACGTTTCTTCACCGTTCTGATGCTCCATTTGTGCTTCAGCAGGTTATCTACACCATGACTACATGCCTAAATGCACTGAATTAGTGTTGTGGTTGGCTAAATAGATATTTGCATTAATGAGCGGTTGAACAACAAAGTGGCTGGTGAGTGTAGTACACACTTTATGTGACTGAGACAGATTTCCTTTCGGACCAAAAACTGGCAACACTCTAAATTTTCAAAGCTTTAAGTCCATCAAATATCTTATCAAATTATGTCTCACTTGCTTGTTGATATGGCAAAGGCCAAAACAGAGATCTATTATTGGTTCCTGATCTCTCTACAAGCTGGTTCCTCCCTACTAGATGTAAGACATTAAAAAATCACTCTGTGATGCCGAGTTTATTTGTTGTTGAGCTTCACCATGTGAGTGGTGATGCTTCTCTAATAAAACTCCTGCCGGCTGCATTATGGTAATTTTTGGTTGCTGGAATCTCTAATTTGAGATTTTAATAATCAAATCAATAATTCAAGCATCTCTACTTAATGATGAGCCAAGACCTCCAGCATTTTAGTTTGCAAATAATGTGTGCACAAGTATGTTGTTTCTGTGATGTGTCAGATATGTTTTTAATCATCTCTTTATGTCTTTTGCAGCTCATTTTCAGGTTTAGTAATTAGCCCGACACTCAAAACTGTCTTCTCTATCAATCAAAGGGAGTTATGTTCTGTAAAAGGGATTCAGATTTATCCACACAACAACCACAGAAGACCACAGAAAACCTAATGAAGCCCCACCCCAACAGAAAAATATTTGAGGGACAGAAATATGCTGGATGGTTTGACTGTAAACCAAACTAATGCTAATACTGAGCATAGTGTTTACCAGATGGGCTGTTTGCACTGTTATTAAATACCAATTTAACACGTTTTTTATTTATTTTTACCTGAGATGCTCAGGTAGACAGCAGGACTCGTCACAGTCTCGCCGGTCAGCTCGTTCACCGCCTCTACATGATAACGTCCGGCGTCCGTTGCAGCGGTTGCCAAGACAACCAGCTGATTGTCCAAAGTGATTGTTCTGCAAGGAACAAACAAGACACACAGAGAACAAGAGTTTAGAAAACACAACAATGCACTCCCAAAGCAAAACATGCCTCCTTCCAGCACTGCTCCGTCTCAGACGGGAACACTGCTCAAACTAAGACTCTGTCAAGAGAAGAGTATTTGGTACATGGATCATTTGGAATTCATAATGGGGGAGGGAAACATTGAATACAAGCATCAGAAAGGAAAGAGGATTCAGAGAGCTTAAATAAATCTCTCCTCCTGTCTCAGACTGATATGTAGCTCATTTTGTGTATCTTTCATTCTTTTTGCCACTCTCACTGTTTGTGTATTGTCTTCTGTTCCTCCTTCTTCATACTGATCCATCCTCATTTCCCCGCATAGCAGCGGCAATCAATATGCCACAAACATGGAACGTGCTGGTACACAAGCACACACGATCACAAGCACGCAAAATCTAAAAGCGTTCTTACTTGAGCATACAGAGACTCACAAAGAGATTTTGCGTTGCCGTTGACTTTCAGGAGATCATAATGGGAAGAACTGACTTTGGAGGGTGATGTTGTGGGAGAGATGCTAACAGAAAATATTTTTGTTGCACTCAGATTTCGAAGGCGTTTGAACTCGTCTGTCTGGCAACAGATGCCGCCAGGCAGGAAACACAGGATGATGTTTTTAGTGATGCTACTGGTGTTTTCAGCATGTCAGAGGATGGAAACTTCCCCCCAAACAAAAATATTCAGAGAGCCCGACAATGAAATGAAATCAGTAAGATCAAAGCAAGAATAGAGCGCAGTAAAGTTAGATGACTGTCTGTTGTTATTAAACAGTCAGCTTGTTTCTGTAGAGCCTGTGCTGTACAAATACTTCACTGCATTTAAAAAACAGTAGAAAAACAAAAGAAGCTATAACTGTGAACACTGGTTGCTTGAATACTTTATGTATAAGAAGAAGGGCAGTGCTTACATGTGAAAATTAGCCTCTGTCTGTGTGCTTGTAAGATATGTGTATTTTTCTGTGGCCATTGTTCAGCAGTGCTGAACTGGCAGCAGTGAATGTGCCCAAAACTCAATCGGCACATTGCCAACTGGAACACAAAACAAAACATGCCACTTATGACAACCTAAATCGATACTATATGAGAGCCAAAGAGGGAAATAAACACAAATATAAGTGCCTCTCATAACTACCAAAAGCGCACCTCTTGAAACCTTCCATCTTCTTTCTCCAAACTGTAAACACAAAACCCAATTTTGAAACTAAATACATAAAACCACTCACTCCTCAGGCAAAATCAAACATAATCTCCCCCCAAACTGCTTTATCGTGCTCAAACATGTTTAAAGATCATACACACAGCGAGTGTTAAATAAAAACACTACAGAGCAGTTTTTGCAAACTACATCAAAAATGGGCATGTAGCACCAGAGAAAACCAAACTTCATAAAATAAATGCATTTCTACAAAAACCACACAAATTCTTTTTCTGTAAAATAAATTGAATATTGAAAACTGTTAAGCGCTACAAGCAATAAAATTCCAACATCTCCACCATCATGGGCAAGACCGAGGAGCTGTCAAAGGACATCAGGGACAATATTGATGTCCTTGTGCAAGTCTACAATATTTGTAGACTTGCACAAGGCTGGAATTAGCTACAAGAACATCATCGAGAAGCTTAGAGAAAGAAGGTGACAACTGCTGGTGCGATTATTCGGAAATGGAAGAAATTTAAAATCAATCACCTCACATGGAAGTGAGGATGATCATGAGGAAGTTGGTGGATCGACCCAAAACTACACAGGAGGAGCTTGTTAATGATCTGAAGGCAGTTGGCACAGTCACCAAGAACGCCATTGGTAACATGCAATGACATAATGGATTGAAATCTTGCAGCAGGGTCCCCCAGCTCAAGAAGGCACGTGTACAGCTCCTTCTTAAGTTTGCCAGTGAACATCTAAATGATTTAGAGAAGGCTTGGGAGAAAGTGCTAAGGGCAGATGAAACCAAAATGGAGCTCTTTGGCATCAACTCAACCCACTGTGTTTGGAGGGAGAGAAATCCTGAGTATGGCCCAAAGAACACCACCCCACAGTCAAGCACGGAGGTGGAAACGTTACACTTTTGTTTTTCTGCTAATGCTACAACACGACTTCACCAGCAAATGGTGAAGTTGTATCATAAAATGTTGGACATGAAACTCCTTCGCTCAGCCAGACCACTGAAGACCCATCTTCAGTGGTCTTCCAGCATGACAGTGACCCAAAACATGCAGCAAAAGTAACACAGGAGTGGCTAAAGAAGAAGCACATTGAGATCACGGAGTGGCCTAGCCAGTCTCCCGACTTCAATCCTATAGATAATCTGTGGAGAGAGCTACACCTCCGAGTCATTTCTGTGAGTTTCTGTAAAGATGAGTGATCCAAAATCCCTCCTAACCTGTTGACCAACTACAAGGAACATCTTACCGCTATGCTTATTCCACTTAGTGACATGCAAATCAATTTATAACATTCATGTAATGTGTTTTTTTCTGGATTTGTGATTGATGTTCTTTCTCCCTCTCTCTCCCCATTAAAATGAAACTACCATAAAAATTAGAGGTTTTTCGTATCTTTGGAAGCAAGAAAACTTCCAAAATTCATCAGGGGATCACATAATGATTTCACCCACTGTATAATGCAAGTGAAATGCATATTAAAACACTCTGTAAATGTAACTCCAAGTCTACAAGTGATTCCTTCGGCACCAGCTTCACATCTCTGTGCTATATCAATCCAGAGGGCACACACACTGGCCTGATCTCTGATCCTGCCTTAAAGGATACTCCGTACACTTGCTTTATCTGCACCCAGGATCTGGTGAATGGTAGAAAGGCTCACATTGATTCTTTCAAAACTGACATGTTTTGAAAGCTTTGTTCTAAACGTCCATGCTGACATAAAAAAGCCCCCTGCCTCGTGCTATTGGGAAATCACAGATGTTACCTGTTTTTTCCACTGGGGGCCACATATAATTTTCTGTCCTGCTTCCCGTTCCATGAACTCAAACGTGATCTATCACAATAACGAAATTTCATCTGAAATTACTCTTCTCAGCCGTGCTTTTCTCCTCCTTGTCCTCATCCAGCACCTCCTACACACAACGTTCCTCCTCTGCCTCTCAGATTGCTTCTATCACTGGTGGTACAGCGTCTGCCCTCAACTCTCTGTGCAGCCTGTTCACTCTGAACTCACATAAATAGGTTACATTACATCACATTAATAACTTTGCACAGTTGCACTCAAACAACAACAGGTGTGGCGTAATTGTGTTCAACTTCTTCCCCGTGAGGTTATCGGAGATCAGTTTCTACTGGTCAAATACAGCTGAACTGAGGAAGAAGGCAACTACAAAGTGGCTCAAGAACAACACAATTTGGTAGAATTACTTCCTTTTTTCTAAAAGAGCTTCAAAAACACCACATGGGGTTGGAAAGACTTGAGTTACATGTTCTGAACATTGTGTTTTCAACTTCTTGAAGTGTGTAATGACTGCACAGTAGGGTTATTATGACTGAGCAAGTTTTGAGTAAGTACTTTGGAAATTGGATTTTCGTTTTCAGAAAATAGCAAAAGGTTCAAGAGACGCATCTAAGCAATTGTGAAAAACTGAACATTTCTCGTCTCACACTGAGGAGTAATTGCCTAATTGACTCATCATTTGATGCTGTAAAAATCTGAAAAGTGTAACTTGATTTGCACAAGTTGATTGAAAGCACACTGTAGTGTCATTGCCAGCGAACTAAAAGAAGACTGAAGATGTTGCCGCTTGATAAGGAAACATTCAGCATCATTAATTCACTATGCTGCTACGTATTAAATAGCAGATGAAACACAAACAGTGTGATTATCAGGATTCACAGCTTAGTCCTCAATAACACAGGCGTAACAACCAGCTGGCAACCCTATGGCAACCACCAATCACTAGGGAAAAATGTGTATTCCCTGACCAGCTGGTTAGTGGTTGTTGGAGGCTTCTTGCTGTTGCTATGTGAACTCTGTTGGAAAGACCAAAAACCTCCTTGTGATTGCTTTGGGTGATTGCTTTGGTTACTAGCAAACCAGAAAGGAAGCCCATTCACCTTGAAAGTAAATGTTGTGCCTTACTACTGAAACCAACATGTTTCAAAAGACACACCTTCTACTTTGAAGATGAATGGTCTCTGTTCCCGGCATGCATTGAACTTATCACAGTTTTACTACTTCTCAGAGAGCAGATGTTGTGTTTGTGTTTCAGTTTCACAGCGACTACCAGCAACCACTAGCATAAATGTTGGGGAGTACTCATTTTTCTCTAGCAACTAGTGGTGGGGCCAGGGGGTTGCCAACCTGTCTCTAGGCCTGTGTGACCGGGGCCTTAAAGATGGCTGTGTTGATGCACTCATTAACATTTAAACATGGAGGTGCTGGTGTAGCTCACCAGGTTGAGCAGGCAACCCCATAAGCCATAAAGCTATTGCAGAGCCCTGGGATCAAATCTGCCCTAAGGCTATTTACTTTGTGCCTTTCCCAGCTTTCTTCCCTTCTGTCTTATCTCAAAAGGGACAGGGGGGGGGGAGTTTCTTTATCGTATATCCAGTGATGAAGTACAAAGAAGTGCTTGAATGTGCAAGAAAGAAATATAGGAACTGCTAACTGAAATATTTATTGAAAGGAGTGGTGAGTCATGGGATCACATGGAGTTGTTCGACGATTCTCCGACAAACACACTCAAACCGAGGCAGAATTCCTCAGGTCTAAATTTATTCAGCGTGATTTCCCAGGAGAACAACTTCAAGAGCCAGAGCCTCAACCCCGACACTGACACTTTATTTGTGTGAGCGTATGTCAATGTGTGCCGGTTGGATTTTGTGTGCATATCACTCACTGAAAAAAGGAGGCTTTAACCAAACCTTTCTTCTCTTCTTTCTCACTTATTTCAACGCAGGGATGAATTCTGCATCTTCACCTAGCTCCGTAATGTAATTTATAGCTGTTAAGCTCATTAAGTGCACTGACCCGCCCATTTCATCACATCTGTTTTACCCAGCACATGCTGATTAATAGACAGAGAGGGCTGGCTTCTACTCGCCTACAGTGTCTGAGGTAGGAGAGAGCCTGGGAGGTTCGAGGGAATCTAAATTCACCAATTTAACAAAGACAAAGACGCTCAGTGGGCGTCAGAGCTGAATTTAGACCAATTAAGATCTAAGCATTTGTTGAGTTAAAAGAATTTCTTTATGGAGTATCTTTTGTTTCCCATTCACAAATGCCATCATATGTACTATTTACATGTGAAGCTGTATGCCATGACATTGGCTGACGGCATGTTCCATTTAATTCAAATTGGCAGGACTTCCATTTCTCATTACATCTCCGCATGGAAAATTCATATCATAAAAAGAAGAAAAAACGAAGTACAAAATGAAATGCCAATAAGAATAAGAAGTCAGGCGACAGAAATTAGAGGACCATAATTCAAAAAAATAATAAAATGTCAGTGCTAGTTCCCAATACCTGGAGGGTGGCTACACAGCCTCATCTTAAGAGTGACAATACAGTCAGAAACATGCACCAGCATACAGATAGATATGTAGAAGTTTAGGAGTGACCTCTTATTCTGAATATATACGTTCAAATTTATTATGACATGTGACTTTCGGCTCTCTTTTAGGTCTGCATTTAATTAAACTGGACAAAATTGTTCGGGCTTTTAATGAAACACAAACCCAGTTGTAAAACTGTGCATGACTCTGCATGCTTATGTCTGTGAGAGAGAGAGTTTTTCCCAAGGCAGAAAAAATTAAATACAGCAATCAGCTACATCCCATCCCATCTTCTTTCCTTTCTGAATCACAGCATCCCATCATTTTTTTTCTCTTTGTACCCCCACTCCACGCGCACACACACACACACACACACACACACACACACACACACACACACACACACACACACACACACACACAATAAAACAAATAAATAACAACCTCTGTGACTCATTCCTTCAAATCCCATTTCCATTCTCACTCAGATTACAATCTGCACATTTCTCTCTTGGTTTCTTTCAATTTTCTTTGTATTTTATTTCTGGCTGTCTCTCTCTCTCACAGAGAGATTCCCCCCCCCAATCACTTCATATAACTGTCCTGCTTTACCCTCCCCTCTCTCTCCTCTGACTTCTCTGAACCGAAGCGCCGTGCCAGATTGGTCTTTCATTTAAGTGTACTGCCCCAAGACTTAATAAACACTCATGGGTGACCGCAATGCAACACTGGCTGCTTTACACACACACACACACACACACACACACACACACACACACACACACACACACACACACACACACACACACACACAAGCACGCACACGCATACACACCAAACTGTGAAAAGAGCTAATTAGCACACACGTCGCAGGCCAGGGGATGAGTGAGCGAGTGCGTGAATGTGTGTATTTTTGATCTGTGTGTGAGCATGTGTGCCAGGTCCATGGACTGAGTCGCCTGCCCTCCTCCTCTATCCCTGATAAGCAGCGTGCCACCTTCTTAAACCACAATGCTTCTGACACACAGCAGCCTTGTGTGGAGAAGTGTGGCAGCAGTGCAGAAGGAGGAGGACACTACACTGTAAACCGAGTCCAGACAGCAGGTAGGGTTTTTTGGCAGCTTTGTCTGCAAAGCTAGTGCCAGCCAGCCACCCACATATTACACCTCATACATACACACACCTACTCAAACAGGCAGGCGCACAGTTGGGACCATTCACTGTGCCTCTCAGCCGTTTGAACTGAATATTTACTCTGGTGTTCAAGTCAGCGGACACATGAATATGTTCTCTGTGAGACTGATTGATAGTTAACGTACACAGGTTCGTGTATGCTGAGGGCAACCTTATGTGCGCCTATATAAATTTTTCTACTTGTCTTTTTAGCTGGGGATTTTGTTGCTACACACTTTACTTTGGGGTGAAGTATTCAGATTTTTTAAGCATTCCTGCCCTCAGAATTGCCTGTCAAATTGAGTTGTGGTGTTGTTCTCTATCCCAAAGTAATTGGTAACAATAAAACCCAGCTCCACCGAGTGCACTGTTTTGAATCTATAGAGGAGGGGAAAGCTTCTGTACCATATTCATCCAATATACGCTACGACAGCATTTATTTTTGGCTTGTGTTTTTCTTTGTCTGCACAACTTGAAATAAAAGCTGGCATAAGAACTAAAGCCAATAAACAATCCTGGCATAATGACATCCTAATTAGTAAAAGTGTTATTTGGGGGATTTTGTCTCAAAACATACAGTATTATGAAAAAGTCTTGACCCACCTCTCAATTCATTATATTTTGCTTCCAAGGAGCCAAACTCTTGTAATGTTTTTAAATGCAGTGCTTTACTAAAACATGTGCTAGCATACATGGAAATAGAAGAGTATACAAGGCAAAAACAGAGCACACTTAGTTTGAAAGGAATATTTAGTATGACCACCTTTATTCTTCAACACAGCTTGAATGCACAGAGACTCAGAGTGAACACAAAACTGGTAGTTAACTACTTTTCATGCAGTGCCTGGCAGCCAGCTCCTGTTGTGATGCTTTGGGGCAAATTGGACCCAAAGATAGGCTGAAAGTCTAGGATAGTATAAGACGCTGTAAATGATGGTAATGTAAGTGTAGCAAGCGAGAAAGTTAGGAATGATCCAGATGGTGAAATGAGAAAAGAAACAAGACAACTAAACTTTCCTACAGCAGTTACGCACAATATGACAGATCTGTTTTGAGTTTGTTTTTTAATGGGATTAACTGAGTTAAGACAGAGAACTGGACCACTGCCAGTAGTTCTTGACATTCTGTTTCCAGCAGCTTGACAGTGAGTGCTTTAGTGATTTCCAATGCACAGCTTAAATGAACCTATTGTCACCACAGCCTGGGGTTGGAGATTTGTTTTACAGTATATTTGCTGAACACACTTTAATCCTTTTGCTCAAATGGAATGGTTCAAAAGTTTCCTAAAAAAAGAAACCTTTGCTTAAGTTTCAGATTATGACAACAAGGGAGAAACCTACAGGTTGAATATAGATATATTATTTTTCTTGTTTAAAAAGTCAGACTTTATCTATGTGAAACTCAACAAGTAAACACACATTTATTTCTCTGCCACAGCGGTAAAGTGACGCGTTAAAGTCGCCAAATCACACTCAAACTGTCATAATGTGCTCAGTGGAAAAAGAAGCTATTCCATCAACATTCAAAACAGATATCTGAATTTTTGACCGACAGTTCTTTCAAACACAACGTCATAACAGAAAAGAAATTGCAGTTTCTGATTTAGATTTTTCTAAAGCCTGTTTAAATTCAGATTAAAGACAAACATGGTAAAAATCAAAGTATGAAACCATCCATCCTTGTTCTTCGACATCCAATTCAGGGTCAGGGGGCAGGAGTTTGTCCCAACTGCCATTGGGCAAGAGGCGGGGTAAATCCAGGACAGGTCGCAGGGCTAACACAGAGACAGACGACCATTTACACTGATGTTCACACCTATGGCCATTTTAGAATCACAGCTTAACCTAACCCGATTAACCAAAACATGTCATGAAACGCTGTGAGGAAGACGTTTTAATACTTCTTGATCCATCAAATCAGTTAGTCCAAAATCCAAAAGACAAGAAGGAGTCCAAACAACTAGAACATGCTTAGGAGACTAGGAAGCAGAAAAAAAGGATACACAGTAACAAAAATGACATGATAAATCACAAGGAGAGACTCATATGCATAAGATAGAAAGAGGTGGGGAACACAGCTGAAACTACTCAGAGACAATGAGACGAGGGAGTAAAAAAAAATGCAAAGCACTAGAGACAAAAGCCTATCAAAATAAAATGGGAGGTAAACCCGTAACTTAACATGGAAGAAGGCATGATAGGGTTAAATAAGAAACACAGAGGGAAATGGATGAAAATGTGATTCATATGAAAGGGAAAGTATATACAGAAACACAAGCATCAAAAGGAATCATGAACTCTCAAAGGAGAAACTTAAACATGAATCCTTTTCAAAACTAAAAGAAAACACAACTCATAAATAAAAAAAATCTAAAACGAGGATCCAAGACCTCAGGGACCATGACAAAACACATATGTAGCTAAAAGCTATTTATATACTATACATATACGTAGGTGTATATACCACTAAGATATCTGTTTTAACAAAGTAAAAACTGTGACTTTAATGATATTACAAGTCTCTTATTGGATCTAACACTTCAGTTACTCAAAGATAACAGGGTGATCCAGCTGTGTTCAACAAGAAGACGGGCATGCATGCAACAAGACCCATTACGTACGCTTTGGCAGTTGCTCTAAAGTCGTTCTAAATAAATTCCCCCAAACACTTAAAACATTAAATGTCTGCTACTCCTGTATCTCGTAATCAAGGGGAAAACAAAGCATTTACAAAACAACTCCACATCTCTATAATAAGCTTGTTGGAACTGAACCAAATGGAAAGAAATAATGGAAGGCGGCTGCTGATGCATTAAAAATGTGCATCAACTATTTACAAGGCCTCAATTTAAATCAAAGCCAAACCATTTTGGACTACATTAAAATGATAAAAGGCTAACGTTCACATTTATTAAAAGGCACCCGTAGGGTACACCCAGAGCCACACAGTCAGACCTGCATGCGAGCCACCTCCTACAGGACCCTTACAAATTATGTGGCCTAAATTATGTGAAGACATTCAAGAGCAACTTGCAGGTTAAATTTTTCTCTCTATTCATATATAATATTTCTTAGAAATTAATATTTTAAAAGTTACTCTTTTTTCGCTTGACATAAAGGCTGAAATTCAGATCAAAAAGTGTGCATTTTAAGCAGTGCTTCAAAAACACTTTCGGGGGGAGTGGCCTTTTTTTGCTTAGTGCTCGTTTGCAGTAGCAGGCGTCATAGTGAGCCTGAGCAGTAGCAAATTAGTGAGTTTGTGTTTTTTGCTAGCTTCATCATAGTGAATTATTGTATGTACAGGTTGCACAAACTCAAACCTTGCAGGACATTGACTCCGCTGGTTTCCTGACAAGAAGAGGAAGGGAGCTTGTTTTCATCCCTGGGTGTTTTGTGCAGGTGAAGCGGCGGGACATCACTGCTGCATCTGTCACGTAAAACACGGCTGTGTGCAGCACTCATTTTAAACGGGAGGATTCCTGGAGATATGATGGAGTTCATGATGGGATTTCAAATAGAAAACTGTCTGACAGTGATACTGGGTGTGACTTCTTAACCTTTAGCAGCAGCTCCTCATGAGTGCCAATGGGAGCATTAGCGGCCTTGTCAACTTAGCTGGTATCACCATTTTAATGATGGGAAGCAGTTCTAATGCTAATTAGCATTTGCTTACAGTTTTGGATAAATTAGCACTTCATTAGGTTTAATTGGTAGCTTCAGTTTTATAGTAGTTGAACTCAGGCATAAAAAAAACCTTTCCTGTTGACTTGTTTGTCCCACATCCACCAAAGCGTCTCTCTCAACAACGAGGTGTCAGGTGACAAGTTCGATAGCGGCTGATCTTCACGTTAGTTTCTTACAGTATTTTTTAGTAAAGCAAGATTACCTTTAGTTTCCAAAATACCTTCCACTGTTGTCCTCATGCCACAAATTTCTCTTTAATCCTCATCTGTTCCTGTTCAGTTCTTTAAATAACAAATACGTAAGGATGTGGTCAGTCATATGTGTACTATGGACTTATGATTTATGGAGGCATGAGTCACCTTTCAGGACCTTTCACAATTTTTTTCACAAAGTTCAAAGCACATTATGGTCTCTTGAGGCATCCCTGTGTGCTGTGGTACCCTCAGGGAAACAGTATCTTACACTGGAGGCATCCCATCTCAGTGGAACTAAACAGAGCCCCAGCAAATATTCTCCACAATTCTATTTGATAGATGGTAAATGAACTGCAACATACAGTGGGGGGAAACCATTGATTTAGTGAAATAAGTATTTGAGCCATACAGCCCAGCATCTTGCCCAAGCATACTTCAATATGCAGAGTGCAGCAGCTAGAGATCCAACCACTGACCTTCCAATTAGTAGACATGAGACCCAAAGCTACTTTAAAGTGGGACCACTAGGCTCTTTAAAAGAACAGTAAATACCCCAGCTACAAACCAGTTTTTTGGTAGGAACTAAACAGTCCCAGACCAAATGTAGATTTAAGTATGTGATGTAAACACCCCTAGTCATATATTTTACAACCCAACTGCCACCACATTCAAAACTTTATTAAAATTTCACCCTACACTGCATTAATAACTCAAAAAACTCAATTTGAAGGTATTCTCGGTCACTGTGGTGACTATGCTAATAAATCTTAATGCATTTTCCACTCAAAGAAATACAGCCTGTACATGTGACTGCACATGAGACCAATAAAGACAGGGAGAATGAGAAAGAGGGAAAAAAGAAAGAAAGATGGTAGAGGTTACAACAGTAATGAACACTAATGTGTTTGTGAGAGATTTTAACAGCCCCTTCACTGACTCAGAAAACATTCCCCTACCTTCCGCCCTACACACTCTGCAGCTCTGTGACTTGTAATTAACGCAGTGCCTAAATCACAGGCTTGTATCCTCAATCACCTTTACAGTTTCTTCAAACGGTCAAACGGACACAGAAAGAAAGACCTTTCTGTGGTCACTCACTGGCTTGGCTGGCTGCCACTGCCACTGTAGGTCCTCCATAAAATACACACACAGGCACATGCCCACACACACATAATCGAGCATCCTTGAGCACACACAGCCTAGGGCCTTCAGTCTGAAAGTAATTGGTGTGTGTGTGTGCGCGTGTGTGAGAAAGAGAGAGAGAGCGAGAGAGGGCTGTGGGACAGGCTGTGTTTTTTTAATGTCCCTTGGCATGGCCGGAGGGACAGGCAGAGAGAAGTGGGTAAAGGCAACGGTACAGGAAAGGAAAGCTGAGCAGGCCAAGGGTGAGATGGAAGCAGGAAGAGAGGGATGAGGCTAGATGCTGAGCAAACAGAGGAAGGAGGCTTTTCTCCACTCTGTGTTTGTTCAGCTACACGAGCTCCATGACTCGCTTCCTTTCTACCTCTGCTTTACGTCTGCCTCTTAGTTATTCGCGCACACATACAGGCTGTTCTTCACATGCATGCATGGGACAAGCATTCGTCTGTCTTACCAGGTCGTGCGTTAAAGCTACACTACAAGACCACATTGTTCTCACAAGGAGACTGGATGGATGGTAACAACTCCTTTTGTGTGCTGGTGTGCGTGTGTGCAGCTGAGTGTTGTAGTCCCATTAGGTGGATGGATCTCTAGACGAATGGCTATTATCCTAATTAGCACTAATTATGTCTGCTACCAATTAACCACACAACTGGCGAGGACTTCTTTCCCCGTGTTTCTGTCTCGCTCCTTCTGTCTTCCTCTCAACTGGAGGAACACACCTCATTCTCAGTCTCCCTCTCTCTGCTCAGCTGCAGATATGGGCTGAGCAGAGGGCTGATAATAACCACACTTGTTGATAATGAGACATCATTTTCTAATTGTGGTTCGTGTGAACATTTGAACTTGTCAGTAAAGAGCACGACTCGAGCCTCTGTGATTTTATGCCTTTACAACACAGAACTCACTTTGTGACACAGGACATTCTTTGCTATTACTTTTCACAGTTTGATGCTTGCTAGTTTGCACCCTGTGCCCTGCATACAGACCTGCCTAACCGAAGTAGCTTCATATATTATGATACAGTTCAGTTGACACGCTGACATTTGTAGAAACATTTTTCATGTTTTCCTAAATCAACGAATCAAGAAAATGATGAGTTGGTTGCAGTCCTAATTAACCACCTAAAATTAAGTTAATTTGTCAGAATGATGCAGAAATTGTGTAAAATGGTCTCTAATTTAATTTAATGACCCATAGCACCCTAATACAAGATTTAATCATAAAGACTCCACCCAAAAATAAAACCCATACCTGTCTTCTTACACGTCATGTCCTTGGGCAGTGGCTAATGTTTTCAGATCTCTCCCTGGAAGTTCTGACCACTTACACTTGTGTGTCTGTGACACACAACAGTGCAGTGATTCCTCAGTTTCTTTTTTCAATTTCAGCTCCAGTCAAAGTTTCAGGGAGCCACATCTGGTGATTTGAGCTGGTGTTGAGCAAAGATTATTGGTGTTGCAGACAATGACACGCGTGGTTTCAGGTTGTTTCTGACCAATGATCCTTCAGACACCTCAGTTTGTTACAGCCAAACTCTGCACTGACAACCTGACCCTGGACAAAGTTGTGGTTCAGAAGGACATTAAGAGTTTACGTGGTCACAGCGGGATGGTAAGTGGGCTGGCTCTTATGTAGCACTTTTCTAATCTGCTTAAACACTCAAAGCCCTATATTCAAGGAGCCACTGAGGGTTCAATGTCTGCCCAAAGGATACTTTGGCACACAGACTGAAGCAGCCAGGGATCAAACCAAGAACCTTTCAATAGGTAGATGGCATGCTCTCCCTTCCTGAGCCACAGTCACCCCACCTCAAGTCCACAGAGGGATCGAGAATTAGCAACCGTGCTGAAACTGTGGTCTGGAGGTGCATAAGGACGCAATCTTGAAGGAGAGATTGGTCAAATTTTAGGTTTTACTAGACTCTAACTCTGGTCGATGTTAAGTGAAATTACTACAGAAACACAACCTGCTTTAAATTGTAATTGATATGGTGAGCGTATAAATATGGGCACACGGGGTCACAGTGGTACTTTATAAAAATACGGGAACATATTACTGTAGACAAATTGCTTCTGTAGCTTTAAAGGTCAGTAGTAATAGTGCTGCGTAAACAAGCTTAATGTCCCTGGTTGATTATTAACACCAGCACAACCACACAGTTACAGCATCTCCTGTAAAACAAGGTTTTTAACGGATACACTTGTTACCATGGTGAGAGGAAATCAATACAGCTAAAGGAAAAAGGTTCTGCCTACAGGCAAACACATTTTAATTTATATTATTTTGTAACAAACATACAGACTTGCTCTCGTAGCCGCATCAGTGAATGCATCGCTGATGCTGACCTGTTCGAGACAGATAGTTGTGTATGTTTTCCTGAAACTGGGCAAATATTTGCGAGAACAACCTTAGTACACGAGCGTGAAATTGAAATGACTCGGAACAAAAGGCTGAGACCACCTTGGCCAGGAATGGGCAGCATGCATGCGTGAAAGTATATTTCAGCCCTCACCTTTAATTTCAAACCTTTTATTTTGTCTTAAACTCCATACTTAGGTGGTCCACATGAAAAGTGTATGTCAAAAGGTTAAAAAAACCCCAAAAAAAACGAAGGTATGTGAAAGACGATTTTATGATATTTACAGGGGGGCATTATTTATACATAAATTCATGCAAGAAAGGTCCTAAATTGCAGTGTGCCTCTTGCTAAATGCTAGCCACCTGCTCTGCCCCAACTGCACCCACTCAGGTGAAAGCATTTGTTTGGCGAACAGAAATTGCTGTAACAGGTGCAAGTGCAAATGGACAGAAAAATTAAAAGCCTTTATGGGACTGACTAATTATGTGCATGAGCTCGTTGGTGAGTACTGGAGTTCATATACCAATGTAGATTTCAGTTGTATGTGTGAGCTCATAATTATCCCGTAAGGAAAGGTGATAATGATGAAAAGAAACCCTGTGGCACGGAGCAAGAGGGAAAGCAGAGTTTGGTGCAATAAGAATGGATAGCTACGTGTTTGAACAAAAAACAGGGGACCTTGGGTCAGCATTTTAAACAGTGTGAACGCATTTATTTCTTGACATAAGCCCCCAAGTCATAGACGCAAAACTCCCACGTGAATACATGAGCAAAGAGGTTATGGCACGGAAAGCGAGAATGTAATTTCCCAAGAGCAGGAAGTTCTAAAATGTAGCCTTTATTTGTCTGTGAGAGAAAGGAAACTTGTGACCTTCTGCTTATTGATCCGGCTCTCTGATCTTGAGGATATAATCTTTAGGCCCTGATATTAACCAGTCAATCAGCATTATGTCCTTTTTCTTTTTTTTTGTCCAGCTCTCCTCAGGGTGTTTGGCTTAAGAAATCTGACAATACATCTACAGTGTGAAAGAAAGAAAGGTGTTAATTGAAAACAGTGCACTTCCAACCTTTTATGCATTTCTTTAATTTCTTCCATTGTCTCTCCAAGCAGTAATAACCTGCAAGCTTTTTACAAGAGTGTCAAAACCAAACTTTAATCAGTCACTCCTCAGTGCACTGAGGAGTCTTTCACTCTCTCTCTCCCTCACTCATTCTCCCCTTTGGATTCCCTCCCTCTGTTTTGTCGATAGGTTAAAAACTCTTCCTAATGACAGATATGGATGTGAGTGTATGAGCCTGTGCGTGTACAGTCTGGTCAGTGATGGATGTGTGTGTGGCAGGTAATTAAAAGTGTGATTAGTGGGTAATTAAAAGAGGTCTCTGTCTTTAGAATATTTAACAACTTTGGACAGAGGACACACTAATACACACACATGCACACACACACAGGCTGGCAGGTGGAAGTGTGTTGGTTCAGACTGCATTGGGGGAATAATAATGGTTCGTGAAAAGATATAGGATGTAGGAAGGGAGACACAAATGAGGGGGAAAAGAAGATAAAGAGAGGTGGAGAAAAAAAGGAAAGTAGACAAAAGACACTGCACCTTTCATGAATACACATCTGTAGAATTAATCACCATCAGCATGAGCCACACAGGTTTGGACACACATGCACACACAGACACACGCATTTCCACACACCCTCCCCCTCTCTGTGTCCATCTTTGAATGATCAGCTCAGACAGAAGCAGATGCTCTCTGGCAGACAGAAAATAGATGAGCAGAGAATCACTAAAACCTAGGCCTGCACACAAACACACGCACGTATATATACACACACGGAAACAATGGAGTTGGAGTGCAAAAAGCCACCCTTTGTGTAAAGTAATACAGCTCAATTTACACCTGATATTAAAATGAGATCGCAGGCGACGCTTATTAACAGGTATCCGAATGTGTTGACATTTCTCAGAGTTTCCAGAGACCAACAAAATGTGGGAAGAGACTGTTCCCCTTCTCTCTTTCGTCTCTCCACACTTTATAAAGTGTGTCTCTAAATGAGCCATTCAGTTTGCATCTGGTTATGACATCAAACTGGATGAGCACAGTCATGACGAGTAAACAGACACACCTGAGTGGCACACACCTGACCAGTTCATTTCAAAGCAGCTGCAGTCTGTCACTGTTTCAGTCTTTCTTTCTGCTAATGCTAACTCAATGACTGTCATGGCAACATCCCCACAACATGAGGAAGATCTCAGCAATTTATACAGCTCATGTGGGTAACATTACCATTAGCGTTAAGCATATGCACACAGGCCTGAGTGATCTGAAAATTGTAATCAGAAGAAGTGAAAATACTAATTTAACAATTAATAACCACTGAGTATGGCTTACTGTGTTTTTATGTCACATTATGTCCTTCACTCCAAGCTATGCTTTTCATTAGCCATATACCATATGTCTGTTTGGTTTCCTCTGTGCTCACTTCACAGGGTTTAAACACAGCTAAAAAGGGCATGGCCAGCAGCAGCTCACTCGGATTTAAACCTACATGCTTTGTAGAGAAGTATTAGGGGTGAAATATGCTTACCGGTTACTTTGTTAAGTAGAGCTGTTCAACTGCTTGTTAATGCAAACATCTAATCAGTGAAGACAGCCTGCTGAAGTTCAAATTGAGCATCAGTTTGAGGTAGAAAGGTGATTTAATAGGTGCCTTTGAACAGGGCATGATAATTGGTGTATTTCAGAATCTTCTGATCTGCTGGGATTTTTCACGCACAGCCATCCCTAGGGTTTACAGAGAATGGTCTGAAAAGGAGAAAATATCTAGTGATCAAGACATTCTCTGAGGGAAAAAAAGCCTAGTTGAGGAGAAGAATGGCCAGACTGCTTTGAGCTACTAGGAATGTAACAGTAATTCAAATAACCACTCATTACAACCAATGTATGCAGAAGAACACCTCAATGCATAACATGTAAATCTTTGATGCAGCAGGCTAAAGCGGCAGAAGACCACTTGAGTGCCACTCCTGTCACCTAAGACCAGGAAACTGTGGATGAAATTTGACTACAGTTCACATGGGATCACTAAAATTAGGCAATAGAAGATTTAAAAAATATTGCCTGATGTGATGAGTCTCAACTTCTGCTGCAATAATAAGACGACAGGGTCAGAAATTGGCATAAACAACATGAAAGCATTGATCCATCCTGCCCTGAATCAATGATTATGTTTGCTTGGCACACTTTGGACCTATTAGTACAATTTAGGATCAGTTAAACACAGTCTCTCAGTTTTGTTGCTAACATGTCCATCCCTTTGTGACCACAGCGTCTACATCTTCTGATGGCTGCCTCCGGCAGGATAACGCACCATGTCACAAAGCTCAGAGTTCACTCAAATGGCCTCCTCGGTCATCAGATCTCAAACAAGTAGAGCGCCTTTGGGATGTGATGGAACAAGACTTTTACATTGTGGATATGCAGCCAACAAATCTGCAGCAACTGTGTGATGTTATCACGTCTGATAAAATGTCTGATGTTACCAGCAGCTTATTGAATCCATGCCATGAAGAATTAAGGAACTTCTGAAGGCAAAAGGAGCCATGACCCAGAACCCAGTACAAGAAAGGAGTGTTCCTTTGTTAAAACTTGCTTTGAACTAAATGCTAACTTTAGAACTGGGACCAAAAACAGTTCTAAAATTCTGATTTTATCTGGTATAATTTTTATCTTTCCCATATTCAAAATTTTAGTTAGCTAATATATGCAAATTAACATCAAGCACTGCAGCTGAGACTGATGGCAAAGTCATTAGTTTTGCCAGTATGTCGCAAACAAAACAAAGTATTCGGAGAAATGGAATATTTCCCCGATAGACACTTGATATTAACGTTCTCATTGTTCATTTGGATGTAGCCTTGAAAATACGTTCCCCTTTAAAGAATATGTATATTTAAAAAAAAAATATGTATATTTTTTTAAAGAGGACAGCAGATTCTACATTATAGTTCAGTGTATTTCAGTGTGTATTTCAGCTCGGCTAAAAACAAACATGATAGTTTGGGGGGTAATTTGAAGCAATATAAAACAGCATGTTTGCTTTCCATTTGGGAGCGGGTTGTGTTTCACAGGAGGCGCATGAAATGACAGACAGGTAGTATTTCCACACAGAAAAAGTGTCTGCGGCTGCTGTGAATCCTACTAGTGTACCCTGATCATGCAGAGAGCCTCTGTGAAACTGAGAGCAGGGCGAACTTCACAATGAGTCATGATGGTTGTACACCGCGAGTACCTCTTCACAAATCTGAACACACAGTACGAACAGCATACATATACTGCAGATTACTGTGGCTGAAATAAAAAAAACAACTGTTTTGTAAATTCAGTCACAGATCTATGGCACTGTTTGGTGCATGTGTTTACACCTTGAATTAGCATATGTTCTGCTTTACCTAGACCTTCAGATCCAGATGGCATTTTAATACTGTAAACAACACTCTAATAGGGCTTGTTACAGTACATAAAGTATTAGTTTAATAGTACTGGGGAAAAAAGAAACTGTGATTTGTTTGATATGATTAAACTATTTTAAAGGAAAATAAAATAAGAGCAGTTAACAGTTACATAGTTTGCAATTGCAAAGCAATCATCTGTGTCGGACTCCTGCAGTTTAGGAAGCTTTTTGTTCTTAGCCCTCCTCATCTTCGTTGCCCTCCCTCTCCCTCCCTTCAGTGTACAAGGCAGAGTAAGCCTCTGTCATTTGGGAAAGTCATTAAGCAGAGCCTCGGAGTTAATGTCTTTTCTATTTTCTGCTTTTAAAAAGTTTTCTTAGTACCTCGGTTATTTGAGAAATGTGACTGGAAGAAGACGGCAAATTTGGAGCACACTTCAAAGTAAGCGACCCAAGTTAAGGACAGATGAGGGGAATCTCTAATTCACCTGACACAGACACCGAGGCTGCTATCTCAGCAAACAACGCATACGTCTGACTGCTGGCTGGGATCTGCAAATAATGGCACTATTGACTCAAAATATCTCTTATTCTACATCAAGATAGGAGAGAAAATGCATTTTATTAGAAACATAACATTTTACCTCGTGGCACATGTGCAAGTCTGCTTCTAGCCTCCAGACTTGGAAAGCACATCAATGGTTTTAAACACAGCGACAACAAATTGCTTTTGGCAGAATAAGCGATGAATATTCATAGTTCGACAGCAGGCCCTAAAGTGCTGTCTTCATAATGCAATTCTTTCTGACTGCACCTTGACAATGAATAATATCACCAGAAAATGCAATGCAATTAAAGCAACCCCTTGCTCCCCATCTCCCATTGCCACACGTGTCACTCCCCCACCCCCATGCAGTACAGTGATAACATTAAAAATTAACCAAGCCATCTTGTTTCTTTACTGCAACATTTATGGGTAATAGTGTACTAGTGGAACCAATTTGCCTATGGACTTTTTTTTAACCATCAGCCAGTCTTTTTGTACCATATGAGTAAACACTGGTCCTAAATTGGGCGCATAAAGAGAAGCTGACATCAGTTATAAAGTGGCGACAGACTAATTGTCATTAAGTCTGTGGTTAGAAAATCCTTCCGCCAATTATTTACACAGCTGATTGCAAATGTGGACAGATGATTAGCTGCAGCAGGCACATGTATGCTTTATGTAAATAAAAATAATCAGGGGATGCATTTTTCCACCATGCTCAAACACACAGAGCAAGAGCAAAGGCAGTTTTTATGTTATTTTTCTTGGCCACTAAAAGAAAATCATTAAAAAAATCTGCAAATGTTTGGTACCTGGCACCAAATAGCACTAAAAGACATGTTTGAACTGTGTTGGTACGCTGATTAGACACCTCAGCACAATTATGATACTTTTTGTACAAAACTGTGCTTATAAAAAAAACAACAACCTTGCTTTGACATCTTCCTATCATGCAGTTTTCATCATCATCATCATCATCATCATCATCATCATCATCATCATCGTTTATTTATATAGCACTTTAAAAACACACAAGGGTGACCAAAGTGCTGAACAATAGAAACATAATAGATACCATAAGAATAATAAATACGATAAAATAATAAACATAGCGAAAACAATAAAATACAAGTAAATACAAGTCAGTCAACCACTGAGTCAAAAGCCAGTGAATAAAAATGCGTTTTCAATCTGGACTTAAAAATCAGCACTGATGTCGATTGCCTAATGTGAAGAGGAAGATTATTCCAAAGCTTAGGGGCCACGATAGAGATCGCTCGGTCTCCTCTCAGTTTCAGCCGTGATTTGGGGACTGAGAGCAACAGCTGCTCAGCTGACCGGAGCGAACAAGTGGGGACATAGGGCTTCAGCAAATCAGACAGATACGCAGGTGCCAGACCATTTAAAGATTTAAAAACCAATAAAAGAACTGTAAAATGAATCCTAAATTCAATTGGAAGCCAGTGCAGGGAGGCCAGGACCGGAGTAATGTGCTCAAATTTCCTTTTACCAGATAAAAACCGTGCCGCAGCATTCTGTACTAGAGATGGCACGATACCACTTTTTTATGTCCGATACCGATACCGATATCATAAATTTGGATATCTGCCGATACCGATATGAATCCGATATAGTGTTTTTTAATCAACAAAACTGTTTTTTAAATATCTTGCTGCATTTTGTATAAGTTCATACTCAAGTTTAAAACAACAACTACACTAAAGCTATTCTGTTATACCTGTATGCAAAAAAAAATTTCATAGTTCAGCAATACTGATCAATCTAATAAACTTAAACCTACACCATCCTCCCTATTCTGGTATTTTAAAGAGTACTTAGCATAAATATTAAGCAACCTAACTAATAGGGTTCCAACTCCCAGCAACAACAAAAATAAATAAATAAAAAATAGGGAACCACCCCTCACGCTCCACCTCATGATGCTTAATCGACGTAATCAACCTTAATTTGATGCAGTGTGAAAAAAAAAAAAGCACAGAAATCAATTATTTTTCAAGAAATATTAAATAGATTCAACATCTTTCTTCAACAAAATTGCAGACTGCACAGATGGTACCTTCCCAAAGGAAAAAGTACTATAGCTTACTAGGGTATATATATTAGACTTAATAGTTACTATATACAGTAATTGACTTCTATTCATTTTACATCAAATTAAAACTTTGGGTGTCAGATAATTATTTATCAAAAGCTAGACATTTTAAATGAGAATAAGAAAGAAAAGTATGTCTTTGTGCCCCCTTTTCCCTGTTAATGCCCTATCGGCCCCCCTGGCTAAACTTTGCTAGATCCGCCCCTGCACAGTTACCAGCGTCAGCTACGTAGAAAAAGATCCTCGAGTAGAAATTAATATTAAATACATTCTAACAATAGCTGATCAAGCTTAAACGTGCTGCTGTTGTTCAGCCGCTGGTTTCCTCTTTCTGGTGCAAAGTGGGCCAAAAGCAAACTAGAGACACAGACTCGCGACAGAAAAGCCGATCAGCTGATCATTAAGCAGTTTCATGATTGAAGTAGCAGCAGGAGAGGCAGTCGCTCCATATATCGCTTGTTAAGCTTAACGCAGGAATGCTTTATAAACATTCAGAGATGGACTTACACACTTGCTTTACTTCTCTCGGGATAACTTTGTCGGAGATGAAATGCCGGGTTGCTAGCGAAGCTCCACATGCTATCCAGACCACCAACAGGTCCCGCATGCCACAGCCGCTCTATCACGTGATGCATACTGCTCCGACGTGCTAACGTTCTGAGGTGAGTTACGGCGTGTTGCAAGTTTTGTGAGGTGCTTTCGTGATATTTAATGGATCGGATTACATTTTTTATTTTTCTCCGATATCCGATCCAGTAATTTAGGTCAGTATCGGACCGATACCGATACGTAATATCGGATCGGTCCCTCTCTATTCTGTACTAGTTGCAGGCGTGTCAGAGTGCCCAGTCCAACCCCTATTAAAAGGGAGTTGCAATAATCCAAGCGTGAGGTTATAAAAGCGTGGATAACAGTCTCCAAGTCACGCCTTGAAAGAAAAAGTTTAACCTTCGACAGACGCCTGAGTTGATAGAATGACGATTTCACCACCCCATTCACGTGACCATCAAAGGTAAGTGCAGAGTCGATTTTTAACCCAAGATTGGTAATCGAGCTCTTCAGGTGAGGGGTCAGAGCAGCAAGGTCAACATCAGGGATGTCAGAGGAACAATTCGGGCCAAACAGAATTGCTTTCGTTTTACGTTCATTAAAATTTAAAAGGTTTTGAGCCATCCATGACTTAACATCACTAAGGCAATCAAGCAGGAGTCTAATTGGGGAAGTATCAGAATGACTGAAAGGAAAATAAAGCTGGCAATCATCAGCATATAGATGAAATGAAACTTTGTGTTTACGAAAGATCGCACCCAGTGGCAGGAGATACAATGCAAACAGTAATGGCCCAAGAATAGATCCCTGTGGTACACCCCATGGCAGAGGGGCCACAGAGGACGATGACGAGCCCAACTTAACACAGAAGCTCCTGTTTGAGAGATTTGATTTTATCCACAGGAGTGCCAAGCCAGAAATGCCCACACAAAGCTGTAATCCAGAGATCAGCAGGTCGTGATCCACTGTGTCAAATGCAGCAGTCATATCTAGTAGTATAAGCACTACATGTTTACCACAGTCTGTCGCTACCAGGATATCGTTCATAACCTTTATGAGAGCTGTCTCTGTGCTATGAAACGGCTTAAAGCCGGACTGAAAAACTTCAAACATTTGAGAGTTGTTTAGATAATCCATCAGCTGAGTGTGAGCAACCTTTTCCAAGATCTTACTCAGAAAAGGAAGTTTAGAGATGGGTCTAAAGTTTGACATTACTGAAATATCTGAGCCTGGCTTCTTAAGTAAGGGATGAATAACTGCATGCTTAAACCCGCTTGGTACTTGACCTGACAAGAGGCTGGTATTAATTAGGTTCAGAATATGTGGTCCAACAGTAGGAAACACTTTTTTTAGGAAACGGGGATGAGCGACATCATTCGGAGAACCACATAGGTTAGCAGTTAACACAAGCTTCTCTAGTTCAGGTAGAACAATTGGTTGGAAAGCAAAAAGCAAATTTAAACAGGGAACATGCACAGCCGGGCCAACAGAAGATAAAGTGGAGGGTCTCAAACTGGCAACCTTATCCACAAGGAAATTAAGAAACTTATTACACATAACCTCAGAAGATTGCAAAAGAACATGATCCTCTGAATTCAGTACAGAATTAATGGTATTATACAGAACATGAGGGTTATGTGAATTAACAGCAATAGGTTGTGAAAAATAGGAGTTTTTGGCGGTCTGTATTGCCCTCTGATAAGCTTTCATGAAAGAGACACACACAGATCTCTCCAAAACAACACTTGGACAGTTATGTGTGTGAACATATAGGCTGTATCTGACAGTGGAGCATTTGAAAACCCAACTCACACAAAGAGAGAATGGATGCTAAACGGTCCAGGTGATGTCTGATTGTGTCTATTTGAGAACAGAGCAGGTAATAGCTGAGCATGGATCGTGTCGTTTGGACAATGACCCATTTTTCTGTCATTTTGATTGCACCACCAATCAATGATCAGTATGTGACTGAAAAGCAGACTTTTAGCTTTAATTCAAGAGGTTTAAGAAAACTGTGGCATTAACTGTTTAAGAATTACAGCTATTTTTATACACAGTACCCCATTTTCAAAGTAACTGGAAAATCGAACATAAGGACTGTTTTTGATATTTGGAAGAAAATCCTTTGTAGTCAACGACTGCCTGAAGTCTAGAAACCCTGGACATCCTCAAATGCTATGTTTCCTCCCTCGAGATCCTCTACCAGTCTTTACTGTAGCTGCCTTCAGGTGCTGCTTGCTCGTGGGTCTTTCTTTATTCAGTTTGGTATTTAATAACTGAAAACTATGCTCTGTTGGGTTGAGATCATGTGACTATATTAGCCACTAAAGAAAATCCAATTTCTTCACCTTGAGAAACTCATGAGTTGCTTTTGCAGTACACTTTGGATCATTATTCATTTGAACTGTGTGTGAATATGAGCAGAGAATATAGCCCTATACGCTTCAAAATTCATCCCCCTCCTTCTATCCGCACTCACATCACTGGTGACTAGGGATGGGTATTGAAACCCCTGTTTCAATTCCTTGGAATTGTTTGCCATTTTTGCAAAGGATTCCCTTATCGATTCCAGTCGCCCCGAATGACGTCACCACGTTGCGGAGCGTCATTTATCTGGCAGGAAACACGGCGCCTAAGCGGCTCAAACCCTCAAAGGTTTGGTTATACTTTACGAGAACGGATGACAACAGGGCAACTTGCAATACTTGCAAAGTAGATATTTCATTTAAGGGAGGAAACACGACAAATATGCAAAAGCATTTGCTCACAAAACACGTGATGACCTTAAATGAATGTCATGTTTTTAATTCCGCTCCGGACTCGTGAATCTCAACCCAGCAGCAGCAGCAGTAACGTTTGCACGTCCTCTCCCGTTAATGCGGCAGGTAAATAATCAACTAACAGTGCATATTATGTTAGCGCGATCTGCCTTATTACAAAACCTGCCATTACTGTGCATTTAGGTGACCATGATGAGAGAGACAGAGTCTGGCTCAGATGCTGGCAGTTCTCGCTGCAGTCTACCGGTAGCATCTCCTTTCAGGCCAGGATAGACGAATGTCACCGAGCAGTTACTAAGTTTGTGGTAAAAGGTTTGCACCCATTTACCACAGCAGATACCCCAATTTTCGGTAAGTGAATGTGTTTAATTGTAGGCAGGGACATTACTGGATATTCTCGTGTAATGTATAGTTTTTCATATTTATATCCTGTTCATATCCTGTACATAGCTTGTACTCACTACAGCCTGTACATACTTATAGTTATAGAATATTCACAACATACTTCATACCGTGTACATTATAACATACCATAATAGACCCATTTCTGTAATATACTCACATATCTATATTATTGCTAATATATATTGTAATATATCTATATCACTAAAGCACTTCTGGATGGATGCAAACTGCATTTCGTTGCCCTGTACCTGTGCATGTGCAATGACAATAAAGTTGAATTCTATTCTATTCTATTCTATTCTAATTGCTACAGAATAATTTATGTTATACTTTGTTATTGCGACAGAAGAATATTTATTTTATTATTTTACATTTACAATTTTTTTTC
Source organism: Aulonocara stuartgranti (assembly GCF_965226115.1). Classification (NCBI taxonomy): domain Eukaryota; kingdom Metazoa; phylum Chordata; class Actinopteri; order Cichliformes; family Cichlidae; genus Aulonocara; species Aulonocara stuartgranti. The sequence goes on along the minus strand of NC_138944.1, from coordinate 29,883,926 downwards.
CCCGGGGACCCTGTGACATCCCATTGAAGAGCCGTAGGCTGGATCTCTTAAGATCTCAGTGTTGGGTTTGTAAGGCCATGTTACTCCTAAATTTCTTTCTTGTTCAAGGAGAAGATGTAAAACAAAGTTCTAAGCTATGCGACCTTAGTGTTCTCCTTTTTTAGAAATAAGAATTGATAAGAGAATCGATAACGAATCGAATCATTAAACAGAATCGAAAATGGAATCGGAATCGTGAAAATCTTATCAATACACATCCCTACTGGTGACCCAGTTCCACCGGCAGCGATACATACACGTATCGTAAAACACTGCCACCACCATGTTTGAGAGATAACGTGATATGCTTTAGATTATTAGCTGTTTCACTCTTTCTCCATAATTCTTTCTAATTATTATAGTGGTAAAGGCTAGTCTTGGTTTCATCTGTCAAGACATTTTCCAGAATTGCGCAGGCTCTTTTGGCTTTCCTGTTCTTGAGCGTAACCAGTGGTTCACACCTTATTGTAAAACCTTTGTAGTCATAAAGGCATCTCTTGATGGTAGATCTACGATTCCCTTTTAATGTTCTTGGCTGGATATTGTGAAATTGTTTGTCTTAACAGTGGACATAATTATGTAATCATCCACTTCAGCTGTCCTCTGCTTCCTCCTTTATAAAATGCACCATATCGTTGATCTGGCCACTCCAAAAGTTTTTGGTCTTCTCCTGATAGGTTTATTTTGTTTAATTCCTTTTCCTCCCTTACTTCCATTAACATCTCTTCAGACCTCATATTGACAGTTCCAACGAAAAGCTATCTAATGCAAAACTTTTACCTGCTTGATATGTCATGAAATAATGAGGGAACAGACCTCCGTGGCCCTGAAAAGCTTGTCAGTCAATTGACAAATTACTTTTGAGCCTCTGAAAAATGGGGACTGTGTATAAAAATAGCTTTAATTTGGTGGTAACACTTAATGCATTACTTTACCATACTACCAAGGCAGTTCCCTCATTTAAACCACACAGAGTATTTCCAGAAGTAAGAACATTTCTAAATTGCACTATTCCCTGCTGTGTGTGCTACATGTGAGAAAAGAACAACTTCAGACAATGTCCCGCCTCTATTCTCCTGCCATTGCCTGGAATACATGTAAAGTCAGTCAGCAAAAAAAACACCCAGCACGCCCCTGCGGGCGGTTTATCCTTCAAGCTCGGGTCCTCTACCAGAGGCCTGGGAGCTTGAGGGTCCTGCGCAGTATCTTAGCTGTTCCCAGGACTGCGCTCTTCTGGACAGAGATCTCCGATGTTGTTCCCGGGATCTGCTGGAGCCACTCGCCTAGCTTGGGAGTCACCGCACCTAGTGCTCCGATTACCACGGGGACCACCGTTACCTTCACCCTCCACATCCTCTCGAGCTCTTCTCTGAGCCCTTGGTATTTCTCCAGCTTCTCGTGTTCCTTCTTCCTGATATTGCTGTCATTCGGAACCGCTACATCGATCACTACGGCCGTCTTCTTCTGTTTGTCTACCACCACTATGTCCGGTTGGTTAGCCACCACCATTTTGTCCGTCTGTATCTGGAAGTCCCACAGGATCTTAGCTCGGTCATTCTCCACCACCCTTGGGGGCATCTCCCATTTTGACCTCGGGACTTCCAGGTTATACTCGGCACAGATGTTCCTGTACACTATGCCGGCCACTTGGTTATGGCGTTCCATGTATGCCTTGCCTGCTAGCATCTTGCACCCTGCTGTTATGTGCTGGATTGTCTCTGGGGCATCTTTACACAGCCTGCACCTGGGGTCTTGCCTGGTGTGATAGACCCCAGCCTCTATGGATCTTGTGCTCAGAGCTTGTTCTTGTGCTGCCATGATTAATGCCTTTGTGCTGTCTTTCAGTCCAGCTTTGTCCAGCCACTGGTAGGATTTCTGGATATCAGCCACCTCCTCTATCTGCCGGTGGTACATACCGTGCAGGGGCCTGTCCTTCCATGATGGTTCCTCGTCTCCCTCCTCTTTCTTGGGTTTCTGCTGCCTGAGGTATTCACTGAGCACTCGGTCAGTTGGGGCCATCTTCCCAATGTATTCTGAGATGTTCGTTGTCTCATCCTGGACTGTGGTGCTGACACTCACCAGTCCCCGGCCCCCTTCCTTCCACTTAGCGTACAGCCTCAGGGTGCTGGACTTGGGGTGAAACCCTCCATGCATGGTAAGGAGCTTTCTTGTCTTTATGTCAGTGGCTTCTATCTCCTCCTTTGGCCAGCCTATTACCCCAGCAGGGTACCTGATCACGGGCAGGGCGTACGTGTTGATGGCCCGGATCTTGTTCTTACCATTCAGCTGACTCCTCAGGACTTGCCTGACCCTCTGCAGGTACTTGGTGGTTGCAGCTTTTCTAGCGGCCTCTTCATGGTTCCCATTCGCCTGCGGGATCCCCAAGTACTTGTAACTGTCCTCTATGTCTGCAATGTTGCCTTCTGGTAGTTCAATCCCCTCAGTTCTGATAATGATCTCACTGAGGGGGTTCAGGCCTATGCAGAACAGCAGTGGGGACAGAGCATCTCCTTGGTAGATCCCGCACTTGATGGTGACTTGTGCTATGGGCTTGGAGTTGGCCTCTAGTGTTGTACGCCACATCCCCATTGAGTTCCCGATGAAGGCTCTTAGGGTCCCATTGATCTTGTACAATTCTAGGCATTCCAGTATCCAGCTGTGGGGCATTGAGTCATAGGCCTTCTTGTAATCAATCCAGGCAGTGCACAGGTTGGTCAGTCTGGTCTTGCAGTCTCAGCTGATTGTTCTGTCTACCAGTAGCTGGTGTTTTGCGCCTCTGGTATTCTTGCCAATTCCTTTCTGTGTCCCGCTCATGTATTGACCCATGTGCCTGTTCATCTTAGCCGATATGATGCCTGACAGGAGCTTCCATGTAGTACTGAGGCAGGTTATTGGTCGGTAGTTGGAGGGGACCGGTCCCTTCTTGGGGTCCTTGGGGATCAGCACCGTCCGGCCTTCGGTTAGCCATTCCGGGTGTCTCTCGTTAACTAGCAGCTGGTTCATTTGTGCTGCCAGACGCTCGTGGAGTGCAGTCAGCTTCTTCGGCCAGTAGGCGTGAACCATGTCGGGCCCTGGTGCTGTCCAACTCTTCATACTGGAGACCCTTTCTTGGATATCTGCCACTGTGATGGTTACTGGACCCTGTTCAGGGAGGTCGCTGTGGTCTGCCCTCAGATCCTCTAGCCACTGAGCATTGCCGTTATGGGTTGCATCCTTCTCCCATATGCTCTTCCAGTATTGCTCCGTCTCCAGCCTTGGTGGATATATATATATATATATATATATATATATATATATATATATATATATATATATATATATATATGTATATATATATAGGGCTGCTCGATTATGGCAAAAATGATAATCACGATTATTTTCACTGAAATTGAGATCTCGATTATTTGACGATATTTATTTAACCCTTTAAGACCTACTATAGAACCAAGTCCGCCAGAGCTTATATTATATTTTTACATGTTGTAGTGCCATTTGTGGGAGCATTTCAATTTGCTGTGCAACTGTTATAGCCCATATTTTAATAATATGTATGCATTAAGTCCATAGTAACTACATTAATTGCAAAAAAGTGCAATAAACTACAAAAAAAATTGAAAATCATTTTTGTTTTTTTTTTACATATATTTCTACTTGGAGAAATTTAAGAGGTTTATCCTTCAAAACTTTAAATACAAAAAAGTTCCAAAAAATAGTTTACAACAACAGGAAATTTATTTTGGGTGTCTTCATAGTTTTATTTTGGAGATACACCAATTTTTATATACTGCAGGAAAAACAAAAAAAAACAATCCTATGATGCAAATTTGCAAAGAAAACAGCATGTGCATCAAAATAAACTATTTCCAGCAGTGCAATTCGAGTTCTAAGCATCCCAGCAACTATTCAGAAAAGTCAAACATGACCAGTATAGGTTTTTAAGGCCTACAAGTAAAAAAAACTACAATTTCCGCGAAAATGACGTCACTTCCGGTTTTGGGCAGGAAATGGCGGACATGCGACAGTTCGCGCTGACGTCTGTTTAACTGTGGGAAGTGTTACGAACAGCTGATCGGATCGGCAAAGCGTGTTTCTGGAATATTATGTTTTTGTTCCTGCAAGAGCTTTTTATGCAATTTTTGCAAAGCTTTATGTGGAAGGAAACCGTGACCGAGGACAAGCTGATGGCATCAGATGTAAGTACAACTCCTCCGGGTTATTGCGCTAGCTTACACGGTTCCGGTTCTACGGGGATTTAAAAATAGTTACACAAAACGGAGCATGCTGCTCTGACCGGCTTTAAAGGGTTAACAATGACTTTAAAAAATAATATAAAATAGTGTGCAACACCACTGAAGTTGTTTTTAACCTCTCTTTTCAACCAACAGCAGTCACTCTCCTCTCCAAATAACTTCTGCTTAGCTTTCCGAGCTTCCCTCGGGTCCTCTTAATCAGCGGTCTCCAACCTTTTTTGCGCCACGGACGGTTTATGCGCGACAATATTTTCACGGACCGGCCTTTAAGGTGTCGCGGATAAATGAGGGAGGGGCTAATAATCGTTGAAAGCCCAGATCGTAATCGTGATTAAAATTCGATTAATTGAGCAGCCCTATATATATATATATATATATATATATATATATATATATATATATATATATATATATATATATATATGTGTGTGTGTGTGTGTGTGTGTGTGTGTGTGTGTGTGTGTGTGTGTGTGTGTGTTATAATAATAACCGTGTACACATAATGTGCTTAAAATAGATATTTTAGGTGACTCAAGAAGACTTCTGCTTATATCATCTACATGATACATGAGTGTCATTTGGTGACCTGAAGTTCTTAAGAAACGCCAGCACAGAAGCTTTGTTTTATGACTGAGTCACCGATCAGCTGCAGTTGATGATTCGAGAGAGAGCCTGGGTGCAATCTGCAAGAATAGCACAGCCACTTCATTTTTGGTATTCACATATCTTGACATGACAACTGAATCTGTTGGAATTCTTTATAGTAAATATTGAATTTTGTTCAAAAGCATTTTAACCACATTGAAATCATCTGAAATGACACAGCTGTCCTCAGGAGGAGTCCTGAGTACAAAACCAAACAAATTATGAGTCACAATGTTTTCTTTTTAATAAAGAAATATTTACATTTTTCTGTGTTGGCACTTATATATAATTATACATAGAAATATCTTACAATCTTATTTCTGTATATGCATATTCGCAGGATTTTATCCCAGGGGCATATCCATTAAAAAATCAGCGTCTACCATGCTTGTCTACTTGCAAATTTATACCTAGCCCTCATCAGTACAGCTCCACACAAAGTGATCTGTTACCTCTGCCTGTCTCTAAATCAAACCCCAATCTCCCTCAACACATTAAAAATCAGGCCTGAACTGACCTATAATCACATACAGGCTCAGACCTGCTGCTGAGGTATGAAGACGGAAGCTGAGGCCGCACAGTAGTCATGGTGCAAACAACGGCAAGAGGTAATAAAGAAATAATAAAAATAAATGGAAACACGGAGATGGAGCAGATTGCAGAGGCGGAAGCAGCCTTCATGTTTATGGATTATGTTCAGGCGTGTTTCCCTCTGCTCAGACCAACAACGTAACACTCGCATCTCTATGAAACCTTGCACACCTGGCACAGCAAGGACACCTTCATTAATTACTTAAACCTCCAGATATTACACAAGGATTTAATGATAAGTGACCCTGTGTTTTTCACTATACTAACAGAAGGGTGTTGCTAATAAAGTAGCTACTAGCAGTCATTTTAAAACAACCTCAGTTCTTCAGCGAGTCCACACAATGCTGGAAACAACTCTCTGAGATTCTGCTCCATTTTTATGCGACTGCGTCTCATAGTTTCTGCACTTTCACGCTGTTAATCTCCTATTATACGTGTGTATCACAACCCAAAGATTTGCCACTCATACCTGGTAACTGAAGAGAAGACCACTGAACTCATTGCATATTCATGAAACCAGGCTGAGATGACCTCTGTTATGACATTTATGCTAGAAGAAGTCATTCTGGAAAATGTAACTGCATAACCATTTGCTGTAAATGGTCAATTCATTGCTTCAGACATTGTTGGACGCGGTAGGCCCATTAGCTCTGCAGGTAAATAATCACTTGTAAGCCAAGCAAACATCTGGGGCTGAAAAATGATGCCAACAGAGAAGTGCCAAAAAGTTTCCTCTAACGGTCACTTGAAGTTGGCTCCAAAAGTTAGTTATTTCCCATAGAGTCCCACGTTACAAAGCATGTTTACAGCTCGATACAAAAAGGAGTTTTTGCTTCTATTGTTAGTCTTCCCATTTTTATAACTCATCTGGAAAGGTGTTAAATTAGGACCACAGCTGCTTTGATTAACAGGTGTGCTTCCATTTATGGATACACCTTGCCAGCCTTGCTAGTCCTAGCTGATGACTCGACCCTCTTGTTGAAATTGAGCACAAATTAAGCGGGCTGAGCTGGTTGGATTCTGGTTATATTCCTGTAAAACAGGAAGCTGAGCTCAGTGTAAATGTCAATTTCTGTTGATTTACAGAGTTAATTACTGTATTATTAGAAACATATTAAACGTAACTGCCAACTGACTATCTCATTTTGCAGCAACAAAATAAATGAAGTGAGATAACTTAAAAGTTTAACTTGGCAAAAAATGTTTTGATCGTTATTGGGATAACATATTGTGAGGTGTCTGGTGAGTCCCATCTCTTATGGCCCAGTCCACATGTTTTAAACAGTATATGTTTTAGGCATTGACTCTCTAAACAATCTAAAAATACCTTGTTACTGAAATATTACCAATCCAAAATGACCTCTGCTGGAATCTATAAAGAATAAAATCTACCCATGAATTCCCTTTAAAGATTTTTAGCCTCATAAGAGAAGGAGCTGATATTTTATCTGTGAAGTGGGATCAACAAACACCAATAGAAGCGGGAGGCAGAGTGAAACAGACTGAAAATGAGAAACAAAACAAAGACAGAATAACAGGGAAAAAATATATGTTGTACTGAAGAGAGTGGTAAAATACTGAAGTGGAAATGGAAGAGTTTACAGTAGAGAATTTTCATTTTGTTATTTGCCGCCACATTAGAGGACCAAAGGAGCAATTCAATTATGGAAGTGGAAGGAAAGACGAAAGGGAAAAAGAAGAGAGCAGGAGGAAAAGGAGGAGAGAGCTAAATTGGAAAATATCAAGTTCAGGCAGGCATCAAAGAAAGAGGCCCTATTGTTTTATGATCTGTCTTTTATCTTCTTCTCTAACATTAATCAGCGTAGAGATTTTCACATTTTCCTATCATGCAGTGGTTTATCTTTTAACCAATGTCATTAACTGCCATTAGTGACAGCACAACTATTAACTTTAACACAACCTCTTGTCTTTGTTTCCTTATGTACAGTTTATATTTCCTATTGTACCATTTCAGAAGTCAATGAACTGTAATGACTGCAATTACTCTTGACAAGCCTTATTTGAGCTGTCAATTAACAGAGCAGGGTTATTGTAATTCCTGAAAGAGGACAGCAGCATGGCTCCCAAAAGGAAAACAAGACCAAATGCCTTTTATCGACCTAATCATTTCTGGGAAGTTGCCTCACTAATACATAACATTATCACACATGAATCAAATGTAGGCAGAAATTACACAGCAAATGAAGACATACATGAAGCCCTCATGTCAGGCGAGGCAGACTGGTGAGCTTAGATACTATAACCATGCGAAATACTACAGCAGCTCTTTTTCTGTTGCTAAATTTGCCTTAAATGTCTGATTAGATTTTGTGTATATTTTGGATTAATTTGCACAGTGCAGAGATTATGCAGTGAATTCCCCTCAGTGTCTCTGCACACACACACACACACACAGTAGTATTCTAGCATAATCAGATTTCTGGAACACGTGGGCTACTTCTGTGCACATGTGAACAGTATTTGGGGGCTCTCACCATGACACGACCAACTCTGTCATCACGAGAGTTTTTAGGTTGAGCCAAATTGTGAATTCTGTGTGAGATGGTGCCCCACCCTGCAATCGTGTGAGTTCGTAATGTCGCCAGGATCAAGGTGTGAGTGGGTTTTGAATCGCCAGGAAAGGGATCTATAGGTGGCCTTTAAACCACCACCTCTGTTCAAAGGTTGTCATCCCATGTGCACAAAGACGACATCCTTTACTCCGTTCTTGAAGCATCTAGCGGTTCAAAATGTGAACAGTGGGATCCTCGAAAGAGTGTCCTTCCTCTTTTAAGCTACGCCTCATCCTGATGAGCTGGCACTACTATGCTGCACCATGTGTCTAGGAAGAATACTCCTGTGAGATTTCCTTACACATCAGAGAACCAACTTCACCCCTGATTTCCATCCTGTTAAATCTTTGCTTCATTACCACATACTTCAAATAGAACAAGGGTTTATCCAGGCAAAAGCATACATGTACCATGGCTTCCCCAGGTTCCCACATAGCAACAAACATCCACAGAGTATAAGTGAAAAGTAAAGCTCTAAGCTCTTTCAGAGGGATAGTACTTTTCCAGTGCATCAGGTATGTGGATGACACCTCAACATCAAAACCCAAGATGTAGAACATCTATTCACAGAAAAATCAACTTCATTGAGGATGACACCAGGATAACAGAAGAACAGGTATGCCTTGACTGTGCAGCTATCATTGAAGAGGACGGTATTCTATACACTGACACCAAAGCTCTTGTGACCCTAACAACTCACATGATGACAGGATGGATCAATGATCTCAGGACCACCTCCAAAGGGACAACACCACTGGGGTTTAAGTACCTGCAACTCTCCATCAGCAGTTAAAATAAAGTAACCTCTTGGATGAGAGGTCAACTCATTTAAGGCTACCATGGATGGATGACTGGATGACTGAAGTTACACGAACATTACACACTGCTCAAAAAAAAAAATTAAGGAACATTTTTAAATCATAGTATAGCACGACATCAATAAAACCTCTGGGATATTGATGTGGTCAGTTAATTAACAGAGGGGGTTATTTTTCCTCCTCGTCTTTTCTGACTGCATTTGGTTGTGGTCAGTGTCACTACTGGTAGCACGAGGCGATACCTGGACTCTACAGAGGTTGCTCAGGTAGTCCAGCCCCTTTAGGATAGCACATCAATACGTGCCATTGGCAGAATGTTTACTGTCTCTCCCAGCACAGGCTCAACAGCGTGGTAGAAGTTCAGGAGACAGGCAATTTCTCTAGGACAGCTGGACAGGGCTGTAGAACAGGGGTGTCAAACTCAGATACACAGTGGGCCAAAATTCAAAACTGGAACAAAGTCGCGGGCTAACGTTAATATTTATTGAAATATATTTATTGCTCCAGATATAAGAATGAATCTTTTCTTATGGACTCAAACACGTTTTGCTGAAAAGCTGAATATGGAACAAGCAAAGCTTAATACTAAACAATATATATATTAGCGGAAGCAAATGGATGGATGGATGGATGGATTGGATTTATATAGCGCTTTTCAAGGCACCCAAAGCGCTTTACAATGCCACCGGCGACCTTCCGGTTACAGATATGCTTCCTGAGCCACAGTCGCCCCCAACATATCCAGCATGATTTTTTCTCCATTGAGACACGATGTGTTCTCAGAGTGTTCCTTTTTTTTCTTTCTTTCTTTGAGCAGTGTATAAGGTTTCAGAAAGTCTAATAAACCCACTCTAAATTTGGGAGATGAATAAAGTTTCTCAGTGCTCCATATAAACATTAAAATAAGAAAGTACAAGAACTTGGATAAGACTCACAACTGTACTTGCTCTGTAAGAAAGTTTATGTAATAAAAAATTAAATGAAAGCTTTAACAAAGACTGACAAAAAGAGGATTGTAGAATACAGTATATGCGTAAATGCAGAAAAAATTTGGCACATGGCTCGTCGTAGTGCTGCCACATGTCTTTAAATCCTACATGTCTGGGATGTCTTTGTAATCCCAAAAGTAACTAAATCATATCATTGAGAAGAAAGTCACATACAGTATCTAAGCTTCTGGTGGCTCCAGAGATTAAGTTCCAGACACAATGGATTGAGTTGAGCTTAAACTCTTTACTCCATATTCATTTCCTGCAAGCTTTTTTTTTTATTCATGTCTTCTTCTTCTTCTTCTCCTCAGCCACTTTGATGCTTCCTTTTGCACGCCGTGAGAAATGCACTCATTAACAACTGCGGCGCTACTGTCGTGGATGGAAGACCTTTCAAATGGCCGGTTGCATTTTTCAACATGTGGTGGGATCTAAGGCTACGTGTCTTTTAAGTCTCCCTCCAAATGATGCTCTTTTCCTCTTGATCTTGCTGTTTGCCTCATCCATACACATGAATATGTGTGCACGCTCTCACACACAAACACACACAACATCTGCTTGCAAAGTTCAGACACCGAGAAAGTTCCTTCTGTTCAGACCTCTGCTGATTATGTGTGCGTACGTGTGTGCGTGCGTGCGACGGAGAGCGGTGAAATAATGAATCGTTCCTTCTGTTAGAGTAGTGTTTGACAAATTAAAATGAATGAATTTTCAGAAACGCACACACTCACACATACCCCACCACGGCGTATGGCAGCTTAGGCCAGGTATAAGGAGAAATAGTTCCCATAAGGCCCAGTTCTGACACTGATGGCTTGTGACATCACTGCTCTCCACACCGCTCAACTCCCCAGCAACAAGAAGCTGAAATATTCACTGTCCTTCCTGGCATGCTTCTGCATAGATCACTGCCTTTATTTGATCAATCCGGGCTTCATGTGTCCCTGATGGAAAAAGAAAGGCGAATTCTAATTCTCCTCGTCCAGCCCGTCCTCTTGAAGCTGCCGGCTATCAGAATCATTTCACGTCCATCTGCCACAGGCCACAGAGCTAATTAAAAACAGCAGCTCTCTCCTCTCGACCTGGGCAGCAGGTCACAGCTCAAATATATATCAGTGTCTGCGGCGCTGAGGTGGGAGCACTGTCCCCAAGTTGTTTTTTAACTGCTGCTGGACAGCTGAGAGAGAAAAAAAAGTCTGAAGTTTAGAGCCCGTTTAAAAATAGGAGGATGAGGGCAGGAAAAACATTTTGCAAGGAGAGGGAGAGGGGTGGGACATCAGAGAGATGGCAGAGCAGCATGGAGTGGAGATGGGGAGGACAGGGAGTGGGGGCTCCATTAGATTAGAGCAGAGTGTGTGGGAAGTGACAGCTTGTAAGTTCTTTGCTGGCCAGTATTTTGAGGCTAGGGAGTTTGGGAATGTTCATAGACAGGATGTGTGTGTGTGTGTGTGTGTGTGTGTGTGTGTGTGTGTGTGTGTGTGTGTGTGTGTGTGTGTGTGTGTGTGTGTGTGTTGTTTGTGTGTGTTGGATATGCAGAGTGGGGTTAGGGGCAGGCACATGGACATAAATTGAGAGCAGGGGAGAGGTAGAGAGACAGACAGTGAGATGGGGCTGGGGACTCTGGGAGTGATGCATATCGGATCAATAAACTTCATAAACGAAATCATCAACTCGGTCACCACGAAGACAGCCAACCGCCAGGCACCATCTGGCCCCGTCTCACCGGACCGCAGGATCAGCCAGCGTAACCTCACACACACACACCGTTACACACGTAGGGCTGTGCAAATATTCACTGCACTCACTCTGACACACATGAGCGCACACAGAGACGCTTGTGCCAGGTAGACGCAACTGAGATTGGTCTGAAGAGACAGATTTTCAGTGTGCGTGTGTGTGTGTGTGTGTGCGTGTGAGTGTGTGTGTGTGTTCGTGCACGCACCACAGCCGTTAAGCAGTTTATTCAGAAACAGAGGTTTATGAGTTCTGTATAACACTATATCCTGTAGCATGATAATGACCATAAAAGAGGCAAAGAGTGAGAGAAGGGCAGCCAACTGAGGGAACAAAGCAATATGAAGAATAATTTAGAGGCAGAAAAGTAGGAGGACAGACATGGAACAGGGAGGTGAGAGGGGGAAAGAGTGTCTTGTAGAGACAGGAGGGGAGCTGTGAAGAAAGGTGCAAATTAGTCTTTTCTATGAGGGTTCAAAGGAAGTGTTATGCATGATTCTTCATCTCAGTATGTGAATGTGGGCTGCAAGCAAATCAGAATATTTCAATTCACAATGCAGAGCTGAATGTTTTTATCCAGATTATATTAATACCTGATAATGGCGTGGAGAGATCCACTTTTCCTAGTCACATTATAGGCGACTCTGTTTTGGAAGAGCAGGAACACCAGAAACCCATGAAATGATTCGAATGAAAACGTTGCAATTTTATTTAAAATATTTCTGTTTACAAAATATTTCACCATGCTCAGACTTTGCAAAGGGGCAGAACTAGCTGTCATTTTTATGTTGTTTCCATGGATACAGATACTGGTGCGAAAACCTTGAATTTGAGACTCTTTGCTCCCAAGGTTCACACCAATCAGATCTTCTCCGCCCAAACAAAGTGCCAACACAACTGCTCCCAAGGGTGTACCCACCTCTTAATAGGAATAAACAAATACATCTTATCAGTGAACAGGGAGAAGAGTCTCTATAATTTGTGTTTTTACTACTTGTACTGCATAGATATCACAGAGAACTGTGCTTTATAATGGTGAAAGATATCCGGTTCAAGTCCAGCAGGAGACAAACCCAACCACAGGGATTCACAAGCTGGTGTACTCCTAGTGCCAGACCCAGGCCAGGAAAAATGCGAGGGTTGAATCAGGAAGGGCATCTGGCCTAAAATCGGTGCCAAATCAAACATGTGGATCCATCCGTTGTGGTGACCTCTTGGGAAATAAGGGAGCGGCCTACTGTGCTTCTGTAAGGTTCAGAGGAGTGTGGATTTGTTGCTTTGTGGATATAGGTTTTTGCTAAAGATCTATTAAGCAACCAGGACAGAAATATAAGTGATAATTTATGTTCAGTGGTATCATTACATGGCTGTAATACGAGAGCGCTGGCCCGCCTATTCTAAGTTGACCGCTATGGTCTGTGCACTGGAGAGTTTTTCTATAACAGTTAAGATTACCTACTGCTAGAATAAAGTACCAGGAAAGTGTTCAGACTTTATTTCATTTTACGTGTTCAGCTGAAATCAGTCCACTTATGTCCATTATTCAAGGTTGAGCTAAATCATTCATCACTGAATATAAATGAGGTTATGATTTAATATGATGTTTCGCTCCCAGGGTGCCTCCCTCCTCATCCTGTGTGTGTCGAGGCGCACAAACGTAGCCCCGCTGTTCTGTCTCAGCCAGCACACAATTAACAATTAGCGTCATAGCAGGTGGACAGTGCTACATGAAACGAGCACAGCATTACATTGTACCAAATCCCTGACCCATTGCTGCTGCTGGCTCAAACAACTTTTCTAGCTAAAACCCTGCAATCATCACAAGAAACCACATGTTTTTCGCTCAATTTACAAAAAAACACAATCACAAAAACATGTCTAAGTGACACAATGAGTGTATTTTATCTAGATTATGTGTTTCTATTTTAGAGCTGCTACATGTGTAAATAAATGAAAACATGTTACTCTGTCTCACTTCCACGGCTTGTCTTTTGTCCTGTCTCCCTCCCCTCATCCCCAAACAGTCATGGCAGATGGCTGGCCCTCTCTAAGCTTGGTTGTTGCTAATTCTTTCCTGTTTAAAATGAGCTTTTCCTTCCCACTGTCTCCAAGTGTTTGCTTATACAGTGGTGCCTGATTGTATTAGTATAGAGCTTTTTACACTAATATATAAATATAGAGCAACTTGAGGTGACTGTTGTTGTGATTTGGCGCTACATTAATAACATTTAATTGAATTGAACTGATCATGATTTAAGAAAAACCTTTGTTTCATAGCCATGTATCTGTTAAAACAGACTGCTGGCCAAAGTCAGGCAGCTAGCTAGCACCAGGAATGTCCTGGGCATTGGTTACAGTGTATTTTGGCTAGCTCAGCTGCCAATAAATGCTCTAAGCCTGTTATCATCTGTTAACTTAGCAAAAAGACTGATTGTCTCTCTTTTTTTATTTTACTATTCTGATCCACCGCTATACTAGAGGAGTCAAAAACTGCATCAGATGAAAAAAAAAGAAAAAAAAAGATGAATCTCTAGAGTTTCTACTGGTTTCTCTGTTTCTCATATCTAACTCTCTCGAGGACTGGAGAGACTGCTGTCAGCATCCAAGACAGATAACTGAGATAGAAACTATTCATACCAAATTATTAGAGGCAACACACCTCATTCCATCTTTATAAGATTGGAATATGGTCTAAATAAAATGCCTCCTACATTGAGTGCCAAGCTTTTGCCATTTGAAAAAGCACAGCGGCTTGTTATTAACAGAATGCCACTTACATTGTATTTCATATAAATGCCTTAATTTCTTATTACTTTAGTGAAGGCAGTCTGGAATTCAGTGCAAACTGTGTCTGCAATAAATAGCTGAGGAAACTCATGAATTTTATGGGTTTTCCTGGTAATAAAATGTCTTGACTGTGCATTTTAGGACAGAAAGTTTTATCAGTTTTTCCCCCCTCAACTTAATCAAGATAAATGGCAAAGAGTAATGGAGCCACTGGAGCTACTTCAGCGACATATACCATTTCCAATACTGGCCACTGTAATCTCTGTGTTGACTGCTCAGCTGAGTATACCTGCCAAACTTGGAACTGTATTTCAAACACTGCAGCCCATTTGGATATAATGGAACAGAAAAGTAATAAAAGACAAAACAAGGATAACCCCCCCCCCACACACACACACACATACACACACACACAAAATGCAATCACGAGTCATTACAATAATTACAAAGTGAATAAAAAATTGTTCCTGTGATCCAAGAAACTGGAAATATATTGTATCACCTGAAGCAGGTACGGTTAAAACCATGACAACCATATTTTCGGAATCAATTATCACCACATATATATATAAACCACCTGAAGCTTCTTCATTTTTGATATACTGTAAGTGCACCACAAATGTGCTGTATAAAGTGAAATACAATGTGCTATAAAAAGAGCTGTTTTAACATCATCTGTAACCATGTACCGTTTACACTGGTAAACAGTTTACATCATCATCATCATCATCCCCACTGTAGAGATCATTCTGGATGATGTGACCTCCAACTCTAACCATAGTCAGGTGTCCACACATTCCTTCTGGCTTTGACCATTTTGACATCTGCAGGCTCTGTATTGGCCTCAGGCTTGTGGATATGATAAAATCGGGCAGCCGATTGTTCACTGTCACATCACATTGTTTAAATGCTCTGCTAACCTACTGCTGCAACTGTTACATCAGTTGGTGTACTGTAGGCTATGGAGCTTCCAGAATATATCCAGGCATTAATATAGTACTTAACCTTTGTGTCAGGAGCAGTTCTGACAAAAAGGTTGATACTTTAAAGCTTTTCATTGCTGTCAGGGTTGATTTACAGTAGATGGATATTAGAATCCAAATTTAAATGTATACTCCGCATATGCTAGCAGGCTTTTAAAGTCACCATGGAGTCACATGTCAGATCTTATAAACCAGCTCTTTTCAGGGTTAATGTGAGGATACATCCTCCACAGCAGGTCTGTGGGACTAGAATTGGACTCATTAATGTCCCAACGAGCACTTGAGATGTTACTAAAGGTCATGAAGCTGGTATGTAGAGAAAGAGGTGCCTGGGGTCGTTGTGTGCTTTTGTTTCAAAGTTAGTTCAGAAATTGATGAAAAACATAATAGTGGCAGTAGCAACATAAGGAGAAGTGATAAAAGCTCTGTCCAATTTTAAGATCAACACCTATACAGATATTTGGTGATTTAACAATCAAATATTCTGATATCTGATAACAGCCAATGTTGTTTTCTTTCAGACACACAAACCAAATAATCGAATTTGCCTTATATTTGATATCTACAGTTATTTATTTGCTTGTTATTAACTTATTTCCTCTCTGCCAGACTCTGCTTGTATCATCTTGTTGTTATGTTTGTGTGTTGTCAACAGGGAAGTTGCAGAGTACCCTCTGTTGGACAAATTATCCAGTATCAACACTCATAACATGAATGTTATGAGCTAATATCAGCTGAACATATCAGCCTGCTGATAAATTGGTCAGGCTCTAATAAAGCTGAGAAAATCTCTACCGCTGATTCCCTATTGCTAATTTTAAAGGTTAAATCCTCCTCGCACAGTAGCTAGTGTTTTTAAGATTGCAGATCGTTTTTCTTCACTGTTTACCGGCACGCCAATAAAACCTGCTTAAATGTGGTTGGTTGGTAGCGCTAAGATATAAGCAAACACAAAAGAAAAGTTTCAGGCACTAACAATCTTGTCCCCTGGCCACAGATGCTCCATATCTACTGCAGATGTATTTTTATTGAAATAATCACGGAATAATCTGTAACTATAACAAGGGCTCCTCTTTGTTTTTTTATTTTCGTGTACAGCAGCAGGGAGCACACTTCAGCAGGGATGCTTTGACTGAAAACACCTTCATGCAGATAGTGTCGTGTGCAGCAAAATAATTGCAGTCCACTATCATTAAGCCACTCTCAATAAAGCCCCATTAACTTAACAGGAGTACATTATCCTAGTTCGTCCAAATTAAAAGCAAATTCAAACTTGATGTGAACCAGAAACAAAAGCAACGCCCCCCCCCCAAAGTAAAAAAAAAAAAAAACCTGTTTATATAACCTGAATCCACATAGCATTCTGAAAAGCTCTTTGGAGGTGGTGTCTGTCGTTAAAGGGGTGAAAAAGTTGCTGTCTGACCGTTTACGTGTACAGCAAGGCCACTGACAATTTCATTCAATAACACACTGGGGAGCAGTTAGTGGTCTTAATGGGGAGTTAGTTATCTCAGAGTGCAAGCAGAGACTAATAAAATCACTGAAGGTCTCCATCTCAACAGCTATTGTCACAGAGGAGCTGATTCAAAAAGGTGCATATCCCAAATTAATTTAAAATGCTGCCTGAATCTATATCACACCACTCTGCAAACCAAAAGCACACTACCATCCCTGTGCTTAGCTTATGAGCATTTTTTCAAAAGAGTGACACTTACAGGATATCTGCAGCAACTAAGAAATAATATGCAAATTGTCAGCATTTCAAAAAGAGCTGGAGAATAACATCAAACAAAAAGACTGTGAAGCACAGCTTACACAACACAGGGACCCTCATATCTCTGCTGTACAATTAATATAAAAGAATATCTCCCATGCACCTAAAATTACTTAATAACCTTGTAGATTTGATTCACTGAAAAGCCCGCTTTATCTTCTCTTGATAATGTCCTGTGTCTCTTCTTATGAAAAGGGTCAGTTATCTAAATAGCTTATTATTCATAGCAATTGACATGCGAGGATTAAAAGAACTTTTGTGCTTCTGCAGAACACTAATTAATACACCACTGTGGGATAAGAACTGTAAAATTAAAATTTTATCTCAGGCGGTATTTTGTTAGACACACTTTGTGCTCGAGACTGCAAAAGACACCATACAAACACAAGTGCGTGCTCAAGACACAAAGCAAAAGGGTAAAAGAAACACCTACATTCGGTTGTTGGGGATTATCTTGTGTCCATCTTTGTACCATGTGACCAATGGTTGAGGAAACGAAGCGAGGGGAGGAGGGTTGATGAGGGCTGCTCGGCCCTGAGTCACCGTCTTTCTCTGCTCTTCGGCCAAGAAGTTACCCAGAACTTGAGGAAAAGAGAGAAGGATGAAGAGTATGAAGATCAACACCAATGCATCACAATACATTTACTGCACAATCAGATATGCCGGTGTTGGTGTTGTCCCTACATCATCATAAAACTGTTGATGTAGAATCAGTATTGGAACTGACCAATCACGCTGTCTTCACAGTCAGTTAGCATTAGCCAAGATGCTATCTAATGCTTTTTTAAACCATCACTGTTTCAATATTTGTAAGATTGTAAGAATTGAGCAAAGCTGAAGCTTGTTAAGTTTTAATTGTGCACAAAACAACATCTTCAATTGTTTTACTCAGTTTACTTTAAACCAGCGTGTGTGTGTCCGTGTATGCTGTGTGTACTTACAGGCCACCTGCACCTCCGTTCTCCTGTGTATTACTGCTCCCATCCTGTTCCTCACCATACACTGATACAGTCCAGCATCAGTCCTCTTCAGGGACGGCATAGACAACCTAAAGATGGACACATGGAGAGGAAGACTATAAGGGTAGGTTTTTCTTCTCAAAGCTGTAAATAAAAATAAAACTGGGAGTGATGTCTGGAGACCAACAAGACAGAAGGGAACGAAGGTGGAGGTCTGGTTGTCCATATGCGTGCACTCTTGTGTAATTCCCTTTCATGTCCTTGATCTCAGAAAATGGATTGGGCCTAAGGTTGTAAAAGTTTCCAGATAACAGAAGGCAGAGAGAGCATATGCACAGTTTGTGTACATGTATGTGTGTCTGTTTGCGTCTGTGTGCCGCGTATGAAAAGGTTTTTGATGTTTGCGAGGTCTTTTTTTTCTGAGAAGGATTGTTAATGGGGTTTTAATGGACTGTGCTTCACTAATGGGAAGCTTGGCATAGGATCTAGGTTGGTACCATGCTGGACACACACACACACACACACACACACACACACACACACACACACACACACACACACACACACACACACACACATTCCGCACAAACCGGATAGACATAGCAAAACCGGACATCGCTTTGGGGCTCATTACGAATACCAGGACAGCCAAGTATTTAACTCCCAGGCTGTCAGTGCATGCTGCCAACATACACAAACCCGCAGACACAAATACACACATGTACATCAAAGACTCACAAACCCAACTCCATTTGAATCAGGAACGACACATTACACAGCAGCTCTGATCCTAAAACAGATTTTGATATTGGACACTTTCTACCACCAATCTATCTCCCTCTCTCTCTGGTCAGCTACATTTTCAACAGCCGTGTGCAGCGGAAACACCATGTGTTTTAAGTTCCAACAAGTTGTTAGATTTCTGTCATCTACCACTATATTTAGATACAGATATATATATAGACAATGCAGTAATTTCCTAGTCAGTTTCTCTGACAAGCTTAGCGTTAAATGTGATTGACTGATTCAAGAAATAAAAATCGATTTTGTTTTGTGTAATACTGTGATGAGAGACTGCACAAAAGAAGAAGGTAAATGTAGGACGGTAGTCATTTTACATTAAATCTGAAGTTCGTCAGACCAGAAATTATTAATATTTACAGTGGGGCAAAAAAGTATTTAGTCAGCCACCGATTGTGCAAGTTCCCCCACTTAAAATGATGACAGAGGTCAGTAATTTGCACCAGAGGTACACTTCAACTGTGAGAGACAGAATGTGAAAAAAAAATCCATGAATCCACATGGTAGGATTTGTGAAGAATTTATTCGTAATTAGGGTGGAAAATAAGTATTTGGTCACCTCAAACAAGGAAAATCTCTGGCTCTCACAGACCTGTAACGTCTTCTGTAAGAAGCTTTTCTGTCCCCCACTCGTTACCTGTATGAATGGCACCTGTTTGAACTCATCATCTGTATAAAAGACACCTGTCCACAGCCTCAAACAGTCAGACTCCAAACTCCGCCATGGCCAAGACCAAAGAGCTTTCGAAGGACACCAGGAAAAGTATTGTAGACCTGCACCAGACTGGGAAGAGTGAATCTACAATAGGCAAGCAGCTTGGTGTGAAAAAATCAACTGTGGGAGCAATCATCAGAAAATGGAAGACATACAAGACCACTGATAATCTCCCTCGATCTGGGGCTCCACGCAAGATCTCATCCCGTGGGGTCAAAATGATCATGAGAACGGTGAGCAAAGATCCCAGAACCACACGGGGGGACCTGGTGAATGACCTGCAGAGAGCTGGGACCAAAGTAACAAAGGTCACCATCAGTAACACACTACAACGGCAGGGAATCACATCCCGCAGTGCCAGACGTGTTCCGCTGCTGAAGCCAGTGCATGTCCAGGCCCGTCTGAAGTTTGCCAGAGAGCACATGGATGATACAGCAGAGGATTGGGAGAATGTCATGTGGTCAGATGAAACCAAAGTAGAACTTTTTGGTATAAACTCAACTCGTCGTGTTTGGAGGAAGAAGAATACTGAGTTGCGTCCCAAGAACACCATACCTACTGTGAAGCATGGGGGTGGAAACATCATGCTATGGGGCTGTTTTTCTGCCAAGGGGACAGGACGACTGATCCGTGTTAAGGACAGAATGAATGGGGCCATGTATCATGAGATTTTGAGCCAAAACCTCCTTCCATCAGTGAGAACTTTGAAGATGAAACGAGGCTGGGTCTTCCAACATGACAATGATCCAAAACACACCGCCCGGGCAACAAAGGAGTGGCTCCGTAAGAAGCATTTGAAAGTCCTGGAGTGGCCTAGCCAGTCTCCAGACCTCAACCCCATAGAAAATCTGTGGCGGGAGTTGAAAGTCCGTGTTGCTCGGCGACAGCCCCAAAACATCACTGCTCTCGAGAAGATCTGCATGGAGGAATGGGCCAAAATACCAGCTACTGTGTGTGCAAACCTGGTAAAGACCTATAGTAAACGTTTGACCTCTGTTATTGCCAACAAAGGTTATGTTACAAAGTATTGAGTTGTATTTTTGTTATTGACCAAATACTTATTTTCCACCCTGATTTACGAATAAATTCTTTACAAATCCTACCATGTGGATTCGTGGATTTTTTTTTCACATTCTGTCTCTCACAGTTGAAGTGTACCTCTGGTGCAAATTACTGACCTCTGTCATCATTTTAGGTGGGGGAACTTGCACAATCGGTGGCTGACTAAATACTTTTTTGCCCCACTGTATGTGTTTTCAACAGGTTTATATTATTCTAAAACTATACAGCACGTAACTGAGACAAGTATTGGCTTGAGGGAAAAAACACATGCATTGTGAGAAATAAGTTTGTCAGCCAAGCATGTTATACAGTTTTGAAGACAATGCAGTAGCCTTGTCATAAGTGTCCCTGAAAACAAAGCAAACGCTCCTGCCTTCTTTTTTTTTGAGAGTCTAACTTGTCTTAGTGATGTTTTTATTCCAACTCACAATGTGCAAAAAGTGGCAGGCTACTGCCGTTGAACTGACAATGATAAAAGAAGCCGGAGCTGAAGCTTCCATTAATGTAAATCATTGTCACTTACTGTGCATCTGAATTCTCCACTGACCAGCGCTTTAAACTAAGATAAAGGATGAAGAAAAATAAAATATTCCAAAGAGGATTTTACTATGTGGAAGCCCAAAGCATGTTTCTGAGTTTATGTAAAACTAAGTGGATCTGTGAGACCCGTATTAACTGTAAACATGACCAAAAATCACAGCAAAGCACTGCTATCGAGCACTGCTTGGTGCTACAGGAGCGGGCTCCTGTAGCAGCAGCATGCACAAAGCTGCAGGCCGTCCAATTTGCTGCAAATGGTTTATATATCAATGGCAGAAAGGTGCTATTGCTATATAGCACATCAGGATCTAGTGAGGTTCAATATCTCATCCCACACTATATGTCTTCATTTAACTGAGAATAAAATATGTAAATGAGCATATATAAAGTTGCAAAGGTAGAACACTAAAATCAGGCTTAGCAGATGGCCACATCCTGACACACACACACACACACGCACACACACTCATATTCACTGCAGCTTGCCAATTCAGCATAGCCTCACCAAACTAAAGTAGCCAGAACGCTGAGAGCAGTCCAGAGCCACACTGTACCTCCTGGCTCGAACAACGACTGCCTACAAAACTGCTGGCTCAACCTCTCCCTCCCTCAGTGTGTATGCA
Source organism: Aulonocara stuartgranti (assembly GCF_965226115.1). Lineage (NCBI taxonomy): Eukaryota > Metazoa > Chordata > Actinopteri > Cichliformes > Cichlidae > Aulonocara > Aulonocara stuartgranti. Next base: position 29,862,043 of record NC_138944.1, on the reverse strand, counting down.
TTCCCAAGATTCCCTCCATTTCTGAATGATGTGAAAAACAATTTTGTTTCACAGCTGCAGTTTTGCCGAGAGGAATTGCTTAGTTCTTACCAACCAACACACACAGGGACAGAGAGAGAGGGGGCACAGGAGGAGGAGGAGGAGAAGAAAAGGTACAGGGCAAAAAGCAAAGAAACAGCACAGACATATTGATTGGATCCCCTCCTCTTTACCCACACCATATACATATTTATGGTGCTAATGTAATTATTAATCTCACTTTGGCTCTGCTGTCCGAATGCTCTGACCTCTACACACACTCCATCTCTAACGGGAACAGCTCTTACTCTGCAGATGTTTGTATATGAAAGGAAGGGTACGAGAGAGACATATACACTTAAAGACAATGAGAAGATTCACGACAGAAAGTCTGACATAATAACTAGGCAGTGGGTGCTAACTGACCTGTACTGTGGCGTCCAGTCAGTGATGTTGCTGTTGTTGAGAGTCCAGCGGTACTGCAGAGGCCAGCTGCCTCCAGCCAGGCAGGTCAGCACCAGTCTGTTTCCCTCTAACACCACCTGCTGCCCTTGTCCACCCCCTCGTAGGTAGGGAGCCACTTCTGACGGACAGAGACACAGAAAGGAAAATGTGTTATTTGTGGTGTTTGAAATAGTCTGCTTTAGTCACTCTGAGACAACACGGCTGATTTCTGCTGTATTCATACACCACAGAAATCACGGCCTTTGCACAATAAGTTGAAAACAAAAAAACAAGTCTTCTCTTATTTTATTGAGAAGAGTTTCAGACTGGAATCAGAAAATTCTGTAATAATGGTTTTAGGTGCCATTTTGCAAATGTCAAATCAGATATGAAAACTCATTTCAGGCTTAGAAGAAAACATCTGACATCAAAGCAATAGGAAAAAAACTGCTACTCCATCTACAGCTGCTTTATTTATATTTATATTTTTCCTGCGAGACTGTCTAGAGAGCCCTCACCCTATTAGTGACGCCTGTCAAAGCTTTTTTATACAGACACACATACCAGTTTTTTTCCACAAAACTGTACTTCAGCATTTCAGAAAACCTACCAATTTTAAATAAACAACTAATATCTCAGATCAAACTGCATAATAAGTTGTAACACTGATTTTAAGACAGACCAAGAGAAAATGTGTCCCAACAGATGCTTAGCACAGGTAGGACATGTGATGCCTGTCCATACACTTAGACCTTTTGTTTCCTGTGTAAGCTCAAACGGCTGAACTGAGCGCATGGCGGCATGCATGAGTGCTCCAACACATCCTATTTCGCAGCATTGATGTGCATCAACGGTCCAGAAAAGCAGCAATTCTATCACATTTACTCCCTGGAAAGGCACCACGTAACTTGACTACTTCTTCTGAATGCAAACAACATCTGCTGTTTGTTACTTAAAGCATATCAAATTCCAGCATAGACTGCACAAAGACAAAGGTCAGGCTTCACAGACGCTTTTAACCCTTATGCTAAAAATTAGATTGAGCATCCTGTTCGTCAGATGCAGTGTAATGTGGAATTGATCAGACTAAAAGGTACAGATGTTGCGATGATTAAATTGTTCCCTCAAGCTTGTCTGATTCTGTCAGGAGTCTTTTGACCAATGAGCATGCCTGCAGTATAAACATGCTTTCACTGTAATGGTAATCCTGGGTTCTTCACCTCCACATTTAGCTTTTTCCATCCTGACAGAGAGCATTTTCCCTTTCACCACATGTATTGTGCTCCTGAACAGCCAAATTTCCAAACACAGATACTGTACAATAGCGCATTGTACAGACACTCACAGTGCCCAAGCTGAATCTTATGATAAGCCTGTTGAAATCACTTGGCCTGGCTTGCAAGGTGCAGCTGCTGAATGGCTCAGCTGCTGTCCAAGCAATGCCATCCACTCTTTAACTTTCTACTCAGGTGTGAGGACCTGACTCACTGTCACACAGCATAGGGGCATCAAGGCTAAATAGGCTGTCCAAAGCCACTTGCTGCTGGACTGCATGTGCCGAGGCCTGGATCCACTCAACAAAAATTAGCATCTGGGTTTGGACTGAACAGGAGATTCACACATGCATACACACGCATCCGTTTGAGTGGAAGCCTATCTTCTAGCGACAGTAAATATGGACAGGTTCATAACTCTTAACGCTCCCCCTTTCCCCTCCTGCCGTCCACTAGATCTTCTGTCCTCCCTGTCGTTTCAGCTTCCTCAGTTCTGTATCACTTCCACCCCTCTCACTTCATCTCCACTGTCTGCATTTCCTCCCTTATTCCCTCTGGATGTCTCAGGGCCACTTTTCCCCCTCCTCTTCTCTTCCACTTTCTACTGTTTCACCCTCTCCCTCTCTCTTTTAGATTGATAGCTGCCTGCTCTGTGCACAAAAGGGAAGTGTTCCTGCTAGGACAGATTTATATGGGAGTGTGTGTGTGTGTGTGTGTGTGTGTGTGTGTGTGTGTGTGTGTGTGTGTGAGTGAGAGAGAGAGAGAGAGAGTGCGAGCGCATGTGGGCATAAGGATTTATTTGGAATATTCTGTTTCTACAGACGATGGCTGCCAATGCAGACTCCAATGTCATACTGCTGACCAGCACTATAATTCACAGCTGCATGCCTCAGAGAGTGAGGGAGAGACAGAGAGGGAGAGGAAGACAGAGAAAGAATACAAGTTTGCTTCTACTGCTACCTTGGGAGTGAGAACTTTTTGGGAAGGTGAGGACATTTTGGCCAGTCCTCACATCCCTTTAAAAGGGCTGTTTGAAAAAAACAAAAGAACAAAAAAAACAACAACCTAAAAATGTTTCTATTGACATTTTAAACACAGTGTTCCAGCTATGTTTAGTGTTGTGGTTGTCATTTACTTTAGGCAGACATAGACATCGTTGTTTTACCCGGATACAAATGCTACATAAATAAAATTGGGCTTTGGCCTCCTTCCAAGGGAAAATCACCTGAATTGTATCATTATATCAGATTTTTGTTAGAGGAGGGTTTCATTTGTCAATCATAATATACATTTTTGGATAACACATGCACAGAACGAACAGAACAGAGCTTCTGTTAAGTAAGGGAACACAGACATACAGCATTAACAAGGGCAGACAAATCATGCTTTGTGCATAGTTACCTAAAAACACACACAAACACACACACACACACTCAACCCTCGTCAAAAAAGTCTGTTTCGAATATATAGTCCAGTACTATATATGAAAAATGTGTGTAGCTACCATGATATTAACCTCTGCTTCATGGAACCACGCATGATGAGTAAATATGAATGAGAACTCGAGGGGCACTGCATGTACACTGGCCAGTAACTTGTCAAAGCAGACCATGCCTTCTCTGTCTTTTTGGTTTAGAGAGGGACAATAATTTGTCAAATTACCATCACGATAATTTGAGCGAGTATGACAGTTGACAAGTAGCCTTGTCATAAGTGTCCTTGAAAAGTGCATCAGAGTTTGTTGCATAACTGCTGACCAGGTAGGCGACCACGTCCACTGTCAAAAGCACCAACAGTGGGCACATGAGGATCAGAACTGGACCACAGAGAATTTAAAGGTGGCCTGGTCTAATGAATAATGTATCTTTTTACATTACATAAAAGATGTAAAAGGGGCGTGTGCATTACTCACCTGAGGAACACATGGCACCAGGATCCACTATCGGAAGGATTCAAGGTAGCAGAGGCTAGGGCTGCTCGATTATGGCAAAAATGATAATCACGATTATTTTCACTGAAATTGAGATCTCGATTATTTGACGATATTTATTTAACCCTTTAAGATCTACCATAGAACCAAGTCCGCCAGAGCTTATATAATTTTTTTTACATGCTGTAGTGCCATTTTTGGGAGCATTTCAAGTTGCTATACATCAATACAACTGTTATAGCCCATATTTTAATAATATGTATGCATTAAGTCCATAGTAATTACATTAATTGCAAAAAAGTGCAATAAACTACAAAAAAATTGAAAATTGTTTTTGGTTTTTTTACATATATTTCTACTTGGGGAAATTTAAGAGGCTTATCCCTCAAAACTTTAAATACAAAAAAGTTACAAAAAATAGTTTCCCACCACAGGAAATTTATTTTGAGTGTCTTCATAGTTTTATTTTGGAGATACAGCAATTTTTATATACTGCAGGAAAAACAAAAAACAATCCTATGATGCAAATTTGCAAAGAAAACAGCAGGTGCATCAAAACAAACTATTTCCAGCAGTGCAATTCGAGTTGTAAGCATCCCAGCAACTATTCAGAAAAGTATAGAGTCAAACATGACTTATAAAAACACCAGTATAGGCTTTTAAGGCCTACAAGTAAAAAACTACATTTTCCGCGAAAATGAAGTCACTTCCGGTTTCGGACAGGAAATGGCGGACATGCGATAGTTCCACTGACGTCTGTTTCAATGTGGGAAGTGTTACGAACAGCTGATCGGATCGGCAAAGCGAGTTTCTAGTTTCTAAGATGTAAGTACAACTCCTCCAGTTTCATATGCAAAACAAATTATTGCGCTAGCTTACGCAGTTCCGGTTCTACAGGGATTTAAAGGGTTAACAATAACAATGTATTGAATAATGACTTTAAAAAATAATATAAAATAGTGTGCAAATACTGATAACAGTGCAAATGTTTGCAATATAAAAAATAAATGAAAAATGTAAACATCTATGTTTAGTGAACTTTGCAGTGTTGCTCTGTGGTGCAGCTACCACACTGTAGCAAAGTTTACACACTATGTCTACTTGAGCCACGTCTGACTCCGCGAACCCACAATGTTTCCACACCACTGAAGTTTTTTTTACCTCTTTTTTCAACCAGCGGCAGTCACTCTCCTCTCCAAATAACTTCTGCTTAGCTTTCCGAGCTTCCCTTGGGTCCTCTTAATTGTTGTGATGCGTGTTCGAAATGCAGAGAGGTGCGCTCGATTTGCCACACGGAGCAGCGCGAGAGTAAAGCACGAGGGAGGGGCTAATAATCGGCTCAGTCATTTTTAATGATCGTTTAAAGCCCAGATCGTAATCGTGATTAAAATTCGATTAATTGAGCAGCCCTAGCAGAGGCAGTGTGATGCTTTGGACAATGTTCTGTTGGGAAACCTTGTGTCCTGCTATACATGTGGATGCTACTTTGACACTAAACATTGTTCCAGACAACGGACACATTTTCATGGAAACTATTGCCTGATCGATGTGGCCCGAGCCCTGCTACAAAAACAAAGGTTCAGGAATGGTTTGAGGACCACAACAACAAGTCTGAGGTCTTAAGATCTTAATCCAGTCGAGTATCTGTGGGATGTACAAAGAAGTCCAATCCATAGAGGACCCAAATCACATCTTACAAGACTCAAACTATCTGTTGCTAACATCTTGTTGCAGATACCGCAGCACACCTTCAGGGGTCAAGGCTGTTTTTACAGTAAAAAGAGGACCAAAAAGATATTATTCAGGTGGTCAGAATCTTATGTCTGATCAGTGTAAATTTAATCAGAAAACTGTCAAATCAAGAGAGTTGATCACCGTATTCCTATATACTCCAACCAAGCTTGTTTTTAGAGTGGAGGCACCCCTTGCTGTCAAAAGAAAGAGGGTGGGTTTAATGCACTTTCTAGAGTCTATAGTGCCAGGTAAGGTCAGGGAGGGGGCATAACTAATGCATAATGTCAACTAATGTCCCCATGAAAACTGTGTTCGTGTTAAGTGAGAGAGCAGCCTTAAAAGCTTGACACAACCCTCAGCTACAATGGCTGCTTCGTATGCCAGTGTGGATGTTTTGCACCATTACACTCATCCACCACTTCGTTCATACATCACGCGTTGCGTCCACTCCAAAGCCCAGCCTGAGGCACTCCCCTCCTTGTCACTCCTTAAGCCCTTTCTTTTCCTTTAAAGGCAGCCCATGAGAAACTACAGATAGACAGAGAACACTCTGTAGAGAACACTCCGAACACCCTTCTGAGATGAGCAAGGTCAGCTAACAGCATGTTTCAATCACTGGCGTTGTCTGTCTCTCTCTCTCCCCCACACTGTCTGTCTCTCTGTCACTCAATCTCAACATGTCAGCCTCTCTCTCCCCCCGCAGTCTTCCCCATTTCTGACCTGTCTGTCTTTCTCAGAAGCTGCACTATCCAGCCACCTATCATCCTCCCTTTGTTCCTCCCTCTTTCACTTGTTGCCCCCTGGTCCATCTCTGTCAAAGAGTGCGGCAGCTCAAGGTCTCCTCTTTCTTTCTCTTCAGGAGGATCGTTGCCTAACAGAGAGGTTGGCCTTCAAATGTGACAGGAGAGCCAAGAAGCACACATGCACACTTTTTTTTTTTCTTCCTGACGCATCCCGCGCACACATCCACTCTCAGGCTGGTCTTATGAAGCTGCTTAGGCAGATTCTAGGGAGGAATTCAATTTGCCGGGAAGATGAGCGCTGCGATAAAGAAGAGAGAGAGGAGAGGAGGATGAAAGGACAGGAGGAGGAGAAGACCAGGGTTGTGGCTTCGGGGCTGATGGTCCACCATGATCCTGCTCTCTCTACTCTCCTCTTCACCTCTGAATTTTTATAGCACGGAGCAAATGTGCGGTGGAAATTAGCCCTTAAATGGCTTGTCCTTTAGAAACGGGCAAGAAAAAAAAAAGATTATTATTACACAGTGTTAAATAACCCTGAATTTTACTGCAACAGCTGTGGTTAGATGTGAAATCCTCTCTACGTGGGGTCAAGATTCTGCAAAACAGTAAGAGAACGGCTAAAAATGTTGGTTTCTTCGTGTGGAAAGTTTGACAGGTGGTCAGAAAAGCTCTTCACGATGCCATTGTGCATTCAGATGCAAGGAAACCCTGTGGCGCTAGTGTACATCGCAGCCTCGGCACGAGAAAATGAGAACGCTTGGATGAAACAAAGCTGAGGATTTCATTTCTGCCTGCTTAATTATTGCATATGAGTGTGTGAGTGCATTTACAGTGCTGGTGTGCATGTGTGTGTGAGTGTGTCAGGTCAGAATTAGGGTTCGCTCACTCCAGAAAAATCACTTTATCTTCATAGAGCTGAACCCCTACTGTGAGACAGGGCCGGCAGAGCTGACTATAGTCTATGAATACTGATTTACTGGTAGGCTATATTGCTCTCTCTCTCTCTCTCTCTCTCTCTCTCTCTCTCTCACACACACACACACACACACACACCCTTTGCCATGCCTTTTTGACGCATGAGGGGAAGAAATAACTAAATCAGTCTCTTTTTTTAAGAGTAATTTTTGTATGCATATGTAGGTACAAGCTGCATGGCTAAGCATTTTTTCCCCTTCACGGCAACAGCAGTCTATTTGATTACGGGGTGCGAATGAGTTCTATTCCTTTTTAATCTAATAAGTCTGCCTGCGCTTGTTTCAACAGGCATTTAAAAGCACTTAATTGGACTGACAGTGTGTGAGGCGAGAGGAAGAATTATGAGTTGAGTTTTTGGCATGTTGCTACGAGTCGGAAAAGGGTCGAAAAAAGGGGCTAATTAATTGAACAACATAACGTGAAAGGGCTGAGAAATGAGATATGATCCCTCCCGTCAAGCGACTCGGGTGAAAACACACGTGTGTAACCGAATTTTGAAACTACAAAACTTAAGGTTTGTCACTGATGAGCCCGTACCTCACAAAGCTTAAAGACATTAGCATTAGTGCAACTCAGGAAGACTAGACAGCCTCTCACTGACAGTCAGCGAGGAGCGCATATTGCGCTAATGAGCGAAAACAGGGATCAACACACTGGATAACAGCCAGCGTATGATTAGAGTTACATCATTAGGCAAACTCTCATAGGAGCCCCGATTTTTAAATGGTCCATCAAAACTGAAACATCCAGACAATGTGAGAACGAGCTAAAATGGTGGAATAAGGCAAAACCAACAGTAAATTCTACAGAGCGCTCGAGGTGAGTGAACCTCACAAGAGTGAGGTGAATATCAGGTGAGCTGCGGCTCTGACCCGAAAGCTGATGAACTGGGTTATAATATAATTCTCCCTCGTGGCCTACTGGACTTTTTAAAATCATTTTCACGTTCCTCCTGGTGAATGATGTTGACAGCACTGATCCCACATGTAAAAATCCAACACGTTTAAAATCATTTTAATGAGAACGACGAGCAGCAGACGAGATCAAAAGGCAAACAATTAGACTCATTAAACGCCACACACTGTAGGATTTTATCTCCTAAATGTCAACAGCGGCCGGCTGTGGTCCCATCAGTTTGGAGGCCCAAATCACACCCAGAATCATGACGGCCCCAGACAGCTACAGACATATTCACACAATCTTAAGAGAAAACTAACCGAGGGAATGTAGTGACCAAAGAAGATGACAGTTAAGCAGAAAACACCTGCTGTCTTTGATGATGATGAAATCAAAGTGGCTCTGACGCTAATCCACGGGGCTGGAGCTCACCCACTGATCCCAGCAGGCTTTAGCTGAACTATTAGATGGAGAGTACACAGGGAGCTGAGCGACCACAGACAAGAAGTACTACTCCTGGACATAAAACAGCAGAGAAGCGTGCACAAGAGAGGAAAATGTTTCCCCTGCTTCATCTGCTGTAAGATGGAGCAGAGCATACAGGATGTGAGCGAGGAACTTTGATCAGGAGTTTAACTCGTGACTTTTCAAGTTGGCAGCCGCTTTAATTGACTACTGAATGTCAAACTGCCTACAAGAACAAAGCATCTCTCACTGAAGACATAACATTCTCCCTAACCTCTCTTTCTGCAAAAGACAGCCAATCACGACTCCCTCCCCCAAGCCCCTTTCTTGCCTGCTCCAATCATGTTTTTCTACAAGCTTTGACTGATAGCTGTCTGTGAAGAGCTGGCAGATGACTGACTGATCCTGATGTGCTGATTGGCAGATGTCAGACCAGCAGGCACGATGCAGACGCCAACACGTGCACGTACACATACACATGCAATGGCATACGAGTCGAGGAACAGTCGAGTCTCGAGTTCAAAGTCGACGCGCTTGACTTTGCTTGTGAGAGTGTTTGCTCCTCGGTGTCAAAGCCACTAATAGCATGATGTGCTGAGAGGTACAACCTCTACAACAAAAGCATGTCAAGGAGAACGATTCAAAGTTGAGATTTTTCTGTCTGGTTTCGCTAATGATGCTGGTACAGTGGCTGGTGAAGGGAAGGCAATGCGCAGACTGCATCGGCTTTGGTTATATGCCAGTTTGATTTGTGCCCATTTAGTGATTGGCCATTGTGTAACTCTGTTTCTCATAATCAAGACTGTTGTGTTAACCAAAACTGTGCCTGAGCAGTCGATTACAAAATGTCAGTTTATTGCTTTTTGTGGCATTTAATAATGTCAGCGTAAGCATGTGAGTATATGCCCATGCATTTGTATGCATATGTCTCTATAGGACAACCAGCTGAAATGTCAGCTCTGAACACAGTGCACTGTAATTGAAAGAGACTGTTCTGTGCAAACAGCTACTTTGGTACAGAAGAAAAGGCACCTTACGCCACTGGAAGTACGAGTGGATGTAGGCACTCTCAACCTCGCATGCATGGGGTCATGCAGATCCATGTGGGGGCGGCTGGGGGGGTAATAAATGGGGCAGAAAAGATGCAGCATAGAAGTGGGAGGTGGAGCGGTGGTGTGTTGGGGGAAAGGGGTGGGGTTGGAGGGGTTAGGGTAATCAGGTGGAAGAGACTATGATCAGTGACATTTAAGAGGTGGGCCACGCTGCAGGGCACATCTGCTAAGACACACACGCACCAAAACACACACATACACAAACAACTGTCAGCTCCTATTTTCTGATGAGCAGACAGGCGGACAGGAGGAGCAAGGAGGTGAATGGGAGCGTTGGGAGGGAGTGAAATAAATACCTCCCACAGAGACAACAGCATCCTCTTTCTCTCTGAAGAAAGTTGAGCACACAAGGAACCGTGAAAACACCTCAGTCCTTTTGAATCACACAAAAAATAGCACAGATGATAATTATTCCTTTGTTTCTGCAATTTTTCTTTTATCCCCGGGCCTCACTCTCCCCCTACTGTTTCCTCAGCACTTTACACCCCCTCATTAAAAACATTTGTTTTTCTGCAGGTGGAAAGCAAACTCTTATTTACAGACAATAACAATCAATCAGACTCAACTGCCAAAGGAAGACGACGTGGAGTGGTGTGTGCACCACTTGTACCACCATGGTATAAGTGCTATATAATGGAGTCACGAGTGGACGTAAAACCAGTTTGTTCCTGAAACTGTCCGACACGATCACCGCATCACCTTCCCATCACCGCCACCGGGCTTCACGCACACACTTGACCCAAATCTACATTGATATTGAGAGATTTTCACAAACGCGACTGCATTCAGACATGTGATAGTCTGACAACATGACTCCAGGCTTCATCTCTCTCACCCCACACATCACACTTTGATACACACACACACACACACACCTCCAAACACACACACACACACACACACACACACACACACACACACACACAGAATAGGAAAGAGAACCTAAAAAAGGTAAATTGAGGTCTTCAGAGAAAATAAAGCACTGAAAATCACGCGAAACTTCTTCCATTCTTGCTTCTCCTGATCGTATTGTTCTGTTTTAATATCCTTTTCTCCCGTCTTCAGAGGAGGCCCCTCTTCTTTCATACATTTTCATCTGTTCCTCCTCTAGTTCCTCTGGTTCTCTTTTGGTGTGTATGTGATGCATGTGGCCAAACATCCTCCGCTCACCTGCCTATGCTAGCCATCATCCTGTCTGACAGCTGCCACTGTCCTGACCTTGGGCAATGTGGGCTACATGGTTTTTGAAGTGATTGACGAATTGTATCCTTTCATTCATTATTGAAGGCGGAGATCAAAACCACAGCACCTGGGATATCACCGTGACAGCCCGGCAGACCAGACAGAGGTAAAGAGGGGAGGGAGCAGGAGGAGGACGAGAGAGAGGGAGAAGGTCATCTAAGCAAAGAAGTGCAGGTGAGAAGTAAGGGGTGAGGGAGGCGAAAGTTGCAGGGAGCTGGGCAGAAGAAAGGCCTGGCATCTTAAACAGCAGCATAATATTTTTGTTTCACTCTGCACCCTCTTCTTTGATTCAACCTTTACAGCAGAGATCTTGTCCCTGTGTGTGTGTGTGTGTGTGTGTGTGTGTGTGTGTGTGTGTGTGTGTGTGTGTGTGTGTGTGTGTAGGCACGTGTGTGGACCCTTGCTCACCAAACATGTAACAACTAAAGAAAAATATTAAGTGCAAAAGTGTGTAACACTTTTTTTCCTTTTAATTGTTTTATAGTCATGCAAGCCTAAAGACCATTTGGCAACTCTTTGGAAACCACTGGTTGCTAGGGAAATTCCTTAACCGGCTGCCTGCTGTTGGGTAGGAATTGTTTGCATCGAAGTACATACTTCTGCACCAAAAACCTTGTGAGGTTGCTTTGGTAAGTAGCAGATAGCGGCAGTCACTTGCAGTTTATAAACTATGAGTGACAGTAGAAATCTGCTAGAGACCAAAGCAATCCCAAGGAGGTTTTTAGTGTAGCACGCTGTTTGTGACTGATTTCACCCAGCGACTGCCAGCAAACACTCACCAACCAGAATGCACATTTTTCCCTTAGTGACTGGAGATTGCTCAGGAGCTGCAGACCAGTCTCTACACCTGTGTAACTAAGATCTAACTTATGTAAAACTCTGCAAACCATTCATCTTTCTTTCAAGTGAAAGGTCACTAGAGGAAAAAAGATCATATTCAGAAAGTGTCTTATCTTTGAATTCTGAGCTGATCATCTAAATATTTTAGGATACTGGCTACTTTGAAATGCCATCCTAAAAACCTGGCAGTTTAACACCTATTCCAGATTTAATATATGATTTTAACCATTCTTCATTACTGCTTTATGACCTCTAAGAATTATCGATGACCCTAACCACGCTAACGAGACATCATGGTGTAAATGACGTGCAGAGACGTGAAAGAAATCCAGGGAGTAGGTGAGTTTAAAATAGGCTGCCAGATGACTCTGTGCAGGCGTGACTAATTTGTAACTGTGTAATATTTTCCAACACCGAAAGTGAAATAACAAAGCGTGCCCTCACACCTGAAAAGTCAAAAGCGCGTCTGACGTCAACCCGAAAGGTTGCAAACTAATTCCTTCTGGAAACCGCCAGCCTCAGAGCCAGAGATGAGTAATTTACTCTTGTGCCAAAAAAGAAATTTAGGCATGACCGGCAGCGGGTCTCCAGCGTCCATCCTCAACACCCGCACTGAACTTTGCGCCACAGTCAACACTGCTTCATCTCACTTTCCAGACTTTCTATCAAATCTGCCTTCATCGGTCTCCACCTCTAGCCTCTTTTCATCTCTACCCAGCAGCATCGATTTTGAGCTGGACTGAAGCATAGCTCTCTATTCTAAAGGACTACATGTTATGTCCTCTGGCAATGCCATTTAAACGTCACCTGAGTGGGCGTTGGGGAAAAAAAAGAAAAGAAAATGAAAGGAAAGAAAAAAGATCTTCGAGTTTCACTTTTCCAACCTGCTTTTCTGACAAACTCATTCACTGTCTTTGACCCGCTGCCCTGTTTCTCACACATTTTAGCTAATTCGTTGTTGTTAGGTACGTGGGAGGTGTTTCGTGATGTGTGTGTGCCCGCTTTCTGCGTTTATGTCTGTGTGACTCCATACGCTCTGCAAATTCAAGAATGTGTGTGAAAGTGATGTTTACTTCCTCCTTTCCACAGCGACAACATCTGCCACCAACTGCAACACACACCATGTCTTCCTCGTCTCCCTCGTTCTCCCAGCTTTCTTCCCTCCTTCCCTCCCTCTTCCTCCCCAGACAAGGGCAGCTTAGTGACACGCCATTTGAAGGGCAGACTGCGTCTAGGTAAACACTCTTCTTACATTCTTACAGACTCAAATTAATTCAATAACACTGGCAAATGTCCTTGCCAAGATACGATATGACTTTCTGTTCTGAGTGTTTACTTACTTCTACATTCTTACACATATGCGAGAGCTTAAACATAACCACAGTTGGACACAAAAGGTCAGACACAAACCTATCTGAGCACAGATGTTTCCAGTAATAGCAAACAAATGCACTGATAATGACTAAGAAAGCGCAGACGGAGAGGTTTGAGGCATATGTGCTCATTGTTTGCCGGATAATTCAGTGTTTAGCGAGTGGAGTGGGGTATTTTTAGATGTCTTCTGGGTAGAAATTTAAGAGATGCTCGTGAGCATAGTCTTAGGAGATGGTTGTTCAAAATAACTTTAATCATTTTGCTGTCTCAAACTCTCTTTGAGACGAACTTGAGTTGCTCTTGTTTGCAGAGACACTTATTTTTCACCAAAAGAGTCTTAAACAGCAGTCGCCATCCCAGTTTAACGAGCAGGGTGGTGAGCGAGTCAGTCACTGCTCACTCCTAGTTTGAAACAAATAAAAGTTATGGATGGCTGAAGTATGTTAGTCACAGTGTTAGTTTGGGGAATCACTAAGAAATTTACAATATGCTGCCCAAGACAACAATGATACTGTAGCAAAGGGATTGTGAGATACTCAACAGTAAAAGACAATCATGAACAGTTTGATTTTTTTTCACCTTAAGATGAAGAAAATCTCTAAAATATAGTCAAGAAGTCATGAGCCAGTGACTCTGAAACGTGGTGGCTGGAGGTGTTGCACTTAGACAGCAACCATTTGCTAACTGACTGGGGAATACACATTGTTCCCATATTTTCTCCTCATCAGATGGTCCCAGGGTGTTTAACTCGTCTCTAGGTCCTTGTGATTCAGGTCTTAAGTAAAACTAGTACTGATATTAGGTGCCAGTGTATTGATAACATATTCCATTACAGTACATTGACATTTCACAAGTTTCCACCGGAGATTGTGGATCTTTCGGTACTGGACTCGAAAGAAAAACAAAAATAATATGTACATCCTCATTGTGAAGGACAGGACAGCAGTCTTTGACACATAATGGAAAGAGACAAGCCAGCTCATTCAAACTCTGCATAACCTGACTTCATGTATGGGTGGATGCACACTGTGTTGTTATTTGTGCGTCTGTCAGTGTATGACTTAGTGAATCACTGGATTAAATTAAGACTGATTACAGAATGAGCAGGGGAGGTGCTTAGTTGGTGCACATCAGTTTTTAACACTATTAGAAATGTAATTTGTACTTAGGCCAAAGTTGTAGTTTAATTAAAGTATATAGAAATCATAGTTGGTTATGTATCTTGTTTAAGAAATGCATAACATTAGATTTTACCATCAATATGGAGTCTTATTGGCTTATTCTTACAGCAATAGCTAAAAAAACCTCAAATATTGACAGTCAATAAAAAAGACAAAAGAAAAAAGTGTAAAATGAAAAAGAAATATTTACATTAGGACAAATGGTCTCATGCATGGCGTGTGGAGTCATTGTATGATTTATACACATGTTTTTAGTTATTACTAAATACTCCAGCATCGGCACTACTTTGTGTTTAAGCTCTAAATGTTGGCTGGCCAATTGACCAGGACCTTATGAGCAATACAGCAAGGCCGACTTAACTCACTGTTTTGTGAGTGTACACATCAGATATGTTTTATCAAATTCACACAGTGTATTAGATACTTCTCCGGCTTGATCTTGCCCATCACCCAAATTCCATCTAGGCAAATCCTGCCAGTACTACAGAGAACAGGTTCCCCATGCAGAAAAGAGCTGTAGCTAGGAGCCGAGAACATACGAAGGAGATTAAAAAAAAAAAAAGCCCAATTATTAAAGCTTCCCCCTGTGGATTACGACAGATACACCACCTCCTTTTTCAAATACTCACGTTACGGCCGAGGGACGAGACAGTGAAAGAGAGAGATGTTTGAAAACTTCAAAGCTAGTCAGGGATTCAAAGTTCAGAGTTTCATCTCCCTGAGTCCTCTTGCAATTTGTAAGTCAATGCAGTGCGTGTGTATGTGTGTGAGACTGTGTGCACCCAGTCATAAGCGTGTGAGTGTTTGCAGAAAGAGCAAAGATTGTGCAGGTAGCTTGCACTTCATCTACGAGCTTATGAATGTTAAAAGTTGTTACAGAAAATAGAAATATAGAGACATGACAAGCAGTCATTCATATTGGCACTCTTCCAGCTCAGCTGAGCTCCAGATAAAAAGGACAAGTGATTTCAGGTGAGTACATACACCGCTGCTCACCTTACTCGCTCTCTTTCCCTCTCACTCCATTTAAAGCCCTCTTGCATTTCTTCGATTTCTCCTCCTCCTCCTCTTCGAGCCCTACCCTCCCTTTTCTCTTTGATTCTGCTCCCTAGCACGCTGCCCCATCGTCTCCATCTCTCCCTCCCCTCTGTCTCATTCTTTTTGCTCCCATGCTGTCACTTAGCATTGCGGCCGATGATTGAGCGGCCCATCACGGCCCCCACGCAGTCAGCACTTTTATTCATTCACTCCTTCATTTCAATCTTCCCACCTCTCTTGATTTCTTTCCTTTTATTATCTCTATCTGCTTTTATGGATATGATGACAAATGTTGAGCGCAAAGAAATATGCCGACATGTGCAGCGCAGGTGCAAAGGCATCAACAAGTGCGCTGCTGTTCCTTGGTAGCAAATGCTTAACATCCACAGACACAGCTGATCAATCAGCGTGTACAGAGAAGAAATTGGCGTAGGTCAGGACCTGCTTTTCCTTTACTCTACTGATGAGATAAACAATCATCCTCTCTCTCTCTCCATCTCCCCCTCTCTCGCTCTCTGTAGCGGTGACAGCACACGCCTGAATTAAACGTGACACTCTCGTTAATCCACATTCAGTCAGCCACTGCATCTCCTGAGCACGCCAATCCAGGTACACAGACCTGAGCCAGGAGAGCTCATGAATAGCTAATGGAAAAGACACAACAACGTTCCGACTCTCAGAAAATGGTCTGTACGCCATCAGCCTCACTACTGGCTACAGGTCTTGGAGAGAAGAGGGAGAGATTGATCAAACCTAAAAGGGTGAAAGAGTGAATGCGATACGTCTTCGGTAGAAAGCCTAAATGAGAGACTGTGCTTGTGTGTGTGTGTGTTTTTGGGCGAGAAAGAGAAGCAATTTGCAAATGTGTAAGAGAAAGAGAAGAAGAGAAATGAAAGATATTATATGAAGTTATTGGAAAGCAGAAGAAAAAGCCATTTCAAACACAGAACATCTGCCAGTCTGGCTCAAATCCTTTTTGGCACTCATGATAAACATATATGATAACCAAACACATGAAAAAGTACTCACTTTCAGAGAAACACAAGTACTCCACAAGTGCTCTGTGGTTTGTGTGTAAGACCAGCAATGATCTCTTAGCTTGTAGGGGAAATGTGTGGCCTAAGAACAGTGTCACCTGAAGCCATCTGTCATAATCACTTGCCTCCTTTTGCTAATCTCACCTTCTTTGTAGCTCTTTTTCTGCAGCCTACATGGAGCCTGTACGGCAGGAGTAAAACATGTCCAGCAGTGCTTTAGTAGACAAAAAAACTCAACTGGAATCATGGAACAGGGAGATCTGCATATTATTTCTAGATTAACTAAATCAACCGCAGTACACTGAGTGCACTCTACCTGCTATCTTTATTAGCCTAAATAAATCATAGATAACCATAAAAGCTTCTATTTGCAGCATATGAAATCTTTTTAGCATCATTCTTTTCTAATGAAAAGATAACAGACTCAGAGCCAGCCAGCCTGCACTTCCCCATACTCTTATGGTTTCCAGAAATAGAACTATATTGACTGGTGATCCCAGCACAAGAGCTACTCAAGAACATTGCTAAAGAACTCATGTCTGGAGAAATAAATCAGACAATTCATCAGTTCACACTCATTGTCGCACGTTTGGTCGTACAATTTTACATTCTGATGAAAGTCGAGACTTCACATGAAGCTCAGTGCCGGTGCAACTGCTGCTAGTGGTGCTCAGTGAAGCCATCGATGTTGCCTCTGCGTGAGCCCGCCTTTACAAAATGATTATTAGATCAAACGCATTTAGTGCGATCATTATCAGAGTTTGCACATCACAAAGTCTCAAGCTGAACACAAAAAGTTAGAAAAATCCTAACACACATGAGCAAGCTAGCCATTTTTAGGGACTACGTCATGGTCGGTGCTCAAAACAACATGTTTTTCCACAGGTAGTCTGTTCCTCTGACAACAAAGCATAAATGGCTTATTCGTGGAAGGCTATTTATGTGGCACTTTTCTCCTTATGAATGTAGTGCCAGCGACTCTCCAGCCAATGACATGTGAGTCAGATAAGAGCATATCCATCCAGCAGTCCAGAATTTTCCATTCGTTGGTCGAGACGTCAGCTCGGGCACAGATTTAACAGGCCTCATTGACTAAATAAAAACAAGGCAATTTGACAAGAGAAGTCAATGCATGTTTATGAAAGAGTCTTCCAAGAGGTAGTTATAACTAGCAGGAACTTGGATCTATAAAGACAAACAATAACAAATTGCCAGCTGTGCAACAGAGTGACACTCGTTTTGTTAAACAGTGACAGTGACACATCAACACGCACAAGGAGGTGATTTTTCTTTTTTAAGTGATGAGGTATTTTAAGTAAATCAGCATCTGAGGGTTGTGTGAGTGAGACGGTAATAAAGGGTAGATGCTTATTCAAGGGAGACGGCAAACATACACAATGACAGCACAAGCAGTGCTACAACTGGTACCATTACTGGGGCCTCTTTGCATACAAACTCCAAATATCACTTTGATAAAGTCTGGGTCTAATTAATCAAGCTAATCAGCAGGGGAGCTGGCAGCTAGTCCTCCCTTCTCTGCAGTCTCTCTCCCAGGCTGGGGCTCTGCAGCAATCTACTCACTGTAGAGAGAGAGAGAGAGAGACTAAAGGCTCTGGATGTTTTCTTGCATATTAAAAACTTCTCTACTACAAGTGAAGCGAAACTGAGAACATTGTAGAAAAATACTTTGAATTTTTACTTTATGCATTATGTAGATGTTGTAGATGGCACTGCAGAAGAATGACTGAACATGGCTCAGATTTCTTTTAGCCTTTCAATTAGTTTCTATAAGAAAAGGCTGCTCAAGTTCAAAAATCCACTTCACAAAAATAATGCAGGACCAGGCCTTGTGCAAAACTTTGGCACTTGAGCAAACGCACAAAGCCATGAAAATATACTATTGTACTACTTGTCTCGTCTTTTTTAAAATATTTATGTGAAATAAATCACGTGTCGCAAAGACTTTACTGGCACTTTTAATACTTTTCACTACAGATTTTTAGTGATAAAAATCTTCTGTATAGTTACTTATTTTTAGAGCCTGCCTTGAAGGATTACATTGTAATATTACATCCACTTTTAAGCAAGACAGCACAATGAACAAAAAACTGACGCTTTATTTATTTCAAATGCATACCGCTTTATTTCAAAGTAAATAAGGAAGGCTTTTATAGCATTATGTAATCATGGTCAATCTTTTTTGTGTGTGTCATGCCTTCAAAATAATCTAAAATAACTATTTTACGAGTCCTGAATGCTGAATAATGGATCCGGAAAATTCACATAATCACATCACTTAGTCCATGACTGTAAAATGTAGTGATACAAAAAGAGCTGCATAATTACTGTCATTTCAGTCCCCTGTGGTATACATACCGCAGTGCAATTTGGAATAGTGATGGACAGGGTAGTTTCACTTTGATCTGCTTAATATGTGTAAGCTGGAGGGCGTGAAAGTGAAGCAGCAGTTCAAATAATAACAGAAGATTTCTGATATGAAGTAAAGTGAACCTCTCCTCATACGACCCCTGACTATGAACTACATTATGCTGCTAAAAGCACTACACATGGTTGCAATGCACATGGCTGTAGCCTTTTCTCAGAGGTCAAACATGACCAAATGTTTCATTAAAAAAAGATTACGCTGTTACACGTGTAAAATGATGAGGGGAAAAGAAAAACACACCACGCAGCAGCACTTTCTCTCTTAAAAAGACTCGATGACGAGTCACACCACCTCGGCACTGCTAAAACTTTTAGCAAACCTTCACGTCTGCTGGGATCCTTTCAGCAGATGGTGGCATATACAACAGGAATGTCACAATCAGTCTCTGTGTGGGTGCTAAAGGCATAACTATGGTGACAGGGACAATGTTTCCATCCTGCAAGAACCAGACAAATTCAGCAGCTCCTCAAATAATTTCCTTAGCAAGATTTACACAATTTCAACCTGCTATTCAGTCACGTACAGATTACTGAAAGACGGTATGTCAAAGAGAGACAAAGGTTTGGTATATTTCAGAGAGTGAGAGGGGTGTAACTCTATAACTAGCTAGGTGCTATCTGCATATGACTGGCTTTTCTGAAATAATGTTTAGACCTCCATATATATATATATATATATATATATATATATATATATATATAAGTGGAAAAAGGAAAGTAATGTTACAATCCATTGCAATCAGGTGCTAACAGAGCAGCTGCTGGTCTAAATGCAGTCTGCATGCTAAAGGGAGATACTACCAAAATAAGTAGAGCCTATACAGCACAGAGCTGGGGTGGGTACAAAGGGTGTGTGTATTTGGTTAAAAATTATATTTATATAAATTCACTGGTTATTGGAAATATGTGAAAAGGAGGAAAATGTGGAAGCAGGGAAAATAAAAAAATCAATTTAGAAAACACACACACACACACACACACACACACACACACACACACAGACACACACACAGAAAAAGCATCAACCCTAATGAGCTGCGATAATTCATTTTCTTTGGTTAGTGCCTATGATACAACCAAACTGTGATCATTAAGACCTGATATTGCAGCTGATGGATATTAATAGGAGGCATCACTTTATGGCGACCTGTGATTACAACAAATCAGTTGTCTTTGATTACATTGTTAATAGGGCTGGGTCACTGATTTCTAGAATCGATTCGATTCCGATTCACAAGGTCCTGAATTGATTCGATCCACGATTCGATTTAATTCAATTCAATTCAATTCGATTTAAATCTGGGAAATTTTGCCTCAGACAGTCAGAAATATTATAATTCAGATCAGTACATTTACATATTTTTGTATCTATAAAAAGAAAGCTGACACTTTCCAGACTTTATCAAAGGTGTGAGCATCACAGCAGAGGCCGTTGTGTCAAAGTAGCTGAAGATAAAACACAGAAAAACATGAAGGTGATTTTCCTGGCCTGGGGTTTTATAAAAATATTCTGCAGTAGATCAAAAACGAAAGAAAACCATTAATCAACATATGAACATTACCTCTGAAGTTACAGAGGTTTTATTAGAGACACGGCTAAGCGTTTTGCATTCTGCATAATTTTAAAAAGTTTAAATTTATTCAGAAGCCTATTGAACAGCAGAAATTAGGCTTTCTTTTCGGAAGTAAGTAAAAGGGAAAAAAACAGTGGCCGACAGCGCTGTAAACAATGATAGACTTGTACATAACAAGCAAGCGAATAATGCAGAAAACAGATTTTTAGACTGGAAACTGTTCTTGAAGTACACTGAGAGAGCAAGAGAGAGAGAGCTGTTATGAAGCGTGGTGGAGGCAAAACAGCAAAAGTCAGAGGGAGTCCATGACGATGTTTATGTGAAGCGTAGTTTGGATCTCCTTTTGCTGCTGGTTCGGTCAATATTGTTTGGAGAGAGATAAAACTAACAGCTTTGGAATCAGCGCAAAAAGGGCCTAAACACAAAGCGCGGACCCGCCGAAACATCAGAATCAGCGAGCTGTCGGCTTTCAGCCCCGACCGTGTCCGTGCCGTCGGGTGAGAAAGGCGACATCTCACTGATTCTGATCCGCGGGTCCGCGCTTTGTGTTTACGTCTTTGTGCAGAATCCGTGTTCCTGCTCTCATTTACTGTTTTAGCTGGTTGGTGGTTCTTGAAATTTTGTGAGGTTTCACCAGAGATTCTGGCGTTTCGGGCAAAATAAATTAATATTAAAAAAATCGATTCGGGATTTTAATGAATCGATATCACGTTATCCAAGCTAGAATCGATTTTAATCAATAAATCGATTATCAAAACCCACCCTTAATTGTTAATACATGAGGAAAAATGTGGAGCTTGGTGAGTCACACCTTTGTACATTTAGATGGGATAGTAAATTATACTATGTGAAATAATGTTAAATAAGTTGTTCTTGAACAGTCAAACTTATTAAGCGCTCAGCTCTCTGCATGTGATTTAGATCACAGGTATTTGGTTCTGGTTGTGACTTTGCAGGAAAGGACCCATGAATGACTCTGCTGTGGCATCACTTCCTTTAAGCTGAGACACATCGTGTTTGTTAAAGAGTCTGCCAGTGCCTAAGAGAGGCAGCTAAGAAACCAGCAGCAAATATTGATTATTTCAATTTCAGCACAGT
Organism: Aulonocara stuartgranti; assembly: GCF_965226115.1. NCBI lineage: Eukaryota > Metazoa > Chordata > Actinopteri > Cichliformes > Cichlidae > Aulonocara > Aulonocara stuartgranti. The sequence goes on along the minus strand of NC_138944.1, from coordinate 29,840,622 downwards.
GGTGCAGTGAATAGCCCTGTCACCTCACGGCAGGAAGGTCCTGTATTGAAATCCACCAGCCAGCTGGGCCCTGTCGGCGTAGAGTTTTGCATGCTCACTCTGTGGTTAACTGGTGATTTTAAATGGGCGTCGGCATGAATGTGAGGGTGAATGGCTGTCTCTCTGTGTCAGCCCTGCAACAAACAGGTGATCTGCAATCAGTTTATTTGAATTGCAGCAGTTAGTATAATTATAAAAAGTTAAGTGAGATAATTCATGTTTATAAGGATTCATCTTTAATGTAGCTTAGCTCGTAGTTTGGCATCATACAGGAATTAAGGAGTTGTAAGTAAAGTTCCCTCCAGCACCCCGGATCAAATAGACCACTAGACTTGGAGGGAGTGTTTGATATATTATGTGAGGAGCGAGAAGAATACATGTATTACATGATGCAGCATATCTCGCGTTGACTGCCTAAATTCGCTACTAGGCTTTGCCACACATTTGTCAGAATACTTCTATTGATCTGTAAATGTTTGAGAATAAACTTGTACATCAGACCTAAGAATATTGAAATATATTTCACAGATTTCTTTTGAACGCTGGCTGTAGTGTAAAAAAAAAAAAAACATTGTAGAGAGTGAAATAATATAAGGATTAGAGCAGTCGTAGGCAGCACTCCTGTGGTCACCACAGGATAAGATGGCCAGCGGTGCTGTGACCTACGCTCAGCAGGTCCCTGAGCAGCAATATCCCCTGGCCGCCCCTCGGGACAGCCGGGCAAAGACGGGTAATAAGCTGCAATCTTACCGTGAATGCTGGTGTGCAGGGCAAGACAGAGATAGATGGTACAGTTGAAATATGTCTTGGAAAAACACACACACGAACACAAACCCACACGCACACAAACACACCAAGACACCTTGTGGACTGCGCACACAAGCACAATTTGTTAAAGCTGTACTGCGAGGATGTACTGCTGAGTACAGCCTAATTGGAACATTCATTACTGTTACACTGAATTACAGCATTGTGCCTGATTCCACTGTATTGATCCTTGAAATGTGTTCGAGGTTGTGTGCACACCCACAGGTCGTGTGTGTGTGTGTGTATTCCACGCATGTTTTTATGGCCACATCGCAATCGCTAAACAGATACTTCTCAGTCCTTTGATCTGACTCTTGACTTTGACCTTTTAGACTGCTTTCAATCAGCTCCTCTGACTGGCTGACAGACAAAGCCACTGATCGGAGTCTCTCTCTCACACACCCCCTTATACATATATAAACACACACATGCTTAGTGACAGGCCCTGTCTCCAGCTGACAGGGTTTTATATCAGCAGGGACATCAAACCACCCACACCCAGCATCCCTCCCGCCTGACCCTACGACCATGCCATGATGAGGGATGGGACAGTCTGCTCTGTGACAGTTCCACTCATGCAGTGACATACGTACACACACAGCAATTGAACACAAATGATAAGGCTCCAGTTAATGTATGCCTGCGTCGTGTGCATGTGTGTGTGCATATCACAGGAAAACATGCCTCAACTTGTGTGTGTGTGTGTGTGTGTGTGTGTGTGTGTGTGTGTGTGTGTGTGTGTGTGTGGCAGCCTCTTAACTGAAGGCTTTGTAAAACTCTTGTTCATCATAACTGTGATGTTCTAGCCCGAGGGCTTAGCGGCATAAAGCAATTTCCCTCTCGTTACACCAGGCGTATATTAACCTCCAGAAACTGTCACACACACAAATACAGACCCACACACGCACATGCACTGCTCTCTTGCCATTTATCTGTCGTGTCAAGTTTAGCAGGGACTATTCTCTTGAGTAGGTTATTTATAATATGGCTGTGTACTTCCTTACCAGCTTGCTAGTCTACTGAGTAAAAGCTGTCTCCCACTGTAGGCTTTGTGACGGCTGCTCCTGAACAGTTTGGGAATGCTAAGTCAGACTGACTTGAGAGGTAGTCAGAGGCAGAGTCAAACCACCTCTCTGGGCTGTCACGACTACCTCTGCAGGTTTGCTGTGCCCATCCAAATTAATGAAAAATTACTGCATGAGTCAGTGGAATGTAAAACATCGGTGCAGGTAGTGCTGTGCCTCCATGATAATAGCTTTAAAACTGAATGAAAAAATGAATATATGGCTGTGCTAATAAAATGAGTGCTATGCACTCCAATATCCTCAGCTTATTAGGAGAACAAGTACAGGCAGCGAAAGCAATGCAAAGCAGCCTTACTAAAATCTAAATAACAGGGAAAATGTTTCTGTCCTAACACCAGCTGGTTTTAAATGATAGCCTCTCTCTAAAGCTAAGATAAATAAAGGCCTAACATAATGATCACATTTTATATTAAAGTTAAAGAAATTCTGATTTCGTTTTCTTGTTTTACACACAATTTGGATTGAGTGAAGAGACCTTCATTCGACCCACTGCCAGTTTTACTTAAAGAGGTCTAGTATACCCTGGACTGTGACTGCTTCAAATCAGTTCACTACAGCTGCAAAACCAGTTTATATGTGCAAATTCATGCCATCCACACTTTCATGAAGAACTGCTCTCATTTACACACTTGCCCTTTTTTATCCGTCTCAGCATGTGTTGCCTTTATCCACCCCCCAGGAACTATGAAGAAGAGTTTATCTAATTCCAGCTAACATATACCCTTCCACAATGCCCACTTCTCCTGCCTTTTACCTTGGCTTTCTTAGTCACTCTTGCATCTAACATTATCTGTCTTCAGAGGGTTTTCTTCTTTTGTATTTATCTCCATCATTACTCAGCATCACCCGTTTCATTCCCCCACCGTCTTCCTCCTGTCCATCATGTGTCTTTTCTTTTACTATCAGCTTGTTAGGTCTGACATAGTGATTCATTTCCAGGTCCACCCGCTCTTTCCGTTCCCATAAGCAAAAGAACAACAACAACAAAAACTAAACCACACTGACACACTGCTAAAAGTTACTACAAATTCATTTAACTCCAATAAAGTAAACAGTGCCACCCTAATAAAAAGAGTTTGCACTAGGCTAGGTTAACATTTGACAACAATATGCTACACACACACACGCATTTTGTTTTTAAAATTGCATCTTACTTGTTGCTTTTATATAAAACCTTTTACATAAAAGCAACAGATAAGATGTTAGAAGCACTTTTATTACCAGACTGAGATTCTTTAGGCTGTTCCCTTATTCCCCAAGCAGTGGCCAGTGCAGATGGATCTGCATATTTGATTTTCCTGATGTGCTCCTCTCATTTATCAGTGCTTGTGATCTGCACTGGGACCATACTAGCTTATAAGCTGATATGTTAGTGATCAATATAAAAGAAAAGAAAAAATTTTCTGGTACTCTGTATCAGCAGACACAGATACAAAAATACTGCTATGACATCAGAATTTGAAAAAGATGATTTGGTGCATTTCTATTTGTTATTAATTGTTGGACAGGTGCTGTTTCCCATTCTATGCTGCAGGAGAATAAAGTGAGAGAAGAGCGACAAGCGCTGTACATCATGCAATTTCTAACTATAGTCTATTTTGTTTATTAGATCAATATATTTTTAAACATCACCAGTGTTGGTGAAGTTAGGCTGGCTGACATGGTGATCTGCCACTCTGTGGCTAGCTTAGAGGTTAACCTCAATTAAAGAAGCTTTAAGTAATCTCTTCTAAAATATTGAATGAATATTAAAGTGGTTTCAAATAAAGTGCACACTGAGTGTCAGTCAATGAGGTACAAAACCTGTGGGAGCCTGATTGGAAGCCGTGAAGAAGTGCCATCACGCTGCATAAAGAAAACAGTGAAAACGGACAAAACTGCAGCAAGTGTCTCAAACGACAACAAACACAACACAAGGACAGACTTTAGCACATTAAAAAGTTGTGGAGCGTAGAGCCTTGGATCCAGAATCAGGAATGATACGTTCTCGCTTAACAAGCGGATAGATGGGAATGTGGAATTCAAGCCTGGAATTTAAAAAGAGCAGCAAACGGCAAACAAGCATGATGAAGAACAAGCAGCAGAAGTAGAAGAGTGGGGCGGTGAGAAGCAATTAAGGCAAAACCTGCAGGGAGAGTATAAATATAAAACACACAATAATGAAGAACTTCTCAGGGAAAAAGTTAGAAGAGAAAAAAAGTGCATGGTTAGGAGCAGAGAGAGTGTGAAAATTTGAGAGCAGGTAGAATAAGGAGACTTGACCACAATTGGACAGCCACTCAGCAGGTTTCCACAGTAACGCAGCCACATCCACTAAATAAAAAAGTCGAGCCAACAGGAATAAACTTTTAATTAGAGGGCAGTTAAGTCTGAATGCATGACTGTGTGTGTCTACCTTTGCATTCACCAGTTGTGTGTTTGATTATGTGCAAGTGATTTTTGTATCTTTATCAACAGAAACTGATGTGTCTGCTTCATAGAGATCAGCTTTAGGTCTCTGATGTCAGTGCATCACCTCTCTGATATTGCTAAATGTAAGTATGAATTACTAATAATTATCAATCCAGGATAAATAATTGAAAATGCGTATTAAGAAAAATACAAAGAATTTGCTGGTTTAGATTGTGAGATTTTAAAATTTAATGTCATTATAAAAGAAATGTGGGGACATTTTGCACTGCTAGGTGAACAAAACAAACAATCTCACGAGATGCAGACAAAGCTCATAAACACAAAGATCTCCCATTGTTCATGACCTTAATAAAAACACCAACAACAAGCATTCTTACCTTTGCCAAGAGAGGAAATTTCTGTGTTTTCTTACAGTAATACATTATATAGTAAATATAAAGCCCTGAGATAGACAGGTAACCTGTCAGAGGTTACATGCAAGGATAGCTGGGATACGTTTAAGTTGGACGAGCACTTATTAAAAATAATGGATTATATTTACATTACAGCATATTTGTTGTCTTTGAGGTTTTGGACTGATATCCATAAACATCAGATGTGTTAGAAACAACAAAGCACAAAGTAAAGATGTCACTTAATTGAAATAACTGGCAGTTTAATCACCAATGAATGAATAAGTCAGGATGTCAAGATTTCCCTGGATTTCTACTTTTGGTTCCTCCACCTTTTAAATGCAGGAAGCAGGAAATTAGGTGTCTGTAACTGTTTTAGCTCAAGTAACACCTGGTGCGACTTCCTCCAGACACACGAACGCCACATCTTCGCCAGGTTCCTCCAGCCAGCCAACCATCTGAGGTCAGTGACCAGACACCCCTTAAAAGATCAACACCAGCGCTCTCAGTGGTCAAATGCCGAACGTTTTGATTCAGGAAACACTGTGACCTTTTCCTCCTCTACCTCTCCACTCCTTCCTCCTTTCTCTCCTCCTCTGATCCATTCATCACGCAGACATGCTGTGGTTTTTGACTCATGCTCAGTGTCACTGGAGCAGCCTATCTGAGTGGAAGAGGAGGCAGATAAAGAAAGGTGAAAAACCAAAACAAGAGAGTCGAGGCAGACGGATGGCACGAGCAGTCAGATAACACAGACAAACATGTGCTGAATACGTGAGACCTTAAACGACAGCTTGCGCGTCCTCCTTTGTTATCCTTTGGCTTGTCTTGTGTTAGCTCAGTGCAGCTGCCTTCTTCATTAATTTAAAGGCTACCTTAATTTATTTTATATGAAACTGGAGGATGTTTGTGTTGGCTTTTTTTATTCTATTATTCTGAAAAGTCCAAAATATGGTGGCAGCTCCGCGCTGGTGAAATAAATCCCAGAAAAAAAACAGCAAATTCTTACTCTGTGCAACCAAATGTGTGAAATCTCAAACTGCTTTTTATGTGTTTGTTTGTGTCTGCTGCATGCCATGCATACTCTCATTGGAGAAAAATTTAATTTCCAGCAAGTCCTATGTGACTCATTCAACCCTGCACCAATGAATTTCCTCTGCCAGCTCGTGTGTGTATGTGTGTGTGTGTTAAGATTCCAATTTGCTGTGATATCTGACAGCACCTCTCTAATTCCCACAGAAGGCCGAGTAGTGGGTAGGAGGGAATTACTACTGTTACATACCCGCCAACTGATTACCTATCGACTGGTCTAAACAGTCTGGCAAAGCCTCACTATTCCTGCATGTGTATGTGTGTGTGTATATGAACAGGGCTGCATGAGACAGAGTTATCTGTGACAATCTAATTCTTCCTGTCCTACAATCCTTATCTCTGTTTCTTTTAGACATAAACAAACACACACAAACACTAAAACGCAATCAGACCCAGACATTTAGCGATGTGGTTTTATTGGAAGTGATTGGCCCGCCAGCGCTAGCGCCACAGCAATCAATACAATGAAAAGGGGATGACATCACAGAGGGTGATGATTCCAGGTTAAACACTTATCGGTCCAATCAGCTGCCCACCTGACACCGGTGACCTTTTGACTAATAGCCAAGGCGGCGTTGGTGCTAGACCCCAAAGAGAGAAACTAGTAGTCTGCAGCAAGCACAAACATCTTCCTTTGTGGCAGCAAATAATGGCACGTTTATTAAAAAGTCATTTTACCTCAAAAGATAATAACCCGAAATAGTTTCAACTTCTGCATGAATATAAGACTGCCTCTTAAAATTTAAATACGCCAATGGTACACTACAGGCACAAAAGGGATAATAGCTTTTACGAGAAGAAGAAATTGATTTTATATTGAATCTGACCTGTGGGACTGCAAGGAGGTTAGTAACAACGACAAATGCGCTTGTGGCAGAGGTGCGTATATATCGTGCCCGTGAATCCTTCACGTCTCACGACTCCATCTCTTTTCCAACATGATATTTACTTTGCTCTTGGTTGCTCTTGGCTGACCAGGACAGACTGACTGGCCTTGTGCAAAATTACTCCCTCTTTACTATGTTGTGCACTTTATCTACCTTACAATATTTCATCCGTGTGTGGGTGTAATTCGCTCAGAAATGTCAGTGGCAAACTTTGGGAATGTGCACAACTTTCTTTTCACAACCTCACTACAGAAACCTAATGTGGAATATAACACTAGGGGACAGAATTAGACAAAATGTCACAATATAATGGTTATTTATTAGTGCTTAAAATCTGCTGTTCAGTATGGGGGGGATCTCATGAGTACAACTGTATAGGTAGTAATGAATGTAGGGACCAGCATGCCTGTGCATTGGTCCTACACAGAGCTTATGCACAGCTTTGCAGACTGTTATCTACATATTGTAGATGTGACTGGAGGGAGGTGTCGCAAACAACCAGTCTGTCAGCTACTTTTACTCTCACTCCTTCAGCCAGTCACAGAGAAAGCCAAAGTTATAACAAAGAGCTGAATGAATGCAAGTGTTAAAAACAATGACAAGAGTCCACTTTTGTGCTTCTCATGCTGACATTTGATGATTTTTTTTTTTGCACTTCCCTTCCTACATGGTGAACTCCACTATTGCTCCCGTTCCCATATAGGCCCAGTTTCCTTTTTTCTATTTTGGAAGACTACTGCACACAAGCAGTCCTCCAAGAAGCCTGTGTGTGGTTCTCCACTCTATACAGCCAAGATACCTACGCAAACAGACACAAATACAGTACCATGAATCCATGAATCCACCATTGGCTGTGTTGTAGAAAAATGCTGTGATCGTCTCTCCTTTAAGATTTCTTTCTGTGCTGTGATTCCAAATTAAACATCCACATGATGTGTTCAACAGCCATAGTGTTCACTTAAAAAAGGTTCATTTTTCAGCCTGCTCTAAAATGAAATGTATCGGCTTCATGCTGTGAAGGGCGACTTTACAGAGTAATTGTTCCAGTGACACAGTCACACTATAACAAAACTTTCAGTGCTATGCTCTTATAAAACTATTACAGAGCAGAAGAAACTGGAAATGGGCGTAATAATTTATGATATAAAAGTTGGTCTGCAGTGGAAACTATATTATTCTTTTGCAATAAAGGTTGTAAAATTGAGGAATGTATTTTTTAGGGCTTAATCTTGAAGCAAACCTGCCACACTGGTAATCTAGCATAATGGAGAATACAGCGTTTGAACATGTGTTTACTATCCTCAGTGATAGATACAAAACCAACCACACACATTCAGGATATGTTTTTCATTTGATTATTAATAATTGTTCTACAAAGTCTTAGCTGTCAGGGGAAAGAGAACGGAATCAGTCTAATTTAGTCCACCAAAAAAAGCGTGTTGTGCTTTTTTCCAAAACATAGAGGTTAGGGTTTGGAGATATGGTTGGGTTACGTTAAACTTTAGAGTGTTAAACCTAAAAAAGTAGCTCTGGTGTATGAACCTAACCAAAGAGAGAGTTAAAAGAAAAGTAAGTGTAAAAATAAAATGACAATATAGCCACACGACTACACAAAAACCCATCTCCCAGGAGAAAGACCTTTTGATTCCATGCTACGCTTGTCTTAAAATCCACAAGGAAAAGGAAAGTTGGCAGCCACATGATGTCAATGCAGACTACATATGTGCATGGAAGGGCGGTGAGGTCACACAACAACACCGTGCTGCCAAATATATCTATCTGCAATAAATTCTTGCAGATGGAGACAGCCTTCTTTTGGCTGTGGTGAAAAGTACATTTTGATGTGGAACAGCAAATTTTTATATGAAGCTACGACTTTAAAATCTTTCTTGCAGATCTGTAAATGTAAATGTTAGTGTGGAGAGGGAACTCAGTTGCTAATTTCTTCCTTGTAAACAGGAAAAGGGGAATGCTCTAACACTGGAAACATACCACCTTTCCTGGAAATATGAGCTTTTCACTGCAAAAATGCATAAAAATGCTTGTAATGTAGTGAGAATTGGCTGCCAGCACAGTAAACAACAACTACCAAAAACAATAAAGTACTTAAACTTTCACGTTCTGATGAGTGTACAGTCAAAATTACAGGGTATGAAGACAAGAGTAACAAAGTGAAGAAAGAGCACCACTTTCCTTCCAGCCTCGCTTCCAGGAAATAACACTACATGCATAGTAATTGACGCCATATGACACGGCACGAAAAGCTGGGAATAACGGTTAAAGACGTAACAAGACAAGTCAAGTCTTCGAGTCCGGCTTCACTCAGTTTACACTGAAGCCACTGACATCAATTTGACGCCTTAACCCCACTCGACGCTTCATGTCTGGGCAGGTTTGAGACTGTCAAAGACAAAAATATTAAGAAGAATAATAATAATGGCAGAAAAGGAGAAAAAAACAAGCAGTCGATTCAAAAACATTACTGAAATTGGATGAATGAAAAAAATATTTAAGGAAATGAATACAACCAAAAAAAAGAGACAGGCAGAAACAAACAAGGGGGCAGATTTGAATAGGGAGAAAGATGTGAATTAACAGGGAGCAAAAGCTCTTCCATTTCTCTGATTGTAGTACCCATTATGAGCATTCCCCTAACACAAAAACACACAATTTATTACAGCATTAGCATTTAGTGCTAAATGGACTGATAAACTGCACAAAAGAAGGAAGAGAAAAGCGAAGGGACGGCCAAGCAAACACTACTCCATCCTCGAAGAGCGTGGGCGCTGTGACCAGAGAGACGCAGGGAGACAGAGAGAGGCAGGGGGGGAGAGAGGGAGCAAAAGGCAGAGGTGGAGGCCAGACAAACAGGGCGCTTTTAAAAGGTTAAAAAAAAATAAACCTTTCATTCTGAAGTAATCTCTCACGCACACACAACTGTGTCCAAGCAGAGACACAAACGCACGCGCCCCCTCGATTCAATCAAAGCAGCTGCCATTACGCTGGCAACACGCAATGAATCATGGGATTGATGATGCGCCCTTGCAAGGGGACAAGTAATTTCTACTGGCCGGAAGATGAAGGGAGGAAGGAATGGATGTAAGGGAGTGAGGGAAAGATAAAAAAGAGGAAGAGGAGAGTTAAGAGAATGGGCCTGGAGTGTGCCTTTTATTTATTTTTATTTTTTTTGCTGCCTCCAGTCGCGCCCTCATCGACCCGCTAACAAGAACGCAGAACAATGAATGGCAGTAAAGACAAGCAACGGGAAAGGGTGGTGTATGAGACTCATCCTAGAGGAGAGCTCCATACATCATTCACAGCCCTCCTCCAACAGGCTGTATGTTTGTGAGTGTGTGTTTGGTACAGAGGGGATGTACAACTCTGAACAAAAAGACAAACTCTCCCTGTCTTAGTCTCGGCGCCGACTCCTTTTTCTGCAGAGAGAGAAATGAAAATTCAACACAGCGCCATTGAATCCTCTTATATATTCAGACCAATATCTCCCAATTTCACACAAGCAAGAGGGGTGTGCACGCAAGCATGCATTCAGCAACCCACACACACACACACACACACACACACACACAGAGGTAGGTATTAAACCCTTTTTCCTTCAATCCCAGAGAGCAGACCTGTACCTTCTCCTGCGGATTAGTGTGAGAGAAGAGCGGTGAGAATGATGGGACTGAATCAATGAGGAAGACAGAGGCGAAGGAAGAGGAAAGGTAACCGTTACAAGGAAGCAGAAAGAGACAGGTGGAAAAAGGAGAATGAAAGATTGAGAATAAGCAAATGGGAGAGCCAGAGAAAGAGGGGGGAAAAGAAGCTCAAAACATGTATTGAAAAACAGGCTGCATAGACAGATGTGACACAGAAAATGAGTCACACAAAACTGAAAGAACCCCTCCTGGTGCCATGATGTGTGTCTCGGACCGTAGCTGCTGATTCTTTTCATTACAGAAAACCCATCAGTTATTTAGTCAGTTAAAAAATTAATCATTTTATATGAAACGTCAAAAATGCTGGATAAATGTTCTTCACAAGTTCCCAGAGCAAAAAGTGATTACTACAGACCGCTAAATTAGTCTGACCAGCACCCAAAACGAGATTAAGGGATAAATCCATTTTATTTCTACTAAGCATATTTCTATTAATGTGGCCATTACACATCCGTGCTAACTTTGCACTCTCCAGAGAGTCAAAAAATCTTCTGTATGAGTGATGTGAAGTATCTGCAGCGTCCCAGACACTGTGATTTTTACATTAATTATTTTAAACTTTTAAACTTTAAATCGAACCTTGACAGTCCATTTTTCTACCAGTAAGGGAGCGCATCCATCCGCAAACACCAGGTCATGTTTCTTTGGGTAGGGCCCCAGTCACGAAGGCCTAGAGATCAGACAAAACCTCTGGCAACTTGAAAAAGTGTAACGCAAACTGGAAAAAGAGGCTGTTCACGTTTGAAGTAACAGTTGTAACCTTTGAAGCATGTTGGCTAGCAAGATAAGGTCTCTATGCCTGTGTTACTGGAGCTTTAGTTTAACCACTCGCCAACCAGTCAGGAAAAAACAAATTTTTACTGGGCAGGCGATGGCTGCCACGTAGTTGCCAACCAGTGTCTAGGCCTGACTGTGGACGGAGGTTTAGCTCATTGACCGTTACAGTGTAAATGGTGTCAGCTGTAATGTGTTGAGAACTTTAGCACATAGACAAATATGGGACAATGCACAGACAATGGAGGCAAAGGTAGAAACGCAATGAACCACAAAAAACGTTTGCCAATACTTCTTCCATATTCACGGGAACACAAGAGTCCGCTTGGGTCAGAGTGTGCAAGCAAAAAATGATTCTTCTTCTTCAAAGTCCACAGATTTTGGAAATTATTATCTGTCCATGGGTTTGGGGTGGCCAGAAATTTATATCACAATATTTTAAGGAAATTCATGATAACAATATATCTGACAATGTATTAAAAAAAATACTGAACTCACAGGCAGCAGCGTATTTTAATGGAAACAAAATAAAGCACAATTTCCATCTTTTTCCAGTGATCTGCTTTCATAGATGACAGACTACTTAATTCAAAGTATGAATCTATTAAAACAAGGTGCCATCAGCAGCAGTATAGTAATGTCGTAGTAATGACAGCATTATTCTTAGCCACACAGCACAAATCAAATATAAGCACAAAAGAAGTGCTTAGTATTGATGCTTAGACTTTTACTTTAGGTTCACACATCACCAGTTGTGTCTCCTCGCATGCCTTCACCTTGTTGTACTCCACAATGTATTTTAGCCTTAAGTAGTGAGGCAGGTTTGCTGCTTTCATGTTTTGCAGGAATAGTTTTCTTATTTATTTTGCATATGTTTTGCATATTTTGCATCGTGGTTTGTTGGATGTTGCTGAAGTGCTCACATTTTACTAAATGGTCACTGGAGGCTGACGTGTCTTATCATTTTGTGGGAAAGGGAACATAAATGCATGACGGCGCTACAATTTACAATTGACAATATGATACAGCACATCCCTACTACAGGTGACAGTAATCAAGTTACAAAATATGAATTGTGACTTTAAGAAACAACAGAATGACATGCTGGAGACAGTTTTTCTCCGAAAAAATCACCTGGAAAAAAAGGACAATAGCAATCAAATCAATCAATCAGATCTCTCTAAGTAAAAGCACAGCACTGAGAAAGTGACGGTCTTTGTTGTATATCTAGTTTACTACATCTCAGCAAAACACCCCTATCCACCACCTCACCAGAGTTACTGTAGTTTTCCATTTTGACTTTTTGTTTTTCATTCTGTTCAGTTTCATCTAATTTCAGAAATGGGTTTGCTTGTTTCAGTTAAGTATTTATTGTCTGAAAATGTTTAGTTTTAAATTATTAGTTTCTGTGTAAGTTTGACTCATTTGAGATTAATATTGTACAAAGTTAATATGCCAGAGGCAAGGTTCAGTGTAGAAAGTCAGCTACAACAAAAACACAGAACTTTTAGAAAACAGTTGACTCACAGTCTTGTAGACAGGATCTCAAAAACATGCCCAAATACTAAAACTAATGATATTTCAACTATATATTTATTTTATTTTGTTAGCTTTCCAGGGGCACCACAGTAGCCCAGTGGTTAGCATTGTTGCATCACAGCAAGAAAGGCCCTGGCCAGACGGTGGATTCGATGTGTAGTGTGTCTCCCCACGTCTGCGTGGGTTCTCTTCAGGTACTTCGGCTTCCCACCGCAGGCCAAAGACATCTAGTTAGTTGGGGTTAGGTTAACTGGTGATTCTAAATTACCCATAGGCATGAATGTGAGTGTGAATAGAAACTGTGATGTCACCAACTGATTCAGGCCTCTGCCTTATGAATCCTAATACATGTAAAAAGGTTGTTGCATTGGGTATCAGTTTAGCTCAGTGTGTGAGCAGGCAACCACATACCACATGGCTAAAACGCAATGGCTTGGGTTCAAGTCTGACCCGTTGCCTTTTGCTGCATGTCTTCCCTTCTCTTTCTCCCTGATTTCCTGTCGATTTCAACTTACTATCCAATAAAAATCAAAAGAATATTAAAACTAAAAGCTTAGTGTGCTTGGATAATGAGTCTGGTAATTTTCAAGCTGTTCCTTAGTTTATACATTAAAGTATATATGTTGAGTTTTATGTACTCAACATTCTGAGGAATAAAATTGTGCACATATTTCATTTTTTATTTTGCACTTTTTACACGACATTCCTGCACTGACAAATATCATAAGGCTTAAGATCCTTTTGTTTTAGTCATGTTATCATTCTTCCAGTCATTTCAGTTTATGAAAAAAACCCACCATCACGGAGACTCCTGAAGCAATTAATATTGCCGCTAAGTTTGGGGCTTTCGTTTAAATCTTAATAAGCTCAATAGTCCTGTAAGGTGTATGGGGCACATGGTCGCATACAATAACTTTTACCTGGTACAGCTAATATCAGCTATATTTAAGGGAAACAGATAACACTGAAACAAACTGAATCTTTTAAATACCCTCAGGTTTGTCCAATTTCATCGTACAAATGCCCTAAAAAATGAACAAACTCACCTGACTACTACCGTTTTGACACAGCTATCCTCTTGTCCTGAATCAAAAAACTGTTCCCAATATTCCAAAAAGGTAATCTGTCATGCCCGTGCTTTTCCATCCTCACACCCACACACACCAATACTCAGTGAATAATGTAGACGATGAGAGCTCTCTACTCTCCCTGTCCAGTAATGCACCTTTCATAAAACCCACACACACTCTTCTGCCAAAGTAGTACACAATGCACTTGAAAATACACAACCAGTCACTTTCACACATACAGGTGTCAGTTGTGTCTGAGTACCAGAGCTCTCTGTGTGGTCCAAATAAAGATTACGCCAGTATAAACACTGCTCTCACTGATGGCTGCTATAATTTTCTGCAAACGTTTGGCGTGCTCACCAGCAAGCAGCAAAAGTCAATACTAACTGCCATTAACATAATGACTGTAAATGAACATTTGGGTCTCCAGGCTTTATGATGCCAGTAAAGCAAAAATGCTTAAGAAACCATCCTACAATCTCAATTTTCCATGAAAATATCTAATTAGTGAGCTAACATCACTGAAAAGCCTCTCAGAATATTTCAAAAATTCTTCTGGCCCCAATTTTGGGAGGATGCAAATGAAGCAAAGTGCCAGTGAAGTGACAATTCTGTTGGCATTCTGGGCTGGAGAGCTCCAATTCACACTACGTCATGCAATGTCATCTTGAGCCATGACACACTAATCAGTTCAAATTGGGTTGCACAGAACAGTTTCAGTGGCAGAAATTATACTCGTGCCTCTGCTTACAAATTTTTTCATTTCAGTGCTCAAGTTTTTTTTCAAAACGACCATGTTTTTGCATAATCGTGGACGTACACAAAATTAATATTCTGGTCCTGATGGAGAAAAAACTTGAACTCCCAAAAGAGTTCAGGTTAAACTCTGGAGTGAGCTGACTTTTCACACTTTCACTGATGACTCAATCTGCTGTACAGTCCATGCACTGCACTCAGAGTAGTCAAAAGGCCACAATGTACACACAGCCAGAGGTTGTAGTTACACAATGCTACCCTGCTGTAACTACACACTATTCACATGGTTTTAAAAGTCGTGCAAAACAGAGAGAAGGAAAATGCAAACGAACTGCTGAGCTTCTCTCGCTATCTGTCAAAGACGTTTTTTTGTAAAAATCGATGTGTGGACAAACTGTACAGTGTCTCTGCTTTAAATGGCATTTTCATCCTCATCTGACAGCCACAACAGCTGCAGAATGTATAATACGAAGACCTCTTATTTTGGTTAAAAAATATCTTTCAGCTGTCAGGATGAAGGGTGACAGGTAAGTGCTGCATTTGTAGTCTATAACTGGAAGTATATACTTCAACTCTCCAAACTGTGTTGTTACATATTCACTTTGAGTGAACTTCTTCCCCCCCCAAGTCCTTCTTTGCACACCACACTGATTAAATTTTAAGCTCCGTCTTACACAAAACTTTCCAAGTTTATGCAATGCAACTGCTAATCTAGCCATAAAGGTGACAAGAATATGAATAATGTCATCCTGCAAACATAACTGCTGCAGTAGTTTGCAAGGCTCAGATCCCAAGTTCTGTCTTCACATAAAATTACTGAGCTATGTCAAGACCACCCACTCCTATCACTCCTCATATCCTCACTGACGGCAGGATTTGCAGCAGTAGCGTGTGTCATCTGCTGCGTTAAAGAGTCGCCTTTCCAGCAAATGTGTATTGCGCAAAATAACAGGGAAGGAGTTGAGTGGCTAAGATTGTGGCTAGCCTCTAAACACACTTTTGTATGATATACAATATTCTTTATCTTCCGATCCTTGTTGGAAATTCAGCTCACCCGTGCTGCTGTCAATGATCAAATTTACACTGAGTTGGGAAAAAAAATTTAAAAGGCACTTTTCAGAGTTATGTAACCTCTGAGAACACTTTCACTGTCAAAAATGCTTTTTCGTGATGCTTTTATTACACACAATTCTACTCTACAAAGATCAACCCGACATGATTACATGAAAGCTGTAAAATTGGACAGTTCTCTCTAAGTAAACTGGAAAGGGCCTGTACGGCTACATCAAACCCAACTTCTACTTTTATGTGAAAGGGCTTCACAATTATGACCAAAGTAATAATCACAATTACCATGCTGATGCTGTGATCACACTTATAAATCGTGTTTATGACTCTTTGTGAACTAGCCAGTTGGGAAGCAGAGGGCACAGATTGAACAAAGTATTTGATCACAGGACAGCGGGGACACGTGTCACTTAATAGTCAGCGGTCATAACTGCACAGCAATGCAGGCAGAAGCTCTTTAACTATTGTAATTTATACCCGGTGCTCAGAATTACTCTGGATGTTCCCTAATTGATGATATGCCAAGATTTTATGGTTGGTAATTTAAAGTAAAACTGTGATATATAGTTTACGGCCAGTGTATATTCTCGGGCACAACACTTCTGTACACAAGTCCTTGAAATGTGTGTGTCCCCTTAGCTCCGTACTAAGAAAAATACAACTCACCTAAGGGAGAAGATCCACCGGCACAGCACCCGCACAAAGCCGCGGTAATGGAGGGAAAGCAGGGAAGAAAAGTGGAGAAAAAATGGAGAAAGAGAATTAGCCTTATTACACTCATATATTCCAAGTACAAATGTAGTGAGGAAAATGTTTTCCTCTGGAGGGGTGTTGGAAAATGATGCTCGAAAGAAAAGATGGCTCGAAATATGACACAAGAGACAGAAATACAGGCAAAATGAGCAACCACTCTGGATTTGTGGGCTTGTATATGAATGCAACACTGCGAGCATGACTGTCTCCTTCCCGGCCGTACACATAAACAAATAAAAAAAAAAGAGTTGTAAAATGTTAGTAGCAAAATGTTTTTTATAGCCTGAAACAGTCTGAGGGTCGACTGCTATAGCTCATCAGCAATGGAGAGGAGAGGAGGGGAGAGGAGAGCAATAGTCTCTCAGTTTCTCACATGTTGCCATAGTTCTTCTTGTGATGGGAGTGTGTGCCAGAGAGTTTTTGAATTCTGAATCTCTCAGTTAGTCAGAAAGGGAAAGATCAAAGTCCAGTTTCCTCGCTTATCAGAGCTGCCTATCAGACACTATCCTCCAGCTACAAACACTCTGCTGCGTCTTTCTTTTACCCGTTTTTTTATATATATATATAAACAGGAAAGGAAGGAGACACACTGTGAAAGCTATAGTAGGACCGGAAATAAGAAGGAAAAATGCTGCGTGAGCCTGCATGAGAGTGCACGGGCTGCGAGCCGCGGGATCTGGGGTTGCCATTTGAGTCTGGGCTTGGCAATCTGCCAAGGCATATCTCACACACAAAACGAGCTGGAAAATAACACACGGGGAGAAGCGCTGGGTCACACACAAAATGGCAACAGGGGTTTAAATCAACTGAGGTAGTAAGAGGAAGGAAAAAAAGCTAAATTTAGGAAAGCCATACAGATATACAGCCTATATTTCCACTGTATCAGCCTCCCACAATGCATAGGATAAATGAGCCAATCACTGAATAGTGGTCCTCCCACAGGTTCAAAGAAATCAGGAGTATTATCCTGCATCCATATTGTGTGAATGTATGCGTGGCCATCCCTGCTTAGTTGGGGTGAGTGAGAAACCCGAGTCAAACTGTGCTGTGCAGCTCTATCAAGTGTAGCTGTCCAGAGGTGGGAGTCATCAGACACCCCTCCCTATGATTCTCCCAATACTTCACCCAAATATGATATTGCTGCAGTTTTTAACATTTTGCAATATGTTAAGTATTGTAATCACATATATTGCTATTTATCATCGTCTTTTAATGCAAATTATGCCTTCAGAGAAAAGCTTATACTCTTATAATGTTATCTCTCCTGAGTTTCTTTGTTTTGGGGGGTTTTGGTGCAAAAAGTTTACCGTCACAGCAACACTCTCACTAAAAGCTGCAATAAATGCTGCCATAAGACGGAGTCAGTCTGAAATCCATCTGCTATCAGTCTGCAATTAAACGGGGTCAAGCTGGCAGTTACCATGCAGTCTGTCTCTGATCAGCTAGTCCTTCCTTTTATTTATTAGATTTGCTAGAAGTTCCTTCGATGTGATTAGAAAGGCACATAAAAGTGATCAGATGGAGCCCTCCCTCTTTCTACATCTCTCAGTTATAGACGTGTACATTTAGAGCACACATACCAAAATAAAACTCTACTTATAAATTTCTCGCCCACCCTAACCTTCTGCCTCCATCTATTTTTCCACTCTCAATTGTTAAATGACTGTCTGTCTCGCCCCTCTGCACCTCCTCTCCCCTCCTGCAGCCTGAGCACACCAAAGAGAAGTGTTGAAAGCAAAAACCCTATTGTTGTTGTCGTCAGAGCTGCTTGGAACTGGAAGCCTGTCATGAGGTCTCCACCACAATGGTCTTTGTAGTTGTCAGAGAGACTTAAACACTGTCTTTAGTGCTGCCACACAAAAATGCACGCACACACAACCGCGCACAATCACTATAATTGAGGCACAGCTCTGGACTCCTTCAGTTCACATCTGTATGGGGGGTGTGCGCATGACGGTGCAGTAATATCCTATTCGTCTCGGGATAAGTGAGGACAGCGGTGCTAAAACAGCTCATTTTGTGGCTGTGCAGCCTTAAAGAGGTGTTATAATGAGACATAACTAGTTATGGCAGCTCATTTTCTATGCTCTTCCATACCACATGGACACAGTCAAACAGTCACTTGCTCACACAACCATCTACACACACATACACACTCTAGTGGCCAAGGTTATCACTGAATAAAAGTACTGTATTCGAGTCAGTGACAGGGGAGATGTATTTGCCCCGAATTGCTGTCTGCACCATCACTAATCTCTCATGCTGAATAAAAGGCTCGCAGCAACACACATGGGACACTCGCAAACATGCATTTAAACAGACACGCACACACAGACACACCTGTCAGAGACCACAATGGCAACCCCCGCAGGGAAACCTCATAATACCATGCACCAGGTCAGTTGGCCAGGAAAGTAGAAAGAAACAGATGGGGCAGGGAAAAGGGGAATGATGAAGGAGGAAGGGTTGGGTGAGCAACAGGTAAGGGAGGGAGGGAGAGGTGCTGGGTGCGGAGTGGACGCAGAGGAGGATGATAATTTGAAAGAAGGACAAAGACAGATTGTTACGAGAAGGGCCGAAGGGAAAATTAAGATGAGAGAATGGAGGAGGTGCAGCTGGGTGAATAGAGGCAGTGAAAGGAGGTAAGAGAAAGATGGGTGAGGGGGTAAGGGAAAGGAGCAAGAGGTGAGGAGGTGGGAGAGGCAAGAAGAAGATGAGGTCATAGCCTTTGAGGCAGCTAATGAAGACGGTGAAGGCAGGGGGAAGCAGGAGGCACTGGGTAGGGGAATGGCCCATCTGCTGCCCATCCCACTGGGACTTCACAATCACCTCCCTGGATCCCATTTCTCACTTATACAACCGTTAACAAGGAGAGCGAGGGAAAGAGAAAGAGTGTTCAGCTACACAAGAAAATCCCCAAACTCTCAAAATACAAAAAAAGAAAAGAGGCAGTCAAAATTTGAAGTGCATAATTAGAGTTGAATTAATGTATCAAACGCCATAAACCAGAAAATAAATTAAAACGTGGCAATAAAACAAGCCTCCATTCATCTGTGGCGCTTCATGTGCACAGCATCAAAATGTATCCTTAGTAGTCAGGCTTCGCGAGACAAATGGTGGGTTTTCCAGGGAAACTGGTAAGCATGGTCATGAGTTTGCATAATCAGTTGGCAGACGACGCTGTGCTGTTCTGCAGCTGGATCGGAGGATAAACTATGAGCAGAGTTTTTTATCTGCAGGCGTATATGTTGGCGCCTCCGCTCTGCCAATGCTGTGGTCTTCCTGAAATTAGTAAGGACCTTGAGTGCTTGATGTTTTTTAGGGGGGTTTTCCTGTTTTTCTTTCTTTTTTTTTTGTTTAACCTCTATTCCTCCCTTGCCTTTTTTAGGAGGTAAACAACTAAATGCCATATTACACAGTGCAAAGATCCTTAGGATAAGACTAATGAGTCTGTATCACGGAACTGCTATTGGAAGCAATTTTCCACAAAGTAGTTGCAGTAGTAGTTGTTTTTTGCTTGGTTTTTTTTGTTTGTTTGTTTGTTTTTTGTTTTGTTTGTTTTTTTTTTTTTGGGGGGGGGGGGGGGGGGGGTTCATAAATAAAATTGCTTTAGAAACTTCTCTTTTCACTTTAATGCTGAAAACTAAACCAGTAAGACAAAAATGTGGTCAATTGCTTTATGTGTGTCCATAAAAAGGCTCTTAATTGTTAAGTGTTAATAAGCAGCGGTGTTTCATGAATAGGTAATTTTGTGCCCTCATAGTGCAGAGAAACGTTCTCTTTACCTGTGCAGCCAACTTTTAAAGGTAGTAAAAGGCAATGACAAAAAACATCACATAGTACTTTGCCAAGAAAAGCATTTTATGAGTCCTATTTCTGTTCCTCAAAGGAGATCACTTAAGACAGAACTTTCTAGCTAGGCAAACAACATTTCACGAGCTGTTCCATATAGTGAGAAGAAACTGTAGGTGAGAGATATTTAGGAAGAAAGGTAGCTCCTTAAAAGAAACCCACTTCAAAACATATTAAGGCAACACTCCAACATCTCAAGGTAAAGTATTTTTTTAGTTGCTGTAAATGGACAATGGTGTCTTGTCCATGTCCAACTTTATGGGCTCTTCTCTTTCTGTTTTTCATAAGTGTAATGAACAGTTTGAGGGTTTGGGAGCCTGAGGCTAAATATCACTTCTGTTACATCATAATTTAGATACAAAACAACAAGAAACAGGCAATGGATATGTTTTTCAGGATCAAAAACCTTATGACAGACCATTAACATAGTAAGACATTGATTACAGTCAAATTGAAATGTGCAACAGCTTACATGTTACAGTATTTGTTCTGAAAATCATTTGTTCTGCATTCTGCTTTGAGTAAAATTTCTTCAGTTTTGATCTGGCTATGAATTATGCATTTTCGACATAATTTGGTTCGAGTAGCTGTCATGAAGCAGAAACCTGCTGGATGAAGGAGTAACAGTCAGTATTCACAGCCTGTAGATGTTATGCTCTGCCCTCATGTATCAGAATTCCCCCTGTACTCTCCTGAGTTAACTTAAAAAACACGAACACGGTTCTTCTCCTTCACCTTAGCTTGTTCAATGACTATTTTCAGTTACAGACAGCTAATTAAGAACCCAGATATAGCACATCGGGCAGCATGTGAATGTATCTACATATGTCATTTAAGTGTGGTTAAATGTGGTCATTAATATACTGCAAGTTTGTTAATTTGCCTCTCATTTTCTACGGTGTTAGACAGACTCAGCGCCCCAGCCACCAGAGATAAGAAGAAGCCATTCTGACCTTTTATTCTCCCACTTAGCTTTACCAAACTATCAAACAGAATTGCAGCAGTACGTGCATTCAGTATGGTTTGGCTAGAATCTCGGGTCGGTACATCCTGTGAGCCAATTTATTTTTATTTATAACTGCACCTAAGCCGAATAAAAAGAAACAAAATGTTGTTGCCATTTTCCACTGTTCTTGGAAGTAATAGGGTTTTGTTTTGGGTTTTTTTTACAAAAATATAAGGAGATTAGAAAAGTATGTGTGCACATAATGTTTTTAAATAAAGACTTCACAAATCTTATCTTATCGTCACTATCCTGCTGATGCATTTCCGTCACTTTCTAGAACTTTATCTTTTAATTAGCAACATAAGTGTTTGATTAGCCCCGCTTAACCTGCAGGAGGTTGTGAAGGTTCCTGTAATGTGTTTTACTAGCACAGAGGAAATAAATTCATGAAGAGCAGACCGAAAATCGACTGTCACCGATGATAAGCTCCGTTGACTAAGAGAGAAACTCACTCTTACTCTGTGGGAATTCCAAAACTGATCCTCCCCACTGCTGGCTTTAATTATTTATTTCAGTTAATTAGGAATATGTTGCACTTGTCCTAATGGACATTGTTTTGTTTTATTTCATTTAGATTTGAGAGTAAACAGCTCAGAGTCTTTTCTAATTGACAGTATGCAGCCTTAAAGTGCTGTAACTTCTGCTTTAGAAATAATGGTCAATTAAACACTTGAATATTTTTCATGTTTTGAAATATAAATGAAAATAAAAACATTGTGCATGTGTTTCTTCTGCTGCACATAACAACCATGACTTCGAAACAAAGGTTCATACACAAATGTGAAATTGGTTTTCATTTACACCCCTCCTCTTAAAAACCTTTTTAACAAACACTCTCTAACATTATTTACAATGCAAACGGGAATGACTAAATGTGAGTTCAGTTGGATTTTAATACATAAATGAGTTAAAGTGATCTTTTAAAAGCTTGTTTAAATGATCTTTTTTTGCCTTTATTACTATTATTAGCACTGCACAGAAACATTTACCTTATCTCACGTGCAGGTCTGGCACAAATAAATGCACCAGTCAGGTTATTAAAAAATAAATAAATAAATAGTTAAGTATTAAGTATTAAGGTTACTTTCTTTAATAATTGAAACGTACACAATAATCTGACAAGTAGGTCTGATGTTAATACTGGAGTTAGTGGTGAAGATTAGCTATTATTATTATTAGTACACGCCCATGCTACAGGATAGTTGTCACAATGGAAAAATCCATTTACCGTATTTTTCGGATCATAAAGTGCACGGGATTATAAGTCACATTAAGCGAAACAAAACAGTCAGATAAGTCAAACTTTACTCAACTCATTCTTCTTGATTCCTCCACTTCCGTACCATTGTTCATTAATGTTGAATTTTCTCGCAGCTGCTCTATTCCCATGATGTTGCAGTATATTAATAACTAACCTCCTATTGTGGATGGATATTCTCAGTTGTTCTCCTGACTGAAGTTTGGTCCGTTTACAGCATCCTGCCATGCGATTGCATTTGTCCCTAACCATGTTAGGGAACCCTCACGTTAACTTTTATCAAGTGGAAAAAAGTTAGCATTCATCCTCCAGCTTCATTGTTTATGTTATGCTAACATAGCTGTGCAGCTAGCGATCGCCAAGTACATCATTATATACCAGCTAGTTCAACTTCAGTAACCCTACAAACGTCCCTGCTGTTTAGTTTTCTGTCTTCATTTATGTTGGAAGTGATAGCAGAGCTGTACATTTTCATTTTTTCAGAAATCTCTCAGTCAGAACATGGTATGTCATGTTTAGGTCGAAACTAGCGAGCTAACTTACTGCTAACTTCTAACTTCTTTAAATTTAATAAATTCTATTTTCATGGATGCCTGGATGTTAAACTTAATTGTTACACCTAGTAAAGCAGCAATGCTGATCATTTTATTAAAGATGAAATAATTTAGACACTTTTTAACTCTCAGTGATGCAGCAGTGTTCGTTTGACTTTGGGACCTGAAGCGGATGGAGTTTTGGACCCAGATTACTCCGAATCTGCGAGGCTCCTGACTACAGTAGCCGGTGCGGCTTCGTAGCTTACCAAAGCCGGACTAAAACGGTTCAAGGTCAGTAAGCACAACCAGAATTCATACATAAGGCGCACTGGATTAGAAGGCGCACTGTCAATTTTTGAGAAAATTAAAGAATTTTACGTGTGCCTTATAGTGTGGAAAATACGGTACATGTATGATTAAGGTACCATGTTACAGGGAGAGGTGTACTACTACACACATCAGCTCTAGCATATAAATCTACTTTTAGACCACTGCTAAATAAAATGATTATGATGCTAATAAATAAGGTGGAAAATTGATAAGAACCACCACTCATTTTACCCTGTTGTATGTGTTTGCTAGGCAACATGATGGTATGATAATACCTGATATAGATGAGAACCTTCAGCGGCCTAAAATGTAACTATGTGACAACTTTGGTTGCGTGGCTCCTAGCTCTGTACGAGTTTGCAGACAGACATAGATTTAGTGTATTATATTCTTTTTAAATAACATATGTAAACACAGGGGAAAGACTGAAATTAACCTTAACCGATGTGTTTGCATGCAACTTCTTGTGATCAAATATCAACTGAACAATCCAGGACACGTCATTGTATTCTACTGATAAGAGAAGAAGCCATTCCATTTATTTGTCCATAGAAAGTCAGCCCTTCTTCAACCACTAATGCTGTATTACTTTTGAGCTTTTAGCTTTATGTGCACTGAAATCCCGCATTAGTGTGAATGCTAGTCATAAACATAATAAAAGTTTTTAAAAGAAAACACATTAGTGTGTACGCACCCTGAGAAACATAAAAGGGAACTGTTACACCCCTAATAGCCAGTGGCACCAGGACAAAAACAATGCAAGTTATTTTCCACATGAATGGCTAAATCAGGATATAATGTGTAACACAAAGGGTCGGTGCATAAAATATCCCCTCAAACAGACACCTTTCACAAAGACCCCAGATGACAGAGCTCAGGAGCTCACATTTCCCGTCAATCCCACATCCCTCCCACCCTGTTCTTCTCTGTGCTACCCCATCACCCTCTCCTTTATAGGAAAACCAGATGAAATATAATGAATAAAGTTGTGTTTAAAAGCTTGTTTATCTGCGGAGCAACTAACTGGTGCAGGACACAAACATACACAAACAAACATCGCTTCACTCTCACTACATTCCTCAGTTTTTTTCTCTCTCTTTCTAATGAGGCATAAAGTGAAAAACTCTGTACCCATCACAGAAGTAAACACATATTTTCTCCTTTTTGCACTCCAACACTGCACGGAAAAATAAAACTCTCCAGCAGCTTCCCAGCATCTTGTGTGGAAGCACTTTCTCGCCTTTGCTTTCTTTTTTTTGTGTATGTCACAGCCTCATTTCTCTGCCTCTGATAGCTCAGACAGACAGAAGGAGTGACAATGCCATTAGACAGTGTCAGCATCGTGACATCTTCCTCAGACCACATTTTTCTCATGCCATGCAACCCACACTGCTGCACATGCAGACAGTCACGCACGCCACCACATCAAATTCCCCAAACCACAATTTTCCTGGAGCCCGAGGAAAGCGTGAGGTTGTCGAGCACAGAGCAGTTTTTCCCTAAAGGAATGTGACTGGCCTGTTTGGTGGGTCGTGTATGTGTGATGGTTATTGCTACAGTGTAGTCTGACAACACACAAGTGAACATACTCACATGGGGCTGAGAAAAGGACCAAGCAGTGCTCTGGATGGGAGCACACATGAGCTGAAAAGAGTTTGACATTAAACACATGCGCAAGCACACACACAAACTACGTAACAGTCATGGAAAAAGCTCTGGCAGCGCGCACAAACTCTGCCACTGAAACGCTGGAGAGACGTTTAAAAGAGTATATATGAGACAGATTGTGATGGGTGAGGTTGTGGGGGTGAGGGGAAGGTGGAGGCATGAAAGCATGAAATAAGGACGGGAGGCGGAGAAAGTGCCTTGCTGTCATTGAAACAAATGTAAATACCATGCACGACACTCATGCTATACTACTCCACATGGAGGCACAACCCGCGGCACAAACGCCCATTTCAACGAGCATATATGTGAGTATACAGGAGTGTGTCTGTATACCAGCAAGTGTGTGTATGTGTGCACTGCCATAATGTGAATCTTATCACGCTGAATTATGCTGACTTGCAGCTCTTAGGAAGTTTAACACATTCAAACCAACAGGGAGCTATTTCTGCTATTCAATAGGCTGTCTGTGGCTGTATTGTCTGTTCCTCTGTGTGTGTGGGAGTATGCAATATGTGTGTGTAAAGCTATCAAACGAGTCTAAGGGTGGGAAAAAGAAGTAGATAGTGGAATATAATGGAAGACAGATGTAGATGATATATGCAGCAATAAGGAGACAAAGCAAATGATGGAGATGATAGGCAGGAATAAGTTGCCAAGAATGGCCAAGTCTGTCAATGAGGTGCTATTGATGACAACATTCTGTCAGCAGACAGAGAATGGCATATGATATGATGTGATATGATGGCACGCAGGTTTTGGGTCAGCATCAAGCTGATGATTATCCCACCACCACACCCAGACACTGCTCACACACAATCACACAGATGCATGTACAGTTAAATCTATCATCTTTGGACAATGACACATTTCTTTGTAATTTTGCCTCTGTACACCACCACATTAGATTTTAAATTGAACAATCAAGACATGACTGAAGATCAGACTGCCAGCTTTAATTCAACAAAGCATTGCATTAACTGTAGAGGAAGCCATTTCTTTGGGACATTTATATATGCTTCCCCCCATTTTCAGAGGCTCAAAAGTAATTGGGCACAGTAACATAATTTTAAATAAAAGGACTGATTACTGGGTAAGATGAAAATAAGTAAGATAAAAATCTTTATAAAAATCTTTTGCCTACAGTCTGGAAACCATAGACATCACCAAATGCTGTGTTTCACTTGAGATGTACAGCTGTTCCTTATTCATGGGTATTTCTGCATTCAGTTTTATCTTCAGCGTCTCTTCTTCCTCAGAAGACTTAGAGACTTCCATCTGCCACTGAAGGTGCTCAAGAACTTTTACTCCTGCACCATTGAGAGCATCCTGACGGGAACCATCTGCACCTGGTTTGGGAACAGCACCAAGCAGGACAGACGAGATCTGCAAAGAGTTGTGCGCTCGGCCGAACGCATCATTCAATCAGAGCTCCCTGACCTGCTGTCCATCTACACCAAGCGGTGCAAGACCAAAGCTAGGAAGATTATGATGGACCTCTCCCATCCCAACAATGAACTCTTCTCACTGTTGAGGTCTCGGAAGCGCTTCCGCTCCCTTAAGGCCAAAACAGAGAGAATGAGGAGGAGCTTCTTCCCCCAGGCTATTCGGGCCCTGAACCAGGTGTAGGACTGGACTCTCACACACATCACAGAACCACACACACTCTGGTTTTTCTTCATGC
This sequence comes from Aulonocara stuartgranti, assembly GCF_965226115.1. Taxonomy (NCBI): domain Eukaryota; kingdom Metazoa; phylum Chordata; class Actinopteri; order Cichliformes; family Cichlidae; genus Aulonocara; species Aulonocara stuartgranti. Next base: position 29,813,898 of record NC_138944.1, on the reverse strand, counting down.
ACACTTCCTATAATTTATAATCTCTTTCTGCTATTTGCACATTTTTACTGTAAATTAAGTTAAATCTGTAAATTTTGTAATAACCTGTAAATTGTAAATACTGTAAAACCACTGTCATTTAATGGTCGGGCATTGCATTGCACAGCTACAAGCATTTCACCTCATGTCATGTCATGTGTGTGTGACAAATAAAATTTGAATTTGAATTTGAGTAACTAAAAAAGGGATATTCTACTGGGTTCAATTCAGGTAACTTGCTTTGGCGTTGAAGAATATCCATATTTCAACTGGGAGCCATACATGCCCATGCAACAACATTGCCTCCACCATGTTTGCTCATTGTTGGTATGACTTTGGATTATGAGCCATTTCTCTCCTTCTCTGTACTTTCCTTCCCATGACTCTGGTACAAGTTAATACAAGTTCATCTTGTTTTCATCAGTCCAAAGATTTATTTTTCCCAGAACGGTGCAATCTCTTTTAGATGTTCTGGCAAAGTCTAATCTGTCCTTCTTGTTCTTGAGTGTAAACAGAGGTTTGTACATTGTCGTACAACTTTTGTATTTCCATTCATGAAACCGTCTCTTGTAAATAATGACAGGCCTACCTACTCCAGAGTGTTCTCAACTTGATTAAAGGACTTGAAGTTGTCTGTCAAGTACCATCTACTTCAGTTGTCTTCTGTGGTCTTTTGGGCCTTTTGGTGCTGCTGAGCTGGCTACTACATTCATTGGTTTTAAGAACAAACCAGATTTTGAATTTGTCCACTGCTAACATTTTTGCAATCTCTCTGATAGGCTAAATAACCTTCAGTTGCATGCAACACCTGAAATGAACTCCAGATATGTTTTGTGCTTAATTTGCCAGGACTACCAATGGAATAGGCATTACTTAACAATAATAATACTTAAGCGTTATTATGGCCAAGTATTGTTGTTAAGTATTATTTGAGCCTCTCAAAAAACTGGGGGAGTGTGCATAAAAATTGCCATAATTCCTAAACAGTTAATGCAATACTTTTGTTAAACCCACTGAGTTAAAGCTGAAAGTCTGCACTTCAATCTCATATTGACTGAAAACCAAGATCCAACACTTAAGATTTCAGAACACACAGCATGATGAATTCAAAAATGTGTGTTATTGAATACAAGGATGTGTATGTGCTTTAATTTGTAGTCTGCAACTGCTCTGTACTGATGTAGGTGTGTTCATGTTTCGAGGAAGTTAAAGACATGGAGGGTAAGGGGAACTATGCAAATAATTTAAAAGGTCTTACATGCATATGCATACTAATAAAGAGGTGGTCAAAAGTGTATCCAGCATGTGATGGATGAAGGAGCCAATGCAGCTGATTTTGCAGGAGATAAGTAGATGAAGTCTGTTCACTGAGATCTACATAAAATGCCAACCAGTTACAGCACCTCACACACACACACACACACTTGAAGTTGAGTGTCTTCTGCTTGTCAGAGGCTACTTCATGATGTAATGATAGGTTAGACAAAGGAAAGTGCAAATGGTGGGTCTGAAGAAGAGAAATGGCAGTGAAAAGGTAAGGAGGGACTTGTTGGTGCTTTGAGTCTTTTCTTAGGTAAAAGTACTCAGAGGAGTTGAGAGACTGATTGAGGGAGCCTGTATGCAGGTAAATTTGTATGTGTACTTTTTCACTTGGGTGGCAGTGTGCAGTCCCCGCCGTGTGCTTTGAATCATTGAGGTTAGAGGTCAATACTAAGAGATGGAGCAGAAGCAGAGGTGCTAAAATGACCACTCTGTCCTCTTGCTCCATCTTCGTCTCTACCCGTCCAAAGTGAATGTTTTTAAATCATTAAGGTTAAAGAAATGGACTCCAGTGGTCACAAAGCGTAAAATGACCAGTGGACCGCTGCTCCTTTGCATTCTTTGCTGACAGGTGTGAACCACCTTTCTAAAGCTACTATTTTGGTTTGACAGAAGCACTTTAGCTTGCAGTTCAACAGAGCTGGAAAACAGGCAAGAAAACTGATGAGCAGATATGGAGGGTAAAGAAACAGACCTAAAAAGAGGCAGTCAAAGGATGAAAAGAATAAGTTCAGTCAGTTCAGTTAAATTTGTGAAAATGAGTGCATCTTTCTTTTCTTAGAAACAACGACGCTTCAAACCGCTGTCTACGATATCATCAAAAGCCGAGGCGTAGAGATGCTTCATTGAGAGTAAATAAAAGGGCAGGCATTTCGGATGATGGGAAAGCACTGAGGGTGATCCTCTGCAGATGTGGGCACATTTTTTTCATAAGAGCTCTTGAGAAGCATAAACAAGCATGCAGCAGGCTTACAAATCTCTCTGTGATACATTTCACTTAGGGAGGAAGGAAAGGCATTTGAATGACAGTGATGGATTGGATATTTCAATGCTTCCGTACACTGTAGCTTCACAATATGTCTCAATATCAAAGCAGTAAATATGCCGATCAAAATACAAAAATACATTAATAGCTGCTGAACTAAGTTGTAATGCCTTCTAACAGCCTTCACTGGAGCATGACACGAGCTACAACACCAATGATGTCTCAGACCACAGCCATTTTCATACTTACACTTTACTTTCATATTAACTACTTACACTCTATGATACCTTTAGTTAATAAGTAATTACATTTGATGGGCAGGTTAATGGATATTATTGTTGAATGAGTTAATTTCTCGTGGGCTCCAGCCTGGTGGCAATGGAGGGGCAGCATGGAGATGACTTGCTCAGTAACAACAAAATAATGACATGTTACGACCCACCTACACCTGCAACTCATGGTTTTTCCTTTTCATCTATGTAATGCGATCATGGTGCAGGCATAAAGTTGGAATGTAGTACTCCAGTAGCTAGCTACAGCAAAGGAGCAACCAGGCATAGTGGAATTGGCTCGGTTTGTCCCCAGTATACCGTTTTTGCTATCTTCTGACCACTACTCATGCTAGGACTTTCACCTAGGACGGAACTTTCTCCAGGACCCAGGTCAGATTGACTACTTTTTCTTTTCAAATCGATAGGGCATTGTCTATTTATCTATTGCTATTACGCGCTCAGTTGTCGGATGACTTTTACGTAATTTTGTAAAATTTCCTCGTCTTCTTCCGTTTTACTGGCAGTTGGCAACACATTTAATTTGGGCAGGTAGTTGTACTGCCCTCTAGTGGAAGAGAATGTAATTGTTCTGCCTCTTACTCACAATGTACCAAGAGGGTACCAGTCAGGTGAAACCAGATAATCTTCCGCGGCATACCTGATCATTTAGTGGTTGGGAAACAATGATCTAGGGTATTGTTACTAGGTCACATCAAGAGTAGCAGACATTAATTCATATTTCAGACAAGGTGGTGATTAGATTCCCTCACTGATTTCTACCTATATACTAGCGTTATAGTATCTACTTATACCTTGTTCAAATCAGTTGGCTAATTCCACAAAGAGCAGTAAATATCAGAGTAGCAGCACAGATCAGCTAATCAGCAAAATCCCCCTGTCTGGCATCTCTGTACACTTTCCTATGACTTTATAAACTAAAAGTTGGAGCATTATCCAAGAATTTATTCATTGACTAGTGGACTTTCTTAATTACAAGTTGTTAGCTGGTTGGCGTGCAGTTACAGTTTTGTGTGATGATGGGCGCACACACTTGCCAAATCTCCCTGTCTGTGACTTTTTCTAGACACTATTTCTATCACGGCTGGTATTAATTTGATATATTTAAAAATGTTTTGCTTTACCTTGCAAACGTACCGTATATGTCGCCTGCTTCTGTTGGTTCTGTTAAAAAGAGGTCCTCACACATCAAATCTGTTATTTCTATCAACAAATGCTGAACAAAAAGTAATAATAAAACACATTTAGTCTGTTAAGTCCCCAACAGAGGTGTCTGTCTGACATAAATGTAAAAACAGTGGCTGTCTTTTTATGCATTCATCAGAAGTGCCGTAAAAGGTGAACTTCCTTATTGAAAAACATTTTAGTAGATGTGAGAATTTTCCTTAAAGATGTTTCCTTGAGGCTATACTGCCAGTTGCTGTTCGGTGTTCACAGGCTCGTGGTAATTGGGGCGATTCATTTGGCTGTGTGCTTTATGCATTTTATCAATCCGAGCGAGTGACATCATAAAGTAGATCTTGCAGCGCTTTCTCAGTTCCAGTATCAGCTTGTGAATTTTTCCCCCGGCTCTTGACACATTCTTTTTTCTTCACAAGTGAGAGAATTATCACTGCTTGAGGGCTGCATTTTGTTCTGTAACGGGACTTTTCACATGAAAGCTTAAATAAGTGCACTAGACTCAGACTTTTATCACATCGCTGTCAAATGAAAGATTTAGATTTAGAAATTGCACATGAAACATTTTGATTGGTTTGGAAAATGTATACACTTGTCTACATAACTGTAAGCCAGCACAAACTGGTGACATCTTTAAATTAAAGAGGTGGCAATATGTTTGTATTACAATTCATGGCTGAATGCGATTAGTCCAGCTAATGTGACAGTCATATTTATTTTAAATCTGCCATCTCCGGAGGCTTCTGTCGTGTTTCCGGGGCCTGATCTAATTTGGTGATCAGAGCTAATCACTCGCTCAATAACAATTTGGCAGAAGCTAAAATAGTGTGGGTACATGACATCATCGTCAACTTTCAAGGGCAAGTGGTAGGTGCAGCCTTGTGACGCTAAGCCTGTGGCATTCAACAAAGATGTGTCATTATGTGTACACTGTTGGTGCCTCGCATTGTCTGATGGACTTGGTGTCTTTGTGTGTGCTTGTCATCTTGCCCTGGTCCTCCAGCGTGGCGGGTGACACCTACTCTTGCAAGAACCACAAAGACAGCTTTGAGTTCAGCTTTTCTTTGTATGTTTTCAATGGGAAATTGTGGTCCGGCGAGATGACACAACTTAAAAGCTCAGATAATGATGAAGCTTTCTCTCTCATTCTGTCGCAAATACTGTTTCACTTCATCCGCTTCTTGTCAACTCGACTGTGTGAGGAGCACTAAAAGGATGTGCTTTTGAAAGAAAGATAGGCAAGACAAGAAGAAAACAAAAACTAACAAAACTATAAACAACAGCAGTGTGCAGCAGCCACTGTGAGCTGAAATGAGACTAGTGCACATGAAAATATATTTTATTTTATTTATTTATTTCTTGTCATTCATTCTTATTACTATTAGTTCTGTCTTTTATTAACTCACTAATAAATACCAGTTCAGTAACTTTATATTACTGGAAATAGTCGGAAAAGAAATGTTTAATAAGAGCCTAGAGGCAACCGTATGGTACGTTATGTACGATACACTTAAAGAGTAATCCCTATTCTCTTCATGTCAGTCAGCATTATAGTTTTTTTTAATTTAACTACGGTATTGGATCAATATCAAGTCTGCACTGACTTATTTCTACTAAGCACTAGTGTGAAAATGCAAAAATAATTATACAATATTGCAGTTATAAGTACTCACTGGGTACTTGTGGGTTGAAACATCAAGATGTTATGATCCCATCAATAGGTGAGCTCTAGTTTGCTATATTTAAACATCCTTAACACACTGTAAAGACCCCCAAGTGGTTTGACCTGTGAAAGACACTACAAAGGATTTTTTTCAAATTGTTATAATGCTTGGATTTTACGAATGAGGGAATCTAAGATAAGATACAGCAAGAGAGAGTTAGTGCAGGAATAGAGGAAGTAATCTGGTGGTTCCCTCAGATATGGTAATTCATGCTAATCTCCATTCACATGCTTAATCTCTTAATTGCTTTAATTGATATAAAAGAAGGTTGAAGCTTTGCTGATATGTCAAGAGCCTGCCTTCCATCCTGCCTGAAGCACACATGAATACATACATTCAGCTGTATTTATATGTGCAACATACAGCCACCCAACCCTGTCAGAGCAATGAAGTTTTCTGGGCAGAGATCCTGAATGCTATCTATCCAGTGCTGTGCACAGCAATATGATGACACACACATGAATACAAACAGATTCAGACTTTCACCAAGCAAATCCCTGTATTGTGCAGCCATATTTAAAGAGAAGAATAAAGGAGAAAAAAATATTGAACTACAGAAAGTCCACAGTGTTAACAAAAGGGTTTTCCGTTTCACTTCCTCACTGTCTGTAACTTTTTATCCTTTGCTTTATGGGTCAGGTTGTATTTATGTGTGTAACGAAAGGGTGCGAGAAAGCAGTAAACAAATGCACATTGAGGGTTTTTCCATATAATTTGGTGAGACAAAGACTGTTATTGTACTCCACTATCATTTTGACTTAAGGCCTACATCTCTTAGTTCAAACATTTTAACACACAAACACACACACACAGTACCACACACCATAAGCCAAAAATACATCTCTCAAGGTTTTCAGTTTTGAAAAACGGGATTGGATGCAGTGAGATAAAAACATTACCATATACTTAAAACACAATACATGCACAGGCTACAAAAAGATACGTACACAGTGCCTGTGCTCTCTCTGCTCTACCCAGAGAGTAGCAACGTTAGTGAGAGAATACACAAACATAACAAAACACACACACACTGAACAACCTTTCACAAAAGAAAGACGACAAACGAGACTACCCATGACCCCGTTATCTCATTTGTTTTCCGCTTTTTCATAGTTGCACAATCACATCCTAGTCCCTGAAGAGAGGGGAGTTCTCCCACATCTAGGAACAGAGACAGAGTGAGATAAAGCTGCAGCTTTAACATCGCAGCTACAGGGAAACAGTGGAGGTGTGAGCTGATGTGGATTTGTTTTTTTTAGACCAACTGATGTGGAATGACAGAGGACTATCTGGGAGACGGAGAAGGTAGGAGGTGGTTAAGTACCCACAGTGACCTAGAGGTCAACGGCACAGCTAGGCTGTTGACCAACCATTTAATATCATATAAATCACCTACTCTGTGTGTGTGTGTGTGTGTGTGCATGTGTGTGCATGTGTGTCTAGGTGGGTGACAGTGATCTATCTGTCCTATGATGAATCCATCCTGAGCACGTGACCTACAGATTAAATCACCTCTACAGGGAAACTGATTACCCTTTTCCAGCAAAGAGGGCAGAAAATACACAAACACACACATACACACTCTCGCACACAAACACACACTAACGTACGTCATCTGTCGTACTAAGAAGGTCGGATATTGGTCACTGACCTCTGAACTTGACCATCAGTTACATGGACAAGGTGATGATTTACCCCCGCCCTCCTCGCTGTGAGTGTGTGTGTGTGTGTGTGTGTGTGTGTGTGTGTGTGTGTGTGTGTGTGTGTGTGTGTGTGTGTGTGTGCGTGTGTCATAATAGCCCCCTCCTTTCTCTTGCTCATAAATTACTTGTCAACTGCAGAACAGATCGAAGGAGAGAGAAGGAAGGTGGCAGAGACTGAAGAGAAGCTTTTATGCCTCCTTTTGAGGCGTCAAAAAGGCTCAACTGTGACAACAGCATCGGAGTGCGGGATTAATTAAAAACACAAACAGAATTATGAATAATTAATTAGTATACTACAGGTAAACATCAAAAAGGTTCCTGTCATACAGATACACCCAGCTTCATAATACAACAATCAAATAGCTACAATAATTAATGTGCTGCCAAGACAATAAAAAGACACAATAGTGATTGTTGTTCAATCACCACGGGAGGAGAAAATGAGAAGAATGAGTAATATAGAAAAAGAGAAAAAATTATCATTTCATAGAAATAATAAGAGCCAATGAGATGATAGAGAAGAATAGTGGCTGTTTGAGAGACAAAGGTGGGATCTTATGGTCCGAGTCCCATAAGTCTGGTTATTCAGCAAAGAAGCGAGGACAGAGTAGGAGGAGAGCGCCCGAGAAGGAAAGAGGATTAATGTGTCTGACAGTCAAAAGAGAAGAGACAGAATACAAGTCCCAGGATAACACCCACCATAATGCCACAGATTATTACCAACACAGTACTGCACTAAAGCTCTCTCGCAGACACACACCCTCAAAAACATGTGTAAAACCAAGGTGCACTTTGCACCGTTCTCCCTGTGTCTGCATGTGTTCACCTTCAGGTGTGCTGGCTTCCTCCCACAGTTCAAAATATGCATATAATGTTATGTGGTGATTCTAAATTGGCTATTTAGAATCACCAGCAGAGCTGTTCCTTTTATAGAGAAGTCTTAGTTGACAGGTAACTGTGGCTGATCAGAATCTGCCAGGCATCATAAAACAGGACCTCTTCCTTGTGTGTGCTGTTAATAATGAATATTCTGCCAATATTCTGCTTTGCGTGAGGTACAGTCCACACAATTTCTTGTGAATTAGTTGCAGTGAGTGAAATTCTAAAGTTTTATTAGTGTGTTGGTGAACACAGTTACAGTTTTTGAATGCAGCTTGCTAACCAAGCTTTCTATTGTAAGCTTATGAATTAGCACTCCACCTTTTCACCCATATAAAGTAACTTCTGGCTCCAAAAATCCAACATGGCAGCAGCTAAAAACTCAAAATCCAGTAAGTGACTTCATAGTAGTAACATCCAGTTTTGATATTGTGTATGATAGTCATAAAAACCCATGGTGAGAATGAATGTTTGCCTGTCCGTGTTAACCCTGTGAATGGTGGCCTATCTAGAGGCTTCATAATGCAATGGATGGATGGATGGATGGATGGATGGATGGATGGATGGATGGATGGAAAGGCTATGAGGTTTGTAAAACTGCCTAGAGCATTAAAAGACTCGGAAAGCAGAGATGTTAAACATCCATAAATTAATCAGAAACAATGACACAGTCACCCATCTGCTGTGACAGCACTGGACTGACCAATCACCTAACCTGCAATGGTACCTGTGCAAAATCAACTATAATAGTCCATATTACTAGTAAGACCTGTGTGTTGGAACAGTGTGATTTATGAAGCTGTTATTACTGCCCAGTTGAGCTGCTAATGTTTCCTAATGAGGCATAGCCTCCAACTCAGCACAATGGACTAAGTAACAGAAGATTGGAGCAAATGTTGCACCTCTGTGGAGAAACAGAAACAAATGATTAAACCGAGCTGATGAACACCCATCTGCTGATGAGGCATAGGCAAAAGATAAAAATGTCAACAAAAAAAATCAAGTGCCAGCTTCATTGTTTTCCCATATATATTCACCTATAAAACACTTTACCACTGATAATAAGGCACAGCCACTCTCGTACCTTTGTGCTCCAAATTCTGCATCATCTGAATTCATATGACATCTGCCATGACACCATGACCTCTGTGAGCCAGAGGATGTTAAATAGGGCTGGGCCATATTATACCGTTCACGGTAATACCGGTACAATGCTAGGCAACGATAAGAAAATGAAATATCGCGATAGAATATGGGTAAAACATGCATGCGCAGTGCCGAAAAAGCACGGCGGTAATGGAGAATGAGAAGGGGGAAAGCAGATTGTTGAGTGAAACGGATGAACCAGAATTAGTTTGTAAAAATGGTGCAACTTAACTGGTTTGGTGTTTGTCCGTCAGATACACAACAAAGCACATTTTTTGTAGAACATACAAGCAGCCGTTGTTATTGCCGTATTTGTCGGACTAAGGTGCTCGTAAATCTGGGAGTAATCTGGGTCCTAAACTCCGTCTGTTTCAGGTCCCAAAGTCAAACAAACATCACTGAGAGTTAAAAACTGTCTAAATTCTTCCATCTTTAATAAAACAATCAGCGTTGCTGCTTTACCAGGTGTAACTATGAAGTTTAACATCCAGGCATCCATGAAAACAGAATTCATTACATTTAACAGAGTTAGAAGTTGGCAGGAAGTTAGCAGAAGTTAGCTCGCTAGTTACCTAAGCATGATATTGCATGTTCTGACTGAGAAATTTCTGAAAAAAATCAAACGTACAGCTCTGCTATCACTTCCAACATAAATGAAGACAGGAAGCTACACAGCAGTGACGTTTGTAGGTAGGGCTGCTCGATTATGGCAAAAATGATAATCACGATTATTTTCACTGAAATTGAGATCACGATTATTTGACGATATTTATTTAACCCTTTAAGATCTACCATAGAACCAAGTCCGCCAGAGCTTATATTATTTTTTTTACATGTTGTAGTGCCATTTGTGGGAGCATTTCAAGTTGCTATACATCAATACAACTGTTATAGCCCATATTTTAAAAATATGTATGTATTAAGTCCATAGTAACTACATTAATTGCAAAAAAGTGCAATAAACTACAAAAAAATTGAAAATCGTTTTTGTGTTTTTTTTACATATATTTCTTCTTGGAGAAATTTAAGAGGTTTATCCCTCAAAACTTTAAATACAAAAAAATTGCAAAAAAAAGTTTACAACAACAGGAAATTTATTTTGAGTGTCTTCATAGTTTTATTTTGGAGACACAGCAATTTTTATATACTGCAGGAAAAACAAAAAAACAATCCTATGATGCAAATTTGCAAAGAAAACAGCATGTGCATCAAAATAAACTATTTCCAGCAGTGCAATTCGAGTTCTAAGCATCCCAGAAACTATTCAGAAAAGTCAAACATGACTTATAAAAACACCAGTATAGGCTTTTAAGGCCTACAAGTAAAAAACTACATTTCCGCGAAAATGACGCCACTTCCGGTTTCGGGCAGGAAATGCGATAGTTCGCGTTGACATCTTTTTCAATGTGGGAAGTGTTACGAACAGCTGATCGGATCGGCAAAGCTTCTGGAATATTATGTTTTTGTTCCTGCAAGCGCTTTTTATGCAATTTTTGCAAAGCTATATGTGGAAGGAAACCGTGACCGAGGACAAGCTGATGGCATAAGATGTAAGTACAACTCCTCTGGTTTCATATGGAAAAAAATTTATTGTGCTAGCTTAGCGGTTCAGGTTCTACAGGGATTTAAAAATAGTTACACAAAACGGAGCGTGCTGCTCTGACCGGCTTTAAAGGGTTAACAATAACAATGTATTGAATAATGATTTTAAAAAATAATATAAAATAGTGTGCAAATACTGATAACAGTGCGAATGTTTGCAATATAAGAAATAAATGAAAAATGTAAACATCTATGTTTAGTGAACTTTGCAGTGTTGCTCTGTGGTGCAGCTACTACACCATAGCAAAGTTTACACACTGTGTCTTCTTGAGCCACGTCTGACTCCGCGAACCCACAATTAGGGCTGCTCAATTAATCGAATTTTAATCACGATTACGATCTGGGCTTTCAACGATCATTAAAAATGACTGAGCCGATTATTAGCCCCTCCCTAATTTATCCGCGACACCTTAAAGGCCGGTCCGTGAAAATATTGTCGGGCATAAACTGGTCCGTGGCGCAAAAAAGGTTGGAGACCGCTGATTAAGAGGACCCGAGGGAAGCTCGGAAAGCTAAGCAGAAGTTATTTGGAGAGTGACTGCCGTTGGTTGAAAAGAGAGTTTAAAAAAAAAAAACTTCAGTGGTGTTGCACACTATCTTATATTATTTTTTAAAAGTCATTGTTAACCCTTTAAAGCCGGTCAGAGCAGCACGCTCCGTTTTGCGTAACTATTTTTAAATCCCTGTAGAACCTGAACCGTGTAAGCTAGCGCAATAATTTGTTTTGCATATGAAACCGGAGGAGTTGTACTTACATCTGATGCCATCAGCTTGTCCTCGGTCACGGTTTCGTTCCACATATAGCTTTGCAAAAATTGCATAAAAAGCGCTTGCAGGAACAAAAACATAATATTCCAGAAACACGCTTTGCCGATCCATCAGCTGTTCGTAACACTTCCCACAGTGAAATGATGCACATGCTGTTTTCTTTGCAAATCTGCATCATAGGATTGTTTTTTGTTTTTCCTGCAGTATATAAAAATTGCTGTATCTCCAAAATAAAACTATGAAGACACTCAAAATAAATTTCCTGTTGTTGTAAACTATTTTTTGCAACTTTATTGTATTTAAAGTTTTGAGGGATAAACCTCTTAAATTTCTCCAAGTAGAAATATATGTAAACAAAACAAAAGCGATTTTCAATTTTTTTTGTAGTTTATTGCACTTTTTTGCAATTTATGTAATTACTATGGACTTAATGCATACATATTATTAAAATATGGGCTATAACAGTTGTATTGATGTATAGCAACTTGAAATGCTCCCACAAATGGCACTACAGCATGTAAAAAAAATAATATAAGCTCTGGTGGACTTGGTTCTATAGTAGGTCTTAAAGGGTTAAATAAATATCGTCAAATAATCGTGATCTCAATTTCAGTGAAAATAATCGTGATTATCATTTTTGCCATAATCGAGCAGCCCTACCCACAATGTTTCCACACCACTGAAGTTTTTTTTCCTCCCTTTTCAACCAACGGCAGTCACACTCCTCTCCAAATAACTTCTGCTTAGCTTTCCGAGCTTCCCTCGGGTCCTCTTAATTGTTGTGACACGTGTTCGAAATGCAGAGCGGTGCGCTCGATTTGCCACACGGAGCAGCGCGAGAGTAAAGCATGAGGGAGGGGCTAATAATCGGCTCAGTCATTTTTAATGATCATTGAAAGCCCAGATTGGACCGAACTTCAGTCAGGAGAACACCTGAGATAATCCTTCTACAATATGAGGTTAGTCATTAATATACTGTAACAACATGGGAATAGAGCAGCTGTGATAGAATACAGTATTAATGAATCAATGGCACAGAAGTGGAGGAAGCAAGAAGAATGAGTTGAATAAAGTTTGATTTATCTGACTGTTTTGTTTCGCTTAATGTACCTTATAATCCCGTGCACCTTATGGTCCGAAAAATACATATTTGACTTTTTTTATTTGGCACACTGCAGTTTAATGTAGCAAAGCACCTCTTTTTAACTTCAGTGGATATTATACATGGTTATGCTCAGGATATGTCAGCCCATTTCTACTGGAAATGCCTTTTGGTTAAACTTTCAGCAAGGAATTGCATTTGCACTGTTAAATGTTTATATAGCTTTAATGCATATAAAAAAAAACAGCTGCTTGTTTAAGTAAAATAAATGGATGGATTTTTTTGCGCTAGTAAAGTTGTGGAGTTGTATTTTGTCTCGCAGAAATTATATCGTCAGTTATATCGTTATCGCAAATTTTCAAATATATATCGTGATATATATTTTTGGCCATATCGCCCTGCCCTAATGTTAAATCAAACCTGTTTTGGTTTCACTATTGCTTTTAATCATAAATAGTGTTGCATGTATCTAGTTAGGCTGCCTGGAAAGACTCTGACTGTTATTGTTATGTGTAAAAATGGGTAAATCCTGCTAAATGTGGGAACTTATGCTGGTGTGGGTTTATGAGTCAAACATCATAAGTAATATACTGCAAATCCCAACAGGCCAAAAAAACAACAGCCAAGGGTTTTACTTTTCATAGTTACCTCAACAGCTGTAAAAATCATAAAGCTGATATTAACTTTGCAACAGTCAGAATGCCTGATAGATGGACAGATAAAAGCCAGAGACAGGTGGAGAGAGTAGGAGAAGAAGGGGATCAGAAAGACTGAGGCACTAGTCGGAGAAATGGGGACCTGAATCACTCAGGCATCAAATGGTCTGTCTGAATTAATCCTGACCATCACACTTTCCCTGTCACACACACACACACACCTCCCTGTCTATGCCCTGCAGCAACAGATGCTAGCAGACAGAGAGGCTTCCTCTACCTCTTCGTCTTTGAATCACGCTCTCTGGTTCCATTTTTCTGTCTCCTCTATCTTTGTTGTTCCTCTCGACTGCAAGATAAAATGCCAGTCATCCTTCGCTCTAGTTGTAAACAACAAATGAGGGTGCAATAGTGTAAGGGGAGACCAATGGGCAGCAGGGTTAGGAGAAGGAGAGAGAGAAGGGCTAAAAGAGAGAGAAAGGCAGCGGCTATTTGATAGTGTCAGCTGTATAGAGGAGATACAGACAGGCCATTCATCTCAATGGATCAGATAGCGGTCCCCCTGGAGTGTGTGCGTGTATGCACGCACACACACACAGACATGCATGAACACCAAGGAGGGGAGAGAGACAAGCTGAAAATACATAGGCACAAACTGCCTGCACTCACAAAGCAACATACGATTAAAACTATAAAAAGCACCCTAGGGCTGCAAGGTGTGGACCTATAGCCTACTAAAGAGTTGTAGGAGAGAGACTGAAAAATGGGCGAATTTCACAGCTTTTCATGAGAGTGCGGGTATTCATCTCCATCTTCGCAGCAAGCCATGTGCGAGGGCAAGCTGGAGAGAGAGACAGAGAGAAAGAAGAACAGACAGAGAGAGAACGTGAGAGACAGAGAAAGTCTGAAAGCCTCTGCATGAATCACAGTTTTCAATTTCACATCACGGGGGAGTCAGGGTGTGTGCGTAAGTAGCCAAGCTCTTTTAAACTCTCTAACATTTACTAGCTATCTAAACCTCGGCACACACAGAACGAGGCCATTGTAGAACTGTCATCCATAACAGCTGGTCTCCTGTGGTGAGTTTATAATGACTATGAAGGATGTTGAGGCAGAGTAAAAATCGCAGCTCTCCATGCTACGTTCAGCCAATATCTAATTAGGCTTGCTTCCCTGACCCTGCCGGACTGCTACCGATCTATTGTGTTCTCAGCACTCATATTTTCCGTTTTACTTCAGTATGCACTTAATCTGCAGCTGTGTGTGTGACAAACAATCACATTTCTAAAAATGAAGGGAGGAAAAAAATTCAGTACGGAGACACCAAGCATTTTTTAGATTTTTAATTTCACCTCCTAAAGCAACATTTAGAGCTCTCTACGTGTCTGAAGGTGGTCCTTAAGAAAAGCAAATTAATGTTTCCCTGCTTAATGAACAAGAAGAGCAAACATACATACAGTATAAAGGGCTGGTTTGGGGGCCGGTGGTTTTCTGAGAACAATGTGTGACTGCATTATACCTCATCTAATGTATTCACTTTATTCTATTACTAACTCAGCTTCCTAGTATTCCTCTATCATTGGTACTAACAACTAATATCACCATGCCTTCTGTTTTTGTCTCACAGATGTATATCGAAGCCAGGCATGTGACAATGTAATATTCCCCCCGTTTGACATCTGGTCGCCACTGTTGTCTCATTGTTAAATTGATTAATTACAGTCAGTTTACAGTTTCCCAGTAACATGATGGCACAGCATCTGGTTCACAGGTTGAGTGGAGAACAGCATATTCTTTGACAGTGGAAGGCTTTGAAAATATTTTGAAAGGTACCAGAATGCACTGATGATGAGCGTTTACCTGATTAGTACCGTAATTGTCGGGCTATAAGCCGCTACTTTTTGCACAAGCTTTGAACCCTGCGGCTTTTAGTCAGGTGCTGCTTTTCTATGGATTGTCCATGATTTTTGACATATCGTAAGACAATTTGTTTTATTTGTTCCGCTGTTGTACGGCACTACGTTGCCTGGCAGAAGGGCATGTGATCAGACACACAGTATCGGGGTTCAAGAGTGGTATGTTGGTCATATGTCCATCCGCCAGGTAACATAGTGTCGTACAAGTAGCGCTACGCGTTCAGCAGGAGGTGTGGATGATGAGCGGCGATAAACATGCGAAAAGCAAGTTATGCTCAACTCCACCGGTGGAATCTGACAGCGTGGAAAAGTGTGAAAACATCCATGATCACCAACGGATTTCGAAGGGCTGGAGGGTGTTCGACTCTGACACTGACAACGAGGATTTGTTTGGTTTTGAAAGTGACAATGAAGGAAAGAAGCTGAGAGTGGATGACGAAGCCATCCTGAGCCTGTTCGTATCCGACACTGGAGAAGAGGACTTTGGTGGTTTTAATGCGCAGGAAGATGGTGGTGAATGACTGACTTTTCTTCTTGTTAAAGCCGTGTCACTGCACCTGAGCCTAAAAGGTAGGCCGAATCTATTTTTCTGGTGTGCTGTAGGTTATTGTTATGTACTACATTTTAGGGGTGCAACGATACACAAAATTCACGGTTCGGTTCGATACTTTGGTGTCACAGTTCGATATTTTTTCGATACAAAAAAAATGTTCATGCCTTTTTAATTTGTCATTTATTAAATTTTCACGGCACATTCCGCACCACATCTCTGTGCATTCATCATTTGTTTGAAGCCAGCTCACCTCCTGCAACTACTTTTCCGACAATACGTGCTTCTTTTGTGGTTCGGACTCCTGACATTTCTTTGGAGGTGGAGGAACATCACAGCAATTGCTTAAAGGAGCTTCTTCGACATCTTTAAGAGTTCTAAACAAATGTCTGTCCTCCTCCTGAAAATCTTATGTACGCAAACACGCGTTGCAACTTCTTATCTTGTTTATCTTTTTTATTTTGACAGCGAATGCGCACCTGCGGACCACTTATGTGCAGCCCTGGTTATTTAGCTCGTCATATTGCAGCCACAGAAATTCTTTTGTCCATGAAACCATAAAGCTGCACTTTCTTTTTGCCTTATAGTCTGATTTGTCATAACCTTTCCGTTTTGTGGTAAGCTTTTCTTTGGCTGTCACTTCTTCACCCTGACCTCTCTTATTTGGCTCAGCAGAACTAAAATATATATCCTGCTGCTTTTACACACACACTCACATAACGCTCAGCGATTCTCTGCGCGATCAACCTCTCACATGTTTAAGCTGCGGGAGATTTCACTTGTCATGTTTGCATAGTAAGCTAACGATTGATAAGACGATGTCAGAGGAATTGGTGCACAAATTATCATCACTCACAGATCAGTGCTGTCGCTCTCTATACACAGTTCGCGCAATTGCAAAGTGAAAGCAAAAAACAAGCGCAACTTCAAACGCGATTTCAATATGTCACATATTGACAGTGGCTCGCCGATGCCAATGACATAATTACCCAGCTACATTTCCAAAAGAATGCAAAAGCATTGACATATATATTTCCTTCCTACAATAGCCCAACGGGCAGGGCAGAGATAGATTTTGGTAGCCCGACTGGAAAAATCTCTAGCCCCGGGACGTCGGGCTAGTGATTTTGCGAGCCCTGTATCTGATTGAGGAGTCACTCATCTTTGGAAAAGAGAGTTTATTACAGAGAAATGGCTCTTTCCAAAATAAAAGCTATACTATACGCTTCTTCTGGGCTATATTCTCAGCAGCATATTAAACATATCAGGTCCCCATATGGAGAATCATGTGCTAACGGCTGTCTAAATGACTCGGGTAAAGTTTGTAGCATGCATGCTTGTTGTTTTTGTCTGCTTCCACTTGTCTTTGCACTAGGATGATGTCGGAGTAAATGTGCAGTCATATTTGTTGTGTTCCCACTAGTGCTGTCAGCGTTAATCTCGTTGAAATGACCTTAACGCCACGACACGGCAAATCTCCATTAACGAGCTACCGCGGATCACCCCGTGCGTGGGGCTGGATGGCCAACACGTTAATGAGCTAACTGCGCTAACACACTAGTTCCCACCCATGTAATTGAGCATTGCGTGGCACATCCAACATACTGTTTTACTTTAGTCCATGACGCGCTTACCTTCAGGGTCATACGTCACATGAAAACCAAAATAGTTCCAAACGCCACATCTGAATGAGGGTGGGGGAGGTTCAATTTGCCATGTTGCAAGGAGAGCTTAACTTCTGTCTCGCTAGCTTGCCCTGCCCTCAGTGAATCTGCGTTCGACTACTCCGCCTAGGCTGCACTGTCGAGCGCAGATCCACTGAGCGCTCAACACAGACAGCATCGTCAGAAGGAAAGTTGATAAAATAAATTAAAAATTTTGTATTGTTCGATACATATGCGTACCAAACCGAAAGCACAGTATCGAACGGTTCAATATCGATACGAGTATCGTTGCACCCCTACTACATTTGTTATTCATTTATGAAGCACAGTACATGTTTCTTACTTGTAATTACCGCTACTTGTACATATACCTAAAAAGTTATGCAAATATGTACCCATAACTTGTTTTTCAAAATATTAATAAAAGGGGTGTGTCTCCAAACAGTCATCTCTTTCCTGACAATTCCCTTTGTGCATATTCTCTTACATATGATAAGTCAACATTGAAACACCTGCGGCTTTTAGTCAGGTGCGGCTAATGTATGTACAAAACAGGATTTCCCCCTGATTTTAGCTTGTGCGGCTGATATTCAGGTGCGCTTTGTAGTCCGGGAAATACAGTAATTTAAATAATGAAATCTGTAGATAAGGGACATGATTTTTGGTGCTAGAAGCTTTCTAATTTCTGCAGGCAGGTAAAAAGTCCATGTGCAAAGAAAAATAAGGGATTTGTTAATTCAAATGCAATCTCAAAGCAATCAGCTATCACGTGATAACAGCTGAAATTTAACTCTTTTATTAGAAACACTGTCTCAACCAGTTCTGCCGAAAATCTCCCACAACCAGCCTGCAGATGGGCAGGGGTCACTATGAAAAGGTAAAGAGGGCTGTGCACATAAAGGAGAACCACATCTGTCTTCACTGACAAATAATAATTACAAATCATTTCCATAACTTACAAATCCAGTGTTGTTATTTCAATAATGCCTTTGAAAAGGTTACAACAAATTAGATGAATTCAGTAATTGTTGGCAACAAATAAAAATTTTTATCAATAATGCCTTTGTAGCAGGGTGGAAAATCCTGCCATTTTTGCTTTTTTCCAACAGTCATCAGCTATATAAGCCGTTTTATTAAAAGGTCAGGTAGGGTAGTGGAACCGCCCACCTGATCATACAGGGTAAGACGTCGCCAAAGCCTTTTTTTGGCCATCCGTTCTGAAGATGCCCAGCTGCAAGAGTTTGAGAAAGTGCTGGAGGCACTGAGATGCTTTGGTTGCTATGATAGGGGGTATCACTTGTGCTCCAAGTACCTGACTGTTTCTTATCAGATGGACCCATGCCAAGCAAAAAGATTCCTCCAAGCAGTATTTTTCATATTACGATTGTGGTTATTCACTGTGTCATCTGGTACACACAGTATTACATATTATATTCAGAGACCAGCAGTAATAACTTTCTGTTCAGTACCCCGCCCCACTCTCTACAGTTGTCTCCTGGAGAAAAGTAGCACTTGCAGTATTTTACCTGTAAGTGAACATCTTTTTAACTATCCATCCATCTGGATGCATGTCTTTGGACTCTGGGAGGAAGACAGAGTACCCGAAGAGAACCCACACAGACATGGTGAAAACATGCAAACTCCACACAGGAGATTAAAATCCCGAACCATCTAGCTGTGAGGTAACCACTGCTGCATTTCTGCCAAAAACTTTTTATCATTGCACTATAACCCAATTCAATACGCAACTGAAAAAACAGCAGAAAAATGTCTTGGTGGTTTTAAAGAATTGTCTTAAAGACTTGTCTTTAAAACCACTAAATGGACTACAAATACTATTTTTATATAGTATTTTTATGAGATTCCAATTAGCTGCTATATATCACCAGCAGCTACTCGTCCTGGAGTCCCCTAACATCATGGCAACAGGATGGTGTTTGGGTTTTATGAAAACGGAGGAGCTGGAGAGCACACTGTAGAGACTCATGCTCACTTCCCTTCGACATACTTCAACTTGTCTGCTCTGTGATAAAAAAAGATATTGGTGGTCAAATTCATATTCCCAGGAAAGTTTAGTGCTTGAAGCCAAATGGTCTATCTGATCTAAGAGGCATGTAGTGTCAGGACTCTGTGCTGTGAAGTGGCAGAGCAATTCCTCTGAGCAAGGGGACAATCCCCTCAAGAGTACAGTACAGGTATGAGGTTCACACCTAACACTAATCACGCACAGCCTAGAATATGAAAGTATTTTAAAGAGTTATGACCGCAATACACGTGTCATGCTGTGTTTGTGTTTAGAGCTAGCAAGATGAGCAACCAGGCTTAGCGCCTGTTATTCCTTCATCCGCCCTAAATCTCTTCCTACTTCTCTCTCCCCTCTCTCCACTCATCTTTTAGTCTCATCTTCCAACTTGACTTATTCATCCCAAATCCCGCCTCAGCTTCTTGGGGGAAAAGCCTTGGCTCAGACAACACTACCATGGCTCTTTTTGTACATCAGCGTTTCTTTCCATTATGCTCACCTCTCGCTGCCTATCAAGTATACTTTGCCAATACAAAAAAAAACAAAGCTGAAAGGCTGTGAAAACAAAAGTACTAACTGATTGCAGAGTAGGAGCACAAAAAAGACATGAGAGGGTTATTAAAAAGAGTTTTTCAGAGGCCAACATGATGATAGGATCTGCGACTAAAAACTGTTGCTTAGCACATGAAAAATAGTGTGCTTATTTTAAAATTTGCACAAGAATATAGAGAAGCACATGCAAAAAAAAGTAAGCTGATCAGTAAAAAACAAAATCCAGACTGACAAGAAAACAATAGTAGGACTTTTTTTTTTTCTCCAACCATGATATTCTGGGTTCCCCATGTGTGTGTATGTGTATGTGTGTGTGTGTGTGTGTGTGGGTGGGTGGGTGGGTGCAGAGCCTCTGTGATCAGGTCTAAAGCTGTATGTAAGAGATAGACCAAGTCATTAGTGAATTCTGCCTCTAAAGACCCTCATAATACCTTGGCCAGGGGTTAGACTATGTGCGTGTGTATTTGTGTGTGCAAGCATCTTCATGCATGTGCCATTGTAATCCCAACCCTTTACCAGGGAGAACACCGGAAACTGTACCGCTCAGTAGCCGCTGTACCTCAAACTAAGTTAAATAACTTTTGAGTCAACAATGCAACAAGCCTGGTCTGACATAAATTGAAATGAATGCCCTGCATCACTGCATTATTGGAAAACCTATTGTACTGATACAATATTTCAACTGCCCGCAGTAATCTGATACAAGTTATGTAAGAAGGTTTGAGGTTCACATTTCCCCCGCCTCGCAAGTAATCGCAAGAAGAATGATGGAAACAGTAAAAGGATAGAGGGGCAGGGGTTATGGGCTCATAATGTATCAGCGGACTTTTTGATCAGCGTTTAGTAGGATTAACAGACCTCTAGATCAATATAACTGCTAATAGACGCATTGATCTGCATCTACTACAGCCTCACATTCTGACTCGCTTGCACACATCCTTTCCTACTCACCAATCCACATACATGTAAATGCACTCTCAAGAGGGCTTATATGCACACATACAATAACAATGACCATAAAAAGCAGTAAAAGTTACTGATAACAATTAGGGTTGCAAAGGGGCGGAAAATTTCCGGTAAATTTCCGAAAAGTTTCCGGTAAATTTCCATGGTAAGTTAAGCTTGGGAATTTTGGAAATATTCCATATTGGAAACTGTCCATGGAAATAATGGGAATTATGGAAATTAATGGGAATTTAGGAGAACTAACTGGGGAATATATTATTTCCAAGCATAAATATAAACAGAAATCATAAGAAAACCTCCATGCAAAATGTTTTCAACAGTTATTTCAACAGATTTATTTGTAAGTACAGTAGAATAGAACACGTTTCAATAACTTGTTTCATGGATGAATAAAAACAGAAATGTTGAGTTCAATATTACCATCCCCTAACCCCGCTCATTCAAAAATGCCCCCTGTCCAAAAATCTCCACAAAGTCTCATTCTAAAGGTTAAAAGAAAAATGCCACTTATCCTCCAAAACGTCCCATTAAACATGCAAATCTTCCTTCAAGCAATCGTCTTTTCTCATTTTTGCTCAGTCAATAGACTCTTCCTGGACCTCATCATCATCCAACAACATGTCCACTTCCTCAGCATCCAACTCTGAGTCTTCCTCTTCAGTGTCACTTTCCAGCCTTGTTGAGGATGGCTCTGTGTCAGGCTCAAAGAGCCGTAGGTTTGCCCGAATGCCGACCAGCTTTTCCACTCTCACATTTATGAGCCTGTTGCGAACCTTTGTGTGGGTGTTGCCAAACAGTGACCAGTTGCGCTCGGAGGCGGCTGATGATGGTGGGATTTGGAGGAGGATGGAGGCTACAGGTGCAAGGGCCTCAGATTCACATAGTCCCTTCCACCAGGTGGCTGCAGATATGTGCTGGCATGACTGCCATATTCCATCCCCTTTCCAAAGACCTTGCTTTGTTTGATACTTTGCCAAACTGCCTAGAACTTTGCCTTTATCGAGACCCAGGTGGTCAGACATGGCTGTAATGACTGCATAGGCACCGTTGATCTCTTCCCCAGAAAGTATGCCCTTGTCATATTTGGGGTCCAGCATGTATGCTGCTGCATGCACTGGCTTCATGCAGAACTCCCTCCGCTGTTCCAATGACTTGACCACAGCTGTTTCCTCTGCTTTCAGTAGTAGGGAAGTGGGCAGAATTGTCTGGATTTCTTCTTTGAGTTCTGCAAAAAGGCACTGGACATCTGACAAGATGGCACCATTCCCATCTATCTTCGCTATTGCTGCTGCAATAGGTTTGAGGATTTTCTGACTGCTAGATACTCTTTCCCAGAACACATCATCCAAGATGACCTTCTTGATGTCACTGTCGATGCCTACAGACTGGGATATGGCCATCTCTTGCAGAGACTCCTTTCCCTCCAGAAGGCTGTCAAACATGATAACAACACCACCCCATCGCGTTATGTTGGGAAGCTTCAGTGTAGTACTCTTGTTCTTTTCCTTTTGCTTTGACAGAAATGTAGCGGAAGTTACTTGTTTGCCTTTAACATATTTCAGAACTTGCTTCACTCTCTTATTCAGAGTGTCCATTGGTTTTAGTGCCATTATGTCTTTTAGGAGAAGATTTAGTGTATGGGCTGCACAGCCAATAGTAGTTATATGAGGGTAGGTCTCCTCCACATGTGCCCAGGCAACCTTCCTGTTGGCTGCGTTGTCAGTGACCAGTGCAAAAACCTTATCTGGTCCAAGGTCATTGATGATCACTTTTAGCTCATCTGCAATGTATTGGCCTGTGTGTCTGTTTTCCTTTGTGTCTACACTCTTGTAGAACACAGGCTGAGGAGTGGTGATTATGTAGTTAATAATTCCTTGTCCCCTGATATTGGACCATCCATCAGAGATGACTGAAATACAGTCAGCTTGGTCAATGGTCTGTTTCACCTTTGCTTGAACTCGACTGAACTCTTCATCCAGTAGATGAGTAGACAATGCATGTCATGGCTTATTTAGCATCTAACAGATGCTAGCATTTTATTTAGCATCTTATCAGATTGCTATCTACCAGATTAATACATTTTATGTGATATTCACAATTTAAACATTTAATGAATATATTTTCCCATAATATCATCAAAACTTACCTCACTTGTTAAGTCCACAGGCTCAAATGTGTGCCTTCAATACTCTTTGTCCTTCAGGCTCAAAAGTGTGGTCCATGTGTACATGTGATGGAGGCATGCACAGTGCCAGTAGGTGGTCTCAATAGCCATGCAGCAAGCTTGTGCTCTGTACATGTGATTAAGGAATGGCATGGATATTCAAGTGTATTTGAATTGCATTTGTTTGTTTTTGTCAATATTATGCTAAAATATACTTTGCTCAACTATATTTAAGTTCCCTAAGAAGAGCCAACCTTCAATTTTGAAAATTCCCACTTTATTCCCATAAATTCCCACTTTATTCCCACTTTATTCCCATAAATTCCCGTTAATTCCTGTTTATTCCCATAAATTCCCGTTAATTCCCATGGAAAGATTCCATCTTTGAAAATTCCGGGAATTTTGCAACCCTAATAACAATGGATATTGGAATGTAAGAACCGGCCCCTTACATGGTGTGATACCACGAAACTCCTTTACTTTAAAATACACACACACATGCACACGCACCACTATCTATACTGCCAATTAGTCCTCCAATAAAACCGTCCACTACCAGAGAGAGAACCATAAAGTACAGTGTTACAGCTAATGAACTCTAAAGCTAGGATATGCAGATAAATGCACATTCACTTACACACAAATATATACACACACACACACACACACATACTGAAATGCACACTAGAAATATGCCGAGCATTTGCAACTAGAAATGTAAATGAACATATCCAATAAACACTCGCACACACACGCACTCATTTTCATCCAAAGTATTCTGGACTCCTTGGTAAAGAACAAACAAATGCTGCACGGTTTGAATAAACAAATTAAAATGATTGCAGGGTGGACTGGGAGTAGATACAACACTTAGCTAATTACCCTGTCTGTGTCTGACTTCTTAGCTAGACCTTCTCTGAAATAAACACACCCAGATACATTTTTTTTTTATCCCTTTAAAACAACAAAGGCCTGTATAAAGTGTCCCTTAAAGGCAAAACTGAATAAGGCAAAACTGAAAGAAATAATGCAAGAAGACATACAAGTGCAAACATTATGCTTTTTGCCACTACACAGGGGTTCATAGAGAATAAATAGATAGAGAAGCTCTACCTCAGCTCTCGCCTTTTAAAGAAAAGCTTTATCTACACCTGGCTTCCTTCTGAAGCTGTTTTTTTAAGAGGACTAGGGAATAAAAACAGGCTGAATACAATTCAATTCAGCACCTGACAAAAACAACACACGTAGACATGAACATGCACGCACACCCTGCGCAATCCATCTCACACACAGTCAAGAAATAGCTCCCAATCACATACCTCTCCACTGATTTGATGCAGAGAAAAAGCAATTTATTAAGCCGCCTCTTAGGAGCGAGACTCAAACTAAACTCCTATGCTGGCCTACTTAGACACACACACACACAGAGTACAAGGAGAGAAAGTCCCTTACTTCTTACCAATACACTCATTTACACCTTCATAGAAATGCAGACTCCAATAAGGCATAAAAAGCTCCCAGAAGAGCATCATCAGTAATCTAGCTACTAATGGAACTTGCAGTCCATTACTTGATATGATTCAGCGTGACACTAACAACTGATTCCTGACCCTTTAAACGTACACCAGCTGGCCCACGTTTGGCTCCATTCCTACAGCCAACAGGAGACGCAGACAGTTTCTCATGACAAATTCGAAACCTTTCACTGAACTCTTTCATCCTTTCTAAGCAATTTAAAAAGCACATCCACCAACCAGAGAAGAGGACTTAGAAATTAGCCTGGATCTAATGAAACAAAGGTGTGCGTCTCTGGTGTGTACCAATATGTTAATTTAGGGATTAAATTGAAAGCCGGTGAAAGAAAAGTGTGAGCTACTGCTTGTGCGAAGGTGTGAATGTGAGAGACACAGTGGGAAGGAAAGCCAGATTGTGACGAAAGCAGTGAAGCAAAGAGACAAAAGCCCAAATCTGGTCTGATCCCCCTATATTAGTTTGAAATACTGCACAGGATCTTATTAACACGCATACACACAGCTCAGCACTTAACTAGAACAAACAAACAGCCTTTGTGGAGACTCCTGTAGTCTGATATCATGTTGGATTCATTAGTTGACTCATGCAACCGGCACAAAATCCTGTAGCAATTAACATCTGACACACACAGCTGACCAAATTATACATACATGCCTGTATGGATACAAACATTTTCACTTTCGCTTCATCAGTATAGAAAGACGCAGACACACTCATGGAAAGAAACTTCAAATTTCACTCCACTAATACAGACTCAGTATTTACAACCTGCCTGAAAAAAAACACCAAAACAAAACATGGCCCGCTTAATTAGATTAAACAAGCGAGTGTGCGCCTGCTTTAGTGTGCACGCATACGTGTGCTCGTTTACATGTGTGGAACAACAGGTGAGGCAGGAAGACAGCTCTTAGACAGAAGGGGACAGACGGAGAGAGGGAGAGGAGGAAAGAGAGAGACTAGACCTTCATTCTGTATTCAGGGAGGTGGTGTAAATCGTTAGCTAAATAAATTAGAGCCTTGCGGCTGTGGATATCACACTGCCATATGTCAGAGAGAGAGAGAGAGAGAGAGAGAGAGAGAGAGGAAAAGGAAGAGGGCGAAAACACTGGTGGAAAGGAAGAGAGAAAAATCTGTTTGCTGCAGCGAGAGTGAATAAATACATACGAATAGCAACAGAAACAGATGTGGCCCCAGCTAAGAGAAAGTGTCAGGGATGGAGGAGAAGGAGGGGAAAGGGTGATGAGAGGACAGGACAGGAGCTAATCCAGTAGAGTTGAACTGAGACCAGAGTTAAGCACATATGAGCTTGTACTCTGCCCTGGGCCTGTGGAGCTCTCAGACACACACACACACACACACACACACACACACACACACACACACACACACACACACACACACACACACACACACACACACAGTAAGAGAGAGATTAATAAATCACTAAAAAGCATTTGGATCTATATAAAGTGGTCGTTGAAACACTGGATGATGTCATCAGTGACTTGGCTTAGGAGACTACAAATTTAACTGTTAGAACTACAAAACCCCTAACCTACAGCTTTAGAGACCTTGGAAAGTCTTGCCACCGCTTAATCTACATTGGTGGCCACTTCATTGATTTCACTGTAGACAATGTATTTTGAGCCAATATAGACGTTTTAAATTTGGATGAATTTTGGTTTTAGATTTTTTAACAGTTCACATCATAGTTTAGGAATTTGCTCTCTGTTTCAATTAGCAGAGATCTTTTGGAAGAACTGAAAACTATTTACAGACAGAATTCAACGAATACGCTGTCTCCCAGTGTCTGGTTGCTGGTGGTAGTGAAGATGAAGATTTAGATTTTAAGGGGGCTTTGAGTGACCAGGGTGATGTGGAGCTGGGAGGAGGTGGGTTGCATGAATGACAGTCGAGACTAGACCAGAGTAACAATGTCAGTATAGAGTTTGACATCGTGAGAAAGAGGAAGTGATGTAAAGAAAAGACAGATGAGCATTAACAGATTTTCCTTAAATTCCTTACACACAAGCTTAATTTGTACAAATAGCTGCTCTGCATAGACAGCTATGAACTTTAGCTTAAACTCCTTAAGCAGACTAGCCTGTTAGCATTCATTTGCATAGGTATCTCGCAGTCCCCCCCAAAAAACAACACAAGTACCCTGCAAGTGATGAAAATGATGGTTCAAAACGTTACCCCCAGAAGGGTTGAAGATGAAGAAAACACATCAAAGATAAAGAAAGGAGCAAGAAAAACACAAACTTATTTTCACTTCGCTCTTTGTGTCTTTTGACTTCAGCTCTCTCCATAGTAGACTGAAGGACCAACAACAGCACCAACAAGAACAATTTAAGGAGTGGTTGCTCCATGTATTGGACACTGCCGCCTGGAGACAGTACCCAGCAACAACACATAGATGATGATCTGCAAAGGTGTCCACGGTGTTGGGTTTCTATTAATTATTTGAGTTTTATTTTCTGTTTATCCTTCCTTGTGTCTCTTAATCGTTTCCTTTCCTCTGTGTCTGTCTTCCTCTATTGTTCCTCTGGTCTCGTCTCTGTTCTCAGTTGTTGTCTCATCCTGCTGTATTTTGGGAATCGATCTTCTTTGTACATCTCTTGTAGTTTTACTTCCCATCTTTGTCTTCCTGCCTTTTGAATGCCCTCACTGTTACCCGTGTCATTACCAATTAGTCTTGAGTGTATACATAGTCTTCCTCTGGTTTGATCGCTTGTTTATCTGTTGTTTTTTAAGTGTTTCTCTTTTTGGTCCTTATCCTTTGTTCCTCGCGCCTGCTTTTCTGTTTCGGATTCCTTATTAAAAACATTTTGACTTTATTTATCTCACAAGTTTTCAATTACTTTAATTTACATTTAATTTAATTTTCTTTTTGTTCTTTAAACCTGCTTTGGGTCCTCTGTATTCCAGTCCTAAAGTTGAAGTAAAATATAGTGTAATCAGATTTAAATGCATCAGTAGGCAAATTTGCAATTCATTTTGTGTAAACCTTAAATTCATTCAGTTCAGGAATCCGGCTAGCCATTATCTCTACAGGAAAAAGTCAAGAACAGTCCTTTCTCCTGCATGTTTTGATAGGAATGGTGTGCACAGAAATGACGAGCCATTTCCAGACATGTGCATTTTCACGTTGTGTGTATGCAAAGTGACTGTGATGTATGCAGCTCTAAACCAAAAATAAGTTTTTAGTCATTTGAATTAGTAAATAACCGAAAACAGATTTGTGGTGGTCAGTGGTCTTAATGTGTCAGACCACCATAAATGTGTTCTGGGGGAACACAACCAAGTAAACTTTAAGGATGGAAAAGGATGAACTGAAAATCTGCTCATGTAACATGAAGCTTCCTGGTTGAGGGTGAGCCTGCCCTGTATACACTACACTCGGGAAACTTTGAGGGAAACTTCTTCTGGAGTTTAGACATAATGTCTCGGTTCTCTTTTAAAATGTTGTTAAAGCAAATTCAGAAAGATGTAAAATAAAATCTGAGATTAGTCAACATTAAAAGAAATTAGTCTGAACTGGCCCATCACATCGCCAAAGTTATTTTAAATTATTACAATTTTAATTAAAGGAATAACTACCCACTCCCGCTGGAAAACATTTTTCTGTTTTCTCAGGACATTTTCAGCCAAATTAACCGCCATGCATGCAAATGCATTCGCAGCAGTTCTTTGTTGAGGTTACGGCACTTGTACTCTGCATTTCTTACCTTGACTTCCCTTATTTTCATTCTGTGTCTGTATTAACTACAAGGACACCACAATCAAGCAGACACGCATACGCTGATGCTTTCAGACACACTAACAGCAGCGCAGCATTCTAGAGGGGATTAAACAGCTTAGACATTGATTAGACACACCTGAACCCAGGAGGAAAGGAGGGACCGACAGCAGAGGAGGCGAAAGAAGAGGAAACAGAGGGTGGCGGTGAATGTGAGGCGTCTAAAAGCATGTTGGAAAATGAGAGAACAGAGTAAAGGGTGGGGAAAACAGGCCTAGTCGGGGAGGGTGGAAGGGATGTCAGGGTGTAAATGTCTCAGAACATGTCCTCTAGGATGGAGTGAGTGGTACGAGGAGATGGATGGAGGGGAGCAGGGTGCAAATGCTGTCTGCGCACACTGCCAAAGAGGTTTTAACACTCCTGTCTGTAGCCAAGGTGTGAAGACAGGCACTCTCATAGATATTCCCTTCTCCCAATATATACACCCTCACAACCCAAACCTCAGAATAGACCCTTTCTATAACAATCAAAATTCTACCCACAAACCATATGTACATGAAAAGACCAGCATACAGCCTGAAGTGAATGATGCATATCCGTGTCTATTTATAAAGTCCTGCTGCCTACACTGGATTGCAACACAAAGCAGCGTTCTCCCTCTGCTTTCAGATCTCTTGACTCTTCCATCAACCACTTGCTCCTGCGTGAATATAGGAAAAAGTTTTAAATGAAACCAAGTTTCTCCTTCTTTCTGTTCCCTTAAAACATGTTGTGGAATGCAATTTTCTACATGGCAAGAAGGAAGAGTTCAAACAGACAGTGCAGTCTTGAGGGTTTATTAAAACCTTCTTTCTAGCAAATATGGAATAAATAATTGCCATCCTATTAGGAAATTAATGGCTGCGACGGAAAAGCAAAGTTCTCCATGTATTATTCCTTTTTAATGCATGGGGGGGGGAACACTGGAAAGTTTTTTGTTTTGCTTTTCCCCCCCAAGATTCTTTCCTGTTTTTTGCTGCTTCTTATTTTCACACTTTCCTGTGAGACTTCTTTTAAATTGCAGAGAGAAGAAATGATCAACCGTTTCCCTTTTTCCTAACAACTTACTAAGAGACACACAAACTCACATATCCACACACGTACCCAGACAGAGACAGCAGAGTAATATTAAGATTATACAGTCCGACATAAATGGGCCAAAATGAATTAATTCTTCATAGATACCCCAACTGCGAGCAGCTGGTAAACACCGCAAAGTTACTGAGAGCAGATGTACTTAAAAAAATAAACATAAATATTCGTTCACTGGAGGCGTAATCACACATTCATACGCACACAGATACAAACATGCTACCGTGACCTAATTTGTTTAAGCATATTTACAGTTGGTCAGCTACAAGGCCCCCATCTACTCCTTCATGCTTCTACCTCTACATCAGGGAAAGGAAAACTACGGCTAATGTACTTATAATCTGATTATATGATTATATAACCGCTGCTGTTAATCTAACACACACTCTCTGAGCCTTTCTCTAGGATGATCAGTGATTTATGTCTTTAAAAGGAAGTATAAAACCAAAAGCAATGAGTGAAACGAACTGTGAGATTAAACTAACCCTCCTCCACGACTTTCTTTCTCCCTCCTTCTCTCTTTTCCCCTCCTCTCTAAATTATCTGAGAGCTGTAATTAAAAAGTGCTCTCTGGTTCTTGCACTGTGCTAACAAGCAGGCCAAAATGCACACATGGATACACACAAATCCAGACTAAATTAAAGATAGTTAAAGCTCGACTAATCATCTGAGTCAGTGCCATAACGAGTGGTGTGAGAGGAACACAATATTGTACAATCTGTAAAGTAAAACAAAGTAGTGTAATTAACTGTAGTAAATCTAGGAAAGCCCCACCTGGAGAAGCGAAAAACAAGGCTTTCCCCCCCCCTGCCTGCCTGTTATTTTTACCAGGCGTGTTTAGCCAAAAATGCCAACGGGTCCAGTCGGATGCACTAAAGACTAGCCACTCTGCTTGTTCACAGCTGCTGGAAAGCACCTCATGCGAGCACACTTCTAACCCTGCATGTAACTGCAGAGACCAAATCGCACCAATACCAATCCTTCTTTCTCCACAGCAGCCCAGGTTGTCAGTGGTGGGTCATTTCAGCTGACATTGGAAATAATGGGTTTTCCCCCTGTGCAGAAACCCATGAAATACTGCAGCAAATTCTGTATACAGATCGCAAGTGCCCAGAAATGTACAGTTTACATATCTTTGCTTTTCTTCTTTCAAAAGAATGTTTGTAGCACGAAACAGAGTGAAAATCGACAGCTCTGAGATGCAGTTAGGACGGCCTTTTAACCTCCTGGTCGCCGCACCATTCATGTCTATATGTCTAAAACTATGAGTTCTCAAGTTGGATCTTCAGTACTACAGCAACATGTAGGAACCAAAGTGCCGCATGAAACCAAGCACACACAAGGAAAAGATGAAGATGTGATATCACAGTGGCATTGCTCCCGTAATGAGAAAGTACAGCTCTGGGGTGTTTTTGTAGTGTGCATAAAGTGAGATTTACTATCATCCTTAAGTGTAAAATCCACACTTCAACAAAAATCCTTGTAAACCATGTTTACTCACCAACAGATCAGAGCTGCTTTCTATTTCACCAGATATCTCTCTTCATGATTTAAAATTATTACATGATTAGCCAGTACTAAAATCAGAAAAACAGTTTTGGGAGTATCAGACATCAAAGAAATAATTTAGCCCTGGGAGATATGAAACTAACCAGATGCTGCTTTGCTCTCCAGTCTAATCACGTATCAGTCCGCAATCACACTGATCAGCTGAACAAACAAACCAGGATCAAACAGAGAGCAAAGCTCTTCAGACAAAGGTTCATATTGCTGGTTAAGTTGCATGTCTTCAGTCTTACCTGTCATTATACAATTTCTAACACCTGCATGGATTAGCTGTTGTCCTGTTGAGCATTTACTGCCAACCAGAAGGTACACCCTACCTGACTCCGAGCCCCCTCTGGAGGCACATTAAAACTCAATTTTTTCAGGCCCATCACTCATTCTTATTTATTTTCCTTTCAAAGTTTCGAACTGTCCTCTATGAGAGCAGACAATCCAATCCCAGGTCTAATTATAAGCATCAAGAGAGAACATTGGGCTCTTATGATATGTCTGTCATCAGAAATGTTAAATTGCATTGCAGAGAGCCCAAATTATTTCCTCGTGCACAGCTCACTCAAAAAACCCCACAAAAAACACAAAAAACTGTGAAACTGGCAGCTGACTTTTTTTTTTCACTTAAAGCTTGCCCAGCTTAACAATAAGTCTTAACAATAAGACCTGCCTAAGCTTAAATGCCCAATCTAAAATTTTAGCAAATAAGGACTTCTTAGCAAATACTCCCCACTGATCTTCCTGACCTAGTTTGTGTTTTTGTCTGTGGGTTGCTGTTGAGTGGGCAAAGGGAGGGATTTACAGTATTAGAGCAAAAATGGCACACTTATGACAGTCTTCTCTTAATCTTACTATTGTCTCTTCCTAATCAATTTGGGGATGGCAGAGCTCTTTTCTCATTTTTGACAAGCTGCAGAAAGACTGTAGTGGTCAATAGATGCGGGTGGGCAGAGTAGGGACCCGGGCTGCATCCAGTAAGTGCACTCACCAACAATTAACAACAACATGAACACAAAACAATTAAAAGTTTTAAAGAAAAGACCGTTTCAAGGATGAACATCTGCACTCCTAATGGAGACACTTAAAGTGTAAACTCTAGCATTTAAAGAGAGAACACCATTTAAACAGTCCATTGTGTTTAGTATGAGTACAGCAGTACTAATTTGGCTTGTGTACCTGGTGTGTAACGTTTTTATAACACCTAAATTCATTCAAGAGCAAATCACACACGTTAATGTTGCATGTCAAATAAAACAACTTCTGTAGTGTGAAGTATTCAGAAGTATGTGTCACATCTCAAACAAAGTAATTGATCTTTTTCTTCAAGCAACCCACTCAGCGGTGACCCTTAAGTAGGAATTGAGACTGTCTTTTAATATCCAAACAATCATTGAGATATAGGTAAAAAAAAATAAAACACTATTTCTTTTGTCAAAAACATATATTTATCATTGTTAGGCCTGCAACAGACAGTCTAGGATGTTGCAGGAAGTCCTCTCACCCTGTGCCAGCTGGGATACCCTTCAACCCCCCTCCCCTCCCCAAGCCTGAATTGGATTAGCCGAAGTAAATTGATGGACAGATGGATATCCATGCCTGAATGGAGCAGTGTTTAGGAAATGTTTAGCATTTTAGCAAGTTAATTCACCAAGCTCTTGTCTTAGATTATGAACGATATAATACAGTATTAAGTGAATTTTATGCCTGGGTCTTTGGATAAGAGTAAGTATGTGAGAGTACTGTGTGTGGGCCTGCAACAGAATAAAAGTTCCAGGCTGAGAAACATTAGGACAAGGCTTATACCCAGCTTATAGAAATCTAATATGTCATCGCTTCTGCTGCTATGGGTTTAAGGTTTTGATAGCCTGCTTGTTTTAATTTTGCGTGTGTGTATGTGTGTGTGTTCTCTCTGCAGAGGATCAGATAAATGTATTGATGCAGCCCATATCTACACAAAGGTTCTCGAACAGATGCAGCAACCGTCTGCACAAAAGTCACAGACGAAAGAAAAAACCCGTTCACGTGAGCACATTCTCTCATACACAGGAGAGCTTAAGCTTTAAAAGTTTCATACTTAACACCATCTTCACACACATAAACACACAGCACAAGGTGTGTACAAATTTCCTTATCAAATTACACGGGCTTCAGTGCTTTAGTTAATATATAAAAAAGTGGCATTCTGACCACATGGTGAGACCAGTAAGTCACCACCATTGGGCTGTTTTGAGAGCTGTGATTATAACCCAGAGTGCCAGGCTCCCAGGCTGCTTGTGATTGGCTGATTGAAGCAGGCTAATGAAAAGCGCAAAGAAGATGGAGACTTATTCTGGTCTGATTAATGTGTTTTCCTCAATGCCAATTAAACACTGATTACACAAATTAACAACTCTGGGCTACCATAATCACTAAGTGCTCACACAGGGACCGGTGCTGATAGAATGGGCTACAAACACACACACACACACACACACACACACACACACACAGCTGTAAGGCACCACACCCCATTTGTCCTTCTATCCTTGCCCAAAGCCCTGTCAAATGCTGCCAGGCCTGGCAGTTGTTATAACCTAATGCTTTTAGCTGCATGTCGTCCAAGA
Organism: Aulonocara stuartgranti; assembly: GCF_965226115.1. Lineage (NCBI taxonomy): Eukaryota > Metazoa > Chordata > Actinopteri > Cichliformes > Cichlidae > Aulonocara > Aulonocara stuartgranti. The sequence goes on along the minus strand of NC_138944.1, from coordinate 29,780,128 downwards.
TAGAGTTACGGACCACATTCACCAACCACCCTCTCTTGTGACTCACTCATTTTTTTTCCCCTCTCAAACACACACAAGAGGAAAAAAAGACGTCACCCGAAGCCACGCAAGAGTGCACATACATTGGGCCTTACACAGACAGCTGGTGCCAAAGGGTGCAGTTAGTGGATCTCCCCTCTGGGATGGGGCTGCCACCCACTTTCCCTTGTATGGAGCCAGATGGAAAGAAGGACATCAAGAAGGGAGATTAAAAGGAAGGAAATGGGGACAGGAGATGGAAAGGGGGAGGCAAGTGACAGGACAAAAGAGGGTAGCGGGAGAATTATATGAAAAAAAAAAGTTTCTGCAGAGTGAAAGTAATGTGAGTCCACAGGGCTGGTGGGGGTGGGGGTGGGTTACAATATGGAAAGACACAGTCAGTCCAGGAGCGGTGAGAGGGCATGAGGAACAGCAGGAAAGAGAAAAGGGAAAATGAGAAGTTATTCAAATGTCCTTAAAATCTAGAAACTAGTGGAAGTGTAAACCACAAATGCTCGCAAACACGTTTAACCTCTCTCTCACACATGTTGCCACATTTTAGACAGATGTGTGCGTTTGTTCTGACAGAAAAATTAATGCAACTTCTATTGTGCTAACATGTGAAAAATCACTGACCACTAAACTTGCATCTTGCTCAGTCAGCGAATAAACCTGTTTTTGGTTAGTGGGTGTTTTGTTCACTTAGCTTTTTTGTGTGCCTGTGTGCATAAGTGCAACACAATGCACTGTTTCAGCAGAACTGCACTGCATAAAATTGAAAAACAAAAGAAATAAAACAGTTTTTTCATTCAAGTATACCTACAGTGTATCAGTATATACCCTTATGTGTGTATGCTGAGCTGCATATCTGTGTATGTGTGTCTGTATATTTGACAGCAGCTGTAATCTGCTTACAACCGGTTTATTTGTGAGCTATCTTAATTTTTGGGCTACATTAGCTCAGTATGTTTCTCTTTGCACTGAGTCTCTGGAACAGGAAAAAAAGAACCTAAACAAATGCAACTAAATAGAAAATACAAATACAGTATTGTTACTTCCCCAACAAACAAAATGTATCCAGCCTCCCTCCTTCTCACTCACTATTCTTTTATGATAATATAGGTTTTTGTTGACTGTCTGCTTTGCTTGTGTGACTGTGAATCTGAGCTTGTATGAAAAGACAAAAAGGACGAGCTGTTTCATTATACAAGCGTAATACATCCATGAGTCCAGCTAATTTGATTCAGAGCAGGCACAAACAGGATGCCGTGAAAACAGAAAGAAAAAAGCAATGCGGGGGATAGAGGTGTGCCTGATTAGCCAACTCGGCTATTAAATGTTACTAACCTACTTAGTCGGCACCAGAAATACTGAAACTAACTAAAAAATTATTCATATCGTTTTAATGTGCAGCACTGATTAACACTCAGTTATCAAAGTTATTATTTTTTCAACCCTAACCTTTGAATTAAAATGTGTGATTTAGTTTGTTTTTGTTCATCCTGGCAATCATAAAGCAAAGACAATGACCCTCCAAACTTTTTCACATTTTTTGACAAAAGATCTGTTTTATCTTTGTCCTAAACATAACGTCGTGGTTCAGAGGTGGTAGTGTATTGGGGGTCCGTTTGCATCAGTGGACCACCTGTGTGCCATAAGCAAACGTGGTTGTGTCTGTTTATCTGAGAGAGTTAACTGTTTTTTCACAGTCAAAACCTGTCATAAATATTGTATTCACCTCTCAAAGTGAACTTTTTGTACTAATGTTTAGCTTTTTGGTGAATCACCTGTCATCTGAATAAACAGGCTCTCCTCCACACAGTCCTCATTTATAAAGTATTTTACAAACATGAACATTACAGCTAACGGATGGATTTTCCCATGTCAGTGCAGCTAGCCAAACAATGAAGAATCACTCACTGCTAAAAAGTACACAGTATATCCTCGGCTTTAACATAAAACTTCTTATTGTGGCCAGGGGCAGCACAAAAGTGACTCCCTTAAACTATTTTTTAGCTTTAGTCTTCTTATTTTCCCCTGAGTTATTGGTTCTGTTACTAGTTAGTTAACACAAACTAAGTCTAAGTCTTACCAACATACCAACACAGTGACATAACGTTCTTGTCATGGTCCTGGGCCATGTGGGCCCAGTATTCTTAGTTTCCATGTATTTTTGTATTTCGTTCCTTATTTAGACCATGTTTTCTGAGTTGCCCTGTTGTGGTGTTCCTTATGTGCGTTCCCTTTGTGACTCTCACCCCCTGTGTGCCCCTCTGTGTATCTGTGAGCCTTCGTCTCTCCTTATGTTTTATTCCATGTTTCCCCTGCCCGTTATGTCTAAGTTTTCCCCGTGCTCTCTCTCCCCCCTGTGTGCCCTCTCTGTATTTATGAGCCCTCGTCTCCCTTTGTGGTTGTTCCATGTTTCCCCAGCCCGTTATGTCTGTGTTTTTCCCCGTGCTCTCTCTCCTCCTGTCTGAACCTCTGTACTTCCTGTTTGACTCTGCCCGTCTCCCGTCAGTGTCTCGTTATGGTTATCTGTGTCACCTGTGTTCCCCGTGTGTTCCCACTTTCCTCGTTAACCCTCTGTGTATTTCTGTCTGCGTCTTCCTCTGTTCGGCGTCGCGTTCTCCCTCATGCCGTGTGTGGTTCTCCCCGTGTCTTCCAGTATATGTTTCTTTAGCTTTTCCCAGTTTAGTGTAGTTTTGTATTGCTTTTTGTATCATCATTATTGTTTATCACTTATCAGCAATAAAGCTGCATTTTGAGTTTATCCCCCGTGTCTGTGAGTTTGCAATTTGGGTCCTCATCCTGCCTGCCACACGGCCGAAACATGACAGTTCTATACTGACAGAAGACTTTAAACACTTATTTCTTAAATCCAGCTACACAGACAGTGTTACCTCTATGTCAGTTTTTGAGAGCAGGGCTCCATGATGTAAATCAGCCTTTATACATTTAGTGTTTCATTTCCACTTCAGCTAAATTCAAACATCTGTAGATTACTGTAGTGAACATGAGACACCAGTCACAGGCCCTCTGTGAAATAACAAGCTATTATAGTCACAAATGAATCAACAGCCTGGGACTTGCACACATCGCAAGTTAATGCAACCTTTTGTGCTGTCCTCAAGCTTTCTTGTAAAGTTAAATATAAGAACCAGTCTATTTACCATTTACCAGTTCTGTGTAGAGCCTGTGTACGACCTTATCCGTGAAAAAAACATCCCAACAGTGTCTCATACCTGGGTTTCAATGTCTTGACCACGCAGCAAAAGCCCTAGTTTTCCAGAAAGCTCCATAGAAGCTGATATTTGCACATAAAATAGTTGACGGATTCTGTTATTTTATTACAGTCAAGTTAAGTGTGTCCTTTGCTGGCTGGGTTATCATGCCAACTGATTTATCGTTACCTTTCTATACTCGGCTAACGTTAATTCATGACAGTGGCATGTGAGTTAAGCGCCCATATTCATAGTATTCCTAGAGTCTTTTGATCTCTTATACTGTACCGTAATAATCCCAAATCCCAAGTGTGATATCCATCTCTCGTCTCATCCTTGTTAAAATTACAAAATAAGTCCAAACATTTGATGTAAAGTTGTTGAATGCTGTCTCATCTTTATTTTACCAACTTCTTCCCGCACGCTAACCATCACATCTGCTGACCTCACGAGGGTAGCAAACAAATATGACATCATGTATGCATGCAGTGATATTCAAGCATCAAAGTGCCACATATTTCTCTTGAATTCAAAATATAAATTAGGTGTTGAAAAATTATTTCATGAAAGGTTTCAAGTGGCTCTAAAATATGCACAAAATATTTGTTAGGACAACGTTTCACCTTGCACTTAAAACTGTGCTCAATTTTGACTCTTTCCTGAGTGTTTTCTTATTATTAGACTATTTGATTATTCCAAATTTTCTCCTTTTTAATTGAGAACGGAAATTAGTCAACAGGCGCATCCCTAATGGAGAGAGAGAAACAAAGAGGCAGAGAGAATTGAGATAGGGAGGAGCTGAAGGCTACAAAACTCTTTCAGCCATGATTGAGTTGGGTGTGTTGAAAGCAGCTGGTTTAAAAGTCAATTCGCATACACAAATAAACAGACACACTGCAATTATCTATACACCTGATGTACAAAAATGCTCTGATAAAGGAGGTACGCACACAGCCCACACACAGAGTTTGATGAGCTATAGACATCCTAATAAGTCACTGTGTCAGATAAAATGACTATCAAAGCACATAATCAAGTACATTTTGCCAAGAACTAGACTTGAACAGTAAATTCCAAGGCAAAAAACAAACACATGCACACACAAAAACAAACACACACACACACACACACACACACACACACACACACACACACACAAGCAATATTCAAGGTGTGTCTGCTGGGCATGAGAGGCTGCTCACAAATGATGGTGGCTGTAATCAGCAAAATGTTTGCCTAGAGCAGTGGAATGACATTTAGAACAGTGGATTATTGGAGCAAAACCCACACGCTGGCTTTTACACAAGGCTATCATATTATTAAGAAACTATTATAGATGTTATAATACCAAGGTTACACTGGCCACAGTGAGTGTTTGTGATTTCACTGTGCAAGACAAGTCAAACCTTGTTTTGACCGAAACATTTGAGTATAAATTGGTACAAATTGGATCTCAGAAACTGAGAAGCTAGGTAGCTGTCTACAAATGTAGGGCAGAAAGCAGAGCCTTCTCTAGAAGCAGAAAACAGTACTCAGGGGTTCACTTAGAAAAATCTCATCAGGAGAGGACATATTTTCGATAGGTGGTTGAAGGAATTAGAAAATTTGTTACACCTTCAGAAAATGAGATATATAGTATGTCAACTAAAGCTGGTCTCTTTCAGGAAAATTCAATCACCAGTCACATTGAAAATTTGCACATATATATGAATGAAACTAAATTTCAAGAAGTTAAACGTCCCAATACTTGCCTACACCATCAGTGGATGTGACAGTTAATAGGCCTCTTTGGATTCAATAGGCAGATCCTATCAAGAGCATGTTGTTTATAGTTATAGCCTATCTGTGCAGCTTCCTCTGCAAGCATCTTTGCAACCCTCCTCTCCCCAGGACGACCATTTCATGCTGCGTCTGACATAAATACTGTCATCATGTTGTTTGTAATTGAAGCCTGCTCTCTTATTTGCTGATGCTCTTCCTGCCTTGGCCTTTCCATGTATGCACACTGACTATCTCCATATAGTTACTGCTGACTAGACAATATTACTCACATAGACAGTATAAAAGATGGACGGATCTACCATGACACCAACAATAGTTTGTGAAGCCCTGTGTTTGGGTCACTGACATCACTATCTTGGTGTTTTGAATCTGATACAATGAGAGAAGGGTTGACATAAATGTGAAACAACATGGTCATTAGCTAACGACTTGTCAATACCAAGGAGCACACCCTGGATAAACATCCTGTCTGGAACACAGTGACAAAAATGTACGAAATGGACTGAATATTTTACTCAATATGACCTGAAATGAGTGACTGAGCCCATAAAATCATCAGAAAAGTTTTTACAGAGGTCACATCCAATAAACGTTTATCCAAACAGAAATCTTTTTGTAGCCACAGCTATAGACTCCTAAAGGTCATTGAAAGAATCCAGGTTTAATGCACTTCCACATCAGTTTCACTCTCCGTACCCAGAAGCTACATCCATCTTTTATACTGTGTATGCTTATCTAATTACTGTTAACTGAATCTCACTGCCACAAAATTCATTATTTTTGGCATTTTAAGTGTAATTGGGAAATCGAACATGCTCTTCATCAAAGAAATAGATTATAAGATTGTGGTGTTAATGGCAAATTTGTCAACATGTGCTACTTTGCCTTTGAAACAGCTCTGCCCTCTCACTGACTGTGAATGCTTTCCTCTGTGGCATGACAGCCTTCAGAGGTGATGTTTTGGTGATGTTGTACTAAATCAGAGTGGTGACTACAGGCAGTGGAGAGGCTGGATCAGAGCCAGTGTGGATTTTTTTTTTTTCATTTAATTTATTCCATCAGGAACTGGTTAAAAAATGAAATACTTATAATTGTAAAAATGCTATATAATCAAACAGGCGAATAACAGGTTAGTAATGTCTTCCATGTTCACTAAAGCCAATGACATATATGCCTGTATATTTTCCTGATTGGTGAATTACTGTCCCAGGTCTTGTCTAAACTCTAACAGAGACTAACATATTGTGGGCAATAACAGTCACATTGTCCATAAAAAAATAAAGACAAAACTGCAGTAAATGAGAAGAATTCAGCAGGGACTGCAGTGAATCATGATTTGATACAAAGATTTAAAACCTGACTAATTGCACACTTTTGTTGAAGCCCGTTTGTAGCTGAACGGCTTCATGAGTTATTGTATCAAAACCTCTCTTATAAAATCAATTTAGCCCTATGAGACACTCCTAACAACAATGACATGCTGACCTCTAATTTCTTGCAATGAGAGGGAACCTGTACGTTTCGCAAAGTTTTTGTAATGCATACCCAGTGCACTATGAGATGTAGGACCAGGAAGAGTACATCATTAAAAGGAGGGCTGGAGTATCAGCTGAAGCCGGTCTGAGCATCAATAAGAGCCACATCAGCAACAGACAATTTAATGGCGAGAAAAGAGTCAGTTAGGCCAGCTTGTTTGAGGTTAAAAATTGAGTCACGTAGCAGACTAACATGAATATTATTGTATTACAGCCCAAATATTTAACAGAGAGCAACACAAATATGCTTTCAGTAGAAAATAATGCCCATTTTAAAGTAAATTTACATTTCATAAGCCATCCAATCTCCCCTCCTATGAAGCAATATTAGAAGCAAATTGCATTAATGCACTTTGGCAACAGCAACGACTGAACTGAGAGTCGAACTAACATCTTGAATATAACTGTCTGTGGCCTAAAGTTTAATTAAATTAGCTAAATAAATGCTTTTTTACACTCTTACTGTAAATATATATCACAGTATAGTATGACAGATTGTATATGAAGGGATCCTAACTACAGGTTCCAAGTCTAATTTAATGGCTGCTTGTGAACTCTTTACAGAACACAACTGATTACAGCTAATAACCTTATATATAACGACAACAATGAGGAGCATGCAGAGCAGTCTGTGAAGTGAATTAGTGGAATCATATGGAAGAGGATTAGAAAAAAATGCACAAATATAATTCAGTTTAAAAAACAGAAGCCGTTTAATAATTATATATATATATATATATATATATATATATATATATATATATATATATACACACACACACACACACACGTGTGTGTGTCTGTGTGTGTGTTGGCTTTGTTACTCCTCCTTTTCAAATGAAATAAGTAAGCATTTCAGGTTTTGGTAGGGTTTTTGCCATGTGAATATGATTGCTTTCAATAATTTTGTGTTTATTTGGTTTTTAAGTACATTAAAAACCAAATAAACTTAAGTTAATTAAGACTTGATTGATTGATTGATTGATTAATTGATATAATGAAACTGACTGTGTTCGAAACTTTCGATTGCATGCACCTAAACACATAAGATGCAGAAGTATCCATACAAATCAACCAATAAACTGGATCCCCACACACTGTAAACAAATCGCTCCTCCTGGTATCATCTTTCATAAAACTGGTCCTCTCAAGTCAATCGCTTCATTTACGGTCTTTTGTATCCAAAGTGATCCGTTTGATGAATTTTGTGTCTTTTTTAATAGAGAAGATAATTAAACGTAAAATTCATTAAAGATTGTTATTTTGCTGTCATATGAAAGCGGCACAAGATGCATGGTGTAATCTGGTGAGGGCTTGCATGAAAAATGCATTTTTACTTAACCATTAGTGTAGTGGCAGTTAAGCCTTCTCCTGCATTTTCAGACTGCAGTACCAACGTGCAAGTTTTTTCCCATAATTCTTCATAAATAATTAGTATTTTCTTGTTGTTCTTCCACAACTGTTACTTTCTACCGCAAACTGGGTATAAGGCACTCACGTCCCCCAAAAAACCACTTCTACAGGTATTGCATGAATCTGATGCTTGACATTGCAATCACATTTCTGCTGCACTCACAAGCATTCAAAGGTAAATGTCATGTCCAGCGGAGTGATGTGATGACAGGTTGGAAGTGCACCCGGCCATACAAAACAATGAGTGGCACTGTTGTCTGCCATGAACATTCTGCTGAGTCAAGCACAACCACCATAGACAACACAGCTGAGCCTCCAGGTTGGGATATAACTCAAGATGACTGAGGTTGTGTGTGAGTGTCTGCATGTGAGAGGCTGCGTATGTGTGTGTGTGGCTGCGTGTAGTGTGTTTGTTCAGCACAGGAGCTCAGCACAGGGCACTATTGAAAGTTTTGCATCAACAGGCAAACAAGATAATTAATTTCTCTCTTTCGCTCGAATGCTTTCATTTTATTTTCATTTGTTTGCCTTTCTCTCCTTCTACTCCCACATTCACAAGATAAAGTGAATCCTGTGAGAGACGACTTGTGGCTCAGTGCACACAAATTCATTTTACTATAGGATAACAAAATGTCTCTGAGAATGGTGTTGTGTTTGTGTGCGGGCCTGTGTATGCACTTAATGAGATGAATGTGTGCGCACCTCCCCTTCCCAATTACAGTGAGTGGAGAAGAGAAATAAGTGGTAGAAAGGAAAGAAAGATGTAAGGCAGGGCAGGGATAGAAGACAAGAGTGATGGGCAACGATTGGAGAGAAAGATGAAGTGAGTGAGAGATGAATTTAAAAATTAGATAAAGGAAGTCTGTTAGCCAACTATTTTCCCACGTCTTAGTCTTTTATTTGAGGAGCTCACTTCATCTGTCTTGACTAAGAATCTTTGATTATCTCTATCTCAGTTTCTCAGCAGACTTTTCTCATCTATCTCTCTACTCCAGTGACCCCCATAACTGACTCTTCTCCCTCTTTTTTACTTTCGTTTTGAATTACTTTTCTCCTCTTGATTACATTTCTTCACATCAGCATATCTTCTCATCCATCTTTGTCCATTTATTTCCTAATCCATCAATCAAAACTACATTTTTTATCGCTTTTTCAGGTTTATTGCTTTCCCCCCGCTTTTTTTATATTCCAACCTGATTCCTATCTACTCAACCCCAAGTCAATCAAAACATTGATTTCATCAACCAACATAGGAAAAGTACATACAGGAAGACATTACTAAACAGCAGAAGCAATTCATTTCACAATCCAGCACTAGTCAGCATCAAAAACATGACCACAGTACTTCTGTACTACAAGTGATGGCACAAATCCACTCCAGTTGCAGAAAAGTGGGCCCATGTGAAGCAATCTAGTTTGTAAAACCTCTTATGGTGATCTACCCCAGCTGATAGAAAACAGATACAGAGGATGATTCGCTACTCAGAGAACCAATGTGGTTAAAAACTAAATGTATCAGTTGGCCAATATGCAAAAACATATATATCTAATATCATCTAATCATTAAATAAAGTCATTATAGCTCATAAGCAGTGCCAAAGGCAGAGGAAAAGGTGGGTTTACCCCAGAACTGCCCACCAGTCTTGAAATTAAAGACACATGAACACTGTTGTTATTTCATCATAATTAATAATGAGACAACAGCAGGCACAGCAGGGTGTTGATGTGTGCACATGTGCATGTAGTAAATGCAAGCCACAAGTTTTTTATTCTGGCCACACAATTCTGCCACACTGATTCTCTCACACAAACACACACTTCTGTAGTGCGAGCCAAGTCTCTATAATGCTGGTTGGCTCTTCACAGAGGTATGCCCACCTCTACTTGGATCAAAGGACTGAGCTAAAAACCTCTGGCCAGACACACTCTCTCTCATATGCACACACACCCACCAACACACACACACAGAGTATAGTACTTCCTGCCTGTTCCTGAATGAGATCAAAAAGGGTCTCTTTTGCTCTGAGCCTATAGCATAAATCACCATAAGCAAACGAGTGTCCAGGAACACACACGCGCACACACAAAGCCACCCTCATAAGCACCTGTGGCAGATCAAACGCGTCAAGCTAAGAACACACACCTGCAGCAGGGGCAAAGCCCTTACACTGAACGAGTAAATCATGCTGCTCTCATAAAAACAGCAACGTACACTCCCGCATTTGTGCTCGACCAAGCCTGACCTCAGTAATATTCCATGACTATGCAAAGATCCTATTCAAATAGCTCGTGCTGGCCCCATCACAACGAAAAGGCACATGCAAACAAATAAAGAGTCTCATCCAGGTAGGTTTTTTATGCGATTAGTCGACTAATCAGATCATCATCCACTGGACGTAAAACTACAGCTTATTGCACCAGCAGCATCTGCTCTTATATAACTATCATTAGCTTACAGCTTTAAGCTTTTAAGGTGCTAACTAAAAATAAAGACAAGATGATAGTTTATTCAATTTTAATGAAATTTGCAGATTGTTTCGGTAAAGTTTAATAAACTCCTTGCTATCTAAAATATAACAGGACACCGGAGTATATTCTCCAGCATCTCACACTTCTGATAATCAGCTGTCTGCTTGACGTTTATTCAGCTGTGTAAAAACTATAACTTTAATCTCAGCCAAACCGATTTACTCAGGAACAAATAAAATACAAAAAAAAAAAAAAAAAGCCAAACAACAACATTTTTAATTTATCTAAGTGACTCATATATATTTAACCTGAGTCGCGAAAGACGGCGGTGGGTTTGAAAACAATTTGCCGGGAGTCCGGTGTTCTCACGGCGCTAGTGACCTAGCCCCCGGCTAGCTATCGAGCTAGTGGGTAACAGACGTCTCCGAAAACGTCGGAGCGCTTTTGAAAATATGTGGTGTCCTGATAAACTGAGCCGATATTTGAGGTTTACACAGCTACATTCTCGCCTGAAAATATGTTAAACGTTTATTTTGTGACCCAGAAAGAATAATAAGAGTAATATTAAAACTAACTAGCTGCCGCCATTGTTGGAAACTAAGCTGGGCCGCGCTATGAATTCTGGGACACAGCTGCTTCTTCTTCTTCGGGGTTTAACGGCAGCTGGCATCCTTGTACATGCTGTGCTGCCATCTTCTGTTTCAGTCCGTTATTACACTCTTAAATCCTGCTATTATTCCTGCGTCTTTTGCGATCTTACAAAGCTTCAAACGACACGTCGACTATTAAATTAGTCGTCGACGATTTTGATAGTCGACGTAATCGTGACTAGTCGACAAATCGTGGCAGCCCTACACTGAACAATCATTCTATATCACTCCACACCCTGTGGAGGCTACAGTTAAAGTGGCTTCGCTTAAAGAAAAAAGTGTAGAAAAGTAAGACGGGGGGAAGAAAAGACGCAGTGAGAGATAAACAGAAAGTGCAGAGAAAAAGAGACAGCCTCGGGTATGATACACTGGATGGTTGCCCGCTTGAATCCCAGTACTGACTGAAACCATCTGGATGAGGCAAAAAAAGTCACTGTCTCCACCTCACAGTGAGACTGCTGTTAAGCCTTCGACTAATCTAGTGCCGCCACTAAATGACTGGCAGTACAAGTCTAGGATTTTAAAGGCATTTCCCAGGTATTAGGAAGGAGGCTGTGTGTGTGTGTGTGTGTGTGTGTGTGTGTGTGTGTGTGTGTGTGTGTGTGTGTGTGTGTGTGTGTGTGTGTGTGTGTGTCTGCTGTGTCTCTAGCCACCTGCTATTTTAGCTCCACCAGTTGTTCCTGTAAAGCGAAATCTGTTCCTAGATTGCTTTTTGTAACTCACTGGGAAACCTGAAATCTGTGATGATTCGGTGTCATTTTAAGGAAGTAAGTTTTAGTTACTTCATATTCTCATCATACATTGATGTTTCAGTCAAATATCAAAAAGGAGATTTTCTGTTTTTTGCTGTTTGTATATACATGTATGGAGAAATACAGTATGTGTATATTTAAGTTTCTATGTGGAAAACTCCTACACAGCATGCAACACTTTGGCCGCTATAGCTGCAATATTACAGACTTACACTGACTACTAACAAATTACAGTAATCTACTGTAAAGTAGCACTAAAACAAGGACGTACGCTATAGCATGTACCCTAGTCAGAAGAAAACCACTTTACATAAAATTGAACAAATGCCTATTCTTCCATATTATTAATTAACTGGTAGGAGGTTTGTAAAGTTTCCCTCGGTAGACGTAGGCTTCCAGTACTTCTACTGAACTGTTTTTCCTGTAAATGGGTCACTGTTTTGTTTATCTCGTGCACGTAGGTGATGCAACACAGTACTAAAAGGGGTTTCACACTCTTCCACATTTCAAAATGTGGAGGAAACGTGCTATAATATACTAAACAATATCCAAGAACAACAAGGAAATATAAGACTGAAAGCTAGTAAACATGGATGTAGACAATACTGGCTTCAAATACTAGGAAACTGACTTAACAAGTGCTGATTTAACACTGATCTAACAACCTCAGCAACTGCTAGTTATATATTTTTTTGTCATTCTCATTTATGACTATATATTTCTTAAAATACAAGAATCATTTTGGTCACATTTTGGTCATGACAGTTTAGTTTTGGTGGTGCTTGCTCCTAACCTGATTTTCAAGTTTCAAATAAAAGACAAACGGTGGTGGGAAGCAGTTTATGCAAAAATGAAAGAAGTCGTTTTCATATCATACTCAGTAACTAAAATAAACAAAGCTCAAATGATATTCTTCTGAACAGCACAAGAAGGATCTCTTTGCTGCTTTGCAATTTTTAATTAAATGATGAAATGATGAAACTTCTTCTGAGTTCTTCTTCAGATCTACCAAGAAAGAAAAAAAACAACAACCTGGAGAAAATAATCTGCTAACTAGCTACAGTCACACTTGAAATATGGTGGTAAATAAAATGTTACAGGGTCATACTTGGTACAGCTATGAAATATGCAGCAAACAACTTTCAGTGCTAATATACAAAATAGGTTTCACAAACATTTTTCCATGTGAAACCCATCTAATTATTGCCCTGATTAGAGGCTAATCCTTATGCGCCTGTCTGTGGTGCTTTTTAGAGGCACTCAGCTGTACATAACTTTGCAGTGATTACTGTTATCACAGGGTTCAAAGTGCGTAATACCATTAAAACCCATAAAATGGACTACATATGACGAAGCTATCACAGCGGCTTTCACTTATTAGTTCTTGTTTCATCATCGTCTGGCTGCAGCTTATTGTAAAGCACTGAAAAAGGACATAACGTTTCTCATATATGGGTTATCGAAAAAGAATAAGCTGTGAGATGCTCACACAAACAAGAATGTACTGTGTCAGTTTACTTCTTGACATTTTTAAATATATATTCCCAAAGCTTCATAATTGACAAGGTGTTTTGTGTTTTTTTATTTTTTGTCTGGTACCTTTAGCTTCCCTGCTTTTCACATCTTTCTTAATAAGATTTTGTAGAGAGAAAACACCCAAAGGTCTCAAAAGGAACAATCAGCTGAGATTACATTCCACAAAAAATACAAACAACTCAGTCAGAAAATGCTTATTCATTTATTAAAAAGAAAAAACTGAAATGTTTCAGCTCAGTGTTGAAGGCTCTACTGAGCACCAGAGCAATATAGTATTGCTCTGGTATTATTAATGACAATGTCAAAAACAGGCTGTTAATATGAACCTCGGCTTATTTAAGTACCATACTATGTTGATCGTAGTGTTTGTTCTCAAACTCCTCCTAAACAACTGGTTCAATCTTAATTAAGCCTAGGCTATAGACTACCAAAGGTAACAAAATGTTTAACATCTATTCTGTGATTCATTAAAATATTTGCTCCAAATAAAAACTATTATTTTTTTCTGCCAGTTCACAAACATATGTAGTTTTTGAACCAAATGCAAAATTTGTATATTCATATGCACGTTACACGTACATTTTAACAGTCATGAGTAGGGATGGGTACCGGTGTCCGGTGCCATCATGGCACCGGTTCTGACATAAACGGTAGTAACCAGACCGAAAAGCAGCGCACATTTCGGTGCTTTATTTCGGTGCTTTTTTTTCCTGAGCTGTGATACACTTCTAGCCAATCATTTTACGTTTCTGAGGATAGTAGGCAGGTCCAGGTACGTGCGTTCTTTTAGAGCAGAGCTACAGATTAAAAATGCCCAAGGCGAAGTGGTCAAAAGTCTGGCTGTACTTCACAGCAAAATATACAAACTCAGCAGCCTGCAACAAGTGCTTTAAGCTGATACTGTGATACTGTCAAAGGAGGTAACACCTCAAATCCGATGAAACACCTGGCGACGCATAGCGTTTTTTTTTAAAGCCCAGAAATGCGCCGTATGATAGCTTGCTGCGAGACCTCACACCGAGCACATCTACTGCGGGTGTGGTGCCTGTTATCGGACCCAGAGTTAGCAATATCCCCCAAAAACCCGAAGAGGAGAGTCCTGGCCCCTAGCCCTGCCAGTGTAGCAGAAATGATGACGGATGATGATGGCAGCAGCAGCCGTTCTTCTCTGCGTGAGTAGCTTAATGTTGTTCGTGTGTAATTTACGTTGAGTAGGCTAACCACGTTATTACATTAATGCATGTAAGGTGAACTAGCAAACCTCATCATAGCTACATGCGGCTGTCTTCCTGTTTGATGGCAGATACTCCCTTCACCCTGGCCAAAAAGGCTAAAATGACCAAAGAAAAAGTGGAAAACAGTTAAACATGAGAGGTTTTGGACAAAGTTTGTGTTTTTTCCATTGATTAAGCACTGCTTCCAGCCAAGAGTGATACCATATATGCCCCATAGCTGCAGAAAAGGCTAACATTGTTATCTTTTTACAAAAAAACAGCTGAACATGAGAGGTTTTTGGACCAATTTTGTGTTCTCCATTCTTTAAGCACCGGTTTGAGCACCGTTTGAGCACCGTTTGAGCACCGGCACCGTTTCAAAAGTACCGATTTGACACCGGTATCGGATAAAACCTAAACGATACTCATCCCTAGTTATGAGTAGAGTTTAACTTTTAACACTTGGCTAGCTGTATTTCCTATCTGTTGTGCCTTTACCATTCTACACAGTTAACTGAGAGTGAAATCATAATCATCTGTAGTAGGGCTGAACGATTATGGAAAATAATCTAATTGCGATTTTTTGCCCCAATATTGCGATTGCGATGCGATATGCAATTATTTTTTAAGGTCTTTGTCTTCTGTATTATTAAACAAAGACAAGCAATACATCATATAGTATGGCCAATACTATATTACATTAATTTTAAACTGTTCTTTCCTGGAAGACAGACCTCTGTTATGATGACATGAGGTGATGCATGAATTGATGACTGACATTTTTATTTAACTTCTTCAATCACAACAGTATATTTGAACATACACAATAGTTTATTTTTAGCTTACAAACATCTGAGCATAAAGTGGTGACAAGGAACCCTGGTGTAAACATTAAAATGAAAGTCAGTACAATGTGCAGATTGCAGAAATATACATAAAAAAAATCTGTGGCTTTACCACACTCAGTTTTTCGACATCTGTGAACTACTAGACAGTCATTCAATTAAAAAATAATATTAAATAAATAAAACTAATAAAATTGGAAATTGGACGGTCTAGCCTTCTGATTAGCGTCACCGCTGTCTCGGTGGAGTTTAATAAACTCGGCCGTCTGCTTCTTGCTATCTAAAATATAACCAGACACTGGTGTAAATTCTCGACTGTCTCATACTTCTGTTTAATAAGTTTTCTGTTTGACGTTTAGTCAGCTGTGTGAAAACCAAGGAGGAACCCACCCGGGGGATTAATAAAGTTTTATTTTATCTAATCTAATAACTTTAATCTCAGCCAAACCGATTTACTCACGAACAAACAAAACACTGAAAAAAGCCCAACAATAACATTTTTAGGTTGTCTAAGTGACTTATATATTACGTTTAACCTGAGCAGCGAAACGCCGCGGTGATCTGAAAATGATGTGCCGGGAGTTGTGCCGTTCTCGGTCGCATCAGTAACCCTCGAGCTCCCGGCTAGCTGTCGAGCTGGTGGGTAGCAGACGCCTCTGAAAACGTCGAAGCACTTTTGCAAATATGCGATATCTTGATAAACCGAGCAGATATTTGATGTTTACACAACTACTTTCTCGCCTGAAAATATGTTAAAAGTTTATTTTGTGACCCAGAAAGATTAGTATGAGTAATTTTAAAAATTAGTAGCGGCCGCCATTGCTGGAAACTGGAGTTTGGCTGGGCCGCGCTATGAATTCTGGGATATGGTAGTAATTTGGACAGCCTTCGGCGCGTCGCTGTGACGTAATCGGTCTACAAATGCGGCCTCAGGAGGATGCAGCCCATGAATTTGGACATGTCCAGAGTATAATCACAGCCTTTGCGGTTAGAAAATTGCACTTGATCATGTCGCGATATTATCGCAAATGCGATATATCGTTCAGCCCTAATCTGTAGCAGTAATTTAGTAGTATGTTATTACTACTAAATTACTGCTAGTTATTTAGGGTTATGATTTATAGGCATATCAACATTTACAAATAGTCAGCCCCATTTTAATAATTGTTAGTTAAGTGTCATTAAGTGTCATTAAGTAATTAATGTAACTACCAGCGAATGCTGTTTGCCATGAATTAGGCAGCTAATACTGCCTGTATTTAGTTACTTTCCATTATACAATAAATATATAGAGTACAAGAGGAAGACTAAAAAACATATATATTTATTATTCTTTCGTAAAATTTTTATAAACAACCATTTTTTTCATCTCACAATATACAGTGGTTCAAAGAACAACAAGATAAATTAACCATACATGTCTGACAATGAGCAAACAAGAGCTGCAGGCCCACTAGTTGGTCTAAAATTACCTCTTACTTGCATCTGACCATCAAGTAGAACTATATAGACGGAGCTGTTTTTTTGTTCACCTCGTGAATATCAATGCAAAGTCTGCTGTTCACTCTATGTCGATTCCTTTTTCTGGTACCAACTCCTGCAAACACCTGTTTCTTTAGCAGCTTAACAGTGATGAACTGTAACGAGATCCTTCACAAAGTAAAAGTACCACCTTCAGAATACTAAAACAAAAGTTCAGCATTAAGTAGAATAGAAAAACAGACCTGTCAGCATTATGGCTGTACCTAACAACTCAATTACTCTGGTGCTTATTTGTTAATTTACTGACTTCAGTAACTGTTTACCATAAATAAATAAATCACACCTTATACATTATGATTTTGTCAAAGAATATTGCAGAATATTGCGAAATCAGACTCAAGACCATATGCCACAGTTTGTGAGGTCTTACCAAGCTGCTATGCAAGCACTGTCACTCCTCACCACTGACAATAACTCTCCTTGACAACAACTGCTAATAGCCATTTTGGTTTCCCAATAGCCAGAGGTCGCATTATATTAGTGTGTAACTGGCAATAATGTGCACACCAACCACTAGAAAGTCTTGCTTTGACTCTTTGTGGCTTGATCTCAATTAGATCCTTACCAAATTTGAACAATGCATTATTAATTAATTACCTTTGGACACAGCTATAGCCCTAAGGCAAACTGCTCAAAACCTGAATTTAGAGGTCACTGTCCTATTTAATTCCAATAACAAGTGTTTAACATTAAAGCCAAATGTCAGACGCTCCACTATACAACATAAAAAATCATTTTCAGGTTCAGACCAGGAGAAGAATTTCCCTCCTGACAGTGAGCTGATTTGGTTCCTCTATGCAGCAGCTGTTCAGCAAACCTGCCTGTCCCTCACTATGCTCTCTGTTGGGTGGATGTCACATATTAAAGTTGTGACTACCCAGGCATAATATTGGATTTTAACATATTTATATGGGCTGCAGAAAGACAAAATAACTATATATGAAATATTTCCTATGCATGTTTTCAACATAGCCTGTTAAAAAAAGAGTATTTGTGATTAATAGTACAACTTACCTGTTCCATGTTGAATTTATTCAGATTTATGAACAGATTTATCAAATTATCAGTATTGCTGGTAATTTCTTTTTCACTGAAGAAAAACAACAGGAATCATAGACAGATGTGATGAGCTACCCGCACCGAGCATCTTTAAACAATAAAGCTGCAATTAACAATCATCCTCCTTACTGATCATTAACTAACAGTTTCAATATTTTGGTTATATAATACCAACTAACTGAGAAAAAATGTTCATCAGAGTTACAGCCATATCATTTAACACAGGGAGGTCACACCAATGTCTTGTGGTATGGTGTCAAACAGTCTGGAGTTGACCTTGAAGTATATGTAAAGGTAAATATTAAAATACTTAGATCTAGCAAGTTTCATTAGGTTTCATTAGGTTGGGCAAGTCCAAAGCTCAGGCTCCAAAAACTAAGTGCACAGTCCTTGAAGGCTATTGATGTAGCACTTTTCCCCTGATTAAAGAAACACTGCTGATTGTCTGACCAACGAGACTTTGGTCAAATGAGAGTGTATCGACCAAACAATCGTCCAATGTGCCAGTCAGCCCTGACGTACAGCCCTTAAACTTACACAATTCACTGTATGTGAATAGGAAATCTCCACAGGGGGACACACACTACATGTATGAGTTGACACTTAATAAATTAGCAGTTAAGATAACAAGCAGCACTTGAGAGTGCATGCATGAACAAGAACTTCTCTGTCTTGTTGTCGGCCAATCAATCTCTGTGTCTTTTGCTTCGTTACGATTACCACCAACTGTGCATGTTTTGCAGTCATTATGCTTCATTTCGATAAATCGCTTGAGAAATAGAAAAAAAATACTAGATAAGGTTTCCGTGCGATGTCCTCCAACTCCTCGAACACATACACAGAGTGGATCAATAGCAGCCTCCTCCCCCATCTTACATAATAAACACCAAGGCCTAAACAGCAAAACAGCTTCCATTCCACCTGTGCGGCCTGCAGCAATAGATTATTTTATCCTCGTGGAGAGAGAGAGACAGAAGGAAGAGAGAATCCAACACCAAAAAGAAGACGAACGATACTGGAAGAACAAACACCAAAAAAACGAAAAGCAAAAAGAAGCAAAAC
Source organism: Aulonocara stuartgranti (assembly GCF_965226115.1). Classification (NCBI taxonomy): domain Eukaryota; kingdom Metazoa; phylum Chordata; class Actinopteri; order Cichliformes; family Cichlidae; genus Aulonocara; species Aulonocara stuartgranti. The sequence goes on along the minus strand of NC_138944.1, from coordinate 29,761,030 downwards.
AGACAGGACGCCAGAGAGAGAGAGACAGAGAGTGAGAAAAACCACATTCTACCCCGCTTGGTTCACATTTCAAAGCTCTGAAGGATGTTTTTGAGGTAAAACTCCAGCAAAATGCATCTTTTCACAAAGACAAAATACCATTCTGACTGGGCAGAAGCACAAACTGAGCAGAAAGAGAAAAACGCACAACGCCTCTGGCAATTATATCTGCGCCTTATCCTATATGTTGACTGTTTTATACCTTTAACTCTCCACATTCATAGTAGAACTGTAGTAGAGTAGGGATCATGGCATGACTGAGCTCTTTACAACAACCTCATTGACTCACCAAAAAAGAGCCATATTAGCGCTCATGTGGGTTTATGTGTGTGCGCTTTTGAACAAAAAAGCTAGAAAAGATGTACTTTACTTTTATACACACACACACACACACACACAGACTGACACACAGGTGATTATCTTCCATTAGGGAACTTTTGTTGTTTCTTTTAAACTGCCACCTCTTCGGCTTTGAGAAAGAAACACTTAGGCGTGATAGAGGGTTAGCATCAGTCTAACACACATACACACACACAAAAACAATGTGCACGGGCAGCAACACATACTGTATGTACTCTGTAGTCCTGTCAAGACCAGAATCTCTTTCACATACCAAGCATGCACACAGAAACAGTTAGATACACACACAAACTCTCTTGCAGTCCAACACACACACACACACACATACAGCGAACAAAGTGTCAGGTGGCAGTGGAAACGTGGTGATTTGTTCCTCCTGACAGACAGGAAATAAGGGAGTCGACCAGGGACCTCACTTCCTCTAACACCTGACTAACCTGACATCTATCAGACAACCCCCCATACACACATGTATTCACACTGTCCAATGTTTGGTCTACTCTAAAACGCACACACACACACAGATTCACCATCCCCCCAGAATTCAAATGTGGCATTAAATACTTGTGAGCAGAGAAAGAACATGTGCATAACAAGCATTACATGTACATTTTAAATTGTATCAAAATCCCCAGGTTGCAAGCTAAAGTAATGAAAGGTGCAATAACGCCTCTGGTAACAAACAGCCTCTAATACAAATTGCTTCTACTGTTCTTAAAATATTGCTTTTTTTTTCTTAGCTCCAAGCAAAGGTTGCCACAGAAATGTGAGACCATCAGTGGAAGATGATGAAAAATGGAAAATAACGGCATAATATTGGTGATGCTGTCACTAGAGTAAAAAAATAATAAAATAAATTAAAAAACATGAATAGCGAGTGCAGCACTGACAATGATCATCATTTAGATGAGCCTTCTAATCTACCCTCTCCTCATTACTCCAAGGTTAAGCAAATTTCCATGTCCGCTTTTGCTGTTTGACACTGATGAGAGGGAAGGACTTTAGTGTGTACTTGAGGATGGAAGTTTGTGCATCAAACTGCATGCTAATCTATTTGATTTGGGTTTTGACATCATGCTCTGAACCTTCCCAGCCCACAGCCCACCATATAATGTCCTATCTCTGACCTCAATTCACTTAAGCATGCCCAGTGGACCAATCAGCACCAAGTACCGGCTTAGCAGAGCCAATGGCATGTGTCATATCAAACCTAATCACACACTGATAGATCCACTAAGTGGGTCAGCTTTGTGGTGAAAGTCTTTTCCCGGCATAGGACGAAGGAAGCAGCTTCAAAGTTCATGGTTAGAAGGAAAACTTTTGCGTTCCACTTTATTTTTTATACTTGAGAGAAGAGCAGTGGTTTAACAGCTGGCATGCTGGAGTCAGATTTAAGCCTGGAAAGGCTGTATTTTTCACACTATATTGAACCAACAATGCTTTTATAGGTCCAGTTTAATTATATATCTGTTTTTTGATATATGATACATACATTTTTTCTACTCTGGGATATACTTAAAATAGTTATCTCAGGCACACAGCTCTGGTTGCAAGCACAGCAGCTGCTTTTCAAGCCTTTTATTTACAGGAGGCAGCCAATGAGGGAGGGTGGCCGTAAAGGGAAGCGAGCTAAAACAGCTTGTTTTGGACAGATGATGAGCGGCTGAGGCGTTTCACCAAGATAAATAAGGATTATTTTGAACTGTGATTCATAAAACACTACACCCACTAGTATGGAGCTGCTAGCATAACAGCTCTGCGTTCAATTTAGGCTTCTTAAAGACCACTGGCATTGTATACATCAGACCTTCCCAAAGTGTGGGGCCCGCCCCCTAAGGGGGGCGCAGAGCCATGGTTGGGGGGGGGGGGGGGGGGGGGGGGGTACGAAAAGGAAAAAAACAAAACACTTGGACACTGCTAGCACGGGGCGCCCACAAAAACGCAAAACAGGAGATGAAGCATAGCTGAACATGTTTCCAATCCAACTTCATTCTAAGCCAAAGACTATAAAATATGGTGAAGCATATCGTCCCTTTGGTTTCACGTGCACAAGTGCCGAGGTAGGTCTCCCCTGCAAAATTGATTTTCCCTTCGTTGGGAGCACGCGCTGGGCTCTTCAAATCACGGACAAACAGTATCCCACAGTTGTTTATGTTTTTAAACCCATTTTGCACAGAGAGGAATTTTTTTTTAAAAATGTATTGATAGCAATGTTGAATTTTATTACACAGGAAAAAAAAACAACTACACGTAAAATAATCACACCGTGACGCCTCTGCCTTTGTAAATGGATGGACAGTAAATGTAAAACCTGAGGATAGTCAGATTAACAGTAACAGTATTTTGTCTCTATCTGCCATTCTGCAATTCCTCTCATGTAAACAATAACGTGGCGCACAGCATGACGTGAAAAAAGGCACATACCTTTGACGTTGCGTGACGAACTCTGTATTCCTCGTCCACATGTAAACGCAAAAAAGGAGTTTTAAAAAATCTCAGTTTTGGTGATTCCAAACGCTGTTTACGTGTGGACAAAACAGTTGCTTTTCCAAAAATACCCATGTAGATTCGGAGGTAGCGTAAAAGAGTTAGTAGTTTATTTTATCATTATGTCTTTTATTGCAGATTACTTGTATTTGCTTAATTGTTTACTAAATGTTTGAGGTGTGAAATAAACCGCAATGGAGCAAAATATGGGGGTGTATGGTTGGAGGATGTGTTAGTGCATGTGTGTGCAAGCGCAGGGGGGTTTGGGGGGGCAGGAACATTTTTCATGTAAAACAAAGGAGGCCCAGCAAAAAAAGTTTGGGAACCACTGGTATACATTAACGTGTCTTGTACACGTGAACTCCTGCACATTTTCAAACTTTATTCGGCAGTGGTCATGAGTGGTTTGGGTTTGGTATAGAACCTAAAAAAAAAGGCTGCTTTTAGAAAAACCAAGAAATCGTTTTTCATCACTGAACAGCTATATTAAAGATAGTAAAGCCTTCTGGACTCCCTCTGTTATTGATGTAGAATATGATTAACATTTGGAAACACTGCGCATGTGACCTATCCTTGACTTCACCAGAATATACGTAAAGTCTACAATGAGGCTCTGTCTGGATCCATGCTGGAAATGTGAATCAGTCAAACAGCTGTGGAGCAGAACCCACTCCGTGACAGGGAGGCAGAGGTTGGAGGGTGAGGGGGGGGTGAGTTATGAATAAAGAAAGGAGGGTGGAGAGGTGAGCAGATGAGAGATGGAGGTGGGGGTGGGTGGATGGGGGGACAGTAAAATGCTGCCGTCACTTAAACTCTAAAATGAAAGATCGATGAGCTTATTTAAATGTGCTCCCAGAGACACGAGTTGGCTCATATAAACCCCCTCGCATTTATGAGGACGGGTGTGGGCATCGATTGGCGGAGAGAAGAGAGAGAGTGAAAAGGGGAGAGGGGCAGGGGTGGAGGGAGTGGGTTGTAAGGAGGGGGGAGGGGATGGGGGAGATCAGGAGGATCAACCTTGGCTCATGAATTTCATCCTTTTCCTCCTAAAATAAAACGTCCTGATAAATGCTGGGGATAAAGGGGTCGGAACCTGGAAAATCTACAGTCTTCGATTGGCCGCCTGGCACAGCTTATCAAATCAATAAACCCGCACCACCACCACCCTACCCCTTCACCACAACCAGCCTCATCACCAATCTGTTTCACTAATTTCCAATTCACCCCCTTCCACCCCTTAAACCCAGACAGCTGAAAGGGACTGCTGGGCTTGATGGTGGGAAAATTGGGGGGTGTGGTAACTTGGGTGCTGGTGGTGAGACCTTGACATTAATAGGAGGACAGAAGGAGCTGACTCTGCAGCCGCTGGCAGGAGGGAGGGAGGGAGGGAGGGAGAGACCAAGGGAGGGAGGAAGATGGGAGAGTGTGACAACTGGGGAAAGAAGGGAGAGGAGAGCAACTTTTGACATGCACAGAGGTGTTGTCATACCGTCATCATTGATTGAACTGCAGGCAAGGCTTTGTGAGTGACAAGCACGGTGCGCCGCATTCTTCCTCCAAGCCAGCACCGTTTTCTTTTCACCCCTTTTCCTCACCACTCCCTTCTCTCCTTCCTCTACTCCTTCTTACACCACCTCCTTGCCCTCTCAGCCACACTCTTGACTTTCTCACCCTCCCCGCTCCCCTTCTTCACACTCATGCGGGCACTTTTCTTGCACTTAAACCGCTTGCACATATCCTCCATACGTTCACAAATAGCACACCCCCACACTTCTCTTTCACATACACACACGCGCAGACATTCCTAAGACCCCCACCTCTCCTCCTCCTCCTCATTACCCCAAACTCTCAGCCTTACGTTCTGCCCACCACACCATCTGTGATCAAGAGAAAAACTGCATGTCAACACCAGCCTGACCTTTTCCATGCTTTTGTTTCCCCACTCTCACATCCTCCTATGAGGTACATTAAAAAAAAAAATCACATTCATAGCACAACCACTGCAGTTTCTTTCCACTGTGGCGACAAAAGAAAACAACAACAACATATAAATACTTAGAACAAGGCAACCAACCATTTCCACCTTTGGTAAGGGATCAATATCTCATCATATCTGTCTCCTTTCCTGTTGCCATATTCAACAATTACTCCACTCAGCACGCAGCTACAAGTCTCATACTAATCCGGACACCTGCCTAAGCAACAGGGTCAACGCCAAAATGGGATACGGCTTAAATGAACACACTGTGTGAGGCTGCATGTTTGTGTGTGTGTGTGTGTATCTACATGTTTGTGCATTTGTGTGTTTCTGTGCCAAATCAAGAGCTGTAGTTAAGCAGGTCACTGCATAAAAGGGGGATTATCAGTGCCTGGAAACTGTAACACTAAGACACCCCCCCATTCACACACACACACACACATCCTCAATAACTTAATCCTGCGATTTATAGTATGAATAGAAACAATAATAATAATAACAATAATAATAATTAATACACGCACTGCACAAAATACCTAGCCTTTTCTGTCTCTGAACACAAGAATATAATTACCCCCATAAAACCACCCTCTCTTTTCCCCTCCTGCAGATATGGATTAGAACTCCACCAAGTGATAAACTTAATATGTTAAATCACTGTTTTTGCAGTTTAGGGTCTTTATGTCTTCTTGCTCCTGTTCAGCATGATTGCAGTGACAAAGGGGTCTGACAAAGGGGTGTTTATTAAGACAATAGATTTTCTGCTTACATCAACTATGAAAAAAACTAAAGAACCCGCATTAAAAATCTAATGAGAAACATTCTTATTTGCTCTGCATCATCTGTCATTTGAGAGTTCAGCTCATACCTTGGCCGTGCAACATGTGGCAGTTGCTGCCGAGAAGGAGCAGGAGAAATAGAGGCAGACACCGGCTCACTCTCCGGGTCGTCACGGTTCCCATCACCATCTTCTCCCGGCTCCTTGCAGCGGGTCCCTCCACACGCTCCGGAGATCCCGGACAGCTAATTCCCGGCTTCATCCTGCGGGAAAAGGCTCCGCTTCTCTCGCTTTGCTTCTGCAACTCTCAGTCTCTCTCTGCCCTGCGCACGAATGAGAAGAACTGCGAATGGGTGGCGGAGGTGCTGGTGGCGGGGGCAGGCTTCAGCTCTGCCCTTCCTGGGGTAAAGCTGTCACTGCTGACAAACTCCCAACTCTCACTCCGCAACTAGGCAGGCTGTGGGGGTAAGGAGGCTCGGTTAACAGGCAGACTGACTTTCCCTCACTTGTCCGGGGCTTCACGATGTACCGGAGCCGTGATCTCTTAACTGCAGCGGCTGCGGAGTCCGTGTCTTTCCACGACCTGTGATAGTCTACCTCATTTCCATCTGGATTGATCCGACCATCGAGTTAATACATTAGAGAGTGTGTGTGTGTCTGTGTGTTTAGACTTATCGGCTTATTCTCTGCTATCGACTTCAAATCCGCGCTTGTTTTGATGTCTTCACCGGGGATTTGTCCCGCGGGTCATTTAGCCGTTTACACGGCGGTCGCATTAACAGAGAAGCGATAAAACACCTAAGTTATCCATCCGTAGTCTGCCCGTATGGCTGCATGCTCTAAAAATCAATCCAGTAATTGATTGGGTGAATTCCCTTGGATTTAGTCAGCAAACAAAGTGTGGAAAGGGCACCCGAGTCTCTTTCTAAGAGACTCTGTTATCTGAGCAAAACTTAAGATAACAGATATCCAATTTGACACGTTAAACTCGAATGTCCGTGGGTCGAAACTGTGTCCACTCTTCTCCCTCGCACACAAGGACACTCTTTGCCCGCGCGCATACGCCACACAGTCCGGCTAACTTGTGTGGTAATGCGCCGCGGCTCGGATTACTCGGAAAAATGAGACAACAGGTTCACAAAAATAATGGGATTTCAAGTTTCTCGGCAACAACCGAGACTTTTCTCCACCTTAGTACGGGTGCACTGCCGTGGAGGCGCTGCTGCGAGACACCAAAGTGGCAGGTTTTAAGTGAAAGACCAGCCGCTCAGAGCCAGACGGTAACGTTACTCTCGCTGCTGCTACTGCGACACTGGAGCCTTTCGCTGTTTTATCCAGAGTCTTCAACGGTCCCCCCGCGAGCTCGCACGAGCCCGGGAAAAAGCAATACTTCAAATATATGTTTGTTTGTTTTTTATCGCTGTCCATACGTACTCACGAGAGTTTCTATCCTCAGTTTGCGGCGTTTTGTTTTCACCTCGCTGGTTTCTTCCGTGTCGGAACCCGGTTGAGGCTTTGGGAGCCGACTGGGGCGATGCGTCTCCCTCCACTGAACACCTGCCACCCTCCTCTCCTCCGCACAGACTTGGGGGAGAGAGAGTGAGGGCTGTTGGTTAGACTTATCCGAGCAGCTCCTGCGCACCTACTCTTTTATGAGCGCAAATTTATATTGACATTAGTTTGAAATTACTTTTTCACAGCGTTAGCCTCTCTCTTAATCTCTCCGGTAATCTATCCCAAACTCAAAAACTAAACTTCCATTCACTATCATCCGTCGCTGCTGATTGGGAGAGCTCACGGTTCCCGCTGTTCCTATTGGACAGTCCGAACCGAGGGGAGGGACGCACATCCAGCACCCCCAAACATCCCTGCCACACTCACAGATAGACACACACACACGCATATACAAATATATGCAGGTTTTCGCTCTAAACATTTAGTATTTAGTGATTTTATATTATTAGTTTCTTTTTATTACTTATTAGGGAATTTATATAAATGGCTGGGGAGGACTGCAAATGAGAAGGAGCCGCCCAGGGGATTTTTTTTCACCTTGCTAACTTCAAAGGAATTTCGCTATATATTATTTGACAAAAGAGGAGCTCTCAGAAGCACTGCTGGCGGTGCAGCTACATGCACATCACAAAATAACTGCCTGGAGCTATATCTTAGCACTAATGATAACCTAGTTTCGTCCATGGTGAGGGTCATTAAATGGCACATTAATATTAAAGCCTACAACACAGTGACCTTATCTTTTATTGCCTCAATAAATCCTCAGAGACAGACTTTCCATCCCCCGAGTGTCCAAATAGTGTTCCTGCATTGTCAGGTTGTCCCCAATGAGCTCTCCCCTAGAACCTACGCATCGGCTCACTCATTTATCTTTCCATCCAGATTAATTTGGCAATTGTCATCTAATTTTGTTTCCAGTAAAGCGGTTATAATGCTGAATTTAGTCTCCATCAGTAGCTTAATCTGCAGTGCTGAGACTCAGATTTTGTGCTGCATTTCACATTAAAATGCCAAAATTCATACTAATTTATCTGCAGAAGTGGTTTCAACCCCCAAAATGTATTCTTAAAAAGCCAGTTTATGTAACACGAGTTTATAGTCGCTTCTTCACTTAAACTTTTTTTCCTTCTGCCCATAGAAATAGCATCAGGAGAGCAGTGAGAGTGAGCCAAAACAGTATAGCTGTGGTAATGGAGAGGTACAGATTAACTGTGGGTTCACCAGCACAAGCAAACCTCCTTTTGAAATTGTCATTTGACACTTTGTTATGATAAACAAAGAAACTAATTATTACTACTTTAAGTGTAATAATCCGGTTACATTTTATATTACACTTTAAGTATGAAGGGTAATATAGAGGGATTTGCTTTTCGTCCCATTGAATGTCAGTCATTCACTCATTCATTCCATCAGTGCAGATGAGTCACTTCATTTCAGTAACAAATCTTGGTCTCTGGTTGCCACATCACTGCTAGTTTCTTCCGGTTTGTAGTCCACTTTAGAAGTCCAAATCACTATCCTGCCGAACACCCAAAAGTGTGTGAAATGACAGTCCTCTTTGCATGAAGGAGCTCTAAAGCTTTTCTGGCAGCTTGTACTGACTTTACACCTAACCTGGCATAGTAGCAACAGTAAGGCCTTTAACTACTACTTGGCTGTACATGAGGAAAAAAATTAGAACAGCTCCCCTGTGAAATCTTTAATTCTTTCTTCTAAGTTTACAAGGTGCTTAAAAATTCCCCTGCTGCACACCTGGATGACCTGTTGCACACCAATTGGTCGTTGCATCTTTGGATCTCACCTTCCTCATCCGCCCCCTCAGATCTCCAACGATCTCCACACCAGGCAGGCGGCAACATGTTTATAGATAGTGACATACTGCTCTCACATTTTGGATGTCTGCCAGTTGCTATGATACCATCACCATTTTCACAACCTTCAAGCCCGCTCAGACACAGTTATGGCTTTTGTCTCTCTCTGATGAGGTTACTTTCATTTGTTTTTAGGCATGAGTTTTTTCAAGCAGCCTTCCACGTCACATTGTCTGTTGCCCTTGAATTTGAGCAAGTTTTTTATTTTTTGAATGAAGTATATTAACATGCTTCAAATATGGTGATCCCCCGGCTCCCCACTCACCTCTGACCTCCACTTTCATTTAAGACAAGTTCTGACTTCTTTCAGATCTCCAGCGCTATTCCTGTGCAAGCCCATACTTTTAATGAAGCCGTCTTATTTACAGTCTTCGACTATCTGTCCTGTTTCAGCCGAGGTGGGTCATGGATATTGCAGTAATGCTGTTTGAATGAATGTAAGAAGCATTTTAACATGTTTGGCTGCAGGGAAAATATTCTCCAGAACTGATCCGAATCATAAAGTGAAAGAAGGATAGAAAAAAAAAGAACCTGTAAAAGAAAATCTTTGAGGTAATAAGTTGTTTATATTTTTTATCCTCTGGTGTATCAGCCTGAATTTTATTTGACACAAATCTTGTAAAATAAATAAATAAATAAATAAATAAAGGAAAGAAAAGAAAATAAGGATTTTGAAGAAAACTTTCAAAATTATTTTCAGTTGTTCAGTTAAGATACATCCATTAATTACTAACAGCTACTCGTAAAAAGGAACAACTCGCCCACAAGCTACAAACCATAAAAACAAGACTTAATGGGATGGTGATATTTGCAGGCGATCCAGCACCGAGCATTGTACCTGCAATGAATCTCTACTCAAGAAGTAAGTGCTAAGTCTATCTATCTATCACCTATCTATAACCCACGGCAGCAATAAATAATATTTTTATGCACATAAATGTGACCACACAGAGACACACACACCACGCATGCACACACATTTATCTGGTGCACAGACTTGAGTGCTCACAGGTTTTAATTCTGGAGCCAATTTAGCTTCCAATTACCTGGGTATCCAGTACAATTACCACTGCATTTTCTACCCTCAATCTATCTATTGCTCCCTATCACCAAAGCATCCTGTTACAGCTTCTCACCCAGGGAGAAACACATATGATTACAAACACGTACGACACCCTCCCACAAGTTTATGCACACAATATTCATCGTGTAAGGTCACCTAACCTGCAATGTGCACAGACATCTATCTCAAGACATCAAGCTACAGCTGCTCTGCAAAACTCGTGTACACTTCACTTCACCTAGTCACTCCCTTCCTAACATCCACCCAAATACACACACATACACAGTCACACTGAGGTGGCGAGGTGTCCTCCACTGAGGTCTGTGATAGGGACTGAAAGATGACACCAATCTCTGTTGTTCTCTCAGAGGCAAACATTGGGAGGGTCCCCTGTCTCTTTAACACCTGTTTGACAGGGCTAATGACTTCAGTCCCAGCAATCAACGCAGTGGTGTGTGCGCACGCCCGTACCCAAATAGAAAGGCACATACAAGCGCACGCTGAGCTAATGAGCGGTTCCCTGCAGCTCAAGCTGCCACGGTAGAAAGAGATAATGTCAATATTAACTGACCTGTCATAGCAGTGGAGTGCTGGGAGGATGCACACAATGGCAAAGTGGCTGCAGACAGAGACTTTAAAGCTTAGCTGCGGGACACTGACTAACAGCATCAATTGGTTATTCTTGTTGCTTTTAGAGCACTTGTTCCCATCATGACAAAGGTTTTTTGTGTGTGTTTGTGTGTCTGTGTTGTTTTTCCTAAACTGCTATTTCACCAAAATGTAATTGCTGCAGGTTGCTGGATATGAATACAGCTTTATCACAGCTCGTGTGCCACACCCAGTCTGTATTTACATCAATATTACATAGAGCCTCTGTTGAGCACAGAGACATAAAAGGCTAGTGGCCCCTTTGTGTTGAGTCTTCTACTGTAATGTAATGGCAAGGCCAATTTTCAGATAAAGAAGCTCAGCGATTGTGAAGTGAGTTACTGCCTAGTATGTTCATTGTTGCTTGTGTGCTTGCTTTCATTTGTGCACAGGAATCCTCCAGTATCCTTTTCACTGGCCCTTTTTCTTCTGCTTTCTCTTATTTTTGCCACATTTGTGCGAAAAATAATTACAGAGGAAGACACAACATTAAAAGCTAATAAGCCGAATGACTAGAAGTTCACTTTTTTCTAATTGAATTCACTCATAATGGCCACGCTGGCTGCTTCCACAGCCTCTCTATGTGTGGTTTACAGTTTAGTTTCACTGTAGCCCAGGGTGATGCTGTATTCTTGTATTTCAAGCAGACGGAAACCTGATTCTCTCAAACTAGTAGCTCCACCTGTTATCCAAGCTATCTCCTGGGGCAAAACAAGAGGGTGAGGGTGCACCGAGAAGAATAAGCAGGAATGAGGGTGAGCTCAGGATAGCAGGAAGCCTTTCATGTGAAAAAAAGAAAAGGGAGCGGGTAAGGAAATGAAGAGGGAATTGTAAGGAGTTGGGTCACACCTGTTGAGGACTCAAAGAGACAGGGAGGGATATGAGGATAAGTGTAAAACCAGTGGGAGAAAGGGAGGATCGCTGTGGAGAGGGATCACTTTTTAGTGAGTGGAGCAGATAGAAAGGGGTGTGAAAATCACACTCTGGGCTTTCAGGAGTCTTTTATGGAACAAGAATGAAGGAAAGTAAGTGAGAAAGCAGAGCGAGGGTGGCTATTGAAGGAAGAAAAGGGAAAAATATAACCAACCATTTCAGGGTCACCGTATGGACCGGGCAGAGAGAAATCCAAAACGAAAAGCTCATGCTGTGTGCAAGTGGATGAGTGTGCAGGTCTATGATGTTTTTTGTTTGCTTTAGTTTCTTTGTGCATGTGTATGTTTGAGCTCTTAGCTCCTGCTGTGTATCATCCCTGTAGCAACAAAGCGGACGGTTGATCTGGAGCTGGCTTTGTTTCGTGTCAACCAGCTCCTCATGTGTCCGGCCTCACCGCAAGGCCTCGCAGCTGGCCTCAGAGAGCTGCAGTGCATACTTTTGGGATCGCACTCTGAAGCTCTTCCCAGTGCACCTGTAATCACACACAATTATCCAGCATCACACTGTGGTGGAGGAGCAGGCAGAGTGGACATAGTGTACGCCCATGAACTGCACATAAAAGGAAAGCAAACAAAAGGGGAACAGAAAACACGACTCAGACTGTTCTCATAATGTAAAAGGCAAAATCACAGAATCATAAACAACCACTTAATTGGAATTGGCGTGCTTCCGCATTCGTAGACATGTAAGAGCGTGTATTCATGTACATAGTGTTGCAAACAGGGATGCCTGAAGGCACTCACTCCACGCTCTTCCACATGGTGTGGACCGTTACAGAGATCTTAAGAGAGAGTGATGCCATACCCTGAGGGAACCACACCATGAACTTTAATTTCCCACTTTTCCATCCAGCAGTTTCTCTCTTTCTCTTGCCTTCTCTCTACTTCACAGCCCTTTACTTGTCCTCCTCCACACTCTCTTCTTTCCTTATATTTGTTCAATTTCATCTTGATGCAAAATAATTTTTTTTCCTCCTTCTGGCAGCGACAAACCTAGAAAGTAATTCCTTATTTCACTACTTGTTCCTTCCCTCGTCTACATTTTGGGTTAATTTGGCCTAATTTATCATTTAATCAGATACATTACATCATATTAAATTTAAAGAAAAAATCCAACTCAGTTGAATTCACTTCAATTCAAATGGATGTTTTTCTTGAAACAACTGATTTCACAATAACCCACAGCAACTCCTCGCCAACCAGTCATTAAATAGTCTTTTTGTGGTGACAAATGGTTGCTAGGGGGTTGCAGACCGGTCTCTAGGCCCATGTGACCGAGGTCTTATACAGCCCCAGTTAACAACAGAAGTCATCTCAAGGCACTTTATTTAGCAAGGGAAAGATTCTGCTATATTAGAGCCAGAACTCCAGGAATCCAACCAATCGAGCACTTGGTGATGGTGGGGACAAAGAACTCTCTTTTAACAGGAAGATGCCTGTGGTAGAATCAAGCTCAGAAACGACAAAGAGCTTGAACCCGGGGAATCAAAGGTTTCTTTTGAAAGGTCTTTAAAAATGATTGGGCCTGATCATTAATACATTTGTATCCAAAGAGAAGGATTTTAAAATGATTTGCAATTTCTAAGGTAGCCAGTGAAGAGATGCTGATGTGGGAGAAACATGAGCTTTCTTTCTAGTCCCTGTTAGTACTCTTGCAGTGGGAAGTTGAATCAATTGAAAGGTTTTAGGGAACTTTATCAAGGAATTACAGTAGTGCTGTTATCCAGGAGGCTTCCTAGGAACTATTTCAGCTGGCTCATTCCAAACACTCTAACTCTGAGCGTCTCCCAAATTACCAAACACTGTTCCAGGCCTCCTCACAATGTTGTGAGGGCCTGCCACTGAAAGCAGCCCCACAAAATCCAGAGATTTAATTCTCTGAGGTTTAACTCATGATCAGTAATGACTCCAACCCTAGCTCCAAACCCTAGCCCTAACTTGGGGTTGTTATATTCAAAATCTTGACATAAAGCTTGTCAAAAATCTTCCACATTTGATTCAGGAGATCCTCAACCTTCCAGCACCCGGCTGTATTGCACATGCTGGGAAAACACTGCTTTTCCCAGCATGTGCAATTAGAGTCATCAGAGTCATGCGCCATGGCCTCAACCACTTGTACATGAGAGTTATTGCTTCCACAACTGCCAAAGTCACTCTGCTTAGCCTGCCAGTATGTGTCAGCTGCCCCCAGAGTCCCACAACCTCACCAAGTTAGGACTATTAATGAGGTGAAATCAGAAAAAAAAAATTCTGAAGGTCATGTCATTTTTGCTGTTTTGGTTTCAACAAAGTATTTTGAATTCAAAACAGATATAACTGTTCTCAGACAGAAGTTCCTCAGTTCCTGACCTTTAATAGTGGATCCACGTCCATCCGTTTCACAGCTATTAATTTGCTTAGTGTTAATTACTGTGCAGGGCATGCTTTCATTAGACCGGATCATTATATTGCTTTACCTTTGTTTGTCTTCAGTCAATACGGTGCCACACAAATAGTAGCTCTAAAACACTCCAGCATCAAGTTTTACAGCTGATCAATATATATATTTGAACGCTAACAGAAAATGACACGCTCACTGTGGTGACTGCCAAAAGCGGTACAATCAGAAAATACAAACCTGGGCTTGCTATACAAAATGTTATTGCTACAAAGGATTAAGTGACCACTCTAATTTAAAAAACAAAAAACAAAAAATCTATTCACATATAAATCTGGTACAAAGAGAAAAGTCTTTCAGCAAAACCACTGTGACTGACATGCTCAGAGAAACATTTAAGATGTGTTTGTTATGTACTTAAGGGAAGAATTTGACATTTTGAGAAATATGTTTTGCATATAGAGAGCAGATGAGATGATACCTCTGTTATGTTTGCATGCTGCTGTGAACAGGTGGTCTGCCTGGCTTGGCTTGAAGAAGGGAAAATGTGGAGCTATGTATGCTCTGTTAAAATTACAAGATATTTTCACCAGGCAGTCAAAAATTACACTATTTGACCCATTATATCTTGTTTAATCAAAACCATACAGACCCATGCTCACTGTTTGTAGTTTTTAGTGCTAAGCTAAGCTAAGCTTAAATGGTTTGACCACAAAATAGGATCAGTCTCCTCTTTTAAGTTTTCAAAAGAATGTGCAGAAGTGTATTTCATGGAATGTTGTTTCATCTAAACACAGCACCTGTGTGTGTGTGTGTGTGTGTGTGTGTGTGTGTGTGTGCGCGCGCGCGTGTGTGTACGGCTTTGTGTGTCAGAGAGCCCGCGTTGTGCTTTTCTTTAACCATCATTCATGTCATGCATGAAGGCATGACTCCAGGGTTGCGCCACACAGTGAACATGTATGCACCTGGCTGAGCTGGTCACTGGGGCGTGTACACCCCTGACATGCTTGCTACATGCACATCTGTCACAGATGCACATCACAGCATCTTGTCACCCTCCCACATCTCATGCTTCTGCCCTCCATGTGTGTCTCTGCTACTCTACTGAAACAGACAAGCTGCCATCACTGCAGTTGTCAAGAAAAAAAAATCAAAATCATGTCAGAGACCCAACAAAGTGAACAATGCAGACGAACCTTACGTGATGTGTGTGAGTCCATGGAAGCCATCGAGACAAGTCCTGAAATTGTCCATTATACTGTAAGGTATTCAGTACATTCTCTATGCAGTCCCTAAATACAGGTTACACAGCATCTTCTTTCAGTGTTCAAAAAAAGAGGACCTTTTGTATACCTTTCAGCAGCAACAAAGGGAAGATGAGACTGACGTAGGTCCTATTCTTAAGGTGTGGATTTGAATGAAGCACAAGGACGGGGAATTGTGAGAAAAGGGTGAAAAGTACAGGTGAGAATATCTTCATCTTCTTTCCTCCTCTGCCTCTCGTCTCCCACAAGAACGCAGATCCACACTGCCCCCATCAGGCACGGAAATTCTCCATCCGTCTCAGTGAAAAAGAGCAGAAAGTGTTATCAAAAAGCACAAATGTGAGGTCTTTAAATTTTGGGTCCAGGCAGAGACCTGCATACTCCGCTCTTCTATTAATCAAAGTCTTGGGAGAAAAATGACTGAAGCGGACAGATTTTTGTGTGTGTGGAAGCGTCCGTGTGTATGTGTGGTGGACTTTCAGCTTTTAGCCAGGTCACAGGAACTAATCAGACCCGCCTGCTCAGCAGATGACCTGACTCCTGAAGATCACCATGTGTGGGATTGCTGGCTGATGGCTGAAGTGGATTTCCCACGCAGCTTCGCGCTTTTTATTTTACATATACACACACATGCACAAACACACACATCTAAATTCCCTGCCAACCGCAGCTGAACACCTGCCCTCTCACCCGGGAGGAAATTTGATTGGTTCAGGATTTTTTTTTCTTTCTTACAAGCATTTAGGTTTAACATGCAGCTGGAGCACACAAGCCCATGTGTGCATGCATGCGTGTGTTTGCATGTAAGTGGTCTCAGCTGCACTGTTTGAGAATCAATTCAGCTGAAAACACTTTTATCCTTCTTATACTTGCTTTTGCAGTCAGCATCTCAGTCCCCCTCCTAACACGTTAGCATCTTATCTTTATACATCGAGGAACCTGGGCCCTGATAGATTCCAGCTTAGCCGTCTGATCGGGCATTCACGTATGCGTGGAGTGGAGTCAAATTTTTCAGCAGTTGCTTAAATCCGAAAATCTTAAATCTAACAGGTCTTTGTCAATATTTCTTCCTCCAAAAATATATGTTGATCTTCCAGATCACATCACAGCATCACCAAAGGCACAAATCCAAGATGTATGTGTGCACAAAAGCAGGAGCTGGGAAGCTTGAAGGCTGCCGATCAAGCATACACGTTTGACTTGACTTGTGCTCTGCATATCTTTGTTTCACCGACTGCACTCAAAATATCCAAAAATATGCAAAAATAATCCCCAACCTTCACATAAAGGCCAAACACACAACATGGCCTTAATTTCCAGCACAAGGTTAAGAGTGTTGACTTGACGTGTCAGATTAGAATGAAAGGGCAAGCAGGGATCAGGTCTAATAATGAGCTCACTAAGAAAACTGGGTTTTGTCTATACCTTTGCCAATCCACATGAATATGGTTGATATAAGCTTTTCATCTTCCAGGAATGTTTAGCTCAAGAATAACAGCCTCTAAAAAAGGGAAAAAAGACACTACTTTGTCTTCATCTGAGACAAAACAGACAAACAGCCATAAAGCAAAAACAGATATGCAAGTGGTGAATGGTTAAGTGGCTTTTCTGTGTGGAGTTTATGTGTCCTGCCTGTCTTTGTGTGAGCTGTCTCTGGGTGCTCTTGTGTGTTCGGTTAATTGGTGACTCTGAATTGGCCGTACGGGAGCTTGAATGGTTGCCTGGCTCTCTGTGTTAGCCCTGTAATGGACTGCCGTCTGGTCTGGGGGTCAACACTGCTTCTCCTCCAACATCCGTCGATCACACATCTTAAAGTTTAAAATCCAAAAGTACTTCACCCATCAAGTGCTATTCAACAATGAAAAAACATGACAGACTCAGTTTCTCAGTTGAGCCAAAAGGTAAGAACGTGAATTCAGTAAGCTTCTCTCCAGATGTGTGTGACAGCTGGCCGTAGTACTACATCTGACACTGCAGGCTCATGGCTAGCATGCTCAAAAGGCTGATAATTGCACTATCCATATTGCAGTTTGTTGCTCACGTATGCAGATAAGGTTGTTTAGTTTGCCAAAATACAGTAGCACGTGTAGGCAACAGGTGTGCTGCTTCTCGAGAAAATGTAAATACAATTTTTTATGGTGTTATAAAAACAATTGCATCTGATTATGCTGTCACCAAAATCCATGTTGAAGTTATCTTTGGCTTTATGTGCCCATCCAATAAACATTATTATCTTACTTGATTTTTTTACAATCTGCATACAGAGCTAAGTTAAACTAAAGTACAAGTATTGTGTCACAATTCATAGAATCAATCAAAAGAATAAAAAAAACCACATATTGAGGACAGTTTCAAAGAGTTTCCTGGAGTTAGAGGAGAGCTCTGTCTAACATGACAGTAGATGTTTAGCTAGCTTCAAATCTCTTCACTCCAAAGGCACCAGATGCACAATTTCAGTCTCTGCAAACTCTTTGTGCCCTGTAGCTTGGGCTGCACTAATAAAATACTTCGTAACACTTTACCGCAAAGATTAACTTTGCATTGATTTTAACTGACACTTTACTTCTCAGATGACAAGTAAGCACAAAGCAAAGAACACTGGGGGAAAAAAACCACCGCCACGTATTCTCATTTATTCAGACTTTGCTTTTAATTTGTCACAACTGCATAGATCAGCATGCGTTGTTATTGTTGTCATTGTGTTGGCTCACCATGACAAAACCCCCGCAAAGTTATGTAAGTACCAAATTTTAAAGGCTAGGTTTTGTAATTGGGTATCCTTTACGTTATTTCATAACATAGTGACCATGTCATCTGGAATTTATTACCATTGATCACGCTGTCTGTTTAAGGGCTACTGTATTCTGTCTTAACGTTTTTTCCTCTGCCTTCAGACCATTCCTCTGCCATGCATCTGGCTGTGATGTATGGTGCTACAGCATATATTAGAAAGTGTCATGGGGAAGTGATGGAGGGCACGTTTGGATGATTAATCAAACAGTGCTACGGATTTAAAACCACTGACGCCGGAGGCAAGAAAAGGACATCTGATTTAACCCCGTGTTTATATGTGGACTGCAGGGAGGCAACTGCAAATTACATTCATGTATTTATTATAAACCAAATAAGATGAATTTTGCAAAAGGTGCAATGGTTAGAGTTACTTTAATTATCACTCCAAAGCTGGGGGCAGAACCCCTCCACTGGTCACAAACAACCTTGACTCAGCGAAAATGGGTTTTATTGGGACTGCATTAATATTATTATTATTGATGAAAAAGATATATGCTGACAGACCAAATGCACAACTCAAAGATGTTAACTATGGATGTGTTAATAAGCAACATTTTGCTTACAGGTTCAGCTTTTGTGAGAATTATGCCCATTAATGTAGCTAATGTTGCTTTAGGGGTCACGCCAACTTTGCACTTTCCTCCTACAAAGCGATGTAGGCTGTGGACAGCTTATATAAGAGCGACTAGCATCCAGTTTTCAGTTTTTACACAAATCATTTTTAAACATTTCTTTGTAAGTCTAAAAAAAAACAACATATACAGTCACATGAAAACAAAAGTCCTTTGAATACACAAGACCAAAGTGGAGATGTTTGGCCATAATGCACAGCTCCAAATTTGTGGAAAACTAAACACAGTATATGAACACAAACATCCCATACCAATGACCAAGCACTGGATGGATGATAATCTTGGTTTGTTTTGCAGGACCAGGCACATTGGAGTCTGCATACTAAAGTTCCTGTAGAGTCAAACCTCAATGAACTGAATCAACTCTCTAAAGAAGAGTGGGCCAAAATTTCTCCACAAAGATGTAAGAGACTGATAAAGCCATACAGAGCACTGTTAAGTCATTGCTGCTAAAGGTGGTTCTACAAGCTACACAATAGTGGCGTGTGCGTAGTTTTTTGTGAACAGGAAACCCGTCTTTGTCATGGTCCTGGGCCATGTTGGCCCAGTATTCTTGGTTTTCGTGTGTTTTGTATTTTGTTCTTTATTTATGCCGTGGTTCCTAGGTTCTGTTAAGATGTTCCTTATTTGATTACCCTCTGTGTATCTGTGAACCCTCGTTTCCCATCCTTGTGTTTTATTCCATGTTTTCCCCAGCCCGTTATGTCTGTGCTCTCCCCATGCTCTCTCTCCTCCTGTCTGAACCTCTGTGTAGTTCCTGTTTTACTTTGACAGTCTCCCGTCAGTGTTGCGTTTGCTCCTGCCGTGTCTTGTTGTGATTATCAGTGTCACCTGTGTTCCCCGTGTGCTCCCACATCCCTCATTAACCCTCTGTGTATTTATGTCTGCGTCTCCCTAAGTTCTGTGTCGCGTTCTCCCTCATCCATGGCCGTGTGTTTCTCTGTGTAACATGTTATAGTTTCCAGTTTAGTTTGTATGGTTTGTCTGTCCAGCAATAAAGCTGTTTTTTGAGGTAATTCCTGCCTCCGTGAGTTTGCGATTGGGTCCTCATCCAGCCTGCACACAGCCGCAACCATGACAGTCTTGTTCACATGTCTATTTAAAATTGTCTTTTTGGGGTAAAATCGACAGTCAAAATGCGACGGGAGTTTTCAATTCTGAAGACGGTTTCAGATGTCGACTATATTTGAACTTGAGAACACTGACGAGGAGCTAAATAAAACTGAACACACAGACACGGAGGATGGAAGCAGCAGCACAAAGACAACAAGACACAGAAAAACTGCTGCTGTGCTCAGCTCTCTGCTGCTGACTGAAGAAGAAATCTTTTTCTTCAAAAAGTGGGACCTGTTGATGCCAGGAAAAACTCACCGTGTCCATGGATGAACCATTGTGATAAACATCGCTGAGAAGGTGTTTCACATCCACAAGAGCAACTGGAAGAAAAGACTCAGACCAAGCAATCACTAATGGTCAGCTCTCATAGTTCAAGCAAAAGCAAAGCAAGTAGAAAGTCCTTTTATGTAACGGTCATTTGCTACAAGCTTTTCAGCGCGAACGCACAATAAATTTCAAGCTCACATGTCTCCTCAGACAAGGCCAACTCTCTAGTATGCAATTGCAAAGAGAGATTTGGATCTACAGAATTAAACAAGCTATTCTTTTGCTATAGCACATTTTCAACTCAAGGTAGTTTCGATATTGTTTTGCTAAAACCACAGCTCGTACACAACAGCACAGAGGCTGACAAGCTGAGATCAGTTGTCTCATGTCAGTGTTTAATTTCATTTAGAGGGGAAAACAAACACTTAAATGATTTACATATTTCATCTTCTTGGGAAAAAACCCCGCAGGGAGCTCGTGCTTTCCCAACATTTCATGAAAAAGGTGGAGTGTAAAGTTATCAAGGCAGTTAAACCCACAAAAGCCACATCAATGGGCTACGAACCAGGACGAGATGCACTATAATTATACTCTAAGCTAATGAGATTTCAGTGTTGTGTTCTCAACTTGTTAGAGCAGGTTTATAAAGACAGGGCCCCCGAAAGAAGCACCGCATACGATTATGTTTTCTGACTCTTTCTCTCCTTTTTTTAATGTCATAAAATTTATATTTCTCTTTCTGATAAAAAGGGGAAAAATGGGACTGTCCTACATACAGTTTTCTCTTTGTCTCGTCTCCTAAAATGGAAAATACAAAAGAAAAAAACCCCGTTACATACATCACTTCTCAACATTTAATCAAGTTGTACCTCTAAATGCACATCCCTCTTATGCTTGTTCCTCCCCCGCCTCCCCACCCCAGCACACACCATCTTATCCCTTTGTTTTCTTTTTCTTTTTCTTTTCCCATTTAGCTATATCTTCTGTTTGATGTAATGAAGAGCTTTTCGTGTTTCTCCCATTGTGCGTATGCCGTATTTGTGCGCGCTCAGTTTGTGTGTGTATGTGTGTGTCTGTGTACGAAAGGAACTTCTTGCCTCCAGGGAGAGGTAGCGTGCTGACAGAGATTAGTTTACATCATCCCCTTTTCAATCTTCTCTCTGTTTCTGCAGCATTGTGCCCTCTGTTGCAACACGCACACCACACAACACAAACAGAATACACACTCGGAGTAGCGAGAGAGACACGACCAGTGGCGTGGGATTTACTATACATCCCTCCATTCATATTTCCTCGTCATTTCATGCCCCCGATAAAGCGTAACAGATGAAATCCCCCCAGTTAAGGAATTTACGCCTCCAGAGGAGAAAAAAAACTACTGCAGAAGGAAATAACAACTGGAAGGATGCAGTGAGAGAGAAATGGGGAAGGCGAGTGGGGGAAAAAAGGGAGCAGCCCTGCTAACTTTTATGCAGTTGTACCATTGTGTTGTGTCAGCGCACAGAGGTGTAGTTTGTGCGTTTGATTCTGCTGTTTGTCTATATAGTTTTGAGATGGCTCAAATCAAACGTGTAGAGTGTGTGTCTGTGCGACTCCCAACCTCAA
This sequence comes from Aulonocara stuartgranti, assembly GCF_965226115.1. Lineage (NCBI taxonomy): Eukaryota > Metazoa > Chordata > Actinopteri > Cichliformes > Cichlidae > Aulonocara > Aulonocara stuartgranti. Next base: position 29,739,304 of record NC_138944.1, on the reverse strand, counting down.
ATCCAGTGTGTGCATATGTCAATGGCAGGCTTCACCTTTGCTCGAGGCGCCTTGTCATGCCGTGTGTGTGTTGAAACATTAACAAGTGTGGCTAAAACAAAAACAGATGGGAGCAGGCAGAGTTTGGTTTTGTTGATTAGCTGTCAAAAGCAATTGATCTCTGATTAGCTGATTGATCATGTTAGCTGCAGCCCTTGCAGAACAACTTTTTACTGATGCTTTTTTCCCCTCCAAGTCCAACAGTTTCACACACAAAATTGCTATGAATGCATCCTCTTTTTAAAAAAAAATTGAGACATTTTCCACACAGTGTCAATGCTTCAAGTGGAAGAAAACAGCTCCCTCAAAAAGGTTGCCTAGCTTTTTTAAAAAAGGTTCTTTTATTCTAGTCTCTGACCCTTTATACCTCTGAGCTCACAACCCCCCTTTTCACAATATACACAAAAAGTAAAAGTGAGGATGCTTTTAAGATTGATGCCACAAATCGGCGTTGGTTATCTGTGAACTTCATATAAAGCACTGCAAACAAACAAACAAACAAGTAAACAACAAAAACTAAAATCAATTTTTCATGCTTTTTTTTTTTTTTTTGGAAAAACAACCTTTCCTTTTGAAAACAGCATCATTACTTCAGGTACCCTGCACGGCTTTCAGAGATATAGTGTAGGATGGTTTGTTTTAAGCTTGTTGGGGAAGTTGCCACAGTTGCTCTGTGGTTTTAGCTAGAGATGGCACGATACCACTTTTTTATGTCCGATACCGATACCGATATCATAAATTTGGATATCTGCCGATACCGATATGAATCCGATATAGTGTTTTTTAATCAACAAAACTGTTTTTAAAATATCTTTCTGCATTTTGTATAAGTTCATACTCAAGTTTAAAACAACAACTACACTAAAGCTATTCTGTTATACCTGTATGCAAAAAAAAAAATTTCATAGTTCAGCAATACTGATCAATCTAATAAACTTAAACCTACACCATCCTCCCTATTCTGGTATTTTAAAGAGTACTTAGCATAAATATTAAGCAACCTAACTAATAGGGTTCCAACTCCCAGCAACAACAAAAATAAATAAATAAAAAATAGGGACCCACCCCTCACGCTCCACCTCATGATGCTTAATCGACGTAATCAACCTTAATTTGATGCAGTGTGAAAAAAAATACACAGAAATCAATTCTTTTTCAAGAAATATTAAATAGATTCAACATCTTTCTTCAACAAAATTGCAGACTGCACAGATGGTACCTTCCCAAAGGAAAAAGTACTATAGCTTACTAGGGTATATTAGACTTAACAGTTACTATATACAATAATGGACTTCTATACATTTTACATCAGATTAAAACTTTGGGTGTAAGATTCAGATAAATATTAAATAATTAAAAGCTCGACATTTTAAATGAGAATAAGAAAGAAAAGTATGTCTTTGTGCCCCCTTTTTCCTGTTAATGCCCTATCGGCCCCCCTGGCTAAACTTTCCTAGATCCGCCCCTGCACAGTTACAGCCGTCAGCTACGTAGAAAAAGATCCTGGAGTAGAAAGTAATAATAAATAAATTCTAACAACAGCTGATCAAGCTTAAACGTGCTGCTGTTGTTTATCCACTGGTTTCCTCTTTCTGGTGCAAAGTGGGCCAAAAGCAAACAAGAGACACGGACTCGCGACAGAAAAGCCGATCAGCTGATCATTAAGCAGTTTCATGATTGAAGTAGCAGCCGGAGAGCGAGAGGCTTAACGCAGGAATGCTTTACAAACATTCAGAGATGGACTTACACACTTGCTTTACTTCTCTCGGGGATAACTTTGTCGGAGATGAAATGCCGGGTTGCTAGCAAGCTCCAAATGCTATCCAGACCACCGACAGGTCCCGCATGCCACAGCCGCTCTATCACGTGATGCATACTGCTCCGGTGCTAACGTTCTGAGGTGAGTTACGGCGTGTTGCAAGTTTTGTGAGGTGCTTTCGTGATATTTAATGGATCGGATTACATTTTTTATTTTTCTCCGATATCCGATCCAGTAATTTAGGTCAGTATCGGACCGATACCGATACGTAATATCGGATCGGTCCATCTCTAGTTTTAGCTTGTCTGAGTTGCTTCTGTCTCCTCATGTAATCCCAGTCTGAATCCATGACGCTGGCATCGGTGGCATCGGGGCTCTGTGGGGCCGTACCATCTGCTGTGGGCCTACTTCTTCTTCTCATAGCTCAACTTCCAGATCTTTATGACTCTGACTGTATGTTTGGGGTTGCAGGGCTGCTGCAGAGTAAATTCTGGACGGCTCAAATGCCTCCCTGATGTCACTGTGTGATCTAAATATGTGAAGGGTTCAGACGCAAAACCTCTTAAGTCTGTCGGACATTTTTTTGTTTTTGTTGGTTTTTATGAGACTCCTATGGTTTGGTTCAGGAAGTTCATTTTAATTGCAATAAAAAAAGGTTCTCAGTGAATGAAATGTCTTATTAATATAAACTGGTTGTCTTTAGCAGTAAGTCCTCGTGCGGTCCATTTCTTTTAGGAAATTGTTACAAAATCATTAAGGATGAAACTGGAACCATTAAAAAAGATTAAAGCAGAACGCAAAATGAAACACCGAACAACCCGATCAGTGTTTTCATTGCATCACATGAAATGACAGCACGCTTTATTGCTAAACAGCGACAGAACAATCAGTAAACGATAAACCAGACATATTATAGAATAACGACATCATACACCAGGCTCAAGATAATTAAGACAAATATAAAATTATATAAGGGATCAAAAATAAATACATAAATTAATAATTAAGGCAGCAAGTACATTGTGGTAACAACTTAAACAAAGTGATAAATGGGACGTAACCACTTCTGATTGGTAGTGCTGTGGATGTGGTGGCATATAGACGTTTCTGCCAGTAAGCTGTGTTCTGGATGAGGTTCAGTGACGTTTAGTGAGGTGAAGGCATTTGATTGTCCTACACTACACACTCACAGCTTTCGCTTGATATCACTGTTTCATTTTCCCCCGAGATGGCATGTACTGGCCTTTTGCATCTGAACTCTTCACACATAGCATTCAGTGGGCAGCGCTCGCGGGTTTCCATAGCATGTGCATGCAAAACATCAAAAGCTTTAAATCTGAGGGTGAAAACGAGGGCAGAGAAGGGCAGAGATGATAAGAGATGATACACTGCTACGGTAACACTAGGGAAAACAGTGGTTTGAGACTGTGTACAACCAAAAATTAGTCTGACAGTGTGCAGTAAACGTGTTGCTTTTGAAATGGTTGCTTTGAATTTTATCTCTGCCTTTAATGTGGCAGCTGACTGGGAGTGGTCACAGACCTGGTTCCTCTCTTCAGTCTCTTTTCTGGTAATGCAGCAATTGACTGTGATAAACTGGTTAAAATTGCAAAACTGTTGCCATCTATTCAGTTCAGTTCAATTCAATTCAATTTTATTTATACAGTGCCAAATCACTACAACAGTCTCCTCAAGGCGGTTTATATTGTAAGGTGGACCATACAATAATACATATGGAGTAAAACCCAACAATCATATGACCCCCAATGAGCAAGCACTTCGGCGACAGTGGGAAGGAAAAACTCTCTTTTAACAGGAAGAAACCTCCGGCAGAACCAGGGCTCAGGGAGGGGCGGGGCCATCTGCTGCGACTGGTTGGGGTGAGAGAAGGAAGACAGGAAGGAGAGTCAGAGATTAATCTAAATACACAGTCCATATCTGAAACAGAAATTAAGAAATTTCTTCACAAACAGCGATCTAATAACTTGGAATAGGCGAGCTGGTCCACTGTGTGGATGTCCTAAGCCTGAAATGGACATGGATCATGAAGTTGTGGTAACATCTGGGGGAGATGGTATATTTAAAGCCAACAAGTTGCAACTGACCAAAGAAGGTATAAGACACATACCAGGCTCCTTCAGGTAAGATTAAGGTAGGTGGCTGATATGTATTTACATGGAAATGTGTTAGCAACGTCTTTTAAAACTTTTGTTTTCACATTAGCATAAACTGAAGTATCGCCAGCTGCTGGTACTGCACCTTACATCAACTTACTGCAAGTACTGCATGCGTGTCTATTTCACGCTTGGGAGAGGCGTGATATCAGTTTACATAGTCGCAAGTTACAAGACTGCAACCAGTTGGAGCCAGTGGAGCTGACTCCCCTACTGGAAAGCCACATCACAGAGGAGTTGTGCCACTTATATGTCAATTATTTGCACATCTTCACCAATCTGTCTGAGAGTGATTACACTCAGTGCAAGTCAGACCGGGAGAAGCTGGAGACACGTTGTGCCCCAGCAAGTAACCTAAAAGTAGTTGCCACAACTGTTTGCAAAAATCACCCTGCAGGGACTGACTTTACCTGGTTGCTAGAAGGTTGCCACCTTATTTTTACTCTACTGTGACAGAAGAGATGTACTACAAAAATATAACTGTGTTCAGTTTTAACAATCTTTGAATGCTGTTTTCCCAAAATAATATCACTCTCTCTTTCTCTGAGCCAGAAATCTGCCCTACACCAAAATCTGCAGTTTATTCCAGTCTATATACTGAAGCTTTTTAGGGATTTCAGGGATTTGTTCATATATCATTCATAACCTAGTTTATAAAACACTTTATCCCTTAAATCATGGAGATGTGCAGTTTTTCTGGTTGTTTAAAGAATTTCATGATTATAAACATATCTCTGTAGAGTTCCTCTGTAAAAACTTTCGACTGTCATGTTTTAACAAAAGCTTGTATGAATGTCAGATTTCCTCTTCGGAAATGTGAGGTAATACAAATCAGTACACGTTTATTTAATTTAATTAAATAATAGCTAATATAGATATTTAGAATGAGAATTTTGTAATACAAAATGCATTGGTGTAATAAAAAAAGTTCTTAATAGTTTTTTAGATTAGATTAGATTAGATAGAACTTTATTAATCCCTCGGGAGGGTTCCTCTGGGAAATTCGATTTCCAAAAAAGCACAGCACTGACAGAAGTTACAGAGTTACAGAATATTACACACACATATATATAAATACAGAGACAATATAAATAAAATATACGAAGGGGATAAATAGAATAAATAGGAATAAAAAATAAAAATACAAGTGAATTGCACATTTCAAGTATTGAGGTCTATTGCACTGTTGACTATTTACAAAAGTATTGCACAAAAGGTATTGCACAGTGAGGTGAAGAGGCACTACAGCTTAGTTGTTCCCCCCTCCTTTGTCCTCCTGTTTCCCCTCCCTCTCCCCTCCAGAGAGGAGTTAAACAGTTTGATGGCGTGTGGGACAAAGGAGTTTTTAAGTCTGTTAGTTCTTGTCTTTGGGAGAAGCAACCTGTCACTAAACAGACTCTTCTGGTTGTTAATGGCCGTGTGCAGAGGATGCCCAGCATTGTCCATAATGTCCATCAGTTTCTTTAATGTCCTTTTCTCTGCCACTGTCACCAGAGTGTCCAGCTTCATGCTGACCACAGAGCTAGCCCTCCTGATCAGTTTCTCCAGCCTGTATCTGTTAGTATCTGTTTATATCTATTAGTTTATATTACAGAATATCGAATTAAACATGGATGAATCAGACATGCAAGTTCAACCAAAGGCACCACGAAAAGAAAGCTGAGAATCGTGGTTTGTGACGAGTCAGGGTAACCCAGGAGCCATGAGAAATGAAACCTCAGTACTTTTAAGACCCACACAGGCCAGTTATGGACAGGGGATTTAGCAAGTGTGAGCAGGAATTTCTTAGCTATTATTTAGCAGGTTTCCTGTCTTTTTTCCTGCTTGTGCAGCTCCTGCACGTGTATCTACACTCGCTTGCTCATTTGTGGCTGCAGGGAGACAGTATCACAGAAAAATGTGGAGAAAAAGATGTGACTTTTTAGCTGATAGCTTTCCCCCACTCACATCTGACAGTCTTTCATCCTTTTTGTCTTGTGGAAAAGAAAAAAAGGAGGACAGAAAAAAGTGGTTTGAAAACACTTAGAGCATAAAGTTAACCTCTGAACAGCTTGTTCTAGTGAGGTGGAATGGGCTCATGCTGGGGGTCAGTGTGAGGAAAAAATACCTAATTGGGATTCACACCAGCAGCAGTAACAGTGGAGTCCATTACAGGAATTGAACTGACCCCATTATAGCTCAACACACATGAAGAAGCCACTTTATGAAGGTTTAGGGATCAACAAGAGTCCCATTTTTGTTACCTGTGTTGCGGTTTTTGAGTGTCAGCTTTCATCTGATTAAAGCATCTCCATACTGTAAGTCAGGTCAGTCAAGTTACTTCTGCAACACATTTAAAAAACAACAATGTTCATAATCCATGTTTGTGACTGGCCTACTTTGTGGTTTATATTTCTCAGAGTAACTTGTGCAAGGATTCCCAGAGGCATAGTAAAATTCCAATTTTAGACTTTAAACCAGTCATAAAAAGAGGACGTTAATGGGCAGGGGTAGGCGAGAAATTTCAAACAGGAGAAAGTGCAACATTAACTAAGCATGCACGAGGAACAAAGAAAACAATGAACAGGAAAAAACTCGGAAAACACAAGAGAATGGCTAGACAGTTTACAACTTCATTTACAAAGACAATCTGGCAGTTGGGGAGTGCAAAGCAGGAGCCATATATAGCAGAATGATTACCTAATTGAACACAAGTGTGGTAATAAAAAGCCAGGAAATAGAACAGAGGCTGGAAGTCCAACTAACTCAAGTACTCAAGTGTAATGACTCACACTAAATGCAAAGTGAAGTTTCACCTTGTGCTAATCGTGTGAATACCCGCGCTTAAAACCCACAAATACTCTCTTCTAGCAGCCAGCAGGAACAGCAACAGGAGTACGGCTGATAACTCAACTTACATAAACTCATTTTCACAACTTATCATTAAGGCATACAATATCTCTCTCTTTTCTCCAAGCACCCCCCTTTTTTTTCCAAGCTTAATCATACATTTCCAGGTGCCATCAGTAACCTCTGTTTTGGTTTGGTGGCTTCCAGAGAATCCACAGGCTTTTGAAGCATCCAAGCTTGTGAGTTTTTTTTGCAAAGATTCGCCTCGTTGCCTACACTTTATGGATGTGCCCTGCAAAACGTAAGTTCCACATTTGGTCTCAGAAGTCAAAATAATACAGAAAGGGAGAGAAATCAAAATCATGAAACCTTTTTTCATGTCTTTGTGACTTACCTAAAATAAAATAAAAAAAGGTTAGCAGTGATTTCACGCTTACTAAACTTCACCAGAACCGGAGACATTCAGAAACAGCCAATATCACTCCTTCCAATGCCCATGTAGTATAATTGCGTGGTAGCACAGACACAAATAAGGTGCACAGCAGAAGTCTTTAAACTGCTTTATGCAGACTTTTCTTTCTCTAGTTTCATGAGAGAAGACCTGATGGGGGATTACAACAAAGGATTTAGTTTGGCAAATATACAACTAATTAACTTCCATCTTTGGTACTTACTATCCAACCCTTTTTGGTGTTTTTGGTGGAGTTGTTTCAGGTTTATGCCCATTTTGTATTGTGCTGCTGAAATGTTTTGCACCACACTAAGAGGTCTTGCGCTCCTATAAACGTGGCTTCTGTCAGATTTCGAAGTTGTCGTGTGGATTCAAAGTGTGAAAGGCCAACACATTAAATGATGTAGCTGTCGTTAAGGTGACGTGTTAAAAGCAAATATAGCAGCCGAGCAGCTGATAATTTCAGAGGCTGGGGAAAAAGGCTGTTTCACAAAGATAGCAGGGGAGAAAAGAAAGCAAATTATAGACAACCTGAGGATATGGACTGTGGGTGGGGATTATTGATCTCTGTTGAGAGGCATACAGCTCTTTTAATTTTAAACTTCAGCCTGAAACGCGGTCACAAATGTTTGTGAGATAGAGCGGGATAAAACACTTCAGCCAAAAGACAGTTAAATTATATAATGATTGAAATTAGTTTTAAAAAACTCTTTAATGATCTGAGAGAGGTTGTGACAAAAGCCCTGTGGATATGTACACCGCTCGTGCACTTTCACAGCAAAAGAGTGGTAATGGAACAGAGGTGACTTTATTCCACCTTCTCCGGCTGATCAAAGCCTCTTTCGCCCCTCTTCCTCGTTTAAATCCCCGGTCCCACTCTTCCCGCAAGTCTGTTTTCAGTCCTTTCTCTTTATCCCTTCTCTAATCACCATTCCTTCTCTTAGACCTGGAGCGGTTGCATACATATTTAATATCTCTGTTTCCAGAGACATAATAGAGTGGCATTTAACGATAATTAGAACTTGAATCAAAAGTCAAACGAGGTGTCTTTCTTACTCGTGTGGCCTCATCGCACAATCCAGAATATTAAACATTACTGTAGCGCCCGTGTTCTGTGTTAAGAACTAGGAAAAATACTTTTTAGAGTACGTAGCACGCAAAGCCCAAAAAGGATCGTTAGAGCACTGTGTCACGCTAATTAGTCTCACATCCTCAAAACAAGCAAATAATGAAAAGGAGTAATCAAATATTAAAAGGACAGGACAATCTGAATTTCTGTTACTCAAACTTTCTGACCATGTGGATCATTTCAACTGCTCCTTGATGCAAACTCAGAGCATTTAGTTATGTAGACATGCTTAAAATGAACCACCAATAGTCAGCTTCAAACAGACCGTTCACACTCCCAAGCCGTAATATACCAACGATTTGTCACGTCCTGACCTTCCACATTAGTGATGTGCGATACCACTGATTTCCTTTCCGATCCGATACCAAATAATATTCAGGGTGGTATCGACGATACTGATCCGATACCGATACTTTGTGCAAAAATGTATTTTATTTAATGTACCTCAAATTATAGTTTCATAATGATTACAGGACATCACATTACTTGTTCTTATCACTTAATAATGCAGAATTCATCATATAGAAATAAAGAACCTGAAGTTGTGAGCTATTTGAACACCTTGCCTGCCTGCAGCACTAAAGGACTCCGTGAGAGATGTCTGTCTCGCCCTAGCAGCACCTGTCCCTGTCCCTCTCCTCCTCTTCAGTTCGCCTTAACATACGCTCATCATATTCTGAGATATGATTTACTCTGAGGTGTTTGACAAATTTGTGGTGTTGCCACAACACCTCACTTTCTTGCCACGTGTATCGCAAACCACGTCTCGGCTGTTTGTGGATGTAAAATACGTCCGCACATGACTCCAATTACGCTCAGCCATTGTTGTGAGTGCGCATGCCAAGGGGCTGCCACATTTATACAGCCATATTTCGCACATGACTATGAAAGGTGGAAGAGGAAGTAGTTCCTTCCAATTGTAGACAATCCGAATGATATAGTTTCTTTCCACTGTGTTCCTGTTAATGGTAAACTACAAATTTACCCTAAATTACTAAAATATCGATATTTTAATGTGAGAATCGATTCTAGAACATAAATGATTGGTATCGGAGGAATCGATATTTCAGGATCGATCCGCACATCACTATTCCACATTCCTGTGCTACACACCGAGTTGTAGATGAAATCCAGTAGAACGACGGTCCTGTTGTAATAGACGTATTCTAGCCCCAACCCTAATCTTATCCCTAACCCTAACCACCTATTTAATGACGTTAAATAGTGTTTTCCAAAGCATTTAAGTAAAATAAACGTACACGTGTAGATTCATTCCAAACGGTTCTCATATTTCCTCATTTTTCAAATCTCGTGATATAGGGACGTGTTGGGTGCCCGGAAGTGTAATATACTGACGATCTGTCACCTAGCGTAAAATGTTACGCTTTGGAAGTGAGAACGCGTTGCATCAGAATAGGGAAGAGAGGTGATTTAAGTGACTTTGTTAATAAAATCACACTTTGAACGTGGTTAAAACGCCGCCTTCTTCTTCCTCCAAAAGTCCTAGGTCTTTTGTAAACACGTGACTCATCTATAACATCTAATATCTGATCTCAGATCTTTCTGTATAGCACTTAAGAGACTTAACAGTAACAGTGATTATTTTTACTGGCATAACCAAATTTGCCAAAGTAATCTATATATTCTTTCCCAGCACAGGCCTTCCCCAGTTCCAGCTGGGAGGCTGCCAACAAGAAAGCACACCACCAGAATCATACTGACCAATCAATAAAATACTGCCAGTCTCTGTGTGTACTATTATTCTCTCACCATTACATTGTCGACAAATAATCAGGGCGCAAATCTGTTTTTTCCTGTGAGTACTAAAGACGACCTTCATTACAATCCTCCTCAAAGTGGCTGTGCAATAAAGTTTAAAAGAAAAAGGTCATAGAAATAATTTTAAAGAAAGCCCCACACACATCAGTGCAGTGTGATTTCTTCCCACCATCTCACACATTTTTTTTCACTTCAGCTCATGCTCCTCTGATCTCAAACATTTTCTCTTATTCAAACGTGTTTGGGTCTGGCTCTCTTATCATTTTGCCTTCAGCTTCAAGGCAGCAGAGCAGCTTCTCGAGTTCTCCGGTGACCAGATGAAGTTCACACAGAGTCCCCTCCCTCCTTTTTATTAAAGTATCCTTCCAGAGCAGTCAAAATGTTCCCTGCGTCATAGATCTCCACAGCGACTGCAGTGAAGACTAAATACAGAGAAAATGACATTGAAGTCTGCCTGTCAACAAAGGATTGTTTTGGTTTCATGGTTAGGTATTGTAGTGCTGCTGTAAGCTATCTGAACACTCAAAGTTATTTATACAACTTGCCTTACAACCACTTTTTCTATGCAAATGCTTTCTAAATATCATTTCCACGCATTCACACAGCGATGGATGCATCAGAGAGCTACTTGGGATATTTGGCATGCAGACTGGAGTAACCAGGGATCAAACAATCAACCTTCCGATTAGCAGATGACGTGCTCTACCTCCTGAACTAGAGCCAGGCCAAAGTGACTGCATGTTAAAATGAATAGGTTAGGACGTGGGAATGAATGGTACAAGCGCTACTAGCAACACCACCACCCCCATGACAGTTAAATAGACAGTTAGGGAAATAGATGGGGACGTTGGAGAGGGCTTTTTGAAAAGAATTATCTTTTCTAACACAGCTTATTGCTGGAAAAAAAAGTGAGAACCTCTGCTGTAACCCGAAAAAATGTTTTATTTTATTAATCAGATTCCAGACATGATTTCTCAGAGCATCTCAAAAACCCTCACTGCTGCAAATATATCTTTCCTATTGTTTGGTTTAGGCACTAAATGGACTTGGTAATTGCTGCTGTTTATTTCCTATTGGAGTAATTTTATTGTTTCTCTCAGCCATAAAGAATGATGCAACAAACAAAACCCTCAGGCTGTGCTTTTATCAGCAAACTTCCCTTTTCACTGTAGCTCGTTGCTAATCGTACATTTTCGTGATTTGTAATCTCGGGCAATTTGTTCCATTAAAAAAGATAAAAGGGAAACTTCTTTCTAAAACCTCAATTGAAACAGTTTCTGCTGTTTTTTTTATGCTCTCACATCCATAGTCAGTCCACAAGACACTTCCTTCTCATTCTATCTGATAGGTGTTTTAGGGCTTATTCACTTGCAACCATTGCAGCCTATGGTAAAAAAAAACGTGCATTCCCTGGTTGGTTGTTGGAGGCTGATAGCAGTCGTGAGGTAAACGTGGTCACAAACACGTATATAGTGACCTAGTCGCTTTGGTTGCTAGTAGTTTGCTAGCAGAAGAGGTTGCAACTTACTAGTGTCCTTGTGGCTTTTACTTGGAAGGTGAAGATTCCAAGTATGAACATTACTTTTATTTTTACTGCACAAAAAGACAAGAGTGTGATGTTAAAGTAGTAAATGCATTCAGTACACACACAGAAACAATCTCATTATCCTGCTAACATAACTTTAGATCTTTGCTAGCATCTAGCATGCTAACACAAAGCTAACTAAAAACCACAGCCCTGGACTTCAACATGTAACAAAGGCAGGGATAAGTAGTGAGGCTTGTAGCCTCCATTTCTACCTGTTCAGGTTTTTAAAGTAGAATCACTGTTGTGATCACTTTGAAGTCTCTTTAGACTGGTTTTCTTCTTCATTTTGTGTTGTTGGCTTTGTGTAAACACTAGAAGAAAGTTTGTGTGTGTCCACATTAGGACAGGGATTCGTGTTGTGTGTGTGGGTTTGGGACTGTAGCCTTATGTTTTTATTGTTAACTGGTAATTATAGGAAATGTGTTGCTGGCCATTTCTCTGGTAATTAAGTCATTACTTTTAAGAAAATTAATGAGTAATGTGTAACACATTTTTTTAGTAATATTTCCAGCACTGGAAAATGTGGGTCTCCAGGGGGTCGTAGACCTTAGGCCTTTTTGCTTTTAGTCTGTGCAGGGGACAATCAGCTACTGCCACTTGTTTTCGTATTTAACTACTGAAACTGCCAACAATTTGGGCAATAAAAGTACTCTTTTTTTCCTTGCCTTGTCTTTATCTTTTTCTTTCTATAAATACCTTTATTTCACCAAACTATATTTTTCCCAATGTAGTTTTTCTGTATTTCACCCACTTTAAGTGTGAAATAATTGCTAGTTTGCAAAGTTCTGCTTTTAGAGTACCCCATTAAGGACTAGTTTTATCTCACGACAGTGCTACACTGCGGTTGCATTAGCAGCAAATTAATGACGTAATCCAGAAGGAATGTTTCCAAACAGGATATTTCAGTCGCTCCACTGTTGCCTGTTCATTATTTCCACAAGTTATAATTCAATGTTAAAAAAAAGAAGAGAGAAATTTACAGCAGGGCACTGCTAAGTAAACAACTTTGTGCTGAGGAGAGAAAGACAAGAGCAGTTACTCAAAGGTAGTGCTTTGGCCTGAAAATAACTCACACTAAACTTTGCATATTCACTCACACTTTTCAAAGGTTCACTCAACAATGGCAACAGAACAATTCACATGCTTATTTTGGTAAACAGTGCACCGATAATGACTGTGACTCTGACAATAGCTCGGAGCTATATCTTTCATAATTGCTGCTGTGTTACTTTCATCGCTATTTAATCTTTTTTTTATTAAAAGAAGCAGAGATTTAAAAAATTATAGCTTTGAGTTTATAAACTTCAATTCAAAGACTGCGTTACAAAAAGAAGTGTTGGTTGAATAGTTCAAATCGGTCCCCAAAAACACATGAGGCATATACAGTGTTGAATAAGACCTCTGAATTGATGTTTTAGAGGATGTATGTAATTCCATAGCTGAGGGACAATAATCACACCACAGAGTAATAAATATAGTTTAAAATTTCATCACGCACACGAAACACACATACCCATTACACACGGCCGCACATACACAACACATGCCAGCACCCACCATTTATATTCCACTTCTCTCTTAAACAACACGGCCGTTCATTAAAGAACTTCTAACCTCCTCGCGCAGAGATAAAGGGTAATTACGTAGCTATCGTCAATTCAAACGTCTCTTATTTCACTGAGCGCAGGGACCATAGATAAGGCTGCTTAATTAACTTAAGTGCGTCTGCTCCATCACCTCTCACACAGGAACCCTCTCGCTGCTGATGGGAGTGCCGAAAAGGCTCGATTATACAGACGTATTCAATCATCTCTATTGTCACATTGGGTCAGTTTCACAGTTTCACAAGTTTAGAGTTCAGCTTGTTCACTGAATACTTCTCCCTGTCGTGTGGAATAGAGCGGGAGCAAAGAGTATGTGGAAATGGCATTCGGCGCTTAAGTGGAGTCAGCGGGGGAATTGCAAAAAAGTACCTTAAGTTAATACAGGAAATCTGATTTTTTTGAGGAAAAAAGACAGATTCTATCTTCTATGAGGATTTGTTTCTTACTTTTATCAGATCTGTGGACACTGAAATGTGATTTGAGCTGCCAGGTTTGATATACAGTAGCTTAAGCTGCATTAATGTTGCATAACTCAGTACTGATCACCCGAGGGATCAGGCAAGAAGCGCAGTCAGCTTCCCTGCAGTGACTGTGGTAGTCCTCAGTTTAAGAGCATTTCAGCCCACATTGGTTTGCTTCTACTAAAAGGTTTGCACTATTGTAGTTCCTTGTTTACTTGTGATTTCAGCACGAGTAAAATGATTTTGATTGTTGTTTGTTAACCCGCTTATTAAATTTTACCACCGTAACAAGGCTCAATTTCTTCCTTCAAACATTAAAGACTGCAAGGTCACAGTTGGTGATTTTGTTCCATTTCAACTTTAATAAACAGAAAGCAACTTGGCTCAGTCTTACTACAGATCAAAGTGTTGTGATTTAACCACCAGAGCTGGCAGACTTAAAAATGCAGAATACAAGACAGTGAGGCAGACTTCAAGGGATTTTTATGTGTATAAAAAAAAGCATAAAAAATGTGAAAACATGTTTCTCTGAAGGCAAAGGAAGCTGAGACTGATTAGACAGAGGCCAGTGGAGAGCGAGGAGCCAGGTAAGTTGTTGACTGATGCGGATCCGAAGAGTTGGCAGGTAGCGTACACAAGAGAACCAAAAGAGCAAGAGGAATCACAACAGGTACAAGAAAACATGAGTGGAGCTTTAACATTGCTTCCACTATGACTGCTGCGAGAATCTGGCTGAGTGAAAGACTCAGTATTTTAAATCCACACCAGCTGGATTTATTCTCCAGACGCCATCGATTCATACACTGACCAGCAAGCTGATTAGATACACGGGTCACCTGCTCATTAATGCGAATATCTACTCAGCCAATCACAGGGCAGGTCAAGATGGCCTGCTGAAGTTAAACGTTTGCATTAGAATGGGGAAGAAATGTGATTTGAAGGAATCTGAATGTGGCAAAGTTTTTAGTGCCAGGCTGGCTGGTCAAAATATTTCAGAAACTGCTGATCTGCAAGGATTTTTTTTAACACAGCCGTCTCTAGAAAGATCACAAAATAGAGAACGTATCCAGCAAGTGGCCATAAATATGTCTTGTTGATGCCACAAGTTGGAGTAGAGTGGCTAGATTGCTTCAACCTGATAGGAAGACAATACAATAACTCATTTATACACATTCATGTGCATGTATGTGTTTTCAGTAATTCCTTTGTGAGCTCCACCTTAAAAAGATTTTTTGATCTCAGTGAGATTTCCTTAATAAATAAAGTCATAACTAGACTCCTACATTAGAATGTAAAGACAATATTAAATTTCCAGGGTAGTTTCTCGTCCTCTGTGATGTTGAGAAAGTGTTTTCAGTCCTGTAGGATTAGAGAGCAGGGATATAACCTCGGAAAGTTAGACATGCACATGACGAACGTTTCTTTCATTTGTCTTACCCTGTCACCTTCCAAACGTCCACCACAAATCAATGCAAGAATTCAACAGGCATTGTGGTTTTCATTGTAATTCAGGGTCAAAGCTTAGTTCAGTTAAACATGAGCCTCAAATCCAGGCTGGACACACCTGTTTCCTCCAAAGGAAGCAATGGACTTAGTGATAGATGAAGCCAGCCTAGCTCTTCGTCTCTGTTACCAAGTTAAATTAAGCTAACTGCCCGCAGTGAGATTAATTATTTTATCTTTTCATTTCACTATCGGAAAATAAATAAATAAGCGGTCATCTTTCAAAACTGCTTCAGCAACTGTTAGAATAAACTGAACGAATAACATCTTACACGCTTACCGGCTAAAAGAGGCCGTTAGTCAGAATGAAACAAAATGAAAAGAATCAACATGTGAGTCGAGGCCAAGGACATGCAAAAGTGGAAAAAGCACGAGACTATGCTAACAAAACACTTGATGAAAAAGGTACATAAAGTTATGAAGCTATTTTCAGAAAACAAAAATTGTGAAAAAAGCAATAACAACATCGGAGAGAAATGGAACAAAAAGAAAAATCCAGTTTGTAGCGGCTCCTCATGTTTACTATAAAAAGAAGTGAAAATGTCATTTTGTCTCTTCACAGAAGCAATCAAAAAGTCCATAATGAGTTAGTCTGGGTGTTTCGCAAAGTGTTTTTATTATGTCCTCGAGTATTATACTAATGCAGACAAGATAATAAAAAACAAACAAACCACTGCTTACCTAACTAGTCAATTGACTGTTCACATGAAGGTCAAAAACATGCTATCTCAAACTAAGGGATAAAGGAATAAAGGACCTTCATACAAACTGGGAAACTATTGCTAAACACATCATGGATTTAAAATGTTTCTTAAACAGCTCCTGTTACTTGTAAATTGCTATGTTTATAGCAATTTACAAGGGCCATGTAATTGTCCAAAATGATTTGGTACACTGAAGCATTAAGAGATCCTTTAGTTCCCAACTTTATAGTTGGGATAATGCAGTCAGACAAGTACTGCCGAACCCAGACTTGTTCATCGGATTGCCAGACAGAGAAGGGTGATTTGTCAATCCAGAGAACACGGCTCCAATGCTCTAGTGTCCAGTTTGGTACCGGGCCTCGAGAGTTAAGGCTCGGGTGTGAAATTTATGGTTTTTATGTTTGTTTGTTTTTTATTGTTTTCATCGTTAACTCGGTTTCACTGGGTCTTTTCCTGTGTGTTACGAATAAATCTTCTTTCTTTTGGTATCGGTACTGGTTTTATTTTGTTGTATTTATCCACGAGACCTTAAAGGCCAGTCCGTGAAAATATTGTCGGACATAAACCGGTCCGTGGTGCAAAAAAGGTTGGGGACCGCTGCTTTACACCACTGCATCAGGCACTTTGCTTTGGACTTGGTGATGTGAGGTTTGGATGCAGCTACTCAGCCATGGAAACTCATTCCATGAAGCTCTCTACACACTGTTCTTGGGTTAATCTGAAGGCCATGTGAAGTTTGGAGGTCTGTAGCAATGAAGTCTGTAGAAAGTTGGTGTCCTCTGCGCATTATACAGCTCAGCATTCGCTGATCTCGCTTTGTGATTTTACGTGGCCTACCACTTTGTTGTACGGTGCTGTCATTCCCAATCACTTCCACTTTGTTATAATACCGCTTACAGCTGACTGTGGAATATTTAGGAGCGAGAAAATTTCATGACTGAACTTGTACAGGTGGCATCCTATCACACCCTGCTGGAATTTACTGAGCTCCTGAGAGCGAGCCATTGGTTCACACATTTTTATAGAAGCAGTCTGCATGCCTAGGTACTTGATTTTATACACCTCTGGTCATGGAAGTTATTGGAACACCTGAATTCGGTGATTTGGATGTGTAAGTGAATACTTTTGGACTGCAAGAGCTGCGAGAATCACTCAGAGTGCCAGATTGCAGATCTTGGAATGAGCGAGCCAGAGCAAGGTGCAGTGCAACACGAAGACAATCTAGACATCCATGTGTGCGCTGTTACTGCTGTGCACAGGGTTTTCATCTCTTAGTAAATTTCCCAGAAAAACATCACATCAATCCCAGCGATTCAGTTTCATGTGCCTGAAGTAATGATGTGGCCATGGGAGTAAAAAACAAAAAGCAGAGACGCCATTTGATAATAGTCTTTCCCTAATTAAGTTTCTCAGTCATGTGAAGCACGCCCTGGTTTTCTTTAGTGAATCAAATTTTGAATCTTTTCTAACAATTCCCTTTGTGTTAACAGTCCCTTTGTATTCTTTTAATTTTACATCGTTCTGTCTGCACTTTTAAGGAACAAGCGGGACGGCAGATGCCCTCGCTCGGTTTCATTCATTCTGATTCAACTCGTCTTTTCTCCTCCCTGCTGTCACCCCATTTCTTAGCATCTTAATATGCACCTTCTGTCCTTCCATTATTCATCGCGCATATCACCGGTCCCACTCAAGCTCTGCCTCCTGCCTTTCTCATTTCCTCGTCCCTCCTTCGCTTGTTACCTTTCTCGATTCAGAAGAAATAACCGCAGCTCTCGTCCCGTATTCGCCGCACCTTCCCTCCATCGCGTTGTTTACCTGCCCTCCCACTTTAACTTTTTTTCCCTCCTTTAATCCCCCTTTCATCTTTTTCTCAACACACCATGCACCTGCCTCCGCCCTTCAGCCGTTCTGCCTTCTGTTTTCCGCCCCCTTACTTCCGTCTCATACTTAATCTTCACTCAGCCTTTCCCCTGTCTCCACATCCGACCCTCTATCTCTTCCCTACCAGCATTCTTTTTCTCATCCTCCCACACTCAACCATCCATTAGAAACTGTGTGTGTGTGTGTTTCTCTTTGTTTTCACATGTGCAAATTTGTGTGTCTGTGTGTGTGTGCTTTCTCTCCAGGGCAAGATGTTCATTACGGTGCGGAGGTTAGAATGATGACGGTGGTAATAAAGATAAAAAGTCGTCAGAAAGATACTGATCAAACATCTCTCAGAGGCAGCGTGTGTGCATGCATGTGCGGTACGAATATGTGCTTATATACACTATGCGTGTGTGTGTCCTCTGTGCCATGTTGCTTAAGGCCGCATATCCCCCCCCGAAAGGACACGTTTTAGAGCGGCCTCGTTTTAAGGTCCCTCAAAATTTACAGAACAGAGGAGTTTGCGATTTTTGTTTAGTGAGCACTGCTGTTAATTGGAGTTGCTCCAGGCTGTCCTCAGGCTATTGGGAAGTGTGTATGAACGTGTAACTGCGTGTTTGCCTCCATATGTGTGTATTTCAGCGTAGTTGATACTAGGACACGAGACATAAGGTTTATAATCCTCCACAGGGGGGGCAGAGGAGGGGGAAATCAGCAGCGCCACTGCCACCACTGCTTACAAGCAAAACTGATGGCAATGTTGGGACGCTTTCAGGAGTGGACATTAAATTAGGTTGCAGGAATAAAGCACAAAATAAAAAAACAAAAAGAGCAGGGTGAAACAACATGAACAGCAGTGAGCAAAAGAAGCAGACAAAATAATGGCTTGAACTCATGCCAGGTGATGAATAATTTGTATGCATTGTTGCTTTGTTGCTTGATGACAGTTTTGGGTTTTTTTTGTCTGTGTGTGTTCATAAGAGTGCGTCGGCAGTGAAGCTATTAAGATCTTCAAAGTCCCATTGTTAGGCTTTGCATTTGTAGCAGGGTTCATGTTGCATTTGTAGCCACAGGAATAAAAATAAAGTGGAAGAAAAAAGGACACTCTGTAATATAGCCAAAGAGGGTTGATGAAATGTTTATACCGTGGATGGTCCAGTGGATGAAATACCTGAGAGTAAATATTCTTCGGTTCGTGTTCACCCTGTGCCTTCAGATGGACACACACACACACACACGCACGCTTTATTATCTTTAAATAAATTCTAAGTGTTGTTTCCCTGTTACTTGCGCTCCTTTGGTCCAATAGTCAGTGAAAATGACAGCGTAAGACTGCAGAATTTGTTTTACTCATCCATCCCCAAGACTGTAATGAATTAGGTAGACAAAGATTTCATTTACTCCATTCCTTTTTTATATTTTACTTCAAATTGATTCGATGCTGAGAATTGGCCTTTGTGTGTGTGTGTGTGTGTGTGTGTTAATAATTATTGCTTGCCATCAGCAGGCAGATTCACAAAGGAGCCGAGCTAGGTCTTATAATTCTGCGGAAGAAAATTCCTCAAAAGTTAGTTGTACACTCAACATCACCAGCCACTTTGTTAGGTACTAGTTAATGCAACCTTCTGGTCAGGCAGTCTAGAGTATGGATCTGTGTATTTGGGCATCATTATGAAGACAACCTGCTGAATATTAAGCAAAGAAGGTGGGCTGGGATGAAGGGTGAGTGAAGTGAATTTGAAGAAAATTCCAATGTCAGCAAGCCGAGAATATACTAAGATACAAACCTCAGCCCGCCACCTCTCACCATGAGCAATTATAGACTGAGACTCAGGCTCCTTCCCCACCAGAGAGGTGATATTCCATGTCCGGGAATAGGTCCGCAAAGTTCTCCGCCCTTGGCTCCCACCTGGCACATATTGAACCCAACCCCTACAGTGCCTCCTGTGGTTGGTGGGCTTACAGGAGGGGAGGGTGGGCTCATGTTCTTTTTTTGGCTAGTGCCAAGCCAGGCCCCATAGGCCCCACGGACTATGCCCTTGGGCATCCTCCCCAGGCCTGGCACCAGTGCGGGGCTCCATTAACCCTATCCCAGGCAGGGTGAACAGTTTGTCTAGGTCTTTCTCTCATAGGGATCTTTTGAGTGAGTGGTAGTTCTCTGAGTAAAAATGATTTGTTGATGCCAGAGATCAGAGGAGAATGGCCAGGCTGCTTTGAGCTGAGAGGAACGTAACTCAAATAACCGCTCTTTAAAATCAAAGTATCCAGAAGAGCTTCTCTGAACACACAACACATTAAACCTTAAAGCTGATGGACTGCAGAGCTGCAGAAGAGCACACCAGCTGTGCTGCTTAAAATTCACACTGGCTCACTAAAACTGGAAAATAGAAGATTGGAAATATATTGTCAGTCTCAGTTTCTGCTGTGCCATTTGACTGGTATAAAGCATGGATCCATCCTGCCTTGCTTTGGAGGATGGTGGGATATATTTTTTTTGGTACACATTAGTACCAATTGAAAAACACCACAGCCTACCTGAGCATTGTTACGCCGGCTCTTCATGACCACAGTGTACCTATGTTCTGATGGTTTCTTCTGGGAGGATAATACATATGTCACAAAGTTCAATAATCTCAAGTTGGTTTCACGTCACTCAGACTCAAGCATGACAGTGAGTCCTCTATACTCAGATGGCTTCCACAGTCATCAGATCTCAATCCAATAAAGTGCCTTTGGGATGTGCTGGAACATGAGATTGACATCACGGATGTGCATTGATGCTATCATGTCAACATGGACCAAGGTCTTTGATTAATGTTTTCAGCAGCTTATAAATTTATGCCATCAAGAAAACGAGGTCCAACATGTTACTAGAAAGGTGTAGCTAATAAAAATACCTCTTAGGAATGTGTGTTTTTATAAGATTACTTTGGTTTAGTCAGTATTAATATAAAGGTTATTGAAGAAGGATTTTTACTTAAAGAGATGATCACTCAAAAACAGCAACAAGCTAACAGTTCATTTCTTGTATTCTACAGGGTGGGCCATTTATATGGATACAACATAATAATAATGGGAATGGTTGGTGATATCAAAGTCCTGTTTGTTATCACCATTTAGAAGTCAGCCATCTTGGATACAACTTTTGTTCTTTCAATAGGTTTCAACGTAACTTTATTCTTTCATGAGTTAGTTACAAGTTTCTCTTTGTTCACAGCGGATTGAAATTGTGTTGATATCTGGGGAACGCAGTAACCGGGTCATTGCAGATTTCAATGCAAGACACCCTACGAGACCACCCATCTCCCATGCTACAGTTAGCAAACTGCTTGCTACATTTCGTGAAACTGGTTCAGTGTTGGATTTGCCAAAATGTGGATGCAAGAAAACTGTCACTAATGAAGAAACATCAGTGGCTGTCCTAGCTTCATTCAGCAAGAGCCCACAGCGTAGCACTCGCTGGAGAGTGGCATTAATCGAACATCCCTTCGGTGGATATTTGCTACTCACAAATGGCTCCCTTACAAACTCCAGCTACTGCAGCATCTCAACGAGGATGACCCAGATCAGCGCACAGAATTTGCAGAATGGACAAAACAAAAATTGGAACAGGACCCTCAGTTCACGCAGAAGATTTAGTTCAGTGATGAGGCAAACTTTTATGTGAATGGTGAAGTTAACAAACAAAACCACCGCTGTAAGAGCCAATTAAAGGTTAATTTTATTGGTACTGGTAAAATGATTAGAGGAGAAATATATATGTTTGATGTTAAGAATATAATTCTAGTTGATTTTAAAATACTGTTTGTTAAATGTATAGAATAGAGAAGTGCAACATTCTAAAGCGCTTTTTAGTATTTTGAGCTTCCGGCGCACTGTAGTTACGTAGTTGAGGAGTTGGATAAGCTGGAAGCGACACAGTTTTTTGACCGAGTCTTGCCATGTAAACTAAAAGTGTCAATAAACATATTGTTTGCAAGAAGGATACTTGGACTTGCTCGCGTTTCAATGCATGTTGCCGGACTGACTCCTAACGGCGGTACAGAAGAGTGAAATAGGGACGGAGTGCCGCCGCTACATAAGTCAAAAAACTAGCTTCACCGACATGTGGAGGATCGGCTGCACGGCGCTCGGACGGAAGGGAGCAGCCTAACGGAAAGTAAGAGGCACTGCTTAAGGATGCTGGCACCAAACCGGATAATTCTTTGGATTATTCTGTAGAAGAAGGTAACAAACTCTCTTATTACTTCGTGCAGTAAGAAGAAAAAGACGTTTTTCGGAGGCTTGTTAAGTCTGGTGGAAAACGAAAGTGAAACTTAACTGCATGCTCTCTTTTTTTCTTTCTTTGTCTGTGGGACTGCATGTTGTAAAACAAGATTTGATGCGGTCTATGCGGAGTTTTTGGCATGTTATGAAGATGGTTTACACTATGTCTACTAAAGATTCTAAGTAGAAGACAAATAGTGCATGCAACTTGAGCCAATAAACCCCTGCAACTTATAAGATGGCGGAGGAAAGAGAGGTGGGAAGAACATGCAAGTTAACAGAGAAAGCTTTGGAAGAAAAATTACACAGATGGATTGCCTTAAGAAGACGAACATTAGGAACAATCACAGGCAAAATAAAGGAGATAAAGATAATGATGAGTGATGCTCAGAACCTTCAAAATGTGAATGAAGTAATGGAAAGTGACTTTGCATTGGCTCTGAATGAGTTTCACGGTCACAATAACCAGGTTAAGAGCCTTTTGTCTGAAGAAGAAAAAATATTTGACCAGGACAATTGGTTTGAGCCCAAAATGACATCCATAAGAGAGTTTATGCAAACAACAAAGAAGTGGATCGCAGAGGATCATAAGCATATGATTCCAAATGAAGCTGATCAGCAGGAGCACGTTACAGATGACTTGGAAGAAGCTGTTAACCCAGATGACAGCGCATCACAGGTTGGAGCTAGAAAGGATGCACTTCACAGCTCGCGTGGGTCTCAAGTCAGCCGAGCATCTACAACATCTAGAGTTTCCTCCACTCGTGCTAAACAGGAGGCAGAACACGCAGCCTTGCTGGAACGAGCCGCAGCATTGAAGAAAAGGCAAGAACTTGAGTTGGAGTTGGCCAGGATTAGGCAACATCTTGAGCTGGAAACAGCAAGAGTCAAAGCGGAAAAGGAAGAGTTAGAGTTGGAGACTGCATTGGCGGAAAGTCAAGCAAAATTAAAGGTGCTCAAAGAATATGAAAGATCTGAAGATGGTCTGAGCAGTTATGTGTCAATACAAAGATCGCAAGGTCGAGGAGTTAAAAAGGAAAGAGTTGGCATAATGCTCCCACAACAAGCTGATGTGAGTAGTCACACTAATTCACAAGTGCAAAACTCACAGGTACCACTACTGTCTCATTCAGTCTCCACTCATGGGCTTAATGCTCACGTTGACAGAAGTGATGATCTATTGTCAGTCATGCAGAAACAGAATGTAATCACTGAGTTACTTGTGAAACAGCAGCAGTTGGCTCAGTTGCCATCAAAGGACATTCCTGTTTTTAAAGGTGATGCACTACAGTATAAGGCCTTCATAAGAGCCTTCGAACATGCAATAGAGCAAAAGACTGATAACGATCAAGATAAGCTGTATTTTTTGGAACAGTTCACTGCTGGCGAATCACAGGAGCTAATTCGCAGTTGTGTACACATGACTCCTAGCAAAGGTTACCGTGAGGCCAGACGGTTGCTACATAAGCACTATGGAGATGAGCTAAGGATCGCAAGCGCATTCATTGAGAAAGCACTCAAATGGCCGCAAGTGAAAAATGACGATGCAAAGGCATTAAATGCCTATGCTATGTTCCTGACTGACTGTCGCAACACCATGGAGGATGTTGAATTTTTGGAAGAGATGGATAATCCAACCAATCTACGCACAGTGATATCCAAGCTGCCCTACAAAACCAGAGAACGTTGGCGCGTAGAAGCATTTGAACTCCAAGAAAAGAGGGGCAAAAGAGCAAGATTTGCAGATTTGGTGAACTTTATAGACCGCCAGGCTAAAATAGCTATGGATCCACTCTTTGGTAATATCCCAGACAACCGTGCAGCGACAAGTGGAAAGACTGACCAAAAGGAAAAATATCCAGCAAAGAAGGAGTTTCGAGGAAGCAGTTTTGCCACCAACATTTCCGCCGAGAACAAAAGACTGCAAAAAACAAACGTTAAAACTGAAAATTCAATCAAGACAGCGAGTGCCTTTGAGAAGCCATGTTTGTATTGTCAGCAGCCTCACACTCTTGCTTCTTGTGGCAAGATTAAGAATCAACCACACAAAGAACGTGTGGATTTCTTGAAGTCAAAGGGACTCTGTTTTGGATGTTTGGTTTATGGGCATCTCAGCAAGTTCTGCAAGCGCAGAATGGAATGTAAAGAGTGTTCACTAAAGCACCCAGACATTCTGCACATGGGGAAAAAAGAAAGTTCTATGGAAGCAGAAAGGAAGGATATTACTGATGGTAATGAGGCACCTTGTGCTCAAGTTCCTGTCAGTCAAGAGACTTGTGGGCTTACAGGGGCCGGAGAAGAGGAGTGTGTGCTCTCTATAGTACCAGTCAGGATCAAATCTAAAATGAGTGATAAATATATAGAGACATATGCCTTTTTGGACCCGGGAAGCACGGCAACATTCTGCACGGAAGATCTACAAAGGAAACTGAATGTTAAAGGAAAGCCTACACGGATACTTCTAAGTACCATGAGTCAAGAAAAACCAGGAGAACAGAAACTCATGAACAGTTTTGTTATATCAGACCTGGAAGTGTGTGGGTTGGAAGATTCCAAGTTCGTTGACTTACCCAAGGTGTTCACTCACACTAGTATACCTGTGAGTAGTGGAAACATACCCAAGCAGTCAGACATCCAGAAGTGGCCTTATCTACATGAAGTGAGGCTACCAGAGATAGAGGCTAATGTAGACCTGCTTATAGGAGCCAACTGTGCAAAAGCAATGGAGCCATGGCGTGTCATTAATGGACAAAATGGAGGTCCTTATGCAGTGAAGACCACCATTGGTTGGGTTGTGAATGGACCCATAAGAAAAGAACTAAATGACTCAGAAAACAAAGAACCACATTTCTCAGTGAGCCGAATCTCCTTAGTGGAAGTTGAGAAGCTACTGGTCCAACAGTATAACATCGATTTTTCAGAACGTAATTATGATGACAAAGAGGAAATGTCACAAGAAGACAAACAGTTTCTACGAGCAGTAGAAAAGACAACGACCTTCGAAAATGGACACTATAACATTGGATTGCCACTTAAGAATGAGAATCTTCAAATGCCAAACAACCATTGTGTTGCGGAGCAGCGGATAGCATGTTTGTTCAGGAAGTTTAAGAAGAATCCTCAGTTTTTTGAAGATTATAAGTGCTTCATGGAAAACATCATCACCAAGGGCTATGCAGTTCCAGTGCCAGACCACCAGTTGAGCCGTGACGACAACAGAGTGTTCTATATACCACACCATGGGGTGTATCACCCGAAGAAGAGAAAGTTGCGAGTTGTGTTCGACTGTACGGCTTCATACCAGGATATGTCTTTAAACAAGGAGTTACTGCAGGGACCGGATCTGACTAACACACTGGTGGGTGTTCTTTTAAGATTCCGTGAAGAGCCAGTAGCGCTGATGGCAGACATTGAATCAATGTTTTACCAAGTCAAAGTACCAGAAAGAGATGCTGATCTTCTTCGTTTTCTCTGGTGGCCAGATGGCAAGCTGGATGAGCCCATGAAGGAATATAGGATGATGGTGCACCTCTTTGGAGCTACTTCCTCACCAAGTGTCGCCTTATATGCGCTAAGAAGAACGGCAGAAGATCACAAGGAAGAAGCATCTCCAGAAGCTGTTCAGGCAGTCCTGTGCAACTTCTACGTAGATGACTGTCTTAAAAGTGTAGCTACAGAAGAGGCTGCAGTGAAATTAGTCAGTGATCTTTGTGCTCTGTGGAGGGTTTACATTAACAAAATGGACAAGTAACAGTAGGAAAGTGTTGATGTCAATTCCTGAAGAACACAGAGCCAACGAGGTGAAAGATCTGGATCTTAGGCATGACACTTTGCCAGTTGAGAGAACTCTAGGGGTACAGTGGAACACAGAAACAGATAACTTCACTTACACTATAAGGTTGCAAGACAAGCCAATGACACGAAGAGGCATTTTGTCAGTCATTAATTCAATTTATGACCCTCTTGGCTTTCTAGCACCAGTCATCTTGCCTGCAAAGCTTTTGTTGAAAGATCTCTGTAAAGAGCAGCATGGTTGGGACAAAGAGATCAATGAAAAGCATGCAAAAATTTGGAAAAAATGGAAAGAAGACATTGTACTCCTCTCCAACTTCCATGTGAGTAGATGCCTAAAGCCTACAGGTTTCGGATGCACTGTTGTTGCGCAGTTGCACCATTTTTCCGATGCTTCAGATTACGCATATGGAACTGTCTCTTACCTGTTGATGGAAAATAGACAAGGCAAGAGACATTGTGCCTTTCTCATTGGGAAATCCAGAGTTTCTCCGCTCAAGCAAGTCACAATTCCTAGGCTTGAGCTGACTGCAGCAGTGATTTCAGTGAGGATGGACAGATTACTGCGACAAGAACTTCAAGTTCCTCTGCAACAATCAGTCTTTTGGACGGACAGCACAACTGTGCTTAGATACATTGATAGCGAAACATCTCGCTTCAAAACATTTGTTGCAAATAGAGTTTCACTGATTCGAGAAGCAACCAAGCCATCGCAATGGAAGTATGTGACATCGGCAGAAAATCCTGCAGATCAAGCAAGCAGAGGCTTAAAGGCAAAAGATCTGTTGGAAGGAGGTTCATGGATTCACGGGCCGAACTATCTTCTAGATGAAAACGAATGGCCAGAACAGCCAGTGAGAAAGAAGGAAAACCTTCAAAATGATCCAGAAGTCAAGACTTCAGCAACGGTTAATATACTGACAGTTGAGGAAGGCATGGAACCAATGAAAAGTGTGATAGACTACTATTCGGACTGGAATAAACTGAAAAGAGCAGTAGCCTGGATAGTGAAGCTAAGGAAGGTGCTGTGGATGTTAAAAGAAGAAAGAAAACAGTACTCAAAAATAGTCCAGAAAAACGAAAATGATCCTGAAAAGCAAAAGTTAAAGTTGCAAGGGCACATGAGGACATTTAAATCTGCAATGGGAAAGAAAGCGCTTGCTTTGGAGGATCTTGAGGCTGCCGAATCAGTAATTGTTCGTTTCAGCCAGAAACAACATCATGGAGAGGAGATCAAAATCCTACAGGAGGGAGGACAGCTCAGTTGTAGCAGCCAGCTGTTCAAATTAGACCCAGTTCTTCGAGATGGGATGCTGAGAGTTGGCGGCAGACTCCATAAATCAGGCTTGCCAGAAAATGCTAAGCAACCAGCAATTCTTTCTAAACACAGCAAAATCTCTGAAATCATTTTGAGAGACATCCATCAACGAACTGGTCACTGTGGTCGCAATTATGTGCTGGCGCAATTGCGATGCAGATATTGGATTCCTCAAGCCAATTCGGCAATTAGAAAGATAATCAACAAATGTCAAACTTGCCGTAGGATTTCTGGAAGGGTTGGTGAGCAGAAGATGGCAGACTTACCTGAAGACCGTCTTCTACCAGACAAACCTCCGTTTACAAACACTGGTGTCGACTACTTTGGCCCATTTGATGTCAAGCGGGGCCGGGGTACTGTCAAAAGATTTGGTGTCATGTTTACCTGCCTCACTCTCAGAGCTGTGCATATTGAAGTTGCAGACAGTCTTGACACAGACTCCTGTATCAACGCGATTCGACGTTTCATCTGCAGAAGAGGTCAAGTTACCATCATGAGGTCAGATAACGGCACAAACTTTGTGGCAGCGGAAAGGGAGTTGAGGGAAGCCATTCAAAGACTGGATAATGACAAAATAGAAAGAGTCCTACAACCAAAAGGTATAAAGTGGATTTTTAACAGCCCGGCTGCTTCACATCAAGGTGGAGTTTGGGAGAGACAAATTCGAACAGTGCGTCGAATTCTCAGCGCTCTCTTGAAGGAACAAGTGCCAAATGAAGATTGTCTTCATACAATAATGTGTGAGATTGAAAGCATCATTAATGGCAGACCTCTCACAAGCGTCTCAGAAGACATAAATGACGTTGAAACTTTAACGCCGAGCCATCTGTTGCTGCTTAAGTCACAGCCCCTCATGCCTCCAGGTGTCTTCAACAAAAATGATGCATACACCAGAAAAAGATGGAGACAGGTTCAATATCTAGCAGATTTGTTTTGGACCAGATGGACTCGTGAATATCTTCCACTTCTGCAAGAGCGCCAGAAGTGGCTGAAACTAAGAAGAAACTTCGTGGTCGGAGATCTTGTGCTGCTGGTGGACAGTTCTTCTCCACGCAACTCCTGGCTCATGGGGAGAGTGGTTGAGACGTTGCCAGACTCAAGTGGAACAGTCCGAAGATTGAAAGTAAAAACTAAAATCAACATCCTGGAAAGACCTGTTAACAAGTTGTGTCTTCTGGAGGAGGCTTCATCTGAGCGATGAAGAGAAAGAATGTTTGTTCATGGACATTACAATTAGGTTGGCTCTTAATGATTAATGTGTAAGTTAGTAATTGTTTAGTTCTCTCGCCTAACCAATTAGGGGCCGGATGATGTAAGAGCCAATTAAAGGTTAATTTTATTGGTACTGGTAAAATGATTAGAGGAGAAATATATATGTTTGATGTTAAGAATATAATTCTAGTTGATTTTAAAATACTGTTTGTTAAATGTATAGAATAGAGAAGTGCAACATTCTAAAGCGCTTTTTAGTATTTTGAGCTTCCGGCGCACTGTAGTTACGTAGTTGAGGAGTTGGATAAGCTGGAAGCGACACAGTTTTTTGACCGAGTCTTGCCATGTAAACTAAAAGTGTCAATAAACATATTGTTTGCAAGAAGGATACTTGGACTTGCTCGCGTTTCAATGCATGTTGCCGGACTGACTCCTAACGGCGGTACAGAAGAGTGAAATAGGGACGGAGTGCCGCCGCTACAACCGCTATTGGTCTGACACTTACCCACATTGGATGGATCCCTCCAAGACTGTTGGAACAACAAAAGTGATGGTTTGGTGTGGTATATGGGGTACAACGATAGCGGGTCCATTCTTCATCAATGGAAACCTCAAGGCCACTGGATATTTGAAATTGCTACATGATGATGTGTTTCCCTCTTTATGCACTGAAGCTGGCACATTCTGACTATTCTTCCCATCCCATGCAAGGACACCTGGATTGGCTGGAGGACTGTTTACTTAGCCTGATAGGCCGAAGGACACTGTCTCAGCTGAACTATGGACACGCACACACATACACTTACACTGATAGGCACTCACTCATCCCCCCTCCCTTTCCAACGCCTTCGATGCTTGTTTCCTGCGAGGGAACACGGCGGGTCTGTGTGCCGCGCTGGAATGGTAGCGCTGTGCAGGGCGGCTGCTGTGTTCGCTTCGGATTACTCCTCACCCCCCACCCACCCCTGTAGCTTGTCATGTCTTCATAATGTTGTGCTGTGGACATTTATGTGCTCTTTGTGCAGAGGAGTTTTTTTTGTTTCCTGTTGTCATGCTGACCTACCATGGAAGCACAGCATGAGTAGGGGTCTCTTTTTTTCCTCTTGTACTTTCCCCACTGTAGTGTACATTTCAATGTTTTTTTTCTCTGATTCTACCAATCTCCGACCTGTATCCCCATGTAATAAGTTTGATGTGTCACATGGCCCTCTTCCTATTGACAAAACACAAGTTGCATCCAAGATGGCCGACTTCTAAATGGCCACCATGGTCACCACCCATCTTGAGGGTTTTACCCCCTCACATATACTAATGTGCCACAAACAGGACTTTAATATCACCAACCATTCCCATGTTATTATGGTGTATCCATATAAATGGCCCACCCTGTAGTTCATTTGTGTGCATCATTGTGTTGCTTTTCTGCATCAGTCTATAGACAAATAGAAAAACAGAGTGGAATACATGGCAGCAGGTATCCTGTTTTGCTTTAAAAAATTTATTCTCTCATAAATGAACTTTTCTCATTGATTATGTTCCCCCCTGTGTCAAAACACATACAGGTACGAGTTCATTTTGTTTTGTTTTTGAGTCTTTTGTTTTGGGAGGTACTGCAGCCTAATCTCTTTAAATTTGCACGTAGCACCCAGGTGTCACTTTATTATTAACTAATAAACCCAGACTTCATATCTTATAGCATGTTTTGAGAAACTTTGAGGTCATTTTCTGGACTTTGTGCATTTTTTAAACATGCCACACACAAAAAGTGTCATTTCTGGAGTTTGTTGGGGCCCTAGGCCTGCCGTTCATCAACAGCAGTAATCTGACACCAACCACACCAGTCATAAAATAGGAGGTAAAACATTACTCCAGAAATGGCAGAGATCATGTTTATTTCAATACCAACACCCAAGACCAAGTAGAGCCAGGTTGTGGAACATTAACACACTAACTACTAGCATCTACATTCTTTCAGCCTGCTCGCTACGCTAACAAGTCAACTGATGATGTCATGAATCTTCACTTGATTTGAAATGTAACTGTTAAATATCAAAATGAATAAATTAATGTGATGCTGCTGGACTTTACATTAATTAGCCACACTTATGACTAGACTGGCCATATTTACCGTAGTAATTTAACATTAGATTCAATCACTATTATCTGCTCCACTTACCACGCTGGCTTTTTTTTCTCCACTTCTACTTTTTTTCAAATTTTCTTTTTCACTCCTAGAAGGATAACTCCTCTTCATTTTCACTGCTTTTGTTTGCTTTTGTTGTTGTTATTAGGTTTCTTTGAATCATGCACACCATGCAGCAGGAGTGTGTCAGATGGGGCACACTTACCGGGGGTTTATACCTCTGTGTTAAAGCTATGCCTTAGCTTAATTGCACCTTAGAACACACATGCATCAACACTACAATGAGCGGGTGGAGGGAGGTTTGGAGTCTTCTCTCACCCCCGTTCTCTGCGGCCTTCTGGAGCGGGGGGGCTAAGAGGAGTTGGCCGTCCGACTGCGGTCTGGGGTGTGGGGCCTCCCTGCTGCTGCAGAGTCGGGGCGTTCTGCCTCTCCCCACCGCAGGGAAAAGGGTAACACCACCTGGGTCTGGGTGCGGTTCCCCCCTCCAGGGGCAAGGGTACCTAGACCCGGTTCGTAGAGTACGCTTGGGGAGTGTGATCGTGTGTACAGCGTCTCTTTATGTCTGTCTCCACGTTGGTTGAGTGTGGAGTGAGTGCATATGAGAGCATGAGGGTGGGAATGGATGTTTGTGTCTGTGTGTGCCTGTATGTCTGTGTCTATATGTCAGGTTGGGTATCAGACGCCACCTCTCTGGGGACATCTTAGGCCCTCCAAGGTTTGGAGGCCTATCTCCACCCACCACCACTTCCCCTGCCAGTGGCGGACTCCCTCAGGTGTCGGTGCGTTGGTGGTTCTTTGTGTCCGGGGGTGGGCGTCCGGGTACACACCGGCTCACTCCTTGGCGGCCGCTTATCGGGGCCTGGAGCCTGGGGCTCGCTCGGGCCACTTCGGAGGTGGGGTGCCCCCGGCCTCTCGGCCTGGGGCTCGGTCACTCAGGCACAGCTGGCTGCTGGCAGAGCTCACGGGCGCGTCACTGCAACTCCCCCTGGCTTCTGCTCCGTGGCTGCTGAGTGAGCCCTCATCTGGGACTCTCCTCAGCTCTTACTGGGACAGTGGCGCGGCTGCCCCTCTGTTGGTCTTCCTTGGTCTCTTGTGTTCTGGGGGCCTCTGGATGTCTGGAGTTTTGATCTCCTCCATACCTGCTTCATACCCTGGAGGACGGGGCTGTGGCTCCCCACACTCCCTAGCAGATCATTACATGGAGAAACCTTTGGAATGCAAGCATGCTGATCCACACAGGTATGCACACAGGTGTACACACGGGTGTTCACAGACGCGGACTACAGCTTTCTTGGCTGCTGCCTCAAAGCACATTGTGCGCTGTCTATCTTGTGTGCTGCACAATATCGTTTATTATTTAGTATCTACTGATATCTACTGCTAGCTAGTTTATTGTGATGGTGCCGTTTTTTTTATTATGTTGCTCTTTGTTGTTTGCTTTCTCTTCTGTTTTTTTTCTCCATACAGGTGACCCAGGTGTTTTGTTTTGTTTTTTGGGTTTTTTTTTCTTTCTTCCCCCCTTTCTCACCGTCTCTTCTCCCCTTTGGTTTTCTTTCTCTCCCTCTCTTTCTTTCATTCTTTCTCCCTGTCCTATCCCCCAGTCATGTCTGTCCCGTTTGTAGCAACTGAAAATAAAATTAATTCATAATTATAATAAAGGTCAATCAAATGGACCAATATGGCAAGGCCATGATGATCCACTTGGTAAAATAAATCCGCTTGGCATCTTTCTTGGCCTTAAGACAACAATTCTGATGGCTAAAGATCCAAACGGGACAACAAAAAAAAAAAAAAGCGTTGTGTTGAAGCCTTTGGCTGATTTTGACTTCTGCTGTGAATCTTTGCATAACCTACTTAACCGGTTGACATTGTTGCTGACATTTATGCTTGTGCTGGTGCATAGTGTGTTTACCATGTGGTTGTGCCCTAGTGTTTTATATGCAGTGTCAGCCAATAGAAAACAAATAAAATGCTCTGACTTTGTTTGGTCTTGGGGGCCTGCACTTTGTTGTGGCCAGTTTTTAGGCATTGAGTCTTTCTATTTCCTGTGTGTTCCTTCACATCCATTCTGATAGTTTTAGTAATCCCCCTTCACTAATTTGAGGAGACTTGTGTGCAATGTTCCCTCTAAGCTGCGCGCGTGCGCAATTGCGCACTGCTGGCACGGTCTCTGCGTACAGAAAATCTGCGTTGCACACAAAAAAAAAAAACTAACCTGAATTGAAATTAAAATTAAAACTTTAACAATTCTGTTTTGCAGTGTTAGTCAGTGAGTGACTGGCTGCTCCCGTATGGGATTAGAACGATGCCACCTTATCCCATAGTCAGGCCAAAAATGCGATTCACATTCGTATATACGCAGCTAATCAACGTCGCTGACAGGCTATGACCGCCTGTGAGCAAAAACAAAACCAAAAAAACCCCACCCTTTCCTATTGGTCGAAAATGTACCATGCCGACCAATCAAAAAATGGTATGGCAACATGGCATTGGGAGTAAGTTTTAGGAGTGACGGTGTTGTTTTGAGATGTGAGACATTTACAACGTTTAGCGCAAATCTTGTGTAGTTAGCATGTAGTGTAGTCAATAGTTTTGTTGTGTGTGTCAGAACAATGAGGCGACTGCTGAATGTTACAGGTGTTACAGCAGTGATACATCTCCTGCTGTCAGGCCTGCAGGTATCAGGCTGTTGTTCTCCTTTATCTCATAGTGGACAGAAATTGTTTTTTGGAGTGGCACAAATAATTTGTGTGGCATCAGATTTGATGCAGAACAGCTGATTGTTCTGTAAATAGTTTGAAATGTTTATTTTAAAAAACGCCTTGGCTTCATTTTTAGGTAAACTGCTGCAACAAACATTGTTGTTTGCAAAACTCAGTTACTTTTTTTGAAGAAGTAACTATATAATTAATTGCCCAACATTGGTCATTATATACTGTATTTTGCAGACAGAGAGTTACAGGACAGTCCACAGGCTCATACTCATAATACAAGTCAGAGCTTTATAAAAAAAAAAAATATTTTTTTTTACTTCCAATAGTGTTAACATCCTACACAGGTCATGAACAAGATTTTTTTTTTAAATTTTCATTGTAAGTGGGCTGAAACACTTAATTAAAAGTAGTCTAACATAAATGCTGTAATTGGATTATTTTAATAAACCATGTAACTTGGATGGATTCGATGCTGTCACACGTCTGCTGTTGCTCACAGTGGTCCAAGGGACCGCTCAGGTAGTTTGTGTGTTCGCTCAGACACACAAAAAATTAGAGGGAACAAGGGAAGAAGAGGGTGGGATTATTTTTTTTATATATACAGTGACCAAAAACTAGACATACTACAGTGTTGCTACACTGTAGCAAGTGTTGCATGTGCGCACTGCATGTGTAACTGCACCTAATAAAATGGCAAGCAGACATATTTAAACAGATATGTGCTTTGAACGAAAAGTACATTTTAGCATAACTCCGAGGCTGTCAAACACAGCGAGTCATTTTAGAAAAGAAAAGCGGCAAACTTCCCCCTGAGAGTTATTGAAATCTGTCAAATGACCTGATGTTACAAATCACAGTTTTCCCCAGACTTATAGGGAAAATGCATCAAACCTTCTCATACCTCATCAGCACGCACCCCGTTAGGCTACTAAAAAATGTTGCAGAGCATAACCCAGCAGGAGACAGAGTGACAACAGAATAGGCATAATTTATAATAACATAATAGCTGTTCTGATTGTATGATTGGCAATCACATAAACGAGCCTCGCTATCCCCCCCTGCAGGTTTACGGTAAGTCGACTAATCAAAACAGATGTAATCAACAACAGAGAGACAGCGGATGAATGGATATCTATCATGACATTAGGCGGCTTTATTGATTAAAAATGCAGGAACAAAGCTCAGGAGAAAAGACCCACACTGAGAGATGTCTGGGAAGTTTTCTGGTGGCGAAGTTTTACTTGAAAAGTGTCTTTTATCTGCATTTCACTTGCATCATGCTGTCACGCTGCTCTACAATGGATTTCTTCCTGTATCATACAGGAAGAAATCCATTGTAGAGCAGCATCATAATCATCACAATCATTGTGATGATTATGATGATTGCCGGTTGTGCAAAATAGTGAGCCTTGAAAGAAGGCCTTACTCTTTGATTCAGGAGTTCAAAGCCGGGCGTTAACGCTCACGTTTCTGTATTATTGATGATTTTTCCCCCTTGTCTATTTATCTTTGTTGTACTGCTACCTCGGTGTTTGGCCGTTATTTCAAGCATGGGGATAATGAGTCACAGAACAATAACCACGAAATAAGCCGTGAAGTACCTATGACTCCTTTAAAAAAATATAGTGAAGCGTTTTTGTTTGCTGGTGTGTTGTTTTGTGCATTACAGTCTGCTTAAACCATGCAACAAACCTTAAATGGAAGAGGGGCAATGACTGATCAGTGAATTATCTGTGAAATTTGAGCTGAAAGGTCAAACACGTTGTTGAACATTTACTTACAAGGAAAAATGTGTTGGTCATGTCGGGTTCAGTTAATGTAAAAGAAAAAAAATAACAGTTTTATCTAAAATGAAAGCATCAAGTCTGGAATTTTCCTCAAACATAAAGAAAAAACTTAATATTTGTGTGAAACAGAAGAAGAAGCAACAGCAAGAGAATCCTGCTGTAAAAGAGACGATTGCTGAAGGCATATTAATTTGAAAAATATAGAGTGCACTGTTGTAGCAGCAAATTGGTTTATATTACAAACACACCACAAAATAGACGTGAAGTAGATGAAGAAGAAAAATATATACATGCAAGCTACTAAACTACAAAATTAAGAAAAAAGACTAACAAACATATATAATTAAAACCACATCCATTAAGCGCTCTACTGACTGTGGAGGCTTTGGATGCGTCTGACTACAGCTTTTTGACACGGCGTGTTATCTTACGGGAAGCAGAAGATGGGCTCACTGCTTGCTAAGGGATGGACATGGTCAGCAGCAAGACTCAAGTAAGCTGTGGTGTTTAGGTGATGCTCAGTTGGTACTAATGGGACCAAAGTGTGCCAGGAAAATATCCCCCACACCATTACAGCACCAGCTGGACCTGTTAATAGAAGACACGATGGATCCATGATGAAGGGCCATCTGCTTCAAGCTTTGTGTTCAGAGATGCTCTTCTGCATACCTTGGTTGCAGTGAGTGATTATGTGATTCTATTGGCTCAAGGAAGCCTGGCCATTCTCCTCTGATGTCATGATCCTGGGCCATGTTGGCCCAGCATTCTTATTTTTCATGTGTTTTTGTATTTTGTTCTTTATTGAGGCCACGGTTCCTGGGTTGCTCTGTTAAGTTGTTCCTTATTTGATTTCCCCCTTGTGACTTTTACCCCCTGTGTGCCCCTCTGTATCTGTGAGCCGTCGTCTCCCCTCCTTGTGTTTTATTCCATGTTTCCCCAGCCCACTATGCCTGTGCTCTCCTGTCTGTACTTCCTGTTTTACTTTGACAGTCTCTCGTCAGTGTTACTCCTGCCGTGTCTTGTTATGATTATCTGTGTCAGCTGTGTTTCCCGTGTGCTCCCACTTCCCTCGTTAACCCTCTGTGCATTTATGTGCATGTCTCCCTCAGTTCGGTGTCGCGTCGCCAATGTCTCCTCCCCAAACCTGTGTGCTTTTCTGTGTTCCCTCGGTCCTCAGTTAGCATTCCCAGTTTAGTTCTGTTTCTTTGTGAAGCCTGCAATCAAGCAGCGATTTTGAGTTCAGCTTTTTGTCTCCGTGAGTTTTGCGTTTGGGTCCTCATCTGCCTCCACACAGCCAGTTCATGACATCTGACCTCTGACACCAACAAAGCTACTCACTGGATGTTTTCTCTTTTTCAGAGCATTCCCTGTAAACACTAGAGATGGTTCAACTTCAGCTGGTCGTCTTGGCCATGTCTAAGTCATTAAATGTGCTTTTGTTAAATGAGTCTTTGCTTTGTAGACATTTGGATTACCGATTGGTGTACCTAATGAAATGAGTGGTTATCAATGAATTTACTGGTCTTCTGAGGACATGACCCGTGAAACGTATCATCATTGTAAATAGTCGACGTGACAAACCTTATAGCACATCTATCAGATACAGAAAAACACTATCATTCATTTGGATTTGGTCTTCCCTCCACCCAAGGCTAAAAATCTCTTTTTATCTGTGTTTACAGTCTCCACCAACTCCTGAGAGAAACAACTGCTCTTTATCGACGAGAAGGTGATTATGTATTTAATAAACAGTCCATAAAAATGATTACATCGTTTATTACACCATGTTTATGTTGTTAGTAGGTTTAACTTTAAGTATGCAGGTGTTGTGTATTATTTTTCATTTATTCATTTGCAAACATCTATACAGAATGTCCTCCAGGGGCCACACAGGCATAATCAATGTCAATGTAACAACATCCAGTGACTAAATGATAATGAAAACTGCACATATCCTTAATTATATTATAAGCTGTTTTTTAAATGCTCGTATAGAGTTCATAACCTCACATTCACATCATGTGAATGTGAGGTTAAAGAGTATTTAAAATAAAGACCAGTAAATGTTAAACTATTAGCTGTAACTTTATGTTCAATTATTTCTTTTCTCACAGGCATTACATGCTCATAAATGTGCACACACACATGGATCCTGACAGTTTATCATCTTACCAATCACCACTGCCCATTATGAGGAGATTTATCTGTTTTCATGTGTCAGGTTTCTAGCATGATGCATTAAAAAAAAACAATATTTTGTTAAATCAATAAGATATATTTCTGCAGCCAGAGTGTCCGTCTGCACTACTGGCAAACACATATATCACATTTGTAACGGATTATATTGAATTAACCTTGGTCCTCTGGGACTGACCGGTATTAATGGAAAAAAACAAGTCTTGATTTATTTCTGAGAGTGTTTCCCATGTGCTGTGGTAAAGGCAAAGCCATAAGAGAAAGGAGAGGTCAGGTAGCCTCTATCAGTGATGGACTGCAGTGATTGTGTTTGTAAAGAGGCATCTAATTATCCCCACGACCTTCCTGTGTTTTTCAGAAGCAGAGGCAGTGAGGATGGTGGAAGAGCTGCAAAACAGGTCTCCTACACCAAACTTAGACCTTCATGTATAAAGAACTGATGTAGAAACGTGATGTCAGGGGTTCGGCCATCATTGTGTGAGTACTTTGAAATCGGACCTCAAGAGATGGCTCTGACTGAGAAACAGAAGCATATGCTTACATGACAAGGCTAATGTATAAAAAGCAAATTGTATATACATTTATGAGAAAACTGCCATTGACTCCACTCATTCAGTTTTGCTCAAATTAGGGGAGGCTTCAGTAGCTGCTAGCCAATAACCTTGCAGTGTCGCTGGGTTTCACAGTTGGATCCACCCTGCCTGATGGTGACAGCCAAATTTCTCAGCTTGGTGGTTCATCGTTGTACTTCACTAATAAGTGAGTTACACCATAATAATAATGGTTTGCATTTATATAGCGCTTTTCGAGACCCTCAAAGTGCTTTACAATTCCACTATTCATTCACTCTCACATTCACACACTGGTGGAGGCAGCTACAGTTGTAGCCACAGCTGCAGACTGACAGAAGCGAGGCTGCCATATCACACCATCTGCCCCTCTGGCCATCACCAGTAGGTGGTAGGTGAAGTGTCTTGCCCAAGGACACAACGACCAAGACAGACAGAGCTGAGGATTGAACTGGCAACCTTCTGGTTACAAGATGAGGTGCCGAACCCCTTGAACCATGGTGGCCACATCCATCTTTCATATACAGTGTGTTTGGTTCTGCTGGAGGTTTCTTCCTGTTTAAAGCATGTTTTTCCTTCCTTTCCGTCATGAAATACTTGCTCATAGGGATTGTCTCGTTGGCGTGTGCTCTGTATTATTGTAGGGTCTTTACCTTACATAATAAAGCAGGTTGAGGTGACTGTAGTCATGATTTGATGTCAATTCAAAATTGAAAGTCTGTTTGCAAATACATGACTGACAGTAATTAGAAAATGTACAGGATCAAGTCTCTTCTGCAATGGCAGTAACTCAGTGCATTTAAGTATGTGGACATAGCACGCTTATTGTAGTGTCTTTGTCTTACAATATAAAGCACATTGAAGTGACTGTTACTGTGACTGTGAGCTATAGAAATAAAAAATTGAAAGGAATTAAAAATGGTTTAATGAGTTCAAGTAGAAAGAATTTCACGTGGCATTTGGTGGTGCATCATGGCAGTTGTTTGTTGAACACGCTCCTTTGACTGACCACCGCGTCACAGAGAGGGTGGGAGCAATAGTCCAGTGTTGCCTGTAACTTGGATGCAATCTTCCTGCTTGAGATTCGGTTTGTTGAGTTTGCTATTGTTCGCTACCTCAGCACTGGGCACCACAGACTCATTAAAAATCCTGAGCATTGTCTGGTGTATTTTTGAAAGTCACATAATAAAATAGAGAGGGAACTGGGCACCTTGGGGAGGGAAACAAGGGTCACTGGTGGTCTGGACACCAATTACCGGGTCCTCATGCCACCAAATCACAACCCAGTAAATCAATTTTGGGAGGTGGTTGATTGCACGATTGACATCATGAATGTGTAGCCAACAAATCTGCATCAACTGCTGTTCATTTTCATCCCTTTTTCCTTCCAGTTCCTCCTGTCTCCTCAGCTGTCACTATCTAATAAATACTTAAAAAAAACCCTGTCCTTTTCATATTAAAAGGCTGCTGACTTTCTGATGCGTGCGAAACTTGCTCTCTAAGTTAAGTGGTGTATTTCTCCTTTCAGAGGGTTTGAAAAATGTCATGTAGCAGTTTGCTGGAAAGCAATTTAGAAGCTTTAGGAGCAAGCCAGACCTGAAACCTTCCAATTCCTCACAAATAAAAGCATGTGAGGCTCATTGAGGCTTCTGTTTGGACAGTACCGGCAGTGTTAGTGGTTTATTGCTGCAATTGTAATCTGCTATCAACTGATTTTGGAGTGATACATCTATGCGGAGAGCCTATAAAATCTTTAATGTTGCTTTCTGACCACTGTTTCAATCACACCGCCACACATACACACACAAGCACGCACATAGAGACACGTGCACACTGAGGCCAGCCCAGAGAAGATTACTTTTCCTTTACTGTGGAAATCAATGAGAGCACTCCATTGCTCAATTTAATGCCCACACCTTCCCAACAAACTCAGAAACACACACATACACACACCTGTAGATGATAGTACAGGGTAGGTAGGGTTCCTTGTGATTGTGTGTAAGAAAGTGGATTGGAAATATTCTATTGCCCCCCTCTGGTGACAACAGACACTGAGAGGATTAATTTATTTTTTCTCGCCCTACCTCACGTACACACATGCCATATTTCTCTCGCTATGCTTTTTCTCTTATTTAAAACAATCCCTCTGCCTCATATTTACCAAAGTATTCCTTCTGGCTCTCCATATCTAGCTGTTTTATTCACTTCTCTCACTCTCTGCACTCTCCCTGGGAGTGTATAGCAGGTCATTTCGTACTCTGAAGTCACTGCGGGTCACTGTTGAGTCTTGAGTATGTGTGTGTGTGTGTGTGTGTGTGTGTGTCAGAAGCAGTGAGCCAGAGTAATGGGTTTGTTCAGCCGTCCGTTGCAGTTGTTTTGCCACTGAATGATCCTGCAAACTGGTCAGAATCACCAATTGCACACGCACGCGCACACGCACGCACACACACAAAAATTTATTGGGCAGCTTTGAATACAAACTCACGCTGAAGCAGAAGAAGCATATCCAATTTTCCCTTACTGTGGTTCCTTCACGGGTGTAGAAATTTACATTTTCGTCAGATGTTGAGAACATCTGATGTGGTGTGTCAGGGCAGATATTTACAGGGTCTTGTCCATCTGTGATGAAAAGAAAAAAACAAGCAGTGACACGATCTGAAAACTGATACACGAGCGGTAAAGTGGCTAGAGCCACTTGAAAGGCGACTTTTGTTTGTGGCATTTTCATCAGCGACTGGAAACTATGTCGTGGAGTGAGCAAGTGTCAGCTTTTATCTGGCAACTTGTCCATTAGCGGGAGTGAATCACGAGTATATGTCAGCTCGTGTTTGTTAGTCTCGGCGTAATGTTTTTTGAGATCGTTATCACCTTCTGAAAACACTTCCCGAGGTACCTGGGGATTCTCAGTCTCCTCACATTTATATGCAACAGCGAATACAGTCATGTTGCAAAAATAGGTACATCCAATTGAACGCTGGATGCAAACACTGTTGCCCTTTCTGAAACACAGAGAGGAGATAATGTTAAAGAAAAACTGGAACGTCTGACCCCTGCAGAGAGGGGATTGGGTGGCTCTGTCTGGTTCCATTTTACTTGTGTTGATCTGTTTCTTTCGACCTTCTTTGTCTTATGATGGTAAATGGCCTGTATTTTATATAGCGCTTTACTAGTCCCTAAGGACCCCAAAGCGCTTTACATATCCAGTCATCCACCCATTCACACACACATTCACACACTGGTGATGGCAAGCTACATTGTAACCACAGCCACCCTGGGGCGCACTGACAGAGGCGAGGCTGCCGGACACTGGCGCCACCGGGCCCTCTGACCACCACCAGTAGGCAACGGGTGAAGTGTCTTGCCCAAGGACACAACGACGAGACTGTCCAAGCCGGGGCTCGAACCGGCAACCTTCCGATTACAAGGCGAACATGATGAAATGTTTCTGTCCTGATGGGAGTGGTCTCTGTAGGGATCACTAAATGGTTCTTTTACAATCACTGCCAATGTACGCTGAAGCTATTTTGGGAGTATGTCGTGACCAGAATCCCTGGTTTTTCCTTTAATTTGCCACTTGTCTGTTTTTGAGCAAGCTCACATTTGGTGCTCTTTCAGTCAGTGTCCACTGAACTGTATAATGATGAAATACCTGCACAACAGCCAAAAGAAATATTCAACAAAACTTTAATGATCATGTGCTATTTTATCCAACCCAGAAACAAGGCAAAGCGTGTAATAGACACGCCTCTTTGTCGGATAGTTATTTACATCGTTGTCTCTTGCCCGTGTGTGTGTGTTTGATGTTGAGACAGGTGGACCAATCACTGGCTCAGCTTTCAGATCGAAAGCGTCACATTATCTTCATGCAGAATTTATGGTTGGATCAATTACTGCAGGCCGCCGAGTCCCTGAAGCAGTGAAGTAACTCCAACATTTTCATCGCTTTGATTCACAGCTGGCATGAGCTTGCACTGCTGAAAAGCTGTCTGTGGTCTGCACCAAACATGTTTACTGTTACTGTGGCTGAACTTTCATGTTTGAATTTGATTTTCATTACAGACGAGTGGTTTTTTTTTCCCTTTTAATAATTTGTAGATTGTTTTAAATTCCAGACTCAATATGCTTTTTTAGTTTTTGTAGACTTAGTAGAGCTCTTCTAAGACCTTGGTTTGACAATATTAAACATGTTATTAAAAAAAACCCCAAACCAATTCTAAGTATCATTTCTTGGACTACTGTACCTGTAGGTAATGTTTCAGGTGGATCAAATATGTCTTCAAATGTAACAAGTTTATTCTAGGAGCGGTTCGGCAGGGAATGAGAGACCGACGCGTATCGACTCAAAGTTTTCATCAGGGTCCCTGAAGACTTCGAGATGATGCGCACAGCTCTCTCTTTTCCTGAGGAATTGTTCCTAGAATAAACTTGATACAAAAAGATGGAGTGCCTCAGCAAACCTTTTTTTGTGGTATTGAGCTTGCTTCTGGGGTACACCATGTACATGTTGTTTGTGTGTAAAAGGTTTGTGCTACTGCTAAAGTACAGGTTGTGCTGTTAAAATGAATAGTTGATGGATCTGAAGGGGGATTTTAATTTTAACTAAGTTGCTGTGCACTGAGCATGCCGTTGGTTTTAGTTTGTTTCAGTAACACAGAAACTGTGTTTCTGTCGCACCTACGGCTTATCCTTCATAAGAATTTCAAATGAAAAGTTGTTGCCATTGCTAGCATGCCACGGTAATGAGTCTGTCATCTCTCAGTTTCTTGGTATCTGCACGCTGACATGCTCATATTAGATGAGACCGAGACCAATCAATGACAGCGTGAGACGATACATACAGACAGACAGCCGTTCACATTCGCACCGACACCTCGGGGCAGTTTATAGTCCAGTTAATCTAACTACAGTCAGCTGACTTCAGTTTGTTTGGAGGGAGAAGTAAAAGCTGTTGAGCGGTCTGCAACTTTTGAGCAGTGAATAA
Organism: Aulonocara stuartgranti; assembly: GCF_965226115.1. Taxonomy (NCBI): domain Eukaryota; kingdom Metazoa; phylum Chordata; class Actinopteri; order Cichliformes; family Cichlidae; genus Aulonocara; species Aulonocara stuartgranti. The sequence continues at coordinate 29,696,440 of NC_138944.1, read as the reverse complement.
ATTAATATTCATTTACATTTTATTGCACAAAAGGAGGCAAAATCAGGACGGAAGCAACTGTCCACTACTGATAAAACAACAATAACTCTCCGCACTGTGCAAACACAGCATGCTAATGGTAAACCCTATAAAACTGTGTGCTGCTGGAGGCTGCACAGCCAAACACTCCATTTCTACCTGTAAGGATGAATATAATGTGAACATACAGCAGCATGGAAACAGTACCTCCTCCTGAAAGAAGAAGACTCATTTCTGTTACAAAGACTCTGCGATCAGTGGCTTCATGTTGATATTTATCTATAAACATATTATTTTTTCTGTTGTTGTTAACATTTGATGATGCATAACTCTAGCTATATTTTTCTCCCAGAATTATTTCCTCTTATTTACCAATGGGCTGTGTATGAGGGCAGCGAGACAGTTAGAAGAGTTGTGGTGACGGATGGGTTCCAGGTGGGGGTGGGATTACATCAGGGATCAGCTCTGAGTCACTTCCTGTTTGCAGACAGACAGACAGGTTGGCAGATGAGGCCAGGCAGGAGTCTCTGTGGACTTTGAAGTTTGCAGACAGCGTGATCTGTAGTGTGAATAGGGAGCAGGTGGAAGAGAGTCTGGAGAGGTGGAGGTATGCCCTGAAGAAAAGAGGAAAGAAACTCAGTATGTGAAGACAGAATATATGTGTGTGTGAATGAGAGAGACGCAGGTCTAACAGTATAAACTACAAGCAGTAGAGATAATGAAGGTGGATACGTTAAAACCCTGGGGTCAATCATCCAAAGCAGCAGACAGTGCCCAGGAGAGGTGCAGAAGAGAGTGTAGGCAGGGTGGAGTGAGTGTCAGGGTTTATTTGTGACAGAAGGACAGCAGCGAGAGTGAAAGGCTTACGGGATGGTAGTGAGCCCTGCGATGATGCATGGTCTGGAGATGGTGACAATGACAAGAAGACAGGAGGCGGAGTAGAAGATGTTAAGATTTTCATTGAGAGTGACCAGAATGGAGAGGAGAGGGACAGTGCATCAGAGGGACATCTTAGGCTGAGTAATTTGGAGACAAAGTTAGAGAGGCAAGGCTGAGATGATTTGGATGTGTACAGAGGAGAGTGGACACATTAGACAAAGGATACTGAAGGTGGAGATACCAGGCAGGAGTAAAAGTGTTTTTTTGGGGCACATTTTCTCCAAATTTGATGTTGTGATAATGTGCGTTCCTCATAAGAACAGACGTGTGCGAGACTATGGCACAAGGTTTAACTTGAACTTACAATTGCAAGATGATGGTGTCCGAAATTCCAAAACAGAAGCTTTCAAATAGTCGTCCACAACCCAGCAGGTAATATCACAGTGACTGTAAATGATACTTCCATCTTTTACTTCGAGTCTTAAGTGTCGAGCAGATAAAGTGGGATTTTAGTAGCTTTGTGTCTGAAAACAAGTGTAACATCCAATAAAAGCACTGATCTCAAACAGCAAAGTTTTGGGCTGAAGATATAATCTGCAGATTTAAGTAAATACTGTCATTATTTTAGCCACAAAGAAACCTGACCTGAAAATCTCCATGACCTGCTAAACTTGTAGAGACAACTAATTATTAAAACTCTGGCCCGGCCCATCTTAGTAGTCAATGTAATCCCATCAGCTTGAGACACATGAATACCTTAAAGGTATTTATAGTCACACTAAGCTCCGGAGGAAAAAAACTTGTTTTTATCACAGAACGCTGTCTCTATAGCTACTGTCATTTCATTAACTCTCCACTGATAGCAGCACCTTCATTCTCTTTGCACAGCACCTTATTTAACCCCGAGGGCCGCTCATCAGTCACAACACTTCCTCAGTAATGATCCCCAATCACTGCAGAGTGGCTTCACAAAACTAGCATAATGCCAAGAAAAAGATTTTAATTGTCCGAGGCAGTAAATGACATTTGGAACAAAAAAAGCTTTTAGACCTTTAAGTTTGGTGTGTGGGTAAAACGACATTACAAAGCTGCTGGAGTCTTAATTAGTTTTTAATTTGGTCAAGGTTATCAGACCAACAGATTTATATTATTGTCTGCTGCTAATTACATTTCATTCATTTTACTGTGCATCTGTACTGCTGCTGTGTCTGTCCGTGATGATTTTTTTGGGTGCCAGCATTTGAAAACCTGATGGAATATGGAGGGTATTACATTTGCAGTGTGTGTCTGCGTGTGTGCGTTAGAGAGAGAGACAGAGAGGAAGAGAGAGAGAGAGGAAGGTGGGGTGAGTCAGTGTGAAAGCCTGTCTATGGAGGTGTCTTCGACTTGTTTGCCTCTGATGTAGATGAGTAGGTGTTACATTAAAGACATTCCCTGCTTCACTCACTCTGTCTCTGAGCTCCACTCAAACATGTCACAACATATTACATCTCTGCCTCTTCTGTGTGTGTGTGTGTGTGTGTGTGTGTGTGTGTGTGTGTGTGTGTGTGTGTGTGTGTGAAAAACAGAACATGTGAAAGCCTTTTTGCAGTTTGATCTTTAGGGGGAAAAAAATCAGGAAGACACACATGAACAAAGAGAAAAGCATTTTGACAGTTTTTTGCCTGATCATGAGCACATCCAGTGGCCACAGACGAAAAGTGAAGATGCTTCTCCAAAATGACACAGAACATAAAGATTTCAAAAGAATTCAGACCAAAAGTGGAGATAAAAGTGATGATGATGATGGGACTGAGCTGGGAGAGTCGTGTCCTTGGTTGGGTGACTACCTTGAGTCGGGCTGCAATCTTCACCTTTAGTTCAGTAGAAACAGGTGTTTGAGCGTCATGTAGTTAAGTTGCTCTTCTACCTGCACTGGCTCATCACATCCATGCTGCTCACTGTTGTTCACACTGTGCTGCTCCCTCTGGATCTCCAGCTTTGGTAGTCCTTTTCTTCTATTGCTGTTATAGCAATGAGCTACCATGAGTTTGTTGGACAAGTCTTCTGCTTGTTTTCTAGTTCCATGAGTTGCATAAAACCTCTCTCATTGGATCGACTGATATAGCTGCATTTCATTGATGATCTGTCCTTGTCCATATAAGCCTGGTTGCCATCAGTATCCAATCTTTAAGCTGTTTCTGGTTCCAAACTCTGCTTCAGGTCCCAAAGTCAAACGAACACTGCGACATCACTGGGAGTTACAAAGTGTCTAAATTCTTTCATCTTTAATAAAATGATCAGTGTGACTCCTCTACCAGGTGTAACAATTAAGTTTAATGTCCAGGCATCCATGAAAACAGAATTTATGAAATTTAACGGAGTTTAAAGTTAGCAGGGAGTTAGCTCGCTAGTTTCCACCTAAACATGATATAGCATGTTCTGACTGAGAGATTTCTGAAAAATTAAAACTTACAACTCTGCTATCACTTCCAACATAAACAAAGAACGAAAACTAAACAATAATGACGTTTGTAGGGTTACTGAAATTGGGCTAGCTGGAATATTATGATGTTCTACGTGGTGACTAGCTACAGAGCTAGCATAATATATGGTTAGCATAAATACATTAGCAAAGTGAAGGTGGAAGGTGAACGCTTTTTTCCACTTAATAAAGGTTAACGTGAGGGTTCCCGATGGTTACGGACAAATGCAATCACATGGCAGGATGCTGTAAACAGACCAAACTTCAGTCAGGAGAACAACTGAGATAATCCATCCTCAATACGAGGTTAATCATTAATATACTGCTGCATGGGCTGGGCTGTAGTTTTTAAAAAGTGACCTTTAAAACGTGCTGCCCCAACAGCTGACGTTTACTTTACCAGGTGATATCCAAGCTGGTGTGGTTTTGGTTGTGTGTCTTTCACTCATGTTCACAGAATTTGTTATCCAGTGGTTGCAAACAGCATCACAAAAACATCCGAGTCTTTTAAAATTGTAATTGGCTGTTGAAAGACTCATACATTCGTACAGCTGATTATTGTGGGTGACAGGCAAATTGCAGATTGCAGTTGTTAAAACACACCAAACTACAGAATTGCATTCAAATGTGCACCGCTTCCACCCGAATGAGATATGTCTGGACTACTTGGGAAGCTTGCCTAAAGCTCAATCAGGAGGCAGAATATTTGATTCCTAAAGCCCCAAACACTATTAAGATAATGTGTAGTGACTGCTCAAGGTGGTCTGCCTCATTTCTGCAGACCAGTGCAAATGTGCACAGCTGAAAAGCCATCGCCATCACCATGGCCAAAACGGGCTCTAAATCATGTGATGTGCTCAGAGCTTCAAACAGAACATGTGTACTTGAACAAATTTAAGTGACATGTTCTCCCTTCTCATGTGGTACTTGCAGAGCAGAGCTAAGTAGGAGTGACAGATTTTTTTAAAAAGGGGGAAAAAGGTACCACCATGGCAGGGATAAGCACAAATGCTAAATATATAGGAGCTTATATTTGATTTCCATGTGAGGGCAATGTTGTTTTTTTCTTTTCTTTTTTTCTTAAAAACTTTTGCAATTTGGGATATGTGAGTTATTTTCTGACTGAAGGTTACATTTTTTTTAAATGCCAACAAACGTCAGTGACATTTTCTGGAATGTTGGGATAATGAACACGAATACGGTTTTGATGCAAGTTCACATCCAGTAGAGCCAAAATGGTTTCTGACTACAAAGCGCCTCCAGTTTTGACATGCAACAGCTGAACTGACATGTATCGTAAGACATATTTACCAGAGTGGGCCACAGCTACATAGATTTTTATTAATTTTAATGTTTTGGAAAGCATCTTTCCCAAAGCCTCGTATCTATGAAACATTTTTGGAGTACATCATACACTTAAATGAGGTTTCTCTTTAGCAGAACAAACATGAATCCTTTTAAAAAATTGCTTTGAGGCCAGATCAACAGTTTTAATTAATGTTTGTATCGTAATGAATATGAATTCATGGGTTGCAGCAATTTTCACTTCTTTATTACAATAAGCTACTGAACACAGAAAACTTCATCAATAATTGGTAAGTCATCTTAGAACTAGAGCAGATGAGCGATTTGTGGTGAAGAGCAGAGTTTGAGTTCAGGTGTATATTTTCTGTGGCTTCAAAAAACTGAGTGAATGGATTTGACTTCTTTCTTCTTATTTCTCTTGCAGCTGGAAGAGGGAGGATTAGTGTGCAAGTGGCCAGAGGAATCCAACGAGTGATGGAGCGGTGGAGAGTGTGCAAGTGGGGGAGTCTTGTTAAGCAGTAGTTAGTTTGTCTTGTTTCCAGGTAAAAAGTGACCTGCTTGAGCCTTGCAAGTAAGAACTGCAACAAATCAAACAGGTTCTTTAGGTGAAATCTGTGAAAACATTCTTCTTGTATTTACAAGATCAGAGTCAAGAATTTTCATTAGCAACCAATTTTCAGCTACAAGCCTACAGGAGACAACTACTGGAGATGTAATTGATTATATTACACTCTTTTTAAAAATGCCATAGTTAATCACACATCAAACATTGTTTTAAATCCTGGGATACTCTAAGCGGTAACTGTCTGTGTTACAGGCGGAGTCTTTCCTGTAAAGGAGACACAGGTCCAATGTTGTGGAGAAGAGAGGAACTCCCCCGCTCTGCTCTGTGTGTGCACCAGTGAGTGGGAGTAAAAGAGTTTCATGCACTCATGAGAGAGGTTCATAGTTTGGGGGGGGGGCATAAAACAGTTTCACACGTTATTTGCGGTGTTATTGTTGCTATGATGTCATATGATGACAGCATGGAATGACACACTGGTTGACTAAGACACTGGGAGTTGAGAAAAGTGAATAAAAATAATACAAATGAGAAGATATTTCAGCAAAACTAAATGTTTAGAATGTAAGCTTTGCCACGTTACTGCAAGCTAACCAGTGTAGCCTCCAATAAACTGGTATTTTCATGCAGTCTTTGAAAACCAACATTTATGTACTTTATTTTTTACAACTTGGAAAAAAATAATTTAGCAATGCACCATGTATAGATCCAATATCTGATTTAAAAACTCTAAAAGAAATGATGATATTACATTACATTTAAAAGTCCAGTTTATAGAATGGCACTCGCTGAGCAGCTCTTTCCCCTTTGAAAAGAATCTGTCATTTCTTTCTTTCTCCATCATCATCCTTTTATTTTTCAGTCCTTGGGAAATACAGCAGCTGTACTTAGAGCTCACAGATTTATGAAAAACTACTGAGAAACCATTTGTGTTGAGCAGTTTGAAAAATTTGTCCATCCATTCATTCTCTTCTGCTTATCAGGGTCACGTGGTGGGAAGGGGTGGGGGTGGGGTGGGGTGGGGGGGGGTGGGGGGCTGGAGCCTATCCCAGCTATCATAGGTTGAGATAAAAAAATATCACTCTTCTGTGGCTAGCTAGATGCTCATGTACCACAACTGCAATTTTACATGACGCAGCATGAACGCATCGCAGGGATGCGACGAAAAAAGGACGTGCTGAGGGTTTAAGTGGGCCATGGTAGGTCAGGTGAGCAGCATGTATATAAAGCAAACATATCTCATTCAGGAATAAAATGCATTAACCTGCCTATGAGATTTAAATGCTCATTCATATCATTGCTGATACTGACGGAGCCAGTGTGGAGTCCTGTCTTGAAATAAGCGGTCCATTGCTGCTCTCCAACTCTGAAATGTTTCTGTAAAGTCAGCTAGGCTAATAGCAGCTGAGATGAAGTTTTTGTATTTCTATTTCATATTTTGAAGAAGCACCTTCAGCTCAGCACGAAGGGGTTAAATATACAAGCTTGGTCATGGTCATGCGACTGAGGTGATGGTAGCAACATCAGCTTATTAATCAGGCACGTCAGTTAATTATGCAGGAACAGTCAACACACCCTGAGGTAAATGTACAGTAGGCCACAAACCATCTGGAAAAAATAACCACCATGCATGCACCAAATACAAAGAGGAGTTCCTTTTCTGTAAAACAGATGAACACTCAGCTGGTCAACCCTCCAGCACTCGGCTGTCCCTGCATTTCATGTTATTAACCCCCCTCGTGAGTGTTCTTAATTGAACCGTGCTTGCTATCATTCATCCAGTCATCTTTTCAGTGTTCCAGGTTGACACAGCCGAGACGACCTGAGTTGCTGTTGATGTTCATCCGAACAGCAGTCTGCAAGCGTGTAAACTACTGTTAGCCAGTGTAGCAGAACGCTGTTAGACCAGCGTGTGCAAGGCGGAGGACAGTGCAAATCTTCAGTGATGGATGGCAGCTGTAAATCTGGCAGTGGAAACATTTACATGCAAATAATAGCATCTGTCTGCAGGCTACTCACGCATGAGATGCATAAGCACGCAAATCATTATAAAGTATGCAAACACAAGACTACACACAAACAAAGGAGAAAAACCATGGGGAGAGATGTGAAACTACACACACACACGCACACAGCAGAGGTAATGAGATGATGTATGAGAGCTTTTAAGCCCCTGTCCAGAGCCTCCTTTACTTCACTCTCCACTGGTCTTTCTTTCCAGCTCTCTGTGTGCATCTCTCTCCCTTTTTTTTTGTCTCTCGATGATTATTCGGCCCCTCTCTCTCTCTGACTGTTGCTCAAACATGATGTATTTGCTTATACTCGGTTAACGCAAAAAAGATGGACAGAAACTGCTTTTGATCAGTTTAGAATAATAAGGCTGAAAAAGAAAGAAAGCACCCTTTGTCTGTAGTTTTCACATTGCTTTTTTCCCCACTATGATGTTGAATCCGGGAAGAAACTGGTTCCAGGATTACAGCTATGAACTCATTTTATACTGTTTCATAAGTTCGGCCACGATAAGTGAAAACATGTGATGAGGAGAGGTGAAGTTTACCTTTGCTATTCTAGCAATTAAAAAAGGAATGCAGCCACATGTTGGTGTTTGTTTCAAGTCTTGATTTCGGCAATATATCCATTGCTGTCAATTCTTTTCATTTGGAAACAGAAGTGACCAAGACTTCTTGGACGGTCATATTATCCAATTGCTATCCAAGACTTAGAAGCACACTTAGAAATGGAGACAGTGTTGAGAGGTTTATTTACAAAACATGAGAAGAATCTGAGCCAAAGGAGTGCTTAGGGTAACTTCAACAAAGTAATGATTGAAACTGTACGATTCAGCATAGACTGGATGAGATGCACTGGTGGGTGATGAGCTGATGGACTTCACAGGGTTTGCTCACTCACACTCACACCAGAGAAACATGGCAGGAGGCGTGAGAGATGGTGAGAAAAGGGAGGAGAGAAATACACTGGGGGCAACTACCAACCATGTCATGTAATAATGATTTACTTTAAGCCCTGGTACATTCTCTTCTGCTTATCAGGGTCGCGGGGTGGGGAGGGAGGCTGGAGCCAATCCCAACTATCATGGATGAGTTATAAAATGTCACCAAAATGTATTGCTTTATTACGAATTGAGCCATAGAAACTAAACTTGCTTTTGCACTGCGCAGTATACATGTTTATTCTGACAGCCTCAAGTCATCTGAGGAAAGCAGTTCTTGAAACATGGCTTCCTCTATTTTTTTATCCCCCAGGGCTTGTTCCCATCCTTCGAGCTACACGTGATTTAATAAGACATGTCATGAGCTTATGTGATCGAAATAACTAAAATATCAGATACTTCCGAATTATCAGTAAAAAATATTTTTCTTGGACAAAAGAGATGTGACTTATTCATGTCTCGGCCAGTCATTCAGAGCATTTTAAAGGAGAAAAGAATTCTTCGGTTGAAAGGAAATGTTCAAATATAAAGTCATATTCAGCCTCCGATGAGGTTTAATTTGAGAGGTCACGAGCCAACAAGCGAGCTGTGAACCGTGTGTTAGACCACCAGCTTAAACGATTAAAGGCTTTTGATGCGTGAAGACGCTGTGCCTCTCCGCCTTTGGACTGCAAAAAGAATCCCATAAATTTCATATCTTTTGTAATCAATGCTGTTTAGAAGGCATGTGTTGAATGGTTACCTTGGCAATCTCAGTGAATTACCATTTCTTATTCATTTACTTATTCAGCCTGACATTGTGTTCTTTTTAGCTGAGGCTCTGATGTAACCACTTGATGAGCTTTAGCACAGCCGCTGCAGTTATTATCATTTCAATCAAATGATGAACTTGAAAGTTTCTTCTTGTTACATTTATTAAAGAAGTCAATAGAAGCTTTATCGTCTGTACGGTCTGGCACACAGCCACCTGGTGTCAACCCTGTGTCAGTTTCATTCACACAGGTATGCTCTTCTATTTACAATAGATCGCACAAATTGTAGATACCTCTTTTTCTCAGACTTTCACTAGTCCTAATGTTTTTTTTATCATTTAAAAGCAAGTTAGAACTGTTCGCTGTTGTCATAGCTCATATTTGACTTTTGCTTTCACTGCATGTCTTTGTTGTGGCACCAAAAGCTTCCTTGAGTTTATGAGAAGATCATCCACATTACAGCATTATAGTAGGCGAACACTGCAACTTACCCAAGTGCTTAAACTAACAAGTCGTCCTAAGCACCTTCAGAACTGCCTTAATTGTTCATGACATTGATTCAACAAGGTCTTCCACTCCACTACATCCCCAAGGCACTCTAAGAGAAATCTGGTGACTGTGGAGAACATTTAGAGTGAATTCATTGTTATGTTTTTTTTAGTGTGAGGACTGTCTAAGTCTGCGGAAGTCTGTGTGGGAGTGAGAAGAAGTGGGAACTGAGTATAAACAAAAAGTGAGCCGTTTATTACGGCTGATAAAACATGAATACAAAATAAAGCAAATAGGGGCGTAAACTAAACTAAAACCTAAACTGGAAAAACTAGTCTATGATAACTGTGACAAAAAGGACGTGAACATGATTCAGGGCAGGAGCATTTGAGAAACTATAAGGAAAAACCATGAAGTATGAAGATGACCATAGCCGAATCATGAAGTACCTGAGCTTGACATAACATGGCGGGGGAAAAACAGATGATCTGGCAAAGACTGAACGAAAGCACACGGACTAAATGCACACATGAGGTGATCAGGGGAAGTGGAAACATATGGGGAAACAGCTGACTGTAATTAACATACAAAACACGTTGAACATGGAAATGCCTGACTCTTCAAAATAAAACAGGAAACATTGAGAGACGTGACAACACAAGAGTGACAATAAGGAACAAACAGATAGGGCTGGGTATCGTCACTGATTTCTAGAATCGATTCGATTCCATTCGATTTGAATGGAGGAAATTTTGCCTCAGACAGTCAGGATCTGATCACTTACATGTCCATATTTTTATATCTATAAAAACAAAGTTGACACTTGTGAGACTTTATCAAAGATGTAAGCATGACGTGTCTGAGGATAAAACACAGAAAAACATGAAGGCGACTTTCCTGGCCTGGGATTTTATAGCAGATGACCTTAAAAATATTCTGCAGTAGATCAAAAGTGAAAGAAAACCACTAATCAACATATGAACATTACCTGATGCTGCTGAAGTGAAGCAGAGCAAAGTTACAGAGGTTTTATTAGAGACACAGCTAAGCGTTTTGCAATTTTTGTATAATTTTAAGAAGTTTACATTTGTTCAGTAGCCTGTTGAACAGCAGAGATGAGGCTCTCTTTTCGAAAGTAAGTGAAAGAAAAAGAAACAGCAGCCGGCAGCGCTGTAAAGAACAGTAGACTTGTTCGTAATAAGCAAGCGATGGTGTGATTTTATCGTGGTGGAAGCAAAACAGCAAAAGTCAGAGGGAATTCATGACGATATTTATGTGAAGCGTAGTTTGGATCTTCTTTGGCTGCTGGTTGAGTCAATATTGTTTGGAGAGGTAAAAAGGGCATAAACACAAAGCTCAGACCCGCCGAAACATCAGAATCAGCAAGCTTTATTGATTACTTATTTGCAAAAGTAATTAGTTACATTTTAAAAACATGATTTGCAACCTGAATAGGTAATAAAGCAATTAATCTTTCAGCATAATCCATCATATAAAGTGTAATCAAATGAAAAAGTCTCTTTTTAAAACTTTTAAATTATATGCAACATTCACTGACTGGAAGAAATTTGTTTAACATTTAAACCTATTTTCTGCACATTCCAGCACCTATGCATATTCTGCTTTATTTATAAAATAAAATATTTTTTTGTGTTTACACTCACTCTTTCAACTAGATGCAAGTAAAACACAGCAGAAAAATCAAAAATCAAATCAAAAAGACTCAGCAGTCCTGTTGCTCTATTTTCACCTGTATAACAGGAGTAGGGTAGGCGGAGGTTTGCCCTGGTGCAGGTGTGCCGCAGTGGTCATGTCAGTGGAAGGATGCGGGAGTTTCTCTATGAATTTCACATTCCCGTGGCAACGCACTCGGTGCTTGCTCGGAACTTTAGGGGTTTTTTTCGCTGTAAAAAGATGTTTTCTTCCCACGCAGTGAACAGCGGACGCTAATGTTTTTGTCACTTTTTACGGAATCAAACTCAAAGTAAGGTCAGTACTTCCACGCTTTAAACGCTGCACGCTCATACTCTCTCCCGCACTCGTTATATTATCCATTGTTGATCTGCACACAGCTGTTGTCACGAACGTCGCACTCGCTTACGTCATTGTCATGAGACACTCTCGCAAACGAAATCACGGTTTAGTAACGCAGTAACGCAGCGTGCTTAGGGAAAAGTAACAGTAATCTAATTACCTTTTTTTGCAATACTAATCCATTACTTTACTCGTTACTCAAAAAAAGTAATCGGATTACAGTAACTTGTAACAAGAAAAGACTTATAAACCAGGAGTTGTAGAAGAAACAAAAACTAGAATGAAACTCAACTAAATCCTAACCAATAATAACAACAACACACGAGCTAAGATATTTCAAATACAATATAAGAAACTGCTGGGTCACAGAACCAGCTCCTGACAAGGACAGATAATATAAAACAAATACTCTCATTGGTTTAAGTACATTTTTAGGAATGTGTGTTTTTACCTGCCATTAAGCAACGTCCTACTTTGCAGGTATTTATTCATTTGCACAAACCTGTAATCCCCCCATCTAATCCATGAAAATATGTGAATGCACTCAGTACAAATACATATATGCTCCAATAATTTCTGCTCATGCATTCACAGACGAGCTTGCATGGACTAAAAGCCACGCGCACTCTCCACTTTCTGCATTAAACCTCCTTTAACAAATCCTCCACCTCCTTCATTCTCAACAGCCCGCAGAGCCCTCTCTCATGTCCGATGAATGGACTCCTCCGAGGAGCAGTTTTACCTCCAGCCTCTGCTAAAGAGCTCTCTCGGAGACTCTTGTCTTTGTCGAGGCATCTAAATTGTACACGCATACACACATTTTTTGCTGTTTGCAAAGCAATCTTGCACATCTATAACCAGCAACCTTCTGTCCAATTAGATCTCTCCCTGTCTTACTGTGTATAATTCCAGTTGATGGTTGCTCCTTCTTTCTGCTTTGCATATAAATTGCTAAACATGGTTTCATGATGTCTGTCTAACCGCACTGCTCGAACGCTGCAAACAGTCACAGATGATGGAGCAACAGAGCATAAAAAGAATACAAGATGTAGAATAAACACACACTGCTGTATGTGTGCGAGTGTGCGTCTGATTCTGCAGCAGAGATTTTGTGATTCCTAACAAAGGTTTTGCCGAACAAATCTCTCCAGTTTTTTCAGTCCACCACATGCTCTTCAATATAACAATCAATGCCACTAATTCACCTTTTTGCTGATGAGTTGGGGACGGTAAAGGTCTTCTTTGCAGAAATGTAACAATTCTTTCAACAAGGGGCACAACAATAGAAACCCAATCATGTTTCAGAAGGTGATATTTACTGTGATTACAAGCAAGGGTGACATGAACAGGGTTTTTTTCGTCAGTGAAATAACCTCTTGTTGTAGAAAAGGTCACCGTTCGTGTCTTGGTACTGTGCCTGTGTTTCAGTGGAGACTAAGAAAGTGTTAAGTTTATAGTTTGTTTGTTTTTCCTGCAGAGACCTAGGAGACGGTAACAGATTACTTTTCTTTTTCCAGTTCAGTGTTTTTAGAAGTTCTTTTTCTAGTTAACATTTGCAAACTTTCGTCATTTGAGCTCATTAATGATTCCAGCAGTTCTGCCAGCATTAAAATGTTGGTAGTCGATGTTTGAACTCACAAGCAGGAGAGGTTAAAGGAGCTTGACTGAGTCTGACTTCAAGGTCGGCAAAGGGCGCTCAATCGGTGAAGCCAAACACACTCGAGAACGAGCAAAAACAACAAGAACAGGAAAAAAAAGGCTGGCGAAAGCAGGAAGCCTAACAAAAGCAGAGAGTCTGACACAACGGCTGCAGGGACAGGATTTACAGTGAAATTACAATGAGAGAGAAGCTGGTACGACTCAGCGGTCATGTAGTGTGTTTTACACCAACTACAGGGCCTGTGAAAAATCTTTTTTCACAGGTACAGGAGGTCTTCCTGTTCTTGCTGCAGGAAGACGTGACAGCAGAATGGGAACAAACTGAGGCTGCCGTGAAGATCGGGAGGCTGGAACAGGTGAAAGTCATCTTAAAAGTTAACTGCTTCGCATTTAAGGCAGAAACACACGAGCGGCACCGTGCTGCTTATTTAACTCTTCACCAGAAAGTAAATAATGAATGAGAATGTAAATGGAGCTGCCTGAATCAGCTATAAAAATATAAAGAAAGAAATGACTCAATAAATAATTCAAATGTCAATATATTCACCAACAGTTTAAAAATTATATGTGGGCATGATTTCAGTTTTTTTAAATGCATAAAATATGGCATTACTTGAAATTTCAGTTTATTAACTAATTCTCCTGTTATGGTTCTCTACTATTCAATTATTAGCACCATTTAATAATGTAAATATGGTTACTTATAATTGCATTCTCCACAAGCATTTATATCTATCTCTGTATTTTCTAATTACATTTCTTTTGGGATTATGCTGTTTTATGAAAATGAAGGAGCTGCCTTTCAAAGTGTGTCCTCGTGCCTGTCAGTGATCGATGCGAGGCCCACATCAGGGAAAACTGCCCCCAGGCTTGAGCTCACTAAAGAACTGAGACACTAATGCATATTTTATACTTCTTCAAATTTGGGTCATGACTTACGATGTAATCAGAAACTACTTTTAACCCTACGCTGTAACCTTGTATGTAACCTGAGAAATGCAACTGCATGCATCCTGCAATGACTTGAATAGTGTGAAAGGTGGTGTTATAGGGTCATGTTAGGATGTAGATTTCCCACAGAAATCTGGAAAAATGTGTTTTCTCTCAGTGGCTGGTAAGTAGTTGGTGGAGTGTGGCTGTTGCAAAGTGGGTGCTAAACCAGAAACTGCCTTGTGCTGGCTTTGACCACCAGCAGGTTGTCCCTGAAACCAGGACTTTTGAAAGGGCACAGCTTTTACTTTGAAGGTAAACTCTCCATTTCCGCTTAGCAAGTTATTGCAGCCAAGTCGGAGTCTTCCATCCAAACTAGAGGCAGCCGCATCAATCTGCTGTAGGCTGAAGCACTCAGAAGCAGGTTATCAGTGTTTGGCTGTAGTTAGTTTTATGGGTGATTTTCAAAAGCTGCACAGTTCTCTAAACACTCGCACAGTCGAGAAAATCAGGTTTTAAATATTCTCCTCCACAGAAATACATATGGAACAGGGTCAGACGTAAAACCTCTGAGTTCCCACCGCTTACACACACTCTTTCCACTGTGCTCTCTTAGTGTATATTAATTACACGTTAATATGTAATTACATGTATTTCTATATATTCAGAATGATGTATATGTTTTTTTCTTCTTTTAAACATGACACTTTTGATCCTCATTAATTCTCAGAATTTAGTCCCGCGTGGCTTCTCCCAGTGCTCATGTCTGGTGCAGCTTGCGTTTTCAAGGCTTAAATCCCTCAGTAATTTCATTACTCGTTATATTTCTGTCATTTTTATTCATCTTCTTGTACTGTTTAACTCTGCCAAGTACTAAGGTTCTGTTTTATTGCATGCAAGCTGTTTTTATTATTGTTGTTGTTTTTTAATTATTAACAGTTTAATGTGTCTTTCATACCTCAAATTGCTAACCATTTCAGCAACGCATAGCTGAAGAACACACACAGGGGCACGTAATTACTCATAAAAGCAAAGCTGTTCACTCCAAAAAGACTAAATATCAAGAGCTTCTTTAGTGAAGAGACAAACCCACACAGAGACGTCCACACATACAGATACAAACATACAGCTTCAATAATTAAGTGGCTGATCACAGAAAATTGAAAGAATAATCTCTTTGCTAGTTACTGTTGACACAGTCGTGAACATGAAAGCCAGGATGCGTGTGCGCACAAGCACGCACACGCACAGAGGGAGAGAATGATGTTTTCATGCCTTTTTTTTCTGCTTTCACCCTCTCGTTTTCATGCTGTTTTATTCAGACTCATCAAGAATTCTGTCAGAAGTTGTTTTTGAAGACTTTGGCTTAGTACCATGCTCCCTTGTCCTGGTTTTGTTGATATTTTTCTTTCTAAATGTTAATAACATGCATATGTGTACGACTGCGCATTCGCCTCTTTGTGTGCGTGCATTTGTGTGTGTGTGTGTGTGTGTGTTCGGAGGAGTCCTTGGGGTGGTGTTTACATATAAAGCCGGAAGCTGCCCGACAACAGTCACCACAATGTCCCAGCACTAATTAACTAATTAAAACACAAACAGGGAAAAACAGGAGCGGACGTACTGACAGACAGTGAGTCGCAGCCAGCTGAATGTGTGCAGGGTGAACTGACAGTCAGACCTGCTCCGCTCCTCTCCTTTAATCTACCTTGATTTCTGAATGTGTGATTGTACACTGGAAAAACAATTGAACTTCTCATCATCCTGCGTCCCTTTCCAAAAAGGCCTGTCATCGGGTTATTTCATAGGAAATCCTGTGAATGAATCACTGAAACTGTCCTGTTACTGTCATTACAGTTTACGATCATTCAGCTTTCCCCTTCTGCAACCTCACCATGACCTGTGTCACAGCTAAAGAGCTCATTCCCTTTAAATCTGGCGGAAGCAGGGTTGATGCCAAAAATAAATTTATCCAATAAGAGCTTCTGCATCTTCTTTGCACTGGGGCAAATTTCCTGACTAAACACTATACACTAATGTTTTTTATGCTCCATTTTATAGGCAAGTGGGGTAAACTGTTCTGGGACCGATAACGCTGTAAGTAACTGAAATTGTTGCAAACTGTCTGGATAATGTCAGACTGTACGCCTTTGTGATTCCTCTGATGCAGTTCTGTCCACGAACCACTGATTCAGTCTCCATCGACAAGATTAAACCCCCAAAAACTCATGATGAATGGGTAACATTATTGGTCCTGTGATTAGATCACTTATTCATGAAAGACATTCAAGTTTGCTGACAGTGGCGAAAAATGAAAAACTTCAACTTGTCAGCAATAAAATGCACCACTGCCCAGCTGTGGTTATCTTGCCCATTGTCCATATTATTATTAAAGTTACTCAAGAATGTTAAGGCAAAGTCTTTTACAAACACAGTCATGTCTTTTTTAACTTTCAAACCAGCGACGGGGGACCTTCCTTTTGTTTTATATTGAAGTCCTCACAGTTCTCAGTTTTCTTGTTTGTCTCTCATGATAGAAAATCCATCCAGTGTGTCCTGTGTTTACAGCTGTGTGGGGAAAAAAGCAAAATCAGTTTAAGGATGTAACATAAAAATCACCCAGTCTTTATCAGTTCTTAAAATTAGATCAATACAACCTGAGGTGAACAAGAAAACATAACATATTACACAGCGTTGTCATTCGTTTATAAAACCAAAATACACCCCATGATTAGCACTAAGTTGAAGTAATAATTTTCTGTACAACTTCATCAGTTTCTCATGTTGTGTCATGGTCCTGGGTCGGTGACCCAGCGCTTTTAGTTTGTTATCATTTTCTAGATGATTGTTTAAGTTCTGTGTTATTTTCGATCTGCCTCTGAGTCTGCGTCTGTATCTGTCTGTCTATGGTGTCTCCCCATCTGTTTGTGAATCTGTCTGTTTAGTTCAATGTCTTGTCTGGTTCCATGTATCTGAGTTTCCTGTTTTATTGTGAAGGTCCGTGTCATATGTGAGTGTTCAGTTTACGTTTCCCCTGTCCCGTCAGCCCAGATTCCTCCCAGCTGTGTTGCCCTCCTGTCTCTCATCCCCTGATTACTGGTATGTGTATTTAAGCCCTGTGTGTTCTCCTGCCTGTTGCCGGTTCGTCTGTGTTCCTCCGTGTCAGTCTGTTACCCTGTGTTCCACGGTGTCCTGTTCCTCGTCTGCGTCTCTCTGCTATTCATCATCCGTTGTCATATGCTCCCAGGTCTGTTATTTTTAGTTCTCCCAGTTTAGGTGTCTTTAGTTGTTTGTTATGCCCCACTGTTTGTTTGCCACTACACCTCTGTAAATAAAACCACCGGTATCTCATCCACTGCCTGCATCTTGGGTCCTCCTTCTAAATCCACACGGCTCGCCTCGGCAGCCGTGACAGTACGAACCGGCCACTATGGACCCAGCAGCATTCAACCCGCCCAAGGAGCTCCGGGAGGACATTGTTTACTCCGTGGACAAATTAATCAACGCGTGGCTGGAGCACGAGGGGAGAGAATTTCGCCAAGCCGTGGCTAATCGGCTACAGCGCTTGGTTTCTGGTCTCCCCTGGCTGCTCAGCTCACTTCACCCGCTCGCACAGAATTTCATTCTGAATGGACTCCGTCTTCACCCCCCGGCTGCTACCACCCACCCTGCAGCTCATGCTTCACTGCCCAGTCCGACAGAGGATGTTCTGCCCGGCCCGTCAACCCAGCCTTCGAGGGGGAAACGGCGCTCACGCTGCCGACGCTCCTCGCCACAGTCGGACCTGGGGATTTCCGAGCAGCCAGCTGTGGTGAGTGGACAGGACAGTATTATTGGTCTGAACTGTGGGACCGTTTACTCAGGGGTGATGTTCTGTACGGCACAGGACAAAAACTGTTTATCGCCAGAAGCTCAGTTAGCCGCCCGGCCAGAAGCTCAGTTAGCCGCCCGGCCAGAAGCCCAGTCGCCACCTCCGCCACATTCAGCCTCACAATACATAGCTCAATTACAGTCACAGCCAGACTTATTACAAACCCTGTTACAATCCATGGCCCAGTCAGTAGCCCGGTTAGCAGAAGAATCATTAGCTTTATCCTCAGTTCAGCCTCCTGTTCAGCAGTCACCAGCCCTGCATCCTGTGTCAGTTGCTCCACCACCTGTTCAGCCATCACCTTCACCTACTCCTCCTGTACAGCAAGCCATGTCAGTCCAACCCATAACGGACAGTTCAACAACTCCGTACTCTAAGCAGAGAGACAAACCCAAGAACAATGTCAACATTCCTCAAAGGCTGGCCAGTTCTGAGACTGAGATGCACTCCAGGGCCTCCCCAGAGGCTGGGTTTCAGCCCCCATCAGACTCTGGACCCCTGGAGTTTAAGAAGCCAGCTGAGGACTGCACCCAGCTGTCGCTGCCTGAGCAGGGTCAATGCTCTGCGCAGCTGCAGGCCGCTATGTGTTTGCCAGAGGCCCGTGTGCCTGCTGGTCCTGTTCTGTCCCTGCCAGAGGCCCGTGTGCCTGCTGGTTCTGTTGCCTTCCTGCCAGAGGCCCGTGTGCCTGCTGGTTCTGTTGCGTTCCTGCCAGAGGCCCGTGTGCCTGCTGGTTCTGTTGCGTTCCTGCCAGAGGCCCGGGTGCCTGCTGGTTCTGTTGTGTTCCTGCCAGAGGTCTCCGCACCTGCTGGTTCTGTTCTGTGTGTGCCAGGGGCTCCAGTGCCCACTGGTTCTGAGACTGTTTTTGCTGGGGGGCCCGAGGAGCCCGTCCAGCCTTCTGCCTCGTCAGCTGGGGGGCCCGAGGAGCCCGTCCAGCCATCTGCCTCGTCAGCTGGGGGGCCCGAGGAGCCCGTCCAGCCATCAGCTGCAGTCTCATCACCAGCTGCAGTCTCATCACCAGCTGCAGTCTCATCACCCTCGCCTGCTGCAGTCTCATCACCCTCGCCTGCTGCAGCTTCATCACCCTCGCCTGCTGCAGCTTCATCACCCTCGCCTGCTGCAGCTTCATCATCCTCGCTTGCTGCGGCCTCAGAGTCTTCGGCCTCGCCTGGTCCGGTTCCAACATCCTCATCAGCATCGCCTGGTCCGGCTTCTGCTTCAGCATCGCCTGGTCCAGCCACTGCTTCATCCTCGTCTGGTCCGGCTCCAGCATCCTCATCAGCTTCGCCTGGTCCGGCTCCAGCATCCTCATCAGCTGCTTCGCCTGGTCCGGCTTCTGCTTCAGCATCCTCATCAGCTGCTTCGCCTGGTCCGGCTTCCGCTTCAGCATCCTCATCAGCTGCTTCGCCTGGTCCGGCTTCCGCTTCAGCATCCTCATCAGCTGCTTCGCCTGCTCCGGCCTCCGCTTCAGCATCCTCATCAGCTGCTTCACCTGGTCCGGCCTCCGCTTCAGCATCCTCATCAGCCTCTTCGCCTGGTCCGGCCTCCGCTTCAGCATCTGCTTCAGCCTCTTCGCCTGGTCCGGCCTCCGCTTCAGCATCTGCTTCAGCCTCTTCGCCTGGTCCGGCCTCCGCTTCTGCTTCAGCCTCTTCGCCTGGTCCGGCCTCCCCTTCTGCTTCAGCCTCGTCTGGTCCAGCCTCCGCATCCTCATCATCCTCGTCTGGTCAAGCCTCCGTGTCTTCATCCTCTTCAGCGTCGCCTGGTCCAACTTCAGCTTCAGCATCAGCATCGCCTGGTCCAGCTTCCGCTTCAGCGTCCTCATCAGCTTCGTCTGGTCCAGCCTCCGCTTCCGCCCCGTCTGGTCCAGCCTCCACTTCGCCTGGGGCTGCAGGGGCCACGCAGCCTTCAGGTCCCCTACTACCACCTCCACATCGTCGGTCATCTGCCAGGCCGCTTGTTGGGCATCTCCGCCACCGTGGACGCCCTCCTGAACGCCGCCACTGCCTTCCGCGTGGCCGGCCTCCGGACTTGTTTCCACGCCGCCGTTGCCGTCCGCACAGTCGGCCCCCAGAACTGTTTCCACGCCGCCGTTGCCGTCCGCACGGTCGGCCCCCAGAACTGTTTCCACGCCACTGCCTACTGCGTGGCCGGCATCCGGACCTGCCCCGTTGCCATTCGCATGGTCGGCCTCCTGAACTTGACCATCTGGGCCTTTTTGGACTCTGTCCCTCCGTCCTGGGCCCCCTCTGCCCGCCCTGGTCGGGTTGTTTTCTGTTTTATTTTGGTCCGTTTTTTCGTTTCTGCTGGGCTGTCTGGTGCCAGCCCTTGGGGGGGGGGGGGGGGGGTACTGTCATGGTCCTGGGTCGGTGACCCAGCGCTTTTAGTTTGTTATCATTTTCTAGATGATTGTTTAAGTTCTGTGTTATTTTCGATCTGCCTCTGAGTCTGCGTCTGTATCTGTCTGTCTATGGTGTCTCCCCATCTGTTTGTGAATCTGTCTGTTTAGTTCAATGTCTTGTCTGGTTCCATGTATCTGAGTTTCCTGTTTTATTGTGAAGGTCCGTGTCATATGTGAGTGTTCAGTTTACGTTTCCCCTGTCCCGTCAGCCCAGATTCCTCCCAGCTGTGTTGCCCTCCTGTCTCTCATCCCCTGATTACTGGTATGTGTATTTAAGCCCTGTGTGTTCTCCTGCCTGTTGCCGGTTCGTCTGTGTTCCTCCGTGTCAGTCTGTGTAACTCCGTGTCAGTCTGTTACCCTGTGTTCCACGGTGTCCTGTTCCTCGTCTGCGTCTCTCTGCTATTCATCATCCGTTGTCATATACTCCCAGGTCTGTTATTTTTAGTTCTCCCAGTTTAGGTGTCTTTAGTTGTTTGTTATGCCCCACTGTTTGTTTGCCACTACACCTCTGTAAATAAAACCACCGGTATCTCATCCACTGCCTGCATCTTGGGTCCTCCTTCTAAATCCACACGGCTCGCCTCGGCAGCCGTGACATGTTGTTGTGGAGGAATTTTGGTCCACTCGTCTTTATAACGAAGACACATGCAGACCATCCACCTCACACCAGAAAGTCCGTTTGTAATGAAGTTTAAATGTTTTGTTTGTCTTTCAGGGTTTTGAAGTTTGGAGGATTCTGATGATGAAGATGAGTCCGAAACCTAGAAAGACTTTTAGTAATTTGTAGATTACCCCCAAGGGGAAGTATACCCACACGATATTCTGCTCACTACAATTGCTGGTTGCAAAAAACAACACGATCTTTCACCCTCAGATCCCAAATAAGCCAGATCATATGGCACCTGCTGCTCAAAGACTGGCAAAGGTTCAAGATGACTTAAATATTGCTGCGGGAAGAACCAACAAATCCAGAAAATTACAATGATGTGATCCTTTTTTTTTTTTTTTTTTTTTTTTTAAATGACATCAGAAACAGCAGTATGCGACATTACGTGATGGCAGAGCTTCAGTTCATCCTTTGTCATTTTTTTTTTTTATTTTTTTATTTTTTTTTATTTTTTTTAATAAATAGGACAGGGGGAATGAATGAGAGAGAGAGGGGGAGAGAAAGAAAGAAAACCAAAGGGGAGAAGAGACGGTGAGAAGGGGGGGAAGAGAGACAAAAAAAAAAAAAAAACTCCTGGGTCACCTGTATGGAGAAAAAAAAAAAAAACAAACAAACAAACAAACAGAGGAGACAGCAAACAACAAAGAGCAACATAATAATAGAGAAAACAAAGCACCATCACAATAAACTAGCTAGTCATAGATATCAGTATTTACTAAGTAATAAACGATATTGTGCAGCACGCAAGATAGACAGCGCACAGTGTGCTTTGAGGCAGCAGCCAAGAAAGCTTTAGTCCGCGTCTGTGAATACCCATGTGTGCATACCTGTGTGGATCAGCATGCTTGCATTCCAAAGGTTTCTCCATGTAATGATCTGCTAGGGAGTGTGGGGGGGCCACAGCCCCGTCCTCCAGGGTGTGAAGCGGGTATGGAGGAGATCAAGACTCCAGACATCCAGAGGCCCCCAGAACACAAGAGACCATGGAAGACCAACAGAGGGGCAGCCGCGCCACTGTCCCAGTAAGAGCTGAGGAGAGTCCCAGATGAGGGCTCGCCCAGCAGCCGCGGAGCAAAAGTCAGGGGGAGTTGCAGTGACGCGCCCGTGAGCTCCGCCGGCCCCCAGCTGCGCCTGAGTGACCGAGCCCTAGGCCGAGAGGCCGGGGGCACCCCACCTCCAAAGGGGCCCGAGCGAGCCCCAGGCCCCAGGCCCCGACAAGCGGCCGCCAAGGAGTGAGCCGGTGTGTACCCGGACGCCCACCCCCAGACACAAAGAACCACCAACACACCGACACCTGAGGGAGTCCGCCACCGGCAGGGGAAGTGGTGGTGGGTGGAGATAGGCCTCCAAACCTTGGAGGGCCTGAGGTGTCCGCAGAGAGGTGGCGCCTGATACCCAACCTGACATATAGACACAGACATACAGGCACACACAGACACAAACATCCATTCCCACCCTCATGCTCTCATATGCACTCACTCCACACTCAACCAACGTGGAGACAGACATAAAGAGACGCTGTACACACAATCACACTCCCCAAGCGTACTCTACAAACCGGGTCTAGGTACCCTTGCCCCTGGAGGGGGGAATTGCACCCAGACCCAGGTGGTGTTACCCTTTTCCCTGCGGTGGGGAGAGGCAGACCACCCCGACTCCGCAGCAGCAGGGAGGCCCCACACCCCAGACCGCAGTCGGACGGCCAACTCCTCCTACTAGCCCTCCCGCTCCAGCAGGCCGCAGAGAACGGGGGTGGGAGAAGACTCCAAACCTCCCTCCACCCGCTCATTGTAGTGTTGATGCATATGTGTTCTAAGGTGCAATTAAAACCCAGGAGGGCATGGAGCTACCTGCCAAGGAGCAGCAGGTAAGCGCATAGTCCCTCCTGCTAACCCTCAATGACTAAGTGTATTTAAAATTGAGAGGTGGGCAACGACGTCAGGGGTGAGGTATACACCCTGATGGTGATTTGGACTCCGTGATTGTGCCCACCCCCAAGATCCTATATGTATGTGTAATGAGAGTGTGAATAATGTGAATGTCTAAGTTGTGGGATAAAATTGAGGCAGAGGCAGCCAGAAGGGGACAGGGGGGGGGGTAGCCTCCTCTGCACCCTGGTGACATACCCCCACTCCAAGGCCCTGCATGTGTGGGTGGTTGTGGAGGAGCGGGAAGAGGGAGGCAGCTGGAGATGGGGAGGGAAGGAAGGGAGGGGCACAATGATGTGATCCTACAAGGCTCCACATCAAGTTCAGGCCAAGGATAAAACGCTCCCGATATCTGAGGTTCACGTCTCCCTTTTGAAACTCAGTTAATGATCGAGGTTCAGGCCCATGAGGAATCCTCTTCTGAAATTCTATTCATAATATTGCTAATTGGTTCAATTAGCAATACTAAAGAGAAATTGGAAGACTTTTGCACCAAGAAGAAAAAGTAGAAAGAAAAACAGCTTCTTCTGAATACTCTTAAAAACTGTGCTGTTGCTGCTTAAGTACCACAAAAACTGATTGTCTTTAAGATAACTAAAAACAGATAAATATATTTATATAACACTAAAAATAGTACTACAGCAAAGATAAAATTGGGAAACGATGCATGTTTCATGTTTTCTCTTTCCTCACCTCGAAGCGCTCACACCAGATGGCTGCTCATTAATTTGTTTCTGTGTTAAAATAAAACAATATGTTATTTAAACAATGACAACTTCCATATATAAATATATGGATAAAAGTCATAAAATACACTTCAACAATTTCCTGGAAACATTCCTGACAGATTTTGGTTTATTGACACGACAGCATCACACAGTTATTTTGTCAGCTGAACATACCTGATGTCAATCTCCTGTTCCACCACATCCCAAAGTTGGTGCTTGGAGACTATTTGAGTACAGAGAGCTCACTGCCATGTTCAAGAAACCAATCTCAGATTATATGCCACTCAAAGAAGCCATCACAAGATGGTTACAGATGGATCCATGCTTTCATGCAGTAAATTCTGATCCAGTCATCCAAATGTTGCAGCAGACTCTTCATTCTCTGTTAACCCTATAGATGGTTGCATGGGGCCAGCCTGTCTGGCACCAACAACCAAGCCATATCTAATTGTAAAACACTTATACTGAATTTTCATTTTGAACTTCTGCTGACAATCTCAACCATGTCTACATGCCTAAATATACTGACCTGCTGCCTGTCGTGAATGGCTCAATTTTAAAAATTGTTGTCATTTTTTTTTATGTTTGAATTTTGTTATGGTTATTATGTAAAGCATTTTGCCCTCAGGAGCTCAGTGAATTCCAGCGTGCTACTGTGATAGGATGCCACCAATGTGGAAAGTCCAGTCATGAAATTTCCTTGGTACTAAATATTCCACTATCAACTGTTAGTGGTATTAGAACAAAGTGGGAACAACTCAGCCATGAGTAAAATCACAGAGCGGGGTCAGCGGACGCTGAGGCACGTAGTGCGTGGAGGTCACCAGCTTTCTGCAGAGTCAATCACTACAGAGCCCCAAACTTCATGTGGCCCTGTGATCAGCTCAAGAACAGAGTTTAGAGAGCTTCATGGAATGGGTTTCCATGGCCAGCAGCTGCACCCAAGTATTACATCACAAAGCATCATGTAAAACGTCAGATGCAGTTTTGTAAAGCACGCCACCACTGGGCTCTAGAGCAGTGGAGATATTCCCTGGAGAGAGGAATCGCACTTCTCCGTCTGTCAATCCACTGGACAAGTTTTGCAGTTTCCAGGACAACGGTACGTGTCTGACTGCTTTGTGCCGAGTGTAAAATTTGGCGGAAAGGGTGGATTATGGTGTGGAGTTGTTTTTCAGGAGTTGGGCTTCTAGTCCTAGTGAAACCAGCTCTTATTACTTCAGCATACCAAGACATGTTCCCAACTTTGTGAGAACAGTTTGGGGATGGCCCCTTCCTGTTCCAGCATGACTGAGCACCAGCACACAAAGCAAGGTCCATAAAGACGTTGATGAGCAAGTTTGGTGAAGAAGAACTCGACTGACCTGCACAGAGTAGAACACTTTTGGGGTGAATTAGAGCGGAGACTGCAAGTCAG
Source organism: Aulonocara stuartgranti (assembly GCF_965226115.1). Taxonomy (NCBI): domain Eukaryota; kingdom Metazoa; phylum Chordata; class Actinopteri; order Cichliformes; family Cichlidae; genus Aulonocara; species Aulonocara stuartgranti. Next base: position 29,671,395 of record NC_138944.1, on the reverse strand, counting down.
GCCTTCAAATCCAACATCAGTGTCTGACCTCACAAATGCACTTCTGGAAGAATTGACAAAAATTCCCATAAAGACCCTCTCAAACCTTGTGGAAAGCTTTCCCAAAATAGTTGTAGTCGTTACAGCTGCGAAGGTTTAGCTGACATCACATTAAACCCTATTGATGTCAGCCAAGGTCAGATGTGTGTGAAGGCAGATAAGTAAAAACTGTTAGCTACATGACTTGATTCTGTAATTAAAGCTTCGAAATAGGTCTAATTGTTAAATAAAAAGCCAGCCGTGTGTGTGTGAGTGTGTGTGTGTGTCCATGACATTTTTCTTCATCTTATCCGCTGTTTACATTTGTTGGCAAGTCACTGCAAAGCACTCGCTCTATGTCTCTTGTGGAAAAATGACAGTCAACAGTCTTTCCCACTTAACCTCAATGATGTGTTATACATACAGATATGAGCCAAGGATTCAATGCATCTGAAAAAGTTCTTCCTCTTTTGCAGCAAGATTTCAAAGCATTTATGTCTGGAGAGCTACGTTTATCTCAGAAGATTATCTTTAAAGACCAGCCTGAACCTCACGCTGCTTTGTGATTATCAGGAAGTAAATTGAGTTCAAGATCAACCTGATGATCCTCAAGTGCATCTTTGTATTTCCAGCAAAACACTTTTAGTTACTTTACACATCGATTTCAGGTTCAGGGTCAAAAGTGCCCGATGCAGTTATTCACTTCTATATTTTCTAAATCACTAAAGGCATTAACAATTATTCCGTGTGCCTTTCAGGTCTCAAACATTTTCAGCCCTGATATCTCTCAGGTATTCATGCATGGATATGTCTGTTTATGTGTGCGTAGTCTAGTAGGCGACACACACAAATAATAGACATCTGGGTCAGGGACTGGGTGTGTTTTGGTTACTGCAGGTCACCCAGACAGTTGCATTGTGTGTGTTCGGTCATGCAGGAAAGCTGAAGCCTTTGCAGAGCAGACAGGGGAAACAGGTCATATATGTGTTTATACGTGGCACACAGTTCCACACAAACATGCAGACATGCACTGAAAGCCCCTACAATGCACACAAAGAGCACTCTTACATTGTTATTAAAGTTGGATATTAGGCTGTCAGGGATGAAGAATTTGCAGGAGGAAACAGATTTTTTTTCAAGCTCTCTCAAAAATGAAAATGTCAGAGCTCTTAATGAAAACAAATCCTGTCGAGCTGAATTCATACAAATATAACGCCACATAACATAGTGTACTTAGAGAGTAAAACACACAAAGGGATACACATGCAGAAGAACAGCAAGACGCCACATTAGTTTGCCACTTTTCTTTACGCTAATGGACACGGTGGAAGCAAAAGTAAAATTTACATAAAATCTGGTATTTTTTTGTAAAATGTCATTGGGAAATAACGCAGCACAATTCTTCTGGTGAAAAGTCAGCTTCTTTGTTTATCACCGCTCACATATCAATCATCAGGGAAACACATTTCAATGTCTTCATTTCTGTCCACAAACAAAATGATGAGATGTTTTCTCTCCAAGCTCACATGTTGACTAGGAAACATACAATACATCGAAAGAAAGGTTTATGCTTTAAGTCACCGAAACAAGCGGATACAGTTTCACATTGATACTATTGTGTTTTGCACTTTTTCTTGTCTTTCAACACAATCTTTGACAGTTTACTTTCGTGATGGACTTTTGTCTCAAGATGTCACAATAGTCAAAAGAAATCAAGCCTTGTTACAGAAAAACTCTAATTATAATGATACATTTAATAAGTAATTCCTATAATGAGCTGCAGCAGCTGCAGTGTTATGGAGGTCCTGGGGGTCCAGACCCTCTTCCAAAAAGATCACTCTGCTCCGCTCAGCTGGATTCTAATAACACATTTTTACAATTATGATCAAAGTTGCACTAGACTACAGTTTGGTGATGAAAAGTTTGGTAATTACCGGTAATCATCAGTAAGTTATTGTCACAGCCAAACTTGTGCTAACCAGTCTGTTAACAATAGCTTGGCGCTCTGCAGCAACTGCAGTGGAACGAATGAGAAGAACTTGGAACTGTGGGCCTGTGCAAGTCAAATATATCCTTTTGAACTAATAAGAGGTCATTTGTCAGCTTGTGCAGCTTTGAAGCGTGAGAACTGCAAAACAAATTGAAATGTTTTGAGGATGTTGTGCGCTAAAAGTCAGTGACCCAAACTGTACAATGGCTTGCAGTGCATCTTTGTAATCTCCTGTTTTGAAGACCAAGCTTGTAAGCACAACAACACTCAAATGTTTTGTGGGGTTTTTTTGTTTCTTTTTAATTATTATTATGAAATTAGTCAGCCAGTCACAAGACACGAGAAGAGATAGAAAGCAAAAATGATCCCTTATGAACACACACTTGGCTACAGTGGGAGGAAAGGGAAAATTCTATGCTGACAGTCCAGGACAGTCTCATAAAAGAGATTCTTCTTAATCTCAGGAGTTTCGCTTCCTCATTAAAAATAAAGGTTAATAAAAACAACAAAATGAAAGAACCCCCCGGCAGAATCTGGCTTAGAGAGGTGGCCGTCTGCTCAGCATTTGGAGTGAGGGCAAAGAGATGAGAGAAAAGGAGACCACAGAGAAATGAGACAGTACTGGACTTATCTTGGAAATATGGGTGCTGGATCTTTACTGTGTCGTGAACAAGAGAAGAACCACAGCTGATGCCTGCTTCTCCAGATGGCCGTGAAGGGATTAAAATAATTGTCAATATTCATCTTGTAGTTATTTTATGCCAGGTTCCCAGAAAACAACTTTTTGGCTTCATCTGACATTGAACACTTTTGATAATCCTTCATCAGTAATTTTATATGACAGAGTTTTCTTGATTCTTAAATATGATGTCATACTTTGAATGCAATGACTGATGAACATCTATAGCATTGTTATTATTGTGATACCTGAATATTTAATTCTGAAGCAGCTTTCCATTGTGTGGGTTACGTTCTGGTACTTGTTTTAAATCGATTAATGTCTGTTTAATGCATAGTTAGGAATTCTTGTTAAGGTCTGATAAAAAAAAAATGTAATCAGTCTTTTTTACATTTTAAAGTACTGTCAGTGTTTGTACTATATATAAATATATGTATCTAGTTAAATGGAAGAAAGAAGGTCTTGTGGAAAATACTAGAAATAACCACTTTAGTCGCAGCAGGTTGGAGATGCATGTTGATGTTTAAGATGTTAGTGATAATACAGAATAAAGACAACACTTTTACTCCTTCATGTTGTTGAAAACCTCTGTACACTAGACGTGCACTGATCGTCCAGTCAGCCTCCAGCAATTACACAGATGACCTGGCCGGTCAGCTATCCAGTTAAAAGCTGGTCTATATCATGTATGCACACACCTACATAGCAGCGCAGGCAGGCTGCCACAGCCACCTGCTAAAACAGGTTAGCGTGGAAGCTCCTCGCTATGAGTGAAGAAGTAAAATTCGCCAAAAAGCAAACCGCAGGAGGCTCAGCATGGAAACATTCAAACCTAATCAGACATTTAAATCTCCTTCACCAAACTAAACATGGATACAAGCTAACAAAGGCAAAGTGGCTAACAGCCTCGGTATGAGCAATGAATCAAAGTAAACATGAGGAAAATTATAGAAATGAGTGAAAAAGAGAAAATTGTCAGTGTCCTGTTATCTGGTGAATTTATTAGCATACTGGGAAATATGTATATAAAATTTAATTTCATTATTTTTTTAATCTCATTCCAGTAGCAGAGCGCTTTAGTTTTAGCTCTTTCAGAGAGAGAATGTGTGACTTACCAAAGTTTGGGGGAAATTGCGAAGCTTAATAATTTCTTTATTACAGAAATAATATTTTGTGCATCAAAAATGAAGAAAAGTTCATTTTTGCTAATACATGCTGTCAGTTATTGTTCTTGGAGAGAAATTTGTAATCAGCAAAAAAATAAAATGAGAAGTTAAAATTGGCCAAGAAAATTGTGATCGGTGTGTCTCAACCATCCTTCCTGACTTCCACTCTAAGAGGTTAAAAAATGTCAGCGCTTCCACTTTACCTCTGAAAAAATCAGCCATTATTTAAACAATGACCAGAGGCTTAAACAATAATGCAGGTGCTATTTCATTTGTCCGGCCTTTTCTTGTGTATTTGATAGTAAGGTAAAGGAAAAGGAATTCCCCATAAAGAGAAAATACACGCACAGCAACATACACTGCAAAAGGATTTACACTGATCTAAATATCAGACACACGCGCTCACATAGAGCATCCGATATCTGAGTTGTAATCCAGGATTAGCCAGATTAAGATCTCTAGCTATGTGTGTGTCAAACAATTATCGCCAGAAGGGCCTGTTTGCAGAAACGAAAAGATAAACACATCAACAGGCAGAGAGTGACAGCTTCAAGAGAGTGACTGTGAAGAAGAACAAATTATCTGTTCTTATTCTCTTAAAATGTCAGTGTTTACTTTATAAGGCTGACAGAGAAGGAGGAGGAGTGGAAGCAGAAACTTAATGAAACTAAAGAAAAAGATGGCATAAGAGAGGAGCAAGGTTAGTACGTGTCGGCTGACAGAACCTGGATGAATGACAAAGCCTTGTAATTAATAAAGTCAAAGGATAATCAGGGGGCAGCATGCGCGTGCACTTGGAAACACAAGCTTCATTCACACTGCTTCACACACACACACAGACATGTATACGACGGGGAGCATATCGCTCCACACAGCCAAGGACCAGAGGCGGCTGTGGAGTGATCGAGTAGCTGAGAACAAATATAAAGTGAGCGAGCGCCTAATGAACATTTTAAATGAGGACATTCCTGTGAAAATATGATAACCCTCCCGCCTCACCCACTGTGTCCCTCCCCTCTCCCTTCAAGCTCTAATGCCAATACTTCTTCAACCTCTGCTGACCCTCCCCTCCCCTCTTCCTCCTCCTCCTCTGTGTATGTCCTGCGCACTATAAACATTGCGTTATTTTAATTAGGATCTGTACACTCCAACACTTTAATTTTCTCGTCCTTATTTTCCCCAGAAATCTCACTTTTATTAGCTATCAAACCATTCCAGGCCAAACTCATAATTACATACTCTCAGGGGGGGATGTGTGTATGTGTGCATGTGTTGGGGTTTATATGAGCTTGCGAGGACCTGTGAGGAAATGTAAGGAGACAAAAATCTTGCTGATCTTCGCAAAGTAAACAGGATATTTTAAAGATCAATGCATGAGACCCTCAGGTTTGTATTACAAGTTTACATTTAAGACTGCTAAGGGGAAAATCAAAGAGGCAGTGAAATGCTCTCAAATGCATAATATGCATGTATATAGAGAGTGTGTGTGTGTGTACTTGTATTATGGAAATTATGTGGTCCTGCCTCCTCTTTTAGGGACAAACTGTCCCCATAAAGTAAATTATTACATTTTAGAACAAAAACCTAGTTTAAGGTTAAATTCAAGTCAGATTATGGTTTAGATTTAGGTCAGGGTAAAGGCTAGATTTAGAAGAGTTGTAGTTATGGTTGTGGTAAGCCTGAAGGAAATGAAAATAAGTCAAGGTAAGGTCCTCAGAAGTGATAGAAACATATCTGCGTGTGTGTGTGTGTGTGTGTGTGTGTGTGTGTGTGTGTGTGTGTGTGTGTGTGTGTGTGTGTGTGTGTGTGTGTGTGTGTGTGTGTGAGCATGTGTGACAGGAGGTTTTTCCTCTTTATAAATTCATTGTTTGGGCAAATCTTAAAGCGAGGGGTTATGTTATTTACCTGTGGTAATTGGTTTTCCCAAATGGCAGTTTTCCTCATTACACACACACACACAGACATTCACATTCACGCACATACACACAGTAATAAAGGGTAAGACAGCGATGATGCCATTTCAGATAGTGAAAGCTCAAAGTCAACACACATAGTGAGCACACATATACACACAGCTGTTCAGTCATACGTGTGTGTGTGTGTAGCCAGCAGTGTTTTAGTGAAACAGTGATGATCTTAGTGTAGAATAGCATAGTGAGAGAACTAATCAAACACACAGGCTACCCAGCAGTGTCACAAATACATCCATTACACAAAATCCTGATATTTGTACTCCTCATGGCCTGAGGTGAATACTAACTGAGAAAAGTGTGTGTGTCTGTGTCAGGAGAGAGCTGCTCTGATGCCACCACATGAAAATAAAACTGTCATTTTCCCCACAGCCATAATAACAGCATTAGTAAATTACTGAACAAATGGTTCCACAGCTGGATTGGGACCACACCGCTGGAAAGCAACTCCAAAATGTAGCATGTATAGTTTATCCAAACTGAAATCTGGATAAAGATACCTTTGAAGGCGAAGCTACATGGGGACTAATGCCACTCTCGTCCAACATCAACAAAAAGTTAACTCAACAAAAGCAATTAAACAATTCAAAGACCACCATCTTTATAAATGGTTGCCTCAATGACAAATACCTCAAGTACTTAACAAAAAACATTTAAGAATTGCAGCTAAACATTTAGCAAACCACTAACGAAGTTATGCATGAAAATCTACCAATAAGTTTAAATATCCCAAATGAGCCCTCTCTTTGTAAGAAACTGTCTCAAAGTAGGAAACAAAGAGAGAGTCCACAAAATAGGTTTAGTAAAATAAAAGATAACGTATTAAACCTAAACTAACCAAGACGTCAGCACCAGAGAAGGTTGATGTCAGGTGGAGAAGAAGAAAATGAAAATACAGAGCTGTTCATCTGAGCTAGGTTTTAGAGTCTGAAAGGCCCAGGTGAATTACACTAACTGATGACCTTCATGTATCGGTATCTCAGTTTCAGCTTTCAGTTTTATTTGTCATAACGTAATAGCGTAATTGTATCAGCCAGTTCGGATCAGTAAGGATATGCTGGAACTTTCTTGAGGAATGGGAGCAGCACCACACAACTGGACCACCTGAGTTTGTCATTCATGTTGTATATGACTTAATCGGTATCATGTTTTCAGCATGTGACAGAGCCTTACTTCAAGCTATAACTTTCTGCCACTGGAAACAGAATTATTTTTTCACTGCGGTGGGCCTGAATAAATTACAATTCATGCTGTAGCCTCTGTTTATATAAAATGCTTCACCTCTGTCCAGACACTGGCATGATCTCCCATTTCTTCCCGCATCACAGAGTTTCTGTACAGCAGTGCCTCTTAGGTTTTCGTCGCTGTGAGAAGACTTTTCTCTGCCTCTTCCCACATCCTGGATAACATCTGTGACAGCTGGTTTACTCCCAAGGGAACAGATATATACCAACCTGTCTGTAGCAGCCGCTGACCCTGGGCTGCAGGGATATGGTGTTTGCACCAGGCAAACTTTTGCTCATTTTTTGAGAGATGCTACGAGACAGAAGGGATTCCCTTCCTCCACAGATAAAGTGACCTATTACTACTTTTTCTGTCTCTCAAAAATGGCAATTTTTGTTCTTTGTAGTTGCTATGGTGCAATACTTTTCTTCATTCTCATCACATTTTGGGATGAACGAGCTAAATTTGAAATACAGATAATAATAATAATAATGGATACTTTATTGATCCCCATGGGGAAATTACTTGTTTTTCTCTGCATTTGACCCATTCACTCAGTGAAGCAGTGGGCAGCCCACTAAGCAGGCGCCCGGGGAGCAGTGTGTAGGGACGGTACCTTGCTCAGGGGTACCTCAGGGTAGCCGTTAAGTGGATTCGAACCGCCGACCTTCCGATCATGGGGCGACCACTTTACCTACTGAGCTATCCCTGCCCCAGATACCCCTCCTTCCCCCTGTATCTGTACAGCAACTGAATATTGTACCAGCCCTTGTTCAATAAACCCTTTGGATTGTGTGGATTTAGTGTTGCAGAATATTTTCAGATGCACTTCGGGTCTTCAGGTGAAATTGGGAGGTGATGGTATGCTATTTTCCTGCCCTTCTAATCTCTTTCACAATGCTTCTGAAAATATTAACAGCTGATTTAAATGCATCAAATACCATAAACAGCTAACCCGAGGCTTAGCCAGATAACAAGGCTAAAGCCCAGGGTAGTTTTCAGTGCTGTAGCTCTTTCCTTTGCAATAGTTGTCCATTTGGATCCAAAACCCTGTCTCAAGACTGTGTTGTTAACATTCTTCTTAACAGTTTATGTTTTTTTCACCACTAAATTATGTATGCCTGAGAGGGTTCCTTTCTGATCGTCTCTCATTTTGTTAGGTTAGCTGTCATGTAAGCAGGCCTGCAGGTTAGCACTGAAGGTTTAATGAAGTGTAGCTTAAAACACCTGTAATTCAAAGTAACACATGTACAGTAAAGAGTGTGAAGTCAGTGACTTTATGTCATCAATCATGAAGAGACTCATGCTGAAACACATTATTTGGTTCGATAAACTATAGGGAACAATTTCTATCATATGCAAGAAAGTCTACACGACTGTGAGGGAAATATCAAACAAGCATTGCACATGTGCTATCCTGAAGAGACTTTAAAAAAAAGATTTATTTAAAAAAAGCTTGTGATTTAAGTCTGACTGCTGCAGAGATGCTCACCATTCAGGAAAATCTTCAATCTGCTTTGTACATAATAAAGCCTTCTACATAACTTGAAAAGTGAAAAATGCCTCGGTCTGAAGAAGAAAATAGAAAAGAGCAAAATTACCTAAAGTACAACCTTTTCCTTGAAAGACCAGCTTGTATGAGACCCTTAATAAACCAATTTAATATTGGAGGCTCCGCAGGCACACTGAATGGATCAGGATGAAGCGGCTATGTGGATGATGAAATAAACTCCACTTTGTACAAAATCTATCAAATATGAATCCTTCAAAGATTGTGATTCAGAAGATTTACTAATTAAATGACATGAGAATTACTGCAGAATTCATTTTCACACAATTTATCTTTCGTTTTTCGAAGCTGAAAGTCCACCAATTCAGCTAGAGACAAGATGGCGAATGCGTGGCTTTGATGGCTCTTGTCACACTTCTTTGAAGGAGAAAATTAGGAAGTGTTAACTCTACTCAGCCTCGCTCACTCTTGCCCAGAAGACAAGGCAATAAAGCGGCATCAAAAAGGAGCATGATGTTGATTTCACAAAGTCGCGCTTTAGTCCCACTGAGTTTACTCCAGTCTATCAATTCAATCAAAGCACGCTGCCTTAATGCCTCGGGTGGAAAATGGAAATACTCTGGCTTGCAGACATTGAAGAGCTGGCAGGTGTCGAAGTTTTCAGATACCTGGTATTAATGCAAAGAGTCAGCCAGAGTCGTGGCTCCTGTGTGAACAATAAATGGGCCGCACCTGCTGGCAGCTTGAAAAAGATTGAATTATTAGCAACAAGTATATATATAGGGGTCAGACTCTGTAGTAACTGCCTAAAAAAGCTTTGTATTACTAGAAACACTTTTTCTAAAGTAAATAATGATTATTTTATAAGCTGAATATGTTTTTGTCAAAAGGGGTTTGTTGTCTAAAGAGGTCATTTGACTTTGAAGTACATATTATTGTACTCCATTATAGCATTTTAATGAGTCAAAACTCAGCATACACAGGGTTTCCTGTGGCTTTCTGTATGGTTATGATACCATGTCAGGGGGTTGTTTTGAGCTCTTATAATAAAGTTTTGTTATATTTATTCATAAATTAAATTTGTGAATAAATTTTTATGTGCAATCAAAGGGTGGTGGCGGGTGGTACTTTGACAATCCCAGGATCTTGTCTTTGCTTTTTTGCAGATGATGTGGTTCTGTTTGCTTCATTGAACAATGGTCTCCAACTTGCATTGGGGGGATTTGCTGCTGAGAGTGATGCAGCTGGGATGAGAATTAGCATATTTTAATTTGAGGCCACGGAGGAGACCAAGTATTTCAGGGTCTTGCTTACAGATGATATGAGAGTGTATTGAGTACAGAGTGTGCTGTAATGCTGATTGTGTGCAAGTCTGATGTGGTAAAGGGAGAGCTGAGTATGAAAGTGAGTCTCTTGACTTTCTGGTAAATCTGTGGTCTCACCTATGACCAAAAGTTGCTAATAGAAATGAGCTTCATCCAAAGAGTATCGAGGCTTTTTCTTAGAGAAAGGGTGAGGAGCTCGGTCATTCAGGAGAGGGTCCATCTCAAAAGGAGCCAGTTGAGGAGGGTTGGATGTCTGACTGTGATTCTTTCCCACACTTTCTAGGTGAAGTGTTTAAGGCATGTCCAACCAAAGATGTTGCTTAGATGGCTTGGGAACACCTCAGTGTACTCCCTGAAGGAGGTGGCTGAGGAAAATGGATGAATGGATGGAAATGAGCTTGTTTTGCAGCCACGGGACCTGGAAACCTTGCAGTCGTTGACTGGACCATGAACACACTGTATACAAAGAGTCAAAAGTGAGGCCATCTGTCTGACAGTTAAAGCTTGGCTAAAATTGGGTCATGCAACAGGAAAATGATCCCAAACAGGGCAGCAAATTCACAACAGAATGACTGAAAATAGCAGAGGAATCTGAGGACATCTGGTGGCTGCATGAAGAATGTCATAAATTAGAAGTACTTGGAGCATGGCAACTAAAAGATTCATGTGGATAAACTGCTGGCTGTGAAGTCTTTGGACGGCTTGTGTTACTGCCCAGCAGAACCTTGTTGCGCTGTTGTCACTCTAATCCCAGATCTCAGATACTAACATGGTTTTGTGAATGATACGGTGGAAAAAAATACACCAAAAATGTCAAACGTATGCAAAATTAGGTGTGTAAGCGGGTGTAATGCACCAGCCCTAGAAGTTGCAAAATGCCGTACACTGCCATTCAACCCACTGTGCCTCCTCTCGCTGACATCGAGGAGCGAGCACAGCTTTGCCATTAGAGAGGGAAGAAGAGAAGCCTGTTGCACTGTGGGCCCGTCAATCACTGCTTACAGCTACATTTGGCATTGCAGTCAGGTACAAAAAGTGTGTTTTGTGCCAAACTACCTCAAGTCAGACAGGCATCCAGACAGTGTACCTGAATAACAATATTTCATCAGAGTAAAGTGGGAATAACAGGGAACAGGATGTGGGGAGTAAACATAGTTCAGGATGGAGCTGCAGTCGTGTTGTTATGTCTTACAACAAAAAAGCAACATACGTCTTCAAGGTTCTCCTCTACCTCTCCTCCTACCTCCCCTGTTCTTCAGCTGTAGCAACTCCTTCCTCCTCCTTCTTCTCCTCCACGCACACACCAAACACACACACACCACTCAACGTGCCCTTCCAGATTCATTAGCATATAAATAACTCGTAAAACACAAAACACACACACAAGGCAGCGGTGCCATCACACACATGCCATTTGCGGTGGTGTTAAGAGGTGAATGTGGAATATTAGTGGGTATGAGCAGACTCTGGTGTCCATTAGTATGTGTTGGTGTGTGCGTGCGTGTGTGTGTGAGAGAGTGAGCGTTGTGCCAAACCTGATGAAAAGGCTTTTAGGCTAATTACATGTGTGTTGCTATCTGTATGAATTTTAATCTTGCGCTGACATCTTTCTCTCTCGCTCTTTTTGTCATACACACAAATAAAATGTGTAGACACACACAGCTCTAGGTCAGTACTCTGCTGCAGATGTGCTTTAAATTAGGGAGACATTTTAATAGAATAACTTCTATTAACATGTGTCCATGTGTGCACAGTGACGTCTTCCACAACTCCAAACCCAACAGCTGAGTGAATAAAGACCACACGTTACCCACACAGCCTCTGATACCTTGTTTGCTGACCATGCATTTTATTTGGCCCCTCTTCCTTCCTCTACTGTTTAAATTGAGGGATAAAAGGGGGATTTTGAAGTGAGGAATGACTGGATTTTTAAAAAAAATATTGTTTTTAAAATCTGATCTAACAGTGCCCTCTGTCCAGAGGAAGTTAGAACTGCAACAGGACATTTCCACGTGAAAAAGTGTTCCTTACATTTTCAAACAGCTTCTATCTCAAATCAAAGGCACAGAGCCCATTTTTATCCCCTCAAAAGTAGATTGCAATCAGTGCAGTATTAAGTGCTGTCTTCTTTTGAAGTTGCAACAAAGGCAGATAAGTAGACAGCCTATGACATTTGATACGAGGAAATATGAAGATAAAAATGTAAGACGATATAGATTTGGGTTATTACGATAGCCTTGATTCCAGGTTCATGGACCAAAAGACTAAAGAAGAAATACCATTAGACACTGTAATGAAGCCCAAGCAGCATGTAAAAGAGAAGCATGGATCATAACAACAAACCACTAGATGTGTTTGCATAGTGGATCAAAGAGGATGTCAAGTAAATAGAACCTTTCTATTTGCAAACTCAAAAACAACCTTTTTATGCTTCACTTTTGCTTTTCTGTGCGAGGCTGTTACTACAACATGGGCTCATTTGGTCACACTTAAAAGCAGGATAATGGATGGGCAAATTAGATTCACTTTCAGCTTAATAATTTTCGTGCACTGGCTTTGAAAATTCTAATTGTTTCTGCCATTAATCATTTGGCAAATTCTTGGTTTCTCTTTATTCCTGTTTTTTAAAACTAAAAATCCACTGGCAAGATATTTCAGATAATTCTCCTGCTCATGCTTTCAGAAAGTATGAATCATATGAATGCCCTTGAGTTAGGTTAGCATGTAGAAATCACATGATCCAAAAATCATGTGATTTCTATCCCATTAATCCCATTTAATCAGAGGTTTGTGTGTCACAGATATAGAGAGCATGAACATGGATGTCATCACCCTTTGGTTTTGAACTGTATTTAGAAGTCGGGCTACCCGTCCTGATGCAACCCTAATGGGATTTATTTCTCCTCCCAAAACTGAACCGGAGATCTTTCCTTGTTTGAAATTTATTTAAAAAGAAATTCCAAAAGGCTCCAACTGCACACGCACAGCACAGGCTTAGCAGACTCAGATTTGCTCCATCCATCTGATTACATGGCCACAGACCTAACTAAATCATCCAGGTAGATGGGTTATTAAGTCATTTGTTGTGATGAGAGGATAAACTTTCCATAGAGAACAAATGTGCTTTAAATGTGCTTTAAACCTGCACATTTTAACATAGGAGTCAATGAGGCTTGACTCCCTTTTAGAGTCTGCTTCAAGTGGCCACTTGAGGAACTGCAAGTTAAAATGTATTGTCCTCCAATGTCCTCATAAACTGTAATATAATTTTACATGCAAATATGGTAAACTGACTTGACTTGACTTGACAAAACTGCAATGTGAACCAATGTCTTCTGTACTGATATCAGTGTGTTGAACTAACAATGCTTTTGCCTGCTTCACAACCTCAATTTCATCACATTTTTACAATTTCAAGTGTAATATTCAATTTGTAATAATCGCTCAGTTATGTCAGCAAACAGCTGTCTGTGTCTATTTCAACATCTAACTGAGTTAGTGTCCTTTGAAGGCATCTGAAATGAGTAAAGACTGAGCACATTTTTGGATTTCCTTAAATCTTTACAAACTATATAAATAAAGATGGATTTGCTTTGAAGTCAGCCAAGCAAAATGTTTCATAGGAGAGAATGTATGATGCTTTATGGGCTGTAAAACCATGATACTGTGTCCCAGTAAGATTTGGATGAGGAGATACCAGTCCAAATGAAAACAACACAAATGAAATCAAATTTAAACTGTGGCTGCGAACGCTATCAGCTCGTCCAAATGGACTCTCTCTGTTGGACCTCACTCCTCCTCGCAGTCCACCCCCACCTCCGCGTTTGCTGCTTCGTCCAGCTGGCTGGTTTCGGCTGAGTCCACTTCCTTTTGACTCGCATCACCGTCTTGGTAACGGCGGACAGTTGGTGGGCAGAAAGACGTCTCCAACGATGCTGGAGGTCCGCAGACCCAACTGGCGTGTGTGTGAGAGAGATTATTCTTGTAGGGAAACTAGCCCTGAAACAACCTGGATCCCGTGGATGATTAGACTCAGACAAGCTGGCAGGGACACTGTGGAGCAGAGGGTCTCCTGTTGGTTTGGCTGAGTGAAAGGCTTGGCCTGGCTGGTCCAGGCATGGATGCTACGCTTTGGCTTGCTCAACAGAGAAGAAGTGAAAGAGTGGAGAGAGTGAATGAGGAGAAGGCATGCAGCCCGAGGAAGTGTGCTGAAGACAAAGGCAGGCTGTCTTGTAACTACTCTGTAACTACTTTTATTAAACTACACTTTGTAGCCCCAGTTTTCTCTGCATGCCGACTTCATTCTTCATTACTTCATTCTCTCCCAGTAAATGACACAGATTTGGACTACATCAGTTTGCACAGGTTAAGCTGTAGGCTAATTAGTTTAACATTTAAACTAGTTTGTGTTGTATTTACATGTCTTGTTTGATTTTTCAACATATAATGGTACCGTACTTTAACTCTGATTTGACATATCACAACAATATTTCCATTTAAATTGTTATATAACAACACAGTGTCACAGTCCAAATTGCATACCTCCTCTTTTTTCAGTTTTCCAGTGTAGTCAGGCTTGCAGATGTATTTTAATTTCCACCCATTTTCATCCACTCATCCAATTCAGGGTCATGGTGGGCTGGCGCATATTCCAGCTGTCGTGGGTACACCCTGGAGAGCTTGTCAGTCTGTCGCAGGCAGATAACCATTCACACTAACACCTTCGGCCAATGCAGAATCACCAATAAGTCTAACAAGCACTCTTTGCACTATGGAAGGAAGCCAGAGTACCCACACAGGTCCACACAGAAAAGTCCCAGTGTGGATCTGAACCCAGAACCTTTTTTGCACCACACTGCAGATTTCTACCAAAATAAAAGTCTGGTAATCCACAGGAGATGTTCTGTGCAGTCTGCATGTTCTCCCCATGTCTCTGAGAGCAAAAGGGAATAGGGGACCCTAACTCTTGGCTGCTACTCAAATCTTGTGGTTTAATGTGTTTAAATGAGGCAAAATCTGTTAATCTGTTTAGGGGCATCAGGGTCTGGTCCTGCAGGTCTTGAGTTTGAATCCACTGTCTGGCCAGCACCTTGTCATGCATGTTAAGTTAATTAGTGATTCTCAATTAGCTGTACATGCAAATGTGAGCATGAATGAGTCCTTTGGTGGACTGGCAACCTGTCCTGGGTGTATCCCACTCTCACTCCATGACAGCTGGGGTATGCCACACACCTCTCATCCTGTAACCCTAAACAGAATAAGAAGTAAAGAAAATAGAGGGATGGCCTGGTTTACACATATAGTAAGAAGTTAAATTGGTAATATCCAGCACCTGGAATGTGTCCAACTCAATTACACACAGTGTAGAAAAATGCAAGTTTGTCTGCTTGCTGTGTTTGTTTGAAATTCCACTGATCACTAAACACGTGGTCAGATTTTGAGGCTTTTGGGAAAATATTTAGATCAAAATTGTAAAAACTGCGAGCTTCATAAAGACGTGAAAGTTAAATAAAATAAATTATTGGAAATGGAAAGCTAAAAGGATGAGCTTTATGATGCACTGCAGCAATATGGATAAAAATCAGTGTCAGTAAAGACCGATTTCTGGTCTGAGCTATAACTGACAAATTACAGACCACGAATCGGAAATCTGATTGGACTAATTCAACTAAAGAAAATGGTTTGAATATCTCAAGATGGATCTAAGCTGCATCCGCTCAGAAATATCATGAGACTACTTCAAACTAATGCACTAAACTTAATTGTTTTCAATCATTTTAAACATTTTGATTAGCCAGTGTGACTTTCTTTCAGGATTTGGGAGCGAACATTTGAAAAGAGAAAATGTGTAGCTGTATAAAACTACAGATCATCTTGGTGTGTGCGATCACACAAGCCACAGTATTCCTTGGCAACACTCCAACTCAAGAGTATTCAGTAATCATTAATACCTCATTACATGTTAACATGAGTACTCAATACTTAGTGCAGCATTCAGTGTCCTTTTTGTGAAGGTAGCTTGCAGTGTTGCAATGTTATTTTACATCGTGAGCCACTTACAACCCACTTTGATCTTAAGTGGGCTGGACCAGTGAAACTCACCTGTTTGTCAGCGTAAAGAAATTTAACTACACATTTAATCCTATATTTAATTAAAGAAAAAGAAGTGCAGTTTTTCTACATGATACAGAAATGCTTCAGCAGTAAATGAAAGACATCTGTCAGCACGACTCTTCAGCTTAAATTCTGAAAAACAAACATGTAAAAAGACAGAGAGGGTTCTGGTATCCGATTGCCCAGACTGTCTGGCAGTGAAAAAACATTAACTTTCTGTCATTTAACTCTTTACCTGTTACTTATTTACTTCAGTGTCGTATGAATTTCCACTGCTGAGGACTTCAGGAGAAAAGCTGCAAAATTTATGAAAACACAGTCCCCCAGCATGCCAGATTGGAGCCTTTGGTGGGCTGATTCTGGCCCCCATGCCTTATGTTTGACACCCCTGATCTAGTACTCAAACTGCCTCTGTCTCATATTTTTTGCTAAACTAATGCCTGCAGACCCACGCTCACAAACATCATCAGCTATGCCACAAAGGTAAATTGGACTTTTGTACCTCCTGCTTCATGCACACTTAAAAATTAAACAGGGTGTGCAACAGGGGTATAAAGTGCCGAGCCAATAGCCCCTTGGGTGCCCCACTTTACTCAGTGCTAATGGGCCACAGGTATCTTTGACCTTGGCCTGTAAACCTTTGTGACCACATGTAAAGTCTGTGTGACGCTGACAATAAACCATCCACAAACAGAGCTGTAAAAGTGCTCAAACCGAGCAGGACCACATTTCCCAGTGATGACGCACACACACACACAGCAGGAGAAAGCATCACCAGCAGCGCTAAATGTTTCTGTTTTCCTTCTATATGTATTTCCTTCCGTCTGCTAGCGCCCCCTGTCGGGAATTATCAGTAACTCTCAGCAGTCTGGCCGTCCCAGCGCCGCCCGCAGGAGCTTCCAAGTTCACAAACCGCTGGCTGTGTTTGGATAGTTTGGATAGCTGTCCCACGGAGTCAGATACCACAGCCTCAGCGTTGTTACAGTTGTTGTGCTTTGGATGAACACACGGACTCCAGGTCAACTTTCTGTTTTTGTTTTCGGGCCTCTAACATTTGAGCGTTTAAACTTTCTTTTGTTGCTTTCTGGCTTTGTTTCTGTGTCCAGAGTGATTTCTGTGGATGGCGAGGTCTAACCAAGATGGACACGGGCTGTCTGCCGGTTGAAGACTAGATAACGGCTTCTCAAACTAAATGTAGACTTTATTTTTTTACGCGTGTTTATCGTGTTTATCCGTGAAATTTGTAGTCGCACCATTTCCATCCCGGGGGTGGGGGATCAAAATCCTATAATGAACATTTTCCCACTGGAGTTTCGGTAAACTTTTCCCACGACTCGCCATGTCGGGAGTGGTCCGCACCCTGAGCCGCTGTCTGCTCCCGGCCGAGGCCAGCCGGGACCCTGTCGGCAGCAAGGAGAGGAGCCGGGAGAGAGACGCGGCGCAAGAGCGGGAGGCGAGGCGCAGGAGTCGGGAGATAGACGCGATGATCGCCCGGGAGAGGAGAGCCATTCGGCGGCTGGTGAAGATCCTCCTGCTCGGGGCCGGGGAGAGCGGAAAGTCCACATTCCTCAAACAGATGCGCATCATTAACGGGCAGGAGTTTGATCAGAAGGCACTTCTGGATTTCCGGGACACAATCTATGAGAATATACTGAAGGTAAAGACGTGGCTCGAGGGGGCCTTCATCCTCCACATATCTAATGTTTGCCGTGTTTGTTAAACATCCAAATCGTGTTTTATATCTGAGAAGGACAACAGTGAGGGGGCATTTTGAAAGTTTTCACAAGTAATTGACACTTTAGGTCACCGTGGCTCTAACTATTCAGATTTTTTGAATGAGTTGCTTATGTCTTAGCTTTTATAATAAATCTGATTGATTTTTATTTTTTTAAGACAGCCAAAACATTTTCTGAGGAAAATCAAGATGATGGGAACAATTTATATCTGCAGGCCTGGGCCATTAGCGACTAAGGTTCACACACTTATTTAAACACACACAGAGGTCTGTTGACATAGTGCATATTTTTATCCTGAAGTGAGTCTATGTGTGTGTGTGCGTCCTGTCCCTTTGTTTGCTGTCATGGCTGGGCCTCCTTCACCAGCTAACAATACCAGACTATTCCTGAGGGATGAGCACATCCGTCCTGAGTGCCACACAGCCCAGACGAGGATGATAAGAGCCTGCACTTCTGCACAGACAAGACAGTATTCAGTACCCTCCCCCAAACACAAGTATACAGTGACCGTCCTGTCTCGGGCCAGATCAAGAACACAATCTTCCCACACACCACATACTTTACCAGCAGCCAAACTCCGGAAAACACACACAATGCGCGATGTGTAGGAGCTGATAGGCCAGGCCAAAACTACCAGCTATTACCCCGCTTAAAACATCTGTAATTCCCTCACCAGCGCTGCAGTCATTCGTCATGTAAAGTATATAAAGAGCGAATGTTAGTATTAGGGTTGTAAGTGGAAGTTATTTTCATTAATGATTAATCGTTTCTGTTTTATCCCTCTGTTCAGTGTCTGCTCTTTTCCCCGTCTTTTTGGATGCGGCTTTTTCTTTGCAAATCTGCACAGAAGGCCACGATCCTGGAGTGACCTCACCACTGCAAGAAAAAAAAAGCTTCTGGTTGAGAAGTGATGCACTCTTGCTCAGTTGCAGATTCAGTGCTGTTTGCTGAAGAGAGTAGCACACGTGGTTGTAAAATCTGGAGTTTATTGGAGGTTCATGCAGGCAAATTGGGTGATGCTCCGCATACTCGACGTTTATGGCTTCTTTAATCAGCACAAGCTGTGCTAACATAATTGGAAAACGGTTTTCCTGATGATCAATCAGCCCTGTAACGTGATAAACGTTCACTGGGCGACACAATGTGCCACTGAAGGACTGATGGCTGCTGGAAAAAGGCCTTTGAGCATCTATGTAGATGATACAACAGCAATAATAACGAATTTATCATCAGTGGTTGAATTAATGAGCGTTAAAATCATATCTGGATAATTTGGTGTTGGAAAACGAGGACATTTTGAAGCAATCCCAGCTTAACCGAACTTAAAAAAAGTTAATCCTACATGATGTGTGTGCATCCTACATGATGTGCCTTCTTTGAGTTTGGACGCCGCTGTTTGGATTTCCCACATCACAAAGGAATAACAGCCAATCGTGTGCTAGATGCGGTTGTTGGTGGAAGATCAGTGTCACCTACCAGGTGTAGCGGGGAACCCCCTGTCTTATGGGAACCTATTGATGAAGAGTGAGAGAGCAAAGTGGGAAAGGAAGGAAAGAAGGGCGGATAAAGCTGAAAGAGAATGCACAGGTGTGCTGCACAATTAGGCCTGCAGAAATAAACAGCGGAGAGGTGGAGTTCAGATGCGGTCTGAGTGATTATCTTGTCAAGCGGTGGATAAATCTGTGGTTTAACCATTGTCAGAGGAAAACCCCTCTGATCTAAGTTAGCCTTAACTAGCAAGTAAATGATCACTGAGTCATTTTGGACTTTTGAGGTGCATTTCTTTATCACAATAGAAGATAAATACCAGCAATAAAAAAGAGCTAATTTTTCTAAACTGAGCATGTGATGGCTGCTCCCTTCTCTTATCTCTGGTAGCTTTTATCTCTCATTGCCTTTCTTGAATTTCTTTGAAGTATTCGCCTGCTTTTTTTCTCTCTCTTTTTTTCTTCTTTTTTGGCTCGTTTGGTTCACAGCAGATATTTTGGCACCGGCTGCCCGCTCATGTGTTGTGTTTTGTGGCTGGTGTTGATGTCACTTGCAGTCCCATCGTTCACTGGGGCTCCGTGGGCTCAGAAGGCAGGCGTCGCTTTAGAGGAGGAGGAGGTCAGTGCAGTTCGCGGGGTGGACTGCATTAACGCAGGAAAGAGAGCCGCTTTTCAATACAACATTTATAAATGAAACTGAACCCTGCCAGCTCCAGCCATCTGCCGGAGGCAACTGCTACTAACGCTGCTGACCACGCCATGACTGTGAGAAGCCCATCAGCTCAGACATCAGATTTTAATGTTTTTTCGCCCCGTGTGGTCAGATACTGAGGGCCAGTAACACATAAAATGAGCTTTTCAATCAAAGTCTGTTACTCATTTAAATTTGTGCGTCCTGTGGCGTTGCCCTCTACGGCTGGGGAGGAGGTGAAGTTTGGTTGGAGTTAACAGGAAGCAGAAGATTCAAATACTAAATCCCCATATATCCTATGTAAAAAAATCTTCTGAGCTGTTTTTTTCCTTTTCTTGTCTTATTGATATTTCCTCCGTCTACTCTATGTAGCTGGTTTTACACGTGGATGTCAGGCGAATGAAGTAAGGATATTGTACACTCGGAGTCTGCTTCACATTCAGTCTGACTATCTGTTTGCTTCAGGCTGCCTGAGCAGCGCGTGCAGGGCCCGCAGCAAAGTACGACCACTCCTTCGCTGTGAATTCGCTAGACTGCTTCCTGCATAAATTTAACCTGGGAATTATTTAACTTGATCGCCCAGACTTTGTGCTGCCGAGCTGGGAGGATTTTACATTTTCACCTCTTTAAGGTATAGCTTGGAAAAGTTCAGGGGTGCCAGTGCATGTGTGGAAGTATCCTATGTCAGTCACATAAGGAAGTTGTCCGGTCAAAAACTGGGTCATAGTTGTGGGAAGTATGCAACCTGCACTTCCTGGGAAGTAAAGCGAATGTTGTTTATGGCCTTTGTGCATGCATATGTTCAAATGTTTATAACCAGATAATCAGTGATAAACTAGAATTACTCTGAATCAGTTTACAACAAGAGTTACAACATCCATGCAACACCTGTCCATCCATCCACCTTTCCTTCCACTTATCCAGTTTCTGGTCAGTGGGGGGAAGGTAGTGGTTGGAACCATTCACACTCGTAATTACACCTACGGCCAATTTAGAATTGCAAATTAACCTAACCCAGGGAGAACCAACACAAGCACAGGGAGATAACTCCACAGAGGTCCCAGCTGGTGGATTTGAACCTGGGGCCTCCTCGCTGTGAGGCAGCAGTGCCAGCCATCTGTCTGTCATTTCTGTGTAATTACCAACATGTTCAGACTCATAACAGTAAGCAAACCTGACTTCCAGTGTTTAGCCCTACCTTTGTTCCCCTTTTTCTAGCTGAGATTCACAGTAACCCATGAGCGGCAGACCAGAAATGCACACAAGCTGACGTCATCTGAACGTCCGGATAACGCACAAGCTAGTTCTCGTTAGAGAATGTGTGCAGTCCTCTGGTACTGACCTCTTAGATCGGCCAAAGCAAAGGCAACGTCAGTCATCTGAATTCTTCGGAGGCTTTGAAACTGAGCTGCACATAACTGACTTGCTACAGGCAGACAGTGACAGGCTGATCGGCATGGAAGCAGACAGTGGAGTAAACATGCGGGCACTCAGGAAGAGACGTAGACAGGAATATGGAGGATTATGATACAAATGAGGCAGATTAGTAAATTGATAAGGCTCGTGTCATGAGTCGATGTGACTCACTCAAAGCTCACACGGTCATTCTGCTTTGGGAAGTTCGCTGCGTCCACGCTGGTAGTGGGTCTGCATGTTCGTCACATTAATGCAGCATGTGTGTTTGTGTGTGTCTTTGTTTTAAGCACCACTGTGGGATTTCCTCACTTGTTTAGGTTCACATCCATCTCACTCATTCCTAAAAACAAAAACAGCATTTCTGAACAAAAAGTCTGAACAGGCTCAGACTTGAAATCACTCCACAACACTGAGTCACAGAGGGCAGCCAAGTCAGACTGCACACACACGCGCACATGAAATAGACATACATTGTAGATACATTAGTCAAACCTTCTTTTCACTCTTTGCATTTGCCTTTTTTTTTGTTATAGCCATGTTCAAAAGCGTGGGTGGTGGGGGCTCTCTCTCTTTGACTTCCTGGTTTTCACATGTTATTTGTAAAGACGACGCTGAGCCGGGTCTGGAGATGTTGATGTTGTGGGTGTGTAAAAGCCTCTTCAGTGTGAGATTAAGCAATACAAATAAATTTGACTATTGCAAAAGATTCAGATGGGTCATGAGTCATTGACAGACACACACAGAGCACACGTACTTTGACCCCTGAGACACTCTTAAATTATTCACAGCAGAGTCATTGTAACGATCCATAGAACAGATGAGCAACAACTCTTTAATAATTCAGCCGCTCTGGACTTGGAGATGCTGTGAAATACGCCTCACATTTGCAGTGAGTTAGTAAGAGCCGGTGAGGGTGTAATGGATCGGCGCGAGCTCACCGATTCAAAAATCAAAGGTTTTTATAGCTAACTTACATTTTTGGTGATGCTCGCAGTTGTTCACAAGAATTGGCTGGAGAGAGAGAGAGAGAGAAAAAAGAAGTATATATTTATAGTTGCTGTGTGAAGCGGGCGTAAATGCTGCATCATCACTTCCAGAAAGTTACAGCCCACCTCAATCTGACATCTGGAGTAGCTGTTCAAGAGACTAGATGACGGAAATAGAAAAAAGTAGAACTGAAGGAGGAATATTCAGTCTCAGGAAGAGACCTCCCACACAGATCCCACATGGTTCTCCTCAAAAAACCACCAGCAGCCACACGTGTATGCGTTCAGAGTGTGACTTAAATGCATGAGTTTCAGCGTTAAAGTTACTCCATGTTTACGAGGAATGCTAGACTCTTTTTTTTCCTCCCATCTGTGTGGTAAGAAAAATATCTGCGACATTAAGACAGGCGGCTGCTCTTCTTGTGTGTGTCTGCAGGGCATGCGTGTGCTGGTGGATGCCCGCGACAAGCTGGGTATCAGCTGGCAGAGCTGTGAAAATGAGAAGCAGGGCATGCTGGTGATGTCGTGGGAGGGCCGCGTAGGCGCTTCGGGGGTCGAGCCCAGTGAGTTCCAGCTGTACGTAATGGCGCTGAGCGCGCTCTGGGCGGACGCCGGCATACAGGAGGCCTACACGAGACGCTCCGAGTTCCAGCTGGTGAGTAGACATTATTCTCAGTCCTTTTAATATCCTCCCACGCCCCTACGAACTTTCATCACTAACCACCTGAGACATCCAAAAGTGGTAATTTTAACTGGATGATGTTTAACCCTTGTAATTATATGAAAGTGATTATTGCTATAGAAACTCTGCAAGATGCAGTAAAGTCAGTCTGTGCTTTTCATGGCAACAAGCTGCAGTACTCTGAGGTGGTGAGAGGGTGCAAAGCAAGAAGGGAGGGCAAGGTGCTCGTGTGCCAGTGCTGCAGAAAATGAGCACTTAAATCAAAGCGTTGTTTGGAATATTCAGCTTTATTATCATCTGAGCAATTTAGTATGACTTTTCTGCTCGAGTGCTTTTTCATGTGCTTTCAGTTGCAACATATGATGCCAGGGCATGCACCGATGTAGCTGCTATTGTGTTTGTTATAGTTAAACCAAAGCAAATCACCAGTGAAACAAACTGTTATCCTACTTGTACTCTTTTCCCCTGCTTTACACACATATGTGGATGTTTTTTAGATTAGCTGAACCATTGCAAAATATTTCCCTGATCCTTTTTGCTGCTGCAGAAATCTCCCGTGTGGTGCAGATACCCCTCTTTGGGATTTTGTAGACTTAAAGAAAAACAATGTATATAGACGCAAACTCTTTGTAACCGTTTAAAAGGGCATTTCACTCAAAAAGTGTTTGTTGTCTTTTGTAAACCCAGTCAATAGAAAAAGAAGAGCAAAGGTTCAAAATGTTTTACTCGTTCAGCAGTCTAAGGCAGAAGCTTCCAACCTTTACACATATCAGAGGCCTATGAGTGTGCACTGAAGATGCTCGTGTTTCTGTCAGTGATAGTTACAGTGCTGTAAAAAGTATTTGTCCCCTTCCAGATTCGTTAATTGTTGTCACACTTATATGTTTCAGATCATCAAGCAAATTTTAATATTAGACAAAGATGACCCGAGCAAATACAAAATGCAGGCGGGCAGCGTCGGCACCTAAGTTAGGAGCGATAACTCTTCAACAAGGCGACGTAGGAGCTTCAAATTGATGTTATAGGTGCATCTACTAAAAATCTTTTCTTCTGACCTCAAGGTTAGAGTAAGCTTTCTGAAAATCTTGTGCGTGTGATAGCTTGAAAACAAGACAACGTAGGATTTTGAAATTGATACCATAGGTGTGTCTACTGGATAAGGGGTAGTATAAGGAAGAGGACTCCTTACTACATTTATTTATATTATATTATCTGTATAGCACTTTAGAGCACACCTTCAACTTTATTAAAATCACCTTATCAAGCCCTTTTTTTTAGCATTGCACTTTAAGCATGGATTTGCACAGTAAAACATTTGCACACAATAAGTTTAATTATTTATTGACTATTTATTGGTAATTTTAAAATCAGTTGGTAGCCTTGTTTCAGATTCAGCACTGCTGCTCCTCATCAAGGAATGTGGTGGTTGTCTGTCAGGAGAGAAGAATGGTGATTGAGATTGAGATTAAGGTTTACCAGTAAGGAAAACTAATGCAAATGTGTGTGTGGGAAATCTAGGGATAAAAGTGGTGCAAAAAAGTGTCTGTAAGATATGATTACCCACCTTTCCGGGAACGACCATTGGTAAAGCGAGTGTGGTGAATCTTTTCGTGCTTGGGTTTTTGGGTTTGGTGTAAAATTAAAGTGTGAAATATTTATTAATATGAAAACGTGATATGTATTTATTTATTCTAATTGATATATTGTATACTGTGGTGGAAGGTTGGGATTTAAGAATTTACCTGAGAGTGGAAGAATGGTTTAGTCTGTGACAGCTGAACATATTTAAGGCTGCCGGTTGTCATTAGAGGGTTGATTGTGCTGTGAAGAAGCTCGACGAGTGAATTGTTGTAAGGAGAGCTGTATAGCAAATAAGTACTTTTTGTTCCACTACACTTGCCTTGGTCCATCTCACTGTTTCCAGCCGCTAAGGGCTGCCCTGTTACAGGTAGCACTGGCAGGATTTTTAAATGATGATTTCATATTATGAAAGGAAAGTAGCGACCCAAACCTACTTGGCCCTGTGTGAAAAACAGTTTTTGAAAGTTGAGTTTCATTATTGACATCCAGGTCTGATAACTGCCAGACCCGTTGAATTTTTAAAATCACTTAAATAGAATCTGCCGGACAAAGTGAAGTAAAGTCACTGACATCTGTCCATCACAAAGGGTTACAAAGTCTGAGGCTTTGGGACTCCAGTGACTACAGCGAGAAAATTTGGAGCAGTGGTGAACCTTCCCAGGAGTCACTAGCCTACTGAAGTGAGAGTGCATAGATGACTCATCCATCAGGTCACACAAGAGCCAATAACGATGTCTAAAGAACTGCGTGCTTCATATGAGTCAGTTAAGGTCAGAGTTCACGATTCTATTGGGAAAACACTCTGTGGACTGACGAGACAAAAGCTGAACCTTTTGTGTCCTGTTACATGTGCTGTAAAACTAACACAGCAGGTCATAAAAACATCATCATAGCTACAGTCAAACATGGTGGTGGTAGTGTGACGGTCTGGGGCTGCTTTGCTGCTTCAGGACGACTTGCTGTAAGTGATGGAAACATGAATTCTGCTTTTTACCAGAAAATCCCGAAGAAGAATATCCGAACATCAGTTCAAGAGACCTTGGGTTATGCAGCAGGACAATGATCTAAAACGTCTCCAGCAAGTCCACCTCTGAATGGCTCAGAAAAAACAACATGGTTTTGGAGTGGCCTCGTCAAAGTCTGGATTTATATCAAACTGAGATGTTGAGGCGTGACCTTAAACAGGCCGTTCATGCTCGAAAACCCTCGAATGTTGCTGAATTGAAACAATTATGCAAACAAAATTAAAATTCCTCCACAGTGATTTGAAAGTCATTTCCAGTTATTATAAACACTTGTTTGCAATTCTTGCTGCCAAGCGTGGCGCAACCAGTTATTAAGTTTAGGGGGCAATCACTTTTTCACATAGGTTGGGATAGATTTTTCCCTTAGTAAGTGAAATCATGTTTTAAAAACAGCATTTTGTATTTCCTCGGGTTATCTTTGGCTAAAATGAACATGTGTTTGATGATCTGAAACATTGAAGTGTTACTAATATGAAAAAAAATAAGAAATCTGGAAGTGGGCTGATACTTTCCCACGGCACTCTACAATGTCCAGTTCTTCATTAGTGTTATTTTCTAGTTTCTTCTGTACACTTCCCACCTTATAATACTTAACATGATTTATGTGGTATTATGTAAAGAAATATATGAATATACTGAAATCTCTGACACAGTGTAGTCTGGGGTTTTTTGTTGTTTAAACCAGATAAACTGGCTTTAAGCTTTGGCCAAAGAAAATGTCAAGTAAAATAACGTCTGACCTTTCTGTTAAAGAAGCAGCTTAAATGACTTTTGAGGACGTATCTTTGATATCTAACATCCAAAGTGAACATTTCTTTGAATATCTACAGCTCTGGAGTTTGGTCTCTTCAGTTCCTGAGCTTAACAAAATATTACCAGGAATTGCAACACTAATGGTTTGATTTCATTAGTGTTCTCTTGGCTTTCATCTGGCTTCCATGAAACCTCAATATCGCAGCTTGATGCATGAGGGTCAGATTAAGAAAAGGATATTTCAAAATAATAACTGGAACAGCTCTGACACAAACAGCTACCGCTAATTTAAGAGCTACTTTGATGTAACTGGTTGTATGTGAACTGATGTAACCCGCTCTCATATTGGAAGAATGTAACAGTAATGTGTCCGACGCATGTTTTAAATGTAACGCAATACGGGGAACGTTTATTCTTGCATTGTACTTGGCGGTGTGACAAAAAGGGGTTGGTGAGCTGAACAATGAAATTATGATAACTTGGCTTCTAAATAATCCTCCAGAGTCCAAGACGGCATTCGAATGCATTGTGTCCAGATCTCAGTTCTCAAACTGAAGGATGTACATGTTATTTTGCTATATCGAGAGCAAAACAAATCATTGCTTTTAACTGCAAAACTCGAGCACGAATTTCCTGGTAGACACCTCGGGAAGATGATTATTCGGGTTAAAGCCGCGGTAACCCCCAGAATCGGTGGGAGACGTGTTTAAAAGGTTGTTGTAATGGTGTGCCTTTCTTCTTGAAGGTGCCGCTGGCTTCTGAGGCTGAAATTGTCACATTGTTTATAATGATTTTGTAAGAGTAAGGGAGATGCTAAGAGAGAGCGCGAGAGAGAAAGAGGGGCTGTTGTTTTACTAAAGCTTGTTGTAAACTTGTAGTGTGTGTATATACTGCATAACAATGCAATAAAACACAAAAACGATAAAGCCGTAATAATGCAGTACATTGTCCAGCTCAGATATATTAGTTTCCCTTTTTGCTTTTTAGCCCAGTTCATCATCTTCAGCTCTCTTGGGTGAGAATGCATTTAATTAACAGGCTTTAACTTTTCCATAAACTATAAACAGCGATCAGCCACCGCAAAGCCACGGGTCTAATAGTGTTGATTTCCGTACACTGTTGACGCAGCTGACCTGCTGGAGCTTGGACACGTCCTCTGTGGTCCTGAGCAGCGGGATGTGAGCAGTGGATCCTTTGGCTGCCGGGGCCTTCCTGGATCACATTTTTCCTGTTGCATTGTGTAGATGCTCACTTGCATTGGGATAATTGGGACGGGGATCATTATCGTCTCATGTGTGATTTGTAGTTCGTGGATATTTAAAAGTAGAATGGGAGGCATAGCCTTCAGCTGTCACCAGCTCACAGTTTGGACAGCCTCTCTACTACTAAGATCAGGCCTAAAACTTTCCTTTCTGAGAAAACACATAGTTTTTATCACTCACCTTTTTCTCTGCACTCTGCATTTAACCATTAGTTATTATTCATTTCTGGCTCTCCATTGTCCCCCTCACCCCCAACCATTCGTGGCACATGGCCGCGCCTCCCTGCGCCTCGTCCTTCTTGTGGTTTCTTCCTGTTAAGAAAGAGTTTTTTCTCCCCACTGTCGCCATGTGCTTGCTCACAGGCTCATTTGATTGTCTTTACCTTTCAATATGAAGCACCTTGATGCGATTGCTGTTGTGATGTCGCACTATATAAATAAAATTGAATTGAACTGAATCGAATCTCCGAAATTGTCAAGCTGGTTGTCAAGGTCAACTCCCGGGGCTCTTTTTCATGTTCTTTGAAGCATTCCTGAGCCTTTCTGCTGCACTGAGTAGTTAGCCTGAAGAAAAAAACTTTGCACTGTAGCCTTGCATTCCACTTCTGTAGTCATATTGATGTGGAGAGCAGGAGATATTTGCATGGTAACTGATTTACCTCAGCCTGTTTTCTCTGATCTAATAGTCTCTGATGTGCTCAAAACATCCGAGAGAGCAACCGGATCACATTAGAAATGCTTATACCTGCCAGCTGAAAAAGAAGCTGCAGTTAACTGTTTAGTACTGCACCGAGTGAAGCCAAAGTATTTATTGTCTTTTCGCATAACTTCCTTATCTCGCTCGCTCGCTTTCATTTTTTTTTGTTTTGGAGACGTTGCAAAGATGTAATTATTTTCCTCTTGACTGTAAATGGAGCCACTGAAGTGCACTCTGTGGAGTCTCTTCTCCTGAATTACATCCAGCAAACACAAACGTGAAACTCCTCACAGACAGCAGAGCAGTTCTTCTCCCTTTTAACAACGTGCAGAACATTAAACACACACAGATCAACACCAGTGGGTTGCACAAGAAATGTTTTCTTTATAGGCAACGACCACTCACCACGAGTGCACAGAAGATATGCAAGTTATTACAGTGAAAGTGATGGAGGACATTTTTATCATCATCTTTGTCTCTCTTCCTAAGGTTTTACATCCACAAAATCATCATCAGAAGGCATCATAACATTTCGTTATGTCATTTTACAAAACAGTGAACCAGATAAGCTTTTAAAAATAAGTGAAACGCTCAAAACTCATATGAAACTTCCTAAGATGAGTCACGTCTGGCAGATATTTTTTCTGCTGTCTTTAGCCCGAGCAGCCTTTGCTTTTTTTTCCAAGTTCATCTTTTATTCTCCCGTCTCGCAGGAACAAAAACAAATAGACTCCTTTCAACAGCCACTTGCTATATTTTAAAGAACATTTTGTGAGAAACAGACCGGCTAGAGAAACCATTTGTCCAATAAACGTCTACAGATATGCTGTGAAGGGCCGGACAGCTTGTCAATGACACTCAATGGTTGAGCAGAATGATCGCTAACCATATTGTCAACAGAGGGAATGTCTCACGGCATCGGCATCACCAGCTGGGCTCGCTGTCTGTGCTCCGTGCATTGGCTGTAACAGCTAGTTTTATTTGGACTTTATTGAAAGTGATGCAGCAGCTTTACTGTCTGCTCGGGGCTGTGAGGACGACCTTTAACCTTGTTACGCTTTTATCGGTGACAAAACAAGCTGGAGTCACATAGAAGGTGCTTACGTCTCTGTCTCCGCTGTCTCACACTCAACAAACTGTGTGCGCGTGCTTGAGATGTACAGCTCTGGGTCAGACCGCTTTGTCTTATCTGGAGTTGCTGCGTGATAAAGTTAGTGTGTTACAGCCGCACACAGGCCTGCAGGCATCGTTCTCTCTAAAGGCCAGCACGCATAGGACTCGCATTTAGAGGCGTTTTTGATGCTCGTGGCCTGGTGCCACTCTATCAGCAGACTTGTTCAAAAGTATCAATCTACACTGACTCTGAAACACGCGCAATCTGCTCGTCACCTCAAGACAGCTATTTAAATCGCTGCTGTTCCAGTGTTGTGAATGATGTACAGTCTGTGTGGGCTAAGTGGACTGAGTGCTTCGGTTCAGCTCTTGATTTGCTTTAAAGTGGAGTAAAGCTGGTGAAAGTCAGTGTTTTTCTGATTGTCAGCAAATTCCGTAAAGAAACCAAAAACAGCAATGCATTAAACACCTGCTGGCTGTGTAGCGAACGCGCTGCACAACACTCCTTTTCTTCTGCATGGGTCCAGACTGAGTTTGAAGCAATTCTAGCAGATGTGTACCGCAGGTGTAAAGGGAACGCTTGTGTAGGTTATGATGTAAAACAGTAGTTTAGCCTCCATGTTTAAATTCTGTCCCACTGACATCATTATTGTGGCTCGGGAGGTACAGCGGGTTGTCTAGTGGCTCAATACCCAGAGTTTCACCCAATCGGAGGATGACTGTGTGCGTGAATGTTTTGGTATAGAAACAGAGGCTGAATGTGTGTGAGACTGGGTGAACGACGCTTGTAGTGAAAAACCCTTTAATTTGCATATATGCGTTTTGATTTGTATCATATTTGCTACATCTGGCTTTTTTTTTTTACAATGTATGACTTAAAAATTCATTAATTTAGTTTTTTGGGTGGAAAAGAAATCACACTGATGATGCAGAAGTGTCAAAAATTCACAAAAACTGAATGTATGAAATATGATACTCGAGGAGTTAAGGGGTTAAAGTTGTAAATTTAAAGGGGGGAAAAAAAATGTGTTTTTTAAAGTTGTAAATTTAAAGGGGGGAAAAAAAATGTGTTTTTCTTTCCTGATGAAATCAGATTGCTTCACTTCACAGGGCCCTCATCATACTCCAGAGGTCACAGGTAAACAGGAAATGCTGTGAGTTTAGTGAGGAGCTACAAGCTGATACCAAAAATAGCCGTCAGCTCATTCCAGAGCTTCTTCAAAGAGCCGACGCTTCTGATAACAAGCTTCTGCAAACTCGCGACTAAAATCACAGCATTTTCTTACTGCAAAGTATAAATGGAGTGTAAAAATCGTGCATTACATGTATTATACATGGCAGTCTGTGGCGTGTGTGGTGTGATGAAGTACATCCAGCCTTGCAAAGTGAAGTGCTGTGGTAAAAAAAGTAATAATAAATAAAAATAATAGGCATTTGTGGCTTTCTAGATGTTCAATGTCAGTGGATGATTCAGCAGTGACCCATAATACGACACTATTTGCTGTCAATTGCTACTGGTATTAAAGCACGAATGAATATGAACTGCATATCAGAGCTACCGTGCCGATCTACAACTTAAACTCTATTTTTTGATTCCTTTCATCTCTCCAGCAATTCACTGTCTGAAATCATCTAGTTTGGACTATTGGAATTGAGCAACACTGCAGATCTCATCCATGCTGCTAGTAGAGCTAAAACATTTTAACCAGTGAGCCCATGAACACTGTATTTCTATTTAATATTGGGCAATCCCTGATTCACTGTCCTGCTGCATGCAGTTATTACCAATGCACCAAATTCAAGCAGTAAGTTCCCAACACATCTAACGTGTACTACAG
Organism: Aulonocara stuartgranti; assembly: GCF_965226115.1. NCBI lineage: Eukaryota > Metazoa > Chordata > Actinopteri > Cichliformes > Cichlidae > Aulonocara > Aulonocara stuartgranti. The sequence goes on along the minus strand of NC_138944.1, from coordinate 29,640,133 downwards.
TGCCCAGTTGTTTTTGAAATTACTTAGACCAAGAGTGTGAAATATAAGGCGCAGGGGCCTGAATAAACCTGCCAAACTGCACACGTTTTCTCAGGGATTAAATGTGTGGTTAGACACTGGAAGAAAGGGGATTTTCACTGGCCCTAACCTAACATCAAAGTGGCCCATGATGTAAAATAGTTTAAGTCAGGGATGTCAAACTTAACTTTATATTTGTCATCTCTTTTTTAAATGATTTATGTGCATGTGCTTGGGGCCCAATCGAGGATAAAGGAAGTTAAACGCTACCTAAAAAAGTGCTGGTTTTCTTTTTCTGTTCACTTTTCGGACAAAACATGGAGCAACAGCAGCCTTATTCTCGACAGCAAGAAACCAAAATGTCTGCTGTGGAGTAAATGTGCTGAGTTAGATACTCTCCGCCTCCACTTTCTTGCCGCTCTTGGAGAGGTTTTCCGGGGACACCGCAATCAGCTTTTCCCAGGCACAACTGGGCCCGAGCTGGGCCGCGAGCAGACGGGGGAGAGGGAGGAGAGTCCGATGAGAGGAAGAGAGAAAGGGAGTGGAAAGAGATGAGCGTTGAGATGGGGAGTCTCCCACAGTGAAAATGGAGCGAAGGAAAAGGGGAGATAGTGAGGGGAAAAACAAACCCAAAGCAAGCACAGGCAAGGAGTTTGTTTACTTGTAGGCTTTTCTGTTTTCCCACCACACCCAGATAACACGCAGTTTGATACAGGACATAAACATCGAACCTCCCCTGCTCGAGGAAAACAAGGCTGTAGATCGAGGAGTGACAGTAAGTGGTGGCTGCTGTCGTCAGCGTAGGTTTAGACTTTGCACCGTTCAGAGGACTTTGAAGTCTCACAAAGGTGTAAAGAGGCTATAAACGCACAAATGCGTGCGACGCTGCACACGCACACATTTCATCGATGACTTGGGCCTTGCTGAGGTTTAACATTGTGTATAGTGTGTTTGTGGTACCCCATTTTATCTATAATGCATATCCCTGCCTTGATAGGAAGAAACATAAAATATCCCCAGAGCAGGGATTGCAAATAAGATAGTGGTGGATCTGCACCAGCTAGTGAGTGCATGTTTTAGACTGATAGATTTCAAACATAATCCCTCCCTGAACAGGAAACCTGAGCTGAAGCTGAGCACAGCTGTGTTGAAGAGTATCGGCAACAGTTTCTATTCCAGACAAATCTGGAGAAAAGTGAACTGAAATAACGCTTTTTTTTCTAGAGATTTCTTGAACTCAGCTCAGAAATATAGATCACATTGAGCATTACAGCTGAAACACTTGGTTTAGATTCATTGATTTGCCACATTGATGAGGTTTTGTAAAGTTTTCTGGATTTAATTTAAATCCAAACTGAAACTGCTTCCCCCTCAGTATTAGAAAAGTAGGAATTCCTACTTCTCGCCCTTTTAAAATTGATGATGCTGCATTTGACTTCTGTCACACCCAGCCTGCGTGTTTATCATGCACAGGTTGACAAGCAAAATTTACACTTTTTAAATGTAGCAGTTTGCTGTGTCCAATACTGTAAATTTAATAGATAACAATTTGTGAACAGTTCTTTGTCTGAAATAAGCATAGACTGAAAAGAAAAGATGGTCAACTCCAGTTTTGAAGCTGCTGTCGACAGCAGGCACAGTTTTAGCTAACAGCAGCAAACATCCTCAGATTGTGCAGGCATACATAACACAGATAACAAAACTTTAAGGTGTAATTCAGTTTAACAGGTCACGTACATGAAAATTCTTCCCTGTAAAATTGCTTGTTTCAGATGTGTCGTTGGTCTCTGGGGAACAGCTCATTTTTGGAGCCAGCCTCAAGTGGCCACTTAAGGAACTGCAGTTTTTGGCACTCAGTTTTATTAATTTATTGATTCGTTTCAACGCTCTGGAGATTAAAGCCCGACTAGCCAGTATTAGCTACTTGTTGATTAATCTGTATTGACATTTAAATTTTGGAAAAATGACAATTAAAAAGTAACGAGGACAGGGGAGAAACACCCTACAATCGTGATACCAGTGGTGATGTTGCATAGATTGTCCACTAGAGGGCAGTTTGCAACAAACAACCAGCTGATCTATTCAATTCAGTTGTGTTTATTTAGCATCAAATCATAACACGAGTCGCCTTAAGTACGGTGAAGACCCTGCAATAATAGACAAAATAGTAATATAGAGACTAAGCAGAGTCGGGAGAGTGTGAACAAATGGACATATAAATGAAGGCGATGTCTTTTTGTTTTGTGTCTCTAAAAGGAAAAAATATTGGCCAACGTATCAAGATATCTGATTTTTACAGGACTAAATATCGGTCTTAAAAATCCCGTATCATCGCTGCATGAGACACACAACAACTTCTCCGCCTGACTCACCAAGCACATCGATGACTGTGCCAGTCTGCCTGCCTCAAGAACTGGATTCATGGTGTGTCATTCAAAGCTTTTGGGCATGAAGTGTAATAGTGTTGATTCATTCTTTGTTAATAAATAAATAAAAATGTATCTATGTGGTGTCATAAAATGACACTCTGGAAAGGTCAGTGGACATTTTAAATTTTAAAATTATTCATTAGTTAATAAAAAATAGTATTTATTATTATTTGAATTGAAAGGACTGACCCACAGTAGCACTGCACTTAGTCCCACACTCAGTGACACATATACCTGTGCCCACACACACACACACACACACACACACACACACACACACACACACACACACACACAGAACAGGAGCTTATTCAGGTCTTTGCTGGAATAAAGCCTCTAATCTGCCCATTCACACCATGAATGGAGACATTCCTCCTGCCTTACTCAACACACACACAAATGCACACTCACACACGGGCTCACATACATGCACGCTCGCACACATACGTGCTCACGCCCACATGCACGCCCAGAGCTATATTTTATTCATTTACAGCTCTGCATTACCAGGCACTAAAATCCATCCTTGATCTAATAAAATAAATTCAGTCTGAAGCTTCGACCGCATGAATGATCGGACTGTTTCATTTGTGCTGATGGCAGTTGAAGCGCCCGTGGAAACGATCTGTGCTTGAGCGCGTGTGCGTGCGTGTCATTGCGTCTGCGGGCGCACACTCACGTGCGTGTCTGTGTCTGTCTGGTGTGTCTGCGTATCCCTTCATCTCTGGGAATTCCCCTCTCCCTGCTTTTCCCTCCAACCAGCCTCCCCTGCCGTTCGTGTCCGGCTGAACCAATCAGAGCCCCCCGGCTTTGTGTTTCCTATTGCCAATGACACCGTAGGTCAGCAGCGGGGTCACCGGTTCACATCTCACCCACTCAGAGGTCACGTTTCCTGGTTGTTATGGGGCATGTCAGGGCCAACATGAAGAGTAAGAGTTGTTTTTTGGAGTTTTTTTTGTAACTGTTGCTCGTTGATCAGTTTGAAAGAAACCGAAACATCTGGAAAAAGCTGCTGTCAGCACGGCATTACAGAGGAATAATGTTATATTGTAGTGTGTGCGTGTGATGCAAGTGCTAAACTGACTTTGAAACTTTGAGTTCTGTCTGACTCGCTAATCCCTCCCTCCCCCTCTCCTCTCCTGTTTTCACACGCACAGCTGTTTCCTGAGGGAGGAAGAGAAAGGTTCATTTTTAAACTTTTGTTGGGAATCAGCCTGATTCCAGTTTGAAATGCATATACCTATTATTCCTGCTTGCTTTCAGCCCATTTACAGCACATGAGAATAGCACGACACTCTGAAGATCAAGCTCCCGTGCTGTAGAGAAACCAAATAAACCTTTTTCCTCTGCTGCAGGCACCCGCTGGTCTCCATTCATTTCCAAGCAGCATGAAAATCAATTAGCAGCCTCTTAAAACCTGAGTGAGCTGTGCGATCCATTGCAGTGAAGATCGGTGTGCGCTTAAACCACATTACTATACAACAGTGGATGGTGGAGCAGTGACAAAAAAGCACACATGGTGCTCATAGTAATGGACTACACATCTCAAGTTTCAACAGTTGTCTAATTGAGTTTCGAAGCTAGCAAACATGAAAGGAACCAACCGCTGTCTGAAGTATCAGGAAAGCTACATCCAAAAACTTCAGCTGTGCTATATGCATTCAGAAAGAGTCGGCGAAGATCTTGGATAATCTTGTGTGATCTAAAGTGAAAGAGTTGATAGCACACTGGGATATTCCACCAAATTAAGTTTTGTGTGTTCAGCGCAGACACTGTGGTCATTTTTAGGTACTTCCCTGATGACTGATTCGGTGGATGTTTGCAGAGGATATGAAATGATTCGAATCATGTTCTTTCTATAGACTGGAACATGGTGAAACTGTACAGCGTGACGCATGAGTCATCTTATTGTGTTTCCTTATTCCTGTGAATTAAGTCACGTTCATCACATTTTCTTATCCTCGGTTTCATTTCCCTTCTCCGTGTAAATCGGCTGTGTGTGGAAGTCAGGTTGTGTTTTGATACGTGCCCACGTGCGACCAGATTTATTCATCACAGGGTCGCCTTGTGACGCCACAGCCTACCTTTTGTGCAGTGTGTTGTCTGTTATAATCTCTCATTTGTGTGAGTATTTCTGGTCTGTATACAGTCATGGTAAAAAGAAAGGACACCATCTGTGTACCATAGCCAGCACAAGTCTTAAAATGATGTAAATACAGCCTCAGACAGGGCTGGACTTTGACTTGTCCGTTGCAGCACCTTCATTCTTTTCTTTTTCAGCTCCTCTGATTTGCTGCTGTGCTTGGGCTCATTGACATATTGCATGAACCAATTTAGACAAAGCTTTATCTTGTCAGACAGATGACCCCACATTAGACTCTAGAATACTTTGGTACACAGAGGAGGTCATGATACACTCAGGGACTAGGTGAGTGCCCAGGTTATGTGGCTGCAAAACAAGCCCAAATCATCACCCCTCCATCACCGTGCTGACAGCTGTCGTGAGGCGTTTGCGTTGATATACTGTCTTTAGTGGCATTGTGCATTATTTCTAAACATCATCTGCCTTGTTGTCATCGGTCTAAAGAACAGCGTTCCAGATCTCTGAGTTCTTCAGATGCAGTTTTGCAAAGCTGCGCTGCCATGATCTTTTCAGAGTGTCTTTCTCCTTGCAGCCATTCCAAACAAGCCATGCCTGTTCAGTGTTTTTCTGATTGTACTGTCATGAAATTTAACATTTAACATGCTAACTGAGGCCTCCAGAGCCTGAGATGTGGCTTTTCAGTTTTTTGGACCTTCCACCCCTGCAAAGATTGGCATCTGTCTTGACTGTTTTCCATTTGTCAATAATCTTTCTCCCTGCAGAGTGATGGGATTAAAGTTACTTTAAAATGGCTTTATAGTCCTTCCCACATTGAAACAATTAACTTCTTTAAGATCATCGGTAAAGGCTTTCCTCCTTGGCGTTGTGCTAACAAACACCTAATTGCTGTGTTTACACTTGCTGATGATCAGTTAATCAAGTGCACCTGGTTGCTAATTACCATTATAAGGAGTAAGGATGTACTTGGCTTTTCACACATACTTTTTTAATGAATATATAGTAACAAAGTGTAACTATCTATCAGGATGTTGTTGAATTTTAAGAGCTGGTAGGGAGCAGATTATTTTTATTGTGTCCTGAAACGCAAAGTGAAATATCTCTGTGTTTAACTTTGTCTGGCTGCTGTTTGCTGTTAGGCAGATTATTCACTGTAAGTTTATTAAATGTGAAAATAGCTCTCTGCTCCAGCTGGAAAATTGGTGCAGTCAAATCAAACAGCTGTGTTCAGAAACAAGGTCGTTCAGAGTGCTTTACAGAGACGAAGTCGAAAACAAAGAGATATTTAAAACGCATATTTGCATAGGGGTCACGATGTGAAGCATGCACAGATAAGTCATGATGGGAATATAACTACAACCTTATTGTTTCCCACGTTCACATATGTCTAGTTAAATGTATCTGGCATGCTAATGTTTACTCTAAAATGATCATCAGGGCAAATCCGAGTCGTTTCTGCCACAAACTCGATAAACGCGATGTCAGAACAGCGTTAAAACTGTGGGGGTGTGATTGTGGGCCTCTATAGAAAACAGTTTTTCTCTCTAACGGCTGATCTTTAGATCACAACACGGGGCTGTCACACCAGCACAATGAGCCGAAAGAAGCCAAAACCTGTGGTGAGCCGCACCTCGGGTTTATATTCTCTGCGGGTTTGTAACCGCGATTTTTCATATCAAAAGTCACTGTTTGATCCTTTGTTGATTGGAAAATGTGGATCAGTGCAGCTTGAATGTCATCTTGAGCTTTGAAGAGCTGTGGACTCGTGGCAGGTTCTGTGTGACACGATAATTAGATGTGATCAAGCTGCGAGCTGCACAGATGTGATGGGACTAATATGATTGTGGTCGTTCACATGGTTTCTGTCCTTTGTTGCAACGATTGATGTCTTGTTAAATTAATAACCACAATACGACAGCTTCCATGGAAATGAGAATTAAAGAAGGAAGAAATACAAGAAATGAAATCGTTCCGATAATGTGATCAAGAGCCATAATTTGATTATTTTGAGTCTTTTAAGTTTGCTTAATGCGTATAAGATGACTCAGGTCTGTGTCGCGGCTGTAATGGATTCTTTCCTTCTCGTCTGCAGAGTGAGTCGGTCAAATACTTCTTGGATAACTTGGATCGTATTGGACAACTGGTGAGTCATAGTGACTGGTTTAATCTGAAGCACACTCTGTACTTTTTACTTTGCAAGACAATGTTCTCATATCCTTTTTCAGAGCTACATTCCCAGCAAGCAAGACATTTTGTTTGCAAGGAAGGCGACTAAAGGGATTGTCGAGCACGACTTTGTCATCAAAAAGATTCCCTTTAAGATGGTGGATGTTGGAGGGCAGCGGTCCCAGAGGCAGAAGTGGTTTCAGTGCTTCGACGGGATAACCTCGATACTCTTCATGGCCTCGTCGTCGGAGTACGACCAGGTACGTGCACACACAAAAAAAAAAACACGTTATCAGCCTAATTATGAAATGCTGATGCAGTCGGAGCGTTTGGCAGACGAGTCTCTTGACTATTGGGATTGCGAAATGCACAAGAAACATCAGAGAGACACACAACATTTGCGGTAAACACAAAGCTCTCTTTGTGGTGCGCTGAGGAAACTTCATTGTTCCCACAGTCGTGGCTCGAGTTCAAGTCAGCGGTCATATGATGACGACTGAACCCTTAATTGGCATGCAGATAAGACCTGAAAAAAATAAAACTAGACAAAGAATAATGTTGAGCCAATGTGATTCCAGGTCTTGATGGAGGACCGCAGGACAAACCGTCTGGTCGAGAGTATGAACATCTTCGAGACCATCGTCAACAACAAGCTCTTCCTGAACGTGTCCATCATCCTCTTCCTCAACAAGACGGACTTGCTGGTGGAAAAGATTCGCACGGCCGACATTCGCAAGAACTTTCCTGAGTTCAGAGGAGACCCTCGCAGGCTAGAGGACGTACAGGTAACCCGAGGTTTCACAAAACTCTGAATGCAGTTGCAGATTTTGAGCGTCTTCCTAAAGTGCTCCATTATCTTTCTCAACGCAGCTTTGCAACAGTGGTAACTTTCATGCATTCCAGAAGAAGCTGCCCATACATGGGTCGCTGTAGCAGGTCATCTGCTAATCGGAAGTCTGCATGCCAAATATCCTCGGACAAGATAGTAATCCCAGTTGTGTAAATGTTAGATAAAAAGAACTTACATAAGGAAGGGTTTGCATAAATGGGAGAGAATGGGTAACTGAGGCAAGTTGTATAAAGAGCTTTGAGTGCTCAGTAGAGTAGAAAGGCTCTATCTGTTTACCATGTAAGCTAATAAGGACCGAAATTTCTGTCATCACACACGTAGGTTGTTATGGGCAACAATGAAAGATGTAAAGGAGCATTTATAAAGACGTCAGTTTATTACCAAGGCTTTATTTTAAAAAAGAAATACAGTTAACATTAATACTGCTAATTAAAGGCTTGTTTTTCTGCCAACTCATATTTTCTCTCGTTTCTGCAGAGATAATCCAGGTTGCTTCTTTAATAAGGCTTTTAGCATCCGTGACTGAAGTCAAGATAATTAATGATAATCCTAAAAGCTGGATTATAGAGCAACACTCAAAACGAGCGCATTACTAATACTACCTGGGTTTCTCTGCAACCTGTGTGTTACAGTGCAGCTTTCTAAATGTTTTTAAGTACTGGTACTGGTTTCTTACTACAAATCTCATCCATCCCATGTATGCCTTTAAACCTAATATCCATACTCGGGGTTCAAAATGCACATTAATGCAGTCAGGTATTGAACCGCTGACCTTTACAATTTTTAGCTGACTCGCTCTTTCTCCTCGCTCCTTTCTCCTGTAGACGCCGGCTTTGTGACGAGCAGATTTTAGCGCAGAAGCATAAGATTAGTAGTTTTCAGCATATTTTTAAGGGTTTAAAACATGTGAGCATTTTAACTAGTTATAAAAGAGGAAATACACCAGTATTTTTCTCACAGCCTGTAAGCCGTGTTGATCACTGTTTTGTTTTTAACCGTCAGATAGAGCATCGCTTCAAACTGAGCAGCAGCATTAGCTCCTTTCCTTTCATGAAGGATGAAAAGGAGTCACTGAAACACATTTGCTTAGCACTGAGAGCTGTTTTCAGGGCTTCCAACTCCATGCTATCTGGTTACTGAGAAACCTTCTGGAAAAGACTTATTATGCTCCCTGTAGCTCTAGATTTTTATTCTTGGACTCTACTGGATTAATTTTGCATGATTTATTTATCTTGCACTGTTCTGATCAGGCCCCTCAGTTCATCCACTGTTTGAAGCAAGCTTTCTTAGCTCCTTTCTTCAGATTGGTTCTCCTGTGCAAACAGAAGGTTTAAACGGCAGGTGGGTGGGGCTTCCGTGCTTGCAGCCAGAGCCTTAGTTGACCATATTAAGGATATCTGCTGTCGTTACAGCATCAAGAGTAGAAATATTTAAACAGTGTTTAGAGCAGTGCTTGCACATACAGTGGGAGAAATAATCACTTGATCTTCTGCTGAATTTATAAGTTTGCTCACTCACAGAGAAATGAACAGTGTCTCGTCTTTATGAAAGTTTCATATTAATAGACAGAGACAGTGCATCAACCAGAAATCCAGAAAAAAACACATTACATAAAAGTTTGAAATTGATTTGCATGTCATTGAGTGGAATAAGCATTTGAGCTGCCAGCAAAACATCACTTAGTACTTGATGGAGAAACCCTTTTTTGCAAGATGGTAAGATGTTTCTTGTAGCTGGTCAACAGGTTTGAAGGGATTCTCACTCAACTTTACAGAAACTCCCAGAAGTGTCTATAAATTAGGTTTCTTGGCTGCCACTTGGCAACTCGAAGCTTTAGCTCCAGCCACAGATTTTCGTCTGTTTGGCGTCTGGAGGCTGGCGAGGCCACTCGTGATCTGATTGTGCTTCTTCTTTAGCCACTCCTTTGTTGCACTGGCAGTATGTTTTGGGGTATTGTCATGCTGGATGGCCCATCCGTGACTCATCTTCAGTGTTCCGGCTGTTGCAGTACGTGGCCCCAGAAAACAAAAGCATAATGTTTCCACCTCCGTGCTTGACTGTGAGGGTGGTGTTCTTTGGGTCATACTCAACATTTCTCCTCCTCCAAACACAGCGGGTCAAGTTGATGCCAAAGAGCTCAGTTTGACCACAGCAATTTATCCCAATCCACCACCTTTCTCATGCTCAACCTCACCCTGTGAGGCCAGATCTTGCATGGAGCTCCCGATCGCGAGGGTGACTGATCTTTTACAATCACTACAACAGTTGTGCATGTCTGCAATTTTGTCCCTGATGTCCTTCAGCAGTTGGCTCATGGTGGTGGAGAGGTTGGAATGGGAGAAATTGATTCTCTGGACCGGTGTCTAGTGGACAAGCTGATATCAGGAGTATCTGTAACTGACTGATTGATTTATTGATTGTAATCTGTGTCCCACAGTGGAACATAGTCAATCTGTGGGAGACATGCAAATCAATTTATAACTTTTATGTAATGGGTGTGTGTTTTTTGTTGTTGGGGCAATATCTCTCTATTAAAATTAAACTACCATAAAAATTAGAGACTCTTCACATCTTTGTAAGTGAATAAATGTATAAATTAAGCAGGGGATCAAATAGTGTTTTTTCTCCACTGTACATTGACCTCATTATCTGAAGCTTAGGCCATGTGTAACATGAACATCCATCCCTCTAACATTACGTATGTGACAATAGTTCCACAACAAAAATATCTTACCGCCAAAAAGTCCAATCCTCCTGCTATGTCATAAAAGTCGGTCTGATCTTGTATTTACGTCAGTATAGTACATGTGAACACACGCACATAAAGACTCTTCCTCCTCTGCTTCTTCCAGGCGTTCCTGGTGCAGTTGTTTAGTCGTAAGAGGAGAAACCGAGGGAAACCGCTTTTCCATCACTTCACCACTGCAGTAGACACAGAAAACATCCGCTTTGTCTTCCACGCCGTGAAGGACACCATCCTGCAGGAAAACCTCAAAGATATAATGCTGCAGTGACCTTCACGTCATAGACGATGGCCTCTCTGACTGTTAACTGTGAAACCAGCCGTGAATCCAGGCCTGGAGGACTTCTGAGAAGGTCTCCTTTGATCTGAAGCAACACTGACCTGTGGAACCATCACTTGACCCACGCAGAGTGGATCTTAGTGACCTCTGAACCTGTGGAGCCCTGAAGCAACTCTGGACGTTTTGGCCCCTGTGGAATCTCTATGTTTAACCTGTATAAATGTGTGAATGCTGTAAAAAAAAAAGAAAAAGAAAAGAAAAAAGACAGTGGGCTTCTCCTTGCACAGGTTCCAAGATGTGTAAAAAATGTAGAGGAAAGCACCAACTACATGACATGAGCACTGAACGTTGTTTTTCTCTTCTGTATATAAGACTCATGACAACATGTCACTAAACCCAGTCAGACTGCTGCCTGTTGAAATGTAGCTCGAGCTGTGTGAAGACGCCGCGGGAGGGGAAAGAAGCGCAAAGAAAGAAAACGAGGAGGAAAAACATGAGGTTTGGAGCTGAAAAATACTGTCTTAAAGTACACCTGACAGAGGGAAGGGGGTTTGGGGTCCATACTGGTCATATGCTGTGTTATGTGAAAAGGTTGCACAAGTGTTCCTGTCAATGAACTTCAGCAGAGGAGTGAGACTGAGCTGCGCTACACCGCTCGTCCTCTCCTGCCCCGTCTTTTCTTTCCTCGTCTTGTGTTAATTCTCTTGTTCCTGCCATTGTTCGAGAGATCAACAGCTGCAGATAACAAGTCTTATTCTTCTAATCCCACTCCTTCTCGGCACAATAGACACATTGTTCTTCTCCTCAGAAGTAGACGGTCAAATTAGAGTCTCATCTAAGCTCTGAAAAGTGCACGCAGCTCCTGGTTTCGTATGAATCCATACACCTTTCCCGAGCTTTTCTCTCCCTTCTGTGATTTCCATAGCATCCCAGTAGATGCACCACAATAGCCTAGACTTGACCTGAGGCAGTATAAAAAGAAATATAGTAAAAAGTATTTTAAAAAATCTACAAAAAAGCTTTGGCTTCTGGTTACACTGCTTGTTCCTGTTCCCTTTGTCCTGTAAACGTGCCGGGAACAGCAGAAAATGAAGAGATTGAACTGCAGATGACCTTATCCCCGTGTTTCTTGTAGCCATTTTGGACTTGTAGCAGTCGGGGTGGGAAGCCTTCCTAGCAAAAACACTGAGACAATGACAAGTGACTTACACAAGCCAGACTTTTTTTTAAAAAAAATCATCACAGGGAAGCGAGTTTAAACACGTTCTGGTGACTGGCTAGTCTGTGATTTCCTAATGAGTTCCTAGAAAGTATCCTGACCAAAATAGTTGGCCGTGTAAGGAAAACAGGAAGCTGCCAGAAAGAAGTGCTGCCTTCAAATCCAAATATTTGATTACTGTCAGAAATACAAGTTCAGTGATAAGCGACGGCTAGAGATCATTTATTTAAATGTCTGCTGCATTGAAAACAAGAAGAAAAAAACTCGGATTTTAATTTTTAAAAATACAACATACTTAAATTTTGCAATCAAAACAATTTCACTAAAGATGTTCCAATATTTTCAAAAAGCTTTGGTCAATGCTGCGTATATGAAAGGGAAAGAACGGCTCAAGGTAACAAATTCACAGATCATTGGTCATCATCTGAAAACCCTCGGGTGTGTCCAGCGTAAGTCTGATCTAAGACTTCCTGTTCCATTGATTGCCGATTGTTTATGAATGCAGTTTTTTTGGGGTTTTTTTTAAAAATCAGGTGATGGCAGATGTTTTTTTCCAAATTGCACATCGGCAAATGTGTTCCTCTTGTTCATCTGTCAGACGTTCTTGACTGCAAATGGAAACCAGAGCATTTTTGGTGCCTGTTGACCTTCAGACAATTTCTATGCATATATATACAAATATGTGTATCGCCGTGCTCCTCTAAAGTTCCCTCCAGCTTTATATGAAGTTTCATAGTGTCCTTGAGCTCATTGTTTTGGTTTTAGAGTCTCCAACGTTACTTGTTTGGTTCACTCTCACCACTCATGGCCTTGTTTCCATCCCAAAAAAGTCCTAAAAACCAACCACACTACACTTCTTTCCGAACGCTAAACTGCAGCCGGACAAAAATAGCAGCCAGCCTGTGAACATAGTGGACTATTTAGCAGCTGAAATGTCAGATATTTGTTCAGCAGGAGGTGCACAGCGAAAACCGAAAAAGCCACAAGAGAGTTTATATTACCCAGTCCATCAAGATGTCTTGATTTGATTGATTTGAATGTAATGACTGGATTTTTTTCTGCATTGGGTTAATCTGATAACTGCAGAAATATTTCGTTCAGTGCAAGTTTTTCCAGTGTCAGACATGTAATGCAGGTATAAAGGTGAAATTATAAGTCAAGTAACCAGCAGGTTAACTATGAATGCAACCAGTCACAATCTGTCCTGTTACGTAGCTTATCTGCAGTTTTAACAAACGTTATGCACTGATTTCTGATGGTGGTTAACTGCTCACAGGAGCATCCCTCATACTTTGTACATTTTTAAAAACTACTTTTTTCCCTCCAATCAAGTGAGGTTAAGTGAAAACCCCTGATTTGCATTTCGGTATGCAGCAGTCGGACACAGCCGGGCTGCTCTTCCCACCCCGAGTAATAAGTCTGCATTGCCTCGAAGGCAAAGGAGTCAAACCGGGAACGTTCCCACTCTCGCCTCGTTCTGATACTGTATTAAAACTGTGTTTGTGTGGTTAATCCTGTACATTAATTACTGTAAGTATGTGACTGATACTGTGTGCACATCGTAAAATACAAGCGGCACTCTGTCTAACGGTATCACTGTAACTATAACTGCTCTGTTGGTGTTGTTAGCTAACCTACCTTGTTTTCCTCTCACGCTTAACTTTTTTTTGTTGTTGTTGTTTTGTTTAATTTTGTAATTGTCGTCATTGCACTGGATGTGTCCGAGAGAAAATGAGCAGAAAGGAAAACGCCTGGGGAAGAAAAAGGCAATGAAACAAACAAACAGATGCAGACGCTGAAAGGCGAACAGGATGAAGGTCGGGAGGGTTGGTGGGGGGGGATGAAAAGAGGGAGGTCTTCTGCCTTTGTTTTTTTGTTTTCCAGTGCCTTGGCTCTGTGCTCTGTGGTGAAATACACTGCCGTTTGCTGACACGCTGTTTCTTTATTTTCTCAGTGTGGCCGTCTTTTGTGTGCTTGAGTGTGTATGCGGTAAAGCAAGAGGTCGAGACCCTCGAGCTGGAAAGTGAAGAGTGGTAGAAAGATTAGTGGAGAGGAGTTGAGGGAGGAGGGGTGGGGGGGCAGATAGATGTGAGGATTTTTAAGAAATGTTTTTGAGCTCCGAAGGAGAAACGCGGGGGGAAATAAATTCAAATATGTTTTTCTAATGTCCTGGGGCCGTTTAATCAGTATTTATGAACACGAGAAGCTCTCTTGCGAAGCCAGAGAGTTGAAGCTCCTGATAAGCAATGTCACACTGATCTACAACCTAGGCTAACCGTAGGCCCTCATCCCACATAATGTAACATGAAACTCATCAGCCAGAGCTATCAGACCACTGGGCATGAGAGTAAAGCTGAAGTCGGGCAATATCTCTGTTACCCAGCAGAGTCTGACCTTTGCTTTGGCTTTTAATCAGAGGAGCTCTGCTGCATAACAGACTCCAAGTCTCAGGAGAGAGGGAGGGAGCCCAGAAACAACTAGACCAGAGTTTTAGTGTTGTTTTAGAAATCACTGGTTAACATAGATTTATTTACACAGGAAGTAAGCAGAGTGTAATTTAAGGTCCGCTCAGGCACGCCGCAGAAATGAGTGTGACAGCCATACGAGAGCTCCCGGCTCCAAAAGAACACTGGAGTGACCTTGTGAATGGGTAGGCGCAGACTAAGGGGGGAGGGGGGGGACAAAGGGAGGAAGAGGGAATACAGGGAAAAGTAAGAGGATAGAGGGAGGGAGAGAGGAGAAGCGGGAGGAGGTCATGTTTCCTCTGTTGAGCCCACTTCCTGTCCTGATCCCAAAATGGAGAGACTCAGAACGACATCGCTCAGGCTGTTTCGATCGCCTGCCCCTCTTCACCCCACAGCACAAACTCACACACACACACACAGATCACAGAAAACCCAACCAGCCTCCTGCGGTGTCGTACAAAGGAGATGAGAGGAAAAAGCAGGGAGCAGAAAAATATGTCCCAGTGGTCTCTGAAACATAAGGAAGCATTCGTTTATAGAAGCTGAGAGGCACAGGACATTTCGTCCTCGCACTGCATTTCAACGTTTGTGTCTGATGTGTAGCCTGTGTGTGTGTGCGTGCGTGAGTGTGAGAGAGAGTATCAATGCTAAATTCTACACCATAGTCAACACCAGCAGGCCTGTGCAGGATATTCTTATAGTTGAATTCAATTCAACCAAAGGAGGAGTTTATTTCAAAGTGAAAATATAAAATTGGGGTAGCACATTATAATAATGTCACACTGTTAAGCATTAGAGAGGTATTAGTAAGGTGCCTAATTCAGTTTTGGACAGTGAATATTCTATATACTTGCATATTATCTATATGATAGTTAGCACTAATTAAGATGGGTATTTATATGGGTGCACTGCAGCCATCCAGTCTTTATGTGCAGCTTGCTAATAACGACTCACTTCTCTGCCAAAAACAAACCAAAATAAACACAAAATGGCAGGAAATAATGCAAAGCTTTTTAATGCAATGGATAAAAGGTGATTGTAGCCATTTTTATTATTTTGCCTCTAGCAACCAAAGTAAATAAAGAATAATGTAGAAACACCATTTTTAGCCACAAACCACCTCACAGAAATCAAAAGAGGACTTCTGTTTGTTGTTACAGCAATTTTCTGTAACATAACGTAATTGTTGCCTACCCGAATATCCACAGGCCTGAGAGCCATCACGCACATTTATCTGTTATCTGTGTGCGAGTGTGTGTGACTGTGGGTTCGAGTGTGTATACAGCTGCATGTGTGCAGCGCAGTGAATTTGGTCTCATGACTTTGGTTAAGCTGATGTTTCCCTAAGGCTGTTTTGATTGGACCTACAGCTGAACTCTGATATTTAATAATGAGCCGGGTACTCCCTCTGTTTTTCTCCACACCCACACACACACACACCCACACACACCCACACACACACACACCAAACGACTGAATCAGAGATAAACGAGCATAAAGTATGAACGAGTGGTTCATTAGCTGATGATTTGGTCATGACAGATAGCTGCACCCCAGGCTTTCAGATCATTAAACCACTTCTGTTTAAGTTCACACTGACAGTGGAATTAACTGATGTCTGACATCTTATCTGCTCTACGGGATGTGTTTTTGAGGGCAGATTGTTAATCAGGCCAAAGCGAACGCAAGAGAACAGTTTTACATGTTTGGACGGTGACCGCATATACACAAGTACACAGCTTTAATCTGTTACTTAATAACTTTAATAATAATAATAATGGATTGCATTTATATAGCGCTTTTCGGGACCCCTCAAAGCGCTTTACAATACCACTGGTGAAGGCAAGCGACAGAGGCGAGGCTGCCATATCGCGCCATCGGCCCCTCTGGCCATCACCAGTAGGGGGTAGGTGAAGTGTCTTGCCCAAGGACACAACGACCGAGACTGTCCGAGCCGGGGCTCGAACCGGCAACCGGCCGATTACAAGACGAACACCCAACTCTTGAGCCACGATCGCCTTACAATCACAATTCTGTTTAATGTATGACAGCAATTTAGAAGCCTGCGACTTCCTCTTTACTTCTAGCCTTTACCAAGAAAAGTCATTTACATGATCAGCGCTGGGCTTGGCACATGTCTCCCTCTGCTGGAGTAAAATAGGCAATGCAGCATTTTTACTGTGATTCAATGATTCTGTTTTTACTGTGTAACTCTGAATAAATAATAAAAATAATACATAAAAATGAAGCAAAGTCAGTTTAGTAGTTTTTTTTTGTCGTTGTCTTTTTTTTTTTTTTTTTTTTTTTTAATACCCACTGACATTTTCAAATGGTAAGTACCTCTCTGGCACATTCATCTGCACAGGAATGACATTTTCTCACCAGGATAAACAATTGACATCAGAAAAGGAAATGTCTGAAATGAGTCTTTGCTTATTCAACAAAGTGTAAAAAAAAAAATCTTTACCTTCTTCATCTTTAAGTCTTGCTTTCCACCATGTCTCACTCTGTGCTGTATACAGTTTAATGCTGCAAGTGCTCCTGTTAGGATTTAATAACTTAGATTTGAACAAATTAATTTTTCTTCAACGTGAAGACAAAAATGGGTGTACCTGGCATAAAACCAGGGGTCAATGTGTGTGCAAGTGTCTTTATGTCTCTCTGTGTGTCATTAGTGGGTGGGTGTGAGTGAATGAGCGAATGGTCGGAGTGTTTTGTGCACATATGTGCGTGTGTGTGCGCGCGCACGTGCGTTCTGGTGTGGTTGTTGGCCCGTGCCCTGGAGGCGGCTTGGACCTCCCTCTTATCGGGAGGCTGCTGGGTGGTTCTTGGGCACCAGTTTTTGACTCGTACCAGGCTAGCCAGCCTCTACCACGGTCAACTGCCCGTTGCTTCGGGTCTGCTGGGACTCTCACCCTTTGGCCTTGAGCACCCAATCTGGGGCCTCCCCTCTTCTCCTGCTGGGATGGGCATGCGAGATGTGTGGCCTCAAGTCTTCTACCAGAAATAAACTTCCAAGTTTTCACAGCTTTACCCACGTATGAAGTGTGTCAGTGATGTCTGACTGTGATATTCACTGTATTCTCTTTAGTAGGCAACATGCCTGGGTGGAGCTGTATAACTACCTTCACTTATGCAGGTACGGCACTGTCTCCAGAACAGTTAAAGAAAGCACAGCACGAACATTAGTGTGTAGCCTTGTGTAACTGTGTACCTCAGTATCTGCGGTGTGTGCTTTACCTACAGCTTCAACAATGTTTGCACACCCAGTTATTATCCTCTACGCTGACAACATGAAGACAAGATCTGCTGCAGTTCTTCAGCACACTCTTTAATCATGTCAGAGTTATTATGCATCAGTCTACATGATTCTGTCAACCTGTAAAACTATCCCCACTGTCAGAGAGGCTATTTTCAGTAGTTAATATAACTTATCATAATTTTACTTCATTTGGTTTCAGTTCAATAAAAGCGGCCATCACTGTGTTTTCACCTTTGATTTTAACTTGTGCTACACAATGTACTTGCTCAAGGGCAGGTTATTTTCTACACAAATAAACACAGCACCTTATGACCAGTCAATTCTCTTTAAAAAAAAAAAAAAAAAAAAAAGTAATTTGACTGAGATCTAGTTTAAAAACATATCCTATTATTAATACAAATATATACATTCTTTAAGTAGGGAAGAAATAAAAAATACAATAAAATTAATCTATAAAACAACCAAGTTCTATAAAAATATTTTCAGAGCAGCTGCAACTTCCCCTGAAGAACAGCACAGGCTTTACAAAAGCAATAACAGGGTACAGTCAGGGATTTCTTTTACTTGGCCCTGCACATGAAATGTGGAGTGCATAGCCTTGTGAAAGCTATTTGGCATTGGGGGGTAGGTAGTAAGGGTGAAACAGTCTTTCATGGGCACAGATTTGCAGCGCAGCGTGTGTGTGCATCAGTAACCGTGGAAACCGTGATGTGAAGTACCCGACGAAGCCTTCGGGCAGCTCACCAAGAGTCTCCTGCACCTCTGGTGGGAGCTCGTGGTAGTGATGCTTCTGTAATGTAAATGCAAAAAACAAAACAAAAAAAGTCAAAAACATAAAAAGTTGAAGATAATTCTGCATGAATCTAATGATTGTAATGCTGGCTGACCTTATTCCTCATGGCTCTCAGCAGGTCTCTCACCGAGTTTCCTTTATAGGTCCTGAACCGCCTCAAGTCTGGGGTGCCCATGGAGGAGGAGGGGGGAGAAAAAACAAAACAAAACAAAGCATTACAGGTTTATTGTCCTGCACAGATGTTAAGCATGCATGTAGAGCTACGAGGTTGTGTCTGTGTGTGCAAACCTGTCTGCAGAGGCACGGAGATGTGCATCCTCCAGTTGGTTCGGACGACTAATCTTCCTGCAGTTTCTAATCTGACTACAATTGGACTGTCTGCAGGCTCCTTCTCTATGCGGTCACTCACATCCTTTAAACAAACATAGACATAAAAATAATAAATAAATAACACTGCTCACAGAATCTGCAAACACAAAGCAAACAAAAATAAATTCACCACAACATCTTTTCATAGCCCATCTCTAAATCTCAATATCAATAAAGTAGAACGTTTAAAGTAGAAATAATAAAAGTAATCATTTTATTATTAGATTTCAATGTCTACATGCAGCTATAAACGAGTGACCACAGAGCAACTGAGGCAACACACCTGGAAAAATAGCAGCTGCTTCTCGGGGCTCCAGAAGAACGGATGTTTGAGCACGCAGGCGGTGGAGGGGCGTGACTCCACCTCAGCACTGATCATCTGCTCTATCAGATCCTGTGCGATGACATCATCTAATAAGACCAGCAAATATAAATGTTTTCCAGTTAGTAACATGTGATGTGATCTGAGCACAGTTTACAAAAGAGGCCAATCAAAGCATCAATTTCACGCAGGTAACTGGAAAAACTGCAGCCAAAAGCATCTTTGAACTGATGAACCGGTTCAAAGTCTGGTGGCTAAACGGTGCTCACGTATGAAAGCATGGACAGTTTTCCATTTTCACATCATAGGACCTACTAAGGAGAGAGGCACGAGTGAAAGACACTCACCATGTAAATCCTCCATAAAGTGTGAGAGCGAATACTCTCCTGACAGGATGTTGACCTGTCTTCTCAGTGCATCGCCAAAGGGGTGCTGCCCCCTGCTGATTACGTAGTAAAACACACAGCCTGCTGAAAACACGTCCACGGCTGCTGTCTGGAAAGATGAGACGAGAAACACCTTTACCAACAGGCCAATGAAGTACTTCTCACTCTAAAGACCAACCTGGCTTATTATTGAGAAGAGTTTAGCAGTTTTTATAAAGATGTTTGCAGCCTACCGGTTTATTTTCAGGGTTGTCTCGCAGCACTTCAGGAGCTATCCACCCTTCAGTTCCTGGTATTCCAGAACGCAAAGAGAAGCTGCTCCGACCGTCGGGAATCTTCTTACAGAGCCCAAAATCCGAGATGAGAGCTCGGACCCGACCCAGTGCGCTCGGCCCAGAAAGCAGGATGTTTCTAGGCTTCAGGTCACGATGGACTAGACGGATAAAGGATGGAGGAAAGGTAAGTGTAAGTAATAGTGTATGTAAATATACGTGTGTGTGTGTGTGTGTGTGTGTGTGTGTGTGTGTGTGTGTGTGTGTGTGTGTGTGTGTGTGTGTGTCTCAGACCTATATTGAGTGAGTGGAGATGTGAGAGGCCACACATGGTCTGTTCCAGCAGAGTTATAGGACTCAGCTCAGGAAAGGAGGACGGATCTTCCACATACTGCAGTGAATACAGACAAAACAAATGTCTTAGAGATAATTCAATTAACAGTCAAAGCGGAGATCTCAGTGACAGTCCACTGTAGCGCCAACCTGTTGCAGAGTTGCGGTGCACAACTCGATGGCGATGTAGGTGAAGAGGTGGTCTCGCTCTGTGCAGAAGTATCGGATGACGTTGGGGTGCGTGTCGGACTCTCGCAGGAGCTGCACCTCTCGCTCTGCCACCTCGAAACACTCTGGCAGAATTCGCTTCACGGCAACGAGGCGGTCGTCAAATTTACCCCTAAAATCCCCATAACATGATTATGTGCATGTGTGTTGTTCAAAAAGATTTCGATGTTTTGCTGTTATAGAGAGTAGGAGTACGAAATACTGACATCTGTGTGCTCTATATTTTGGTGCTTGTAATATTTTCAAAGACATGAGTCAAGTTTTTCAACCTGTGGTCACCTTAGCTTTGAATGAGTTCCTATTCACACCCAGTCACACCACTAGCTATAGTATAGACCTTAGTAAAGTCAAAAAACACAATCAGATAAACATCCATTTCTTCCCTCTCTAGTTTTTAACTCTTTACCCGTTCACAGCCTACCAGGAGTAACCCTTGAAACCTTTGTTTCCTGATTGGAGCGTTTCTGTATTGATGCATGCAGGTTAGTGAGGATTGTCTCTGCCTAAGCAGCTACCCTCAGAAAAATAAAATAAGAAAACTATCCTAATGGTCATCAAACCATGTCTTTATTGACATACACTGAAGTGTAAAAACTCATCATTTTGGGTGCAGAGGAGGTGTCGTCCTCATCCTTATTAAGGATAATGATTAATATCGTAATCATGAGGAAAACATACAGAGAATTAGTGCTGTTTGTGATGGGCACTGAAAACAGCGTGCTACGTTTTAGATGCTTAAGAAGAATTCTTGACAAAAATATGATACAAGTTTTCTCTTTTGCTTAAAATCATGAAAATCCACTGATACAGTTTTCTGCTTACAAACATATCGTACCTGAAGACAAATGTTCCTGCAGAGCCGTGTCCAAGCACCTCAGAGGGACTGAAGCAGATTTTACCCACGTGCACCTCCTCACTGTTTTCTTCTGAGAAATAGAAAAAAAATAAAGAAAGGAAAACTAAATGTAGCTCATCTTTAAGGTGAAGGAGCAACAGTGATTCCCCCCCAGTAATGCTTTCTGTTGAGTTTTTATACCCAAAAGCATCTTGAGGCAAATTTGCCAAATATGCTGCGTTTCACCTGCTGTGGGTTTGTGTCCATTCTTGCCATTTTTATCTCCATGCGATGTGTTGCTGCTGCTGCGACTGTGAGGACTAGGTGGAGCTTCTGTAGATGCAGGCAACGGGTCTAGGTGTAGATATGCAGTCTGAATAAGACTCTTGCAGGTATTAAAACTTATACTGAGCCCAGGTTAATCTGGGCCTCAATAATGACAGGTTTTATTAATTCTTCATTTCTCATCACCATCACTGCACTCACAAGCACAGAGCGATAGAGAACTTGGTTTTTAAGTTACACACCGCTTGAGATGTTTGCATCAGTAGAAGGAGGTGGGTCTGAAGAAACCAAGGTTTGTGCCTGCGTATTTGTCTGCATGCGCTGGAGACGAGACTCAAAGGCTTCCTCCAGCTGTCTTTGAGCTTTCAACTGCTGAGCTGCACGCTGGAGAGACACATATCGATATACAACACATCAAACAAGAAGGTTGAGTTCAAAAGGTCAGTACTGAAAATATAAGATTAGTAAACTGTCCACACACTCAAAAACATGGCAACTGCGATTCAGTCTCAGTAGTAAGCCAATTAAAAGAAGCTTAAAAACAAAAACAAGACAAATAAATGTGCACTTTATCTGCAGTTTGTTCCATAATCGCTGTTTCAAACTATGATTTATTAGATTAAGTGGGGAATATACTTTTTTCTTTGCTAATCACATACACTCTGTAGCCTATTAAACTCTGCAAAAACAATACTTAGGAAATGCATATATATGCAGGAAGGTGCTACTGAAGCTGTGAGGATAAGCTTTGCTGTAAATATGATTTGTCTATCACGCAGTGGCATTGAGCAAATAACCTGCTGCAATAACTGAATGTCCTGTTCATGATATGTGGCGTGACACGATAACAGCCTGAGGCTTAGTTACTGTATCTGGCTGAAACCCGTCCAGATAGCATATTTGTTTCTATTCCAAGTGCTGCTGAGGGGAGCTTCAACAGCCCAAAAAATGAGACGCAGACACAAAAGAGGCTGCATTTTAAAAAGCATTACAGCCCTCGGTTTTTCAAACAGAGTGGAAACGCTCTTCATCTCTCGCTTGTACTGTCACCATTCATTACCAAGCCCGCATGAGTAAACAACAGCTGAAGATGAAACAATGATCTCTGTTCTCTAAGGGTCAATGAATGACATGCTGGAATAGGAACACAGCTTTCTAACTTAAGTAGAGGAACAAGGTGGGTGGAGGAAAACTGGGAGCAGCAGGAATTTTTCCATCACACTGTTTTGGATTTAATGACAATCACAGGTCACTTACAGGGGCATCCCACCTGCCACCATTAAATCAGAGCACCTTTGTCAGAAACCCAGACAAAACCATAAATTCTCACCTTTGTAGTTTGCTTTTCTTTCTAAAACATGTAATGACTTTATTAATGAGCAGCGGTTTACTCCCATTTCTCATGTTCATACTAAGGCATGCTCATAAGCTTATATGGGTGATACTGCATATTATTGATTAGAAAGGAGGGTTAGTGATCACCTCATTTAATTCTTTAAAAAAAAAAGAAAAAAAAGAAGCAAAAACTCACGATGGGATATGTGAACATGAAGGCGAGCCATCCTCCCAGCAGCAGAGTCACGACAGCCAGAGTCAGACGGTCCTGAGTCACATAGAGAGGCAGCACGGTGGCTGACCTCTGATCCTGTCCTGATGTCTTCCCATCAGCCCCTCCTTGGTTAGCCTTAGCGTCACTATGTCTGCCAGCTAATGTTTGAAACTGAGATACACAAGAAAGAGAAAAAAAAAAAAAAAAAAATTAGATGATGAGGATACTTTTTTTTTTTTTTTTTAAAGTTGTGACTCACATAGCGCTGATGGTAGTGGGAGGCAGGGGACAACGGGGAGGCAGTGGAGGCAGAAGATCGAGGGGGGATGACCGCCTCACCAGAATGCTGCAGGGTGGTGGGAAAATCTCTCAACATGGTTGTGTGGGCTACTGGGGGGAGCTCATGGTGACCTGAAGCAGCAAAACACAGATCAAATACATTTACATCTGCACAAGTTTTTTGTGGGATTTTGTCGTTTTGTTGCTTGTTTGTTTTTTTGTTTTTTGTTTTTTTTTGGGGGGGGGGGTTTGATGCATAAATCAAAGACTTTGCTCCTACACCAGAACTCTTACCATGAAAAATAAAGAAAAAGGATATTAATCTTAATGCTCCACTGCTTATGTGAATATCATTTTTAATATATTTAAATACTTAAATAGATAATTATTTAATGTAGCAAGAGTATATATGCACTAACTTAGAAAATGATACACTAAATAAATATCTCGATTTTGACATGGGTGTGTATTTGTTTACATTTGTACTGAATTAGTTATTTTCCTCATTAATCATTCCTTACTGACAGTGTTGTTTTCGGCTAGATTAATTAGGTCTACAGCGATCTAACAAGTGGAGGCAGCCATTACATTTGTGAGCCAAACAATATGCATAAGACTGACCCCATTGCACTCTTTGGATAGCAGCCCACTCATTTGCATACTGAAGCAGTATGCAAATTATTTGAGTAAAGGATAGATGAATTAGCAGAAAGGTAAATAAATACAGAAGCAAATGAACACACAAATTCATGTTACGTTCTGTGAATCGATAAATGCTTCATTTTATTATTATTTTTAATTGATTTAAACGTCATTTATGTCAACACTTTTATTTCTGAGTTTGTGCCGGTGAGGTTAGCCTGCAGCTCACTCGTTTTTCTTCACTGCAATTTTCTCTGCAAGGAGGTGTCATTGTTATGTTCAGGTCAGCTTTTTTTTTTTTTTTTTTTTTTTTTAAATACACAGAAATACAAACCAGCAGCCATTTGTCTAGTTCTGGACAATAACTTCATTAATACAAATGTTGTCATTTCTGTTGATTAGTGTCTGAAGGACTCATTTATTTTTAATAAAGAAAGCTGTCTGTGTGTTTGAACACGTTTACCTATAAGCAGCCAGTGGTTTTTCTGGCTGTTTATGCTCCCCGGAGGATAGCGCACATCGGTGGATGGTGTGATCTCACACTCCCCCCTCTCTCTGACCGTCACCTCAGCCGTCAGTGGACCGTCGATCCGTGCCAGGGTCAGTCCCCGAGGCTGCCGTGGCAACAAAGAGCACAGATGAGTCAGGAGTGGACTTTCCCCATTATCACCTCAATCATCAGCTGACTGGATACACTGTTTAGCGTTTACAGATGATGATATTAGAGGAAAGTGGGTGCTGATGTTTGGATATTAAAACTGATTATATATTTGAACTCACCACTAATGAGACTCCGTGGTGCACAAGAGAAGTCGAAGCATAGAGGTGGGAGTCCAGCTTTCCCACATAGAGAGTGGGCCTTAAGGAAATAAAAGCTGAGTTATTTTAATTCAGTCATTGTCCAAATATTCATGAACCTAACTGTGCATTAAATGAGAGTCATAACTGTGTAGCAATTTAAAACATCATACGCTCTTTCCTGCGTTAGATCATCATGAATAACAATCAATAAGGAACTCAGAGACTGAACAAAACAATCCTTTATTCTTCAGTGAACACAATTCTTCTTACACAAGTTGAGTCTGTGCAGTGGCTTGCTCCTTCACAAACTGATAGCTCCACTTCAAAGTGGAGTGTGCATCTGCCTGGTTGCCAGCAGACGAGAATGTGAGAAAACGCAGTGTTTCCATTGCAAGGGACAGGTGGGGGGCGTGTCTCAGCGAGTCTCCAGAGTACAGGTAGACGCCGATCACTGGCGACCCATAGTTCTGACTCCAAAGGACATCACCTGGAAAACAACAATACGGGACTTAAAACCCTCAATATGACTGTTAAGGAACACATCAGTCATATGAGATGTTAAAATATTCACAAAGGGATAAAACCACACACCTCCCCCTACCTGACTCTCTGTCAACTGTCACAACAAGACCATCACCACTGGAAACAAGATGGGCCATTTCTATAAGGAAACCAGAGGCAACAGGTTAGTGTTGGAAGTGTCTGGGATCATTTTAACCAGCTGTTTACATGTAAAATATAACCTAGAGTCTGTATCAAAATACACAATAATGGATAATCATGAGTTACATTTGTGCAATGTCACAATAATCCTGGCAAAACAACTGTATTCACACTCAGCAACTGATTGTGCGTGCAGGGACGTACTGTAGTCTTGCTTCTCGTCGTAAGGTGGAGCAGAGTAATCGTTGTACGTGGCGTTCCATCGCAGCTCTTGTGTCTTCGTATCAAACATGGTAACAACATATTCTGGGAAAAACAAACAGTGACGCCCATCAACCTTCAACCCTCAGCCACGCGAGCGGGTGCAGCCACCTGTGCAGACGTACCTGTGCGTCCAATGTAGAGCAGGGGACTGTTGGGACAGATGGAGTCAGAGGTGGAGGTTGTTAAACTGGTTTGCTTTTCACCGGTTTCAGGATCCACCACAAACCACACATCCTGCTTTTTACCTGCGAAGATTATTAACGAACAGCAGCGATGTAGGTCAGAGTCTCCTTTTATGACAGTCTGTTTCACACATGCTGATAAAAAATGTAAAAAAAAAAAAACAAAACAAAAATGTGCTAATCTGACCTGTATAGAGTATCCCATCAGAGCTCCTGCAGGGAGCTGCCTGTACCAGCTCAGGGATGGTAAAAGGAAGTTTCTGCAGATTTATCAATACAATAAATCAAACAAGTTCTATTTTTTTTTTTTTTTAAATATAAGAAATATAACACAAACAAGCATCCTTACCATCAAACCTTCCTGGTGCTTTCCACCGAGTACATATAAACTGCCATCATTGGGGTCTGGGAGGAAACCTGGTCTAAATGAAATGTGCACAAATTTAGAAATGAATCACTATCAAAAAAAAGAGAACATCTATACAATCTATACAACAATAACACAACTTCCTTATAGAAATGGGCAATATGGAATCACCAGTTAACCTAACCCCCCTAACTGCATGTCTTGGGACTGTGGGAGCAACCCCCACAGACACGGGGAGAACATGCAAACTCCACACAGAAAGGGCACCATCACACCACCGTGCTGCCCTATCAATATATGATTCAAACTTAATTATATCAGCTTTGTCTTAAACTAAGGTTTGGAGTTTATTATTAAAACAGGATTTTCTGGTGTGATCCATGCTTTGCTTAAAGGCAATCACAAGACTTGATGAAGAATTTCCACAGTTATGTAAACTGTTTATGCATTTAGATGATAAGGCTTGTGGCTCACTCTTCCTGAGATAAGTCTAAAAGCACAAAAACGGAAAACGGACACTTTAAGGAAAGTTAAGCTATTATTCTGAGTAGTGGTACTCAGGGCCCCATGTCTGTGTGTCTCTATGTTACTTACTCTGTGAGGTAGACAGGAACTTGAATAATGGGGTCTGAAAGAATTAGAAGAGCAACTTCATGATGTATGTTTTTAAAAAAATAATTAAATACAACAGAGTAAACAGTACTGACTCCTTGTGTACAGACCTTCTCTTAAAGTCCATTTGATGTCTCCTGTCTGTTTGGAGACAGCATGCAGACTACCGTCCAGAGTGGAGACAAACAGGAGGGACTCTGGAAGGGTGACTGATCTGACCCCACCAACCTGAAGGGTCGCCAGAAGAAATTAGACACACACACACACACACACACACACACACACACACACACACACACTTTAGAACAGCTGTCTGACATTGAGGTCAGTCGTGTCATGTGTCGAAGATTTCAGCATAGCGCGCGCGCGTGTGCGTGTGTGTGTGTGTGTGTCAGGTCCACCACTGGGGGGTGGGGGGTTGATTGTAATGGCCTGCAGTGAGTTTCTACTCAATAAGTGCACTGTGTTCCTGATTTAGCAGGATATCCTTATTTGCCCTGCCCTCCAAAACTCGACACCATATGCCGAGGGGTGTTAACCTAAGTGTATTTGTATTACTCACGCTGTGGGCAGATACAGTTGTTTAACCAAAGTGGGGACTTGACTGCCTTTAAGTTTAGTTTATGTTAAGATTAAAGTTAAATCACTTTAAGTCGAGATAAGTTCCCTTCGACTGTGTCTGAGAGTCCACCTCTCCCATATTTATACATTAGCAGGAGAGTAAACCTGAAGCAGAGGTACAAGTGAAGCAGGCAAACTAAGCTGACTCTCTCTCTCTTCCACACCCCCCCCCACACACACACACACACACACACACACAATTAACTTTCTTCTGACGAGTGAGCTAGCTAGCTAGCTAGCTAGCTAAAGACGTTAAAAGTCCCATCATATCACCGCAACTTTGCTAGAGCCTGAAATAGACACACATGCCATTTGGGAGTTCCGTTAGGCATAAATAGAAACACAAAAACAGTGTTCACAACAAGAGAAGCAGAAAGCGCCACACAACTCAAAGTTTACCTGAACCAGCTTGCCTTCCAACGACAGCAGGAGAAGAGACAGGATCAGGCGCCCCACAGCCCCCATGACCCCTAAAACACTTTGTTTCATGGCTCTTAATAAACGAACAACTGACGGTACTGAACTAAAAACAGAGGTCGAAGTCTCTTTCCATTTCCAGCGCCTGCCAGCCACTGTTCGTAAGTTAACCTCGGGCGTTTAACATCGCTAAATCCATGCGGACAGCCACTAAAAACGAACATTCAAAGCTCGAAGTGCCGCTTTAAAGCCATAACAAACGCAGCGTAACATCTCCTGTCACTACTCCATATTTCCGTGATGGGACGGATTCGGTGACGTCAGTAACGAACTGTCAAGCGGACAGGTGGGCGGGCCCTTTTCAAAGACCTACCCCAGCTGAGTGACAGGAAGCTACACCAATGAGAGGAGATATTTGGAGCAGAAGGGGAGGAACTGTGGAAATGGCTGGAACACGTGGAAAAAGACAACAGGGCAGGTGTAAACGCAACAAGAGGGGGTCTTTGTGCAATCGAAAGTAGTGGAGGCATTGTTTTTTGTTCTCTCTCAGCACCCCGCCCAAAAAAGCCTATACACACCTATCAGTGGTGGAAAGTCCGTTTAGTTAGGTAATATAACGAATTATACTTGCACTTCACTTTAATACAGGGAAGGAAATACTGTGTTATTTTTTAGTTTTAAAAAAGGTATCTGACCTCGGTGGGAATGAATGGGATTATTTTGCAGGGATTATGTTATCTGGGGAAATATTATACTTATGTTTACATTTCTCTCTTTTTCTTTATTTCACTTTTTTCTTTTTCTTTTCTTTTTTCTTTTTTATCTCACAACCTTAAGTGTATGGGCTAATTACCCCGAATGTGCTGATCATCTGTAATCATTTTCCTCTCTTTTTGTGTATATGTATAGAGGAAAAACTCTTAATAAAAAGACATTGTTTTGTTGTTGTTGTTGTTTTTAAGTATCTAATTTCAGTTTGGCTCTGAATCATACATTACCATTAAATCATCTTTAGTCTCATTACTGGAAAATGGGAAAGAGATGCAGTGGGGTTTTTTTTTTTAAACATCCAAAAATAGATGGAAATACAGTATATAAGGCAGTTGTTATAATTCTGTGTAGCCTGTAGGTCAATATTTGGTATTCTTCAAAACAGCCTGAACTCTCTTAGGCAGCTTTCTTTTAATTTCTTTAAGTGATCTTCGGGAATAGTTCTCTGGGCTTCTTGAAGGACATTCAAAACTCTTCTTTGGGTGTTGGCTACCTTCTGTCCTCTGGTAAGATGATCCCACATTGCTTCAGTAATGTTGTGGTCCGGGCTCCAGGGAGGTCAATCAATGACTGATGGTGTTCCACTGTGTTTTTTTATTCAGGTATGCTTTACTGCTGTGTCAGGTGTGTTTGTGATCACTGTCACGCTGATCAGATCCTTTCCAGTTGGAATTAACCCTTGTAATGTCCTCAGGATTCCCATACTCTTGATGACAACACAAGGACAACACAAGGGTTAAATGGTGGAGCAAAATCAGACTGTACTTTTCTGTGTGCTGTGTTTTCAGTCCAGTTCTTGTGTAATTTAGCATATCTCAGCCTATCTATTTCATGAAGAATGGCTTCTTGTCGGTCACCCCTGTTGAGGCTTCACTGAACAGTAGATAGATCAGCTGAAGGGATTTCTCAGGTCCTGTGTCAGGACTTTACTGTTTTTGGTTTTTTTATTTCTTACATACACGACTTTCAGATATGGTTTATCTGATCTTTATAGTTTTTCTTCTTTTGAATTCAACTTTCACAAACTTTAAGGGGGGAAATGGTATCACCTTGTTGATACAAAAGTTCTATTTTATGCCTGTCAAAAATAGAACTTTGGAACTTTTGTACAATCAACTAAGAAAATGGGGAAAATATTATTTTTGTTACACATTGTATGTGTTTTTGTGAGTAACAACGTGCCTAGAGTTACAATTTAAAACTGATTCTTTGCAAAGTTGTCTATTTTGTGTAGAAACAAGACAGGTTCATCGTTTGAGTTAGCTGAATTCTTTATGCTCAAATGATTCAGATCAGTGTGAAGTGACTTGTGTCGAGACTGTGCAGTATGGATGGACTAATGTGTTCTATTTTATTCAAACTTCTGCCTCTATAGTATACTTAAAGGTAAATAGACCAGGGATTTATTACTCCACTTTCATGAAGCACTCACATACAGATAAAAAAAAAATGGCTTTAATGGATCTTTTAAAAATGAGTGACAGTTCCTCCTAATTTGCAAAACACTTATTCCTCAACCTGAGATCTGAAGACTTGACAAAATGCCTCCAGAACCAAAGCAGACAGAGGATTTATAGATGTTTTCTCAAGCTTCGTAGCACTTCCAGTGATAAGTAATTAGAGATTAAAATCAAATTTTGAATTGAGAAAGTTTAAACACAAATTACCTACAGAGGATCACACAGTAATTTAAAAACTCTTTATTTTTCTGCATACTTCCCCCTCAGAAATGTGAGCTAACATGCAGCCCAAGACCTTCACTCATGACTTACCAAAATACCGCATTCAAAAAATACTCTTTAAAGTGCCATTGCATGAGGAAACACAGACTGGGATAAAGTAACTTGTAAGCTGGTGCACTTTGGATATGATATAATGTCAAAAATAAAATAATGCAGACAGGCACTTTTGTCTTTTGAGGTATGCATAAAACAAATTAAACACACAGCTTCACAGACTGTTTTTTAAAGGCATGTGCTCGTTGTGCGCAGGCAGGGAAGGTGAAGGCGCTACACACAGTGCAGCGTCCGGGCCTTTGGCTTGGTATGGTCTACTGGTGAAGCACGCTGTCAGGTTTGGGGTATCCAAACAGCTCAAAGTCCAGCTCATACAGCTTGTACAACTGTCTCTGTGTTGAAATGGGAATCTGTGCAAACCAGTCTCTTTCCCAGCTGGCTGCAGTTTTGTTTTGAGCCCCTGAGGGGAACCGTATCAGATGATCCACCTTCAGAAGCTTCAACAGGTGCTCTGCATCTGTTTCCAGGGTTTCTAGCTTTCCGATAAAGTCATACTTCACCTGGCAGGGGTGGCACAGACGGTAGACCTGAAACACAGCAAAAGCAGGAGTATCATTTAAAAACTGCATTAGTTTGTGTGTGTTTGTGACTTTGTCTATCTGCCTCTAATAATTGACTGTTTGTGCACATATACTGGCATTCAAGAAAAAAGGAGACACACAACTCTACTCTTGTGTTTATTACTAAAATGGATTTGAATACACAGGCTTCCTCATTAATCCATCCAAAATACACAAAAAAATAAAGAAACGCTATTTAATCAGAGTCATGCATCAAGTCATGGAGGAGATTGCCTGCCTTCTGGAGTTACTCTCTGACAGTTGGACAGGGCCGTAGAAGGTCCTTAACCCATAAGTGGGAGTGTTATCTTCTGCTTTGTGCAAGGAGGAACAAGATGAGCACTGCCAGAGCCAGGCCACTGGTGTGAATGTACTCACTACCTGGCACCGTGGAGCCTGACTGCCGTTTGCCATAGAATACCAGAATTGTCAGGTCCACCACTGGCACCCTACCCTTTTCACAAATGAGAGCAGGTTCACCCTGAGCACATGTAACAGACGTGAAAGAGTCTGGGGAAGTCGTGGAGAACGTTATGCAGCCTGTAACATAGCTCAGCATGCCTGTGGTAAATGGTGGGTCAGTGATGGTTTGGAGAGGCATAGCATTGGAGGGATGCACAAACTTCTGTATGCTAGGCTAACAGCACGGTGACTGTCATTAGGTATCAGGATGAAATCCTTGGACCGACTGTCAGAGCCTACATTGGTGCAGTGGGTCCTGGAGTCCTCCTGGTGCACGATAATCCCCAGCCTCATATGACAAGAGTATGCTGGCAGTTCCTGGACGATTAAGGAACTGATACCATTGACTGACCCCCACGCTCACCTGACCTAAGTCCAACACCTCTGGGACATTATGTTTCACTCCACCCAGTGCTGCCAGTTGCACCTCAGACTGTCCAGGAGCTCAGCAATGCCCTGGTCCATGGACATCATCTCATTAGGAGAATGCCCCAACTTTGACAGGCATATATACAAGCACATGGGGGGCTAAATAACAACAACTCAAACAACATTATGAGTTGCTGAATTTTCATTTCCATCAACAATGTGACATCCTTTGGTTCCTAACATATTATGTAGTCCATAATAGTAGAGATGTCCAGCATGAATTTCTCCCCATTGAGATCTGATGTGTTTTCACAATGTTCCTTCACTTTATATTTATGTATTCCATCAGACATGCAGCACTTCACTGTGAGGTGCTTTGATAATACCAATTATGTAATATTTTATTTGATCTCTATTTCAAAACATAGCTCTCCAGCTAACTACTGTCCTTTCTTTTTAGCTATTGTCCCCTCATTCTGAATATCTCACCTGGGTTCATCTCATCTCTCTTTCTGAATATCTAATATGGCTGAGATATAACTGTGATGCAGGTATTGTGCTAAAAAACTCAAGGTAAAGCCTAGAAATCACCTATTATAGGGAAAGTGCTGCTTTATTGCCATTGTTATGCTGTTCCAGTGTGTAGTTTCCTTTACTGACAGCACAGTTTGTCCAAATACATTGCACCGTTGTGTTTGTACTAATGCACGTTGCATTAGTACAAACTGTATGGTCCATCTTTTGACAACTAAATTCATTCAAAGGATGTGAAGCAAGTCCACGTAAACCCTTAAATATGAAACATTCATACATGAAATGTTTAAAATCATCAAAACTCAGAAACTTGAAAGTGTTAAACTGATAAAATGTGAATAACGCTATGCTAATTCACCTGTTAATGACCAGGTAGTGAAACAATACTCAATATGTCAGATCATTTGCCATTTGTCTGCCAGCAGAAAGAAACACAAATATTTTAGAAATCTGCCAAAAACGAGTTTAAAACTAAGAAATTATTTTATTTGTAGTCAAATAACAAGCTGAATTCATTTTTATACTGTCGACCAGGACTTCTCTAAGAAGTCTGAAAGTAATCAAGCATAAAATTCGACCACTACCAGATTTTCCTGTTCAGGAATTCAAATAAATGATTTGGCATCTTAATCAAAAAATAATCATGTGTTTTACAGTTTTTTCTCCTCTGTTTTTTTTGGATGACACAATAATTATATTTTAGTATTAAAAATATCATTGGGTGGATTACCTATTATAAGAAGGTTTTTTAAGTAACTACCAGTACTGTTAATTTATGGAAGCTGTGGAATAAGCCTTACAGTGGGTGATGGTCTAATAAATGTGTTAAATACACCCCATGATTTTAATGAACGATCTTTCCTTAACCTGCACGTGTTAAAATGCATGCGTCTGTTTGTGTGAGGCAATCACCTGCCGCCAGTGTTCGTTGAAGATGCTCTCTTTCTCAGTCTCTGGATCTAGCAAGTATGTGATAAACTGCTGAAATGTTGGTTTGATTCCTGCCTTAAATGCCTCGGCCGCGGTCTCTGGCAAATCCCCAGACACATTGCCATAACGACGCAGCATAACTGAACCAAACTGCCTGTAGAAGTCCTGGTTGGGCCTTAAAACACACACAAATACGCACACTTCAGTGATTCATCAATGACATGGGCTACTGTTTAATGCAAAGTGAAGCACATTTCCTTGAACAGCAAACACACACCTTCCAAACTTGTTCCTGAAGGCAGAGATAAGACGCACAAAAGGGTCGCGTACAAACAGAAACTTGGTGTAATGCTGGAGCTTCAGTGCCATCAAGTGGCGGGACAGGGAACCATAACGGCGCCAAAATCTAGAAATACACATAAAAAGCACTGTTAAAGATCTTGTTCTGGGGTTACCTCCTTTTCAAGTTGTGATAGTTAGATATGACTTGGATACACAAACTCTGCATGTCTGAATTCTGTGATAATTTGTGGCTGAGTCACAAGATGAATGAAGAACAAAGCCAGATCACATCCAAAGGGGAAAGGGATAGGTCTTGTGTAACGACGCAGACAGGAAAACACATGTTCGACTTCAATGGGCTACAGAGCGGTCTGCCTGTGTTGCAGCACCAAGCTCCGCCTGTCCTTTCCGCTCGGCCTTCCAAGCGTCAACTCACACATTTTGTTTGCGAAACACATTTTTAAATAACTTAAAGTGAGAATATAATTACTTCCAGGTTTTGGGGAATCTTCCTTTTTATTAATGCTTGACATACTTTCAATTCAGTCCAGTTCACATTTCAGAAAGTTGTTTGGGAGACATTCATCTTGGAGTATATATTTTTCTTGGCTGTGCAGCCTTCCTGTTCCAGAACATTTTGCATGAGGACTTGGTTATTTAAAACTATGGTGGTCTTGATTTCCTTGTGTGGCTTAAGGAGACAATTTTATTTATGACTTATCGACATTTTTCCCAAGAAACTAAGCAGGCAGAGTGTTCTGAAGAGCTACAGTGATGTATTTATAGTAAGCATCACCTGTTTAGCATTTGCCGTTCCTCTTTCTGGTGCTCACTAATTAAAAAGTAAATGCCAATATCTCAATTATTCTCAAATCATTGACTCTTCCCTGGAGGTAGGATTAAGGCCGAGACCATTAGAGTGCAAAAATTATTAGAATGAGCAACTTAATTTCAGAGTAGGAAAAAAGTGGTACTGTTGAGGACACCAAGGTCATTCTGCTATTATAGCAATAAATCACAAGAAACAGGCTCAGATCAGCTCAGGAATGCTAATGAAATAGCTTTGTTTGTGCAGTGTGGATTCTGAAATATAATTCAGGAAGCAAGAATTAGAAAGAAAATATAATTTTAAATGTATAAATATGTAAATATGAGAGCGCAATTAGCAAAAGACTGAACAAGTATGTCTTGTAAGTTTGGAAGGGTAACCAGGAAAAGTGTTTTCTCACTAAAAAGAACCTGGCAGCACAGTTTAGGTTTGCAGCTGAACAAACCACAACCTGGACACTCTGCAGTCACTGGGCTGAATATGAAACTCGCTGTGTACCAAAGAATTATGGCGTCAAATACGAGGCCAGCTGTCTGACATTGGATCTGAAATCGGATCATGCGACAGGTCAATGATCCCACGCGCCGCAGTGAATCTATAACAGAATAGTTGAAAAAGAAAATAATCCAAGCATTGCAAAGGCTCAGTCAAAGCCCAGACTTCAACCTGACTGAAATGCTGTGACAGAACTTTAAGAGAGCTGTGCATAAAGTGGGATTTGTGAAAACAACAGCGGGGGCTGAGCCAAGATGAACCTAGAAAATAATTAAATAGTCCCAGATCCTCTAAAACCTGTTAGGATATTTATTACCGCTCTCATTCATGAATTGTGTAATTAAACAACGAAAAGTTCAGAACTTAAACATATATCCACAGCTTTTACAATAATATTGTAAGATATTTTTAAATGAGAACCACTATGAGGATTAACAGTCTGATTTTTCGCTCTTCAGACACAGGTGATCCGGTCAAAAGACTTAAACTTGGCTAGCTGTGGCATTTAACTTCAACATTAATGAGAAATAAGCCCAAATTACAGCAGCACAAAATGCTGGCAAATTTACAATTACAGCTTTAATACAGTAGATCACTTCATCTCAAACAGACAACAGTTTGCTTTGATGACAAACTCTTTCTGCTTTCCTTCAGCACGTCATTTACTCGCGTCTGCTTATCTCTGGACGGGGACCTCTGCGCGTGTACTCCGATCTGCAGCATACTTTTGAGATGCTATTGATAAATAAATGACTTGGCTCTGTAACATCTTTTACAGCATCACAACCCACAGGTTCTAACTTGTGAATGATACAATGAATGATGCTCAGATTAGGACTGAATGTTTTCCATGTGTGGTTGTCCGCCCCTCTCTATCAGCCCATCACTGCAAAGCCAGGAAACTGTGGGTGTGATTTCTTCTGCATGTAACTTTTCATCACAACTTGAAAGAAGAAATTCTGATGTCGATGATCAGGCGAGTGGCTGGCAGAGAGTATTTCTAGGACAGTTTTGAGTCTCCTAACGCTGTGAATCCAGTTAATTTCTCTTTTATTTAGTTAATGTAGTTTTCACTCTCTTTTTGGCTTGTTGGAAAGGGGGAGGGGAAACAATCCAGAGCATCGGCTTTTGTACCCTGGCTGTGCATAAATGAATTCCCGCGTACCTCAATGAACTTTAGCAACTCTGTAAAGAAGCCAAAGCTCATCCATATCAATGTTCGAGACTGATAAAGTCAAATAGAAAATAATTACTTCAAGTTATTCAAGTGAAACTGGTTTTACACCCAACTGAATCACGGTGTGCGGCCAGGTTTTCCCATGCAAATAAATAATGATACTGGGTTATAAGTTGTCTGTTGTTGTTCAGCTCAGATCCCATTTAATTAATTTTAGAGCCTGATAGTGACTAGATATATTTTATGTCCTGACTCCTGATAAGTAAAATCTTAGATTTGAAAGAAGTACTTTCTTTTTCTTTTTCACAAGTCCGATCACTACTAAATGAACATTTATCACATCAACAGTACTTGGATAGTTATTATAAAGCTGAAACTGATACGTATAATATTTTTTAGAGAAATGAGCTGGTGGTGGTATAAATGGCAAGCTAGGATGAAGCTAAAGCAATAAACCAATTTATAGTTTGGATTAGAATAGACCGAAATCACAATATTCGCTGTGCATGGTAAAAAAGGGCACAGAGCACAAAAAATAGATACAGAAATCATGATGTGAGATTTTACTCATCATTAAAAACCTGATAAACCAGTTTTCATTTCACCAAATTAAATATTTACAAAAGTAAAGAGTTATTATGACGGTGCAAACACATCACCAAAACTGATCTAATATTTGTCCGTGTTATAGGTTCAATATTTGTGTGTCATACTTGGCAAATGTTAGATGCAACGTGGAGTTGTGTACAAGGTCAGCAGGTACAGCCTCTGGGTCAGTGTAGGGTTTCCCTGAGGAGCTTGAGATCAGAGACTGAGACAGAACCACCATCACTCGCTTCCAGTTGGTGCACGCCACCTAAACAGAGATCAGCAGCAAGGCAGAGAAGAGGGAAGAAAAGGGAAACCATTTAGAAGACAACGGGGACCATAAAGGAGAAGAACAATAATGAAGCAGTGTGATTTAAACATCTGCTTCTCCTCTTGTTACTTTCCCCACACAGTGAACTGACTCGCCACCCATATACACCCCACACCACACATAATCACTCACTGAGGCAGCAGTACCTTGGGAACGTAGCAGTAGATAATCTGGTGTGTATCGTCCACTATCAGGTGATCCAGTTCCCTGTTGGGGATCTGTGAAAAAGGCCTTTCGGGGACTTCCACGTCTTCCTTCCCTGAACACACGTCGTCAATCCTCTTCTTTCGCGCCTCCTGTTCCCTATCATAAGCAGAGATCTCCATCTCTACATCCTCCTTTGTTTCCTCCTTCCTCTGTGCATGATTTTGCTTCCCCTTCCCTTCCTCCGTATGTTCCTGAGCCGCTTCCTTTGGGCTAAATGAAGCACTAGAAGCGGTGGTGGAAACAATGGAGGAAGAAGTCGTGTGGGCTCTGCTGGCGGGCGTAGTCTGAGGCGGGCTCATAGTCGTCGGGGCACAGCATCCGGACTGAAGCACCTCGTGTTTGGGGTCCTTCAGCGGGTAGAGACTAAAGCCCCCAACATCATCCCAGTAGACAATGATAAGCAGGATCATAAACAAAGATCCCATGATGAAAGCCACTCGGAGACCACGCCACGTTCCCATGTTTATAGTGCAGCAAGAGCCGTAATTGGTGAATAAAAGAGGAAGAGTTTATCTCAGCTCCATTGTGGCCGCCTTACGGAAGGACAGACTTCCTGTTTGAAAGATTCAACTTAAAAAAAAGAAAGAAAGAAAAAAAAAACACAGGAAACATTACTAAACCTCGGCTTCTCATTTATAGCCTTACTAGGCACATTTAGACTGTGGTTAAAATGTTCAAGTTTGTAAGAAATAAAAAAAAACTGAAGCAATGAAACCACCAGATTTAAAAAACTGAAATACCACACTTTTTTTTTTAAATCCATTAAAATCATTTTACACCTCTTCCATCCCATTTACACACACCAAAAAGTAAAACCATTAGTAGCAAAGAAGCACAGTAACAGTCATAACAGAGCAGATGTGGAGTGTGCGAAGACCCCACTAACGCAGATTTCAGAGAGACGTGCTGGAAATCACGTTAGGGTGGTTTCAAAAGTACTCCTCAGCTCTCAAATGCTTACAGAGCAGTGTTAAAAAAAGGAATGTGAAGCAGCACAGTGCTAAACGTGCCCCTGTGGTGGTTTTCCTGAGAAAAATATCGATTTTGACTGATTTGCAAAGCATGTATTGTGTATTTATCTGATTGTTTGACTTAAAATTCACTGTGGTGGTGAACAGATGAAGCTCGACCTTCACCCGATGACACTAAACTGGATAAGGGAAGAAAATGGCTGGGTGGATGTGCACAGTGGTGCACAGTACTCTATGGCATTTGTTTCCATTTTAAAGAGAACAGCTGCCAGAGTATCTTACTAACTTGATGCCGGGCTTTATGATAGGCCAGGCTGTGTTCCTGACCTGTGTCATGTCAACCAGAGGCCGTGAGAACCTCAGGCTGCACCCTGGGGCGCCCAGCTGTCACAGGGAGATGTGAACAAATGGTTATGCTGATGAAGCAGCTTCAAACCAGGGGCTGCTTAAGGGTTCAC
Organism: Aulonocara stuartgranti; assembly: GCF_965226115.1. Lineage (NCBI taxonomy): Eukaryota > Metazoa > Chordata > Actinopteri > Cichliformes > Cichlidae > Aulonocara > Aulonocara stuartgranti. The sequence continues at coordinate 29,601,620 of NC_138944.1, read as the reverse complement.
ATCCCTGATTGTTTGTCCCATAAAAAACATCTGCTATAGTGGAAAAAAATTATGGTGCCTTTTAAAACCAGAAGAAAAAATTCAGACAGGGCAAGAAGCATCCTCCAGCGAAAGGTGTTTTTTTCCGCAGCGTTTTTCCTCTCATTGGTTTAAATTTAAACTCCGCGAAGACAAGACGAGCCTGTCTGGAAAATCAAACATCCACACAGTCTCTTCAGTCTTGCCACGCGCTACACACAAGCGCACGCGCGCGCAAAGGCACGCGCAGAGATCAACGGAAAAGATCCAAAACTTCAAATGTTCAGTGACAAGCTGCAGGCCCTTCGCCCTACTTCCCTTAGAATATCTTAACCATTTCTCACTGAAAGCAGCTTACTAGGCTTTATTATCTCTGTTAATATTTTCCTCGTTTAGCAGCAGACTCACCGTGACCTCCTCCCGGCCGTCGCACGGAAACAATCTCAGTTTACAGAGTAACCTACAATGCGCCCTTTCTGCGGCCGCACCGGCCAGTCCCTTCTCTCTCACGCAAACGGGACTCTTCCAGCTTCTCCTTCCCTGCAGCAGCCAACCACAGAAGGACTGCACCTCTTTCTCTCCACACTTTCATCCGCTCACACTCCGCTCATCATACCCAGGCTCTGAGGAGCAGGAAAGCCTCCTTTTGTTTCTTTTACGCCTCTCACTCAGGGAGCATCACGGCAGCAATTTAAGCCGGTCTGAACATTAATCTGTCTGTGAGGGGAAAAAAAAAACAAAAAAAAACGGCTCATGACCTAAATCCTTCATATCACCCTGCAGAGGATCTCCATTGTCAGTCCGCTTCTCTCGCTCTCTCTCCCCGTCTCTCTCGCTGTGTCCGGCTGCCCCGGTGATGAGACCAAGCGGGCGGGAGGTAGGGCGAGACAGAGCAGCAGCGACGACGGAATGAGCCCTATAATGAGGAAAGGCTCGCGAGATTTTGAAAATAGATTTTTGTTTTCAGAATCCAGCCACGCACTATTCCACGTGTTCCAACCCGCCCCCCCAACACACACATTTTTCTTTTCCCACACTGGTCTTGGGACTTCCAGGGAAAAACTAAAATAATTATAAATCTCTGTTGGTCCAGAGCCCGGGGAGAGCATAATCCATCTTTTTGTAGCTACAGTGTACTCTTATCCTCTAAGTGCTTCACATGCAGACAATAATAAAGTCAGTGTTTTGAAAAGAGAACAGATATAACGAAAATTACATTTCAAAAGCATAAAGATTTGGTGTTTTTTTTTATTCCGCTACAGTGCTTTAAATTAAGTATTTATATTTTATACATTATCTAGTTTTATTATGGGAAAAAATAAACCTATATAAATCTGCCTGGTCTGTATGTGAAAAGTAATTGCCATTCAGCAAACTCATACCCCCAATTTCAGTTTCACTAGCCACACCCGTGCCTGATAATTGCAAGGCATGTTGAATCAAGACATCCCACAAAACCTGTCTGACAAGGTAAAGTAGAGCTCAGAGAGCTCAAAAAGCAACACTTCATGTCACAATCTAAGGACGTAGCTGAGAAAAAAAGTTAATGGCAACAATGGGAGAGATTAAGGTAAAAACCACTGCTGGGGAAAAAAAGGGGGGGGGGGGCACAAAAGCTTTTGGGACTTTTGGGAAAATATTCTGTGGACTGACGAGACAAACACTGAAACTAACACAGCCTTTCATAAAAAGAACATCATTGCAACAGTTAAACAAGTTGGTGGTGGTGGTCTGGGGCTGGATTGCTGCTTCAGGACATGGAAAAGTAATTGACGGAAACATGAATTCTGCTCTCTACCAGAAAATCATGGAGAAGAATGTCTCATGCTTTGAAGCGGAAGCACCCTTGGGTTAGACAGGAGGACAATGATCCAACACACTACATCAAGCCTCCCGCTGAATGGCTCAGAAAAACAAAATGAAGGTTTTGGAGTGGTCTAGTCTGTACTCGAATCCAATTTTGGTGTTCTAGAATGACCATTAGCAGGCCGTTCATGCTGGAAAACCCTCCTATGTGGCTGTATTAAAACAGTTCTGTGGGCCTAAATTCCTCCACGGTGATGTGAAAGACTCATTGTCAGCTACTGCAAACACTTGATTGCAGTTCTTGCTGCCAAAGATGGCAAAACCAGTAATTAGGTTTAGATGGCAATTACTTCTCCACACAGGGCCAGGTAGCTTTGTATGACTTTTTTCTATAAAATTGTGATTTAAAAAGTGCATTTGGTATTTACTCCATTTTTATTTGCCTAAAATAAAAATGTATTTATTAATCTGCAATTGCTTCTTGGAGACTTGGTTTTAGGATTAAAGTTTAAACAAGCCTAGGCTAAAGGTTCAGACTGGGCACTTGGTTGTGTAAACTAAAATTAGTAATGAGATGTTTTGGAATACATTAAAGTCAGTGAGTGTCATCTGGTTAACAGAGAACAACTTTGAGCTAAAATGTAACAAGCGTTGATTGAAAGGACCTCAGATTTGACATTGCTGATAATAAGGTCCCAAGTCTGCAGTGGATCAGATGAGCAGCTGCTGAGAGACAGAAATGTCATATAACACAGTCTTAACCATTCATAAAATAAGAAGAACTATGAGACAGGAAGTCGACATTCTATCTTATAATTTAACATTTTTTAATTTCAGGAAACCATATTTGGGACTTAGTATCAAAATTTTTATTCAGTATGTCATCAAATTTGACTTCTATTTGAAGACACAGTAGCTTATACTTTCTTTGTTGTTTGAATAAAAAGCCAACTTTCATATGTTAAACTATGATTTTTTTTTCTCAGTAAGTCTGAATTTGAACTTGTTTTATAATCTGGTAATTTCTGTACAGTCAAAAAGTTTCAATTTTTTTTTAAAAAAACTTGATTTTTCTCAGTAAAATTTATCTCTTTTTTTTTGGGTTTAAACAGGACCTCCTTCATAATAAAGCGCACATTGTCTGCAAATTTTATTTATTCATGTATTTTTTATTCAGTTATTTGAAAGAGTGCAAAATTTCACCCACAATTATCCAGTTAAAACATGCACACTTTAAGCGTTTAATTTGCAGATACAAAACTGATTTATGACTGTGGTTAAGCCACATTTCTTCAGGTGGTTTGTGGAACATTTAGTGACATGGCGAACTGGTAGATAACGTCTTTGATAATAAGAGTATTTCACAGTGAAAAGCACCACAGTGAAAGTGTTTAAAAGTATGCGCAGATATTTGGGAGGTTAATGAGATCCGTGCAGCATAGAGTCTATATTGTGGCTGAACAGTGGCCTCCCGCTCCCATTGGGAATTAGCCATGCAAGACTAATGAACCCAAATGGTGCTAGGACGTCAGCTGTATGTTGAGGTCTGAAAGGGTTTTTCACAATAACAATGACGCAAGTGTTGATGAGAAAACAAAACTACTGTATTTAAGGCCTTCCTATCGAGCACATTTAGACTATTTAATGTTTTATTGTAGAAATTATGGCCCACTTTGTTTTATTTTTTGCAAGCAAATCATATGGCCTTGGGGTGAAGGTATGGATGACTTTCAAATCTGTGGAAAAAGCCAAGGCTAGAATTTCACCTTAATGACAGACCAGGTATCTACAGGAACAGACAGAGAGGAAAACCCATGATTTTGGTTGATGCAAATACTTCAAGGCCACAAAACTCAAACAGCAGATACAAAAGAGCAAGTGACCTTAGCTTACAAATATTTTAAGTACAGCGAAATGTGGGAATATTAAAATCATTTGAGCAGAAATGGGCACAATTTCACTGCAATTTATGGCTTTCAAAGGCAAATTCAGTGGCAGCTAGATGACGTCTGAGTTTAGGCTCAAACACAGCCCTGCATTTAGCTGCCACGCTTGAGGCTGAAGTCATCTGTTTATGAGATAGATCTTTTTCCCCCTACAAACAACAAAGATTTGCAGTCGTTTTATATTCTTAACTGCAGTGAGCTAAAAACAAAACAAAACACAGTAAACACTCACCTGATTGGATGTAAACAAACTCATGTCTAATGGAGAAAAGGTACATGTGACTGTGATGCTGTTAATACTGAAGAGATGTGAGCAAACCTGTTGATGCTGATTGGTACTTTTGTCTTGACACTTTTCTACATCTGTAGCTGTCACATTTGGCCCAGTTGAAGGAACTTGTTTCAGCTGAGAACCAGCACTGTCCATGATCAGGATCGGTGTTTTCCTTGCAGTGGATTTCACATGCACACCCAAACATCATTTATTTTAGAAAAGACTCCGTGGAGGTGCATTAACAGTTTAAATGACCAATGCAGCAGGTTTGGACGTCAATTAGACATCTCACTAGTACAAAACCTGCACTGGTGTGAAATTAGCATGTGTAATTGTGTGGACTATTCACAGTTAGTGGGCGATTATGCCCTGTTCTGCCTTAATTACTCAGGAAACACAATCTAAACCACAGTACTTCTGCTGTACATGTGTCTCCTGGAGGGTGCTGCATGTGAGTAAGAACAGCTTTTATATCCTGATGTGATTTGATGACAAGCTGGCCTATACCCCGCCCCCTCCCCTCAGGAATTATAAGGTGAAACAGCAAAGAATCAGATACAGAAATATAATAAACAATTACAATTTTAATCTTAGCATCTTTACCAATAATCCAGATTATCAATAATCCACATGCCCTAATTAGTATGATCAGGGTACGCAGTAATATTTTATTAGACATCAGTGAACGACAACGGCCATGTACATCTTTGAATTATTTTATCAAGCCCGCAGCAGTTTTAGCATATTTACTGTGTAAACACTGCTCCAGACTCATGCAGGTTAATTTTCTGATATCACATGCAATCATGTGACCAATCCATATTTGAATGGACTCACTCTAATAATAACCAAACCGTGAGACAGAGTCAGGTGGTATTCTGTTTGTTTATTTAAAGGTTTTCCCACTGCGCGCCCCCTCCCTGTGTGAAAGCCTAGTCTGAAAGGAGGAGGATACAGGCCACTATAGCGCCACATCAGCACATTTATTAACAAGGCTACTTGTTTATTCACAACACCTCCACCCCTGAATGGTATGGCACTCTGTGCTGCCCTGTAACAACAGACTAGCATGGTGAGGCTAGTTCAAAATAAATCCCCAGGGGGGGTTGAGGAAGGTCCAAAACAGGATGGAGTTTGAGATTAGACACTGAGACTCCAACTAATGAACAGAGTAGGAGGCAGTTTTGCTGAATATCAAAGTCCACAGAGGAAAAAAAAAATGGGGAAGATGATGCTGAGAGACAAAGAGAAATTAGGCAATACAAAGTATTCTCTTTTGTCTCTCGATGAAGCTGCTGATCCGTAAGGCGCACTTTGATGATGAGTTGAACGTTGCGGCCTGAGATGAAGCCCCAAGATTCACAGCGTGGTCGTCGTCCTTCTCCAATCAATGACGTAGCTCCTCTCTCCTCCTTCCACACAAAAACGGATGGACTGAAGGGGAAGACAAGAGCGGAAATGCAGAGTGAGACTGTGAGCAAAAGGGGGGGTGATGAAGATGCTGCTGACTGTATGAGCATGCGGGAATGGCATTAATTTTTCTGTTCGCCACTTCAGATTAAAACTGAAGACAACATGCATCCCCTAATTTATATGCAGCCGCATTATGTGGACTAATGTAAAGTTTTATAGCCGGATGTTTAAAATATGAACACATCTCCACAGTGAAATCAAAGGGTGCAAGACAAATAGCTGACAAGACTCCACAACAACCTGTGCAGTGTGTTACCTGCGTAGGGGACTACAGATCTCCAATGGGAATGATTTCTTCGTTGATAAAAAACTCAATGGTCTCTTCCTCCCAGTCGTCCACATTGCTGTCCAGCTCATCTGTGCCCACTCCTACATGACACAAAAATTTCAGCACTCTTAAGAAAAAGCCTCAAAGGCAAGTTAACAGTGAGTGAGATAACAGTGAGAGGTCCCACCTCCTCTGAGCTCGAGGCGAATGCTCTTCTGTTCTTGATAAATCTTCAGCGCCTCCTCCCTGTACCGTCGGTAGTCTTCCATCATTGCCCTCCGCTTGTCCACCAGATCCTACTCACACAGAGCAGAGTTCAGCATCATAACCCACAAAGCTTACATTTCAGTGTGAACACACAGCTTGTATTACCATGAAAGCATGTAAAGTGTTAGCAGCCTCAGTGAATTATACTATAGAGTCAATATAAAAGTTAGCAAAACGCTTTAAATTTCTTTAAAGAGATACAGGAGATGATTAACTTGCAAATTAACAGGACAATAAAAAGGGGCCTATCCAATGCTGATGGAAGAGGTGGGGGACAGCACATGAAAAATTGGGAAAAGCATTTCCAACAAACTCTCCCAAAGATAAGTTAAAATATAAATATAAACAGGTCAAACCTTAGAAGCCTTGGACTGGCTCAGACGATCCTTCTGCTCAAAGATCTTTGAGTATTTCTTCAGATCCTTTTTGATCATCTGCAAGAGAACAGATGAGTGTATATGACAGCATGTTAACGTGACAGATGGCTTCACAAACGCATCATCGCAGTACATGGTGGACACATGTATAATGTGGTGTAGCTGGGAGCCTCAGATTAGAGCTAGAATCAGGAGCCACGGTGCAGCTCTCATACGAGGTGTCAGAAAAATTATGTTTGTCATCACTGGCTCCACACACTCAACAACACACACACACAGTATAGAGAAGAAACTGTACCTTTATCTGTTCTGTGCTGAGCAGGGTTGGAGGTCTTGGTCTCCAGAGCAGCTGACAGAACCGATCCTTGTTGTTCTTCTGGAGGAGCCGGCCCTGGAACGTCCACAGCCAGTACGCATTGTCCACCTAGCACGCACGTAAAGGTGGAGAAAAACGAAGTGAATGGATGACAGAAAAAGACCAGACTGCATTTCCTCTCATCTGCAAAGGACTGGCGAGGCCTGTGGAGTGCTACGCACCTTGTGGCTCCACCACGAGACGGAGGTGACGACGTAGCGACCCGTTGGATCCCACTCCACGTCAGAGGCCATGTAATGCTCTGCTATGTTCATCATGGTGCAGTCTGACGTGTCTACAAAGGCGAGAGCTCCGTTCATACTGCAAAGGAGAGGCAAAGCGGTTACATCCATGTACAAAGACACTCATCTCTACAGATACCAATGAAACAAGCCTCAGATTAGCGTTAGAATCAGGAGCTTAGCTCTCATACGAGGTGTCAGAAAAAATGTTTAGTTTGTCATCAGTGGCTTCTTATATTCATCTCACACACACACACACACACACACTCTCCGATAAAACCTACCTCCTGAGCCCAGCCAGCACCATAAACTGTCCCTGGGGGCTCCAGAAGATACTGTTGGCCTGCTGCTTGTCAAACATCTCTGTGAAAGGAAAAGTGTCACATTCAGTTTAGTGGACACATTAGAAGCAACAACGCTCTGCTATAACATTGCATGCCTGTCCTTCTACTCACTTATGAGCTCAATCTTGCCGTTGTTTTTGACATGATAGAAGGAGGCGTTGATTCTTGGCGACTCGCCGTGGAGGACAGCAAACTTACTGCCATTGGGCTCCCATGCAAACGCTATGATGCTTTCTATAAGGAAAACAACACGAAGGGAAACAGATTAACTTCCTTTCTGTGGAAATTAGAATTACTTGCAGCTCATTTCTGTGTTTGTACAAATACATGCCTTACCCTTCATCTCCACCACATCGACAGGAACCTGCTTCTCTCTCATGCGGAAGATTTCAAAGTTGGTAACGACACCCTGAGAAGGCAAAAAAAGTCAACTTATTATTTCTTGTTTTTTTTAAAAGAAATCTGTGACATATAAGCGGTTTGTCCTCTTTCTATGAGTACCTGTGTTCCTTTGGGAGTCCTGTCAACTTTCACACACAGATAATCCCCGTTTCTCTGCCAGTGCAGTTTACAGTCGACGACATTGAAGAGATTGCGAACGCGGATCTCCTGACGGGAGGGCATCTGCATCAGAGTCACCCTGGCTGGGATGTCTTTGTCCTCGGGTACCCAGAACGCTATGATGTTGTCACCAGGAGACCACGAGAAGTCCCTGAAGATGCACAAACATTAATACCTCTATACAAAATGCCGTTGCTTTTTAAAGCATGAGAGTATGAAGGACTCTTACTTTATCCCAGTAATCTTGAGACTCTTCTTGTCCAGTAAGCCCATAGACTACAAGAAGAAAACAAAACATAAACCTTTAATATCATTTGCACATTTCATTTAAACACATCTAGACTGTTTTCAGGCCTACTTACCGGAGTTTCATAGATGCTCAGTGTGTCTGGTGTCATCCTTGCAAAGAACTTCCCATCATGACTCCATCTGACAACAAACATGTAAAATTAGAAGACGCATCCAAACTCTGCAAGGACTCTGCAAATTTGACTTAAATTAGATTTAAAAGAGAGAAAGCATAATACTGACTTAAAAATAGGCCAATGTGCAGAACTCTCGCAGTGGAAGCCTCTCTTCTTCTGTCCGGTCAGAATGTCCCAGATGATGATGGCCTGTGGGTCCTCCTTGGTGTCCATCAGTGGACTGAAGGTCACCACATACCTGGAAGCCAACACAACCACACATTAAAATCAGACAGTGGCTCACAGGCCAACTCGGCACCTCTTTAGAGTGCTTTATCTGCACATTAATCATCCTTTGCTGTCCCCAGGTCATGGTGCAACAACCCACAGGATTTAGGTGACGTTGCCTTATTTACAGGAAATAAATAAATACTAGAACAGGATACTCTGTGCACTATAATGTGCTTTTTTGGATTTTAAAAAAAAAATCGACTTTTTATTACCTTTCACATGGTGAGAAGTCAATGAGGGACACACCCTGATGACTGAACCTCTGAATCTGTTTGAACTTCTCGCCGCCCCACAGTGCGATTCCCCGCTGGTGGAACGTAGCCAGGTAGGTACCTTTAGGAGACCATCGGACGTACGTCTCTGTCCAGCGCTGCATCAAAGCAGGAAAAACATCAGAACTCTCCAAACCAGTGACTACTGACCAATCATGTTCGATACAAGCCCTGCATTTCCCACCAACTCTGTGTGAGTAATTAAAAACTCACTGCTCTCTCTTCAACTGTGATTGGCTCTTTAGCGTCGTTGGAGAAAATGGCAGTCCTCTCTCCAGCTTCATAGATCACACTGTACTGGTCACGGCAATCTGGGTCCTCGATCCAATGGCGCATATTCCCCTGAAAACACAGACAAAGTAATTGTCGCTTGCAGGATTTCAGGATAGAGACTGTCCTGTTGATTTATAAAGGTCAACTTAATAATGAAAGTGCTGACATGAAGCTATTTTTGTCAAACAAATTCTAAGTCTTATGACTGAAAAGTTAAGGTAACACTTACAAAGTCTTTGAAAGGCTGCTTTGCTGGAGCTTCCCATTCATCACTGATGTTCATGTATCTAAAAAACAAAACAAAAACAAAGGGGCGATTATTTACTTGTATTCCAAGTCTGGCAAGCAATACCTGGACAATGCATTTACTGGGTGGTACTCCATACTCACTTGTCAAAGTCAGTGAAGAGGTTGACCCTAAACGTGTGTTGCTTGTCGAGTTTGTATCCATCTGCGTTCTTGACTGCTTCGAGGGCTTGAGTAGGAGAAGCATACTCCAGGAAGATGTAACTGTAACGAGGAGAAAAAAACAATTACTAAAAAATAAAACATAAACTCTCTGCTTCAAATCCAGAAATCCACCTTGAATCAAAACAGATGCACAAAAGAAAACATCTGTGGTCTTACCCTTTGGTCATGCCATCTGCATCTGGGTAAAACTCGGTCGTGATCTTGCCAAACTTGGAGAAGATCTTGTGTATGACGTTCTTGAGCTTTTCCAAACGCTCCGGGCCCACCTGAGGGACGTTGTCCACCACCACCACCGAGTCTATGCCGTCTGCCTCCTGGGGTTTTTCCCTCAGGATGTCATCAAGAAGCTCTGAAAAGTGAAGGAGGAGGGTCAGGGGTGATGAACAAGCTCATCGGACTGTGTGGGGTTGGGGTTCTTATCTCATTTTAATGACGACCTTCTTTTCATATACAAAAACCAATCTAAACTTTATAGCCACCACTTCAGTTACTGGTAGGGAAGACTGCATCGTTGAAAAAGACATAATTCTTTTGTTTAAATTTCCATTAGAGATGTGTAGGTTTACGCTTCATGATTTATAAGTAGACAACATATAATCACATCATAATAAAGCTGATTCAATAGTACATCTCCTTTACACTCACTGCTTAATATACATCATTTTGATGAGGATAAAGAACCGCTATGCTGGCGTGTTTAGCTTCACAGAAGCTATTTCATTTGAGTCTCTGTTTAACTTAAGCTTGCATATTAATATTAAATGGTACTAATTTTGTTGTAAATTTACCCCCAAAGTTTCTATATACATAAATAATTATATTGTGACTACTACAGACAAAACACGTGTATCTGATGAGTCATTTTACCACAACTGCAAAACTTGCACAATTGAAAAGCTCTACTGAGCAAACGCCCCTCAGACCTGGGTTAGGATTACCACTGAGCTACAACCAGCTGCCCCATTCAAACTACTTTATATAGGCAAACAGCACAGAGAAAATAATGCGCCTTAACGGCTTTACTAGCTAAAATCATGTTTCGGTTTTTCAGATCGCATCGCACAGGCCCCAGTGTGGGGTCTGGGTGAGGCTGTAACGGGCGTTAAGTACACTGTGATAACGTTATGTTGGAGTTTTTTTTTGGAGAAAAAGGGTGGTGTCGCTGTTGTATTCCTGGTAATTACGCTTATGCATCCAGCTCATGTTCATTGTTAACTATTCACTATTACTACGTGCCGGTGAGCAGAGAGGCAAGCTAGCTAGCTTTGTAGCATCTAAAACATCCCCACCATTGAGCTCTTAGCTAACTGCTAACAGCAGGCCGGAAAGCCGGCGTTTTTTCTGTGACTGCTTACCGTCGTCGTCGACATCGTCCACGTAGTCCTCCGGGTCGCTGAAGGAAGGCTCCTCCTCTTCATACTCGGGGTCGTCCACCATATCCACCGTTTCTTTCATTTAACAGAACTACGACACGGACTTTTGTCTACAGCGGAGCAAAAATCCCGAAAACGAAAAGGCTGGCGGTTCTCAGCCGGTGTAGCACCATGTGCGGATCCGTGAAAATGGACGACGTGACGGAAACGCGACACCGGAACCTCCTCAAAGGCGCGTGGAAAGGCTGCGCAGAAGCAGTAAAGCTGTAAAGCATAGGGACCGGAAGTACAACAGCTACTGGTGGTAATTTTCCCCCCCACAGTGATGTTTAGAGATCAGCGAAGAGCGCAGGGGCGTGAGACCCGCCCAGAAGCACGGAAAAGGAAACGACACACCGGTAGATCCGAAACTGTTTCCCGCGAGACGTTCGTTTAGTAAAGTACAAAAACCAACGACTTTGTGTGTTTAAAGTAGCTGCTTCAGTTTGGTCTGTACTGCACAATTTAGCTAGAGGTCACATTTACATTGACATGAGTGGTTAGAGAATGTGTAGACGTTATATAACTCCTAGTTGTAAAGACCTAAGCTAGCAACTGCGGTTATTAACACGCACACCTTAGCACCATGGACAGAGAGTGTGTGTCACTGCTGCCCCGGGTCTGTGAGGTGCTGGCGGCCTCAGGGAGCTCGCTGCCCGATGACACCATTCTGGAGAAACTGCTGGACTGGTTCACAGCGCTCACCGAGGCTGGTTAGTAGTACTGACCCTAACAGGATAGTGTCTTCATTCTTCCTCCTCTCCCACTATCTTTCTAATAGGAGGATCGATTCAAAAATTATATTATTAAAAGTATCGATACCATCTAATCGATACTTTATTTCTTTTCTTTAAGTTCAGTATGTAACCCTCTACCCTGGGTTGAATAACAGATATTTTGAAAATGAAACAAACATGCGATGACTGTCTTTTTTGTGTTGACTGTCACTTCTGCTTCATTTATGGCTTATAGCATATTTAAACGACACAAGCTGAGACAGAGACAAGCACATTTACATTCCAGTTCTTCGAAAAAACAGCTTCAAAATACATGAAAAGCTGAAAGGTGTGTTTTAAAGAGCCCTCATTTTCCAGAGAACTGATCTAAACTTAATACCATGCAGCGAATCACTGTATTTGTAGGTGATTATTACTCAGATTATATCACCGATATTTGCAGATAACATTTACACTTTGTAAAAGATCCCAAAACTCAAAGATACTTATGATATATATATATATGTTATATTGCATTAATAAAGATAAATTAAAATTTAAAATGTTCCTTTTTCATGTCTTTTATACCTTTATCATTTCTCTTTATGGTGCACATAAAAAAGTGATCCTGTGTAAATCTGTATCATTGTTTTTCTTTTCTTTCACTCTTTGAAGGGGAGTCTCTGCTGGAGGCCTGTCCGTGTCTGCTTGAGTTCATATCTGCTGTGATTCATGACACGGCTTCAGCCCCAGGTGTCCTCTCCTTCACTCTCAGACTCATCGGCTTATTGGCTGCTGCTGAGGATGACTTCATAGTTCTTAAGGTAGAGCTTCTGACGCCTGTTGCATTTAGTAAACTGTTACAAAATATTCCAGTACTTATCTGCTCTATTATTGTGCCTCCCTCTCTCTCTTGCAGGAGTCCTTAGTACTGGATCTTGTCTTTAGCTGTCAGCACTGGCAGGAGTTAGGGCTCTGGGAGGATCCCTGCATACGGATTGGCTGGATCCAGGGCTTAAGGACCACACTGCAGCATCCAAATGGTCTTAGCTTCTTTAGACAAGCAGGTGAGTTTTGTGCATCGATTCATGAGAGGGGGATCATTAGTGTTAAGGTTAATATGCTATTTCTGTTCATCCTTTCATTTGTTTGCTCTTGCATATCAAATTCAGGGTCACTGGGGGCTGGATCTTTCCCAGCTGCCATAGGGCGAGAGGCACTGTGCTATAGGTATTATATTGTTGTAATTCTGACGCATCCTCAGTGGCGTGTCTAGAAATTTTTTTTGGGGGGGGCCAGGTAGGGGCACAGATTTGGAGAAGGGTGGCAGATATAATTGGCAGATATTGTTAAAAACAATTCTACCAACCATTAACCATAATTCAATAACCCTGTAAACCTAATAACCGAATGCGCTTTTAACTCTTATTAGAATGAGATTTTAACCACTACGGTGCAAAGTTTTTAGATACTGCGTTGATAAAGTAGAAGAGATACAATCAGTCAGTGTTTACTCAGTATTCAAGGACATCAATATTTGCATAGTATTTTTACTGACATGTAGTGCACATATGTTTTGGGCAAAAACATTTTTGAATATTAAAATACGAACATTTTTAACATACAATTGGCAAATTAGCCAATGCCAATGCAAAACCAATGCCTGTTAAAAAAAAGAAGATAATCTTCTCACAAACTGGTGTTTGATTTTGAAACAGGAAAAAAGTGGGGAAACAAATGAAAAGACTAACATTTGAATAAAACCTGAAAGCAAGTAAATACTTTCTATGCTGCCTTATGGTAAACTTTGGTAATATTGATGTATAAATAATAATAATGGATTGGATTTATATAGCGCTTTTCAAGGCACCCAAAGCGCTTTACAATGCCACTATTCATTCACTCACTGGTGACCAGGACAGAGAGCTCGGGGATCGAACCGGCGACCTTCCGGTTACAGATACGTTACCCAACCCCCTGAGCCACGGTCGCCCTTTAAAATAAAGATATACACTGGTTGATGATGAAATACAGTCAGCTGGCATGGTGACACTGCCAGTATTAACCTGCAGGGCTGGACTGGGACAAAAAATTGGGCATTTTGACTAGAGACCGGCCCACCAGGTATTAAAGCCATAAAGACTTTGAATGAAAACAAATGCTGTTGTGACAGTGATGTACAGTCTTTTTGGTATATGTATGATTTCTATGCATTTTACGTCAGATAAAAACTTTGTTCGCAAGATTCAGATAATTATTTAATAAAAGCTAGATATTTGAATTGAGAATAAAAAAGAAAAGTATTTCTTTGTGCCCCCCTCTCCCTGTTAATGCCCTACCTGGCCCCCTGGCAACACTTTCCTAGACCTGCCCCTGCACAGTTACCAGCTGTCAGCTACGTAGAAAAGGATCCTGATGTTATTTGTCTCTCAGAAACAGTTCATAACTTCCCTTCAACTCATTCATGTCACCTAAAAGGTAAACCTGTTTCTCCATCACAGCTCTGATGATCCAGTAAGGACGTCTCCTGGTTTCATCTTCATGTTTCCCTCTCACCACATATCCAAACCGACATCATGACCAGCAGCTTTACAGCTGTGGCTCCAGCAAACATCAGCTGATACTAGAAATTAATATTAAATAAATTCTAACAACAGCTGATCAAGCTTAAACGTGCTGCTGTTGTTTAGCGCGACATCCGCTGGTTTCCTGTTTCTGGCGCAAAGTGGGCGATAAACAAACAAGAGAGCCGATCAGCTGATCATTGATCAGTTTCACGATTGAAGTAGCAATAGAAGAGGCAGCTGTAAAGACAGAATAACTCCAGCTTTGTGTCTTTTTCCATCCTAGCTGAAGTTCGGGACAAACTGCGTCTCTTCTCAGCTCAATACGAAACGTGTAATATTTTCTCTGAATGAGGGACCATTCCATTTTTTAAGGAGCTGTTGGCAACTCTACTAACTAACCTTATGAATAAAATAAAGTTCACTATCAGTAACATCATAGCAACCGAACAGCTGTATAGAAACTCGTCATTCTAGCTCACGCAGTACGAGGTATTGTAACTGACTGTAAAAAGTCAGCATAACGAAAATAAACTCCACCTAAACTTGGTTTATATCTGACCCAGATAGACTGCAGGTCATAACTTCTTACCTGAAGTTCAGTTCACCTGACACTCGGACCGGCGGCCGCCTCGGGTCTCTCCTCCTGCCTCACCTTCCCTCATCCACCTGTTGCCTCTGTGGAAGCTCCGCCATAGCCACCACCAAACAACTGAGTTATTTTTACACATCGGCCAGCATCTGGCCAATCCACCACTTTCATTGTTCATGCCGTTACAAAAAAAAACAAGTCATCAGCCCACCATGCAAATGTCCGATGGCTATGTTAACTTGTTAATCTTTCGCGGAAAAATTTTTTTTTTGTTTTCTGCGGTGCCGTCTTTTGTGCTTGGCTCTTCTACCTTTGCTAACATGATGCTCATAGTGCAGAAGCCGGTGCTGCATTCACTTACCCTCGGATATCTGAGCTTCACTGTGAAACCATAATCGTACATTTGATATTTCATAAAATTTTATTGTTTTAGCTTCGGGGTGGCACCTGGGGTGGCCAGTCTGGTTGGGGGGGGTGGCCTGTGCCCCCCCAGGCGACCCTGCTGGACACGCCACTGCGCATCCTCATATATATGTATTATCTTTGTTTGGTTTTTTTTAGATTTCATTGAGCCGCTTCTGCAACTCCAGACAGACACAAGCCTATTTGTTGCCTCAGCTGCCAATCAAATGCTCGCCCACGTCCTGCTGTTCTGTCAGCCTGTCTCATCTATAGGATGTAATGGCACCAATAAGAAGGAAGATGAGCAGAACACAAGCGTGTCCAAGGCAGTTGTAGAAAACCCAGCCGAGCCCATGGAAATAAACCAAGATTGCACCGCTGTTGTCGATGCAATCTCAGAGTACCTCAAGAGGGCGCTGGGGGTTCCCAAGGGAAGCGCACAGCTTCATCAGTGTCAGCAGACCCTCCGATTGCTGGCTCTGCTCCTGGGCCAGACCAAGCCTCCTCTGCATGACAAGCTGCTGCAGACAGTCACAGCTTCTCTGGAGGAAATGGTGGCAGCAGACTGTAGTGAACTCACACTGCCTCTGATGGATGTCATTCTAGCTGCATGCAGGTAAACCCCTCATAAAACACACTAGAGTGTAGCTTTATAGAGTTGTCTGTCCTTTTTTGTCTCTACTAGAGATTATTTAGATTTTAAGTAGTGACTTTAAGAGGATGGTGAGGACAGTGGAGCTTCCTGGCTGAATATGCAAATCTGCTAATAGATATAGCATCAATGGCTTTGTTCTGTTGATCTATGCAATACAACAGGACAGTGTAATGGTCAGCCATCATTCACAGCATTTACTTAGTGGTTGTTTTTAAGTATACATTAGTGACTGTGCTGCTGTTCAGCCTCTTTCTGGTTTAGTTTATAGACTCTTGCTGTGCTTGCTCCTACAGCCGCGTCCCAGACCAGCGCATGACCCGTCTTTTAACTTTCATGTTGAACGTCAGGAAACCTGCTGACCTCGTCCATGCTGCAGCTGCTTTTCTCCGCGGCAGCCATCAGTAAGCACAGCTTGTTCAGCCAACACAAACTCTGTACACAAAAGTCTGTAGAGGTTGGGTTTTCTGTTAAAAAGCCATGAGGATTTGTCAGTCTAGTGTCTTGTCTGCAAACTTTTCTTCTTCTTCTTCTTCTTCTGGTTTTATGTGCAGTGACCGTGTCCACACAGCTCAGTCTGTGAGATTACTGCTGCTACCCCTCGACATCATATCTGGCCAGAACCGACTAGGCACAAACACTGCAGGTGACCCACAAAGACGTACACTCTTGAGAAAAATCTGTGTTATCTTGCATTTATGTTATGGAGTAACATGAGATCTGGGCCTATAGGAGACATGCATCGGTTTGCCATGACTGAGCAGCTGAAAAGCAAAACCTCCTGCATCTCCATGATCAGTGTGTGTCTAACAAACACACCTCAGATTGCACACATGGTGAGTGTAAGGACAGGAGAGAGTGGCTAAGTAAATATTGGATCTTTTTCGGTTAACACTATAATTTTTAATTCCTCTGTAATAAAGCAGGCTTTTTAGGTTATTTATTTGTAATTACAATGTAATTATATTTACATACACACAATTAAAGGCAGGCACACTAGAATAAGGGGATAACAGGTATAATAATAATTCTTTCCTGTACTGTACACTTAAGTAGATGCATGTAAACATAATTACATTGTAATTTCTGATAAAATCTGAATGATAGAAGTAACACGCCCTTAGTCGCAGGCCATGTTATAAGGTGTTAGCTTTGTTTCTAACGCATGGAAAGGCTTATAATCTGCCTCTCTCCCTCAGGATCCTGACTGCCTCCCCTGCGCTCCGGATTTAATCGTGTCTGGAATTCTGTCGCTACTGAGGATCTGCAGCGGCGACTCGTCCTCCTCGTCCGCTGGCTGTAGTGAAGTTTTCAGGAATGTCATTGGCAGTGGGAAAGTTCAGAAATGTGCTCTAGAGGCTCTGACAGCTGTCAGTAACAGCCCAGGTGAAGCTGTCATTAGAGTTAGAATCCATATTACATGAATGGAACTAAAAGGGAATACTGAAAACAACCATTCTCTTTATGGAGGATATAAAGACCTTTAGTGCATATATTAAGATAAGATAAGATAAGACTTTATTGATCCCACAACGGGGAAAGTTTTGCATCACCTCAGCTCAAGTACAGATATATGAAGGAAATACAAAAATACAATTGAGTACAATCAATGAAAAAAAGTAAGAAAAGTAAAGTGATGAGTTTTTAAAAATTCTGTAAGATACTTCTACAAAACAAAAGTAGTATATGGCATATGTGGGAAAAACAAATGTTAAAGGAACACGCTGAGTTAATTTACGTGTCTGTTTGTGTTTCAGGAGCAAATGGCAAGCTGACTGACGTGCTCACACTTCTGATACAGTATCTGGACGATCCTGATTCTGATCCCACTGTAAGTTTGTGCGTGTTTTTGTTCACAGATGCAAGATGATCACAACTATCAGAGATTTGTACAGCTGCTTTGATTCACACCTAAACTGGCTGTAGGTGTGAATTAAAACGTGAGTCTGTTTCACTGTGTTTGCTCTAATATGGATGCACCCTGGCTCTCATCCCATTACACTGGGTTGGGTCAATATCCTGACCTGTGGAAGATCTATCTTAGAGTTTCATTTCTAGTTCGTTGTAAAGGTGATGGATGTGGTTAAAGTTGGAGTTAGTCAAGTTTTTCCATAGCGCACAAAGCCAGGAATATCTCTCCCCAGACTGTGGTCGTAACACACTGTTGTCTGAGAGTATCACTGTACGTTGAAGGACTGTCACTTCTTTCATTATTTGGAACCAAGAGTCCCAAACCATCCAGCAGATGGCGTCAGTAACCTGAGTATCTCAACCTGTTTTTACACAGGTCAAAGTTAAATTTCTTTTGCTCACTTTCAAGCATCAAAAATCTTCTTTACACAATTTTCTGTAATTGTCATAGAGTCATGTAAAAAGCACAAGTTTCTGCTTTTTATTTTTGAATGGACAAGAACTAATGAGATAGAGAAAGGTTCAAGATTTTAAAAGGCAGGTTGAGGGGAACAAAAATGTTTTTTGGACTGAACATCGTGATAAGATGAATGCGTCTTTGTCTTTCAGGTGCTACATAAGTCCTACCAAGCCTTGGTAAAGTGGATGAGTGTTTGCACAGACGTCTCCTTTATAACAGACCAGCTCAGACACGGTAAATCACAGCGTTAGCATCTTCCCTGTAGCTCATAAAGCCTGTGCAATAGATCTGCACAACAAATCACATTGTTTGTGTCTGTTAGATCTCGTCCAGGTGGTGAAGAAGCGTGCGTGTGACATGCGCTGGGAGGTAAGAGACTCAACGATGGAGTTTCTGGGGCACCTGGGAGCGATGCGTGTCTGCCGGGCGCCAGCTGAGCAGGCGTGCGATGCCTCTGAGGCCCTGCTGGGTGGCTGCTGCTGTACCACTCCTCTCCTCAGGGAGGCTCTGCAGGATCCAGAGAGTTATGTGAGAGCCAGCGCGATCAAAGCACTGGCACAGACAGTGATGCACAGCTGGCAGGAGGGGGCAGCACCCACACAGGAGCAGGTGAGAAGAAGTAAAGGCAAACCTGTCGAAATAGGACCGAGGAATGTGTACATGAACGTGCATGCATGACAGGAGGATAAAGACACATGTGAATACTCAAAAACAGTAAATATTAGAATCTTAACACCGATATTATATATGTAGCATGTATTTTTATAACAAACTGGTTTATTTCACCTGCTTTGGTGCAAATAAAAGTGACAACATGTGCACTGAAGAGGCAACAAGAAGATCACACAGTGTGGCCAGCACAGTGTCCTCCAGCAGGCTTTATCACCAAGCTGTCAGAAGAAGACTCCATGAGGGTGGCACAAGTACCCAGCATCCTTCAGTGGAGCCTGTGGTCACAGATTGGCACAGGCATTAGTAAGAAAACACCTGAACTGGCAGGTTCACCAGTGGTGCCCCGTTGTTTTCACAGATGATCTTGCATCAGCAATAATTATATAATTTTTGCCGTGGTCTATCCAGACTCTTTCACAGCTGCCACATGTGCTCTGTGTGAACCTGCCGTTGTTTGAGTCAACTGTTCAGCTGGAAGGAGGTATTTTTGTAGCAAAGGCAATAACACGCTGTGTTTAGTAGAAGTAAAAGGCTTATTCTGAGAGGGCAACAGAGCAGAGATGCAGTAGGATTTGGCGTTTATTGTTGTGCCTCAAGACACTGCGACATTAGATGAGCTGGGCGTCGAACTGTGGACATTCCTAATAGTAGACAGCCTGAGCTGAAAACGCCTCCAGCTTCTGTTCAAAGCATCAATTGCATTAGGGAAGAATTTTTCCACTTTTTGTTTTGTTCTGTGGAATAACAGCAACACTCAAGATAGAGATAGTGGGGCTCAGAACAGATATCAGATTTAAATGATAATAGTTCATCTGTAGTTTGATTTGAACTTGCCCGGTTTTGCTAACTCGATGTCCCGTCTATCTCCAGACTGAAATCGTGACCCGGCTGCTTGAGATTCTCTCCCAGGACACAGAAGGGTTTGCCAGGAGGGCTGTTGTAAAGTTCTTCATCGCCTGGTTCTCTTCACATACGTCACACACGCCCCCGTCGTCGCCTGCCTCCCCCTCCTGCTCTCTCCTCATGCAGTCTGTACGCTCCGTCCTCTCACGAGGCTGTGCCGATCTGGACTGGGAGGTCAAAGTTCACACGCTGGAGCTGGCGGAGTTGCTGCTGGACAAAGCCTTTTTGGGGCACGGGAGTTACACGAAGGGCTCGGACGCACGTCCGGCCCAACCACACGCATACGCTGTGATGCCTGACCGAGCCTACACACTTCACACACACGGAGACACGCGCGCACAGGACGCGGAGTCAGATTTAGTCGACGTGTTGAAGAGTCTGGTTGAGCAGGGAGTCATCTCTGCATTGCTGAGCGGTCTGGTCGACTGCGATAGGCCTGTAGCTTTAAAGGCCTGTAGACTGCTGATAACACTCAGAGTGACAGTTTGTCCGGCATCGCAAGGGGACCCAGATGTATCTGATGCCACGGCAACAGTTGCCAGAGTGTCCTGTGAGCTGCCCAGAGCAGGTTGGGCACAAGAGATCAGAAAGATACTGGGTGTAAGGACTGAGGCTAATGCTGAGAGAGATTTAAATGCACTCAATGCCACCAGCTTTGAAGACCACAGTGAGGAAGGAGCGAGCGCTGTGAGTCATTGCGAGCGCGTAAGCGTGTGTGAAGCGTTGGGCTCTCTGGGTTTGGACGACAGGCTGGAGATCCTCAGTAGAAGCAGTGACCACGTGCATAACTCGCCCCTCTCACTACTGCAGGACATACTAACTGCGAGCACCTCTCACACGCATTCAAACACACAACCAGGGCAAGAGGTCATAGTGGACTGCTACTAACGCACACACGAATAAATCAAGTTACATTTCTCTTCATGTTGTTGCAATATTCAAATTCGTTGAATCCAAGAGGAGCACGCTAATTGTGGTTTTTTATTTGTTTGCTTGTTTACTTCTTTCACCTGGGTAATTGTAATGCAGCAGTTGAGTTGTAATCAAAAAGTTTTGTGACTCCACTCCACTGATTTAAATGTGCCCACTGTCACCTGCACCTTTACACCACTCACAGTGCCGCTGCTATGCATCGCTCCCAGCTTGAATGTACAGGATCAATCCTGGATCTCAGCTATGACTCAGACGTTCACTCCAAATTACACACAGCTCAATGAAAAAGCAGATTTGGCTCCCTGCGACTTTGTCCTCTCTTCCGCAACAAAATTCAAGTTGAAGGCTCGCAGTGGAGGAGATCCAGCCCTCAGGAGGAGAGAAGCATAAAGGCACAGTGACAGCATTTTTACACCTGTACTTACAAACCTTTTGATCATATTTCATGTAATTAATTAAAAGAAAAGACCCAACATCCTATAAGGACCCCAGCCACATTTAAAACATATAGCTATAGCAATGTGTCGCAGTAAATTGTCAGCATTTGTTTGCTGTTCGTGCACCATTTTAAATGAGAATATGAGCTAAATATAGACAATCCCAGAGTTGATGTGAAGCAAAAGAGTTGCCAAACACTTTCTTTGCATTGTCCAACCTGCCACTGAATGATGTCACAGTGGCCACTCACATAAGTGGGATCTAAAAGCTCAACTGAAGTTTATTCACATCAAAATCCTCTAAATAAATGCAAATTTTGTAAAAAAAAAAGCGTGTTATTTTATTGCTTTTTTTTATCAGTCACTAAGGGAATCTGTGAAGGCGTCCTCCGCTGCATCCTCTGACTGCGTAGATGTTATTTTGTTGTGCTTAAACGCACACAGGCAATCTTTAGGCTCAGGTTTCAAAACACGCATTTCCCTGTCAAAAGCGCGAGTAACCAAATCCGCTGGAGCCACTTTGTTACCTCCTGTCCTGATCTTTTAGCATTGCAGTCTACTTCAGGTCCTTTTCCATTGCTTCAAAGTGTGAGCCTCCCACTGTCGCTGGTTTCCCTGGTGGACATGCTTTAATAAAGCCCCAGAGTTTAAAGTGTGTAGGCAGAGAAGCTGGGAATGGAAAAAGGCGGTCGCCATCTCCACGTGTTCACGCTCTAACTCTGTCACATGTATGCAGAAAGGGACGCAGAAAAACTCTGCTCATTAACTTAAGAGCAGAATATCAGCCACTACGCACACACACACACACACACAGTGATTATGTCATCACCCCGTGCTGTCCTCTACTCAGCTGTAGTATCTCTCCATTCATGAAGTGAAACTGTTGCCGAGGCTCCTCCGCTGCACTCTTTCTGTCTGGGATGGAGGCTGTGGCTCTTTTCTCTTTTGCAGCGTCAGAAGCAGACGAGATCAGTTTTCACAAAGGTGATATCATCAAGGTAAGTAGGTCTTTTAATGCGTTGAGAAATGTTTTGTTTTGTATGTCGACGCAGAGTAATTGTGCGTGTGCATGTGTGTTATAGGTGACAGAAATGGAGGAGGATTCTTGCTGGGTGACAGCAGAGATCCAGGGGAAGCGTGGCTACGTGCCCGGGAACTACATTTCCCTCCTTCCACACCTGTAAAAAGAACTATTTTGTCCACTTGTGCTGCATGAGTAACTCTTATCAGGCTTCAGTGTGTAGTCAGACTGTTTTCTTGTGATTGGATTGTATCATTTTAAGGAGTTTTAGAGGCCTAAAGATAAAAAAGCAACAATTTAGGATGTCATCATTTGTGCTTTATTCCTTTTGTGAGCTAATGGGGGAAACACTGCCTTACATAACTGATTTGAATACTGCTTTAATTGTCTTTTAAATGCCAAGAGAAGTGTGTGAGAAGTGTGTGCTGTTGTGTGCTCTGGTAGGTGGTTTGCAGGACCGGTGTCAAGACTTGAGGCTGAACAGCGTCTGCGTTGGCAGGACACTGGAGTGTTCCTGGTGAGGGAGAGTGAATCAGCTCCGGGAGAGTTTTCCCTCTCTGTTAGGTCAGTGAATGCACCACAAACACACACAAAAACAAGAACGTCAGCTTCAGTCGGGATGAAAGAATGTGCTTAAATCTGTCCATGTGCTTAAATCTGTCCATTTCCATGTTCATTTCTCATGGGCTCACTCTGCTGTCCTGCTTAAATAACCCATTCATCCACCGGTTATATCAAACTCCATCTTTATGATCAACGACTGTTCAAAGCTGGGGCTGAACTCAAACCACACATGCTGCGTGAAACACACACACTCCCCCACGCACACATCCTTGCAGCGTGTCCCTGCGGTATTAAGTGTGCTGTTGGATGTTTGTTTTCCATCCCACTGACTAAATGAGCACATTAAAGCGTCCACGTGTCTCTGAGCGTGTGTCAGGGTCGGCACATAGGAGAGCCAGACTATTTAAATTGCTTTATGAGAACCGGTTGAACTAAAAATATCACAGCAGCACAGACAGAGCACAGAGAGGAGGAGGAGGGGGCGGTGCAATCTGGGTCACCAAAGTGACGTGGGACACATTTAATCACTAAGGGTAAATTGAATGTGTTCAATAATCGGGCCATTGCGTAACAACAGACAGTCTTTAATTAAACACAGGTACATTATGTAATGGACACATGCCACAGACGGGCACGTACACAATGTGCTCATGTTAACATTTTAAGGCGTAACATCTGTCTACCTGCGAGGTTTACGAGAGATGAGAGGTGTACAGAAACAAAACAATGTGATGCTAAAGTCGATCAGCAGAGGGCGATAAAGATTCACGAAGAATGGCTGTGTAGTCTGTGCCCAGTCTTGTTTTTATTATCATGGAAAACACATTACAATACATTCCAGGACAAACCAGGAGTTTTACAACATGGGCCACATACGCTCAGTTTCATCTTAAGTGGGTTGGAGCGGTAAAGCTAACGCACAGTAACTCATTTAAAAGATTTTCAATGTAAAGAAGGTAAACTACAGTTTGATTGCCAGAGATGTCTTCAGAAACAATACTTCTGCTTTTTATCATTACAAAGAAATACTGCTGTAGTAAATTTAAAAAAAAAAAACTGTCAGCAGGGTCATTGGGCTCAAACTGTAAAGGAAATAAAGAAATGAAGGACTTCGTTTATTTGCTGTGACAGAAATCATCTGTGAATTGAGTGTAGCATTATTCATTTGTAAAAAGAAACTTATTTTGTAAACAGGGATTATGAAGGGATTTTTCCTGTTTTTAAACTGAATATTAACAATAAAAAAAGGACATTTCCTTGCAGTTAATGGTTTATCTGTTACTGGTGGATAACAGCCCATTGGTTGTGTCTTTGACAGTAAAGAAGCTAAAACAAACAAAAATACTAGGATATTCATATCGATATTGAACCGTTCGATACAGTGCTTTCGGTTCGGTACGCATATGTATGAACAATACAACATTTGTAATTTATTTTATCAACTTTCCTTCTGACGATGCTGTCTGTGTGGAGCGCTCAGTGAATCTGCGTTCGACTACTCTGCCTAGGCTGCACTGTCGAGCGCAGATCCACTGAGTGCTCCACACAGACAGCATAGTCAGAAGGAAGAGTGCAGGGCACCTCCCCCACCCTCATTCAGATCTGGCGTTTGGAATTATTTTGGTTTTCATGTGACGTATGACCCTGAAGGTAAGCAGTCATGGACTAAAGTAAAACAGTATGTTGGATGTGCCATGCAATGCTCAATTACATGGGTGGGAACTAGTGTGTTAGCGCAGTTAGCTCGTTAACGTGTTAGCCGTCTAGCCCCATGCACGGAGGAGCGATCGGCGGTAGCTCGTTAACGGAGATTTGCGTGTTGTGGTGTTAAGGTCATTTCAACGAGATTAACCTGAAAGCACTAGTGGGAACACAACGAATATGACTGCACATTTACGCCGACATCATCCTAGTGCAAAGACAAAAACAACAAGCATGCTACTAACTTTAGCCGAGTCATTTAGACAGCTGTTAGCACATGATTCTCCTTATGCTGCTGAGAATATAGCCCAGAAGAAGCGGATAGTATAGCTTTTATTTTGGAAAGAGACATTTCTCTGTAATAAACTCTCTTTTCCAAAGATGAGTGATTCCTCAATCAGATACAGGGCTTGCAATATCGCTAGCCTGACATCCTGGGGTTAGCGATTTTTTCAGTCGGGGTACCAAAATCTTTCTCTTCCCTGCCCGTCGGGCTATTGTAGGAAGGAAAAATATATGTCAATGCTTTTGCATTCTTTCAGAAATGTAGCTGGGTAATTATGTCATTGGCATCGGTGAGCCACTGTCAATATGTGACATATTGAAATCGCGTTTGAATTTGCGCTTGTTTTTTTGCTTTCACTTTGCAATCGTGCGAACTGTGTATAGAGAGCGACAGCACTGATCTGTGAGTGATGATAATTTGTGCACCAATTCCTCTGACATCGTCTTATTAATCGTTAGCTTACTATGCAAACATGACAAGTGAAATCTCCCGCAGCTTAAACATGTGAGAGGTTGATCGCGCAGAGAATCGCTGAGCGTTATGTGAGTGTGTGTGTAAAAGCATTTCAGTTCTGCTGAGCCAAACAAGACAGGTCAGGGTGAAGAAGTGACAGCCAAAGAAAAGCTTACCACAAAACGGAGACGTTATGACAAATCAGACTGTAAATGGTAAATGGCCTGTATTTGTATAGCGCTTTTCTAGTCCCCTAAGGACCCCAAAGCGCTTTACACAACCTGTCATCCACCCATTCACACACTGGTGATGGCAAGCTACATTGTAGCCACAGCCACCCTGGGGCGCACTGACAGAGGCGAGGCTGCCGGACACTGGCGCCACCGGGCCCTCTGACCACCACCAGTAGGCAACGGGTGAAGTGTCTTGCCCAAGGACACAACGACCGAGACTGTCCAAGCCGGGGCTCGAACCGGCAACCTTCCGATTACAAGGCGAACTCCCAACTCTTGAGCCACGATCGCCACGATCGCCTAAGGCAAAAAGAAAGTGCAGCTTTATGGTTTCATGGACAAAATAATTTCTGTGGCTGCAATATGACGAGCTAAATAACCAGGGCTGCACATAAGTGGTCCGCAGGTGCGCCTTCGCTGTCAAAATAAAAAACACGCACAAGGGTTAGGGTTAAATTTAAAAACTGTACTTTTGAGTTAAAATATATATTTATAATTTTAATAAATGACAAATTAAAAATGCATGAACATTTTTTTGTATCGAAAAAATATCGAACCGTGACACCAAAGTATCGAACCGAACCGAACCGTGAATTTTGTGTATCGTTGCACCCCTAAAAAATACAGTTGAACGTTCAGAATTTATTAACTTTGAAATGTCCACATTTTCCAAAACTTTTGCCGCATGTTTGACACCCCTGACCTCTGACCCTTACAGAACTGTCTGTAGGCTTGTTATCATTCTGTAACACGCGCTGAGTGAGAGTTCGGATTCCCAGCAGATGGAGCTGTTAACGGGGAAATCCGTTATCTGCACTGCTGAGACACATGTTAAAAACATTTCAGCTTGGGCGCGTTTCTCATAAACACTATTCATAAATATGATAATAATATTTGGGAGTGGGACAGCGGTGTGGTGGTTAGCACCATTTCCTCACAGCAGGCAGATCCTGGGTTTAACTCTAGTCCAAGGCCTTCTGTGTGGATTTTGCATGCTCAGTGTCTGAGTGGGTTCTCTGCAGGTGTGGCTTCCTCCCACAGTCGTCGGGTTAATCGGTGATTCTAAATCAGCTGTATGTGTGAATGGTTGCCTGTCTCAATATGTGTTAGCAACCTGTCCAGGCCGTACCCTTCCTCTCGCCCCACGAACGCTGGGATAGGCTCCAGCCACGACTGCGACCCTGAATTGGCTAAGTGGAAGAGAATGGACGGTCCCATCGTGTTTTGTACCAGGATCTTGGTACTGTACTATCCATGTACAAAAGTGCCATAATCAATATTAAATAAATCACACCTGTGCCTATCCTGCAACATCATGTCAAAATGGGCCTCTTGCTCCTGTCAGTGAAAAACTCCTCATAGCAAAAACTTTTGAAACTATTTGTTGTTGTTGGTTAAACAGTTCCAGGAACATCTCATAAAACTAAAAATAATAGATTACCTTTTTTTTCATTTCACAAAACATTTTGCTGAAAGGTCCCTAAATTTATCAGTTATGCCTGTGTAAGATCATCACAACAGTAAATCCATTGTTTCCATTGCATAGTCTAATTAAGACTTAGTTATCTGCATGTGTGTGTGTGTCTGTGTGTGTTCCTGTCTAGCTATCTTTGTGAGGACCCAAAGCTGCATTCTACTATACTTGTGAGAACCAACAGTCACTTGTGAGGACACACAACCCGGTCCTCACAAATGTGAAGACATTTAAAGGCATTTTTGAGGCTCAAAATGTGGTTTTAGTGTCAGGGTTACAATTAGGTTATGGTTAGGTTTAGGGTAAGGGTTAGGCATTCATTTTTAATGGTTAGGGTTAGGGTAAGGGGCCAGGGAAAGCATTATGTCAATGAAGGTCCTCACTAAGATAGCTGAACGGCATTGTGTGTGTGTGTGTTGGCGGGGGGCGGGTCTGACATCTAAGTTACACACAACAGAAATGCAGTAGTATATGTAGTATAAGGTGCATGGTTGAAACTGAAAAGATATCTCAGTCTGTCAATGATTACACATCTAAAACGTCACAAAGGCAGTTACTCCCCACAAAACAGATAACACAACAAAAGAGATTATGTGCAGTGAGAGTGTGTTGGTCAAAGCTACAGTTCAAATGTAATAAGGTTTCATAGTGGAGATGGAAATGTGTTCCCTAAATAAAGTACTTACCCTTCTTTGTAATCCGTGAAGTCGACCTGAGAAAACACAGTGTGTTTCCCAGCAAGAGAGAGAAGGAGGGTTGAAATATGTATTATATTTTTTTTCATTATATATTAATGTTCAGCTGCAAAAATAATTTTACACAAGTCTTTGTTGTTTGATTAATCCATCTTTTCCTTTAACAATTTCTGTTGTTAATACTAAACTAAGAATAGAACAGGACATATTAGGAAAAAACAGCCAAACAGCACAGACCAAAGAAAAATAGAAAGAGAGGGAGAGGTTGGTTAAGATATCAGGACAGGTAGATACTGGGAAAGGTGAATGACTATGACGTGTAGTGTGTGACAAGAGGTGCTGCATGTGTGTACGCCAGTTTTCTTAAACAGAGTTCGAGAGAAAGAGAAAGCGGGAAGAAAGAAAGAAATTTAAGTTAATGAGCAACAGTCATGATAAGAAGCATCAGGAATATTAATCATCTTTCTCCTCATGTTCATCATCATCGTGATCATCATCACTACCGCTTTCAACACAAACTCATCATCATCTTTATTGTCATTTATGTGGAGATTTATAAGTGTAAAGGTCATATGTTTATATATGGTAGGAATTATGCTGAGCCATGTTTTTAATCGAGGGTTTCCTGGGTTTGAAAGTTGCCATGGTTGCATTGCTGTGCTGTTTGAATCACAGTTGAAGTTTAACCCAGTGCATGACGTCCATCAGAACTCTTATTGGGCAGTCAGCAGGCAATAGATCCGAGTGTTGTGCGTCTTTTAAGTCGAGATAAAAGTACCCCAGTGACTGTGATGGGACACGTTATAAAACAAATACAAATAATAACATTTGAAAAATAATTGTTTTTGACTAAATTATGGGGTCTATGTTTGAATCTTCCTGATGAAATAGTGAAATAGTGTTAATAACAGCTTGCCTAGTCATTTCATGGCCTCACCTTTCACGGTTGCTCTGTGCAGGTTAATGTGGCTGCTCACACAAAGACATTTGAAAATGATGGAGTGTGATTTTAGTTGGTGGTGTGACTGAGGGAGTTCCCGAACAAAGAATGAGGACGCACATGCTTGTCTTCCTTCTCATCAGCTCTCTCGTTTTCCATGTTCACCACTCTTATCTTGCAGCTATGGCGACAGGGTGGAGCATTTCCGCGTCCTGGAGGGCGGCGGTCAGTACTGCATCTGGGAGGAGTCGTTCTGTTCCCTCAACCAGTTGGTGGATTTCTACAGAACTCACAGCATTGCTGTGGAGAAGGTGGTCTGCCTCAAAGATCCTCCCTCATCCCCTCAGCTGTTGTCGCACTTGGCGCGTAACCCCTATCCTAACCCTTACAAAAGCACCTCTCAGGAGTCCATCCCCTCGGGCCGTCTCTACTCTAACCCCTCTCACCCGGAGGGAAATACATCATCGCGTCTGCTGAAACCAGTTGTGGAGGTATGACACACCACCTCGACGCGTCTCTGTTTCTCATAAACGACTCGTGCTTCTGTTAAACACGCACCTGTCTGTCTGACTTCCCCGTTTTGGCTCCGTCTTTGTGCAGAAGCCTCGGCTGGCTCACGCCCTCTGCGACTACACCCCCCCTCACACCGCCCACCTCCACTTCCTGCGCGGTGACATCATCGACCTGCTGGACTGCTCGAGCTCCTTGAGCTGGAGGGGTCGCTGCCGAGGCCGGGTGGGGGTCTTTCCACCGGAATACGTGCAGCCGCTGTACCACTGACGCCATATCAGGACCGGGGCTGCGTTGCTGACACTTATCGGTCAGCCTGCAGTGACTCACCTTTCTTATCCAGTGACCAATCGCTGAAACGATTAGTCAAATGAGACTGACTGAGCAGATTTCATTACTGATTAAAGACCTATTTCCTGTCATCTTTTCACTATGACCTTTAAATGATAGGTCCTGTCTCTACGATAGCGACTTGTCAATCTCAAGGTTTGCCCGCCCTAAATCATATCGCCTATTTTACTACAAACGGGACCATCATTTATCAAATGAACACCACGCTGTAGACAGCAAGATCTGAAAACGGCAACTGAGACCATGAACCAGTTCAGATCCTGAGGTCATACATCCATGAGCACTGCAGTCATTTTCTCATACAGGCCTGCTGCCCGGCAATGCTGCTGACCATTAGAAAGAATCCAGGTTTAATTCACCTCACCGGCGGCTTCATTTTTCACACCCCAAGGCTGTTTCAATCTTTTATATACAGTCTGTGGTTGAATACAGTTGGATAGGAAGAGATGTCACACACACACTTACACAAAATCACAACAAAAACACACCCTTACGCTCCGGATTACCCTTTGACTGTTAAACTCTACCTAATACCTGCGAGTGTAAGTGGATTCACGTCTATTTAGTTATAAAGAAATGAACCAACGGCCTTTTGTAGGCAGGCTGGAGGACTTCAGTGCAAAATCAGTGTAGCACTTTTCAGGTTTTTGTTGCTTTTTTAAAAAAATAATGTATGCCATTTTAAGTAATAAAGACAAATAGCAAACAATGCTTCTGGTTCCCTCTTCACAGATCTGAGGATTTGCCGCTTTCTGTGTCTGACACCATTATCCTTATTTCCTAAATAACTCTGGAAGTTATTTATATAGCAAAGCTTGGCTGTGCTTCATATTTGTGGGGTAATTTTACAGACTTATCAGTAAAACTAATAACAACTTACAGATAATTTCATCATAAGCCAAATTGTGCCGTTTAATCTGAGTCATTCTGAACGGCTTATACTGAAAATATGAAGTGAAATTTAACTCCATGTTTGCTTTGTATAGCCATCTTATCTTTGCTTGTACCCCCCCCCCCCCCCCCCACCACCACCACCACCACCACCACCACCACCACCACCCACCACACCAGTGCTTATTGTACATAAACTACACAGAAGCCGAATAAAGAGTCTGGACACAAACTTCCGTTTTTTTATCTTTTTATGCACACATCATTCAGTTCAGTTTTGATATCACCTGGAAAAAAAGATTACAGGACCACATGGAAATATTACTACTGATAAAATGAACATGAAATTTCTCATTGGGATGCATTTGGAGCTACACTCACTGTTCCATTGCTTCCATTGGTAAAGACTTCAATATAACAGCTTTAGGTCATGTGTGAGAAGTTCTGATTAAAATTCATAAATCATGTAAATAAAATTTTAAATCAAAAGAACATTTAGTGCAAACATTCACACAAAGCTCTAAACATAACTAAATAATCAACACTGAGCATGTCGTTTCTAGGCAACAATATTATGTCACATGCAGAGCCTGAACCACACTGATGTGCTCTCACTGCATATTGTGAAGCTTTAAATTAAAGGTGATATTTGATGTCCTTTTATTTATTGTTGGTTTGTTATAATCCACACACTTCAACATTTTATTTCCATTATTATCTAAATGTAACTGTTTTAATAGATATGTGTGCTGTGCTGTCCACCGGCATCTACCGGCTTTACACTGTCAGTCGATGTCTTAATGATTCGAGTGAAATCTGAGCAAAAACCTGTTTGTTTCTTCACATTCTTGGATCTAGAGGGATCACTTTCCAGCTCGTGTTGGAGGGACTACAGTTCAGCTGAGGCCAGATGTTAAATCTGACCTCACCTCAGGCAAAGTATGCATAGAGAAAAATGTTAATGCTGACCAGCAGGAGAGCGTTGAAACAGCAGAACCTCGACCACAACACGCTCTCTCGAATGCTGGGGACTCTGGGAGCTGGAGTCTCCTCTGATCTCCGTACTGCTGAGATACACAGTCCTGCCCTCTGACCACATGTCGTCACCCGCCGTGTTGGTTCAGAGTCTGCAACACACACACACACACAGAGCGGACACAGTAAGTTACTCAAAAACAGGAGCAGTGTGTGTGTGTGAGAATGACTTGTTTTTCACATGATAGCTGGTTATTCCCCGTGACTGCTGACAAACTTACCCTGGGAGCTACGGTGGCTGATGGAGGACACTTTTTGCAGAGGAATGTCTCTTTTTGGCTCTTCAGTTATTGTCCACCAGGTCAGGTTACATACCTGGGAAAAATCGAAGAAGCAAAACCAAGAAAGTTTCATTTATTCACTATCAACCAGGTAAAACTCTACTGCCATTTTGACATGAGGTGACCCTGACAACACCCTGACTTTAACATTTCAAAAGTTACCCCCACTTGCTATTTTTTGCAAAAATGTATAAGATCTTTATTGCATGTGCGTATAACGTGCTATCACAAGCTGTAAACAAGGGACGATGCAGATAGGCATGATTATCTGATGCTAGAGATAAAAGCTGCTTTCAATTGCCCCCTTTTTATGAGAGATCATCACAGCATGCTCTGCCTGTTTGTTTTGGCTGAGTATAACAGCGGACGCCCTTCCTAAAGCAACCCCAGTGCAGACTCTATGTTATAGATGAGTGCAAATCTGTTTAATTCTCTGTAGTGACAGAGTGTTTTCCCCACCAGACACAGACCATACTTGATTAAGCTTACTTCCCTCATAGTCGTGTTATTTATTGTATCCATTTGTGCACACCTGTTCGTGAGTGGGCGGTGGTGTAAGCAGTGATACAACGGCAACCACAATTGCCGTGAGCCCACAGAGCAGAATGGCGAAGTGGAGGTAGTGGACACCACGTAGCACCGCAGGTGCCGAATCCTCAACGCCACATCTGGAAGGAGGGAAGGCAAACTCCAGCACCATCCTGCACACGCCGACCACCAAACCCACCATCAGACCCCAGAAGGCGCCCTAAAAATCACACAAATACACCTAGATTGGATTACATGCCTTTCTGAGCCGAGTAGCTGAATTTAATTGGACAGGAAGCATGTGTCTCATTCCCGAGGCAACTGTGAACCACACATGGGTGCGTTCAGCTAATGTCATCACTTTCCCAGAGATATAATTTGTCATCGTCACATCACTCACTTCTCACTTACTGTTAATACACACAAACACGCAGAGAGGCACAGATCACTCTCCGACTCCTTCAGCCTTCAGTGAAGAATGTGATCTGTGCAGTTTGAAAATAACTGCCTTGTAGCCACACACAGAGAACATATCTGATCTTATTTTTCCTTTATTTTCATTCCACCTGTTCTTATTTTTTAGACATACCTCACATGTACAGTTCCTATAATGTAACATGCACAGATACTAACTAGGATCCAGATATTGTGTTAGTAATTACAAGGTTAGCTGACATTTTTATGAGCTTAATTCACTGCCCAGCTTTGAACACAACACACATTGTGTTCCTGTGCAAACACTTTCGATTGTTTGCAATCTACAGTGTCATGCTGCTCAGCGTGTGACTCATCCCGTGCTGTAATGTGTGTCCTTTGACCCCGTGATTCAATATCATTTATATTTTTATTGTGTTTATCCAAACATACAAAGCTCACAGCTTTTGTGTAACCATGTAGTTCACCTTTTATAACAACCTTTTAATAGGTCTAAAGTGAAATGGTAACATAGAAAAGAAACAGAGACACCATATGAGACACTATATGGACAAAAGTATTGGGACACGCCTCTTAATCCTTGAATTCAGGTGTTTTGAGTCCCATTGCCACAGTGTTTGTAAAGGCAGTCTGCCTTTACAAACACTGGTTTGGTCTAAGGATTCATGCTTCATGGCATGAGTTTCCATGTCTGAGCAGCTCCTTCAGGTGGCCAAGTACTTTTATCTCTACAGTTTATTAATAGGCTCACTTTTGGGATTAAATGTTTCAGAGACTGAGGTCATTTAACAAACTTTTTCTGCCACATTTTTACCCTTTGGCTAAAAAAAGGCCAATCTGGAATGGTCCTCACCCTACTGGGAGTGTTGGGTGGGCAGGCGGGTGGTGTGGACACACAAGTTCGTGTATGCAATAACTTGAGAACAAGGTGACGTATGGGATATTTCAAGAAGGATTTTCACCTAGGATTTTCAAATTGGCGCACCTGCTATTAGTTTGAGGGGTAGCACTGATGGCCAACAGTATTTATTATCACTGTAGTGTAATGTTAGTAGCAAACAAAACTGAAGAGCCTAAATCAATGCTGGCGACTAACCTAAAGTGCTCTTCTAATCCATGTTTTGCCTGATTATGATGCCAGAGGAAAACTTAAAGAAGCTATTGAGATATTTGAGCCTTGGCCAACGAAGTGAGCCGACGTGGATAAGATTTTCTTTTACGTAACAGAGATGTCCTTTGACCTGCAAATCACCAAATGTGTGTTTGCTTGGTGATTGCCAGCTTATGTTGTAACCCCAGGCGATTTCACTGCAAACACAAAATAATAAAAATCCTCTAAAGTAGATTCTGTGCAGCTTAACTGAGCTGGAGGGGAAGTAGTATTCACAGTAAGAGGGAAGGGAAATCCTGTTCATTAGAAAAACCTGAGAAAATGCTCTTTCTTTCAGTCTGTGGACAACGTGCCAGCAGCGAGAGCAGACACACCCAGGACGTGCTCTATTAAAACAGGGATCGTGAATATCCAGAGGACTGGTCTTTACTTGCTGGCGATCGACGCTTGAACACGTATGATATCAGATTTAACCCAATATCGCTTTCCTTCTCATCTCCTCTGCACTTCATTCTGCAGGTTTTAATTGTGACAGTCACAGCAGGCCTCTGTCGCTCACAGTCTGTTATCAAAGATCACCAATGACTTTTATTGTTTAAAGTGAGAACTCCGGCTCCTCTAGAGGAAGCAATAAACAATACACTTCATGAAGTGAATTACTGATACACACAGCTTTGAGCTCACACACAAGGGACACCACACCAAGCACTCTGTGCGCATGTGTGTGTGTGAGAGAGCTGCACACAGCTTGATCCCATTTGAGGCTAATAAAACTATGCAGCCGTTACGGTGTAAGTGAAAGGACAAACAGAGCAAACAGGGGAAAACCTCAAAAGTCCAGAATGTTCTGAGGGCAGGTATCCGGGATGGAGGGTTAAGCTTCCTTCAGTGTGTAACAACAACTTACAGATGTCTTTTCTTTCTGTGTTGTAAGTGTGTTTGGAATAAAATAGCTTTTTTTAACTACATCATGATGTAATTGAACCGCTGTGATTTTTGCTATTTTCATCATGTCACAGAAAAATCATGAATGAAAGACAAAATAGTAATTTCGAGTTGCAGCTGTAACTTTATTATATTGATTGTCAGTGTGCTACCTGCTCATTGGTCCTCTTCCAGAAGATGGCCAGAGTGAAAACAGCAGTGACGGGTGGAGCGAGGTAGCTCGTCACCGACTGGATGTAGACGTACAGCTGCCCGCTGTTGGCTGACTGGAGGATGGGGATCCAGACCACGCTCACCACCACCAAAATCACGGTCACAATCCTGGGGCAAAGGCAAACTGTGTCAGCGCGTCTCTTTTCTTTATGAATCAACCTCCAGCTCATTCACACATGAGTGCCACACCTGCCAACCAGCAGCAGCTCTCTCTCAGAGGCTCGTGGCCGGTGCTTCTTCCAGATGTCCATGGTAAAGAGCGTGGAGCTGCTGTTGAAGATGGACGTCAGCGAAGACATCAGAGCGGCCATCATCACAGCTATCATAAGTCCCCGCAGGCCTGCAAAAATGCATACGCAGACACTCAGATGCAGGTGAAAACACCTGAAAAGTGTTGTGTGGCTGCTTGGGAAAAAAAACACATTCTCACCGCTTGGCATGAGTTCAATGACCAGTTTGGGGAAAGCAATGTTGGAGCATCCAACCTCAGCTCCACACACTCGCACACACTCCTCTGGATCCACACAGCCTACAGAGTCTGAAACATGGAGGCATAGTCAAAAGTTGTGTGCATGAGTGGAAGGTGACTTTTCCTCTCATCCAGAATTCAAGTTTGTTCCCTTTAAGTCCCACGAAAGGTACTAAAGGGCAGATTCAGGGTTGTTCCATGTGAAAGCATTCAAATGTGTCTGTTCCAACTACCTACAACCCTCATTCACAGTCACACTGGAGTAGCCAGCTAGTATCCACTGCTCTACCTCTTTAACCACCCTGAACACCACTGGTTTGCTTTGCAATTTGCTGCTTCGTTACCTGTTTAGCTGATGACAAATTTCTTTGTGACATAAGATGGCATGTCCCTTTACTCACCTTACCGAAGTTTAGAGCGGACACATCTAATCGCTGTGACCCTTGTGGTTGATGCATTGCCCATCCAGCTGTCTCATTCTCATAGCATGCACTGATCCTGAGACCCTCTGTGATCCAGGGCACTGTCAAAATCTGGGTCTAAAGCCGTTTGATCAGTGTAATGTGGCCAAGCTCCTGTACATGGAGCATGTGAATGTTGTTTCTTCATTTCATAGCCATAAACCAATTTAACTTAATAAATGACAAAGTTATTTAGTAGAAATCATGAGTAGAAGATGTGGCTGGGGTCAAACTGTAGATAAAACCAATACTTTGTTCCATGTGTTGATATGACCCTTGGACTTTTTAAAAGTTTTCTCCAGTGAACTATCAGAAAAAAGATACAACATCCATGCACAAATAAGGTTTCTGTCAACTTATGTCACTGATGTTAAACTGGTGGAGTTTCTCTATTAAAACTGCGTCCCATGATGTTCACGCTCAAACCTGTTTATAGAAAAATTAGATCATGGCTTCAGACTGTGGCATTTGAGGTCAATGTAAAATCGATTTTTTAAAACAGAATTTAAACGTAGTTTTCAGCCGTGAAAGTTTCATGTGTCTAGCTCCTGTATTTATACTTATAAAGTTAAACAGAAGGTTACACTTGGCATGGCATTATTAAATATGGACAATTTGTTATTGTTAAAAGAAATCTAACAAACAACTGATTCTGGGTCAGGTGGACGGCATTGATTGAGTTTTCCTGGAATGACTCTTTCCAGGTACTTCAAAGGGTCAGTCTGAGCTAGATGGGTTCAAATGTATTGCCTGTTCAGTAAAAAAAAATAAAATCCTTTTCGAGTTACCATCCATTGTGCAGCTAGGAACTAGGAAACACCATCTGTGGGAAAAGTGTTTGCACAAACAGCTGAGTTGGCTCAGAGGCATCATGACCAAATGTTGGATACTTGTTGTGTAGCCTTGTGAGACGAGAATGAGGAAAGGAATATATTAAAGCCACAAACTTTAACATGTATATACATAATCACACACTACATAGCTACACACGCTCCAGCTTCATTGGCTCCAGTAAGACTGGAGTCTTTCATCAAAGCTACTCAATAATTTTTCCCAAATCACCACCCACAGCTCAGCTGAAACATCCAGGAGACCTGAGACACATTTCATTTTCACAAGTCTGCTACATGTTAAAAAGCGCAAAAAGGGTGACCTATTTGATTCTCTATCTGGCTAATGTTATATATTAACCCTGATAAAGCTATTGTTTTTCAGCGTTACCTTTCAGAGACCCGTGGATAAGCAGCAATCACAGGAAACCGGGGAAAAAGCCTGCACTGATATAACAGTAGAATAACTATTAACTTTTAGGTTCATTTAAATGAATGAATAGTGAAAGTATAAGCTTAAACAGAGTAGTCACGTTTTATATATATATATATATATATATATATATATATATATATACACAAATAATAAAATCATATATTGTATAACTTGTTATAGCCTCTTGGGTTAGCTCCACGGGCTTTCGTAAGGGTTCTAATTTGGGGTGAAGAACAAGATTTCCCCCTGTGTGCTGGCAGGAGGGTGGAGTTTAATGCCTCTCTTTCCTAACCAACTACCGGACACTCCGCCTCTCTGCCCCCGGACACCGAGCTTCCGTTGCCGGATTCCAGGGTCAGACACTCGCCGGCGGCTCCGCCACACAGTCTGCTGGACCTGGACGAACTTCGTGTGACTGCAGCGACACTTTAAAGTAAAGAGGCTCGGTACCGCCACGTTAGCGAAGACTGCTTTGTGTTCTTTCCGGGAAGTTTCCTTTCTTTGAACATCTGTACACCTCTGGCTTCAGGCTCGCGCTCCGACACAACAAAAAAAAAAGAAAAAGTGGAAAAGTGAGTCGTCAGCGCCTCAGTCAGACTGAGTCACACACAGTTTAAAAGTTTTACCGAAGGACTAATGACTTCTTTCTTTGTGTCGACTGCCTGTTCCGCTTTAGACTGACTCACTGGCAGACACACACTCATCCACCCAGACAGCTGCTCGTCTCTCTCCGTGTCTGCCGGGCCCCGAGGCTGGAGAAGCAGCCGAGCCGGGCCGCAGCTTTCCGCAGTTTTCCGGCTCCTGTCAGGTGTAAGGCGTGGCGCTGGGCGTGGAGGAGGGGGGCTTTGTTCCAACCACACCTGAGAGAGAGAGATATCTGTAACCCGAGAGCAGGGCTGAGCTGGAGCCTGCCCGGGTTGAGGAACTGATAGCGGTTTATTTGCCTCAGATGAAAATATCTGCCACTGGTCTGGTTTGTCCCCGGTCACGCGGACCCGAAATGGACCGTAATGACAGATCGCACTTCTTCCATGTTTGAACCCCCGGACGGACGAGTGGAAAGTGGGTCAGAGTGGTTTCAGTGTTTAACTATTTACTGACCGGCGGGTTTACTGGGGGTCATGGCGCTATCTCAGGTCCAGTGTCTAGACGATCACCACGTCAACTGGCGCGTGAGCGAGAGCAAACCGGAGTTTTTCTACAGCGAGGACCAACGGCTGGCCCTCGAGGCACTCATCGTCGAGGGCCGCGATGCGTTCACGGAATACATCAGCAAGCATGGCGTCCGGGAGTTCCTCTCGGAACCGGAGTTGGAGCGGATTGTACACACGGCGGAAGCATACAGGCCCGGCTACGAGCATCTCCAGAAACCCGGGACGCCAGGGCCAGGAAACACAACTCCGGGGCCCTGGGAAGAGACCGGAGACGATGAGGTGTCTCTCGAGTACTGGCCGGACCGGTCTGAGGGCTCCGTGGCAGAGCTGGACCTAGGCTGGCCCGAGGCCATCTCATACCGAGGGGTCACGCGCGTGACCGTGCACACACAGCCTCCAACCGAGGGGCACACGCACATCAAGGAAGTGGTGCGGAAGAGCATTGCGTCAGCCCAGAAGGTAGGCAGAGAAGAAGATGGAGTTTAGAGGTTCTCCACCAAAACAGAAACGCTTCACAGTGACGAGAATTAACCAGTTAGCTTATTGTTTTTTCACCTCTTTATGTTGAATTATGTTAATATTCGCGATTTGATGCTTGGATTTTTATCGCAAGGTGTTTTTATTTGACTCCTCCATTCATGTAGCCAAAATGTGGGGGACAAAACACATCTTAGCTGAGTACAAATTCATGGCGAGCAGCATAATACAGAGACCTGAAACGCACCACAGCACTGAGTCAACGCAGCAACAGGAAACCGCATTAACAACTCATCAAAAACTGGAGTGCATTTTCTGTGCTGTCAGTGAATGCACCACAGTGAATAATTGTTTTCAATATTTCTCCAGTCAGTGAATGTATAAAGAAGTTCACTGCCACAAACCCGCAAGTTTCAAAACAATGCTTCACCATCACATTAAAGCAAAGAAGAAAAATCACTTTGTGCACTTAATAAAAATGATTTTGCTTGGCGTTAAAATGATTAGGCGAGTAATCAGTTAGTGGTCTGACAGGAAATTACTGTTGTGCCTCATCTGAAAAACACTTTGGCAATTAAGATTAATTGTTAATGACAATAACTCTTCTATCAATCTATTTATTTGTTGGCTGTTGCTGTTTGCATGATCGTTTTATCTTGTTATTAATATTTGTCTGTTGCCACCTATGATGCAGAGCACAGCACATTATGTTAGCCTGACTTTTTTGGACATGTTCCAAGTTCAGTTCACCTTTCTGTCTTCATTTCATAATTTGCCACAGACCCGTCTCAGAAACCCGCTTCCCTTCATTATAGTTTAAATAAAACAAGTCCTGTCTTGACACGAGAACAGAAAAAAGTGGGGGGGGGGGGAAAATGCCCTGACATCACTGAATTTGTCACATGCCAGCAGTCTTCCTGTCACATCCATAAATGCTGGTACATGTTCATGCAGTAGTCCAGCTTTGCACCTGAGCGACAAAAGAAACATTGAGGCTTAAATGAATCAGACTTAGTGTCAAAGAGAAAGGCTGGTTTTCAATGCACATGTATTTTCACAATAAACGTAATACAAAAAACATGAAAAATTTCAAGACTTATCATCATTTTCCAAAGTCTACCTAATGCTGCTGCTTTAAACGTAATCTTTAAGCTGGATCACATAAAGAGAGCCGCCTGTCTCTACTGTTGCAGCGTTGCGCAGCACATACTGTCCACCCACATTTTATCACCTCTCTGCCAAAAAACAGCCTCTGTTCCTAACAGGCTCTAAACTACAGGAATATTATGCTCAAATTTCTTGTGTTCCCAGCTTCCTTTGGGGATTGAATATCGCTGATAAAAGCAGCTGAAATAGAACCCACCCTCAGAGACCAGGAAGCACTAAAACTAACATTTGTGGTTTTCCTCTATGTGTATGTGTGCTGTTTTTTTTTTTGTTTTTTTTTAGGTGATAGCTGTGGTGATGGATGTGTTTACAGATGTGGATATCTTTCGAGACCTGATGGATGCGGCCTACAAACGCAAGATTCCTGTGTACATAATCATCGACATGGCTGCGGTGCCCTGCTTTCTTTCCATGTGTGGCAGAGCTGATATGCACCGTGGACACCTAAAGGTTTGTATTGCCAGTCACATGGATGCACGCATGGATGATGTTTTGCTGGGCTAGTTATAAAGAAGGGTACGCCCAATAAGTATACAGTAATGGGGAGGGGGAGGATTGGAAAAAACATCTGTTATTAAAGACACCTTTTTGAAATTATATTGTCACTATACAAAGGAACATTTTTGGGCGGCCCATGATTGATGTAGGTTGCCAGGTTTGTGCCTGCGGGTATTTGTGAGGTGCATGCTGCAGCTAGTTTGCAATAGCTTGGTTTTCTTTGTTATTCTCTGGCTCTCTTAAGTTGAGTTGAACTGGTCTAGGCAGTAACAGAAAATACTTAAGAGTTTCACGGGGGATTTTTTTTGGACTGGAGGCCAGAACGACGGCAGTTAAATTCCTGTCTATGCTGCAGGCAATAAAACCACACAGACTTTTTACTTTCTGTAACATGTTTTCCTTTCGCTTCTCCTTATTCCTTCCTCACGGCATTTACCGCATTGCCAGTCTCTTTTTTATCTGACATCTCTTCCGTTATTGTGAGCGCCATCACTCCCGTTGTTAATGTCCCCTGTGAGATTTCACACACAGCGTTTACTTACGAGGTAACGCTCAGCCTGTCAACCACACCCTTATCACAGAGCCGAACACAAACACCACAGGGTGTGTCAAACAGGCATGCACGTACGTAGATAGAAAGTCTATGCTCTAACCTGTAGAGGCACCCAGTGGGAGACTATGGAGGTATTAAAGCTGAGCACCGGCTCTTGAGTAACAAGGAAACGCATTCTCTTCTGCCTCTCCATTCTCTTGTTTCCTCTATTTTGCCCTTTGTTCACTGAAACCTTTCCATCCATCAGCACTAAACCCTCTAGAGGCTTTGGTTACCAAGCACTAACCCTTTATGTATGTGTGCATGTGCAGAACCTGCGCGTACGCTGTTGTGGAGGCGTGGAGTTCTTTACGCGATCGGCACAGAAGGTGCGTGGATCTCTGAGCCAGAAGTTTCTTCTGGTAGATGGAGACAGAGCCATCTCTGGCTCCTACAGGTGAGCAGCGTTCATTTGTGTCTCTAAATCTGCACAATTACATATTTTAAATTAGCCGTTAATTGCATGACCTTTTCCACTCAAAAATAAACAGGCATCCGTGCATTTCCCATGACCTCTGTGGAGGGCTTTAGAGCCTTTCAGCTCGCTGTTTTGGTTTTCTGACCTGCAGGTTTACTGGTCTGGTTTAGTCTTACCCAGTCCTTCCTGCTGCAGCATGCAGCTGCTTGCAGGAAATGGCCTTAATAAATCAGTCATACACATGCATTCCATACAAGACACACAGAGCTAGTAACTAACTGGTGAACATGCTGGAGCCTTTGACCACCATTTGTGGTGAAGAGCTAAACAGAGCTACACGGAGAGTGATTGCTGTTCTGTGTTTGCTAAGATAACACAAAAAGCGTAGCATCAATGTGGACAACTGCTTAAAGCCACTGTACCCCAGCTTTTCTCATTATTGATGGTTATCGTGGTTTCTCACCTGTCAGGGTCCTGACCTCTGAATCCACTTGATCCAGGTGCCTGATTCCTCTGGAAGTGTGACATGAATCGAATGGGGTTTTTTTTACTGTCAGCTTGTTGTTATGCATTGTGAGGCATGGCTAGTGAATTGTGTTTTGAGAAACAAGCGGATCAGTGTTGGCTTAAAATAGTTTGATTCAGACTGATTTGTTGGGGAAAATTGATTCCCCTCCCCAGCTGAAATTACAGAGTAAATGCAGACTCAGTGTCAGGCTAAAGATGTTGACGGAGTGTAAGGGAAGTATATTAAAGTCCATTGCTCTGCTTGTTTTGCTTTGGAGCCAGCAGTTACATGTCATAACAGTCACAATACGGTTTTGTTAGCGGCCAAAGCAAATTTTGAAAATTAGGTGTGTTATCCTTACCGTTTACTGTCATTTATAGTTGCTTCTTTACTGAAATGTCGGTGTAATGTGAGACTGGATCTGTTAGAAGGAATTTGAGGAGGAGTACTTATGCACTGTGATCAAAGACCAAAATGTGGTGCATTACATCAGAGTACAAAAGCGTGTTATAATGATTAAACTATTATAATCTCAGATTTCTGTTTTCTCAGTGGGAGCTGTGACTTGGAAGAAGGAGTTTAGATGTGATAAACAGGACCGGAATAGAGCTGGTAGGAAAAAAAATGTGCAAAGAAAACATTGAAGTCCCTTCTGAGACTTCTCTCCATTTCTGTGTTTTTCCAGTTTTACCTGGTCCTCGTCTCGTTTGGACCGTAACCTCATCACTGTGATCACAGGACAGGCAGTGGAGACCTTTGACCTCCAGTTTCGGGAGCTTTACCTCACGTCCAGAGGCGTGTCACTCAACAAGGTTCCTATGACAGACGAGCCGGTACCTGACCCTCTCCCTCAGGCGGCTCCTGCACCTGTGCCGGCTTCTGTTGCCAGGAAGCTCATCAACCCCAAATACGCTCTTGTCACCACGGGGACCCACATAAGTCCCACTTCATCTGACCAGAACTCCAGCAACAAGAACTCAAACTCCCAGAATCCCACTGGGCTAAAGATGATGAAAGCACGGCTGAAGGGCGTTATTGAAGAGCCACCCATACATCCAGGATTAGCCAATCTGGAGAAAGCATACCTGATTCCGTACCTGCCCACCTGGCCTGAGCCAGACCCACCAAGTGACGTGATTGGCTTTATCAACATCAGGGATGATAAGCGGGCCAATCAGGTTCACTTGCAGAGGTCGGAGAGGTTTGAGGTTAGTCAGGCTATACGCTTCAGCTCACCATTTTCACAGCCAGCACAGACTGAGCAGCCTGCTTCACATCCTGCAAAAGCTGCAGGATCAGCTGACACCCCCTCTGCAAATACAAGCCTGAAGCCTTCGACTCCTGTGAGTCCAACTAACAAACAGCTCCCATCCCCCGCAGCTCCCAACACAGACCAAACTGATTCCCCTAAACAGCCCAACACACCCCCAGCACAGGATGCACACACACCAGCTGCACAGACTTCCACTTCACCACCTAGTGTTACTGCTGATTCACAGCCAACAGAAAATGCTGCAGAACCTCCACAGACACAACCTGTAGCACCTCCTGTTCCTAAACGCCGCACCCTGCAGCTGCTCATAGAACCTGCCTCCTCAGAGAAACCTGGTGAAGCGCAGGTCACTCTGGTAAAAATGGACCAGCTGGAGAGTCTAGAAGGCTCATTTAAGAAAAAGAGACCCCAGAAAGAGGTGACCCTGATACGTGGCCGCTTAACGTCAAAGGACAATGACCAGGACTCTGGGAGCAACGATAATGACAGCCAAGACAGCACCAAGGTCAACTGCGACCGAGCGGTCAATGACGAACCCTCGAGTAACTCCACAGCATCGGATGAG
Organism: Aulonocara stuartgranti; assembly: GCF_965226115.1. Taxonomy (NCBI): domain Eukaryota; kingdom Metazoa; phylum Chordata; class Actinopteri; order Cichliformes; family Cichlidae; genus Aulonocara; species Aulonocara stuartgranti. Next base: position 29,557,809 of record NC_138944.1, on the reverse strand, counting down.
GAGTTTTACGATTGCGCGCAGCCAGAGCCCAATAACCAGCTAACCAATGGAGTGACAACAGGGTCCGGCCGAGGACAACGCCAAGGAGACGGTTTCAACATGATGGCCCGCTTCTCACAGAGCATGCTGGACTTGCGAGAGCCCAACCAATCAGAGGACAGTGCTGCTCTCATCTGCCAATCACAGCAGCTGCGCAGACAGGAGCACCTCTCCCCACACAGGCACATAGGACAGGTGAGCACTCGGTATTACTGCTCGAGTGATGCTAAAATAATCAAAAAATGGGAAATCACACACACACATCCATACAGCACTTTATCAATGCACGCACACACACACACACACACACACACACACACAGAAGGATGCATTAGAGGTCATTTGGGGTTCACTATCTTGCCCAAGAATGCATACAAGCATGAGGAGTCAGGGATCGAGTCGCTGACCTTCTGACCCTCTCTTTCACCCGAACCATGCATCAGTATATATAAAAAAAAGTTCTATTTGTTCATGATTACCAAGTAGTATGAAGCTTTAGTGAGTTTGTAATAGAAGGTTCATTACTCATTTTCATAGTGTCAAGTCACATTTTGTCAGATGTACACACAAGGTGTTGTTGCTGGACTCACTTCACATTCGTCACATATGAAAGCTCAGGAAGAACCTCTCGAAGTCACAGTTTAAAACCTCAGTTACCCTGTGGTGTAGTCTTTCAGAGAGGAGTGTATTTTGACTCAAACTTTTATTTTTTTAAATCTCATTTTTTAAGTAGATCTTAGTGCCAAAAGAAAACCAAACAGCCAATGAAAACAAAACTAAGCCGTGAGTGAAACAGGACGTGCACTTCTCTCCTCTCCGGTCTTGTGATTTACTCTGTTGCCAACCCGCACGCCTGTTTAGGCACGGTTTAAAGCAAGCAATACAAACTGCTTTGTGACAGATATCCATATAATGTTTATAGCTTCACTTTTCAATATTTATTACCACTTAAAATGAAGCCTTATAAACATAATTTACCACTTTACAATAAACATGAATTATTATCTTTTCATTTTTTAACAGTAAGTAAATGTATTTGTGTTTCTATAAAGTGTTGCCAAGAGTTTAAGTGACATTTTTAAGCTTTTTAAAAACAAGAACACACTGTTTTACTGCATAATCTATATTGAATATCTTCTTTTACAAAGATGTCAGTGTCAGGCTATATTGATGAGTCGCGTAATCATTCAATTAAAAAAAGAAAAAGAAAAGACAAAACAGCTTAATCCATTAGGGAAGTTTCTACCCTAGATGACACAATGCTTAATCTTTTAAACGTTTTTAATGCGTAATGAGTAATCACTGACAAAACCACTGCTGAAATTCCCAGAAATTGTGATTGCTGTCCAAAAGTATGCAGCACTTACTGGAAAAGCACACATTTATGTAACCCACGTCAAAATAGGTGTGTCTCATCAGTGGTACCAAAAGCAAGTCCCTACCTGCTTGCGGTACATGCTTACATGACATATTTTTCCCCTCCAATTTAAAAGGTATTTGCGTGTCTGTGCGCATGAGCGACTGAGCACCCACGCTCGTGTACACTCACCGGGGTAGAGAGCTCGACTGATCATGCCAGGGAGGACGATGAAGATAAAGGGCAACATCTTTAGATAGGCGGCAAAGATGGAGGCTCCTTTCACATGACTCATGTTCTTAGCAGATAGGGACCTTTGTACGATAACCTAAACACACAGAAAGGTGCTTAAAAATATTTCCATAAGACATAATCAGGTAACATATGGTGTAATAAGATATAAATGAATATAATAAATAGTAACATTTCCTGTTAACAGTAGAGAAAAACATGGATAATGAATAGCAGTGGCTCCAGAATTGACCCCTGAGGTACTCCTTAGAGAATAATGGAGGATTTAGAGTTTTAATTCCCTCTCTGTGCTCTTTCTGCTTAGTTGTTTCAGACCTCTAGATCTCCGGGTCGTGATGCAAGAGCGAGAGGACCAACAGTAGTTATCGCCAAACCAGGAAGTTATCATCGGCCCACCCGAGCAGCTGGCCCAGTGATAGGAGGTTACCGCTACTGGCAGGGCCAAATGCTCCAGCCTGACTCGGCCCAGCTGCGCGTAGAGACCCGCTCCGGGCGGTCACCGAGACGACACAGTCCCGGCTACAAGAAAGAAGCCCACACGTCACCACAGCCACCAGCCAACCAGACGGGATTACTTGGAGTTTCTTTCTCAAAAATTAACACTTTTAAACACTTAAGAGCACGAGGAGGAGCACCGCAGAAGAAAGCACCTCAGAATAATAAGCCTGTCAGGTAGATCTGTGGGCCGGTCAGGGAACGTGAGGACATTAATGCTTCATTGTGGGATGTGTTGTTTTTTTGTTTTGTTTTTAATCCTCTTTTTGTTTGGAAACTGCGACGCAAAGCTTACAAGATCTGCTTTACTCTGATATCTCTGGGTGGTTTCAAATGAGTGACTGACCAAAAAGAAAGTTTGCTGACGTGTTTGTGCGGAAATAAACTCTGATAATAACATATCAGGTGTTTGTGTTTACAACATGCAAAACAAGATAGCATGCACTCTTGCAACTGATTTATGAGTGATCTGTTTTTTTTTTAAGATATGGTACTGTGTTTGGTCAGCTGTGATTCTCTTCAGCCAACCCATGTCACGCACCGTGCAGTGTATCTGTGACATGCAGGCTCTAGGCTCTAGTGTTGATATCATGGGGACTGGTTGCTGATGGTGAGAGGGTGTTGCTTTGAAATCACTGGCAGACTTCCCTGATTACCTTTGCAGATGTATGAACATGTGTGAAAAACATGGGACCATAAGTTGTAATGTTGTAAATAAAAAGACAGTTAAATTTGTCCCATTGTTTTGTTTCAACTAGCTCACATAAAGCATTAGTTCATTTAAAAATGCCACTGTATTGTACAAACATCTTAATATTTGAAGGAAGCATATCATTACTAAAAATGAAAGATATTATCTCAAGCATACAGCGCCTGACAACCCAGACAGCTGATCAGGAAATATTCCAGGGTAAATGACTGTGAATGAACACTCCGAGGTATTTTTAGGTATGTTTGCTTTTGCTTCCTGGTTTGCAGAAAAATATAATTGTAGCTTCTTGCTTTCTGAAGGGATTTTTGTAGCCTGGAGCTGAGGTTTGGCTTGCAATCAGCATCTGGGCAACACGGCAGAGCCCAGCCTTTATTCTTTTTGCAGAGGTTTGAGGATGCAGTGACACTAGCGGAACAAAGTCTAGTTTCCAAAGTGCCGCATAAGAAACTGGGAGTGTTGTGGCTCATAAAGAGATCAAATTAATATTGACCAGAATGGAATTCAGCTTCTTGGAGTGGCTCTCCAAACATAGTCCAGTTTCAAAGTCCTCCATGACCCACAGTTAAAGCAGATAAACACGTTCTCAGATTTCTTTAAAAAACTAGTATTATAAGTATTCAGACCCTGTGCTATGGCAGACCAAACTGTCATCAGAAACATCCTTTCCAATGTGTGTAGACCTTGATAATTTAGTTATTCAGCAGAAACGTGGAGGTCATGGCAGTGCGTTGAAACAAAACTTGCAGTCTCCACTGCTCAGCGCCTGTCTAATGCTTTTCTTATGGTGAAGTGCGGGAACAGTGAAGCATGACAGCAGCATCCTAGTATAGACGTGCTTTTCAGTGCCTCAATCTTGAGATTAGTCAGCGTGCTAGAAAGGATAAATAGAGCCAAACACACTGAGGTTTGTAAAAGAAATGTGCTTCAGAATGCAGATCTTTGAGCACAACTGGGAAACAGCATGAAGTGACTTCATGACAAGTGTTTGACAGCCCCGCCAAGACTAAAAAGACAACAAAAAGAATGTAAAATTCCTCAGCAAACACGACAATGGCATTTCACAAATGCTTCTTTGTGGAACTCACAAGGGATCTATGAGGAACAAAAACACCTGCCTGAATAATGTCAGTCAACACAAAAAGGTGAAAAAAAAATTCTTAAAAAAAGCAATAATTCTGTACTCAGAAGATACAAATAAAGTATCAATCTGATACCAATACCAGTATATAGATCGATCCTCACACCTTGAGTATTTGAATTTCGTCCTTCCAGACTTACCTGGTCGGTACACCAGTACCATGTGGCCAGTATGGTGAGCCCCAGAGTCATCCCGGGCCAGGGAAGGTCTCCGGTGACGGCGTCTCTGAACAGGTGCATGGCGTCCTGCCGTGGCAGGTGGCAGGTACTGTTGGGAATAATTTTACTTGGTATCGCTCTGCTGTACCGCTCGGCCAGCTGGCTGTAGCCACCAATCTTATTGAAAGCTGTGGATGCACATTTATTGCTGCTGTTGAACAATTATTGATTGATATTGATTCTGCAAATTGGCCCTGCAATACTTTGTGTTTATGAAACAGCACATACCAGTAACTGTTAGGATAATTGCACCAACGAGCATGATAAACGTCTGGAGGGTGTCTGTGTAAATGACAGCAGCGAGACCACCTGAAAAACAGAGATTTTATTTGCGCAAAGAAACAAACAAGTGCCGAGTCTTACGTTCCAAAATATGCAATATGTTTGTCTCTGGGATTTCTGTTTGCATAATAAAATATTAGAATTAACGTTCATCAGAATTGTTGAAATTCTTTAAAAGAGCAAAAAAACGCGAATTGTAATGCACTTTCATATCTACCTGCAATGGTGTAGAGCGCAGTGACCACCAGCATGAGGACGGTAGACAGGTACAGGTTCCACCCAAGACACACCTGAACAAACAAGGCTCCAGAGTACAGGTCAGTCTGGTGAGAGAAACATGCCAGTCAGCGATGTTGGCAAACAAATGAACTCACATCTGAGACACTTGTACAGTCAGATGGGGTTGTATGTAGGTGTGTTTGTGCCACATAGTCATACTGAAATCTTTGTGAAGATGGACAACATCAGCGAGAGGACAGCCAGGTAGGTTCTGATCCTCTCTCCTCCAAAGCGACGTCCCAGATACTCTGGCATGGTCACGATCTGGACACAAGACAGTTCAACATCTTCAGCGTGCCACAGCTACACGGAGGAGGCATACTTTAAGAGACAATTTATCCCAAAAGCTACAAAATCTATATATTTTTCTTCATGGCCTGATAGTCTCATATTGCCATTTTGATTATTTTTCAGTGATAATGCAATATCAGTCTGTAGAAGAAAGTGTGAGCTGTCTGGGAGAAAACATTTGTGCATGTGACAGGAAGTAAACACTACTGATGTTTGCTCTCAGCTGCGAGCTTCCCTTTTCTGTGAAATTGCATCACAAGATGTGCGGGGGGGAAAAAACCCTAAGTGACTTGTACAAAAAAAGGACGTGTAGATCAATAAGGTCAAAGTCTATTTATACCACTGACCACACACAGATCACTTTGATCTGCAGTGGGTCTGACCAGTGAAACTGTGATAAATGTGCAAATTACAGAAAAGGTGCTGGTAGTTCATTGGCCAGACTGTAATTATAAAAATGCATATACTGTCTTTTTTTAACTACTGCAGAAACAGACATTTCTGTGGAAGGTTGTGGGATCAGTAGGAAAAGTTGTAAAACTTATGAGAACACAGCTCACAGGTCAAAATCTATGCACGCCATAACATTTTCCAAAGCTGTCCAGTGGGCCATCTTTCCCGACCGGTTCTGGTCCCTGTACCTTATGTTTGACACCCCTGATGTGGCTGGATAAATAACCCAAAGGGGAGGAAAAAAATGCGAGTTATGTCCAGTGACCTATTTCCTTAAGAAAACTCTGGATGGATTCAAGATACCGACTATGAAGAAGTTTAGTACGTTCACAACTGTATTTATGACTTAATTTTTTTAAATATATGTGCCAACAAACAATAAAATGAGTACTAAGATGTGTGTGTGTGTGTGAGTGCTGTGCAGTAACACCCTTCTGGGGAATTTACAAGGCGGGGGAATCCTTGTTGGGGAAAAGCCTCCTGGCACCAAAATGTACCTGCAGAACCAGCCTGAACAAGCAGATGGGTACCTGTGTGAGTGTGTGTGCATGTGTGTGTTTGTGTGTGCCGACCAACCCCTGAGGAGATGTAGACAGGCACAAATACCCAGGCTAGAGCCAGCAACACATAGGTGGCCTGGGGAGAAGGGGTCAGATAGAAAACAGAGGGGTTTAATGAGAAATCCGCCAGAGTCAGCTCACAGGTCTCTTTATTTAAGACGCATGCTCTGCGTCCACATAGGACAGCTATGCTGCTGCTGCCCCCTGCTGTAAGCTGCCTGTTACAGCTGAAGAGAGGAAGACATTGAAATGACAAACTTTTGTGGTCTAGACAGCCATGTTCATATTAGGTAAACTTTCTGTTGTAAAGCAGGTAATTGCAACTGATGTTATTTTTATTTAGCTGCAAATGTCATATGCCCCCCCCCCCCCCCCCCCCTTTTGTCTAGTCAGCACACCACAAAAGAGAGAAGTTGTTGAAGGATTAGCAGGCTTGTTCTGCTTCATTCCATGCCACAATGCATTTAATCACCATTAACAGATACAACAAAACAGCATCTCGTATTGTTTTGATGAGCACGCATGTTTCTCTGACTGCGGTGTTTCTCACATTCCATTCAAAGCCGGTGACAGCGATGCCTCCGGCAGCTCCCGTCCCCGCCAGACCGATGAACAGACCCGAGCCCTCTGAACTGGCAAAGAGAGACGATCCAATCTGTGCAAGACAGAAGAAAAGGTCTGGAGGTTTTACTGCAGAAATACTCTGCTGCAAACACCTGACCTACATGCAGAGTTTGTGGACTTGATGCTTGTGCTCAAAATGATGGAAAATCTTCTCAGAGGGTTCAAAACTTTTCTTTTTTTAAACCTGCAACTGTAGCATTTGTCTTCTTTCATTTCTCATGTAGCCTCATTAACGTCAGTGTTTATCATCACATTGTTATTTACTTAATGAGAAACAGTTTCCGTTAAGCATAAGTCTACCAAGTCTCTCTTAAGTTCAGAACCCAGCTTGGCCTTACAGTTTTAGCTGTAAGGGGTGGCTGAATTTTAGTAAAACAAGGAGAATTGATTTCTACATTTTTCTATCCCCCCACCCCCACACACAAAAAATCCACCCTTTTAAGTGCCTGTAAGAACCATACAATTGTTTACTGATGCTTGATTCACAGAACAAATCTACCTAGAAAGTTGTGTATCTCCTAAAGTCAGTGTAGCCTACATCTATCACTTTTACCATCTGTGAAAACTAAAATCAACTTATTGCAGGTCACGCTTTATTTCCACAGTTAATGTCAGATGGACTCACCGGCCACCAGGCCATGTCCCTCCCAGCCAAGAAATATCCACTCAGTGTGTTTCTGCTCACCCTGCATGAGGACTGACACACAAACTGATTTGCACAAACATCCAAAACGAGCTGAATTAGTAGAACGGCACAAATTCATTCACGCCTCTCGATTCTTACCCAGATGCCAACAGCGAGGTTGAGAAGAAAGTAGGTCGCAATGACAATGATGTCTGAGAAGCTGAAAGACTGCGACAGGGCGTAGAAGCTGATGGTGGAGTTAGACATCCTGAGCGTTCGCGGCACTGTCGAAAGGTTCCCTGCGGCCACACACACCTGTCCGCCTCTGCGATTAGATTCTCATCTGACGCTGGAACTTTGCAAACACCATAAACTCGAGAAGAAGATGATACACACCCTAAAAATCTGCAAATCCTTGCCTTTAAATGCTCACTTCCCATCCAATGCACTCACGCTGTCAAACACACACACCTGGCCCTCGCCTGCGAGCTGACTGGTCTGCTACCAAAACATCTCGAGGCACACTGTTACATCTGAGTGTGAAGAGGGCAGACCAGTGGCTGAACTGATGATTAAACACATCACCTTAATGTGGCACCTGAAGTGCTGACACACACACTCTGCTAGGGGATAATGGAGTGCACAGTGTGTGCGAGCAGGGAAGTACTGATGTAAATCAGAGTCCACGGTGACACACACACACACACACACAGATGGTCAATCATTGCCGATGACAAGTTTATAATCATTAGCGTCTAAACACACAAAAATCTGTTCTGGGAAGTGCTAAGCAGGGTCAGTGGAAGTGTGTGAGAACGTGTCTGAGCTGTTTATGGTTTCATCCTGATATCTTCAGGAGGTGATACAGTAAATAAGACCCCATAGAGGCCTTTCTTTACAAAAGAAGATGCTGGAAATGCTGGAAAAGTGCCACAAATGGATAATAAATATAGTGTATTCTTCTTACAGCAGCTATTCTGATGAATAGTAGTAGTTTAGTTCATTCTGTCTATAGTATAGTTCACACACCTGGATGCTTTCATATCAGACCCCTAATTAATGCTTACCTGTTACTTCATGGCAAATTTGCTGCTGTAAAATCTGCCTGTGCTACAGTCTGTAAAAACTCATTCACACAAACATTTTTTTAATGTGTGTAAAATTTGTATTTCCCTTTTTACATAAATTATTTTGAGTATGAGATCTTAACAAATGGATAAAATGAAGAAAAAAAAGGATTTGCCTCATTGTGCAGGTCATGAGATTGTAAAAATGTATTTAGGCTTAAATTTTAAGTGGCACCAGTTTAGCTAACAGTGTGAGCAGGAAACCATATGTCACTAAAGGCTGAATGCAGCGGCCCGGATTTGACTTTGACCTGCAGCCCTCTGCTGTATGTCCTCGCCATTCTGTCTCTTCCTGTATGCTCTCCACTGTGCTGTCATTTATTTATTTATACTGGGTACATAAATGCAGACATCGGGTGGTTATAGCTCAGGAGGTAGAGCAGGTCGAGTCTGCACGCCAAATATCCGGGGGCAAGATGCTGAAATAGGTCATCGCACATGAGAATATGAACGTGTGAGAAAACCCTTAGGTAGACAACAAAGTGCTTGTACGAACCAGGAAAGTTGTATAAAGTGCTTTGATTGCTCAGGTAGACTTTTCAGGTAGAGTATAAATGCACTATATGGGGTGGCTGTGGCTACAATGTAGCTTACCATCACCAGTGTGTGAATGTGTGTGTGAATGGGTGGATGACTGGATATGTAAAGCGCTTTGGGGTCCTTAGGGACTAGTAAAGCGCTATATAAATACAGGCCATTTACCATTTACCATTTATATGAGAATCATTTGCCATTCATATCTGAACAGTAGCACATATTTTATAATCTTGCCTCTGTACACCACCACAGCGGATTTTAGATTAGTCGATCGAGATGTGCCTGAAGTTTAGGAATTACAGGTGTTTTTAATTCACAGTCCCCATTTTCAGAGGTTGAAACTTAATGGGACAATTGACTGAGAAACAGCTTAATGGCCAGGTGAAATCTGCTCTTTTGCTAATTCATGATACATTAAGTATATAGAAAGAGTTGATACAAAAAGCAGAACTTGCATTTGGTAGCTGTTTACTGGAATTCTTGATGTGAGGTCCAGAGAGACGTTGATGCAAGTGAAGCAGGCCATCGTTAGGTTTAAAATCCAAAATGAACCAAACGAAAAAGAGATGACAAAAACTTTACAAGTGACCAAATCAACTATTTGGTTCATTTTCAAAAAGAAGGAATGCAGCGGTCAGCTCTGCAGCACCAAGAACGCCCGAAAGACCACAGAAGACAACTAAATTATGATGAATGATGTGGAAAGACAAAGAGCGTGTGAAATAAAATAGATCTGGAGGTATGATAAGTGAAGGAAACAGTTTATGGTGAGACTTCATCCAAGAATGAAAAACAATCAAATTATCAGTCAAATTGTGTTAGTCTGTACATCTTTGATTAACTACATAAACTCTACTGAGGTGGTTTAGAGAAAATATGTTTAATTTTCAAAAATCATACGGACCTGACTGCAGTTTTTAAAAGCTCTATTTTTTCTCAAATACATGTATTTTTCAATTTTAGTGTTTATTTTTCTCTACCTTTCTTTCATCAGTCATCATCAGTTTGGATATTTCATCCGTATAAAGTATGAAGAGTTCTGACCTTTACTGTTTCACACACTTGTTTGTAGCTATGCTTTCTGACATGTTTGCTTTTGCTGGCCTCACAGTGAAAAAGCCTTTTCTCTGAGCACACCTGTACATTTTTCATCGGTGACAGCATGAAAGGATGGAGAAGTCCAAGAGTGGGTGTCAGGGAGAGTTTATCGGTCTTGCTTTTGTGCTCCCTGATGTGAAATTAACTCAGTGTCACACACAAGCCGCTGGCCGGTGTTTGTCCGCTATAAGGAGCAGATGGCGATGATGGAGACGGCCTGACGTCACGCACACCATCATCATTAATCTCTCTCTCACACAGAGCCACACAAAACCCCACTCTCACACTCGCAAAACACACAGCAACAGGTAACAGAAAGCCCACCAGTCACGTTTTAAGAAAATATCACTTAATTAAGTTTCCACTTGATGTAAATTTGTTTGCAGTTTGTTTCAAGCTTTTGGTGGTAAAAAGCAGCAAACTGAGAAAACGCATAGAAAAAATATATAAGAAGATATCAGAAGGTCTATTATTTGTAATATTCACACATGTGGATGTTATAACTTGTGTTTCATGAGTTTTAACAGTGCAGTGCATTGTTTACAGTGGAAATATGACCTTATAAAATTAAAAATAACTTATTAATATACAATATTACCATGTGCAACATCATATGTGGTATTGGTAAAAGCGATAAGAATAACTGGTGTGCATAGAGGTCTGTATGTGTGAATGGGTGGATGACTGGTTGTGTAAAGCGCTTTGGGGTCCTTAGGGACTAGTAAAGCGCTATATAAATACAGGCCATTTACCATTTACCATTAATAATATAGTAATGAATAAAGAAAATCTTCTCTAGGGCTGGGAGATAGACTTTGATGTCAACACTAGTGCTTTTTATTGGAATACTTGCAAGTTTGACTGCATTTTAACTAAATATGTGCAGAGTTAGTTGATGTTAATTCAAGAGAAAACCTTCCAAATTAATCCAAATTAAAATGTCAAAGAAGCAACTTCAAAGGTATATGCGCAAAAAATATTATCTGAATCGGGCAGGAAATGAACACATCCGAGCTATGTCACTAAAGAGAAGTGACAGCGCCACCCTCTGGTCAAACAAGCAGAAACAAGGTTTATCTATTTGAAATTGAAACGATTCTGCTTTAAGGGAGACAGCTTGGCACACATTTAGTCGCACTGTTACAGGGAAATGTCGGCATTTTTTTCAGATATTCAGATCATTTAGCTAAGTAGTGTATGACGGGAAATAGGAAAGAACTGCGATAGCCAATCAGGAGTGAGGGCAACGGACTTACCCGGATGTAATACTTCATAACAAAAAATTTGCCGGGAACACGACTGTGCCAAAGCTACTGTCGAAGCTGAGAAAGAAGCTATCGGGGGAAATATATTTTTCCTGATTATTTAGCCGCCGTGTCTCGGGTTTTATCGGACCAGGCAAAATGGACGAATACGATGAACTGTTCGAGGTACACGACGACTTCGAGGAGCAGTTTGCCGACGAGCTGGAGGTGCTGGCTGAGATGGAGGGTGAGTCCAAAACACTCAAGTTACCAAAAGGGTAGCTAGCCTATGATTCAACTGTTAAATCGCCGAGCTACTTCTCGGAAACCGTCGTAGAAAAGTGGAGTTTTTGTTTAGGAGTAGACTTAATTTAGGGCTGCTTTGCTTTTGAACAGTGCGGCTCTTGAGGTGCGTTTAAATGGCTTTCAGGATCTTTGGGAAAGCTGTGTCAGTGAGTTCGGATCGAGCAAAACGCAACAAAAACAGACTCCGGGTAGAATAAAAAGAAATAGAAGTGCATACATTCAAGCTACAACATAATAGCACAAGATAAAGAAAAATAATAAATATAATGAAAATAGAGTTTGAGATATCTGTACAGGTGCAATAAAAAGTAGAGTTTGCAAATAAGACTTAGAGGCAGTGATTATACACTCACCCGTATATGTAGATATGTGAACGCACACATCTAGATATGTGTAGCTGTGACTTTATAAAAGTAAAAAATAGGTTATTAATATACAGTATATGTGTAGATATGTGAACACACACATCTAACCAGCTAGTCACGTCGTATCAATTGAATGCATTTAGGCATGTAAACACGGTCATGTATTCCAGAAACTGCTGATCTACTGGGGATTTCCTGCACAGCCATATTCAGGGTTTACAGAGAATGGCCCAAAAAGAGAAAATACCCAGTGGCAGTTTTCTCTGTGCCTTTTTGATGCCAGAGGTCAGAGGAGAAGGGGCCGACTGCTCTGAGCTGATAGGGAGATAAGTTGTTATTTGTATTATTGTTATTACAACAAGGTATGCAGAAGAGAATCTCTGCAGATCTGCATCAAACCTCGATGCAGATGTGCTACTGCAGACTTCACTTCTGTGAACTAATAACTAATAATAATAATTGTCCAAGCATTTCACTACATATCGTACTGTGTATGACTGTGTACGTGACAAATAAAAATTTGAATTTGAACTAATAACGGGAAAATGAGGCTGCACTTCACACGGGCTCATCATAACTGGAGAGTAGAAGACTGGAAAAATGTTCTCTGCTGTGACTTCAGTTGCTGTGTTCAAATTATAGGGCCAGACTTTACTCATAAACATAGACAAACATAGATCCATCCATGATTAAGGCTGGTGAATGTGAAATGTAGTGTGATATATTTTCTTGGCATACTTCTGAGTATAATTTAAACACCGCAGAGAATCTGAGTGTTGTTGCTGACCATGTCCATCCCTTTATGACTATGGTATGCGCATCATCTGATGTCTGCTCCTGGCAAGATAACACAATTACCACAAAAGCACAGATGCTCTCAAACCGGTTTCTTGAACATGACAGCGAGTTCTCTGCATTCGAATGGCCTCTCTGCAATCCATTAGCTTGTGGTGGAACACAAGATTCTCATCATCGATCTACAGCTGACAAATCTGCAGCAACTGCGATGCTTTCATGTCAATATGGACCAAAATCTCTAAGGAATGTTTCCATCACTTTGTTGAAGCTATGCTATGAAAAACGAAGGGAAAAAGGGGCCTGAATGCTCTTTTTCTTATGCATTTTGGTCATTTCAGCCAGACCAGTGACTCCCCAGCACAGCCTTGGCCTTCCCAGTCAGCCTATTCAGTTTCTTGGTGTCACAGTTTCAGATGCTCCTACACCAGCAGATAACTGCAGAGGAAACCGGACTAGCAACACCAGATAAATCAAGTGAAGTTAACATTATCATCATCCAGCAAAACTAATTCGGACCCCTCTGACACCTCACTGATGGTGCTGTTCTGTTCAGGACTATACATCCAAGAAAATGCTGACTTTTGTCTCTGTTTGGTTTATTATTCCCTCAATGGGTGTGTGAACTCCATGATTATACATACTATGTGGTATTTGAATAAGACTTATAACTAAATTCTTTGTTTAGTCCTTTGTCTATTCTGATGAAACAGGCTCCACACATCAGAAGATGTATGTAATCTGCTCCATTATTATCCCTAATAATTCCCCATATTAATGAGAAGAGTTTAAAGTAATCATTTACCACACAGTGGTACAGTTGTTCGTGATTCTGACATCATTAATTCATACTTATTCATAGCTATATACAATACCTAACCCTTTGTCAAACTGTATTATTTGTATGTATTGTTACGTTTATAAACCAGAGTAGAATATAAAATAAATTCTGAAATGCGATAACACGAGAACTGGTTGACAAAGTCCAAAGACATGCAGTTTGGTTCATTTTAAATTGTACATGTGAGTGCTCTCTGTCTCCAACCCCCGTGACCCAATAAAGACGGACTGCTCAGCTGGCTGTTTGTGGCTATATAAACATGCTGGGAACAGGGAAGTTGCAGAGCGCCCTCTGAGGACAGACTTTGCAACTTCAGCACCTATAACATGGTTGAAGGGTGTTTCTACCACTTCTTCATCCTCTTCATTTGTCAGCTGATCAGCAAACAGCCATACTGGTCTGATAGCAAATCGGTCAGGCTCAGGAGGATGGTGGTGATAAAGTTAAGATAGATAAAGTTAGGGTTAAGTCTCCAGGAAGTAATTAATGTATGATTTTATGTGTGCTTTAACATCGTAGACGAAACTTGCAAGCCGGGGAAACGCCACAGTCAGGGTCCAGGAGACGACATCTCGGATATAGAGCACCTGCTGGACAATCAGCCCATCAGTGAGTTCACCCTCGGGGTGCACCTGTATTTTTACACCTGTCTAATTTGCAGCTTTAATCTAAGCCTGCCTCTTCCAGCTCCAAAGGCAAAGCGACAGAAGCAGGACGTTGGTGTGGTCAAGCGACTGTTCAACGCAGCACAAGTTCAAGAGAGCAAAGTCCCTTCACTGAGTGATGACATCACACCGCCATCCTCTCCAGAGCACTATGAGCCCTCTCACGCCATCAGGTAGTTTTTTTTTAAATGATTTGTTTAGCATCATTGAATTTGACCTGTTTTACTCAGAGACACCTTCAATGTGTTTTATTTATTTATGTTTTATTTTTACCTTGATTTTTACTTATTGAGCTCATTTGCTTTGTTATATTGTGGCGATTTTATTGAACTATTGTATTGAGATCAATAATAGACATGTATTATATTAACATTCATCTGCATCTCTTTCAATTGATACCGGAGCAAAAAGATGTTCCTAAAAATCCCAAACATTTCTAGCGGAAATACATTTTAATGCAGAAACTCACACACAAGTAAGATGCACTTAAAAACAATACATGACAGTCATTTGAAGCAAAGTGGCGAGTATTGCTGGGGGCACAGCGGCGCACAGGTGCCTGAGGAGCAGATGTAGCTGGTGCTGAATGCAGTCGTCTTTTTTCCATCATATTTAAGCAGTTTCTGTTTTTGTCCTTGATGGGATTGTTGTACGTGGAGATGGGCATAACAATAACCTGCACGATAAAATTGTTATTTTAAAATCATACTTGTACAAAAGCGTGATTTCAGCCTTTAATATAAATCTGAGACTTCTGAACATGTTTTGTGTTCCAGCTCTACCCCTGCTGTGCTGGATATCAGCGGCTTTGCTGAGATTCCACTGACTCCACAGCGACCTCCCACAGCGGCGCCGGCATCCCTGCGTGTGCTGAAGCGACCTCCTTTAGAGGGAGACTACATCAGTGTGACGGACTCGTCTGGGAATCGGGTCTACCTCCGACAGAAAGAGAACGCAGAGACAAAGGTTAAATGCCCCCCGGTTATTTATCCGTGAGGCTGAATTTCGCACAGGCAGCATGTGCAGCAGCTGCAGCTTCCAGAGTTTGGTTAATATTTCTATTTCTCTCTACATTTCCATGTGTCTCTTCAGACAGCAGACTCCAGAATAGTACCAAACTCCCAGGGTGGACTGGGGCTGCTGGCAGTGCCGATAGGACTGCTGAGAGAGCAAGAAGCAGACAGGGTGAGTGACTCATTACCTTCCCTGCACCCAGTGTTAAAAAATGCATCTACCAAGAATATTTTTTATCCACTAAAATTGTGTTCATTTAAAAAAAAGTGGATTTATATTGAAATCTATTAATAGAATTAATATTGACCTCAAAGATGACCTTAGATGTGCTTAAAGTATAAACTTAAAAGCAAATTAAGAAATCTCATCATCACGCTACTTACAGAGACCACGAAGTCCCGACCCTAACTCTGATTGGCTAGTGTTCTGTGTTAATCTAATGGCTAAATGCTAATAAGAAGATGAAGAAACCCAAGAAATAATCTTCACATATTCAGTTGTCGCAGCATCAGCTTTCCTCAAAGCTCAAAGAAGCATGAATGAAGAACACAAAGCGCAGCTTCAGTGGACAGCTTTCATGCTTTTTAACGCTCTGCTTCACTTTGTCATCGTTAACTTTTTAATTCTGCACAACAGGGGCTAAGTTGAAGGACTGGGAGATATAGAAGAGTAGCTTACTTAGCAGTTTTTCTACATGTACAGCTCTCATAGCTACAGCACGTAGTAGAGGGACTTTTCATCTGCTCGTCTCGTTATGGAAGATCTAAGAATAAGAGCGTTTAGATTTCCAGTGTGACAAAAGCCTATAAATATAATTCATTTGAAAATGTGTGATATAATGTAGGCGCTGTAGCCCTTACATTAATAGCAGAACATACAATTATTGTAAAGTCACATCAATGTCTCGTGTTCCTTTGAAATCTTGCAGCGCCACCAACAGGTTGTGGAGGAATCGCAGCGTCTTACAGAGCTGTTAGCCAGGTAACTCACTTCCTGTTTCACTCACAGACATCAACACACTCATGTGGGGCTCAAAAGAGGACACAGACTGGGCTGGTTGTAAAATAACAAAAACAGAAAACATCAGCTGAGACTGATAAGATGGCGTGAGTGGTGGAGTGGTTAGCGGTGTCGCCTCACAGCAAGTTCTTGGTTTACATCCCACCTGATGTCCCTGAGTGGGTTTCCTCAGCCTTTCTCCCACAGTCCAAACACAAGCACGTTATGTAGTTTGTGATTCTATATGGGTCGTGTGATATGGGGTAGATGGAGTGGTTGAAGTGCACAGAATAAGTGCTGTGTGATCCATCCATCCATTATCTGCCGCTTATCCGGGGCACGGGAGTATCAGTCTCAGAGGGGAAAATTAGACCTCCCTCTCCCCAGCCACCTCTTCCAGCTCGCCTGGGGGGAAACCAAGAGACATCATTTCTCCAGCCTGTCCTGGCTCTGGCCCGAGGTCTTCCCTCAGTCTGATATACCCAAACCACATCAACAGGCTCCTTTTGATGCGGAGGAGTAACCATTCTGCTTTGACCTGTACAACTGAACTCCTCACCCCATCTCTAAGGGAGCATCAAGCCACCTGTTGGAAGAAGCTCATTTCCCTCTAATATCCACAATCTCATTCGTTTGAGACACATCAGGACTGAGTTTACATACACGAGCAGGAGTTTTAACTGCGTTTTTGTGTTTATGTCACATTCCAGCAGTGTAAACGACGCGTTAGTTGAGTCTGAAAACCCAGAAGATGAAGAAAACGAGGATCCAGAGGACACAGAGGGCCGAGCATCTCGGCTGTGGGTGGACAGATTTTCACCGCGTCACTACACAGAGCTGCTCAGCGACGATGTAAGTGATGTGCAGTGTTTCTGTGTGACTTTAAGGAGGAAGGCTTATTCTAAAGTCTTTGTGGAGGCGGCTTGTTGATGTGGCGCGTCTTGTGTCGTTCAGTTCACCAACCGCTGTCTGCTCAAGTGGCTGAAGCTGTGGGACACCGTAGTGTTTGGAAGAGAGAGGAAGTCCCGCCCTGCCCGATCCGACAGACAGGCTGCCAATCAGAACGCATTTAAACCCAATCAAGGAAATCAGAATCAAAATCGCTTCAAGAGCAAGATTGAGGTGACCGAGGAGCTGCTGGAGGCAGAACTGGACCAGTACAAACGACCCAAATTTAAGGTCTAAAAGCTGCACATCTGTCACATCTGTTTGCATTTGATTACCTGGCTTTTACACACGGTGTGATTTATTTTGGCCTCTCTCCAGGTGGCGTTGCTATCCGGTCCTCCAGGTTTGGGGAAGACCACCCTGGCTCATGTCATTGCAAAGCATGCTGGGTACAACGTGGTTGAAATCAATGCCAGGTTAGTCACAATAATAATAAGTGAGCAGATAGTGGCAGTAAGTCATGGAGATGGCAGGTTTACTGTCATCCTCCTCCTTCACAGCCTCACTTGGCGTTGTTGATGTTTGTGCAGTGACGATCGCAGCGCCGAGGTGTTCCAGAAACGCATCGACACAGCGACACAGATGAAGTCCGTTTTGGGAGCCAATGAGAGGCCGAACTGCCTCATTATCGATGAGATTGACGGAGCACCTGCGGTACACTCCTGCTTTAAATTGGTAAAGAGCAGCTAATTGACCGCAGCCGTTCTTAATGCCTTGCCCTTTGATGTGCTCCGCAGGCCGCCATCAACATACTGCTGGCAGTTCTGAACAGGAAAGACGGACACGGGGGTGAGGCTGGCGCGGAGACGGCGAAGAAGAAGAAGAAGAGGGAGTCCATCTTACTGCGACCAATCATCTGCATCTGTAACGACCTGTAAGAGAAACTGTGGCATTAACAGCAGAGTGGGAACTGTGAATACCTGTTATTTGTTTTTACTTTATTTTTACTTCTTTATCGTTTTAAAGTCATCTGTTTCTTTTTAAGTTATGTCCCAGCTCTCCGGCCTCTCAGGCAGCAGGCTTTCCTCCTGGCTTTCCCACAGACTCAGCCTTCCCGCCTGGCACAGAGACTGGCAGAGGTCAGCATAGTCACAGATGCACGCACACATCTCGACACGCGCTGCTGATCCTTGTTTAAACGAAATCGCTGTTTGCAGATCTCACTCCGCCAGGGGCTGAAGGCAGACACGGGCACCCTGATGTCACTGTGCGAGAAGACCGACAACGACATCCGGTCCTGCATCAACACGCTGCAGGTGGGTGCCGCGGCTGAGAAGGAAAGCCCGGCAGATGCACAGCCAGTGTGAAGAATTCGGTGTAAACATGTGTTTGTGCTTCTGTCCAGTTCCTTCATAGTCGTGGCGTCAAGCAGCTGGACAGCAAGACGATTCAGAGCATCTCTGTGGGGCAGAAGGACCAGAACAAAGGCTTGTTCCATCTATGGCAGGAAATCTTCCAGTTACCACGTACAAAACGGTACGGCGAGTTCCCCGAGACAGGCCAGCAGTCTGTCACATGGCTAACACAGAGAGAGAGATGACGATTCACACCTATGGGTGTGAAAATTATGCAAATATCACTAAGTAAATAGATAAACCTTGAAGATAATCATAGCGCATATGAACTGAGCTTAGTATTAAAATGTCTTTTAAAGTCTTCAGTTGAAGCAGGTGAAAGTCGTAGGAAGCCTTGAAACGAGTCACTGTGTCTTTTCTTTTCCCTCCCTGAGCCTGATTCTGCCAGAGGTTTCTTCCTGCTAAAAGGGAGTTTTTCCTTCCCACTCTTGCCAAGTGCTTACTCACAGGCGGTCATGTGATTGCAGGGTCTCTACCTTACAATATAAAGCACCTTGAGGTGGCTGGTGTTATATAAATAAAACTGAATTTCCTGAAAAACAAACGACCGCCAGACCATCGTAAACAGTCATAAGATAATGTTAAATCTTTGGCACAAATAAAAGGTACAGCAGGTGTTTGAGGTGTGTAGAGGACCATATGTTGCAAATTACTGATAAATATTCATTATTTTCAGGAAACGTGTCGGTGAGGGGTTTGAGGACGGACCGGGTTCGGGAAGTGGAGCTCACAGGTTCCAGCACATCTTGCATCTGGCTTCGTCTAGTGGAGAATATGAAAAGGTTTCTCAGGTAATACAGGAAACTCTATGGGACCTGCTCTGCTCATTTCAAATTGCTTGTTATCTTATATCGGGCCCTCACGCCGCTCCTCAGCTCATCGATTGTCTGAAACGAGCTTCTTTAACTCTTGCACCTTTAAACCGACTCTCTTCTGATTGGTTGCTTGTCATAAACAGAAGGTTTGAAAAGCAGGTGGGTGGGGCTTCTGAGTTTTTGGCTCACAGGGATTTCTTAACTCACGCTGACCTCAATGTTTGAAACTTTAACCGTGCTTAATATGAGCAGTACAGAAAAGCTGAGGAGGAGCACTGACTCATGTGGAAGTTTCCAGAATATAAAGTAGTTCATGGTTCACTGTGTAATGTTGCATTACATCTCTTTTCCTCAGGGTCTGTATGATAATTATCTGTCCATGCGTGTGAGGGACCCAAACCTCCAGAGCGCGTGCGAGGCGCTCGATTGGCTGGCCTTCTCAGACAAGCTGAGCCACGTGATTCTGCACGGGCAGAACTTCTCTCTGATGAAATACCTGCCCTTCCTTTCCATCACATTTCACTTCCTGTTTGCCCACACGAACGTGCCCCGCATCAGCTATCCCCACAGCCAGCACGAGGTACGACTCTCCTACACACACCTGTGCAGCAGTGCGAAGGAAAAGTGATAAAAGGAGAAGAAGACGTTTTTGTTTGGGTTTTTTTAAGGCATCATTGCTGATCAGTCACTATTGTGTCCCGTCCAGGCCTCCTCCCGGCTCCTCAGCTGCAAGAACGCTCTGTCCACCATGTTGGCCGACACCCCAGCAAGCATCAGAGCGAGGATCAGTCAGCTCAGCCTGACCCTCGATATCCTCACCTTGCTTCTCGACATCATCTGTCCCAAACTACGGCCCGTATGTAAAAGCTTACATTGTAACCTTGGTACATGCCTGTATGTTCAGCCCAAACTCCAAAACTGTGCAAAATGTGCAGAATGCAATGATGATGATGCCTTTTTTTAAAACAAATCTATGGTTTTATGGTGCAGATCTTATAAACCTAAATTTTGCACATCAAACATTAAATTTGACAAAAAGCATTGTAAATGTAGGACCTGAAATGCCAGGTTTTAGCCTCTGTGTCTGCTTAGATAGATGTGGGTGGGTCATGATATCAAAGTTTCTTATTCTTCTTTCAGGTGAATCCACAGCTGTTCAGCAGCAGAGAGAAGGAGCAGATGCGTGAGCTGATCGACACCATGCTGGCATACAATCTCTCTTACAGGCAGGACCGCACTCCAGAGGGACAGTACACCTACGTGCTGGAGCCGTGAGTACACGCACACGTACGCACACTTGGCTGGACTCCACTGTACACTGGACTCATGCAGAGCTGATGTGTGTTTGAGGGATGTTGAAGGTCACTGCTCTTGTCCACACTGTGGTTCTCTGCATGGAGGCTTAAGAGATTAATCCCCTTAACACCTGGTGGGCGTGTGTGTGTGTGTGTGATGGTCGTGGTTGAAGCAGGGTAGCAAGCAGTAAAGCCTCACCGTTGGATGCAGGTGAATGGAGGAGAGGATGGAAGGAGGGGCGGGTTTAAGTTAGATAGGTTAGTAGGCAGTAAGTGACGAGGTGGCCTTTTGAAAGGTCGAGGAATGAAAGGATAAAAGAAGAAAAAGAGCATTTTTAACTTGAGAGACTTTTACTTAATGTTCACCCTCATTTTTGTGATTCTGAGGATGCCGGCGCCTGCTGCAGTTAGAATGGGATAACCAGCTTGTTACCTCAGCCATGCCGGCCCGTGTGGAGGAGCAGCGGGACGCCCAGGACGGCTCCTTTCTACAGGCTCGCTGTGACGAAGTGCTGGTCACCAGCGACTGGGGCCTGCCTCTAGTGCTGGCTCTGCTGCTGCTGCTGCTGATCTACACCTTTCTGTACCTGCCCTCTCAAGCGCACCACAACTCCACTCTCTGATATCTCACGCATAAAAGGCACAGAGTGCAGCCGTGGATCTAAACATTTAACATCACAAACAGCGGATGCGCTCAGGCAGGACAAGATTATTTGATTGGACTGCTCTCTTTTTGGCCGCAGTTGGTGATTGGTCATGTCGGACGCTGTGAGCAGGAGGAGATGTGCAGGGAAGAAGAGTGGGAAAGATGAGGAGAGGTCATTTAAAATAAACCCTAGAACTGATGTCTGCTTTCATGCAGAAGACTGTGTGTCCTTATAAATCCCTAATATGTCCTAATAAGGTTAAAAATGAATTTAAAAGTAACCTGCGGCTAGATTTTAGTAATATGAAGTTTAACCAGTGTTGTTCATTTTTATTGTTTGTTACAGAACTGCTGTTGAATTGTGTGGATTCAGATGTTAAAGATGATATCTGCACATGTAGATGCTAATGATAACACGGTTGACATAACGCTATTCCACAATAAATAGCCGACTGAACCGTGTGACTGCTTTTATTGTATTTATTGGTCCACAGGGCTGTGAGTGAGAGTGTGTGTGTGGATTGAGTTGGAGATCAGCAGTAAGAGGATTAAAGTTTTAGAGAATGAGAGATTCTGGGTTTTATTCTGGGGGGGGGAAACCAAAACAACAACCACGGCACCAGAAGTGGAAGCTTTTTGTTATTGTTCGTCATCTAACAGGGTTCAGCCGAGTGTCAGTTGCATCACAAGTGCATTTGTGTTTACTGCGGGTTTCCAGGCGCGTCGAGGAGGTGGTGAGGTTTCCAGGCCTGCCTCCGCGCCGCCAGCTGACGTACCAGGCCAAACAAACCATCAGCAGAGAGATGGAGCAGGAGAAGATGAGGAGGGCCGAGCAACTGATGCTGCTGCGAAACCCAGCACCGGTGAGACTCGGGCACGCGTAGCACCTGGCCCCGCGCGTGCTAATTAACGTGACGTGTTTGTAATGCGCCGTGTCTGTGTGACGTAGAAAGCGGAGGACAAAAAGAGCGCCGGTCCTAAAGCAAGCAGGAACCACCAGCAGAGGCTGGAGAACATCGTCAAGCAGACCACAGTGGAGAGCAGGGTGAGGCGCACAAACACTTTGACACGCTGTTAGCTGCTGGAAAATCACTGCTGCTCTGGACCAACACTGCCTGATAATATGGTCTGATTTGTAGTTGTTATTTTTGGCCTGAACACAGAAAAAACACTTATTTTTTTCTTTTATTTAAATAATTTATTTGTTATTTTTTTAACTTGAAAGTGCCCCCTCTTATACAGTTCATGGGGGTGGGAGTGTATACCAGCTGACACCGGGGGGGGGGGGGGGGAGGAGAAGCACTACCGTAGGAGAAAGCTTTATAAACCACATACAGGCTTCGTTTATTTGTTCAAAACTGATCTTAAATTTTCTCTAATTTCTGATTGGTCCACATTAGCTGCACAACATGTTTGCCTTTTGTTTTGGTGATGTTGTCATAAAAAAAAATCTGAAATAATCCACTGGGATTATTCTTTAATTCTTTAAGATTATCATTTGGCACACTTTCATGGTGAAACGTTGTCTATTAGGAAGAACAACGTATTTCTGGCTGAAACCAAACACAATATATTGGCACAAATACCTCACACCAGCTGTTAAGCACGGTGGTGGAGGGGTGATGGTTTGAGGCGGTTTTACAACCACAGGAAATGGTCACCTTGTAGTCACTGAGTCATGCAAACTCCTCTGAATGCCTTCAACCTCAATATTGCTGCTAAAGTTACTGAGTCATGAGGTGTGCTTAGTTTTTCGCAGCACTGCACAAAAGAAAAAAAACACAGAGCTCAAGTTTCCACTGCCGGTAACATGTTTACTGTTATAGACTCTACTGTATGTTCAGGGTGTGGTCACTGTGCTCCTCACACATGTGGGTGTTAGTTGGTGCCTGCTGGTGGAGCCAGAGTGGAGCAGCCTGTCTGCACTGAGCCTAGATGAGTTATAATAGTTCCCTCTAGAGGGCAGGAATGAGGCTAATAAGAAGCCACTGGGTCACAGTCCCCGATGTAGACAACTGGGAAATTAGGCTAATGAGAGAGAGAGTGTGTGTGTGATTGTTCACTGATATTGACCTCGTTATTGAGGACAAAGCGTTTGAAACTTCCTGTTTAACTTCATCCTTCTCATCACTTTGTTGTTGTGTTTGCGTCCTGCAGCCTGAGGTGGATTTCTTTGGTCGAGCTGTTGCCCCTAAACCCCAGAGACCACAGCCGTCATCAGACACAGGTACCTGACTTCATTTATCTCAAATGTGGAAAACACAGGCTGCTCTGATTTTTTTTTTAATACTTAATGCCTCGAAGCACATCAGGTCCACACGCACCAGAGGTAACAACTAATGTGTGTTATGTAACTTTGGTAATTAAGCGTTTTTGTTGCAGTCTGCAGGCAGAGCTGCTGGACTGCCAGCACTGTTACCACTTGCATTTATTATCAGATCTCTGTTAGCCAAACAAACTACTTTGCACAGCGCGATCCTTATATTTATGCATCAGCCAATAGAACAAACATACTTAATATTTATTTCCTAAAATGTACATTAATAATAGTGTCCAGCATTCCTCAAAATCAGTTTACTACATTTTCCTGAGATGTAGCAGTTGTAGCCCTTGGATGCTAATAAAACTCTTCAAGGTCATTTCTGAGCCTGCTGGTGCTTTTGAGTCAGTGGAGGCAACTGTGACTGCTGTTTTAATACATTAAATCTCCACCCCTCCTGCAGTTCTGGAAAAGTGCATCATCGTTAGCTCAGGACCCGTAACATGTCTCTGTGCATGTCTTATTTACCGTATGACCAAAAAGTCCCATTAAAAGCACTAACCCTCCTGAAACCACACCATCAGGGGCATTGATGAGCAGTGTAATCAGGGTGGAAACGCAGACCTGTGGTCATTTGTAGGTCAAAGCAGGATTTATTTACTAAAACAGGCACAGCTCCACATCCTCTGTAATGCTTCCCAGACTTTTATTTTGATTGGATCGGTTTGTGGAGAGGACTGAGAAGCACTAATTTGGATCTGGTGGCGTCAACGGTATGCATCAGTACTTTAGATGGGTGCATAGTTGAATTATGCAATAATGTGACAACAGTGTGAGAGTGAAAGGATGCTATGGATTAAATGATTATCAGTCTGCAGCTTTCATCGTCTTTACAGAGCTTTATGTTGAGCCACAGATACACAGATATTTACGCCGATGGATCAGATTTTTATTGTACTTGCGGCTTCAGCCTCACTGCTCTCATAGTGTCGTTTTTACACTACAGCAGGCGGCTGTTTTCACTGGAAGACACCACTGTTAGCAAGTAGTTAGCATTTAGCTCCTCAGGAGAAGGAGACCAAAAGTAGAGCTAACAGAACAAGTTAAAAATAAACTGTAAATAAACAGTGTTGCTGCCTAACTGCAAATTTTCCACTGGAAGTTGAAGGCTGATGATGTTCATAACTTATTTCCACCTCCTCAAGTCCTCCATCCAAAAAAAAAAAAAGAAAAAAAAAAAGAATTCACCCTTAGTGTGAAACTGGAGCTAAACTAGTTACACAGATCAGCATCGGCTCTGTTGTGGGATTTATTGATGTAAAAGTCATTGGTTTGAGCTGAAATGACAGAAAACTCTTTGGTTTAAGAAACTTGGACTGGAAAATTTATATTAATTGAAGTATGAACTTTTTAATTCATTGTGAAAAAAGCCACCAGCTTAATCAAATATGAAAATACTTGGACCCGAATGAGTGCACTCAAAGCCTGTTTGTGTCTCCGCAGGTGAGAAGAGAGCAGATCTATCTATGGGGACAGCAGTGGGCAACAGTGACGTGTGGTTCCGGTTTAATGAGGGCATGTCCAACGCTGTCAGACGAAATGTTTACATCAGAGATCTGCTGTAGCGCACACACACACACGCACACACACGCTACTGTCTCATTCTCAGCTGCACTTGTTGTTGTATCATATGAAAGAATCTTAATCAATGCGTGTTAAATTCAAAACAGTCTTTATTTGGATTGACAGTGTAAAGAGCCAATAAAAAGGTGCTGTTCATCAAAACAAACCTCTAGAAAGCTACTCGGTGCTGCACACTCACACATACACTCGTCTCCACAGAAAGCATTCAGAGAAAAGCGGTGATAGCACTGATCGTGTGTGTGAGCGAGCATGTGAGTTAGTGCAGTGCGTCATCCTTCAGTTTGTATGCATCCGTGATTGTGTGTGTGCGTGTGCGTGCGTGCGTGCGTATATATTTATATATATGAGTGTGTATGTGTGTGTGTGTGTGTGACCGCTAGAGAATCACACACTTGCCCTTCTCCACCCAGGGATTGGCTCTCATGAGCTCCGGATTCAAAAATGGATCTTCACAAACACATCCCTCGATCCATTTCACCAGCCTACAAAAAAAGATAAAAGAAAGAGAGAGTCGTACGGTCAGCAACGGGTCACACGCTGTACTGAACAGAGAGGGAACGAGTGTGTGTGTGTGTGCAGCAGGTGGACTCACTCAGTGACAGTGATGGAAGATTTCTCTCTGTTGACTGCCAGCTGATACTGAAGGCTTTCCACTTCGCGCTTCATCTGTGGGATGTCCCACTCCTCCATGATGCTACTGTTGTGTATACACACAAACACACACACGCAGATCAGAGACTGAAAGAGCACAGCTCTACTACACAGATGATTAAAGCTTGTTTTTGTTTTGCAACTGCGCCAATTTTAGAGTGCTAAAAGAAGTAAAAGCAGCCGACTGATCCTGCTCCAGCTCCTTTTTGAAGCGGGAGTATTTTTGTTGTCGCTTCTGCTCTGAGTCATAATTCACTGCGTGGATAAGCTCTGCACAGAGAACCAGTGTTGTGTTATTTTCTAATTTTTCAAAATAAAACTCACGTTTAAAAAAAACTAATAAACACAACTTTTTGCAAACATTACTCTAACAGGTGTAAATTGCGCTCGTGTTGTGGACTATTTTCAGCTGTGGATGAATACGATTTTACTGGCTGTTGACCTCTGACTCCAGAAGGATGGTTTGTGTGGGATTAGGCATACAGCAGTGTCCATGTACATAATGGAGAAGCAGGTTTCAGAGAGACTGCCAGTAAAATGATCAGAAGTAAAATAAGTAAAAGGGCTTGACTTAATGAGGTGGGAGGAGTGATCCAAATATTGATAGTATCGATACCAACACTGATACTGGCATCAGATTGATACTGCCGCAACAGGATTTGATATTTTGTTTCTATTCTCTCTTTTTAAAAAAAAGAAAATATATGCTTCAAACATGCGCTATGAAAAATGTCTCAACCTTTGTGTTGACTGTCGCATCTATTTTATTTATAGCCTAGAGCAAATTTCAGCACGTTTACATTCCAGGTCTTCAAAATACATAAAAAGCTTAAAGTTGTGTTATTGTTGTGTTAACGCGTTATTGTGGAAAGTTCAAAATCAGTGATTTGGTGATCATTAAAACGTGTGGAGAATTTGGCAAATCTGATTCAACTCTTACATTATGCCACACTGCTCTGCCCTACACGAGCTGCCTTTATTGGTTAAAAGTATCGGTAATGGTATCGGCAATACTGGCCCTGTATTTACTTGGTATTGGATCGTACCAAAATTTGCAGTATGGGACAGCGCTAGTGGGAAAATATGACGCCACATTAAAATTGTGCTTTCCTCATTTTGTTAGGTTTATCCATTGTATTTGAATCCTGTTGACATGTAAAATGTTTATACTAGAGCAAGAATAAACTGATTCGTTTAGTGGAGACGGAAAGCACAAAGAAAAACAGTCACAGAGCGAATTTCTTAAAAGAAGAGCAGGTCATGAACTGTTTTCCATTTTTCTCTCTCTTGTTCCCAGAAAAAGGATCGAGTTACACCATTTAAATGTAAATAATCAGGGTAAAACGCGTTTTGTCTCTTTCTTAAGACACCTCAGGATATTTTAATATATTTAATGTTAGAAAACAGGTCTCGTGTTCTTATCTTATTTGTGCCCTGCCCCACCCTGCCCCAGGCCACATTACAGCAGCAAGACACAGCCAGAGAGTTCAATCATGGATCGGTTAAGCCCTCTCTACTGGAAGCTGTCTCCCTCCTCCTGCTCTTCATCTTTTTAATGGATCTAAGTAGGTCGGCTGCCGGTGCCGGTTTCCACCACCAGCATCCATCCTGCTGCGCTTCTCCACCAGCCAACCGGTCCATGAAAAGGCCTTCATCATTTAATTACAGGCAATGCTACAGCCCCATCACGGTCTTCCTCCCATTTTACAGCAGCTTCTGTCCTCCCTCTCATAAAGGAAGGACATAAATGTACCTCGTCGTGAACGTGTGGTGACAGCGAGTGAATGACAAAGCCGCTCTTACCGTCAGGCCTACCGGGGAGAGGACCGCTGTTCGAGTGTGTGCGCTGCCGGGTGCAGACCGGGCTTCAGCGGCGGCGAGGACCGTTCAGGGCCGGGAGTCGGTGGCGTTTCACCGGTAGATGAGTACGGAGTCGGTGGGGGGAGGAGGCTGTGTGAGTATATGCGTGTGTGTGTGTCGGCTCTCCGCGGCGTAAAGGCACTCCTCTGCGCTCCTCCCCGGTAAAGCTGGATGCTTGCGGGGGCGGAGAGAAAAAAAAAAAAGCACCAGCGCCTGCTTTGACAGTCAAACGAGAGCCGGAGCAGATGCACCTGTATGGAAATCCGAGCACGCAATGAGCCTCAGCGCAGGCAGGGAAAACGCAAATGAGTCGCTCCGAAGGGAAAACACGCAGGGAGGTCATTTTCTATTCATGTGACCGGAGGCTATGCCTGTTTCTCCTCCGAGGCCCCCACAGAAAGTACCAGAACAGTACTTTGATTTTTTTCTTTACTCAGCTCTGGTACAGACCATCAAAAACACCTGACCTCTAATCTAAACACGTTTTCCTTCTCTCTAATGCTGCCATTGTTTTGACCACTAAACTTATTTTAACCTTCATCATGCGGATGGGTGCTTCATCTTTTCCCAGGACACTTTGACATCTGCATGGATTGAACAGCAGATTCTTAATTAGTCACCCTGCTGTACCTCCCAGTGCACAGCTGTGCTTTTAAATATCCAAAGACTGTCTAGTTAGTATGACTAGACTGCAGCTGTACCCACTTTGTTCTTTACTCTTAAGGTGGTGCACCTGTGGTATCAGTTTCTAAATCCTGCACCACCTAATAAAGTTTCATCTTATCTCATTCTCGAATTCACAAACTCATGGTGGATGAATTTGGCCTAAATCTTCATTTTTGGCTTTAATCAGGCATCAGAATTTCAATAGAATGACACCACCACAGAGACCATTCAGAAAACGAGAGTTTAACTTTTATTTGGCAAATTTGAAAAAGTATTTTTAAATAACTGCATAAAACAACATCCTCCTGTCCCATAAAATCATCTTTGCTGGGTTTGTCCTGTGAGCAGCTTCCCCATCTGGTGACGACATCTGAATACCACACCTGAAAGACACAAATACACATTCATGTGAGTGACAGAAGGAGAAAAGCAAAACAAGCCATGAGCTGGAAGTTCACATACACGAGGTGTTGAGTTTTTCTCGTCACTGGCTCTCCCACATGCATCGCATATAAACAGACTTACCGTAAAGAAACTAGATCACCATCTGCCATCCTGAGTCGGGCTGTAAACAAGAGGAGCAGCTCAGTTATTATTCACATAAAGACATTCGTAGCATCACATGGTATTACAGGATTACTCCAGAAGCCTCAGAGAAAAGCTGGAATCAGGAGCTGAAGCTCAGCTCTCATAGTAGGTGTCAGAAAAGTTTATTTAGTTTGTCGTCACAGGCTGAAAATGTTCGAGTACCAGCATCTTATACAGACTCACCTGATCTCAGACCAGCATGAAAGCCCATTTCTCAGGACCATGTGGCAAAATACAGCCTACTTCCAGTCACCTTCCTCTCACCTGGAAAACACAGTAGTTGTTTTTAAAGATGAAGGCAACGTGACAATTCATCATAAAAACATTTATCATAAATAACTGAGCCTCAGAGAAAAGCTAGAATCAGGAGCTGGAGTTCAGCTCTCATAGTAGGTGTCAGAAAAGTTTATTTAGTTTGTCGTCACAGGCTGGAACCGGTTCGTTTGTTAAGAGAAGAAGAAAGAAGAAAAAAGGCTCACCGGCTGTTTTCTTCTTGCTCTGCTTTCATCTCCAGGTGATCACATTGTTCTCCGACTGCATTCAGCCAGCCTTCAGTCTGCTAAACAGCCCTGTGCATTCTCCAGCCTCTGCACTGTCATCCAATCCCACCGTGAAGGCTGAAAAACAAGACACAAACACAATGATCTTAATCATGAGCAGAAGGCACTTCATGCGCTTTGGAAATTGATTACTGGAGCCTCAAATGACTTGCAAATCTTGCTTTGTTGTAGTAAAACAGGCTGAAAGGCACATTTGTAAAGGTCGCACGGCAGAAGGAGCTTTTTATTTTAACAGAGACAAATCCAAACGCCCCCCCAAAACCCTTCAACCAACCGCTACGAGTGTGTACAACCGAGACGATGTGTGTAGTAATTCAGAAACTGCGTCATGAGTTTGTCCAGCAGTGTTGCTCAGACTTTGAGGGTACTCACTGTCTGCAACATGTAGCATAAACTGTATATAAAAGGACACAGTCAGTGACACTTTGACTTTATGACACCTCAAGCAAAAGATTTCTGGCATTACCATTATTATTAATAATAATAAATTTTTAAACCAGACACTCCCAAATTTCCCCTTGTGGGACAATTAAAGGATTATTCTATTCTTATTCTTTGTAAATAGCACATCTGACTGTGAGACTCACAGGCCCATTATACTCGCCCTCATTTGCTAAAGTGTCGTCACATGCCACACTTTGGCATTGTGTCAGCTGGTTGGCACATCTCAATTTTTTTTAAGCCTCACATGAGAGCTACCGCCACTGTGTTGAAAATCTGAGTGTATGATCGTGTCACTGTTAATAATGAAATAAAACCCTTCTCTGCTTCCAGTGTTGATGTCTACACCCACAATGTAGCAGTGGCAACATTGCAGTGTGTACTCATACCCTTGGTGTTGGTGTAAATGCTACAGAGCTGTGGCGACATCACCATTTGAGCACCACATAACCAATGCAGCAAGCATAAAGGGGCCCAAGCAGGTCCACTGTAAAGCATATCCTGCTTCATCAGGTTTATTAGCAATGAAACAAATTCTTCAGGAAAATGTTTGCTTCTTTCCTCTGACCTCAGTAATGTCATTTTTGCATAGATGTCTAGAAAGCTGTTTACCCCCTGCTGACAATTAGGCAAAAGTGCAGCTCTAAGGCATTTAATAACGTTCAGGCGCCAATGTTATGTCCATCTTTTATATACAGTCTATGACATGTATCAGGCTAAACACACAGCTGAGCATTCATACACAGAAAGAATGCATTAATTAAATGTGTAATGAGTGAATCAGGGAATCTTTTACTTTGCGCAGAATTGCTTAAAATATTTGTTGCAGAATTGAACAACAACTGGTTCCACAAAGACGTGAAAACCGTGACCCTTAAAGTAATTTTGAAGAATAGCTAAATGGATCCGTCATTTAACTAAAGTGTTGCTTAATCCAGTGAATGCACTTTAAAAATCGGAGCACAAGTTCTACTTTATCGCCACATGGTTGCACGTGCTTGCGATGTAAGTCGCTGTACACTTCCTCCACGTGCAGACCCAGTACTCACCTCGTTCACTCTTAACCGCCGTCCTTTGAAGTATTTAGCGAAGCAGACCAGATCGTTTCGGCCTTTTTTGCTTCCATGTTGTGTGTTTATAGTATATAGTCTTCAAAGGTCCATCGTCTGCTCGGGCTGAGAAGGAAAAGACCTGCATGCCCGCCTGAAGTCCCTCACATACCCTCTCAGGGTTAAAGCCCCTCCCCCGTGTCCTATCATTTCCGGGCTAACTGTTAGCTGCAGAGCTAGCTTAATTGTTTCTGCTGGGGGGGAGGGGGGGTCGTTTTTTTTTGTCCCTGTTTTTGTTTACTGGGTCTTCATTGATATGCGGGCATGAGAACAACGAGTTATTGTAAACTGTAATTAGAAACAAAGTTAACGCTGTCGGCATATTTCAGATGCGCAAGGTCCAAGGCATCATGGGACTTGTAGTTCATCGTGGTCAATGAACCCTTTCAAGCCTGAACCATTATAACTGCCATAAAATCCTTTTCTGACTTTCTTTCTTTTTTTTTAAATTGAGTGTTTATTGAAACTTCTGACTTTTTACAATCATTTGCTACATCTGGCATTTTTCTTTTTTTGGTAATTTATTAGGAATTTCAGGCAGGAAATTAAGAAAATTCAAGTATCACTAGTTAATAGTTTGTAAAAAAAAAATCTCTCTCTCTCTCTCTATATATATATATAGACCTTTAACTCCCAGCAGGCATGATGACATAACAGGACAATGTGGATAAACTCAAAAAGTGCAACCACAGATAAACCCAGCCTGCATGTCAGCATCCTTTAATCAGTTGGGCCCCTGTACCTGTGTGCACATATCACATGTAGAAAGCCATGTTAACAACAAACACCTGTCTGAAAGTGTAAAATCTCACTGAGAATAATACTATTAATCATGTACTGGACTTTTCATTGGGTGAACAAAAGGTGTGGCTCCTCCTATGGTGCAGTGAAAAATCAGTGCTGCACAGGAATGTGCCTGGAATTTGTTTTTACACGATTTGAAGGTTATAAAAACTGGCCTGTCACCTTATTTGTAGTTTTACCTGTCAACAGCAATATACCATATGTAATTGTAGTTAACTGGCATAGCTAGATCTGCAGAATATAGAAACAATGTAGTAATAAGACTGGATATATAATATAATGTTGACTGCAGACTCACTTTGTTAGGTGCACCTGTTTAACTGCTTATCAATGCTGATATCTAATCAATGACAGTGCAGCAACTCAGTGCATTAGGCATTTAGACATGGTTAAGATGACCTGCTGAAGTTCAAACTGAGCATTGGAACAGAGAAAAAAAGCTGATTAAAGTGACATGGCTGTTGGTGCCAGACAGACAGCAGATATTTCAGTAACTGCTCATCTACTGGGATTTTCCCATACAGCCATTTCTAGAGGTTACAGAAAATGTTCTGAAAAAGAAAAAATATTCAGTGAGCAGCAGATCTCTGTGTAAAAATACCTTTTTGATGTCAGAGGTCAGAGTGTGTAATGAATGCTATGCAGAAGAGCATCTCTGAATGCACAACACCTCAAACGTGGAAGCAGATGGACAGCAGCAGCAGAAGACCTCACCGGTTGTCACTCCTATCAGCTAAGGAAAGGAAACTGAGGCTGCGATTCACCAAAACTGGTCAGGAACATTATGCAGGATGGGTCCATGAGTCCTCCATTAGACACTTCATTTCCTTCATCCTGGTGTTTTCTTCTGCTGCAGGTTGTAGGTTTTTTTTGTTTTGTTTTTTTTGCAGTTTCTGCATATTCGAAACCTGTCACACACATCTCCGGTAATTTCAAGCACTGTACAGCTCATTTAAGTTATAGAGTCTGATTGAAAAACAAAGGCCAGGGCAACACTTCCTTAATATTAGCTGGCAAACAATCACCAACATTTCTAATGGGGGTAATCAACCCCTGTGTCCCCACTGAAATCCCCACATATGGCAAAGGCATTTTCTTTTTTCCACATTGCTTAAATTTCTGTGTCACACGTCAGTGAGTAGAAATAGCCAAAATACACATTACCTGTTCAGTTATATTTTATCGCTGTACGCTCAGGTTTGGGTAGGTAATAAATCTTGTTCTGCAATTTATAACAGTATTTTGCCTGAAAATTCAATGCATTCGGTCTTAAAAATGGAGATAGATTCACTTAGGTTTCTGATTCTTTTGGAGAGCATTCCAAAAGCAGCAAAATTATTACCAGAGGATTTTCCACTGACATGTTCTGCCATTGTGTGCGGGTGAAGTGACTCGGGCGTAATCAGGCCTGCTGTAGAAGGCGAGATGCAAAAGAACAACTGCGAAAGAGTAGCATCCGGTTTATTTATTTTTTTTACATTTATTCTCATCACAGCTGTACAGGAATGCATCGTCACAGCAGAAACACAACCTAAACCCAACCAACATGGCACAACAGCCGTCACAACACATCCAGAACTCGACCAGAAGCTCACCTCAATGCCTACAGCCATTATCGTTATTGTTATTATTAATAGTATTCACATAGATCCATCTGTCTCTCAAATATATCATCTTTGTTTTCAAAGAGCATAAAAATACAAGTGGACTCTTCATTGGGGGATGAACACTGGTGGTTGATCCACTGTCTGGCTAACACTGGGGGGGTTTGAGGGGGGGGGGGGGCTCTGAGTGGGCCACTAAAAACCAGGGATTCAAGGAGGAGCGGAGCCAACTTATTACAGCTTACGGGGGGACTTACATGGGCTGGTTTTAAATGGGGTAGACAAGCTGACTAATTTTAGAGGTCGTATATAGAAGCTATTCAGACATCACAGACACAAAAGGGCTTGTAAGGAACCCAAAAAAACCCCAATAAATATGTTAAAGTATGGAACAAAAACCAAACAAACCAAAAAACTGAATATATGAAGAACACTACGAAGGCACAGAGAGATGTAGAGTTAACAAACCAGACACAGAGGGAGATTGTAAAAAAACAAAAAGTGGGGGAGACGAGATTCAAGGTGGGCCAATTAGAGGCAGTTTCACTAACCAACACTAGAGGGAGCCATAACAGCTCAAATACCCAGGTATACTATAAACTCTATGTATGTATACTGGATGTACTATATAAAGCATTGAAATATAGGTTTATCTTTTATAAACACTGTTCACTGCAGCAGGACAAAGGGATATACCGCATGAGTGTGCTTGTAAATATTTATATATATATATAATATATGTTCATGGGTGTGGTGTGTGTGTGTATGTGTGTGTGTGTGCAGATTAATTTTCAAGCAAACCTCCGCAGCTGGAGTTAACCGCCAACAAAGCTGAAGACTAGCAAGATGTAATAAGTGTGTGCATGTGTGTGTGCGTGCGAGTGTCTCAAAACTCATGGACACACATCTATATCATCTTTCTGATCATTACAACAACTACTGTACGAGAGGGAGGACACTGACGTGAGCATCAGCAGGGACTACACACGACGACGACAACGGCAACGGCAGCAACAACAACAACAACATGAACAGAGACGACACACAGGGAGTCAGGAAGTCCGGCTAACCATAATCCTCCACTGGAACAGAAGAGAAATAGAGGCTACGAGTTGACTGGAAAAATGCATCCTTTTGACGCTGCAGGAGCGAATCGGGCACAGAAAGCGGCCCGCCTCTCTCCCCGTGTGCTTTTATAAATCTTCTTGGACGTCTCATCAGTATCTACCTTGTCTATCTATGTATCTAGCTATCTAGCTATCTCCCTGCCAGATGGATAGTGTGCTTATTTTGCAAGCAATATGCTTATCTGCTGTCTCCCTGTCTGACTGAGTCAGCATGTCGGTCCAAGTCTGTAGAGATCAAAGGATGAGGAAAATGATTGTGCTTCTCATGGTTCACACAGCCATCTGAGGCCGGGTGGCAGCGGAGGCGGCGGCGGTGACATGCTGAGCTGCAGAGGTCAGAGGTTGTGTGGGAGCGGCCTCCTTGCACCAGGAGGCGTACTAGAGCTACTGCACCAGACAAAGAGGACCCCCCCCCCCCACTCCCCTCGTCAGTACTGTACAAGGCTACATGAGAAAGCGCTCACGCACGCACGAGGGGGCGCACGCTCGAACACACACTCTCTGCGCCGGCACTGAGCCTCGGGAGAGTTTTCTTACACCTACGCATGATGAGGGGGGAGGCGAGGGAAAGGGCTTGTAGGAAAATGAGATGCGTGCAGCAGATCAGTCCAGCATCGCATCCAGTTGGTCTGCCAAGTCGTCAAACATGCTGCCAATGTCGTCCAAGATGGAGACTGTTGCTTTTTTTCCGGAGAGAGAGCTGGAAGTTGGGCGAGAATAAAAGAAGGGTTCGGTTAGTGCTGAGGCATACAGCAAAGAATCAGAGATGGAAAGTGGAGGGATTTGAGAGGATGCAAATATCTAACACTGATCGCACATTAGCTACTTTGAATGACCTTCTGTGACCTAAGTTGTCACCGGTGATGACCTCTAACCCCAGGCAATAAGAATATGTATATTTTGTTTGTTTGTTTTTGTTCAAATTTTAAGTTCAAGATAAAGTTTTGGCAGTCAGGGAACAAAGAAATAGATCATAGCAAAAGTTTTTCACATTTCTTTCAAAATACAGGGTTAAGGTCTTATTTCCACATATAAGGACTTAGACCAGCTAACATTCCAGCTCCTGAGTATAAATTCCGTGCGATGTTGGATTAAGTGGTTGTGCAAACTGTCTGCAGCATTTACCAGTGCTGCTTCTTGCATGCACCCTCACATAAAACCACGTGGAGATATATCCAGAGGTGTGAATGTGTGTGAAGCAGATTACTTCCTGTTGCATGCTGCATGTCAGACAGTCCTGACCTAATTCTCCCAAAACTGTCCAAAGTTCATGTGTTTAAGCTTGTTCTGTGTTGTGCTTATTCACTTGTGAATACAGGGCCGGTATTACCGATACCAGCATCAACACTAATGCTTTCAATTATA
The DNA here is from genome assembly GCF_965226115.1 of Aulonocara stuartgranti. Taxonomy (NCBI): domain Eukaryota; kingdom Metazoa; phylum Chordata; class Actinopteri; order Cichliformes; family Cichlidae; genus Aulonocara; species Aulonocara stuartgranti. Next base: position 29,521,755 of record NC_138944.1, on the reverse strand, counting down.
CATAATACTTTTAACTTAGAGTAGTGTGTCATGATTCATGAGGTGAGTCATCATCAGTTTGCAAATTCTGAACACACTTTGCTGATCACTAATTTAACGATTTAAATGAGCTATAGGCTATAAATAAAACAGACCTGACAGTCAACACAAAAAGGTTGAGACATTTTTCAAAGTGCATGTCTGAGGAATATTTTTCATTTCCCCCAAAATAATTTATTTAACACAGTTCACTGAGCTACATACTTAACTTAGAGGATAGAAGCAAAGTATCTTACCCTGATAGTATTGATCCAATACCAGTGTCGGATCGATACTACTACGCCCACCTCTAGTTGAAGCAGCTAAAGATGCCAGAGGAGTCATTTGGATAGTTTCAGCTGGTAATATTTGATTTTTTTCCACCCAGCAAGTTTGTTTTCCTTCTAATTGTTTGTCTCCATGAATTCCAAAACCCATTTGGCTACTTAGCTATTCGATGCCCTGTTATATCTAACAGCAACCTTCTAGCTTTGTTGTCCTGTCATTATTGATAGTGGTGCAGTCGGCAATTCTTGGATTCACGACGCCTCCCCGAGTGGACTCGCAGCGTGTAATCCCCTTGCACTGTTTTTGGTCTTCTTCCTGACAGCCTCACTGCTTTGCTGTTCACTTTCCTTACAGTGAATCACAGAGCTGTTTTTAAAACAAAGGGAATGTTTACCACGGCCGCTGCTTTGCATTTAAATCATTGCGATCAAAACGCGGCACGGCTTTGTTTGTGAAGCAGCCGCAGGAAATGCAATTTCATCGTCCGTTTGCGTGCGCGACAAACATACCCATACGCACAAGCAAACCCTGGCTGGGTCCAGATTTTTGAATTCCTCCACTCCACTGAGTTGATCAACTGAGGGGGAATGAGTTGATGATATTAAACAAAAACAAATTTGGATCGCTGTTTTAAAGCAACTCATTGGATTAGAATAAAAGTGCTGCTTTATATCCTTCTCCTTCTTTGCCTTTTCAGCTGCACTGGAATAACTGCTGATAGCTAATGGGGAAAAACATATATCCCCTTCCTGTTTTGGTTTTCACAGGAGATCAAACAAAACTTCAAACCCATAGATCAGGGCTGTCAAATGTAAGGTTTGACAATCTGAGCATCTTACCAGAAGATTTTCTGTTTTTTTACACATTTATCATGCAAAAAGCTGCTGAAGTTTCACTTCTTTTTCCTGTATCAAGATATGTCAGGGATTAAATATCTTTAACCTGGCAGAAAAGGGAGTTTCACTGGTTGGGCCCACTTAAGATCAATGGCTACATCCATGTTTTGTACTGTCTATACTCAAACCAGGAGTGTGTGTATATTTCTCACAATCTTGAGCTTGATGTCAACACGAGCCTCGGGAGTCCTTTCTGTACAGCACTAGCACTTCCATTACACTGAAGCCTGTAATAAGCTGTCTCAATTTGCAGCTCTACACCGCGTCAAGTTATTTATGATCTAATCCCTTTGTCATTAGGTTTGGTGCCAACATGCAGTCCCGATGAATATAAATCTCCTTTCAGTGGGAAAATGAGATTTGCTTCTAGTACTCACTCATTTTGTGTGTCCTCCTCTTTGATCTGATGCTCCACAGCCTCCAGAGCTGCAGCCAAAGAGGCGCTGGTCTCCTCCAGCCGATGCTGAACCTCTCCCTCCTGCTCTCCTTCCCCTGCTCGACTCTCCACACTGTCGCTCTTTGAGGACTTCCTCTCCAGCTCCTTCAAAGCCCCGTCCTCGGCTCTGCTTCTCTCCTCTTCCTGCTCTTTGTGCCTCCTGTGCTCTCGCTCTCTCCTCCTTTCCTCTTCATCTCGCCTCCTATCCTCTTCCTCCTCCACTTCCCGCAAGCCCAACAGGTCGATGGAGAGACCGGTGATCGAGGAGCGTGGAGGTTTGACGGGGTGCGGTGAGGGAGTGGACGGACTCTGGGCTGGAGAAGGGGAAGTGAGAGGGAGCCCGGGTGAGAGGCAGGGAGCGGAGGGGGTGTCGGGGGCTGGAAGAGGGGCGGCAGAGAGCGGAGAGGAGGGTTTGGGGGCCGGGGTGGGGCTGGCTGCAGCCGGGCTGGTAGCGGCGGGGCTCGGGCTCATGGTTGCTGAAGCTACTATTGCTTTGCCAGGTTTAGGTGCTGTCGGAGGCCCACGCGGCTTCGGGGACACGGGGGGAGGGACACGCTTCGACTCTGCTCAGAGAGAATCACAAAGAACGACGTCATTTTTCTCACATAGATGATATCTATTTCTCTGAAGAATCAAAACAAAGAGACTGCTGTTATCGATTATTGATTTTTTAAAAATGTTTTAGTCTTTGAGCACCTTTGTTTCCTGGCATAGTTTACTTGCCTGGTTTTGAATTTACAGAGCAACAGAAACATTTCAGTTTTTAATACTGAATGACTTAATGAGGTTTTGACCCGTGTGTGACCAAAAAGCGTCAGCTAATCGAGTGGCAGCAAATCATGTCCTGAAATGCTCAGCACGACCTGCTCAACTTCAAACTGAGCAGAAAAGAGAAAGAAAGAAGATTTAAGTGGCTTTTGATGTGGGATGTTTGTTTGTTGGTGCTTGTCGGGCAGGTCTGATGACTTCAGAAGCTGCTGGGATTTTCCCCACACAACCATCTCTATGGTTTAAGGGAAAATATCTAGCCAGCTGCAGTTCTCAAGGTGAAAAAGCTTTGTTGATGTCACAGGTGGGAGGAGAATGGCCAGAGTGCTCTGAGTTGACAGGAAGTCAACAGTAACTCAAATAACCACTGGAGTGTAAAAGAGCACTTCTGAACACAGCGAGGGATAACAACTGTAAACGCTTATGGAGCCACCGCATGTGATGAATTCTAACTCTTTTACTAATCACTGATTTCATGCAGAGTACAAGGCTACACATAAAGCAGGATGTCTTTGGATTAAATGACATTAATTTAAAAACAATGTTTGTCATGAATATGAACAGATGTTAATGATATTTAAATTAAGGTAACACGGAAAATAATATAATAGGACCTTTTATATTTGCTGTACTCAACTATGCAATGTGTGTTATAAGCCAAGTTAATTAATATTAACTATATTTTATTAAACATGTGGGTAGTGAGCTGTATGTGTCTGAGTTTAGAAGAGAAGAAAAATGGTCCCATCCGTTTTTTTGGTTCTTCCTGTGAAATGGGAGTTTTTCTTCCCTACTCTCGCCAAATGTTTGCTCATAGGGGGTCGACTGATTGTTGGGATTTTTCTGTTGGATTGTAGAGTCTTTAACATATAATACAAAGCTCCTTGAGGCGACTGTTTTTGTGATTTGACCTTGACTTTCATTGTTAGTGCCCAAGGTCAAAAGGTTTCACGAAACCATATCCAGTATTATATAATATGAAAGGCCATTGAGGGAGCGATACAATGCACTTTTTGTTTGTTCAATACGAAACCGTACGTCATCAACATAAGATGACGCCATAACAGGCTGATGTCAGCATGTTGTAATAAAACATCATAAAACATCAAAGGTTTTATGGGGGGAGTTGCGTGTTCTTCTTTTCTGTCTCTGTTTCCACTTTCTCCACCAAATAAAGGCAGAAATTAATAAATATTTAAACGCCCTAAGTATAGGATTTTGATTTTCTGACACAGAAGTTAAATTCAGTGACCATGTGTTGTGTGTGTGTCTCACCGGGGCTCTGGGCCAGCTCAGCAGTGTCAGGCCCGGGTATGGGGACCCTACGAGTCGGAGTCGGGGGGTCAGCTTGCGGCTTCTTCAGGGTGACAGTGGATGGTTTGGGTGAAACTGGTGGCTTCAGAGACTTCCTAGCTTCCATCCACTCACAGCTCTCCTTGTTGGTCTCCGTCCTCTCGGAGATCTCAGACACCGGCCTCCGCCTCAGGATCACGCCGCCGTTCTGCTGCGGCTCGCTTTCAATTTTACGGCAGCTATCTATTTGACTGATAGGAGAATCTGATTGGTTATTGCTTTGAATGAGATGCTCCGTGTGCTCAGTCGTGCGTGGCCTCCTGCGTATGGTGTCAGAGCCAGTAGTCGTGGTAACAACCGTGGTAGACACAGATGCAGGAGCTTCAGAGTCCGCGGCCACAGGACGCGGCTTCCTCCGGAGCGTCGCTGTGCCGTCTGTGATCTCTGATGCTGAGGTGAGCACGGTGGAGCGGGGCCGAGGCTCGGGGCGTCGCGGGACCGGTTGCTGAGGTAATTGGTCAGACTGATCTCCAGGGAGGCCTTCGGGTCCACTGATGGTCCTGCGGCGATTTAAAACATCATCTTCTTCAGATCCGAGACCTCCTGCGCCTGCCTGGCGACTCACCTGTAGATCACATCACTGTTAGACATGTAGCCCAAAAAACTCATACATTTGACTCTCACAGTCACTGTCACCCACCTGCAGGTAGTTCGTGCTGCTTCCCAGATTCTTCGGCAGCGTTTTGGTTCCACTCACGATGGATGTTTCCAGCATGGCCGCGAGGCTGCGAACACTCCCAGAAGCTCCGTCTGACCTCTCCAAGCCTGCTGACTCCTGAGCCCTTAAAGCAGCTCCCAGGCTGCCGCAGTCACTAGCTCGCCGCTCTCGATAGGTTGGCAGCCCGAGCAGTCCCTCCACCTGCCCCTCGCCCTCCCCGTCACCCCCGGTAATGGAAGAACAGGACCGTTTAGGAGGTGTTGGGGGCCGACCTTTCCTACGCGGGCGAAGGGTAACAGATGATTGGCTGCGGTTAACAGTGACATCATTAGCGGCAGCGGTATGTGAAGAGCTGCTGCGGCACACGGTGGCATATCTAGAGTCTGATTCCGAGCCAATTAGACTGTGAGTTCTCCGTCGCTCTTCCTCCACGTTGGGCAGCCTCAGCAGAGGTACTGCCGAGTCTGCTGTCGACTGCTGGGTGGATGGCCGCGGCCGAGCCCTGGGGGAAGCCTGCTGGGTCCGAGTGTGCGGGGGCGTTTGCGGTGGGGTTTGAGTCGGTGTGTGGGGAGGGGTCTGTGTGTGTGCGAGACCTGGGCGAGGTTTGGCCCGAGGGCTGGGCACCCCGTCCCTCTGCTTCCTCGCCTCTTTCCGCAGCTCTGATGTAGTGCTGCCGCCTGGGCTGGATGGAGGTGTAGAGGGGCTCTGAGGAGGCTCGGAGCCACTTTCTCCTCTCTGAAGCTCCTTCAGCCGCTTCACTCCCAACATTATCTTCTTCTGATGACCTGAGGGGGGGCAGGAGTGCGGTGCAAAACAGAGGATTGTGAGAAGAGAATAAGCTATATTTACACTGCAAAGCTAGGAGAGAGTGGCATTTCTGCATAAAAGCCACCATGAAATACAAATTTACATTTTCTTGAAAACTGCAAATCTTTAATGGCAACCTCATTCTGCGCTAGTCATGCAGATTAAAACTAACCCAAAGGTTTTGGAACAATTCCAAAAAGTTGAATAATAATTACATCTCTGTATAGGTTTGTTTTGTTTTTTAACAGTATTATCCAAGTAGGATCTGATATCCTCGTGTTGTTCCCACATCATCATCATCATCATGGACATTATGAACAATGCTGGGCATCCTCTGCACACGGCCATAAACAATCAGAAGAGTCTGTTCAGTGACAGGTTGCTTCTCCCCAAGACAAGAACTAACAGACTTAAAAACTCCTTTGTCCCACACGCCATCAGACTGTTTAACTCCTCTCTGGAGGGGAGAGGGAGGGGAAACAGGAGGACAAAGGAGGGGGGAACAACTAAGCTGTAGTGCCTCTTCACCTCACTGTACAATACCTTGTGCAATACTTTTTGTAAATAGTCAACAGTGCAATAGACTCAATACTTGAAATGTGCAATTCACTTGTATTTTTTATTTTTTATTCCTATTTATTCTATTTATCCCCTTTGTATATTTTATTTATATTTGTCGCTGTATTTATATATGTGTGTGTGTGTGTGTGTATATATATATATATATATAACAATTCTGTAACTGTAACTTCGGTCGTTGCTGTGCTTTTTTTGGAAGTCGAATTTCCCAGAGGAACCCACCCGAGGGATTAATAAAGTTCTATCTTATCTTATCTTAAATGTTGTTCCAGGTTCAACATTGCAAGTGACCAATGACATTGTTGTGATGTCATACTTTTGCGCCTTAAAAAAAATCTACTTAACTTGCAAGAAACCGCCTCTGTCCGCCAATCCAGCAATTTGAATTCGCTGCATTTCAGGATACTGTTCTTTAATACATGGTAAGCATTATACATATTGTCCTTGCAGCATTGGAATTTCATAAATGAATTAATCGCTTGGCTTGCAAAAGTTATTGTGTTATTGGTGGGACCGTTGCTAAGCAGCACTCCCACTCTATGTTATGTCCAAATTCTTCCAGTAGCATAATTCTGGTTCATATCCTGCCCTGCACCGTTTGAAACGTCTAAACATTAAAATGACTGGCTCATGTGCACGCTGGCAGCCACACGCAAACATGGCGTTAGTGCGGAAGCTCTTCACGGTTTTTGACAAACTAAACCACAAAAACACTTGTAACATCCAACTTGCTCAGACATTTAAATCAACCTCACACAGAGCTCAGAGCCAGCCACAAGCCAGCAGCCTCGGTATGAGCAAAGGATCACTGCAGTTAAGAGGCAAATTACAGAGAAGAGGTTGAAGTCCTGTTATCTTGTTTTGTCATATGTAAAAGTCTCGAGCCACCCCTCAAACTTTTGTTTAATAATTTATTTTATTATTAAAATAATATTTTACATTGTAGAAAAGTTGGTTTTTTTGCTTGTATATGCTGAAAGCTATAGATTACAGCAAGAAAACTGGCAAAAATCTGTTCAATAGACTTCCATTATAATTTGATAAAGGATTTTTGGAGACAAGCAGAAGCAACCTGTGTTTTTATCTTTCTTCACTGACCACATTTTTCACACTAAAAACACAAATTTTGTGGAGCTACTTCTTGGGACTGTCACATTTTTTAAAGGAGGTAGATACGATTTACAGATTGGCAGCGAGAGCAGTGCCGAAACGATTTTTACATTTGTTTTGACAGCTGGTTACAATGAGTCACACAGAGCGTCTTCACCAGGTGCAAACAATAGACACTTAACAGGCTGAAGATGATGGGGCGCATAATCGTCTGTTATCGCTTTATTGGTTCATTTGAATCTCAACGTTCCCTCTGTGATGCGTTTATACCTTTGTTCACATTAAATTCTTGTATCTCTCACACACAAATGGTTACACGTGATTATAGAGAACAGCTTGAAATGCGCTTCGACACATTTTAGCCAATTTAAAGCAATTGATCCATCTGTCTGTTCATATCTACGCAATTTCTAAACAACAAACACAGAACAAAGACACTAAGAGCGGCTAACAGGAACCCGGCTTCCTAATGAAGGGTCGCACTTTTCTATAGAACTTGTGTTATAATATATTGCCTATAATCTTAATAATGACGTTTTATCTTACCGAGCTTAGTGATGCCAATCTCTCGCAGATCTTCAAGGCTGATGTCCGAGACAAAGTCAATGTTCTCATAACCATTCTGCACGAGTACCTGGTAGTACTGACTAAGGCCCAGGTGAGACAGCCAGTCTGCCAGATTAGCCTTGATTAAACACAAAGACAGACAGACACAGGCACAGTTATGATGCTGCGTGAGCTGGATGCGTCTGTGCTCTTGTGTTCGTCCGACCTCCTTATTCTAGATTGTATGCAGCAGCTAACATCCTTACAGGCTTGTGGTCGGGCAGCCAGTCTGTGGAGGGCAGCTTGCTGATCTCTGATATTAACTTCTTTCGATGTCCGGGCTTCATGACCCCAATTGCCGTCAGATCCTTCAACGCAAAGCACACTCAGTCACATCATGAACTCACCACCTCTACTGGAGGTGTTTTTATTTTCATTTCTATTCAAATGTGAGCAGTTTTTACAGGCAACTCGGACATTTGCACACGTGATATGCCTTCGGGAATATTTTGGCTTTGGATAATCTCTGATGAGTGTCGCCTGTCCTTTGGGGACGTTTACATCATAGCACTGTGTTTGCTTCAGCGCACACATACACACACACAATCACATTAAAAACCACATTCAAGGACAAACACAGAGTAGTGTTTACAGCACAGACTGGAACACGCGGCCATGTGTGAACACAGGTATGTAAATGAAGCAGACGGAGCATGAGAAGTGACTGGTTGAGGCTCAGGACTCACACCGGGGGGTCAGGTGACAGAGACAGGAGGGTCATGATGACATCATCCAGGTCAGTGGGGAGCTGATTTTTGATAGCTGTGCTGGGCGGAGCCTTGACAGACAAGGGGCGGGACGTGAGGGGGTCAGGGGTCATGACCTTACCTCAGGGGTCATGCGGCTAATGGTGTCTAGATCATATCCCGCGGTGAGGAAGTGGGTGGTGTAGAACTGCAGCTGAAACTCACCCAGCCACGCCACTACTGCCTGCTTCTAGAACAGAGAACACAGAGCGCTACTGCCTGCTTCTAGAAGAGTCCACAGGCCTCTTCTAGAGCCCGCTCTACAACACAGGAGAGAGGACTGTTCTAGAAGACAGCACAGAAACATCTAAGGAAATTCCCAAACGGAGCCCTAGCCAGCAAGGAAACTGAACCTACTCTGGAACACATGAAGGGGAGCCGTTCTAACTAAAAAGGGAATAAAACACAAGAAGAATAATCCCTCCAATTATTCAAACTCTGCCTGAAATGACTTCAAGACTGTCAGGAATAATAATAATAATAATAGTTTTTCCAAATAATGTTTCACTCCCACACAGTGCTCTTGGTTATCCTCTAGGGTTTGTACAAAGAGTAAGACACATTCTGGATAACAGATTACAAAGTAAGTGCAAATATAAGATGCCTGCTTGCTCCTAGTGTTAATTAGCCTCTTACGTTTTGAGATCTCTGCCACTGAGCTACATCCCACCATCATCTCAATTCATACTTTTCAGTCACATGACTGTTGCAGAGCACTACAGGGCAAAACACTGTCCCCGGGCAGGTCAATTAACAAATAGAAATACATAAAAGCATATCTTCAGTAAGCAAATTATACTCATACAAATATGTGGTTCCCTTTAGGGGTCGCCACACTGAATCATCTCACCCTGTCCTTAGCATTCTGTGTCACCCTAACCCTCCTCATGTCCTTCTTCACCTCATCCATGAACTTACTCTGTGTTCCTTCTCCTTTCCTCCTGCCTGGCAGCTCCATCTTCGACATCCTTTGTCCAACATACCCACTATCTCAGCCTTGTCTCTCTATCTTTGGCTCCAAGATGATCAACCTGAGCTGGCCCCCTCCATTCTGGTCAAAAACCTTGAAGTCTGGCACCTGTCTTTTTGTTATCCACATTATACGTCACAGCGGGTCTCACTACTTCCCTGTAAGCCTTCAATTTTACTCACCCTTCTAGCCTTTTGCCAAAAGCATCTTTATGAGATTTCCTTCATTTTTTTCATCTTCAGTGACCATCGTTAAACCAGACCTGCATCTAGTATGAAAATTTAATGTTTAACCTTGCAAATATTTCACATAGCCCTCCCTGTTGATCTGGACTTAGGTACCAGTACCTGGTTTGTGGGTGGATTAAATGAGGGCTCATCCGGGAGTTGAACCCGGGACCTCTCGCACCCGAAGCGAGAATCATACCCCTAGACCAATGAGCCAGTTATAATAATGGGCCCTCAGTTTCAGAATAACTATATACAACATTACTGGTTTCAAGGCAAAAATATGTTTATATAACATAAATCTTTTCATAACCTATTTCCATTTTCCAGTGTGCCAGATTGGAGTCTTTGCCTGCTGATTCTAGCCCTCGGGCATTTAAAAAAAACTCACAAACACAACAAAACAGATCGACTGGCCCTAAAAAGAAAGCCCCACAAGGATTACTACGTGCTCTGCTGCTGGTTAATTAGAGCTGGGCAAACTGTTCACAACATGAATATATCTTCATTCCCCTTCCTTGTATTTAGCGATGACGGAAGTCTTCGTGCTAGAGATCTCAAAACTCTAAGCACCTGATGTTGTGACACTACACCCTTCCAGGGGATTTGGGGTTAAATAAACCTTTAGGGGTCTAACAAAATAATCTTCTTTAAATCACTGGTAAATATGTGTTATATTTTCAGCGGTGTACATGTTATAGAGCGCTGCGTGAGGTCAGTCAGTGAGGAAACGCTAGGACGCAGCACGCAGATCAGCCCTGAGCTCCACAGAACACGCAGCACTGCCAGCAGCATGTGGGTGTCTCAGTGCGGTGTGAGGGCAGGGGAGGGAGGGAAAAGGGAGAGGGAAAGGGGGGAGGGACAGAAGGCAAGACAGCAACTGACTCCTCGATGTGTCTGTCACTCTGCCTGTCTCCATGGTGACACACTCGCATGCCCAGCCTCAGCGTGCCATCTTTTCAGGTGCAACACAACCACCGTGTTTCCCACTGAAACCCCACCATTGCAGACGTTCTTTCTGCTACTTGAGAAGAACCAGAAGCAAACGGAAAAATGGAAGCACCAGAATGAATCAATCCACCGGAAAAAAAAAGAAAAAAAAAAAAGAAGATACAACTCACTTTCCCATCATCCTCTTCGGCCTTCCGTTCAAACGAGCGCTGCTCGTGAACCGTGCTGCTGGAAGAGCCTTAAGGTTTAAGTGATAAAGAAAGGCAAAGAGAAAGGACAAAGAATAAATCACATTACTCTCAACAATTTTCATTTCTCTGTTAATTACACCTTAAAGCTAGCTGTTTACAAAACACCCGCCTATTTATTATTTCTATTGAGTTGTTTAAGAAATTAACGGCTTCATGTGAAATCGTGGTCCTTTGAAATCTACCATCACTAAACAGCTGTTCTAGGAAATTAACTGTACTTCAAAGAAACCGAAAAAAGATCAGAAACAGTAACTTATCTCATAATTGTTTGCTTTTCAAAACGCTGCAAAGCCAAGAAATGATATTATGTGGTGATCTAAAGGATTCTTATGTGGGAGAAGCGCAGGAGAAAGGAAACCATGCCAGATTCCCACTGCCTATGGAGCCCTTCTTAACAGCTTTCATACTTGGCTGGCTCGGCAGCGCTGTTTTAGCACTACACTTCCCACATAACACTTAAACCAGTAGAATGACAGCGGATTAAACATGCTAATTTATGGGCTTCTTTTAAAGTGAGATTAGTAAAACAGCTACAGCTACAAAGTGCCCAAAATTTAAGTGGGAGTCTTGAGACACTGTGAAAGCGTCTACACCATGAACTGTACGTGCACATTAATACAGAACATTTGCTTCAATGCTACGCTAGTCTTTGTAGCCCCAAGTGAACACTCACCTGCTGTAATGCAGACCTGCAAACAGCTTGTAACAAATAAGGTTTGTAAGCTGGTTCAAATCCAAAACAACCATTAAAGTTTTGACTGTAAAATTAACGCGTCTGAAGTTAAAACTTCCCAAATATATCAACCCTGTAACGCCTGTAAGTCCATCTTCTTTCATACAAGACCGCTACATCATCAGTGTTATTTGAATGCATTGAATCCGACACATGCAGTGCTACTGTGAGGAATGAAGTCCACAAAAATACTGATGTAGCAGAAGTGAAAAGCATACCAATCGAATTTCATATGTGCAAAAAATCCCCCAAATTTCACCTTTCTGGCAACTATTTCATGCTTCATGGAGTTAGCAGAACTAATTTTTTATTCATGTTGATTCTTTTATGTAAAAATATGAGGCTCCAATAAAAAGATAGACGTTTCTGATTAAAAAACGCCCAAGGCCAAGTGAATTTATTTCCTTCTTTAAAATCTGTATTACTCACTTTGTAAGAGATGGTCTGATGAGATCTCTAATCTGCATGACAACATCAACATCTGTCTATGGTTCAGTTTTTAGTGCTGTATCGCAGCTAGTTTTTATCAGAGAGATGATATCAGGGATCACTGGGTAGCCAAAACTACTTACTCAAACACAAGATCAATATTATTGATCGATACTGGCCATTTACTGGCATTAACCAGCAGTAATCACGGCTGAGAAACTAAAATGAAAAAAGAAGCGATAAGCGAAAGGTATAGTTTGTCCACCAGAGGGCGCTCTGCAGCTGATCCAAGCGGAGCGAGAATGTGTAAACAAATAAACATAACAAATGTCAGGGACGTCTGTTTGTGATTGTGTGTCTAAAAGAAAAGAAGACAGATTAGACAGTTAGATATGTAAATTAATAGTTTTAAGCTGGTAGTTTAACGTAATCTGTTGAATTTCTTTGAGCAGTTTTTTTATTCTGCTTATTGCAAGCAAACCTCTGCGGCTACAGCTAGAGCTCTGACTCAGGAGAACAAGAAAGAATCCATGACATCCCAAGAAGCCATGTCCCCGGCTGCTTACAGCAGCTTTTTAGAAATGAAGAATAACTTGAAATACTCTTCTAAAAGGACCGAGACTGGAAATGCTGCTTGTGTCTGATATGAACAGACATGTGGTCTTTAGAGGGCCAGGCTGAAGAATAAAAAGTGATTCACATAAGCAATCAAAACAAGCTCCGAGGCGCTTGTTGTACTTGTGAACACTGCCTTGATCATTTTTAATTGTCATCACTTACAGACAAAAGCAGTTTTTTTTTCCAAATTAACTGATCGCACGCGTTTCCTTTCAAGCAGGCAGAGACAAACTTTGTCATCTGTGCTTAAATCACTGCAGCAGCACACTTAAATTAAAGCTGACACGAATGAACACTTCAAATACAGACGGCGATATCGCGCTACGCTGTGTTTGTATGAGTGTGTGTGCTTACTTGCTGACTGCTCCACAGACTGCGACTGCTCCAAGAGATGCTCCTTGGCTTTTACCGACTGAGACAGCACAGTGGCCAGGAGCTGAAACACAAAAACACACACAGATATGCTCATATGTACACACACACGCTCACATTGAGAAACATTTACTCAAGCATAATCGTTCAAATCCCAGAGGTGGTCGGTGACTCAGCTCAGTACTCAGCACTCTGCCTCCTGTATGTCCTACAATTTTCTGGTACAGCAGAAATACCAGCAAGACATTTCTTAAATGCAAGACACTAAAAAAACAGGAAATACACATTTTATACCAACTGTTAAAATATCATTTAGTATGTGCTGAACAGCAGGATGTACAGAAAGGAAAAGCACAACAGATGTTTATGCTAAGAATTAGTTTCCTAGATCTTGTCCACATGCGGTTGATGTAATTTAATACAGTGGGCGACACATTTAAGTGCAGCTTTAAGGGAAACTAGCTTGAAATCAGACTCAAAATCATGGCCGGTTACCTTTAACTGTGCAGTTAAAAAGTAGTGGTGCAGTGCTGCTTGCTAAAGCTGCTACTATAGTGGCAGGCTGACACACAAGTAGCACTCTATAACTGAGCATCCTGATAAGCTGTAGTTGGTGTCACGTTCTCTGATGTGTTCATCAGTATGAATGTGGGTGTTAGATAGAAAGCACTTTCTTAAAAAAATCTTGTACTAATGAGTGAATGAGGCAAGAACCAGTGCATTTAGCATTTACAATCAAATATTAGACTGACGCTATGTTAATAGTTCATCTGTGCCTGCAGCTTCGTCTCCATCTGCCTGTCCCTCACATCATGCTCCCTGGATTTGTCCCTTTCTCTCTCTCCCCTTCACTTACTCTCCAGTGTGGTAAAATAACACATGAATTAATAATGAGCTGTCAAAGGGTGAATGTCATACAGTCCCGTAGAAAAACAAGAACACCCAATGACTCAGTGGCTTGCACAACCACATTTAGCAGCATTAATTTGAAGTAATCGCTTTCCGTGGGACTTTATCGCTCCCTCGTTTCATTGTGGAGGAATTATGTCCCACTCTTCTTATAGCGTTGCTTCATTTCTTTGAGGTTTGTGAGCATTTATTTATGCAAAGCTCTCTTAAGGTCCCACCTCAGCATTTCAATGAGGCTGAAGTCTAGACTTTGACTGGACCACTGCACCTTGTGTTTTTTCTTTTTAAGGTATCCTGTGTGCCTGGGATCACTGTCCCGTTGAATGACCCACTATCAGCCCAGCATTAGCTGTCAGACAGATGGTCTTGATTCTAGAAGACTTTGGTATAAAGAGGAGTTCGTGATTACTTAGTGGCTATTAGGTTCCCAGAACCTGTGGCTGCAAGCGAAGCCCAAATCATTCCCTGTCCACCACCGTGCTGCCAGTTGGTACGAGGTGTTTGTGCTGATTTGCTGTGTTTGGTCACTTTTAGTCTCATCTGTCCAAAATGCATTGTTCCAAAAGTCTTGTGCTTTGTTCAGATGATGAACTTTGCAATCCTAACCTGTGCTGCCATGTTCTTCTTAGAGAGAACAGGCAACCCCGTCCAAACAATTCATACTCGTTAAGTCCTTGCTGTACTTATACGCTATCACATTTAAAAAACTTGACTTGAGGTCAAAGTCACTGAGATCAAACATGTCTAAGATTTTTAGTAGATACTCCTATGGTATCAATTTGAAGCTCCTACGTTGCTTCGTTCTCGAGTTATCGCATTCACAAACCTCCGTGTCCACGTCGAAGAAAATCTACTCTGGAAAATAACTGAAACTAAAATCGAATAAAAAAACAAAAAGTCATAATGAAATAGAAATAAAAACTAACTGAAAACACAAAACTATAATAACTCTGGTTCACAAAGACCAAAAATTGTGTTTTCAATTGTTTTGGTCATCACAGGTGTTTCATCAGCAAAATGAAAGGAAGTTTTTGCCGCCTTTGATCTTAACACGCTTATCAGCCACCTTTTAAGGTGGAATATTTTCTTGAATATTAGTTCAGTTTGTATTGTGACTCAGTCAGCGGACCTTAAATATAGCAGTTAATTGTATTTGTTATGCCATATGCATTAGTGATGACTGGATGTTCGGATGCTTAAGAAGATCTATTTAATAGAATCACATTATGCAAACTACAAATATTCTACTTCCTCACTTGCAGAAAACAAACAAACTGTGGAGGTGTTTCAGCGGTACACCTATGACAACAGCTCACTGTGGAGGTGAGGTGCAAAAACACGATAAATAAGACAAAGTTGAGTTGCTTAACTTGAATTCAGCTGCTACACTGTATCCAAACAAACACAATGCACCTTGTGTGCTGCTAGGAAAAAACAACCAACGGAAGAATAAACTGAGCAGGAAACAGAACTGTGGTTATCACATGAACTACAGTTGTGTTTGTTTCCTAGAAATGTTTTGCCGTTTCCCAGAAACGGTGTGTGTGTGTTGTTTTGTAAGGAAACAGCAGCAACGTCATGAAATGTGTGCAAACACAACTGAATGCAAGGAGTCTTTTACCTTGACTCCTTCTGCTTGTGCATGCAGGCCGGGAGCATTAAGGCCGTGGGTGTTGACCCCTGGCGTGGGTGCGGGGTGGGGACTGGGTGCAGGAGTGGTCAAAACATGCGTGTTTCCAGAGCCCTGCAAGCTGCTCGATGACCGAACACTGCCGAGGCT